>NC_139344.1:3180946-4380946 GCF_055883805.1 Amblyomma maculatum | reverse complement strand
ACGTACCAGCCCTCGAGGGCGTCTTGTGCGCAAGCGCACCGCGGCATCGGGCACACCAGCCGCGCCAGACTCTAGAAGCGGCAGTTTTTTGATGCGCCCGTCGTAGCCGACGTGCCGTGGCTAACGTCGCAGACTTAGCCAGCCGCGTTGAAAACGTCGGACTATATTGGGGCCTTTAGTGCAAGGAATGAGTGCACTCTGAAGGTGCAAGACATTAGTCTGATCTCAGACGATGAGACATTCAGCATGGGAATGCTACCATGCTATGGTGATACTCTGCATGGTTGCAAGGCTCCTACATCACACCTCATGTTTGTGTTGTGCATAATACTAATATGCCAGCTTTAGGCCTTGTGCAAGGCCTCAATCAGTTTCTGCTACAGTTATGACACAAAATGTTTTGCAGAAATGATGCTCTCCATGAGATGAGTCTCAAGTGCAAAGAATGCAAGCTTCCAAAAGATACATGTGGTCACCTGGATTGGCTTTATTGGCTGATACACTGTGGTCACAAAACATCTGCTTTCGGTCCACCAGGTTCGAGCTTGGATGCAGGTTTCCTTCTTCAGCTGCTCTTGGCCTGTTGGATTCGAGCTTGGATACAGGTTTTCACTGTGCGACGTCTGCAAAATGCAAAAAAAAAAGCCGGACTATATTCCAAAATCCGAAAATTCAGCTGTCTTTACAAGACATTCTGAGAAAGGGGTAATTAGGCGCTCTATTTTTAATTGATAACAATTCAAAAAGGTTCGATTCTGAACTACAGAAATATAACGAACTGACACAAGAATACAGGCGTTCAGCATCAGTCCATCACAAAATCTAATACCTTAGTCGAACAGATATTTCAAGGGTCTTTGAACCATATCCTATCAATCAAAGACATCTGAGCACTGCTTCATGGAAAGCTACAATAACTAGAGTGAACAGAGCAGTGCAAAACCGGAGATTTAAATGGACTTTGAGAAATAGAAGTGTGCATTCTAGGATATGGCTTAGCACACAGGGCTAGGAATAAAACCAAACCTGAAATGAAAGATTATGCAATTCTACATATATGATCATAGAAGAAAAACAAAATTTCATACAGAACAGTATGGAAAGTATATCATCATTGCAACTTGTACAAAAACAGTTGATAACACATCTTCAAAAGTGCACGAGTATTACTTGAGCCCAGCAGCGAATTATCAATGGCAATAGCGGGGTACAAGAGCTTAGTGAGATGATGGAATCTTTCAATGGTGATCGAGAATGCCATGTAGAAGTGGCACAACTCTCCCCAAGTTTACTAAAAGCTCAGTTAGGATTCATGACGGCCCCTCAGCCTTCCTTCCAATAAGGTCGAGAAATACCCTAATCATCCGAGGCAGTGGAAACAGTGCATAGGGATCAGGTTAACTGATATTCACAAACATGCCTTGACTAACACCTTTACTCCAAGCGGTTCTCGAGGCCCTTTTTTTTTTAAATGAAGCTCCACTTGAATTGCTCCTCGAGTGCATGAGAAAACAGAGCATCTATAAGTGGCAATGGCACTACTACGGGGACACCTAGACTTCCACTTGCACACATGGGGCATCGCAGCTTTCACACACTGTGCAGACTTCGTTCTACTGCATACCAAGCCTTTCATGAAAGTGGATATAATAAGGATTCACAGACCCACTCTCTGAAGCATTGGCTCCGAGAACCTCAATCTGACTCGAAAATACTGAAATATCGTTTCAAGTATGACCAAGAAAAGCCTCCCAAGTTTCTGCGGCTGACGTTGAGCATGGATAACTATCGTCAGTTGCAGATTTCAATGCTGTAGTTGATCATCGCATTACGCTACTGTGGTGTAAACACATTTCAAGTCATCACCAGATACCTTAGCAACATTTCAGAGCACGCCGAGTGCCAAGTTGCAGAAAGCATTTGATGGCTAACAGCAAATGAAACATGTGCAGTGGTGGTTTCTGTGAACCACTGTGGACAGTGGTGCAATCGTGGGGAATGTCATATTGTAAATAGGAAGACAGCGAGGTACCGGAGGTGCAGTTGTGCCATGGAACACCTGTGCTGCACACATCAATGGCTTTCTGATTGCCTCAAATATACTTGTATGTCTAGATGCAGTGCTGAAGGGGGGGAGGGTCAATTCTGTCTTTTTAGCTGTGGAGAGATATTTGCAGTTGGTGGAAGGCATGGCTTTTCAAGTGCACTTAAAATTAAAGCTCCTAGCTTGCTTGGAAACAGAAGCGGCATTTGCTTCTGGAAAGACAAATTTGTTGGCTTGGGTGCATGCACTATAACATGCTTCTTTGAACCTCACATGTGCTCAACGCTCGCCGCTGAGCACTCAGAGGGCAAATATGCAACTAGGTCACTAGAGTTCACAGCAGTTCGAGCAGTTCTCAATGCCTAAATCCTGTTCTACATGAGCCATATGTCACTGGCAGTGAATGTTGGTAGATGTGAATTGCTTTCAGCCATTTTTCACAGCTGCCTTGTTCATGCAGTGTGCAAAACATATTTTACTAGGCTGTGACTTTTTTTTTAACGTCCAAAAGCGACTCAGGCTGTGAGAAATGCTGTAGTGGAGGACTTCAGAAATTTCAACCACCTGGAGTTCTTTAATGTGCACTGATGTCGCACCGCACATGGGCGCCTTGCTTTTAGTCTCCATCGAAAAGCGGCCGCCACAGCCTACTAGCCTGTGACTCTTGAGGCAGCTTGTGGATGCTGTTCACAAGGACTTGACATTAGAAAATGAGCATGTTACACGTAGTGGCATGCACTTTCCGGGCCAAATTTTGGCCTTATGGACCATTCAGTTGGGGGGACGAGAGCAGAGGTGCCGAGCAGTACAGAGAAGTACAGGAGCACGCCGAGCGAGGGTGTAATTTTCCTCCCACGGGAACGCTCTCTGCGTGTCGAGAGCAGTACGCCACGACCATTGTGACCACGCTTCCCTCCCCAGCATTCTCCGCCTACTCGCTGTAGCAGCAGTTGCAACCCGAGGAGAAGCAAACACTTCATGTAGAACTGCTTTGCATGCCTTTGTTCTCACAGCGCGGCGATCTGCCTCCTTTGGCCCTTTCGATGCCAGCAGTGACTCTCAAACCTGAGCAATGCTTTGCAGCCACCATTTAGAGCGTCACTGACTCGAGAAAAGAAAAAAGATGGTGCGGATACACCGCTTTATGTCATGTGACTTCCTCTACACTCGCTTTAGATGAGGGAGCAGCCGGGAGTGCATTCAGGTGCTCTCAGCAAAGGAAAAGACCTCCTCCTCTACCATTGGAAGCCAGTGATTCTACTCCTGCTCTACCACTGGAGGGCACCCGCTTGTCTGAGAGCACTTTCTAAGTGCTCTCGAGGGCGCCTGCTCTCCCACTCGAATTCGCCATAAGTCTTGCCCCGTATGCCACTTGTGCTGTCTGGAGTGGAGAAATATTTCTGAAGGGTAAGTCGGAGGAAATGCTGAAAAGCATTCAAGAATCTGAACTGAACCTTAAGTAGAGAAAAGACTGTTTTCTGCACTTTATGGAGCTGAGGTAGCGTCGAGTGGAGACATGTTTTTGAATTCGGCCACAAGGGTAAAATTTGAATTAACTATTCCACACGCAAAACACTCATGTCCTAATGTCAAGTCCTCTGAACATTCAGAAGCAAACTCGATATTCACAGGCTAACAGAACATGTTTCCCAGGCTGCATGAAAAGGCAGCTGTGAAAAACAGCTGAAAACGCTTAATTTTAGGCAAAATGTCGCTGCTGCTGTGATATTGTTCATGTAGAACATGACATATGCATTGAGAAATGCTGTGAAATTTAGTGACCAAATTTGTTTATTAAGATTTGATTTGAAGTTGCTGCTACACTTGATCTTTGAGCTTGCAGGGCTCAGGGGAGAGGGAAGAAAATATGCGTGCTTCTTCGCTACATATACACCCAAACCAACAAATTCAACTCGCTGATTTCAGTTTCCAAACAAAGCTTGGAGCCACAATGGTCACTGCACTTGAAAAGCCATGCCTTCTGCCTACCGTGAATATCTCTCCACAGAACAAGTGAACCAACCACTTTGACAGCACCGTGTGTCCGAAGAGCACATAGTACCCTGATGTGACAAGCAAGCCATTGATGCCTGTAGCACAGATGTTGACATTGTTCACAAGGCTCAATCGCGCTACTAGTGGCCCCAGCTTCCTTTATACGTACTTGCTAAGACCAAAAATGGGAAGACTGCAAAAATGGAGGGGGGGGAGGGGGGGGGGGGAGGCAGCATTTGTGTACAAAAGGGGGAGGTGGCTGCTACTTTCAGGCAGTGTCGGATGCGTCCTAATCTAAACATCCTAAGCATAAACACATGCAGCAGCAAGCATGCAATGCATGTCTAAAGGTGTGCGTCCGTCGAGATATCTGCAGGCCGCCAGCAAATGTTCTCACTACGTCTCTATAGCCAACGCAAAACTGATCTGCATGCCCACCACCAGTTTTCTCTCAGTACCATCGGAGCGCTGTTTAAATTTTTTAATGCAAAACCATAACTAGCCCTTTTACACGTAATTTCATCCGTGACCATCGTTGGCTGCGTTGGTTCCGAAAAAAGAGCAATCACGCCATTGCTGAGCATAGAGCAGCTTAGTAACATAAGGCATGTGGCTGAGCTCAATAAGAAGGGTCAGATAACATGACATTTGGGCAAAGCCTTTAACCTCAAGTACACTGAGTGGCTGCCCTTAGCTGAGATCGAAAGCGAAGCCAGCACAGCATCTATATCTACTGTGGCTGCATTAGCTGTGCATCGCTGCCTACAAGAAACCCAGTACACCAACTGTTTTCGCAGCCAGCGACACCTACTCTTGCTCGGCTAAAGTCTGCTTTGATTGATTTCCTGCTTAGCCAATGATGCCGATGGTGCTAGTGTGGCCTCTGATGGAGATGCTCGAAATTATAATGCCACTGCTGATTTCTCGGTGCTGGTTCCGCAAAAGCCATTCTTTGCAGGCAGAAGCCCCTTATCGGAAGATTTAGGGCAGTGATCGTGCAATCAGAAAGTTTGGTCAAACATCTGAAGTCTTCTAAAAAATCGGAAGGGTTGGCTGCAGGTATGTACGCAACATGCCTTCCCCACAGGTGTGTCCTTGTCTGTGGAAGCCACCAAGCAGAGCAAACTTACTATTAGTCCTCAAATTTGTACCGTAGCTCAGCACTAAGTAGGTTCTGAAACACTGCTCATATACAGCGACAACTTAAAATGTGCAGCACCACAGAAGTATGTGATGATCAACTACAGCACTGGAGTTAGTGATAGACCATGATTATGCATACTTGGTGTCAGAAGCTGGGATGTCAGGAGGGATGCCAAAGCCATACCCAGAAAAAATAATGTGCTAGAAGTTCTAAGTTAATCAGGGTTGACCTGGGCTGTCACTCAGCCAATGCTTCAGAGAACAGATCTGTGCATACTCACTGTATCCACTTTAGTAAAAAGCTTGTAAACCTGCAGTACAAAGCCCACAGAGAGAGCAAATGATAAGATGTCAAGTGTTTGCAAGTTGAGTGCCAGTCTATGAGCCCTCAAGGTCACATAACTGCCAATAAATGAAAAGCAGGCATTCAGGGCTACGTGGAGTTGAAGTCAATGTATTCTTATGAAGTGAAGATTTCATGTCACTATACTCAATCTCACAAGCTGTCTGCTGCACCTGGCCCATTCGAGATCATAGATTATAGTAGGTAATTGTGCTCTTAAGTGCCTCTCACCCCTTGAATTGGCCAGGGTGAAAGTAGGAGCACAATGACCTACTTGGACCCTTTGCAAAACTCAATGCGTCACCTATATTATATAGCAAAATCCTTGTGGGAGAATATTTTTGCACATCTTGGGTGCACAGTCACGTGACACATGGGTGATGTAGCCTATATGTCACATACACATATCTCCTAGATTTTTTTTTTTTTACAGAGGCATGCTGCTCAGTCAAAAGACGCGATGCGCGGGAGTGTAGTGCGCACCGATTCTGTGCGTTTGCAATTTTTTGTTTTCGTTCTGTTTCTTCCGATAGTTTGGTGAAACGGCTGATATGCAATGCGATGCGGGATTCTGGAGTCGTGAGTCTGTTTTTTCGCAGCATGTCGCCGGGATGGTGCGTTTGCTTTCTGCAGTCTAAAAAAAATGTGCAAGAGTACTTGCTGTGTGCGGGGCTGCATATATATTGAGTACCAGAGTGAGAGTTATTTGCACACACGCATGCCCATACGTGCCCATACACATGCAGTTTTGTAGTGGCGCAAAAAAAAGTAATTCTGTCAAGACAGAGCATCTTCTAAAGGGCACGTAAACTTTGACGTCTGGATTAAGCAATAGAATTATGCATGATGTTTCACATAAGGTTTGCTTTATGGGGTTTAACGCCCCAAAGCGACTCAGGCTTGTATCACATGGGGGGCTTAACTCAAGGTACAAAACCGGCCCATGTCCGGACACAGAGCAGTCAAACCTTCGGTGCTACAAAAAAAAAAAAAAAAAAAAAAAAAAAAAAAAAAAAAAAAAAAAAAAAAAAAAAAAGAAAAGGCAAGCATGCACACTGCTCTGTGCTTTGCCGAGGCAGCTCCAAGCTATCACTCACTTGAAACCGTGCTGCCTGCGTTGGCCAGCCTGCCCCCCCCCCCCCCCCCCCCCCCCCTCGTTCATTCATTTTTTCCGCACTGCTAAATAAAAAAAAAAGAAAGCATGCATACTGCTGTGCATTTAGCTCGCAGGACAGCTAGACTCCCCTCCCATTACCTCCAATCCCCCTTCCCACCCGCCACTCATTTTAAAGGACAGCCAACATCCCAGCACCCTTGCGTCCTTCCCGCGCAGACCAGGCAACCCTTTTCTCACTCCCTCCCAGTAGAATGAAAAAAAAAAAAAAAAAGCCCATGCAGGACATGCAGGAGTGACATAGCCACGTCACTTTTGTTTCAACAACGTTTGGGCTGCTTTGACCTGAGCAGCAGTATAGGGAGCGCTCAAGATTTGATTGCTTCTGTGCGCAGCGCGTTAGAGCACAGGGCTCGATCGGCCACCTTTGTACCTTAAGTTAAACCCGTTGTGTGAAACGATAGTGCGGGAAAATTGTTGGTTCATAAGCTAAGCCACATCTTTTATGAATTTAAAGCTTAACTTCAAACACCAACGTTTATGTGCCTTTAGAAGATGCTCTCAGTCTTGACAGTTATTTCTTTTCTGCCACTGCAAAACAGCATGTGTGTGGCGTGCGTGTGTGCAAGTAACTCATGCACTAGCCTTGCATGTTTTCATTACAATGAGGAAAACAAATGCACAATCCCTGCAGCGCACTGTGAAGAAGCAGACTCTTGACTCCGTGTCCTTGCATTGCTCGAATACCACCAACGCCACTAAACCACCGGAAGAAAAAGAATGAAAGCTAAGCAAAAGATAGCAAACGCACAGAATCGGCGCTCACTCTAAATTCCCTTGCATCATGCTTTTTGACTGAGCAGCGCTTCTCTCTCAAGGAAAAAAAGAATACAAACTCCACAAGATATGTGTACGTAACACATAGGCTATGTCACTGATGTATCACGTGATTGTGCACTGAAGACATGCAAAAATATCCTCCCAATTCCCTTTGGGGAAGAAGTTGGGTGCAATGCTGAATATTTCTGTATCAAACCTCATGTTATGCACGAATCTGACGACGAGCATGCCTTCACTATTGAAAACCAGAAGGGCAGAAGTGGGGGGGGGGGGGTTATGAATTTTGTTACCGAGTGGAGCAGGTAATGGATGTGGTCACTGTCACAAGAAATGTCTCCTGGCAGCCACCTATTTCTGCCCCCAAAACAGGTTTGGCCGCCACAGTGAAGGGGTTTGCGCTGAGCAGAGAAGCATTGCAGAAATATTCTTCCAGAAAAACCCCATACTTCATTCATGGTCTATGATTACATATGGCATAGTATTATCAATAACACTCCCCTGTTTTCTCTTTTCACTTTACATACAAATTATATTCGCACTCAGTTTAGCTACCAAAAAAAGTGCAGGGGGGCCTTTTAGAGAGGAAATTTGTCAGAGCTGATTTATAAGAAAGCAGCCATCAACGGGTCTAGTTGAAGACAGGAAGACCAGAAAAATAACCCTCCAGAAAGGTCTTCAAGGAGTTCCAATTTGAGAAAAATTTATTCACAGCAGTTTTGCATAAATGTGTGAAATTTAGGAAAACAAAGACAAACATGCTGAAAAAAAGAAAAATTAAATAGGGACAAGAGAGGTGGCAACTGCGAAAAAGAGAGCCACCTGTAACCATGGTCTGGACGCGTATATCCGATCCCAACAAACGGATGCGACGCGAGGGGGAAAACGAAGATGGAGAGGGAGAAGAGGCCGTCGGCTGGCTGTTACGAGCTGCGGCCGACACCCCCATTCCACGCTAGCGACCCGTGGGCCTCGGCCAACACCTTCTCGGCGCCCGTGTTGTGGTGGCAGCAGCGGCAGTGCGCGATGCGCGGTGTTGCGTGGATGTGTGTGCGCGCTCGTGTGCTATACTTGTGCCGCGAGTTTTCTCCAAAGACCGCATGAGGCTAGTCATCTTGTCTTGCACCGCCCCGGATGAACTAAATGCGATTTGTGCATTGATTCAATCGCTGGCGCAAGGCCGCTCCACGAAGCCCTTCGTGGCTCAGACGCAGGTTTGTTACATACCGCTTACATGCAAATCGGCCCCGAAATGCGATCTATTTTATGAGGTAACCCAAGCCTTGTATTTCGGCAAGATCCCCACTAAGGTACGACTGTATTACTTACGCCCTCCGGTGAAGAAAAGACCTGCATTTAAAAAAAAGCAAACCGTCCGCAGCTGTGCTTTCTGACCGCCTCTACTGCGTGCAGACACGTTCCGCCGTGCATGCACTGAGAGTGATTTGTGCATTTCGCAAGGCTACAATGAAATGAAAGTGCGGAGACCAAATGCATTTGGCTGCTTTCGGGATGACGTGTTTTGTTCTACTGACAGTAATGTGCGGCTTCTGCAAGCTCTAAATGAAACAGCTGTGATTGAAGTTTGGCTATGTGTAAAGCACGAAGTTCGTTACTCGTCCGCTTTCATGAATGACATGCACGCCCTTTTTTATTTGATCTTGGAAACCAATTCCAAAATTTGGAGATTGCCCGCATTATCATCAGAGGAAGTGACCTTTACAGTATGAAACATTGTTTTTGTATGCTACTTTTTCGATAAATGACAGCCATGTGGCACATTTGAGAACAATCTTGTTTGCGTTATGCCCCGTCGCCATCTGCTGCCTCTGACTGCACTCGCGAGTTTTGTTTCGTTAATTTGCATGGTTACTAAACAGCTTTTTGTTGCTCTTTTGGTGTGGTATAAGGGGTTCAACTTCTACAAGCAAGTTTCTTTTTTTTTGCAAAGTAAGTGATGACAATTTGTTGCTACAATATATTAATCCATTTCTCTCTGCCACCAGCCCAAAGTGCCATGTCCGGTGAAGGTATATGTCTATACTGATCAGTTAAGCGAGACAGAATGCATGAAACAAAGTCAGTGACTGTTTTCACATAGAGGAATAGAGAAGAAGTAATTCATTTGTAGCCAATGTGCATGAAGCAAAAAAGGTACTATCATTGGCATGTTTTAACCTTTGCAGCATATCTGCACTCTTGCTGCCCATGCAGCCACTAGTTGCTACTGTTACGATATGGACAAACTGTCCCGATGAACTAGAATTCTGGCAGGATTATCCACAATCACTATAAATTTGGCTTCTGCTGTGCCTTGGTTGTATAGTCCTTCCCCCTAGCAATAGCAACACACTTTCACCACTAGTACATCAAGTGAAAGTTGCTGGTTTGCATCATGCACCTTGCAGCACAACCTTGTGCCACTCTTAGGATAAATTAAATTTGAAGGGAATAAACACTGCATGTGATGAATAAGACACCAGTGGAGTGCACGTCAATAGAGTGCCCAGATGTACAGGCGCCCAAATCTTTAACTGGCGTGTGCGAGCGGCGACTTTTCTGTGCGTCAGCGCCATATGACGGAGCGAAGTTGGAAACAGGATGAGGCTAAGCGCATGCTCACAAAGCAGGCTCAGCTGGATGCGTCGTCTGCCAGGCTGTTCCGTCCAGCTGAGCGTGCTTTGTGAGCATGCGCTTAGCCTCATCCTGTTTCCAACTTCGCTCCGTCATATGGCGCTGACGCACAGAAAAGTCGCCGCTCGCACACGCCAGTTAAAGATTTGGGCGCCTGTACCATTCACAGTAGCATACTGCACCAGTGAAAACTGTCAAAAAGTGTGAAAAGCTCATAGCCAACTTTATTATAAGCGGAACATATTTCAGCTCCATCATGTAATGAGTTGCAAGACGAGAAGCGAAACTTTTCCATAGACGTATCATCAATAGTGGTATTTAGTTAGAAATGTTGCAGTAAGGTGTTCACTTGGCACAAATGGTCTGAGGCTAAGGTTGATGGAAACTGCCTAGCCGGTGTCATCGTCCAGAAGAGCCAGACTTTTTCCATGGCCACAGTGGAAAATGTGAAGTGCTTCCGAGCTTCTCCTTTCCTACTTTTTTTACCCTCCGTCTTTGTTTATACATAACTTATTTTTCATTTTCAATTCAGTTTCATTGCTTCATTAACATAAACTTGTATTTTTTTACATTGAGAAAAACATCCATGAGCAATTTCATTGCTTCAAAATATGGACCTCTGTTAAGAACTTATTCCTGCTTCATTTCTTCACATGCACCAAGCAAAAACCATTAAGCTCTGGTGTCGTAATTTCTGGATGCATAAACAATACTGCCCTACACTGTCACTATCTGCAAAAAAATCTGTTATTGTGTCCTGTAAAGCTGGAAAAAAGGTACAAAATTCTTGTGATGCTCAAGTTGGCAGACAATCTCTGCATACTGTCGATTTCAGTCGTACTCCATGTCTGTCATCTTAAAGTAGAAGGGTATGAAAAGTGAACCAGATATGATTAACGCAGCCTTTTTGATATATTTTGTTCTCAGTGACTTATGAATACACAGCTTTCTAAATATATTTTCTGTCACATATGGCCCCTATAGCCAACATGATTAAATGGTTTAGAAGAATGTCAGTTTGGGCTAAATAGTGCATACTGTTCGAGACTGAAAATAATAGTGCTAAGAAGTGACACAAGAGAGAATGACGCAGGACGAGCGCTAAATTCATCTGGCCTTTATTCACTGCCAAGGCAGCAAATATATAGAAATTTTAAGGCATGCGCATGAACAACAACACGACACATTAAACAAACCGTTCAAGATATGTCATCTCGGTCTTGAAAAGGTGAACCGATGTACCACTCACACGCTTTCCCTCTCTTTCTTATGTGAAACGCCTCCAAGACCTCGCGTGCCTTCAAATCTCTACTTCTGCCCAGAATCTTTATCTCATGAAGCTGTGGTTCACATATCTTTCAGTGCACGCATATTTTTTTCCCCCGGTGCATGTTTTGCCGCTCGGTTGCACATGAAGCAATTTGCACAATGCTGTGAAAGATGTGCACCTCCTGGTTCTTTTTGTGATAGTGCATGCTCAGCTACACGGTCATTCACACGGCGCCTCGATTGGCCCACATAGGCTTTTCCGCAGGCCAGTGGTATCTCATATACTACTCCTATGCAGCACTTCACGTACTGCTTGCCATGTTTTTTGCTGCAAGTGCCCTCCTTTTCTCGCAATGCGCGCGCATAATTGTGCAAGCTTTCGTGGAACCTTTTTCACATTGTGCGGAACCCTGTGAACATAGGGTACTACTTCTGGTTTCACGCTTGACTTTCTTGTCTCGCACGACTTTTTGAACATTGCACGTTTTGGTTTTCCTTAGGAAGGCTTCAGCATCACCAGTGATTACCGAGCTTGGGAACCCCGCCATAGCAAATCAATCCACTTGCTTTTCAAAGCTCGCCTGCATAGTATGTTCACACGACTTCACAAGAGCAGACCCAAGGCAGAGGTTAGCAATAGCGCGTTTCAGTCTTTGAATGAGCCGAGGAATAAGGCAGCAGCTCCTTCCGTGTTCGAGGCGAGTATTGCCAACACACATGATGCTCGCCCAAGGTAATACTTAAATCTATACTTAAACTGAAAATATCCTCGCAAAGGGAGTTCACGGGTAAAACACAATCCCTGCCCCTCTTCTTGAAAGTTGGCTAAAACTGGGCTTACAGCATCTGTGTAGGTCAAATCTTTCTGTTCTTTAATAACTATTAGAAAATCATCAACATACCTGAAAACGTTTAGTACCTCCTTCTCAGTCAAACTGAGTTCTAGGGTGCGGTCATTAAAGGCTAAAAAAATGTTAGCACAGTGGCTACGCAGGATCTCATGCAAATCCTTCGTCTTTGTCGGTAAAAGCTGTTATCAAAAGATACAAACGTCACACTGAGATGAAATTATACCAGCTTCATAAAATTACTAATTGACACACCTGAGGAGTTCTGAAATCAACTGTGCCGCTACTCTCTATGGCATCCCTTACAGAAGTGAACAAGGAAGGCATCGTGGGGCTGTCACATGAATATGCATTCATGCACTTTGAACTCGGGTGACTACAGTTTCTGGACCAAAAAGGTACATTTAACCTAGCAGCAATGAACATTTGTCAGTATCCTTCCTTTAACTGTACTTTGTAGGCCATATCTGTTAGCAGCTTCCTAGCACCCTCTACAGACAAAAGCTTGTGGATGTGTGTTATCAAACAGCCTGGTAGGTACCATAGGTTTTGGTGGAACCAATAAGCTTGAAATGGTTGTGAAAATGTTATGAACTCTGGGGACTATGGTTTCTGGGCCAAAAAGGTACATTTAACCTAGCAGCAACAAACAATTGTCAGCATCCTTCCTTGAACTGTGCTTTGTAGGCCATATCCTACCTGCAACTCAAGTCTGAAGAGTTCTGTACCCACATTATGGCAGTTGTCCAGCTGTCCCCTTTCTTAGCAACCGAACTCTCGTCTTCATTCATGCTGCATATACATTTAGTATGTTTCCTTTTTGTTGTGGCATGAAAGGATTGGATAACCACAATATTTAAGATGACTACTGGCAGAGCACTCCAGTATTAAATTTAACAAGGACTTTATAACGTCTTAAATTACACAGCAGAAGTCAAACTGATTGAAGCACTATTGATTTTCTAATGTACCGGTGAAAAACACAAGAACACACAATTTCAACAAAGACAGGCAATTTCCTTCAATTTGTTTACTGCACGGCAATGACATCTGAACAGCACGCACGAGCTGTTATAATTTGGTTAAAAAAAAGCATGCATCTGCTCTGGTGTATGTATGTAGGGTATGCTGTATTGCTATTTCTAAAGAAAAAAAAAACACTTTGACCAAAATGTGGCTTCCCTGGCTTAGGGAGAGCGAACCACTTTGCAGCTCTTCATCTATTTACAAAAATACTCTATTACCATCAAGCAAAAAGCCAGGCTTGCTAACCAAGTGTACATATGTTTTACAAAGCTAGAATTTGCATGTTTCGATTGTAGTTTGTACTGCCTTGCAGTGGATATCTAATGGGGGAGGCAGTAAGTTACAACTGGTCGGCCCCACAGCTACAAATAAATATAGCAACGACATACCAAACCCCCACAAAAATACTTATCATCGATGTGTGACCGCTTACAGAGTAAAGGATAAAAAATAATCATTTAGGCAACCAGCGCCAAGGCAACGACGAAATTGAGTCGTGTGTGTTGTCCATTTTGGCCTTGAAGTCGAACCAACTTGCCCAACAGCACAAGTCTCAATCGAACAGTTTGAAGCATGAGCGCTCAAATCTCGAAGCAGTAGTACAAGTATAACAGTAGAAACTTCAATTAATGACGCACATTTCGTGGCACCACCAAAGAACTATATGGATCTAGCGCCAGTGCAGTCAAACCAGACAGGCAGACGCTTTAAAACTCGGATCAACATTATGCTACTAGCCAGAGCCAAGTACTTGCGGGCAACACATGCGGCAACAGCCGTAGACATCCTATGGTAACAGCGGACCGCGTCCGTGAAAACCGCATACATTCAGAACATAAATATCTTTAGTGCATTTCCGTAAGCACAAGACAATTCACGAAAGCCAATAGTTTAAAATCCGGCTTAATGTGGAAACAGACGGTGCCTGAAGTGGTCATCAGAAAACCAACATCGCTTCAGCACTATTGCTGGGAAAAAATGTGAACTTGCAGCGCAACTGTTTCCACACTCGTTTAAGGTTAATTTCAAAAGAAATGCTTTGCAAACCGGGAGGAGCAAAACAAACCTCTGAGATATTCTGAGGAGATAGCGAGCTCGCTATACTGGGCGCAGCCATCTTGCAAAATAACATCAATGACACTAAGAGAAAAAACAAAATGTGTCAAATATAGCCACATTTAACTGTTCCAAAACATGCACGCAAAGTAGTGAATTATATTGTATTTTGTGTTATGACGAGTAAACAAAATAATTTGTAATGTGTCTAAAGGCACATGATTGTATGTGAACAGTAGCAGTAGTCAGGCAGTCAATAGGTAGCAGCGTAGCAACACAACGCAACCACAGCGACATTAGCAGCATGGCGCATTGTGGTGCAGCACGGGAAGAAACTTGTACACGGTGGTTTTGAATTCGGACATCATCAAAGTGGAGCCATAGAGCTTTCATCGTCAGGAACGTTGTAAACTTCGGCAGTGGATCATGGTTCGGGCCAGCGGACGGAGACCCGAGGACGACGAGCAGCGTAGGCGCGGTGTGTTCCATGCAGTGATAACTAAAAGATGACCCTTCGTTTAGGACTCCATACGGGTGTTGTAGCTAGAACGCAGCTCAGGGCTTATTCCGAAGCACACGTCTCTGGCAAGGCTGTAAACAACCTAATATTTGAGACGGGGCCTGCTGTCCTAAAACGACTAGCGTACTGCAGCTTTTTTGCAGATGCCTGCGGCTGTTTCGTTGGTGATACTCTGACGATGCGCGAGTGCTGCCATGGCTTTGTGAAAACTTTCAAAAGCTGCATTTCAAAATGCGCAAAATAAGAGAGCTAGATAATGCAACCATAGTACATGCTCTCTAGGTAAGTATGAACTTCATGCTGCAAACTGAATTATAGCTCAATTATTCAGCAATCTTGATTCAAAGGTAATTGCGTGAAATGTAGGGACAAGGAAGAAATAATTAAGCCACCATCTTCCACAACTGCACAAATGTAACGAGCGCTCATATTTTGCACAGTTTTGCATAAAGTTCTCACGAGCAAACTTCTTTCACCTCCCAGTTATGAGCATGCATTGTGTGCCCGTTATTGCTTCCAAAGCATTTTATAACACCAGTACAATTAGTCATACCTTGCTAACAGGTACACATTGATTCTAGACTCAAACTGCCTCATAAAAAGTTTCCTGTTATCAGAAATCTTGATGAAACAAAGATTAAATGCAGTGTCAAGCCAAGTTTGTAGCAGTCAATTGTTCAGTTCTTTCATGTGCAATATCGTGGTTGACATTTCATGCAAATGATTTAACACCTTGACGTGCCTAGTGAGTTATGACAAAACATGGTATAGGCTACATTCTCATCTTTACAGTGGAACTGTGTTTGTTAAATAAGTGTCTCGTCTCGCACATAATTGCTGTAGAATTGTTACTGAAAGGGCCCACGAAAAGCCATTTATTAAAACTAGAAAACGCGTGCAAGCAATCAGTACCTCTGCAATGCAAACATTTTCAAGCTACCTGCATTAGCACTGATCGTATCGGTGCAAAAAATTACTCTTGTCCTCATCAACTCAGCGCATGCCACCATGCCCTATCCCGCCTGCCTGCCTGCATCACCTGGGAGTGTCCAGTTATTTTGTGCACCCAGCAGACCCCAATAACATCATTGAAGAGTGAGCGCACGAGAGGCGTCACCTTATTTGATTGCGAGCAGTTGCCAGGAGCACTTTTTAAACATTATCTGCAAAGTTTTGAAATCTGACTTGAGTGCTCAGAAAGACCACCTCCGTGAACTTCTTGCATTAGAATATTACCATTGAAGCACTCATCAGCTCAGCATGTTTATCAGCTTCAAGCAGGTAGGACAACTTTATAGACTGTGACTGTACTAGCTTAATCAAGCAATTCTTGAAGCTTTGTGAGGGGTGTGACGATACCTCTGAGCATGTCCATCTGCTTCATTCTTTTGCTTGCCTGTGCCCGCAATGAACATGAATTCTTTCCTGCTGAATGATAGTCATAAAGGACCTATGAAAATGGCTTTCTGGGCTGTGTTAAATGCTTCACAAATTTTCCTGATTGTCGTTGCGTTTGCCACATGTCAAAACCTACTTTCTCAAGCACTGACGCACATTTACCCCCATTTTTCAATGATATGCTAGGTCTCCTAGGGCACCACTCACATCACACTTGTGTTCAACAGCACCACTTCCACACAGTATTAACATTACAGCGGGCCTGACATAACGGAGACAATGTTTAGTTCGGGGTCATTTCCTTTTTGCATTAACTGGAATAGTCCTTTCCGCTTGCAAAGGTAACAATTTCTTTTTCCAACGGATGCCAAGCGTTGCCCTTAAGTGGACTGATGAAGCCAAGACATTTGCAGGGGTCAAGTGGATTCAACTAGTGCAGGACCTGGTTAACTCGAGAAATATGGGAGAGACCTTTGTCCTACCTGGGCCTAGAAGCAGTGTGTCCTACTCAAGATCCAAGGGTCTTGGAGGGCTGGATTCCGATCTCACCCTCTTATCTCAAAGGCAAAGTCTGAGTTTGCAGCACTTGCCAAAGTGGCCATGCCGTATAATCTTCTGCCATAAAGACAACCTGATACCCAGTAAGCGCCCGGCCATGACAGCTGCGAACTACTTTCTGACAAAGTTAAAGTGGAAAGACGGGCTAGTTGGTATTGGTATGATGACTGCGGGTACAAAAACACAGGATGAAGGAAGGAGACAGGCGCAGGATGAACGCTTCGTCCTGCATCCTTTGAAGCATTTGCCCTGCGTCTGTCTCCTTTCTTCTTCCTGTGTTTTTTGCACTGAGATGCATATTTTTTTCTGGCAATGGCATGTGATTTTTCGCTCATGATGCTGACACATTCCATAACGCTGACAGCAAATTTTCTGCAAAACACTGCAAAAAGTTTGTTTTTAAAATTAAATTTTAAATTTTAAAAGTTTTACAGGCTTCCCACGCGAATTCAGTTGAGTGGTACCTTCTCGTAAGTGCAGAATAAAGCTCGCTCGATGGCCGATTGGCTGCTGTTGCCTTTTTGTCCTACCAAAATGTTTGCTCACCTATGCCAATGTCAAAATGACATTGCGGCAAAGCGAGCCAGTTCCAAATCAAACAGTTTCATGGTGTAGCGCCTTCCCCTGGCTGCGCAAAGACTGCGGCCAAAGCATGGCCGCTGGAAAAATGAAAAAGGACGCCGGCTGGCAGTGGCACTTGAAACCACAGTTGGCTGGTCTGTTCTAGTCTAGATCCTTATCAGCTGTCTCGTCCTTCGCTCCTGAGGTCTTCAGCCTACAATGTATTCGGCCCCTGTTCCTTTTTGCATAATGCCAGCCTTGCCTCGAGCCCAAGTAGCATTTAGCTTCTGCGGCATTGTTTTGATATGATAGCTTAAAGACTTCGTTTTCCAGAAAATCCAGCAACAGCAGCAATATTGATGTGAGCGAAAAATCATGGGCATGCCTCTGGCAGGTAGCAGTTGGCAGGTGAGAAGCCGTGCACTGACTGGTCAGCAGGTTGTCTGTCGCCACGAAGCCACAAGACATGGCCGACTTGGAACTCCTGACTCAAGCAGCTTCTTTGAGATGGAGGGGGAAATGAGAATCGGACTCACCGGAAGCCTTCTATACTGTAACAAGAATCTCCCATTGATAGCGCAAGGTACAACACCGATGCATCGTATCCTCGTCGATCGGAGCAGCCAGCTGGGAGCCCCAACCGAGTGCCGTGCGCCGAGTAGAGTGGTTGGCAGCCATTGTCTCCCTCCTCACACAGAGCAGACAACTGACGTTACATGGCATCTCTTCTCTAGCTGCAACACAGCAGGCCCACACCTGTGTAGCCTAGACTAGTTGAACCTGTTATGCCCATTTAGAAACTGCTTGAGTAATTCATCCATACTAAACAGGCATGAAACAGATAACGAGTCAAGCACATTACTCCTATGCCATGCAGGCACGTTCTTGGTTGAAGCAGGTCTTTTTAGCTATGGCTGTTGGTGTTTCACGTAATGTGCTGGCTCACGAGTATAAGCTAATGAGTAGGTGTGGGATGATAGTGTCACAAATTCAGGAATTGGTGATTCAGCGAGTTGTAAAGTAATGAGGATCTGCAGGGGAAGCCATTAAAACTATCGCATTAGGGCTGATGTCTTCGGGTACGGACACACTGGCGGGAGAACGCGCGCGGTGTGCCGCCAGCGGTAGGACGCCCGCGCGGCAGAGAGGCCACATCGGTTTCGCGCGGCGATCGCCGCGGAGGTCATGTGACAGCGCTGATCTCGCCTTGTGTCGGACTGTGTGAGCTGATCTACAAATCTTTTTTCGGCCAGCAGACCTCATTCCAGCTTCTCCTTGTCCCTCATCATCTACCGCGACGATCGTGTTTGCTCCGCAGCACACCGCTCGAGCATTCGAAACAAATTTACTGTCCTGTTTACATTTTCCCCGACCTGAATGTTCAGCGGACACTCAAGTATGAAAACAACTCGCCTGCGAGATCGAATGCTTTGCCGATGATCGCTCATCGGTTGATTTTCGCGTAAAAGGGGAATAAGCGAGCAGCCTCAAGAAAGTTCCATTATTCTCTCACTGAGGCCAAGTTTTCAACACGGAGGCACAAAAGGAGAATGCTCGCTTCGTCGTTGATTGCACGGAGCACTTGAGTTAACTTCGGTAGCAAGCACGAGATGGCGACACTGACGCACACGTCGCTGAGCCGGACGTCTCTCATTGGCTCTTCTGATTCGCGGCACGCGGTAAGCCGCCGAAAATGGCTCCTCGACCCATTCGGCGCGCGGCAGGTTTTGCGGCAAGCTGCTTGCCGCCGGCGGCATGCCGCGCGCGTCTTCCCGCTAGTGTGTCCCTACCCTTCCAGTTTTTTTCTCTTTTCTTGCGTTTTTTTTAAGGTTTGATTTTTTTTTTTATTTTTGAGGAAATATGCTAAAAGGAACCTATAAAGGTAATTATTGTCATTGTAATGCAGTACACTTCTAGGATTTTTTTTGTTGGTATTCAAGTCAAATTTTAAATGTCTCTGCATACCCCCTTTAATTTACAAATTTCTCAAAATTGCTTTTCGCAGTCTATTTGGACATCATCTCGCGGCCTATTCTTAGCTGCCCCCTACTGACATAAACTTGGCCATCTGGGACCAAATGATGCAGGCAAAATGGGCCACAGTGGGGAATGGTTGTGACATTTTCTTTACTTTTCTCATCGGCATGTGTCGAGTTGAAGGGAAAGGAGGGGCATTATTTTTTACCTCCATCTGTGTTGCTTAAAAATTTGTGTCGTGGAAATGAGTGATGAAATACTAATCGTTAGTGCACCTTTTCTAGCCACAGCAAATACCTTTTCATTGTTCCTTTAATTGAGCTGAACTAGTTCGTTCATTATCACAAAAATGTATGCAGCTTTGCTTTCATCTATTTGTTCCTTCTTTGTTGTGGTTTCCATGCAGCAGTTTTATAACAACTTTATTCCTTTCGTGCACAGACAAGTGTAGGAAAATGAATGGCTCGTGACGACATGCATATGAAAAAAGCCAAAAGTGGTTGAAATCAAGTAAAGCATATGGAAATTTTTATTAATGTTGTTTCACAGGATATTCAATGGAAAATTATTACCTTAATCGTTTTTTACCTGAAAGATTACGGTGGAAGTAGGAGAGACGGCAACTATATGTAAATAGAGAGATCCAAAGCTAGAGCAGTGGCTGTTAAACCTTGTTCGTCCGAGTATACTAATTCGGTTGTGCATAGCCGAATATTGAGATTGCTCACAAGGGTCACCCCCAACCAATGCGGCAATAGGTCTAATACCACAAGTGCCACTTGGAATGCGATTGAGTGGTGAGAGTAGCAGCTGTACCAAAACCCTTTAGTCCTCCTCTAGGAGCACCAAAGGGTTCTAGCCAGAGCCACTGTTAAAGGTATACTTCAGGGAATTTGCAACTTTCTCTGAAATCGCTGAAATTGCATTCAGGAGATGCAGTTATCAAAAGCTGTTTTGTGCACTGCTTTGAGATTATTGTACTGGCAAGTTATATTTTGTAGAAGATGGCTGTAAAAGTGTGAACTTTCCTTAGAACTAGTGCTAGGTAGTTTTTAATGAGGAATTATATACAACTCTGAAAAGTTTTGTTAAGCAAAAGCTGTAAAGAACTGTATTAACACGATAAGTACAAACCATCTTCTCTTGGTCACGTGTCAGTGTATGTTGTGCCTCGAGGCTCCAGTATTGTGCTCTTTCTGTGATGGGTTCCTTGCGACATAGGCAAGTGGCTTTGCCTTATGAGTGACCTTAAAGCAACTCGCACTTCCTTTAGTTTTGCACTTGTACAATCAAGCACAAGAGACGAATTATAGGGTCATTCAGCACTACACATCTTGCATCTACAGTACACCTAATGTGGAAAGCCTGGGAGTGTTGCCAGCAATCTCTCTGTTATGCTTTTCTCACTCCGAATTTTTTTTTTATACTGTCCTCAACAGTTGAAAACGCAGCTGAGTTGATGCAGATAATTTTCGGATAATGATTTGGTTTGTCCGCACATTCACGAAGCATGCTTGGGTAGGAATACAGAAAAATACTGAGTTCTCACTATACACTAACTATCTTAAACGCAGTGGCGAACTGATTGTAATCTTCATTTATCGGAATTTGTTTTTGGCAGAATCACAAAGTGGCGGAAATATGTGTAGGTGGTTTCTTCACATTCACATTCAAGAGACTAACAGACCAAAATGTGTCATAAATTATGATGGAAATGGCAAGCTCTTGCCTTGCAATTGAGGACAGCAGTACAGGGAGCAAAAGGATTTATTTATCACTGAAAATCTTATCAAATGAGCTAGAGTGTTACATTGCTGTGAAACCTTGCCGTTACCGGTGCATCCCACCATATGGCCACATCTCGGTGAAGTATTAGAGTGCACATGATTTTTTCTATTTCTTTCACGAGTGTTCATGTTCTATTTTAGTTTATGCACTCTCTGGCCATCACTCTGCTGATTATAAATGCTCCCTTCACTTCGCCAGTGAAGTGCGTCTAGCTTCTGTCACTCTGTGGAACAACAATGTTTTGCATTTCTTGGCTGCAATGGCGACCACGGTCATTTAACCCTTTCACTGTCGGCTGTTTCTGACCGGGACGCACCCCCAGTGTCGGCTTGGTTTCAGAGAACGAGCATATCAGGGAACGAGCATAAGGATTTATGAAGTCGAAAGAGAAAAAGATGGAAAGAGGCTAAAACACTCGTGTGCTGCTCCTGCTAACGGCAAGCTGTCCTCAAGCGAGGGCGCATGGAGAGAGCGAATGCAGCAATCGAGTCATATGTCAGTCGGAGAAAGGCAACCGCGTGTGGCCCTGAACTTGCCACGCCGTAGCGGAAGCGCGACAAGGAATAAAAATAAAAACCTCCAAACCTGCCGCAGATGGCAGAGCAAACTTTGAACCCATAACCGCACGCGCACGCCGCTCGAGAGAGTAGTGTCACGGAGCGACCACGCCCACTCCCACGAGCAAAGAACGGGCGGGCGCGGTCGCACCATACTTTTCCATATATGTGTCATATCGGCGCGGAGCGAGCATATCAGCTTGTAGAAAGATTCAACAGATGGCGGAGCAAGTCCAAGCGCGGTAGCTTCACGGTGAGGCGCGAAGATTTGAACGCAAGATAGAATACGTACGGGTACGTTATTGACACTGCGGGGAGGAAACGCGAATATGTACCGGTACGTTCGTGACAGTGAAAGGGTTAATGCTTGCATAGACTTAGGCGTTTGTCAAAGTGCCATAACGGCTGGGTGCGGGAACTCATATATATATTATTCTCTTCTGTAAAAAAAAATGAATGTCTGGCAGCAGAGCTTTCTTTTTATATTAGCTTTCAATACATCCTTTTTGCCCGCCTGTGATTGACATTTTGCTCATTTATCATGGTTTCCAGCTTCTTCATACAAACAAAAGACATCAGTAACATCAACTGATGAAAATATTCTTGGTAAAAACTTTTCTACAGCATTTCTAACAAAAATTTCATGGAATGATTACCTTAGAAGTATGTTTTTCATTGTGCCAAAAAGATTAGGTGTTTAAACTTTTGTAAGGTGTGAGAAATGTACTCATTTTGCAAAGACATTGTTGTTGCATGTTGCAGCCATAAAAAGTTTGCAATCTGCAGTTCTCGTAGGACGTAAATTCACTAAGGTGTAAACAAAAAAAATGAGAGATATAATTAGCTGAGGAGGAAAAACTCGAAAGCCCATCATATTCTCCACTGTAGCCATAGAAAAAAGTCTAGCTCTTCCGCACGATGACACAGCTAGGCAGCTCCGAATGGCTTTATTAACCACTGGCTGTTTGTGTCACAGGAACACTTTTGTTCCTAATACAGTGTGCATTAAAAGACGTTTTGCTTTTAGTCCTGTAACTCATTACATGATGGAACTGAAAGAATTTACATTTAAAATAACGCTTAGAAATGAGCTCAGTCCTACTTCACACATTTTGATTCAGTTTTCACTGGTGGCAGCACGCTAACTGTGACTGGTGCATCTGTTGACTAAACTATCAGTGAACAGCAGTTGATGATTTTTTTATTCTAGGAAGCAGCTAGAAATTCAATGGCACAAGGTTGGTACTGTGGGGGGCACGAGGTAAACCAGCAACTTTTGATGTACAGACTGATGTACAGACGTCAGCAAGTCTGCCCGGAGTGCTCGAACACCAACCTGTCGCACAAAGAAAGTGAAATTTTTGAGCAGGGGCCCAATTCTAGGAACAATGATGGCGCTATACTGAAGGTGCATAGGCATACTACTTGCACTGACAGCTACACTTTACCACTAATAGAGCAGCCCAGACAAAATTTCACTTTGTTTGCTCCGCAGCACACCTCTTCAGCATTGTGGACGTGTCGACGACTGCACTAGTGGTGAAAGTGTGTTGCTATTGCTAGGGGGAAGGACTATACAACCAAGGCACAGCAAAAGTCAAATATTATAGTGATTGTGTTCAGCCATTTCGCTGCTAATATGTTATTATTATGCTATTATGAATCAAATCATATAAGAATACCCAAGTACAGATGCAGATCTGCTAAGCGAACTCCGAAGCAGATATCTCAATACCGGTAGCAACCCCAATGCTACCTATGAGTACAAAGGGGTTCCTAATGAAGACTTCGACAGAGAGATCGCGGAAGCGGAAATTTGGGCCGCAATTCGCCATTTACATACTACCTCTCAGCTATTAACGACTTAATGAATGAATATTGGAACAAAGGTGAACTTTCGCAGATGTGGAAACACGTGAAGGTTGTCTTTATTCCTAAACACAAAAAGAAACTAAGCATAGAGAACTTAAGGCCCATCTCTCTTACGTCGTGCTTAGGTAAACTTATGGAACATGTTATTCTAAATAGGCTTTAGAACTACGCAGAAGAGAATGACCTTCTGCCCAGCTCAATGATTGGCTTCAAAACTCAACTCTCTACTCAGGACGTAATGCTTCAGTTGCATGCAGAAGTGATAGATCCCCCTAACAAAACCGGAACCAAAGCGATTTTTGCCTTGGATCTGGAAAAAGCCTTCGACAATGTCTCATGAAGCCATTCTCCAAACCCTCGCCAACATAAACGCAGGGAACAAAACCTTTAATTACATTCCTTCCTTTCTCTCGGGAAGGACTGCGGGCAGAGCTAAGTATCGCAGGACTTGCATCGGACAAAATAGCAATAGGAGACAGAGGAACCCCGCAAGGATCAGTCCTCTCTCCCTTCTTGTTCAACCTAGCAATGATAGATCTGCCTCCCAAACTTGAAGAAATCCAAGATCTTCAACACTCCCTATATACTGACGATGTCACCTTGTGGGTAGCAAAAGGTTCGGACGCTCACATAGAGGAAACGCTTCAAGAAGCAGTGAATGTAGTCCAGTCATACACTAACCAGATTGGGCTGAAATGCTCACAACATAAGTCTGAACTACTAGCAGTGAGAAGGAAAACGCAAGACAAAGTAGAGATAAAAGTCTGCCTGCACGGACTACCCATACCCACAGTCGATACTATTGGAGTGCTCGGGCTCTACATCCAGAGCAATAGGAAGAGCAATGTTACTATCAACAGGCTGGAAATGACTGTGCGATAAATCACTAGACTGATACACAGAGTAACGGAAAGAAAGAAGCTGACATTTGTAGTCTTATCCATGCCTTTGTACTAAGTCGATTCACATACTCTGTCCCTTATCTCCGCCTCATTCAATCTGACAAGGAGAAATTAGACACTCATTAGAAGCACCTACAAGGCTGGGCTAGGTCTACCCAGAAACACTGCAACCGAAAAACTTCTCTCACTTGGGATACACAACAATGTAGAGGAGCTGATTGCAGCTACAAAGACTAACAAACTCTAAAGCAGGCAGACAAATTCTCAACCGCATGAGAATTAATGCCGAACCACTAGCCAACCACTAGGACCACTACCAAGAGGAGCTGGCGACAAAATTATCTCCAAACCTGTGCCCAAAAACATGCATCCCTCCTTCCATGAAGGCAGGAGGAAAGCTAGAGCTAGGGCCCTAAACAGAAAATACCGAAATCATGATGGGGTGGTGTATACCAACGCCTTGTATTACTATATGGCTGACGGTGCCGTTGCTATCTTTGTAATTAAGCAGTACAGTAAGTAAATGCGTATCAGCTGCTTCGGTCAAAGTCCGCTACTCGGACCAGGAGGAAGAAGCCGCAATCGCTTTAGCCATCGCTACAGCAGATGCGGACATAATTGTCACTGATTCAAAAACTGCCATACGTAACTTCTCGCGTAGCAGAATATCAAATACTGCCAGAAACAACCTCGCGGATATCAGACTCGACAGAGAGATAGAACTCGTATGGACGCCTGCCCACTCAGGGTACCGAGGCAATGAGGCTGCTCATCAACACGCTCGAGGTTTTGTCGGCCGAGCGGTGAGACCTAATGCCGAGGAACTTGAAATGGAAGAATTGCTCACATACAGCGACCTACAGCGACATACCCCTGCCAGCATTTTAGTTCATCGGGACAGTTTGCCCATATGATAACAGTAGCAACTAGTGCAGCTCCCTCATGACTGCATGGGCAGCAAGAGCGCAAGTATGCTGCAAGGGAATACACTGTCAAGGTTAAAACATGCCAAAGTTAATACTTTTCTTGCTTCGTGCACACTGACTACAAATGAATTACTTCTCCTCTATGTGAAAACAGTAATAGACTTTGTTTCATGCATTTTGCCTCGCTTAACTGATCAGTATTAGACACATACCTTCACCAGACATTGCACTTCGGGCTGGTAGCAGAAATAAATGGATTAATATATTGTACCAATAAATTATTATTAAGCATTTACCACTTTGTTCGCAAGAAAAAAAAAACATTTTTGCAAATGTGTGTAACATGCAAGGCTGATTTTGTTAATGCCCACATCACATTGACACAGATAAAGTAACATAGTGTGTACCAGTGAAAAAAGTGATTTCTAGTCTGTGCTTGTGCTAGGCTTTGTTTCTGCTGCTGTCTGCAATCAACAAACTGCATTTCTAAGGATTGCATTTGCAAAAGAAAATAGTACTCATATTAGGACATGCTAGGCCGAGGACCTGGGTTCAGTTCCAGCCATAGTGGTCGTTACATATCAATGAAGGTGAAATGCAAGACACACTTGCAATGTCAGTGCACACGAAGAACCTCAAATCAATGGCATTAATGCAGAGCTGTCCACTATGACGTCTCTTATAGGCAGTTTTTCTATATCACTTATGGAAGTTAAACACCATATCCCACACCGAAGGAGGAACAACACTTTCTTTACTGACCAAATAAGTTAAAAAGAAACGAAACTTGTGATTGCCCTGGCTTTTAACCCTGATGTTGAAGGAAAGAAAGTGTATTCAGAGGCAGCAGCTGGTGGTGGCAATTTCCACCTGAGCATGGATATTCAATGAATGCTTGTTTTAATCAGAAAGTAAATCTTTAGAAGGAAAATTGTTGAAGGGCGACATCTGCAGGTTTTGTTGATGCTATATTGCCATTTATGACACTGTGAGCACCCTTTCACTCTTATCTACTACCCTGCGAAACTAAGAAGCAAACAAGATAGCTTTGAACAGTGCCACATTGCTGCAATACCTAAGCAACAGCTGCACGAGCTGTTTAAAGCCACTTGCAAAATACACAAATCATTTTCACTACATGCACGGCGGAAGGTGTTTGCACGCAGTAGAGGCACTCGTAAAAGTAATGTATCAGCTTTTGGGGTTGAAGCGCAGCTACGGACGATCGCTTTTTTTTTTTTTTTTTTTCTTTTTAAGCAGGCCTTTGCTTCACCGGACGGTTTAGGTGGGGTTCTCACCGAAATACAAAGCGTGCGACAGCATTTCGGAGCCGATTTGCATGTTAACGATATGCAACACAAACCTGCACTGAGAGCCACGACGGGTTTCATGACGCGGCCGTGCACCAGCGATCGAAAACGTGCACAAATAAACCGCATTTAATTGATTCGTGGCAAGACTAGCCACTAGAGCACTAGCCTCATGCAGTCTTTGGGGTAGTCTCGCGGCACATCACGCACGCACATCCAACGGCTAGCAGCAACGTTATTAGAACAAACTCTAGCAGTCAGCACAAGGGATCTTGCGGAAATACAAGGCTTGCGTTCCCTCATAAAATAGATCGCATTTCGGGGCCGATTTGCATGTAAGCGGTATGTAACAAACCTGCGTCTGAGCCACGAAGGGCTTCGTGGAGCGACCGAGCGCCAGCGATTGAATCAATGCACAAATAGCATTTAGTTCATCCGGGGCAAGACAAGACGACTAGCCTCATGCGGTCTTTGGAGAAGACTCGCGGCACAAGTATAGCACAAGAGCGCGCACACACATCCACGCGACAACGCGCATCGCACGCTGCCACAACAACACGAACGCCGAGGCCCATGCCTTGAGTCGCTAGCGTGGAATGGGGGTGCCGGCCGCAGCTCGTAACAGCCAGCCGAAGGCCTCTTCTCCCTCTCCATCTTCGTTTTCCCCCTCGCGCCGCATTCGTTTGTTGGGATCGGATATACGCGGTCTGGACGCATGCCAGGCTGTCACTTTGGGTTTATATTATATAGGCTCATGCTCTACTGCGAAAAAGAGAGCCACCTGTAACCATGGTCTGGACGCATGCCAGGCTGTCACTTTGGGTTTATATTATATAGGCTCATGCTCTCTTCGATTGTTCCCTCTGAAGTGCACTTTTAGTTTTCATGTAGGCTCACTTTTAGAGAAAAACCACGCAATTTTTTTTAGAATTTTAAGAAGCAAATAATTTCAGGAGTTCCAAAGCTCCCTGAAATAGTTCCTGAAAACCAAGGGTACTCAATGATATCAAAGGCCTGTGTAAACCACACTCCATGATCATCATATTGAAGGGAATGCCTTACCAGCCCAGCCTCTGGGGCCTGTGCCCAATAAAGTATGGATGCATCATGTAGAACTTATGAAATCAGCTGGTAATGACATCTGTTTCAAAACTTCTGGCTTTTCCTATCTTAAAGTAAGCTCGCATTTTCAGTAAGTAGCACATTAGTGGATAGAATGCAGTAATTTATAATAAAAGACAGCATCAGCTTGTCCTCAATGTCCTTTTATTACTCTAAAGCTGAACATGAGCTATGAGAGACATCATGAAGGAGGGCTCTGGGTTAATTTCCAGAGCCCTCTTCCACAAAAGTTCTTCAAGCTATGCAGTGGCACCAAATGTGGGCAGGCAAATTTGCATTTTGCCTCTATCAACAGGCCACAGGCACCATTCCACTCCACATTCTCAAACTCAACAGCCAAATGTCATAGCCAATAAGCAACGGCAGCAAGCAAAGAAAACACTGAAGAAACCTAAATGTCAAAATAAACATGAGGGGTCACAAATGCAGTAGTGGGTTAGGCAAATAAAAAACTACACATACTGAAAGATGTCTTCAGTACTTACATCAATGTCCTGCTTCTTGCCCACCACAGCACAGCACAATTCCGGCAAAGGGTATAGAGCTTGAAGGAGCCATTGCTTACGAAGTCACATGGAACTTGCTGCAAGGTAAAAAGTACCATGACCCAACAAATTAGTGAAAACGTAATATGGTGCAACACGTACATGCAGAGGCTTTGTGAGCAAGAAATAAAGGCACAGAGTAGGAACACCACAATACTGTTTTTTTTTTCTTGAAATGATGCACGACATGCTGGTGCAGGTCACTGCATGAAATTTGCCTCTGCCTGCTAAATAATCTTAAATTATTATTTTTTTAATTCAAAATTTCACTTTGGGATTCAATTAGTTGAAGGGCGATTGCCTACAATGCCAGAGAAGAAACAATGTTGACATCACCCGAGACATACCAACAGTGAAATAAAATAACTCCTTTCACTACATCTCGTCGCCAGCCTGGCAAAAGAGCAAGTCAGCCATCACAGTGCCCCTAGTTACAAATAAAAAAGCATTTACTTGACTTTAACTGCAAGTGCATTTTAACAGCCTATCCATAATCCACCAGTTCCCACTAGGTTCGAGATCAGACAAGCCCTCCCTCTCTTTATGCTTTACATCGAGCGAGCACCTTAATTGGTACTGCAGGGCCTAATACATGCCTGCAACTACAATACTACTTTTCTAAGAGATGTGGAACTTCATTAAAATTCATTTTATGGCCGAAGTAGCAAAGATTGTATTTTATCTTGAAAGAAGCAGCAAGAAAAAACAAGGGTATGAAAGGAGACAATACTGGCACTAGCTTACAACTAATGTTTATTGAAGCACACATGAAATATATAAAGAAGACGAGCAACAACGCAAACCACTCAATCACTGATAAGCAAAACGCAAGACATGAATCACTAAAATTTAAGAACAGTTCCCTATCTAGATAACCCAACTCACTGCATGGTAACATGATGGATGGCTCACTAACACATCCATTACCTAGTTGTAAAATATGTCTAGCTTCAATGATTTCCCAGCTGATTTGCAATGGATGACAGCCAGAATGTGCACAGCAGAAAGAAACTGAAAGCAACCAGTGCATTCTTACAATGCACAGCCAAGTTGACCTCTACCTATATCTACTCAAATGGAACCGTTCGGAAGTTTTAGTGATTCATGTTTTGCTGTCTGCTTATTGGTGATTGAGCGGTTTGCAGTGTTGCTTGGCATTATATATTTCTTATTTGCATCAATAAACATTAGTTGCGAGTTAGCATCTGCTTGCTTCTTTTCACGTCCTTGTTTTTTCGTGCTGCTACTTTCAAGATGACACCTTACCAACTCACCCAAATTACATCCTTATGATTGTATTTTAGTCAGCGAAATTTTACTTCATGTGACACTAATCAACACACATGACCACGTTTCATGGAACTTAAAGCCAATCAATGACAGCCTCATCATAAAGTCTGAAAGTTGGCTCAGATATGCAGCTCTCCATGCCAACACAGCTTGCACAGACATGATTTTCTGTGGTAAACAAAACACTGGGCTGCTGCAAGGGTGGTACAGAGCAAGCAGAGGGTGCTCTGACACTGAGAAGAAATGTGGCATTGAATATTGCTGTACATGGGGACAATGTTTTGGGGCTGTGCAGCCGAGTCTAGGTACGAAAGAAAAGGAGAAAAGTTTCTGTCCCCTTGCCGTGAAGAGTGGTTTGCTCACTATTTGGGCTAGGAGTGTACTGGGCTGAAGTAACCCACTCTACATGGCAAGGGGAAAGAGGTATGTTGCCTCTTCCTTTCTGCCTAACTTCAGCTGCATAGCCACAGTTATCCCCGAGTATAGTGATGTGCTACCGTGATCAAGACTTGTAGAACTGAAAACTGAAAGTAACAAAGGGGTATGGCATGATTAAAATATCTATGGTGTCCAGGTGAATAGCACGCTGCACTCCAGGGTTGCTGACGGCGCATTTACTTATTTTTTATTTATCGCATACTGCGGACCAAACATGGTCCAAGCAGGAGAGGCACGGTATAAAAGAAAGTACAAAAAAACTGACCCTTGACAGCATTGGTATTGACAGAACACGCACAAAAAAGAAAAAAAAAAAACGAACAATGGATACTTATACAAAACTAAATGGGGTGAAATCATGCATCAAAATTTTATATTTAAAAAAAAAACAGTAGTTAGTGACCCATAAATATGATACTTCTGCTATTATGAGAACTCCACAGCTATGTAAATTGCATGAAGAAAGTGAACCTATGGATAGCTTGCACTGACAACTCACTAGGCACCCACTGGTGAACCAAAAGTACAACAAAAATCTGTCTAATTTGCATTCACCATCTTCATCATGAAGGTATTGCAGACACTAAGCACAGTTCACCATCATAGCACTTATGATATCATATCCAAGCCATCTATAAAAGTTACCCAGATTGTCACATGAACATTTCAGCAGAGATATGACTTTCCAAGGGTCATATTATGACACTGACCAAATTCTCATGAAAAAAAAAAAAAAATAATAAGACCAAATCAGCACCTTTCTCGGTGCATGGGCGTGAGATATGCTTTTACACTTCTTTTCGTCGACTGCTACTGTTTCAGGGAAAGGGGTCATCAAACTAAGTAACCTGAGTAGAGTTGCAAACAACGAAATTTAGGAGTGTGGTGAGGGGCAGACTTTGTGGCATTGCGAAGGTACTCTACTAATGCTAACAGTAGGCAGCCTTGATTTGATCATGGGGTTCAACATACCAAAGAAACTTTGACTTCGAGGGTCAGCCATTGTAGACAGCTCTGGATAATTTCGACCATCTACGCTTCTTTAATGTGCACTGACACTATAAAGCACATGGGCACCTAGCATTTTTCCACCATCGAAATGTAATCATCCCAGCTAAGACCGAGCCCGCGTCACCCAGCTCACTAGACAAATGTCTAAACGCTGAAGCTGCCACAGTAGGGTGTAGGCAGCCTTGAGGCAGGGTTACATTTGCAGGCATGTTTTGTACAAGCCAAGCTTATATAAGCTAGGTATGGCCAAGCTGTGGCTCATGAGTAGCATGAGGCTCCTTGCAAAGTCCAGGTGCAGTTCACGACTGCTTGGCACCTGTCCAACTCTCACCATTCACAGTATTTCTGCATCTACAGCCAGCTTCTTTTTATTTTTTAGGAAAAAACAAAACAAAAATACAGCCAGCTCCTCTGTTCTTTCTCCTTTAAGTTCCAAACGACCTATTGTTTAGAATTCTTTTGAACAACGAAACAATATGCCACCCTTATGGACATACATCTAACAGAGCTGCTCACGACTGTAACCATGCTCATTCGAGAATTTCAATATGCTTGCTTTACAAATGGGGCAGTAGAGGCATATTAACAATCGTGGCATGAGTTCTTCACTGTGACCACCAGCTTTGTTAAATGAAAAAAAAAAAGTCATTCTTATCATTTACTTTGCTCTTTGTAAAATGTTGCCTTTTTAGTCAAGAGTTCTCATTAAAGGTATGGCAGCAGTTGTGTAGGACCATAGCTAAAGAGCTGTCTGACATATGCCCGCATTGTGTTAGCTTGCTCGTACATTGAACTGAGCCTTAGCAAGCTTCGCGGTGATGCAAAGAGATGTTTGCCCATGCTAACATCTCGGCATTTCCATAATGGCGCAGATCAGTGTCTTCACTCTACTTGTGCTATGAGCATTCCTGTCATTAGCACATATTGAAAGTAAAAAGGATGACAGCAGGCAATGCGACATATGCCAGCAGAGACACGTTCACCTGCTTTTCCTCTGCACATACAGTGAATTACAATCCCACAAGTGAAGTGGTCTGCCTGCTCCGCAAAAGAGCACCTGCATCCAGTACAGATTGTGTCCCGATTGCGTTTGGAACTCATGCCAGCGCAAGTAGGTGGTGCCCATGAACTGACAGAAGAATTGCCTGTTATTCTGTGTGCTAGCCTATGCTTCGTCTACACGTGCCAGCTGTTTTTAAACCTGTAATAGGTCTGCATTTCTCCCGCTGCTTCTTGGGATGGCAATAACATCAACAGTTTATGCCATTCTTTCGTATAGCCGAGTGCGGGCAAGCAGGGTAAAATTTCTTTGGCACTATTCTCAAATAAAAGGAAGTCGCAGTTCACCATTTTCACTGTTTCAGAGTTCAGGAATGGCTTTAAGATCATGAATAGCACATAAAGATGATTTCCGCACAAAATCTTCTAGTCACACTCCGAGCTGAGGTCTTTAAAAAAGATTATTGCACAATACTGCTACTCTTAGACTTGCTGTCCTCAAGAGTAAGCACTAGTTCATGACAGCAATTTGCATTCATAGCAGTGGCAAGTAATGATCATCTATTATGGAGCACAGAGGGCACAGTCAGCACAGCAGAGCATGCTACTGGAAATAGAAGGTGCAGCTGAACAAATACTCAAGCAAACTTCTAGCCGGTTCTGTTGATTTCGAAAGAACAATCCACTGCTCCAGGGACCGATCTTGGCTCAGCAATCGCTCCCCATCTGCATTGGGAAGATGGGACTTGTGTTCCGGATCTGCATTTGGAATACAGTTACTCCAAAAAGAGCAGAAAATAATGTTCTGTAAGTCACTAAACCCTATGATTGGAATTGACCATTAGTAAAGTCTTGTCATCTATCACCTCGATCTGCTCATAATTTAAGTAGCATTATAAAAGTCTGCGATTCTGCAGGAACCTCTGATCTCACACCAAGAATTCAGTGCCCATAACAGGCACAACGCGCATCTAGAGATGCCAGGTAATGTAACTCGAAAGAAATGTTATGCTAACTGTTCTTTACCTACTAAGAGAGCAAACAGTATTTCTGTCATCGAACCTTCTTTTAAACAACTATTTCATGGCAATGGCAAAAGGCATTTCGAGTCAACTGGAGGTCTAACCTAGTACAGTGGCGATGAACGAGCCCCTGAGCCTGCCATGTGCCAAGGCATAAATGCACTTCACTGCAATGTACGAGTAAACAAGTGGAAGGCTGGAAGCTTGAACAATCTGTTTCCAGTAAACAGTGACGTTTGGGTGGTTAGGTTGGAATACCAAGCAAGCACTCTGCCCATAGCTTCATCTACTAGATTTCCTCTCAAAGGTATAACCAGCAAACAATGTCTGCAACTTAAGCCAGGAGTACAATCCCAGCATGTTCTGAAGACTTCGATCATCACATTGACTTTTTAATCATGCCAGTCACCTCAACATCAAATCAAAGCAATATATGTGGCAGCTTATGGAACCCTCGCAGATACAAAACACACCGAGAAATGCAAGCCAGTCAGTCTAAAGCCAGCCTATCATCAGCATATTGTTCATGGCCTTCACAGTGCCACCAAGTTTGCTCCCTGACCACCCTATGAACATGCAGTGTTTGCACCCCAACTCGGGTTACACAAAATGTGGCGGCTCTTTAAACAAAATAGGAGCAGTGCACCAAGAAAGGCAAAAGTTCGTCCCTAGCTCCCATTATGTCAACTGAAGAATGTGCAAAGTCGGACAAGAAATATGGATTTCTGAAAACATGTATTCTGTATAGAAATATGAGTGATACCTAGGAATCTAGGAAGATAGTGGTACCAGTGCAGTAAGCAGTCTGCCCCTTGTGCATCATGAAGGGCCAATGCTCTCGAACTTCCAAACCTTTCATCATGCCAAAACATGCTCACCCGATCAATTATGAATTGTGAAAGGCTACACACTCTAAAGTGGAAACAGTTCCATGCAAAAAAAGTAAAAAGAAGCCAAATGCAGAATGTGATGTGACTGTTCAAACAATGTCTGGAAGTGCATGTGGCAACCAAGCAATTCATAAATGTGGTAGCCATTCATAATCTAGATCCAGACACAACACTAACTCCATATCAACTCTACCGTTGCTTCTACAAAACATGCATAAATTTAAACGAAAACACCACAACTGAATGATACTTTAATCAAAGGCTTGTTTTGCTTGGAATTCTGCATGCACTCTTCATTTTGAAACTTGCATGAATTTCATATTCTCACATCTGTGATGAATCAGTGGTATACTGAGTACGGAAAAACTGCACATTCTGATTCACATTTCATATTAGAGAAGATGCCAATGGGGCATCTCAGCACTAAGTCAGATTTTTTTCGCTTCATTTGTAAATAATTAAACAAGAAAATCAATACTATTGGTACTGTTGAATGCATAATTACCTTTACACCTTACTGACATGTCTGGACTGAAAGTCTGAGTTTGGTGTCTTTTATATGCGCTTAGTAGTTTTTGGGGATTACTTCAGTCACGACCAAAGTATGAAAAAGAAAATATCAAGCCCAATACAGGCGAAAAAATTCAAAATAGCTAAAAACGTTTTTTTTTTTTTTTTTTTCCCTTCTACTACCCAAGGCTCGACAATGGAGTTTAAGTACGGTTGCTGCTGAATCATACTGCCGTCGCATGTTCGCCGGCTCCATACCTCGTAATCCGCAATATTTATGGAACATATGAATAATTCTAGCCCTGTAGTAACGCAGGTAGGTTTTACCGCTTATTCAATCCGTGTAGTTGCAACTGCACAAGCGCCGGATCTTCAACTGCAGCGCAACATAAGGCCCGGGTCGAGGCACTTGGAACTGGCCCATTCTAAATTCTTGCCGAAGGCTGAATTGCAGTAGGCGCCAGCATCGTGCACCCCGCAATGGTCTTACGAGTGATGATTTGTACGGCATATTCTACTCTGAGCGTGCAGCCCCTGGCACTAACTGTCTCTTTTCCTAGACACAGCAAACGCATTCACCCTTCCCTCGTCAAAAGCAAACTACCGTATGTTATAATGACATGCGCGTCTTGATGTTTACGAACTAGCGCTGTGTTGGCATGCATCATCAGTTCTGCGCGAAGTTTTTAGGAGAATGTACAGGGAAGATGGAAATTAACTTACCTCCGAGATGTCATATGTATGCCGGGTGGTGGCCGCCCTCCAATAGTCCCGTCGTCAGCGCAGTGTTTGCAGTGAGAGCGCACAAAGGAAACGCACTACCTGTCGGGCACGCGAGCACACTTTTTGCACAGGTATTCACACAACCTTACCACGCTTCTGCACATCGCACGAGCTATTTTGTTGAGCTCTGTGCCTCGTATATCTCGAAATAATGAAGCCGCAAGCAGCAAGGTCCCCAACAGCACACAAGAGAAAAAGGCGCGACTAAAGTAGGGGCTTTAGGCGCGACGACACTCTAACGCCACCTACTCATAATGGCTACGGCTAGCACTTCGATCCGCTTCGGCTGCCTCGTCTGGTTTCGACTTGTTTCGGTTTCGGAAGTCGCTGACCTAACGACTTTGCTGCTCGCCGAACAGTGGCAAGCACGATGTCGGGCGTCTACGCGCTAACACTGCATGTTTGTCGTGTATACGCGCCTGTAGTTTGTACATTCAAAAATTAGCAGTGCTAGCGAAAGACCACCGTGAGTTTCGCTTCTTTTCTCGCGATGCTGGACAAACTAACTGCGTGCTTTGCTTGTCATGGACGTTAGGTTGACGGCGGTCTGTGGTTCGGCGAATCGGAGCTTTGGCCCAAATTCATTGCCATGTTCCTTGCGAAAACTCCTGTTCATAAACAGTTACAGTGGCAATTGTTTGTTTGTTAATATTGAAAGAATATACGGCGTTTTACAGATCAAGTGATTTGTTTGGAAACAGAAGATGCTGAATTGTGCTCGCTCATAAAAAACAGTGGGCGAGCCCAATTCGGCTCGCCCGCTGTTCCTTTATAGGCGCCACATCTATGGCTGTCAGCTCCAACTGGTCACCTGAGAGCGATCATTTCTTGTGTGATATGTGCCTCACTACTTCAGTGTTTAACCCTTAAATGGTGACGAAATTTTTTAATGCCTGTAGCTTATAGCAAAAGCAAGGACAGTGGGGTGAAAGCCTGAACTCTCAATCAGGAAAGATATGCGATATGCAAAAATAGCTTACCGGTCAAGCTTCAAGTGAAGGCAGTGTGGGGTGTTTGCACGCTCTTTACTTCAATTAAGAAACTGACCATACAAATATTTCAACTTATCTCTGTGGCCTACAGCATACAGTAAAGAAGCTAAAGCAATCAAGCTGCTCTTTCCATGCAGCATACTGATTATGCACTGCTGGTGGAAACTGCACAACATATATTCATGGAGTTGCACGTGCAGCTTTCCTCAATGCATCTCGCGTGACGCAGCCTACAGTTACACTGAAAAATATGCCATCTAAAATACATTTCCTTGCAATATGATGATTCAGCATATATGTGTATAGTGTGCATAGCTTCAAGATGCAACACATACTGTTGGTATCACCTCTCATAAAGTACTAGGATTTGTGTATCTCTTCATTAGTCTAAGATCACCGATTCAATCCTTTCTTTTTTTTCTTTTTATTTGACATTGAGACGGACAACATTTGCAAGTGTCATTACGCAGCAGAAAGCTTCAATTCAGAGTAGTGCAGTTTAGCAAATTTTTGCTATAGTCTCAGGAAACTTAAAAATGGTGTATATAGGTGTAGATGTGCAAGTCAAAACTCAAAAGGCTGTAGGAGCTGTTTTGCTCAGCCTATCCTTGTGCTGAAAAAGAGAGTCAGGCTGGTTGGTTATAATGAGTCGATTGAGTGAACAGTGCTCTAAGATAGTAAGGGAGATAAAGAAGCAGAATTGTTGTCATCTTCTCTCCCATCCCATCTGTTAGTGCTGTTCAGTCGTTTAAGAATTGTCTTTCTGTGGTCTTTACAAGTGAATATGAGCTCGTGAAGTTTAGTACTGGAGTTGGCTTTCACATTTCTGCTATCACATTTGCTTTTCCTTCTACAGATGAAACTCGAAGCCAGTTCTTCATACAAACTTGTGATGCCTAAAGGTGGTAATAGTGTGCAGTTATAGTGAGTTGCCTCCATTCATATGCAAAACACAATGTAAGGGAGATTTTGATCGCCAGTTTGACCGTCATCTACTTGGCAGGCAACACATCAATGTTGTGCACACAGCCTTTGTCGTGCATCTATGGCTTCGTCCAACTTTCAGAAACGAATGGTTGAAAGAGAAGCAAATGATGCTATTAGATCTAGTTGAAGTATCTCGCTTTTGACATTGTTTTACAGTGAGCTCGATATGTCGAGTAGTTGCTCAGCGTGCATGTTGTCATATAAAGATTTCTGCATAATGAAAGGAAGCAAGCACTTTTCTACTAATGTTGAAAATGTGCTGCAAGCCAAGACCAAAATTGTGAAATATGAAAAAGTGTACCTGTAGCAAATAATCATGAAGTAATCATTATATGAAAGCTCTAACTTTGACCTCTTTCATATTGGAAGGACCTACACAGTCTCAACGACTAATTTTTTAGCATGCAAGCATGTACACGGCCACGTAGTTTGCATGCTCTCTTAGAGCATCTGTTCACGCACTGGCTCCATGTGCTTCTGCAAGCTCGCACAAATACGTGACCAGCTCATTCTCATTCAATCTTGCACAGTGGCTGTGCGTGCTTCTGTGAGCTCGCTCATGGGCTCATTCAAACTCACAAGAACTTGTACAATCTCATGCGTTCCTGCACAGTGGCTCTACGTGCTCTCATAAATCCACGTTTAATCTCCCAAGAACTCACATATTCTTATACATTCTCATTCACTCTCACACTTTCTTGTACAGCTCACATACAGTTTTTTCAGTAGGGTAGTTTGGAAATCTTGCTGCAAAGCAGAAGTGAGCCGGCATCACTATGGCATCTCTCATTATATGACTCACTTTGGGGACGTTAAACCACATAAACCAAACGAAACAAAAAGTTTGTGCTTGTTGCTGTTGGCAACTTGATGTGAGCCCGTTTGTTTCTTTTCACCACTGTTTAAAGGAATAAACCAGAAACAAGGAATAAATTAGTCTAAGAATAAACACTCAAGAAATGCTTACGAGAGAATTGAAACAATTGGCTCTGTTGGTAATAAGAATTGTGTTGAGGTATTGACAGCATTAGCATACTGGGTGCACAAGATGCGCTGGTACACTGTTATGAGTCATAGAAAACAAGTTAGGAAAGCTCGTCAGTGTGCTGTCGTTTAAAGGTTTTTAATAAAACTCCATTTTGCGAGTTTTTAGTGCGGTGAATTTTATTATATACACGACATAAATTTATAGGCGGCGCGTCGTTGGCTTTAACCACCGTTCGGGGCCAGACGGAGTAGCCGGGCCCGGTTTGATCCAGAGGGATGTTTCGTGTCAGCTGATTAGTTGTTGGATGTGCGCAGCTTCTGGTCACGGGTGGCGGCGGGTCGTTGGCTCTAGCCATAGCGTGTGTGCCCTCAAGGACGCCGGGCGAGTCCACTTCGATGCTTCGCTCCTGCTGACAACCCGGCTGCACGGAGCTACTGTGAGAGACGCTGGGCCTGATTTGATCCGTCTCTTAACGCTAACTGTGGCACGTTCGGCTATACAGGCAACGCAGGAGGTGGGGAAGGTGGGTCTTTGGGCACGGGACCTGTTGACATCATGGGTTCAGGCTGATGAGGGCATATTTTTTCGTGATTCTTCAAATCCCAGGAATATACGAAGTGTGACGCCGAATAAGGGCATGGGACCTTTTCGGGCTGGTTCTTACGGCACTTAAAAATGTGAATACTTAAACGGCTGTGTCGTCACTTATCTTGGGGGTTCAGCGGACGTGTAAAAATATGGTAAAAATTCCCCGTGCATTGCGTTGCTTCATGAAGCCTCCGTAGGAGGCAAGGTACATCTCGTAGAAGCCAGGAAGCCAATGCGCTCCGCGGTAGCCACGCTGGGTGTCTCGAAGGGGATTGCCCTTGGCTGGTCCACCTGAGGCCGCTGGCACTATTCTTCAGGTGGTGTTGCCTGCATAATAATATTCACTCAAATTAGCACGTGCCGTCATGTTCCGCCCGGATGCAAATGACGTTGAATCTTTTCCCTATGGTTTGTTTCGGACAATTCTCACGTCTTCGTACTGACGTTTAACCGTCTGGCCAAATTACTTGCTATTTCCCTATGTAGACAATCACGCAATGCTTCCGCATGAACCTTGGCATTAATATGGAACCGAGCGCTCCTTAACTAGGTGTAATATCAACATACCATTGTTTTTTTTAGGGAAGCAAGCACAAATCTAAAAAAGCAGGCAGCAAGCTAAACAGCGCGTTGGCACACGACATTGAGAAAAATGTTCAAAGAAATAGATGCAATATCCTAGAAAAGTTCTTCCACATGCGCATTTCCAAGACAAGTGTGAAAAAACAATCTTGTACCTACAGTTCACAATACATGTTGAAAAAACAATCTTGTACCTACAGTTCACAATACATGTACCGCGCCAGCATATATGTACTAAATGAATATCTCAAAGCTTCCTCGGTCATTTTCCCGAGGCGCTTGGTCCATAATACTGTTACATTAGGCGGTGCATGCACTGATATGCGCAAAAGAAGGAAGAAGAAGAATCTAGTGAGTTTTGGAGAAGACTATGTTCGAGCAGTGTCGGTTGGTGCCTGGTTGACGCTGCTGTGTTTCTGTGTGCTGTGTCATCTTGGAATAATCTCTTTGCCTTACCTTGCCACGTATCAATATTTTAAAACTGAATCAGCTGAGTGCAACGCATCAACATTTTGTTCAGTGTATAATTAAGATGTCGAGTACATATTCCGTGACAAAATTAAAAGTTGTTTTTAGTAAACGCTAAGTATTTATGATCACCACGAAGTTCCTTTCGTATACGTGTACGTGTAAAGAAGGGTTACAGGCGAGCACAGAACGCGCGCACAAAACGAGAAAAAAAAAAACCGATGCAATCGTCGCCGAGCAGGTAGAAGTGCGGAACGACTCGCATGAGCAAACACCTACACCGTAAATAAACTACTGCACCTTCGTGAAAGCAAAAGACGCGCAGAAGCAGGTTTAACACGCACGCACAACACCAACAGATTGCCGTATTCTGAAGAGAGAAAACTGCGTCATCTGCTCAGGTGGCACCCTCCCGACAAGCAGCGCCCTCTGCCGCTAACGATTGGCTTTCATTGCAAAAAACGCCATTCTCGGCCATAGGGAAGCGCGGGCGCTCGTCACACTAGCCAGTATATTCTAGGCACTATAGTATGGGGCAGTTTGGCCGCAGAAATGTGATTAGCGTAAAAATAAACGCTTAATCAAGCACGGAATGTCGCTTTTTTGTGAGTATACCACCTACTCTCGGATCGTTGTGTGTTTGTTTGCTCCCTGGAGTGAAATTTGTAAAAATAAAAAAGAAAACCGTGCCGCTGGTATCCGAGCAGGCATTCCGAAGTATCTCCGTTCATTCGAGCGAGCCAAATCTTGCGCACCTATGTACGCTTTCTACATTTAGCACAGTAGCATTCGAATGAGCACTTTCGGGATTTTACCACAAGAGACAGCGTCGCTTCTCTCACGTACCTCGCTCTGCGGTTATTTCCGCTCGCTGCTGCATTTGCTTTCGCATCGAGGAATCCGCAGCGGCGCTCGCGCCACTTCGTCGTTCCATGTATCTCGAGCTGGGCGTCGCGTCGGCGCGGCAGTTTTCGACGCGCGAAAATCGTGGAAAAAAACGCCGCATGTGTTCCGGCCTTAACCGGGAGGCCGACTAAGCCTTGGCAGCCATGTTGAGGCTGGGTGGATACGGCAAATACTAGTTTACAATTAAGTGCCTGATCCCCTTCCGTTCGAAATACCGCAGATGTGAAATTGAGCGTCTTATTAAAGTTCATTTCTGCAATAAAGAAACGGCAATCGTAAACTTACTCTGGCGATGCAATTGGATTGCTTAAGATGAAATCGGAAGAGCAAAACCATCTCCATCATGGCGCAAAAATGCGAAATAGTACGGTACGTGCTCTATTCAATTTTACTTTTATAATAAGATTCGCTTCTGCAATTAAGACATTGCAATCGTGGAGTAACTTTAGCGATGGATTTGCATTGCTACAAGGTAAAACCAGAAGATCGAAGCGGTAAAAAAATGGAAGTTCAACTTACATTACTCGCCCTCCGTCGTAACGCTGTTAAGACGGTTCCGTGCGCATCGGTATTTATAGACAAACACCGATCTGTGACGTAAGCACGATGCGGTGGCGCTTCTATCGCCAGCGTGGTCCGACTGGGGGTGAAAAATAGGCTTAGTGCCCATAGGAATACATTGAAGCGAAATATTCCAAAAAGCAGTTTTCTAATTTCACGGGTCATCTGTGATGTCGTTATTTGGCACAGATCCAACCATAAACGCCCTGGAATAGACCGAGGAAGTGTGAAATCTCATTACCAAGGCAAAGTATTTTTAAAACACCGCGAAACGTACCGGGATGCGAGTGAGAGGGCGACCCATAGAAATACATGCAAACACAACGTACCGCAGCATTTTGCTCGGTTCATTAGCGTTGAACCCTTCTCATTTTGTAGGGGGGGGGGGGGGACGTCTTGTACGACGCCCCGACGTCATGTTGCATGACACACTACATTCTCTTGCAAGTAATGCAAGTCTGACGACTTGCGGGACCGCTCACAGCACGATAAACTGACTGCGCACAGTTGCAGACGACCATGCACCCTCCGTTGTCGCTAGCAGACGCTCCGGAGCTGGAGGCGGCCGCGGTGGGTATCGCCAGATACGCTGTCGTCTGCTGCAATGCGCGAATCTCGTTCGGTTCATATTGTCGTATGGCGTTTGACAACTGCTTTTTAAATGTAATTCTGTCTGGCGCGTATCACTGGAGCGACAGTATTATTAAGCTTATTTACCCTATAAGCGGCAGCATATCAGACTGTAAGCAAAACTGCGCGATTCGCTACACCCAGCTTGCCTTTTGGCGCTGTCTGGATTCATAACACAGGTTATTCGGGGAGTTTTAAAAGTAGACTGCCTCCGTAATGACGCACCCTACTTTATCACACACTTCTTCAAAGCGCTGGTCAACGTTTGATGACCGGCCACCAATTCTGATGCTCTGTGAAATGAGAAAAATGCTCCGGTAAGTTGTGTTTACATGTATTTCTACGGGTCGCCCTCCCAACACCCATACGTTTCGCGGTATTTTAAAAATACTTCGCCTCGTTAATGAGATTTCATACTTTCGTGATGTGTTCTAGGATGTTCATAGTTGCTTTGTACTGAATAACTACATCACAGGTGCCCTGTGAAATGAGAAAACTGCTTAAAATATTTCGGTTCCATGTATTCCTATGGGCGCTAACGCTATTTTTCACCCCCAGTCGGCTGCGACGCCGCGAGCGCCCCCTTTGTTTGTAAACATGGTGTTGGTCTATACATGAAAGCGAAACATTCCAAAGCAGTTTTCTAATTTCACGGGTCATCTGTGATGTCGTTATTCGGTACAGAGCAACCATGAAAATCGTAGAACAGATCACGAAAGTATGAAATCTTATTAACGAGGCGAAGTATTTTTAAAACACCGCGAAACGTATGCGGGTGCGAGTGGAGAGGAAACAGAACTTACCGCAACATATTTTACTCGGTTCAGCAGCGTTGAACCCTTCTCATTTTTTGGTGAACGTCTTGTATCACGCTCCCACATCATGCTGCATGGCATACTACATTCCCTTGCAAGTACTGCAAGTCTGACGACTTGCGGGACCGTTCACAGCCCGATAAACTGACCGCGCACAATTGCAGACGGCAATGCACCACCGGCGCTGTCACTAGCAGACGCTCCGGATCTAGTTCACTGTACTCCGGAGCTGGAGGCGGCCGCGGTGGATATCGCCAGCTACACTGTCGTCTGCTGCAATGCGCGAATCTCGTTCGGTTCATATTGTCGTATGGCGTTTGACAACTGCTTTTTAGATGTAATTCTGTCTAGCACGTATCACTGGAGTGACAATGATCAAGCCTATTTACCCTATGCGGCAGCATATCAGACTGTAAGCAAAACTGCGCGATTCGCTACACCCAGCTTGCCTTTTGGCGGTGTCTGGATTCATAACACAGGTTATTCGGAGAGTTTTAAAAGTAGACTGCCTCCGTAATGACGCACCATACTTTATAACACACTTCTTCAAAGCGCCGGTCAACGTTTAATGACCGGCCACCACTTCTGGTGCTCTCCGAAATGAGAAAAATGTTCCGGTAAGTTGTGTTTACATGTATTGCTACGAGAGGGAGCCCGGACCAGCAAAGCTTTGCCAGGCTTAATCCAATTTAATATAAAAGAAAAGGAGCTAAACGCCCAAAATAAAAAAAAAATAATTTAGATAAAAAAAAAACGTAGACATAAAAATGTAAAAAATGTACATTAAAGATACAAAAGGAAACAAAGATCACAACTGCCTAGTTACAATAGATATATGAAATGGAAAAAGGATAAAGAAAGAAAAAGCGAAAGAAAAGCACAAAAAGATAAAGAAGTCCAGGAAAGAAGGAAGCAGAGAAGAAAATGTCCGTGGGTAGCCAAAAACTGCAAAAGAAGAGAGAAGAGAAATATAAAAATTGTGCATTAAGGATTAGCCAATTAGCAAAAAATATAACTTTAAAGTGAATATGCGAAACACACTTCAGCCTAGAAAAAATAAATATATGTATATAAAGAGGTTACCAAAGTCTGCAATGAAATGAGAAAAAATAGTATTGAAAAACGTCGCGAATACGAACCGGTGTGACATGATTGCACCGTCACTACGTTGCGGCGAAGCATTCGGCACAACTAGCGGCTGCGGGCGTGGCATTCCTACTCCTTCGCCGCGTCGCGGCGATGTACTAGGCGCCACCAGCCATCAGCTGCTATGGGCGGACATGCCTAACGACAGAGGACGACGTGCACTATCGGTGCCCACCGAAGACGACGTGTCCACGGCCACTCACGCACCACTGACCGTACCTGTGCACAGCAGTAGCAACGCACTGGTCAACGACAGTCAGCCCACCGAATGGCTAGATACTGGAGGTGAACTGATGAATCAAACCATCTATCTTCCTTTTTCTTGGGTGGACAACTGACATGGCTCATCGGGCGTGCCGCCTAACACACTCGCCATCGCTTGCACTGAATCGATGTAAATAAAATGAGCACATAATTGGTCATTTCAAGAAAACTGTCAGTTTTTACAATACCAGCGCGCATGCCCACACGGGTAGTTCGGACGCCCTTAAGTTTTGCGTGAACTTTTTTTTGTGTCTGCGATACCCGTCTGTTTTAAAGCAGAAGCTTTGCTTGCCTTGCAGGTGCCAAGTACTTTGGCGGGCAGAATTTACCTCACCTGCTCCCTCTTGGCAAGTGCTGCGCGCTGAGCGGGTGGAGCTCGCTTCATTTTCTACTTCGCGCAACTGGCAAACTATTCGCAACGGTACATATCGGCACAAATATACAACGTTGTCTGACACAGCCTATCAGTCTCCTGCCTGCCCTTTCCCTGCACCGCCGCCGATGGCTATCTGGCTCACCTTGCCCTTCAAAATCCTTCGACACCGTCGCGTCGTCTAGACCCGGTTGTGGTTCCCTTGTGGTTCGCAGATAGCCGTGGAGTAGTCATGTCTTAAACCCAGTGCTTCGGCTTCGTTTCCTTGACGTTCGCAGAGCGTCTTAATTCCAACAGCTTAATTCCAAAATCAACGTTTACGCGCCGTAAGATGCTGTAAAGTTGTTTGCTTTTTGCCACTAAAAAGCTGCATGTGTGTGGGCGCGCGTGTGTGTGCAAATAACTGATGCGCAGGTACTCAATATATTTGAGGCCCCGCATAAGGTTTTCATTGTAGTGAGGAAGCAATCACAATCCCTGCAGCGCGCTGCGAAGAAGCAGACTCGCGACTCTGAAGTCCCGGCGTCGCTTCGAATACCAGCCCTAACCCCGCCAGACCACCGGAAGAAAGAGAACGAAAGCAAAAACTGCGAACGCACAAAATCTGCGCTCACTCATTCCCCCGGGGAAGGAAAATTCTGTTTACTGCTTGAAGCCATGGGGGAGGGGAGAAGACTGTGTTGGAGGAGGAGCCATGGTGTGGACAAACCCTCAACAAAACTGCCGCGAGCGCTTCCTCTTACAAGGAAAAAAAAAAAAAAAAAGGGACTCCGCGAGATACGCGTACGTGACGTGTAGGCTACGTCACCCATGTGTCACGTGATTGCGCATCGTCGACCTGCAAAAACATTCTCCCGCCAGTGATGGCCCTCCGCTAGTGTGGCCATGCCGAGGCAGTTGTCGACTTCTATGTTGTTTAAGGTGGATTCACACGACGGACCGAATAGCGAATCGCTCTCACGATTCGCTGTGACGTGGCCCTACGTCAGTGATTTCCGCTGCTTCGCTTCAGTCCGCGAGCAGCAATTCGCGACAAGGTCGAGAGTCCTTTTCACAATTCGGATCCTTCACGGACAAGACATTTTTTTATTTATTTATTTCTCTCGCGGAACGCTTTCCAGCTATGCTCCCGGTGCCCAAGCATAGACAACGTAACATACATTGCACTAAAACGCTGGAGGAAAGCGAGAAGCGGCTTCTGACGACTGACGGCAGTCGTTTCTATTTTGGAGTCGAACTAGCCTGTTTTTGCCTTCATTCGCAGTACATGGTTTTCACAGAATTTACAGTGACAGGCTCTTGCACTGCGCGATACCGAATGCGTGAGTTTAGTGACTGCACAGAGCAGTCGCTTGAATGTATTCATCGCTTTCCTCAAGCGTTTTGGCATTTGGCACGTACCGGGAGCATAGGGGCAGTCCGAGTGGTCGTCTTCCAAGGGTTGAAAGCAGTATTTTCATGCAGCTCTCATAGAGTAAGCGCGATCGTTTGCACTGCAGAGAACTGCCTGCGTAGTATACCACATCGAGCGAAACAGTCACCACAATACTTTGGCAAAACGGCGCAGCAGCAGTAGCTGTAGGCCGCCGCAACCCGCGCATTCACCCACCGTCCATGCATCGTCCATGGTAGGCTACCCTCGATAACAGCGCGCCAGAACAAGGCTCTCCTCTCGCGCAGTGCCTGGGAGAAAGAGTAAGTCCGCTCTGTCGTCTGCTATTCTCTCCCACCGTGTGAATGCTCGCCGCGGACGGACGGACCTCGGATCAGAGGTCACGTGACCGATCGCTTCACTATTCGGTCCGTCGTGTGAATCCACCTTTAGAAGACAGTCCAGACAGAGGTCGCGCGCCTCATCCATAAGCAGCATATCGGCGTCGGCCAGCACCTAGGTCACATTGTCGTTGTCAATGCGCACCTACAGCAATAATTACCGTAGAGTTAATTCTCTCGCTGGTAAAAACAGTTTCTCGCGATTTGCGCCTCCTGTGCATTAGAGAATGTTGTCTTTCATGGGATCGTAATGCAGGCTGGCTACATAGCGCCGCGAGCCAGTAATCTGATTCCGGGGAACACCTGACCGTTCTGAAAATGACGAACACTTCGTTTTCAAATCTCACGTCTACACCACAGCTCTTGTCACACGGAACGCCTCCGCAGAAACAGTTTTTTTTTTTTTGGTAATCCACACCCTTTCTTCTTGAGCGAACTTGATCCTTAGAAGCTCTCTTCAAGCATTGTTAAGCATTGTCATTCTAGCACTGTCAAATCTATTACTTTGAGAGACAGGCAAAATATGAGTAAATTTTCAGTTCAGTTGAAAAAAAAAAGGGATATTTAGTTTTTCCCACGAAAATTGAAAATTTGCAAAAAATAAACACACGTTTAGAAGAGCGTGGACTCATTACCTATATTGCACGAATGACTATCAGACTGCGGATAAATAAATTTAGTCCGTGACTATTGTATCAAATGCATGTGACAAGCGCCAATTAGTTGCAACAGTTGCTAGTGCATGCGTCAAGCCGGGACTAATGCCACTATCATATCTCTTCCAAGGATTTTCACTTGCGCATCTCACCAGCGCCGTACAACGCAGTGTGAGGACTCTTGCCTGTTGCGATTTATCACTAAAACAGTTCTGTTGGCTGAGCAGCGAGAAACTTATGTGTGCCTCGCCATGGACCCATCCGTTAAGAGAACCGCTCAACGAACTCATTCTTCAAGGAATCATTTACACCATGCTTCACTCGCGTGCACTTCGAGTCAGCCAAGCTCCGCGCTGAAGGTATTGAGAAGCCACTACGACGCGGTTCAGGTGTTCACAAACGAAAAGCGACAGATATAGCGCCTTTATTTCCCTGTAAAACAATCATTATTATCATTGTTATTATTACAGTACTTGCATATTGCCCGCTTTTTAAACATAAAATGCTTTTAGTTCTCGCGGCCGGTGCCCTTGAGGGGATGTAGGCAACATTCAAGCAGCGATTTCCTTTCATCTGGGCGCCGCAACAGAACATACTGGCACCGACCGATCGCTCTCTGAGGACTCCGCGTCCTCCCTTGCCACACGCGCGTAGAACGCCGCTCGACGTTGGCCCTTTAAGAGGATGCAGCTCGAAGGGTGTTCCGAGATTTTGTCTGTCACTGCGTTGCGGCGTCAGCTCATGGCATTTATCTCATAAGCAGACGGTTGTACATGGAGCACTCGTACGCGCTGCTTGTCCGTTTCTTATTAGGCCGGCGTCCCTCGTGACCATCGTTCTGAATTTTCACTCCACCACTATCCGAGGTGGTGTTGTTAATAAACCTCTAAAGCGACAGCAGCCCATTACCCGAAACTCTGGTCGCGACGTGTGGTTTGATGGCACCCTAAAAAGCTTTCATGTGTCCACAGAAACAAGTATGAGAGGAACCGCGCTTTTCCTTTTCTGTGAATCAATTAGGGCGAAAACCTTTCTAGGTTCATGGTGAAAATCTCACGTCGGCGAGATGTGTCAGCGAGGTTTTGATTGTGAAAGATACGGCGTTTTTCCTTTCCTGTAAACCAATTTTAGGAACTCAGAGCCCTTTAATGCGTTCAGCGAAACGCTGGTTCTGTTCGACAAGGGGCTCGCGACGTACGCAGCAGCGTTAATAATAATTGGTTAACAAGAAAAGAAGGGCACAGTTTGTCACACTTGTTCTTTGGACACCTGAACAGCGCCGTGATGAAAGGGAGGAAGATGGAAGTGGGAGCGGAAAGAGAGAAAGGGGTGTCATAGTGGAGGGCTTCGGAGTTTTTGCGACCACCTGAAGATCTATAGCGTGTACTGGCATCGCACAGCACACGGAGGCCTCTTCGTTTCACCTCCATAGAAACGCAGTCGACAGCGATCGGAATCAGTTACGGGTACTCCGGAACAGTAGACGGGCACCTTTACCACTGCACCAAGACAGCGGGGCAATGTACAGCAGCAACCCTCAGGCTTTCGCACTTCTCCACGGCCGATGCTGCAGTGCTCTAGGAATATTTATATATATGTAAGCAATTGTATGGCTATGTAGGCGGGTTTCGCATGGACGTGACATTGTCGAAGCATGTAAAAGAGGAACTAGTTCATATATAGAAAAAGAATGCTACCATCAGATAGAGCGTCAAGAAAAGATGTGCAAGTGACAGAATGGTTGATGTGAGCTTATGAGGTAAATTATTAGAGCCAATTAGTGTGTAACTCCGATCGAAGATGGCCGCCAGCCACGTCCGGTTTCGCTTCTCAGCTGCCAGTCACGTGTCTCAGTGGAATGCTCCCTGTCGTTTCTTTGAATGCAGCAGAGTTCACCGGCGTTCTGAAATCGGTGTACTGTAAGGGAAAGGCGCAGTATCTCTTACTCGCGGAACCAAGCAACACGCAGTAGCTGTCACTTGTTTCTGTGAACACCTAACCTGCGCCGTAAGGGAAAGCAGGAAGTGCGAGTGAAATTGAAAAGAGGGAAAAGGGAACCGGTAGTGGAGGGCTGCGGAGTATTTTCGACCACATTGGGATCTTTGACGTGCTCTGACATCGCATAGCAGACGGATGCATCTTCGTTTCGCCATTGAAACGAAGCTGCCGGTGCTCGGTACCGATCCTGGGTACTCTGGCACAGTAGTCAGGCCTCTTAACCACCGCGCCATCGTGGCAAGACGAGAATAAGGTAGGAAGCGTTTTGCGGAAATCGATCCGTTTGAGAGGTACACGCCACAGCCCGCCCCTGCCGAAAACGCAACGATTATGCAGCCTCTCGCGGAGGTGACAAGCCGCAACCGGCCGCAACTGCTTTCCTAAGGCCGCGCAATTGCAGGCGATTGCTTCGAAGCGAGAAGAAAAATCATAGAGCGACGCTGAGCACGCGGCACGTTTGAAAAAAAAGAAAGATCACTAGCGGTTCGATGATGCTGGACACCTGAATATCGAGTGGTAGCTCTGTGTAACTTGGCAGTGTGGGAAGACGCGTCGATAGGGGGGGGGGGGGGGGAGTAGTAGGGTCAGGAGGTCCCATTTCCGCGTCAATACCTGATTATGTTAACTTACTGATTTGCGCTTCGACTCCATCGAAACATGGCCGTCGTGGTGGGGGCTTGAATCCGGGTGCTCCGGTAACGAGCCGAGTGTCTTAACCACCGAGTCATCGCGATGAGTCTTTTTGGTTTTGTGCCGCCTTCATCGCGCACCCGCATATTCGTCATTTTGTTCGACTTAACCGCAAGGTAAAACACTAGACGTTGTGTTCAGCCGGGTGCATCCATGGGACCTCCCTTAAGCCCACTTTCACGAAGCACGAAGCTCTTAAAGGTGAGCTAGCTCAAATGACAGAATCACTCGGCTATACTAATCTGAAGAGATCTGGGTTCGATCTCGGCAGTGGTAAACTTTCGGCGCAGGCGAGACGCAGGGCACCCATCCGCTTTCGGATATCAGTGCATGTTAAAGAATTCAATGTATTCGAAATTAACGGAGCCCTCTTAGTCGATGTAGCTTTGGAACGTTAAGCTGCATAAAAACGTAAGAACAGAGAGTGGCCGCTGCTCTCTACTCTTTCGCCGTGGCGTGGTCTGGCGACTTGAAAATCCAAAAATGAACACAAACTGAAAGCTCACAGTCAAATTGCCATGAAATTGCACTAGGCAATTTTGGGCTTCCGAAGCGAAAGCTTCAATTCGCCATATAAAGCCAACATCGCCGTGCGGACGCGGAGTCGCTGCTGCAAATGCTCTGAGCAACAGGTGCACCAAGCATGACGTTAGAGTTGCGTCACCAGTGCCGCCCACTCCGCAGCCTCGCTGCGCCGAAGGAACTGTGCGCCGCTCGGCCGGCGCAAACTACACAGCCTCGCTGCGCGCGATGCGAATGCGCAGCAGCTACAGATGCGAAGTATCTAACATGCGTGACAGATGCGTCGTGTGTTATTATTTCAGAATTAGCTGCCGCAACAGTATCTGGGGTAGTCGCTATGTATGTGTTAGCTAAATGGGCGACTAACAGGAGGTGAATAAGCTGCGAGAATAAAATGATTTACTACGTGTAACCGTGCGTGCAAGCCTTCGCGACACTCTAGGTTTAACCGGACATAAACCACAGCAAGTTTTGAAGGCGACAACCTTTGTAGGCTCATCGAACGAAATCCCGAGCACGAGATCTGTGCGCGAGATCTGTCATATTCCGCGAGATTCCCAGAAATGTGTTATTAGCTAGCGTTCCTCTCGTCTGCAATCCCACACTTGAACGCGCACCAAGGAACGCCACACGACAGGAGCCGTGGTGTACCGTCCGAACACACACCTGCCGGAGAAAGTGACAGAGACTGCGCCTTAGTTTTCCTGTAAGCCAATTGCATGTAGCACTGCAACGAACGCCGATAAGAAGGCAAATGACAGAAGGTAGGCTTTCGCCATTCGCCTCTTAACTGATATATCAGAGACCCACTCATTTTTTTCCCTCCTTTGTCCTCCACGAAAACAGAACGACGTTTTTTTTTAATAAAATGGTTCCTTTTTTTTTCATGTCTACACATCTCTGTGACATTTCAGAAAGTGCATGGTGATGGAAAGCGCTACCATCACGCCGACTGTAGGTTTTTAAGGTAGCTGCTTGCAAAACCTAAAAGCTCAGTCTCAGCCCTGGTTGTGCTTCTTCCCCGCATTGTACGGTCCTGAACCCAGCGCAAACTTACCTCGCCTGTACAGTAGCATTTGAGGAGGACGCCCAGAGCGGTTTCCGGGACACCCTTGAGCAGCAGCTCCTTGGGTAACCGTATTCCGGGCCGAACGCCGCCCGAACGAAAGGGCTTGCCGTGCACAGGATGGACCGGTTGACCCTGAACATGGAACCATCGGCTGCGCGAATCGAGCAGTCACAGGACCTGTCGCCTCCGGGAAGGAGCGGACCTAGGAAGGTAGGCATGGCTCCCGATCGAGGTGATGACGTGTTGTTGTTGTTGTTGTCCAAATAACTTATGGCACATACCCACAGAGGGGGATCGGCCAAGAATTGGGTAGCAAAGAATTTTTTTTTTTTAATATACTTGCATAAAAAAAAATATTTGAGGGGTAGAGCAAAGGAAACAAAACGGGAGATAAGTGAAATATAAAATGAAAAGTGGTAACACTCACGGGAGATTGACACTACAATTTTAGAGCAAGTTATGTTTAAATATTTAGCAAGGCAAACGATTTGAGTCCAGTAAAAAATTTTGCATGGCAGTTAACACAGACCTGTGACTGTGCCCAAGGATTGTGGCGCCAAATGATAACAATGTCGGGCTGCTTAAACTAAGGCCAAGCTGTTGCAATGGCCTTTCCATCAACTGCTTTCTCAGCGTAGTAAAGCGGCGGAAAAACAATAAAAAGTGATCTAATGTTTCTTGTTCACCGCAAAATGCGCAGACGGGAGACAGTGCCAAACCAGACCTGTAAAGATAGAAATTTAAAGGTGGGATACGGCATCGCAGCCTTGTTAGTGAAATCTCAAGTTGCCGTGAATGACATAATTTTCTATTCCAAGAATAATTTAGATGCAGGTAGTCATCAGATCTTAAAAGATGTCCATTTTTCATATTTAATAGGACGTTTCTTCGAAACCTCGCTGCGGTGATGTACGCGGTCGCCGGAAGGATAGATAATACGGGGCCATTAAGGGACTCTTTTGCCAAATTGTCAGCATATTCATTTAAAGTCACATTGCTGTGGCCTGGAACCCATACCATATGTACAATCTTCAAATGTCTAGGGATCAGGGAGACAAAGGTTTTTACTATTGCAGAATCCACCGACGAAGAGAGAGATGAACACAAGGATAGAGAGTCGGAAATTACTGCCACTTTAGAAAAAGAGGAGTCTAATTTTCGTAAAGCGAGTACCACCGCCAGAAACTCTGCCTCAAAAATTGGGGTGAAGTCCGGAAGCCGGACAGAAAAAGACCAGTCTAAATGTGGACAATATATACCCACACCCGCCTTTTCATTACTTTGAGATGCGTCAGTAGCTACAACTAAACTAGCAGAAATACTTCTTAAATGGTCTTCTAATAATCCGTTTAGAATAACGGATGATAAGTTTTTAGCATTATTCGGGAATATGTCGTCAAAGACAATTTTAATAGATGAACCGATGGTTTGTATGGGTAGAATACTAGGAATACCGAGAAAGCCATGCGCAGTCTTCTTTTTCTTTGCTCAACAGTCCGCGAGCGTCACGTTCAATCGTTAACGTCGTCTTCTCCTGGCCTCCGAACTGCAATATACTGACGCAGCCCGCGTGAGGTTGCCTGTGGCGTTGCATCGAGCGTTCCGTTGAACGTGCTCTGCGACGCGTCGACGCCCGTCTCTCAAGTCCAGAACAGCGTTCGTGCTGACCGGTGACGTCATCACTCAAAAGGGCTTACGGACAAGAAACTGGGTTTTCCTGGATTTGAAGATGAGACGTCTTGTGTTCCTCGCGTCTGCCTCGTCTGTGACGCGACATGGTGTAGGAAGTTTCCGAATTAGTGTCAGGAAAGTAACCTCATGCCATCTTTCATCACTGTCAATCTCTCTGCAAAGACATGTGACATCAGCATGCCAGGTGACGGATTAAAACTGTCTTCCTCCAGAATCTTTGCCATTGAGCCGCCATCACACATCAAATTTGAAAGAACATCCGAGTGGCCAGCGGGATAGCAAGCATTCGACGACTACCGATTCGGTTCGGGATTGAACGAACGGAGCGAGGAAGCTGAAGTCCGGATTCACCTTTACACTATGGGAAGACAAGCGAGGACGATATTTCAAACCTTCGGCTCGTCGGAAGACGACGCCAAAAGAAAAACGGCGTCAAGGAGAAGTTTGACAATTATTTCGTGGCTGCTTGCAATGTCGTATACGAAAGCCCTTGCTTCCACTGAAAATGCCAATATCCGAGCAGGTCCTTCGGCCACTTAGTCCCAGCCACGCACTTGTAGACAGGTGCGACTTCGGCAGCTTCAAAGAGACAATGATTCGCGACCACTTTGTTGTTGTCCTCAGGGATGGAAAGCTCTCTGAAGCGCTGCAAATGGACGCCGCCTCACACTGTTAAGCGATGTCGCCAAGGCCCGTCTCAGAGAAACCGTACACAAGCAGAAGCAGCCCCTACGGGACAGCGGCTGAGGTGCGTTACTTATGACAACGGATGCAGACGTGGACGCCATCCATAAGGAGAGCGAGAATTCTCAGCCTCTTCGAAAGGAGCGCCTCACAACTCAAGACAAAGCTCAGTAGTACCTTTTCTGCTGGCAAGCTTCGCATACAAGGATTGCCTAGCTGTAAGTGCTACCACATGGTATGTGAAGGAACATTTCAGTGTGGTCTGTCGCAAGAACGACTTCACACGCAGGAAGGTAGGACTGTTTTCCCTTGAGAAGGACAATGCATTTTACTTTCTCCGTACTGTTGGCTATCACTCAGCAAGCGCCAAGTTCATTGAGTTTTTTATTAACGGATGGCCGACTTCAGCGAAGATCTCTGCAGTGAGGCGACTCGGACAATAAACAAAAATCAGATACACTACAATGTTTACCATGCCCAATGGTGGCAGAGCGCCGGCGTCAGTCCGGAGGACTTCTCAATGTGTTCAGGCACATCAAATGGGTCCAGGTGCACAACGCCCCCAATGTACAGCTTCTCATTGTAGCGCTGTTTATCCGATTACGACAAGCTTTTCACGTAGCCCGACATTGCTGCAGCGCACACTACATTCCTTTTCAAGCGCTGCCAGTCTGACGATTTAAGGAACTGTTCACAGCACGATAAACTCACTGCGCACAGCTGCAGATGACCATGCACCACCGGCGCTGTCGCTAGCAGACGCTCAGGAGCTGGAGGCAGCCGCGGTGGGTATCACCATCTGCGCCGTCGTCTGCTTCAATGCGCGATTCTCGTTCGGTCCTTATTGTCGCACGGCGTTCGGAAACTGCTTTATATACGCAATTCTGTCTAAGATGTATCACTTGAGCGCTGGTATTATCAAGCTAATTTACCTCATGCGGCAGCATATCAGACTGTAAACAAACTGCGCGATTCGCTACATCTGAGCGTGCAGTGAGTCTTTTGGGGGTGTCCGGATTCACGACATATCTAGATCATTAAGGAATATTTAGTAGTAGACTGCCTCTACAATGACACAGCATATTTTGTCACACACGTCTTCAAAGCGCTGGACAAGGATAACGACCGGCCACCACCTCTGATGCTCCGCGAAACGAGAAAAATGTTGCGGTAAGTTCTGTTTATGTGTTTCTATGGGTCGCCTTCCCGAAACGCACACCCATACGTTTCACGGTGTTCACCTCGGTAATGAATTTCATACTTCCACGATCTGTTCTAGGATGGTCATCAAATAAAGACATCATAGGTGCCCTATAAAATGAAAAAACTGCTTTGGAATCGTTCGATTCCATGTACTCCTATGGGTGCTAACCCTACTTATCATCACCAGTCGGCTGCGGAGCCGCGAGGCTTGGAGTGGTATAGAGCAATATTGAGCAGTGTAACGACCGGCGCCGGAGAGCGGCCCGCTTTTGCGATAACAGCCACCTACTTCCGCGAGAGGGCGCGACGTGCTACAGGGGTGCCGCGTTCGCCGCTCGGCGGGTAGCGGCCGCGGAGGTAGCGGGGGTACGGGGAGGCGCGCGGTGCTCTATGGAGCTATTTTCACAAGCTGTGCAATTGGTACGATATTTGATAAAGAGGCTACCTATTCCTGGTGCTTAAACTGATCCCTGAAATTCCTTTACATTTCTCTGGAGACGCCATGCACGGTTGGGTGTCCCTTTTGAGCAGCGCGACATTTTTGCATCGCTATTTGAAACTCCTTCAACGCTTCTTCTTCCTGCGGTCAGTCTTAAATAGTCCAGATGACAGATTTGTACTAAATGTTTAAAACGAAGCGTGGTGTTTTGCATTCGTTCTTCCCGTAAGGTAATACATGCTGGTGCCGAGGAGCGCTACTAACACGCGGAGAAAAACAGTATACATGCGAATCAAAGCTTGTGCTTTCTAAGGCCTCTTTAGGAACACCTTATTTTTTACGAACCTTATTTACTAACATGTGTTACATTTTGCAGCTCGTGCTTATAAATACATAACAGAGTTTACCATAAACCGTTAGTAATCTGTAATATATCTACATAATCGGTGTTCTTTCTGTGCTCTAATCAGCGCTTATAGAAATAACAAATACAGTGCGTGAGCAAAACACATTTGTTCATAACCGTGCTAATTTAAAGCACGGCGGTATTTCAAGGATTTATTCTTTATGAGTGATTAATAAATGCATAAATCGCGGACATTTAATTTGTTTACGTGCCGTTTACCAATAGGGTGAACCAGCTGTACAGATGAAAAAAAAAAAAAAGTCAATTGCAGCTAGAGCAATTGTTGAGAAAAAAGATGAACAATTAAACCTGTCACACACGAGGAAATACATTCATAGTGGGCACTTGAGTGCGGACTCTTTACTAGCATCAAATGGCAGATGTACAGAGCAAAAAAAAAAAAAAAAAAAAAAAAAAACAATTGCGCGTCGTCTATGATGCAGTTCTTGGCGCGCACCGAGAGAAAATGAAAAAAAAAAAAAAAATGCGAAAACGTTTAGGAGCCCCTAATGCTGAAGCAATTAATATAAGGCCGGATTCAACTGCGGACACTAATGCGTGCTTATTCTTCGAGCGTGTGATTCGTAATATGAGTAATCAACGGGATATACTTGCCAACTATAGCTACACACCTATAATCGGGCTACTTGCCGGTTACACTTTGCAGAACTGATCAGGCTATAATTGTTCCCCCATGAAAACTATCACAAGGTTGATATTACACTTCAAAGGGAATTTAATTATTTTCCCCTTTGGCAGCTCTTGTCGCGGTTAGCTGACTAAAGGGAGCAGACGCAAAACACCTGAAATTTAATTACTTCAAGTGTGAGCTTTCTGGTCCAGCTGAAATGTTTGAACCTCCACACTTTACAGAAAGGTTGCAAAATCTGAAGTGCAAAGATGTCCAGAAGGACCACCCGAGTCAAATTTTGGGGTAAATTGTGACCTAGCTTGGAGCCTATGGCCCAATTTTGTTTCTTCCTGCGTAATCGAGTGCCGGCCCCACAACCTCTCTTTCGCCGAATGTTAGGAGCCGCATACTCACAATATGAAGTAATATACACATTTTGATGTTATAAGAATGATCTAGCGGAAGCGTATTACAAGCGCGCACTACAGCCTCTGCGTCCCCTATCTTTCCGTCGTTCTAACTTTTTCAGAGCAATTCTATTTTTTTTTTTTTTTGTATGTGCACCCAAAAAGGACTAGGTTGATTTTCTGGGGGCAATGATTGCATATTACCGGTTGCTGAGCACGCAAAATAAAAACTATCTAGAATGAAAGCATTTTCTGGAACAATTAAGTTATCGTCAAATTATCAACGCCTTGAGAATAAATGTCTTATGTATAGCGCACATCTCTGGGTATTTAAAGCTACTGGTTACAAGAAGGTTCCAGCTTATTTAAAAAAAAAAAGGGTTTTTAATTAGATTAGTCTACAGTTTCACAAAGTTGTAGAGCCTTAAATTTCGACGCTTATATCTTTATACGCGTTCGGTTGCACGCCCCGCTTGTCGCCTCTTTGTGCACTGCTTTCCCCTTCCCAGGTCCTTATTTGGTTCTTCATCTCGGTTGTTTCCTTCTTTTTTATTGCGTATATCTTCATTGTTTATCGTCTTTAGCTGCCTGCATGCTTTCTTCTCCGTCGTGCGTTTGCCGTGCCGCTCGAAAATTCCAAACCTTTGTTCACATTCGCGGTCGCTGCTTTCACGGCGCAGCGTGCCTTCCACCTCTTTCTCCCTCCCTGCTAGGCGACACATGTTTTTGTTTTCCGATGCATCCTTTACCTCCTACTTCTTCCACCTTTCCTGACCCACTGTGCTCTGTTATTCAATAGCCAACTTACCTGGTGTGTCGTTCGATTTGATGCCCTTGCTATATCTCTACCTCCATGCGGGGTAGTCCACATTTAATTCATTCGAACTGAGAGCTGACTTTTCTTGTGGCTTCAGGTGACAGACTGTAGTCGGCATGGTTTTCGTATGATACAACAGAATTTACTGCTTTGGACTGTTTTAGTAATGGGTTACCGATGACGAGGTTTATTTAGTCGGCGCTCGAACGCACCTGCTGCACGTTTTGACTTCTTCATACATCCTGTCTCCACACTGCCTTCTTTTCAAAACGAATGCATTCCAAAACGAGAATTAGGTTCTTTAGGACTGCAGAAGCAAGCTGTATGCCGAGTGAAGCGTGCTGTGAGAGTCTGAATTCGTACGCCGCTCTCCAAGCTGTTCTCTTCGGAGCCCACCTGCTGTCATGTTGCTCAACGAGGTGTTGCCGACGGCCAAAATGGAAAATAAATTAGGCGATTGCGAACCGTACTGAGCCCCGTTAACCAGCATATTTGTAAAATGTTGACGCTAGCAGATCGAGACGACGCACAGGCAAACAAGAACGTAGAGTGCGCGCGGTAGCCGCCCAGACGGCGCGCGGTATCCGCGCGGCACCCATACGGTTGACACAACAGTTTCTGGTGGCGCACTCTGCGCTGCGGCGCCTCCGTCATCGCAAAAGCTCTCCCCGCTCCCATGCATTTCACAGTGCGGTCGACCCACTGTCCAATATTCTACCTGAATCGGTCTGCGTGGGGAAGAAGCGGGAAGAGAAACAGCGGAATAAACGCTGCTTCCTTCTCAGTGCAAAGGCGTCTTGAGACTCGGCCCCTTACAATCCCATAACAATTGTGGCGACGGGGTGAAATTTTTTTCAGGCTTTGCACTAAATCCTCTGCAACTGCCGACCTTCGGAGTATTTAACCATTCCACGGGGAGGGAGCAGCCTGGACAGAGTATCTTGAGCAAGTTTCTTTCATAGAAACTCGCTCTTTCATAGAGCGAGTTTCTTTTCTTTCATAGATGCCGCTGTCAGCTGCAAAAAAAAAAAGCGGTGTTTGGGATCTTTCCCCATGATTAGGCATGGAGCTATTCTTTCTGCATCCCGGATTATATTTCTATATTGTTTGCGCAATGTTTAGCTTTTCGATTGGCTCTACACAAAATTCTGTGTCATGTCACACGTTATCATTTTTGCGATTATCAGTTTGAGCCTCGATTGAAACTTCACAGGTTAGTTGAGCCCTTTACTTCGACTTTTTTCCATGCACTTTGAAAGAGGTTCGTTTTGACTTATTCGATACTATAAATATCTGTAAATGCATTTAGTGTATCGGTATCAGGTATCGAGGGCTGAAAATGAAAGTATAGGAGTATCGGTATCGAAAATACATTTTTGGTGCTTCAGAATAACTGCCTGGGGGGCGAGTTGGTGCATGATGGAATTGAACGGAATTGATGGAATTGAACGCCGTTCAATTCCATCATGCACCAACTCGCCCCCCAGGCAGTTATTCTGAAGTACCTTTCTTCTACAGTGGGCCCTTTTATGTGTTCTTATCCTTCCTATACTCAAGTACGTGCGCATGTGGTGTCCCCTTCTTGTCTGTGTCCGTTTCCGTGTTGCGCCGCCGTTTAATTCCATTTTTGGTGTATCGTGTATTTAAACGATACTCGATTCTCCGCAGAATATTGAAGCCAGTGTGTGTCAGACATTTGGTCGACGGCGCTCGCTCAGGCGCTAGTACAAACTGGGAGGCATCTTTGCTTGCAGTGCACCCTGATTTCCCTCCTGCTCGAAGTTTCCTTCACAGGCTCCGTCTTCTTAGCCTCCATCTATCCATGTTCTATTTGTTTAAAGCTGAAGGAGCCAATTGCATGTAGGTGCTCATGATATTGTTTACTTGTGAGCACCGCGTGCGTACCACGAAGCCGCTAAGCCGTTAACAGACACGCAGAAACAAAGAACTCCTTGTCCGCCTCTGAGGCATGTGATTCTTGTCAAGCGGCATGCTACGTGTACTGACGAACTCAGTAACTTATGCACGACCATAGCTCTCCAGACCCTTGAGCTTCGCATGTCGGCTCTGCTTGGCGACAAGAATATGAGCGTCTAACGCCTCAGTCTCGCACGATGCAGTCGCCGGTCTTGTAGTTTACAGCGTTTGATTCGAAAAAAAAAAAAAACCATCTTTCTTCCACTAGGCTTTATCTGTAAAAACTATTGCAGCTAAAATATTAAGAAAAATACGACGTAAAAGCTATGTAACCGCACTTTCCCAGCACATAAATTTCAATAACAAATACACGATCAAAGAATTTTCGCCAAAAACATTTCAGCGAAACGTGAACAAACCTTGCGAAGATACGTTTGTTTCTTAAAGCGATAAACTGTTAAAATGTTTTTGAAATATGCGAATTGATTGGCGTTATATTAGCTACTCTCTCTTAAAAAAAGAACACTTCTCTCTTTTATCTAAACCAGACTAAGTTCCCGAGAGGCGCTAGTGAATCTTGATTTTGTTAACTACATTCAAGATCATCGAGTCGACGCTCTTATCTTCTGGTAAAGGGCCCAGTCATCAAATACAACAGTGAGGCGTGCTCGTCCAATTATATAGAGAGGCTTCTCTTATTTGCCTTGCTTACAGAACGCCCACATCGCGGGACTATTTCGGAACTAATAAAAACGTTCAGGCATTTGATTTTTGTTCTCATCTATGTTTTAACAGATAATGTGAGCTTCAAATGTCTGCTATCGCACTAATATCAAAATACCTGCTCAGTTGCCAAAGAGCACTCAGCACTGAGCCTTATACCAAAGAAAAAACGGAAGGGGTCATCGCGTAAGTAACGTGCAATATATGAAATGTAAAGCAATAGAAGTTCCAGATTTAATGTAGCCAAGTGCTCACAAGGTGGTTCGTGCGAAGAACACTAGCTGAAAGAAATTGTTCGCTAGGCTGCTTGTCGAAGCTTTGTAACCCTGGCTTCAATTCGATGTGAAGTTGTGACTAAGGCCAGCTGCCCAGACAGCGGATCTTCAATAAATTCGTGCTGTCGGGTTCCTTTAGGCCCTTTTAGAGAAACTAAAACTGCGTATAGGTACCACAGAAAGTTATAAAAACCATGGTAAAAATTTTCCAGCTTCTCTAATAATATTACCGCCTTTATCATATTGGAATTTCAGAGATGTATCGAATATACAGTATCGAGTAACTGTATCGGAAAACAATTTCGCTTCTGTATCTTGTATCGGTATCGGAAATACAATTTTTCAAGGCATCGAGTATCGGTGTCGAAGATACTTTTTCGAAGTATCTTGACCAGCCCTGGCTCCTAATGCGTCCACATATCCAGTCTCTAAATTCAGTGCGCTGTCGATTCATTGACTGCAGCCGCTCCAGCACAAATCCGTCAGGCTATGGGATTTCTTATTCAAAACCAGTGATTATCAGTACTTAGCATATAATTGGAACGTCCGTTCATGCAGAACCACTCTATGTGCGGTTACAATCAGGCTGTTCTGGTGCAGGATTCCGAGTTCGAATTTTTATCTACCGAGATGTGGGTGGACACCGAAAATCCTATGTGACTCATTGGGGAAGGTTGAATCTATGAAGCATTTCCTCCTATCTTGCATGAAGTTTGCCCTCCACAACAAGCTTTACTTAGGCGCCTCTCTCCAGGTTAGGCTTTCCTTTCTCTCTACAAGTGCTAGCATCGTTTGGTGCGAGCGGCAAAATATTTTCTTTTGGCTCGGTTGGCGGGATTGTCCATGATTACATAATTAAACCTGGTAGGTTGAATTTCTTGCACTTCCAAATTTCTTTGAGATCTTCTTTTTTCTACAAAATGTTGTTTTTACTTTGGTTTAAATGCGCTTCTGTAGTTTGTCATCTCTATATTTTTTTAAATTCCCGCTTTGCGCTACGCTACTATTTTTGCCATAGTCGTATCTGAAACTTTACTTGTATACGCCGTTACACCTTTGCCAAACTCCCATGTAGGTATGTGCCAGGTTTCAAGAGGCAAAGGGGAAGAAAACGAAGTTGGCTCTCGAGCGTTTGCTGATGCCTCCGAGATCACCCTCACGCGCGTGTTTCTCTCCGGCCGTTCCAATCGGCGCGCGCCCCAGCCAAATGTTGTAAGTTTGCAGTTCCTCCAGGCGCCACCAGGCGGCAGTGCGCGCCAATGCGTCGTAAAATCCCTTGATAATTTGAAAGTAGCGACACTCTCCTCCGCGCCGCGCTTTCCTCCTCGATTCTCCTCGCGCGGCGGCGGCGAGCGCTGCGCACGACACGCTTTTTCCCCTTGACGCCCGCCGGCCGGCCGCAGCAGTGAGTGAAGCGCGAGCTTTTGGGCCAGGTCTGCGCTCCAGGAGTGCACGAAATTTTTGAAAAATTGCGAGAAAAGCATTGAGAATGCCGATAGTAAAGTTCATGAATTGATTGGTTTCTTCTTAGAACTGTTTGAATGGGGAATACTGATAAACAAAGCTTTCAGGCGAGTTCTGTGCTACAGACACTTTTTAAGTCTCATGATAAGGTTTTACTTTGTGCACTTAATCTAGTACTGCCTCTGACTTTGTGTTTGTTTTTTTAGAGCGTGAAATCTGTCACCGCGTTAAAACTTCAGAAAACGATCCAGGCTGGTGCTTTGAACTTCAAGATTAGAGAAGGTTAAAGCAGGACTTAGTCTATTTCGCTACTGTCAAGCTATCTCTCTAAGCATAGTATATGTCACGCGATCAACCATGAGATTGGATTATTGGTTAATTGTACATGCATTTCAATCAATTACTGGGCCAAATTAATTGATATTTAGTAAATTGCAATTAAAATCTAAATTTTAGCTGCAACACCGAACCGTATACCGTTGGAAAGCTTAGGCCAAGTGTAATGGCACTGTGCTAGTTAGCGATCCGCGATAATCTGCGTTCATTAGTTAATTTTGTATAAAATCAAATTTTGAGCTGTTCCTTGCTGCTTCGAGGCAAGGAACAGGTTTGCCACGGCAGTCTTGATATGATGCTGATGGAGGAATTAAATAATTTTATGAGTACGTGGCCCCTCACTGACTTCGCGTGTGGTTAAAAGACAGCAGGGTACACTGGGAGAAGTGGTGGGCCCTATTGCCGATACACTGAAGTTCTGGGGCAAGCATGCTGTGGTCTCATGCGCTGTGTAAAAGAGCTTGATTTCATTGAACGCAACAATCAAATAAAAAAATTACAAGGTGCACATAGGTCTTCAACGTGCGGAAATGAGAAAGCATATAACTGCCAATTCATTAACTATCGCTATCCTATCTATCACTATATCTACTAATGCCAGAGACCTATCGTAACTGTCACTATCCGCAACGAACACTATCACCTCACTATCCGGGCCTATTACTATAATTTACTATTATTATCCGTAACAGTCACCATCATTACCTATCACTATTCATAACCATCACTATTTAATCTGATGCCGTCCCATGACCCATTGATATACTTCAATTTTCATTGACTTAAGTTGTCAGTCATATCTCTATTATCTCATAATATCTGACGAGACAACTGTACATTGACTTTTAATTCTTATACTTTCTTGTTTTCTCATAAATGGAGGTGGGAAAAGAGCAAGCCACAGAAATAACTGACTACTATCAGCGCGAGGTTCATGTCTCTGTCGAGGAGGCTTCCTTTACTTCAGGACAGGTCGGTGAGAGAAAATTGATGGAACAGCGTTTGGTCTGTTTCTTTTTTTCGAGTTCGTGTAATATTGGCGGCTCAAACTGGTCTTCAGTGAAATGTAGCTAGAGCATAGAGCGATGAGATAATTACTCAGGCTAGGTGAAAAAAAAAATCTTGCATACAATTGAAATGAGTAATATGTTACAGTGTTAAGAATTGTTGCTCGCAAAATGTTCCCCTATTTTTACATAATAACTATAATCATCATTGATTGTTTAAGTTTCGTAAATACAGAAAATTGATGCAATGATTCCGGCTGATTTGACATCGATGGGATAACTTTTCTCGCAATAAATGAATACGCGGAATCGCGCTTTTAGAGCTCCAGCTTTCAAAGCGAAGGTAACCTGCCAACGCCTAGTAGTCACGGTCAAAGTGAAGCGTGTGTGATCATATGAACACCTCCTGCACATTGGCCGTATCCCTGATAAAACGAACGCATATTTTTTAACCCACGCGTGCGTCGAAGCATGGCAAGACACATTCAAGAATTGAAAAAAAAAAAAAATGCCATACGACCTAACTAGTGCAGATTACCCGCAACACCTCGGGCTTACTTGCCAAAGTTTTTCAGGGCCAGCATTCATTGCTCCCGAGTAACCGACGCACACTACAAGTAAAAGCTGGAAAGGCTAGCTCCTCTACAAGCCCGAATTTTGATTTTTAGTGAAGGAGGCCAGGGATCCTAGCATAATCGCGACAAATGCAATCGAGAGACTGTAATTTTCCAGTTATTTCTGACAGCAAAAAGCAGATTATAGCGCCCTGTTTCTGACTGTACAGAAGTCGGAGCGTGTTAAATGATGGAGCCTTGGAGCCTCGCAGAATATTCAGCATGCTGCAGAGGACAACCTTATTTTTATACAATGAACATGCTGCCGCCGCAAAAATATTGAGCAGCAAGCAGGAATAAAAAACGCAGCGTCAGGTGACGCGTTATTACGGGGAGTGAGAAAGGCACTCGACGTCGCAAACAACTCTGTTGTTTCTAGGAATAAACGTCTTTCGACTAATCTTGTGAATCCATTGACTCGTGCGCAAGCCGTCACGCTTGCCTTGAGATATCATGAATACCGCATAACCATCTTCAGGTCGCTTGCTGCAGTTGTACGCGCAACAGCACGGCATAGAGCTTGCACGCTGCAATATTCGCTCGCCGAGACTGGGAGAAAAATGGCGCGAAGGAAAAAGAAAACACAAGGAAAACGCCGGACGCGCTTCGGTTTCCAATGGCAACGGCAGGGAGACCAATCGTCGCTCAGGAAATCGGGCGGAGAGCCGGCCTTCAGCGAAGGGGCGCGCAAGGGGCGAGGAGGAGGCGAGATAGTAGCGCGGCGGCGGCAAAGTTCAATCGTTGGCGTAACTTTCAAAGTATCAAGGGGTTTCAATGCGTCGATGCATCGTCCAGCCCACTCGCGGCGTATCTCCGCTGGCGGTTCTCTCGTTTTTTGCGCGTATACATTGACGAACGAGCGTGTCACGCAGCCTTTCATTTTTAGCTGGTTTTCCAGCAAAAACTGACCGCAAAGTGTGTTCGAAATGTTTCACAATTTAAGTGTTGTGTTTATTACCGAAGCGGAGGGTTGATGTTCTTGCTGCCTTCACATAATGCGTTCCGTTCTACTTAGAATTTACGCATTGTGCTCGTGTAGATAGTTTTCTTTGCTTGTGAAACAGTTACTCGTCAAGACTACCTCGTGTAGGTGGTAGTCTTTGAGTGCCTAACGGTCACTCGTGAAGCCGGCAGTCAATCAACGTTACGAGCGTATGCTCGAGTGGTCAAAGGCATGCATGTTTCTCAGCTGCAAGGTCTTGTTGCAGTTTGGTGAACTGATGAGACATTCGTTTTCCTCCCCATTTTTAATCCTAAGGCTTCTGAGCTTGCTTGCAAATATAACAAATTGCAGTGGAGCGTACATCGTTACATTCCATGTGTAGCGTACATGTCGCAAGCTTATGTTGCTTACTTCGAGAGGTGCTCTCTTCTAGCTTTGTGCACCAAGAAAGGACCACGCCACTGAAACAACGAAGATAATCAAAGGAAAGTTGCTTAGGCCACAGCTAATCAACGCAGGAAAAATAGTAATTGATCAAGCAGCTTACCGGAAAAAAAGAAATAAAACCTGCTGAGCAAGATAGGAGCTGCGTGTTTAGTTTGCCTGTTTTATCTTTGCGAATAGAAAACTACGCAAGTAGTCATCATGTGGTGATTGAACTTTGTAAATAAAGAAATGTCTAACAAAACTTGAAGTTGGGCTAGATGGTGCATTGTAACTTGACTGAAGATAAAGCGCACGGGAAGACACACACAAGAGAAGAAGCGTGTCCTGTGTCTTCTTCTCTTGTGTGTGTCTTCCCGTGCGCTTTATCTTCAGTAAAGAAATGTCTGTGTGTACTTCTTGATTGTGCTTGCCCATATTGTTTTTCTCTTTGTCCACCTCATGAGCTTTGTAAATAAAGAAACATGTACGTCTTTTTTAAATTGCTCACAGTGTTTGCCTCGTAATTTTGTTCAGAAAGTGGCTAGTATCATTACAACCGGCGGAGGTTTAGTGCCAAAAATGTTCTGATAAGTTTCGCATATCATTGAAAGGTAATGAAAAATTGCTAAATAGTGTGGCAGGCGTGTATGATAGTGCCATTCGATAGTCTAATCATAATTCGTTTGAATTAACCCATTTGGTCGGCTTGGCCCTCTGCGTGTATAGGCATAGGAGTAAAAATTAAAAATAAAAGCACTGCACCCAGTCTGTAGGATATGCAAACAAGTGAAAACAAGAAATAAGCTGAAACTCGCGTGATAATATCGCACATTTATGCTATGGCGGGCCGCGTAGTTTACAAACGAGGTAATAGCTTCTCCTCACTTTCGATCGCATAAGCTGATCCGTTTTTATCGGGATCACTTCCGAAAACCTCGCATATACTCATATGACGGCAGAGGTGCCTGAACATGCCCCGATTACCCTCAACCTTTATCGAACCTTTTTTTATTACGCAAGCTTGCCGTAAGGCATATTATAAAAACACATGTAAATTGGTTCAGTAAGGACTCTATCGAACTTGCGTGCTTACGATCTTCCAAGGCTGCTTTAAAACCGTGCGAGAAAAAAAATAGCTATCGTGACATGCATCTAAGTAAGCAATAATCATGTGGCTGTGGCGGAACCATTTAGAGAATTGCATTCGTGCGATGGATGTTTATGTAAGTCGCCGCACTCATAAATACTGTATTTAGCGAGTTAATGAACCTGCAAATGTACGGCATGTATATACACACTGACTAAAAAAAAAAGTTAAATTAAAACAAGAAAGCGCAATGTACAAGAAAGACTAATAGTCAACATTGCTCAACTCCCAAGCCTATTCCTAGCGCATGCAAGGAGGACGACGATGTGAATGACATGGAAGTGTGTTTACAAATGCCGACTCTTTTGACTGCGCGCCTTTCTAGCTCCTTCAAGCACTTTCACCTTAGGAACAATATTATCGGCAACTATACATAGTGAACTAAAAATTAATTTCTAGCTCACTTTACCGCCAACGAAAGTCATAGAATTTCATATTTAATAAGAACTCATCTTTTAGTAATTGTAACATGTTCCCATAGTGCGCTGCCAACTTGTTTTCGCCTGCTCGATAAAAAAGACTTTTGACGTCTCTCTTATCTTACATGCGTAGCCAAGGTCATTCACAGGTTAAAATATACATGAAGGCCAGTAAGAATGCTCTCATTTTTTTCTCTTTGCTCCCTAGGAGAGACGCATGAGTGCAGATGCAAATTAGCGTTCTCCACGATCGCTTGCAGCGAAATTTGCGCGATCTGCTTATGTTTTATTAATATACTGGAAATTTTTTTATTCGAATGCGCGTCACTTATTATGCTTATTTTACACCCCTCATTGCCGATTCAACTTTGGGACATTAAACTCCATGTACCACATATACTTAAATATCCTGCTCAACCAGAGCTACGTTGTATGTGGATATTTAATTCTTGTGTTAATGACCTTCAAAAAGAAAATTTAAGACTATGAGAAATAACGCTGCGGGACTGCCCGGATCATAACGGTGTTACTATAGAACGGGTGTTGAAAAATCCCTCAAAACTCGCGAAAGTAAAAACTAAGAAAATCTATTTTGCAATTAATTCCGCGTGCCTGTTATATCGGCCATATCGCGCTGGATTAACCGCTCAAGGTAATTACAATTACCCTCACAGCAGCTTATTCTTTTTCTGTGTGAATATATGCACGGGCAGTACTGCAGGTGAATCGAACTAGTGCAGCTTCCCTGCGGAATTATACGCACACGGAATATCGCGTCTAAACTTCTTATAACTTGATAGTATATCAAAACGGGCACGAGCTGCAGGCGTTTATTGTTACTGCTATCTTCGTCGTGGCACCGAAAAGTAATCACGACAATTAAGGATTGCAAACGAACTCATCTAGTTGCAGTGCAGAAATGTAACGCATGTTAATCCGTCACCGAAGTCTACTTGTCGCGCTCAACACCGCTTCCCTTCGCTCTCACCTTTATCCGACCGCAAGAAACATGTTAAAACAAATGCCATTTTGTTTTTTGCGCGTGCAATCAACCACACCACAGATTGCGGAAATATCGGGAATTATGCCCGAAAACGCAGCAAGCGCCGTGCATCCAATGCAGACGGTTCAGGCTTTTGCCTACACCACGAAAGTCACTGCTGTCGCCAGCGCCGCCGCATCTCCACTGACGTCACGGGCTGACGCTTGTCTATAGACCAACACCGATCTGTGACGTAAGCACAATGCGGTGGCGCTTCTATCGCCAGCGTGGTCCGACTGGGGGTGAAAAATAGGCTTAGCGCCCATAGGAATACACTGAAGCGAAATATTCCAAAGCAGATTTCTAATTTCACGGGTCATCTGTGATGTCGTTATTCGGCACAGATCCAACCATAAACGCCCTGGAATAGACCGTGGAAGTGTGAAATCTCATACCAAGGCAAAGTATTTTTAAAACACCGCGAAACGTACCGCGATGCGAGTGAGAGGGCGACCCATAGAAGCCGTCGAGCGTTTTGGATGACTCACGATATCTGTCGGTGTTGACATGGGTGGAGTACGAAGAACTGTATCTAGGAGCGCGTACGTGAGCGCGTGCTCGAGAGCTCGCTCGCGCTGACTTTTTTGAAGCCTACCCTACTGAAAATATTGTACAAGGCTCTGCGTGGTTATCTGTGCATGGTTATCGACCCGCACAGCGCGAGAATGTGCGAACAAGAATGAGCGAACGAGAATGCGCGAACGAGAATGTGCGAACGAGGATGTGCGAACGAGGATGTGCGATAAGAGGACGCGTGATAAGAGGACGCGCGATAAGAGGACGCACGATGTGTGCACGGTGGGAGAACGTGCAACGTGCTCACGGCGCGAAGGCGTGCACACTGTGAGGACTTTTGTACCCGTGTGTGTGCGGCAAAATTTGTGCATAGCTATCAACATTCAGAGTGCATGGATGTGGGCACTCAAGGCCCCAATATAGTCCGATGTAACGCGCGCGTGCGCACGTCGGCGAAAAACCGAGGTCTACAGTCCAACGGCACGGCGTGATGAACGTAGCGAGCGCGAGCCGACGCGGCCTAACGTCGCCGACGCGCAAATAGAATCTCGCCTATTTCTCGCCGACCGCGTCAGCCGCGTCGGCCACACATTCTAGCATTCCTCACGCGCAGTGAAGATGGCGGCTTGCATGTAGACAGAGACCATGCTAAAACCACGCGCACATTTCAGACACTGTTGCGGAAAAGCTGCTAGAAGGAATTCGAGGGCGGCCCTGCATCTATGATACCAAGCGGATTGACTCTACAGAGACGTTCAGAGGAAAGAAAAATGGCTGCGATGCAAACTGTCACTAGTGCGGCTGGGCACAGCTGCGTTCTTCGCTGTGGTGCGTGTGCCATGCTCGTTTTAATGCATTGCTCTAGGTGGTGTAACGATGATGTTGTTTCACTTATCTGCAGTACATTCATAGGAAGAATACCAAAAACTGCGGAAGCGACTTCGCATATTGTGACCGGTACACGCCGGAATCGAAGGTCGTACTCGATTTGGCCTCAAGGAACGTCAGTGGCTCAGCAACCAGGGAATTCGCGAAATTTATGGAATTCTACAGGAACTGCGGCCAGCCGAGAAAGTGATCCTCATTACTGTGTAATCTCTAACTCCTCTGTAATCGTACATATACTTAAATTTTGATTAGTTTTCAGTAAAACACGCACATATACAATCATCGTTCCATCTGTAGCCGGCGGCGGCGTGGGCTCAGGCCGTTGCTGGGCTGGACGTCTCCACAGCTGGCTGTAAATGCCTTGTGCCATTTGAACATTTGCAGTAAACACATTGCGTCATTGCCTTGATCACAACAGTATTTAGTGCCTTGATAGGCTGCAGCCAGGTCCCTGTAGGTGCCCTGTCGTCTGCTCGAAAATGCACCCCGAAAACGTACCAGCCCTCGAGGGCGTCTTGTGCGCAAGCGCACCGCGGCATCGGGCACACCAGCCGCGCCAGACTCTAGAAGCGGCAGTTTTTTGACGCGCCCGTCGTAGCCGACGTGCCGTGGCTAACGTCGCAGACTTAGCCAGTCGCGTTGAAAACGTCGGACTATATTGGGGCCTTTAGTGCAAGGAATGAGTGCACTCTGAAGGTGCAAGACATTAGTCTGATCTCAGACGATGAGACATTCAGCATGGGAATGCTACCATGCTATGGTGATACTCTGCATGGTTGCAAGGCTCCTACATCACACCTCATGTTTGTGTTGTGCATAATACTAATATGCCAGCTTTAGGCCTTGTGCAAGGCCTCAATCAGTTTCTGCTACAGTTATGACACAAAATGTTTTGCAGAAATGATGCTCTCCATGAGATGAGTCTCAAGTGCAAAGAATGCAAGCTTCCAAAAGATACATGTGGTCACCTGGATTGGCTTTATTGGCTGATACACTGTGGTCACAAAACATCTGCTTTCGGTCCACCAGGTTCGAGCTTGGATGCAGGTTTCCTTCTTCAGCTGCTCTTGGCCTGTTGGATTCGAGCTTGGATACAGGTTTTCACTGTGCGACGTCTGCAAAATGCAAAAAAAAAAGCCGGACTATATTCCAAAATCCGAAAATTCAGCTGTCTTTACAAGACATTCTGAGAAAGGGGTAATTAGGCGCTCTATTTTTAATTGATAACAATTCAAAAAAGTTCGATTCTGAACTACAGAAATATAACGAACTGACACAAGAATACAGGCGTTCAGCATCAGTCCATCACAAAATCTAATACCTTAGTCGAACAGATATTTCAAGGGTCTTTGAACCATATCCTATCAATCAAAGACATCTGAGCACTGCTTCATGGAAAGCTACAATAACTAGAGTGAACAGAGCAGTGCAAAACCGGAGATTTAAATGGACTTTGAGAAATAGAAGTGTGCATTCTAGGATATGGCTTAGCACACAGGGCTAGGAATAAAACCAAACCTGAAATGAAAGATTATGCAATTCTACATATATGATCATAGAAGAAAAACAAAATTTCATACAGAACAGTATGGAAAGTATATCATCATTGCAACTTGTACAAAAACAGTTGATAACACATCTTCAAAAGTGCACGAGTATTACTTGAGCCCAGCAGCGAATTATCAATGGCAATAGCGGGGTACAAGAGCTTAGTGAGATGATGGAATCTTTCAATGGTGATCGAGAATGCCATGTAGAAGTGGCACAACTCTCCCCAAGTTTACTAAAAGCTCAGTTAGGATTCATGACGGCCCCTCAGCCTTCCTTCCAATAAGGTCGAGAAATACCCTAACCATCCGAGGCAGTGGAAACAGTGCATAGGGATCAGGTTAACTGATATTCACAAACATGCCTTGACTAACACCTTTACTCCAAGCGGTTCTCGAGGCCCTTTTTTTTTTAAATGAAGCTCCACTTGAATTGCTCCTCGAGTGCATGAGAAAACAGAGCATCTATAAGTGGCAATGGCACTACTACGGGGACACCTAGACTTCCACTTGCACACATGGGGCATCGCAGCTTTCACACACTGTGCAGACTTCGTTCTACTGCATACCAAGCCTTTCATGAAAGTGGATATAATAAGGATTCACAGACCCACTCTCTGAAGCATTGGCTCCGAGAACCTCAATCTGACTCGAAAATACTGAAATATCGTTTCAAGTATGACCAAGAAAAGCCTCCTAAGTTTCTGCGGCTGACGTTGAGCATGGATAACTATCGTCAGTTGCAGATTTCAATGCTGTAGTTGATCATCGCATTACGCTACTGTGGTGTAAACACATTTCAAGTCATCACCAGATACCTTAGCAACATTTCAGAGCACGCCGAGTGCCAAGTTGCAGAAAGCATTTGATGGCTAACAGCAAATGAAACATGTGCAGTGGTGGTTTCTGTGAACCACTGTGGACAGTGGTGCAATCGTGGGGAATGTCATATTGTAAATAGGAAGACAGCGAGGTACCGGAGGTGCAGTTGTGCCATGGAACACCTGTGCTGCACACATCAATGGCTTTCTGATTGCCTCAAATATACTTGTATGTCTAGATGCAGTGCTGAAGGGGGGGAGGGTCAATTCTGTCTTTTTAGCTGTGGAGAGATATTTGCAGTTGGTGGAAGGCATGGCTTTTCAAGTGCACTTAAAATTAAAGCTCCTAGCTTGCTTGGAAACAGAAGCGGCATTTGCTTCTGGAAAGACAAATTTGTTGGCTTGGGTGCATGCACTATAACATGCTTCTTTGAACCTCACATGTGCTCAACGCTCGCCGCTGAGCACTCAGAGGGCAAATATGCAACTAGGTCACTAGAGTTCACAGCAGTTCGAGCAGTTCTCAATGCCTAAATCCTGTTCTACATGAGCCATATGTCACTGGCAGTGAATGTTGGTAGATGTGAATTGCTTTCAGCCATTTTTCACAGCTGCCTTGTTCATGCAGTGTGCAAAACATATTTTACTAGGCTGTGACTTTTTTTTTAACGTCCAAAAGCGACTCAGGCTGTGAGAAATGCTGTAGTGGAGGACTTCAGAAATTTCAACCACCTGGAGTTCTTTAATGTGCACTGATGTCGCACCGCACATGGGCGCCTTGCTTTTAGTCTCCATCGAAAAGCGGCCGCCACAGCCTACTAGCCTGTGACTCGACTCTTGAGGCAGCTTGTGGATGCTGTTCACAAGGACTTGACATTAGAAAATGAGCATGTTACACGTAGTGGCATGCACTTTCCGGGCCAAATTTTGGCCTTATGGCCCATTCAGTTGGGGGGACGAGAGCAGAGGTGCCGAGCAGTACAGAGAAGTACAGGAGCACGCCGAGCGAGGGTGTAATTTTCCTCCCACGGGAACGCTCTCTGCGTGTCGAGAGCAGTACGCCACGACCATTGTGACCACGCTTCCCTCCCCAGCATTCTCCGCCTACTCGCTGTAGCAGCAGTTGCAACCCGAGGAGAAGCAAACACTTCATGTAGAACTGCTTTGCATGCCTTTGTTCTCACAGCGCGGCGATCTGCCTCCTTTGGCCCTTTCGATGCCAGCAGTGACTCTCAAACCTGAGCAATGCTTTGCAGCCACCATTTAGAGCGTCACTGACTCGAGAAAAGAAAAAAGATGGTGCGGATACACCGCTTTATGTCATGTGACTTCCTCTACACTCGCTTTAGATGAGGGAGCAGCCGGGAGTGCATTCAGGTGCTCTCAGCAAAGGAAAAGACCTCCTCCTCTACCATTGGAAGCCAGTGATTCTACTCCTGCTCTACCACTGGAGGGCACCCGCTTGTCTGAGAGCACTTTCTAAGTGCTCTCGAGGGCGCCTGCTCTCCCACTCGAATTCGCCATAAGTCTTGCCCCGTATGCCACTTGTGCTGTCTGGAGTGGAGAAATATTTCTGAAGGGTAAGTCGGAGGAAATGCTGAAAAGCATTCAAGAATCTGAACTGAACCTTAAGTAGAGAAAAGACTGTTTTCTGCACTTTATGGAGCTGAGGTAGCGTCGAGTGGAGACATGTTTTTGAATTCGGCCACAAGGGTAAAATTTGAATTAACTATTCCACACGCAAAACACTCATGTCCTAATGTCAAGTCCTCTGAACATTCAGAAGCAAACTCGATATTCACAGGCTAACAGAACATGTTTCCCAGGCTGCATGAAAAGGCAGCTGTGAAAAACAGCTGAAAACGCTTAATTTTAGGCAAAATGTCGCTGCTGCTGTGATATTGTTCATGTAGAACATGACATATGCATTGAGAAATGCTGTGAAATTTAGTGACCAAATTTGTTTATTAAGATTTGATTTGAAGTTGCTGCTACACTTGATCTTTGAGCTTGCAGGGCTCAGGGGAGAGGGAAGAAAATATGCGTGCTTCTTCGCTACATATACACCCAAACCAACAAATTCAACTCGCTGATTTCAGTTTCCAAACAAAGCTTGGAGCCACAATGGTCACTGCACTTGAAAAGCCATGCCTTCTGCCTACCGTGAATATCTCTCCACAGAACAAGTGAACCAACCACTTTGACAGCACCGTGTGTCCGAAGAGCACATAGTACCCTGATGTGACAAGCAAGCCATTGATGCCTGTAGCACAGATGTTGACATTGTTCACAAGGCTCAATCGCGCTACTAGTGGCCCCAGCTTCCTTTATACGTACTTGCTAAGACCAAAAATGGGAAGACTGCAAAAATGGAGGGGGGGGAGGGGGGGGGGGAGGCAGCATTTGTGTACAAAAGGGGGAGGTGGCTGCTACTTTCAGGCAGTGTCGGATGCGTCCTAATCTAAACATCCTAAGCATAAACACATGCAGCAGCAAGCATGCAATGCATGTCTAAAGGTGTGCGTCCGTCGAGATATCTGCAGGCCGCCAGCAAATGTTCTCACTACGTCTCTATAGCCAACGCAAAACTGATCTGCATGCCCACCACCAGTTTTCTCTCAGTACCATCGGAGCGCTGTTTAAATTTTTTAATGCAAAACCATAACTAGCCCTTTTACACGTAATTTCATCCGTGACCATCGTTGGCTGCGTTGGTTCCGAAAAAAGAGCAATCACGCCATTGCTGAGCATAGAGCAGCTTAGTAACATAAGGCATGTGGCTGAGCTCAATAAGAAGGGTCAGATAACATGACATTTGGGCAAAGCCTTTAACCTCAAGTACACTGAGTGGCTGCCCTTAGCTGAGATCGAAAGCGAAGCCAGCACAGCATCTATATCTACTGTGGCTGCATTAGCTGTGCATCGCTGCCTACAAGAAACCCAGTACACCAACTGTTTTCGCAGCCAGCGACACCTACTCTTGCTCGGCTAAAGTCTGCTTTGATTGATTTCCTGCTTAGCCAATGATGCCGATGGTGCTAGTGTGGCCTCTGATGGAGATGCTCGAAATTATAATGCCACTGCTGATTTCTCGGTGCTGGTTCCGCAAAAGCCATTCTTTGCAGGCAGAAGCCCCTTATCGGAAGATTTAGGGCAGTGATCGTGCAATCAGAAAGTTTGGTCAAACATCTGAAGTCTTCTAAAAAATCGGAAGGGTTGGCTGCAGGTATGTACGCAACATGCCTTCCCCACAGGTGTGTCCTTGTCTGTGGAAGCCACCAAGCAGAGCAAACTTACTATTAGTCCTCAAATTTGTACCGTAGCTCAGCACTAAGTAGGTTCTGAAACACTGCTCATATACAGCGACAACTTAAAATGTGCAGCACCACAGAAGTATGTGATGATCAACTACAGCACTGGAGTTAGTGATAGACCATGATTATGCATACTTGGTGTCAGAAGCTGGGATGTCAGGAGGGATGCCAAAGCCATACCCAGAAAAAATAATGTGCTAGAAGTTCTAAGTTAACCAGGGTTGACCTGGGCTGTCACTCAGCCAATGCTTCAGAGAACAGATCTGTGCATACTCACTGTATCCACTTTAGTAAAAAGCTTGTAAACCTGCAGTACAAAGCCCACAGAGAGAGCAAATGATAAGATGTCAAGTGTTTGCAAGTTGAGTGCCAGTCTATGAGCCCTCAAGGTCACATAACTGCCAATAAATGAAAAGCAGGCATTCAGGGCTACGTGGAGTTGAAGTCAATGTATTCTTATGAAGTGAAGATTTCATGTCACTATACTCAATCTCACAAGCTGTCTGCTGCACCTGGCCCATTCGAGATCATAGATTATAGTAGGTAATTGTGCTCTTAAGTGCCTCTCACCCCTTGAATTGGCCAGGGTGAAAGTAGGAGCACAATGACCTACTTGGACCCTTTGCAAAACTCAATGCGTCACCTATATTATATAGCAAAATCCTTGTGGGAGAATATTTTTGCACATCTTGGGTGCACAGTCACGTGACACATGGGTGATGTAGCCTATATGTCACATACACATATCTCCTAGATTTTTTTTTTTTTACAGAGGCATGCTGCTCAGTCAAAAGACGCGATGCGCGGGAGTGTAGTGCGCACCGATTCTGTGCGTTTGCAATTTTTTGTTTTCGTTCTGTTTCTTCCGATAGTTTGGTGAAACGGCTGATATGCAATGCGATGCGGGATTCTGGAGTCGTGAGTCTGTTTTTTCGCAGCATGTCGCAGGGATGGTGCGTTTGCTTTCTGCAGTCTAAAAAAAATGTGCAAGAGTACTTGCTGTGTGCGGGGCTGCATATATATTGAGTACCAGAGTGAGAGTTATTTGCACACACGCATGCCCATACGTGCCCATACACATGCAGTTTTGTAGTGGCGCAAAAAAAAGTAATTCTGTCAAGACAGAGCATCTTCTAAAGGGCACGTAAACTTTGACGTCTGGATTAAGCAATAGAATTATGCATGATGTTTCACATAAGGTTTGCTTTATGGGGTTTAACGCCCCAAAGCGACTCAGGCTTGTATCACATGGGGGGCTTAACTCAAGGTACAAAACCGGCCCATGTCCGGACACAGAGCAGTCAAACCTTCGGTGCTACAAAAAAAAAAAAAAAAAAAAAAAAAAAAAAAGAAAAGGCAAGCATGCACACTGCTCTGTGCTTTGCCGAGGCAGCTCCAAGCTATCACTCACTTGAAACCGTGCTGCCTGCGTTGGCCAGCCTGCCCCCCCCCCCCCCCCCCCTCGTTCATTCATTTTTTCCGCACTGCTAAATAAAAAAAAAAGAAAGCATGCATACTGCTGTGCATTTAGCTCGCAGGACAGCTAGACTCCCCTCCCATTACCTCCAATCCCCCTTCCCACCCGCCACTCATTTTAAAGGACAGCCAACATCCCAGCACCCTTGCGTCCTTCCCGCGCAGACCAGGCAACCCTTTTCTCACTCCCTCCCAGTAGAATGAAAAAAAAAAAAAAAAGCCCATGCAGGACATGCAGGAGTGACATAGCCACGTCACTTTTGTTTCAACAACGTTTGGGCTGCTTTGACCTGAGCAGCAGTATAGGGAGCGCTCAAGATTTGATTGCTTCTGTGCGCAGCGCGTTAGAGCACAGGGCTCGATCGGCCACCTTTGTACCTTAAGTTAAACCCGTTGTGTGAAACGATAGTGCGGGAAAATTGTTGGTTCATAAGCTAAGCCACATCTTTTATGAATTTAAAGCTTAACTTCAAACACCAACGTTTATGTGCCTTTAGAAGATGCTCTCAGTCTTGACAGTTATTTCTTTTCTGCCACTGCAAAACAGCATGTGTGTGGCGTGCGTGTGTGCAAGTAACTCATGCACTAGCCTTGCATGTTTTCATTACAATGAGGAAAACAAATGCACAATCCCTGCAGCGCACTGTGAAGAAGCAGACTCTTGACTCCGTGTCCTTGCATTGCTCGAATACCACCAACGCCACTAAACCACCGGAAGAAAAAGAATGAAAGCTAAGCAAAAGATAGCAAACGCACAGAATCGGCGCTCACTCTAAATTCCCTTGCATCATGCTTTTTGACTGAGCAGCGCTTCTCTCTCAAGGAAAAAAAGAATACAAACTCCACAAGATATGTGTACGTAACACATAGGCTATGTCACTGATGTATCACGTGATTGTGCACTGAAGACATGCAAAAATATCCTCCCAATTCCCTTTGGGGAAGAAGTTGGGGGTGCAATGCTGAATATTTCTGTATCAAACCTCATGTTATGCACGAATCTGACGACGAGCATGCCTTCACTATTGAAAACCAGAAGGGCAGAAGTGGGGGGGGGGGGTTATGAATTTTGTTACCGAGTGGAGCAGGTAATGGATGTGGTCACTGTCACAAGAAATGTCTCCTGGCAGCCACCTATTTCTGCCCCCAAAACAGGTTTGGCCGCCACAGTGAAGGGGTTTGCGCTGAGCAGAGAAGCATTGCAGAAATATTCTTCCAGAAAAACCCCATACTTCATTCATGGTCTATGATTACATATGGCATAGTATTATCAATAACACTCCCCTGTTTTCTCTTTTCACTTTACATACAAATTATATTCGCACTCAGTTTAGCTACCAAAAAAAGTGCAGGGGGGCCTTTTAGAGAGGAAATTTGTCAGAGCTGATTTATAAGAAAGCAGCCATCAACGGGTCTAGTTGAAGACAGGAAGACCAGAAAAATAACCCTCCAGAAAGGTCTTCAAGGAGTTCCAATTTGAGAAAAATTTATTCACAGCAGTTTTGCATAAATGTGTGAAATTTAGGAAAACAAAGACAAACATGCTGAAAAAAAGAAAAATTAAATAGGGACAAGAGAGGTGGCAACTGCGAAAAAGAGAGCCACCTGTAACCATGGTCTGGACGCGTATATCCGATCCCAACAAACGGATGCGACGCGAGGGGGAAAACGAAGATGGAGAGGGAGAAGAGGCCGTCGGCTGGCTGTTACGAGCTGCGGCCGACACCCCCATTCCACGCTAGCGACCCGTGGGCCTCGGCCAACACCTTCTCGGCGCCCGTGTTGTGGTGGCAGCAGCGGCAGTGCGCGATGCGCGGTGTTGCGTGGATGTGTGTGCGCGCTCGTGTGCTATACTTGTGCCGCGAGTTTTCTCCAAAGACCGCATGAGGCTAGTCATCTTGTCTTGCACCGCCCCGGATGAACTAAATGCGATTTGTGCATTGATTCAATCGCTGGCGCAAGGCCGCTCCACGAAGCCCTTCGTGGCTCAGACGCAGGTTTGTTACATACCGCTTACATGCAAATCGGCCCCGAAATGCGATCTATTTTATGAGGTAACCCAAGCCTTGTATTTCGGCAAGATCCCCACTAAGGTACGACTGTATTACTTACGCCCTCCGGTGAAGAAAAGACCTGCATTTAAAAAAAAGCAAACCGTCCGCAGCTGTGCTTTCTGACCGCCTCTACTGCGTGCAGACACGTTCCGCCGTGCATGCACTGAGAGTGATTTGTGCATTTCGCAAGGCTACAATGAAATGAAAGTGCGGAGACCAAATGCATTTGGCTGCTTTCGGGATGACGTGTTTTGTTCTACTGACAGTAATGTGCGGCTTCTGCAAGCTCTAAATGAAACAGCTGTGATTGAAGTTTGGCTATGTGTAAAGCACGAAGTTCGTTACTCGTCCGCTTTCATGAATGACATGCACGCCCTTTTTTATTTGATCTTGGAAACCAATTCCAAAATTTGGAGATTGCCCGCATTATCATCAGAGGAAGTGACCTTTACAGTATGAAACATTGTTTTTGTATGCTACTTTTTCGATAAATGACAGCCATGTGGCACATTTGAGAACAATCTTGTTTGCGTTATGCCCCGTCGCCATCTGCTGCCTCTGACTGCACTCGCGAGTTTTGTTTCGTTAATTTGCATGGTTACTAAACAGCTTTTTGTTGCTCTTTTGGTGTGGTATAAGGGGTTCAACTTCTACAAGCAAGTTTCTTTTTTTTTGCAAAGTAAGTGATGACAATTTGTTGCTACAATATATTAATCCATTTCTCTCTGCCACCAGCCCAAAGTGCCATGTCCGGTGAAGGTATATGTCTATACTGATCAGTTAAGCGAGACAGAATGCATGAAACAAAGTCAGTGACTGTTTTCACATAGAGGAATAGAGAAGAAGTAATTCATTTGTAGCCAATGTGCATGAAGCAAAAAAGGTACTATCATTGGCATGTTTTAACCTTTGCAGCATATCTGCACTCTTGCTGCCCATGCAGCCACTAGTTGCTACTGTTACGATATGGACAAACTGTCCCGATGAACTAGAATTCTGGCAGGATTATCCACAATCACTATAATATTTGGCTTCTGCTGTGCCTTGGTTGTATAGTCCTTCCCCCTAGCAATAGCAACACACTTTCACCACTAGTACATCAAGTGAAAGTTGCTGGTTTGCATCATGCACCTTGCAGCACAACCTTGTGCCACTCTTAGGATAAATTAAATTTGAAGGGAATAAACACTGCATGTGATGAATAAGACACCAGTGGAGTGCACGTCAATAGAGTGCCCAGATGTACAGGCTCCCAAATCTTTAACTGGCGTGTGCGAGCGGCGACTTTTCTGTGCGTCAGCGCCATATGACGGAGCGAAGTTGGAAACAGGATGAGGCTAAGCGCATGCTCACAAAGCACGCTCAGCTGGGTTCCGTCCAGCTGAGCGTGCTTTGTGAGCATGCGCTTAGCCTCATCCTGTTTCCAACTTCGCTCCGTCATATGGCGCTGACGCACAGAAAAGTCGCCGCTCGCACACGCCAGTTAAAGATTTGGGCGCCTGTACCATTCACAGTAGCATACTGCACCAGTGAAAACTGTCAAAAAGTGTGAAAAGCTCATAGCCAACTTTATTATAAGCGGAACATATTTCAGCTCCATCATGTAATGAGTTGCAAGACGAGAAGCGAAACTTTTCCATAGACGTATCATCAATAGTGGTATTTAGTTAGAAATGTTGCAGTAAGGTGTTCACTTGGCACAAATGGTCTGAGGCTAAGGTTGATGGAAACTGCCTAGCCGGTGTCATCGTCCAGAAGAGCCAGACTTTTTCCATGGCCACAGTGGAAAATGTGAAGTGCTTCCGAGCTTCTCCTTTCCTACTTTTTTTACCCTCCGTCTTTGTTTATACATAACTTATTTTTCATTTTCAATTCAGTTTCATTGCTTCATTAACATAAACTTGTATTTTTTTACATTGAGAAAAACATCCATGAGCAATTTCATTGCTTCAAAATATGGACCTCTGTTAAGAACTTATTCCTGCTTCATTTCTTCACATGCACCAAGCAAAAACCATTAAGCTCTGGTGTCGTAATTTCTGGATGCATAAACAATACTGCCCTACACTGTCACTATCTGCAAAAAAATCTGTTATTGTGTCCTGTAAAGCTGGAAAAAAGGTACAAAATTCTTGTGATGCTCAAGTTGGCAGACAATCTCTGCATACTGTCGATTTCAGTCGTACTCCATGTCTGTCATCTTAAAGTAGAAGGGTATGAAAAGTGAACCAGATATGATTAACGCAGCCTTTTTGATATATTTTGTTCTCAGTGACTTATGAATACACAGCTTTCTAAATATATTTTCTGTCACATATGGCCCCTATAGCCAACATGATTAAATGGTTTAGAAGAATGTCAGTTTGGGCTAAATAGTGCATACTGTTCGAGACTGAAAATAATAGTGCTAAGAAGTGACACAAGAGAGAATGACGCAGGACGAGCGCTAAATTCATCTGGCCTTTATTCACTGCCAAGGCAGCAAATATATAGAAATTTTAAGGCATGCGCATGAACAACAACACGACACATTAAACAAACCGTTCAAGATATGTCATCTCGGTCTTGAAAAGGTGAACCGATGTACCACTCACACGCTTTCCCTCTCTTTCTTATGTGAAACGCCTCCAAGACCTCGCGTGCCTTCAAATCTCTACTTCTGCCCAGAATCTTTATCTCATGAAGCTGTGGTTCACATATCTTTCAGTGCACGCATATTTTTTTCCCCCGGTGCATGTTTTGCCGCTCGGTTGCACATGAAGCAATTTGCACAATGCTGTGAAAGATGTGCACCTCCTGGTTCTTTTTGTGATAGTGCATGCTCAGCTACACGGTCATTCACACGGCGCCTCGATTGGCCCACATAGGCTTTTCCGCAGGCCAGTGGTATCTCATATACTACTCCTATGCAGCACTTCACGTACTGCTTGCCATGTTTTTTGCTGCAAGCGCCCTCCTTTTCTCGCAATGCGCGCGCATAATTGTGCAAGCTTTCGTGGAACCTTTTTCACATTGTGCGGAACCCTGTGAACATAGGGTACTACTTCTGGTTTCACGCTTGACTTTCTTGTCTCGCACGACTTTTTGAACATTGCACGTTTTGGTTTTCCTTAGGAAGGCTTCAGCATCACCAGTGATTACCGAGCTTGGGAACCCCGCCATAGCAAATCAATCCACTTGCTTTTCAAAGCTCGCCTGCATAGTATGTTCACACGACTTCACAAGAGCAGACCCAAGGCAGAGGTTAGCAATAGCGCGTTTCAGTCTTTGAATGAGCCGAGGAATAAGGCAGCAGCTCCTTCCGTGTTCGAGGCGAGTATTGCCAACACACATGATGCTCGCCCAAGGTAATACTTAAATCTATACTTAAACTGAAAATATCCTCGCAAAGGGAGTTCACGGGTAAAACACAATCCCTGCCCCTCTTCTTGAAAGTTGGCTAAAACTGGGCTTACAGCATCTGTGTAGGTCAAATCTTTCTGTTCTTTAATAACTATTAGAAAATCATCAACATACCTGAAAACGTTTAGTACCTCCTTCTCAGTCAAACTGAGTTCTAGGGTGCGGTCATTAAAGGCTAAAAAAATGTTAGCACAGTGGCTACGCAGGATCTCATGCAAATCCTTCGTCTTTGTCGGTAAAAGCTGTTATCAAAAGATACAAACGTCACACTGAGATGAAATTATACCAGCTTCATAAAATTACTAATTGACACACCTGAGGAGTTCTGAAATCAACTGTGCCGCTACTCTCTATGGCATCCCTTACAGAAGTGAACAAGGAAGGCATCGTGGGGCTGTCACATGAATATGCATTCATGCACTTTGAACTCGGGTGACTACAGTTTCTGGACCAAAAAGGTACATTTAACCTAGCAGCAATGAACATTTGTCAGTATCCTTCCTTTAACTGTGCTTTGTAGGCCATATCTGTTAGCAGCTTCCTAGCACCCTCTACAGACAAAAGCTTGTGGATGTGTGTTATCAAACAGCCTGGTAGGTACCATAGGTTTTGGTGGAACCAATAAGCTTGAAATGGTTGTGAAAATGTTATGAACTCTGGGGACTATGGTTTCTGGGCCAAAAAGGTACATTTAACCTAGCAGCAACAAACAATTGTCAGCATCCTTCCTTGAACTGTGCTTTGTAGGCCATATCCTACCTGCAACTCAAGTCTGAAGAGTTCTGTACCCACATTATGGCAGTTGTCCAGCTGTCCCCTTTCTTAGCAACCGAACTCTCGTCTTCATTCATGCTGCATATACATTTAGTATGTTTCCTTTTTGTTGTGGCATGAAAGGATTGGATAACCACAATATTTAAGATGACTACTGGCAGAGCACTCCAGTATTAAATTTAACAAGGACTTTATAACGTCTTAAATTACACAGCAGAAGTCAAACTTATTGAAGCACTATTGATTTTCTAATGTACCGGTGAAAAACACAAGAACACACAATTTCAACAAAGACAGGCAATTTCCTTCAATTTGTTTACTGCACGGCAATGACATCTGAACAGCACGCACGAGCTGTTATAATTTGGTTAAAAAAAAGCATGCATCTGCTCTGGTGTATGTATGTAGGGTATGCTGTATTGCTATTTCTAAAGAAAAAAAAAAACACTTTGACCAAAATGTGGCTTCCCTGGCTTAGGGAGAGCGAACCACTTTGCAGCTCTTCATCTATTTACAAAAATACTCTATTACCATCAAGCAAAAAGCCAGGCTTGCTAACCAAGTGTACATATGTTTTACAAAGCTAGAATTTGCATGTTTCGATTGTAGTTTGTACTGCCTTGCAGTGGATATCTAATGGGGGAGGCAGTAAGTTACAACTGGTCGGCCCCACAGCTACAAATAAATATAGCAACGACATACCAAACCCCCACAAAAATACTTATCATCGATGTGTGACCGCTTACAGAGTAAAGGATAAAAAATAATCATTTAGGCAACCAGCGCCAAGGCAACGACGAAATTGAGTCGTGTGTGTTGTCCATTTTGGCCTTGAAGTCGAACCAACTTGCCCAACAGCACAAGTCTCAATCGAACAGTTTGAAGCATGAGCGCTCAAATCTCGAAGCAGTAGTACAAGTATAACAGTAGAAACTTCAATTAATGACGCACATTTCGTGGCACCACCAAAGAACTATATGGATCTAGCGCCAGTGCAGTCAAACCAGACAGGCAGACGCTTTAAAACTCGGATCAACATTATGCTACTAGCCAGAGCCAAGTACTTGCGGGCAACACATGCGGCAACAGCCGTAGACATCCTATGGTAACAGCGGACCGCGTCCGTGAAAACCGCATACATTCAGAACATAAATATCTTTAGTGCATTTCCGTAAGCACAAGACAATTCACGAAAGCCAATAGTTTAAAATCCGGCTTAATGTGGAAACAGACGGTGCCTGAAGTGGTCATCAGAAAACCAACATCGCTTCAGCACTATTGCTGGGAAAAAATGTGAACTTGCAGCGCAACTGTTTCCACACTCGTTTAAGGTTAATTTCAAAAGAAATGCTTTGCAAACCGGGAGGAGCAAAACAAACCTCTGAGATATTCTGAGGAGATAGCGAGCTCGCTATACTGGGCGCAGCCATCTTGCAAAATAACATCAATGACACTAAGAGAAAAAACAAAATGTGTCAAATATAGCCACATTTAACTGTTCCAAAACATGCACGCAAAGTAGTGAATTATATTGTATTTTGTGTTATGACGAGTAAACAAAATAATTTGTAATGTGTCTAAAGGCACATGATTGTATGTGAACAGTAGCAGTAGTCAGGCAGTCAATAGGTAGCAGCGTAGCAACACAACGCAACCACAGCGACATTAGCAGCATGGCGCATTGTGGTGCAGCACGGGAAGAAACTTGTACACGGTGGTTTTGAATTCGGACATCATCAAAGTGGAGCCATAGAGCTTTCATCGTCAGGAACGTTGTAAACTTCGGCAGTGGATCATGGTTCGGGCCAGCGGACGGAGACCCGAGGACGACGAGCAGCGTAGGCGCGGTGTGTTCCATGCAGTGATAACTAAAAGATGACCCTTCGTTTAGGACTCCATACGGGTGTTGTAGCTAGAACGCAGCTCAGGGCTTATTCCGAAGCACACGTCTCTGGCAAGGCTGTAAACAACCTAATATTTGAGACGGGGCCTGCTGTCCTAAAACGACTAGCGTACTGCAGCTTTTTTGCAGATGCCTGCGGCTGTTTCGTTGGTGATACTCTGACGATGCGCGAGTGCTGCCATGGCTTTGTGAAAACTTTCAAAAGCTGCATTTCAAAATGCGCAAAATAAGAGAGCTAGATAATGCAACCATAGTACATGCTCTCTAGGTAAGTATGAACTTCATGCTGCAAACTGAATTATAGCTCAATTATTCAGCAATCTTGATTCAAAGGTAATTGCGTGAAATGTAGGGACAAGGAAGAAATAATTAAGCCACCATCTTCCACAACTGCACAAATGTAACGAGCGCTCATATTTTGCACAGTTTTGCATAAAGTTCTCACGAGCAAACTTCTTTCACCTCCCAGTTATGAGCATGCATTGTGTGCCCGTTATTGCTTCCAAAGCATTTTATAACACCAGTACAATTAGTCATACCTTGCTAACAGGTACACATTGATTCTAGACTCAAACTGCCTCATAAAAAGTTTCCTGTTATCAGAAATCTTGATGAAACAAAGATTAAATGCAGTGTCAAGCCAAGTTTGTAGCAGTCAATTGTTCAGTTCTTTCATGTGCAATATCGTGGTTGACATTTCATGCAAATGATTTAACACCTTGACGTGCCTAGTGAGTTATGACAAAACATGGTATAGGCTACATTCTCATCTTTACAGTGGAACTGTGTTTGTTAAATAAGTGTCTCGTCTCGCACATAATTGCTGTAGAATTGTTACTGAAAGGGCCCACGAAAAGCCATTTATTAAAACTAGAAAACGCGTGCAAGCAATCAGTACCTCTGCAATGCAAACATTTTCAAGCTACCTGCATTAGCACTGATCGTATCGGTGCAAAAAATTACTCTTGTCCTCATCAACTCAGCGCATGCCACCATGCCCTATCCCGCCTGCCTGCCTGCATCACCTGGGAGTGTCCAGTTATTTTGTGCACCCAGCAGACCCCAATAACATCATTGAAGAGTGAGCGCACGAGAGGCGTCACCTTATTTGATTGCGAGCAGTTGCCAGGAGCACTTTTTAAACATTATCTGCAAAGTTTTGAAATCTGACTTGAGTGCTCAGAAAGACCACCTCCGTGAACTTCTTGCATTAGAATATTACCATTGAAGCACTCATCAGCTCAGCATGTTTATCAGCTTCAAGCAGGTAGGACCACTTTATAGACTGTGACTGTACTAGCTTAATCAAGCAATTCTTGAAGCTTTGTGAGGGGTGTGACGATATCTCTGAGCATGTCCATCTGCTTCATTCTTTTGCTTGCCTGTGCCCGCAATGAACATGAATTCTTTCCTGCTGAATGATAGTCATAAAGGACCTATGAAAATGGCTTTCTGGGCTGTGTTAAATGCTTCACAAATTTTCCTGATTGTCGTTGCGTTTGCCACATGTCAAAACCTACTTTCTCAAGCACTGACGCACATTTACCCCCATTTTTCAATGATATGCTAGGTCTCCTAGGGCACCACTCACATCACACTTGTGTTCAACAGCACCACTTCCACACAGTATTAACATTACAGCGGGCCTGACATAACGGAGACAATGTTTAGTTCGGGGTCATTTCCTTTTTGCATTAACTGGAATAGTCCTTTCCGCTTGCAAAGGTAACAATTTCTTTTTCCAACGGATGCCAAGCGTTGCCCTTAAGTGGACTGATGAAGCCAAGACATTTGCAGGGGTCAAGTGGATTCAACTAGTGCAGGACCTGGTTAACTCGAGAAATATGGGAGAGACCTTTGTCCTACCTGGGCCTAGAAGCAGTGTGTCCTACTCAAGATCCAAGGGTCTTGGAGGGCTGGATTCCGATCTCACCCTCTTATCTCAAAGGCAAAGTCTGAGTTTGCAGCACTTGCCAAAGTGGCCATGCCGTATAATCTTCTGCCATAAAGACAACCTGATACCCAGTAAGCGCCCGGCCATGACAGCTGCGAACTACTTTCTGACAAAGTTAAAGTGGAAAGACGGGCTAGTTGGTATTGGTATGATGACTGCGGGTACAAAAACACAGGATGAAGGAAGGAGACAGGCGCAGGATGAACGCTTCGTCCTGCATCCTTTGAAGCATTTGCCCTGCGTCTGTCTCCTTTCTTCTTCCTGTGTTTTTTGCACTGAGATGCATATTTTTTTCTGGCAATGGCATGTGATTTTTCGCTCATGATGCTGACACATTCCATAACGCTGACAGCAAATTTTCTGCAAAACACTGCAAAAATTTTGTTTTTAAAATTAAATTTTAAATTTTAAAAGTTTTACAGGCTTCCCACGCGAATTCAGTTGAGTGGTACCTTCTCGTAAGTGCAGAATAAAGCTCGCTCGATGGCCGATTGGCTGCTGTTGCCTTTTTGTCCTACCAAAATGTTTGCTCACCTATGCCAATGTCAAAATGACATTGCGGCAAAGCGAGCCAGTTCCAAATCAAACAGTTTCATGGTGTAGCGCCTTCCCCTGGCTGCGCAAAGACTGCGGCCAAAGCATGGCCGCTGGAAAAATGAAAAAGGACGCCGGCTGGCAGTGGCACTTGAAACCACAGTTGGCTGGTCTGTTCTAGTCTAGATCCTTATCAGCTGTCTCGTCCTTCGCTCCTGAGGTCTTCAGCCTACAATGTATTCGGCCCCTGTTCCTTTTTGCATAATGCCAGCCTTGCCTCGAGCCCAAGTAGCATTTAGCTTCTGCGGCATTGTTTTGATATGATAGCTTAAAGACTTCGTTTTCCAGAAAATCCAGCAACAGCAGCAATATTGATGTGAGCGAAAAATCATGGGCATGCCTCTGGCAGGTAGCAGTTGGCAGGTGAGAAGCCGTGCACTGACTGGTCAGCAGGTTGTCTGTCGCCACGAAGCCACAAGACATGGCCGACTTGGAACTCCTGACTCAAGCAGCTTATTTGAGATGGAGGGGGAAATGAGAATCGGACTCACCGGAAGCCTTCTATACTGTAACAAGAATCTCCCATTGATAGCGCAAGGTACAACACCGATGCATCGTATCCTCGTCGATCGGAGCAGCCAGCTGGGAGCCCCAACCGAGTGCCGTGCGCCGAGTAGAGTGGTTGGCAGCCATTGTCTCCCTCCTCACACAGAGCAGACAACTGACGTTACATGGCATCTCTTCTCTAGCTGCAACACAGCAGGCCCACACCTGTGTAGCCTAGACTAGTTGAACCTGTTATGCCCATTTAGAAACTGCTTGAGTAATTCATCCATACTAAACAGGCATGAAACAGATAACGAGTCAAGCACATTACTCCTATGCCATGCAGGCACGTTCTTGGTTGAAGCAGGTCTTTTTAGCTATGGCTGTTGGTGTTTCACGTAATGTGCTGGCTCACGAGTATAAGCTAATGAGTAGGTGTGGGATGATAGTGTCACAAATTCAGGAATTGGTGATTCAGCGAGTTGTAAAGTAATGAGGATCTGCAGGGGAAGCCATTAAAACTATCGCATTAGGGCTGATGTCTTCGGGTACGGACACACTGGCGGGAGAACGCGCGCGGTGTGCCGCCAGCGGTAGGACGCCCGCGCGGCAGAGAGGCCACATCGGTTTCGCGCGGCGATCGCCGCGGAGGTCATGTGACAGCGCTGATCTCGCCTTGTGTCGGACTGTGTGAGCTGATCTACAAATCTTTTTTCGGCCAGCAGACCTCATTCCAGCTTCTCCTTGTCCCTCATCATCTACCGCGACGATCGTGTTTGCTCCGCAGCACACCGCTCGAGCATTCGAAACAAATTTACTGTCCTGTTTACATTTTCCCCGACCTGAATGTTCAGCGGACACTCAAGTATGAAAACAACTCGCCTGCGAGATCGAATGCTTTGCCGATGATCGCTCATCGGTTGATTTTCGCGTAAAAGGGGAATAAGCGAGCAGCCTCAAGAAAGTTCCATTATTCTCTCACTGAGGCCAAGTTTTCAACACGGAGGCACAAAAGGAGAATGCTCGCTTCGTCGTTGATTGCACGGAGCACTTGAGTTAACTTCGGTAGCAAGCACGAGATGGCGACACTGACGCACACGTCGCTGAGCCGGACGTCTCTCATTGGCTCTTCTGATTCGCGGCACGCGGTAAGCCGCCGAAAATGGCTCCTCGACCCATTCGGCGCGCGGCAGGTTTTGCGGCAAGCTGCTTGCCGCCGGCGGCATGCCGCGCGCGTCTTCCCGCTAGTGTGTCCCTACCCTTCCAGTTTTTTTCTCTTTTCTTGCGTTTTTTTTAAGGTTTGATTTTTTTTTTATTTTTGAGGAAATATGCTAAAAGGAACCTATAAAGGTAATTATTGTCATTGTAATGCAGTACACTTCTAGGATTTTTTTTGTTGGTATTCAAGTCAAATTTTAAATGTCTCTGCATACCCCCTTTAATTTACAAATTTCTCAAAATTGCTTTTCGCAGTCTATTTGGACATCATCTCGCGGCCTATTCTTAGCTGCCCCCTACTGACATAAACTTGGCCATCTGGGACCAAATGATGCAGGCAAAATGGGCCACAGTGGGGAATGGTTGTGACATTTTCTTTACTTTTCTCATCGGCATGTGTCGAGTTGAAGGGAAAGGAGGGGCATTATTTTTTACCTCCATCTGTGTTGCTTAAAAATTTGTGTCGTGGAAATGAGTGATGAAATACTAATCGTTAGTGCACCTTTTCTAGCCACAGCAAATACCTTTTCATTGTTCCTTTAATTGAGCTGAACTAGTTCGTTCATTATCACAAAAATGTATGCAGCTTTGCTTTCATCTATTTGTTCCTTCTTTGTTGTGGTTTCCATGCAGCAGTTTTATAACAACTTTATTCCTTTCGTGCACAGACAAGTGTAGGAAAATGAATGGCTCGTGACGACATGCATATGAAAAAAGCCAAAAGTGGTTGAAATCAAGTAAAGCATATGGAAATTTTTATTAATGTTGTTTCACAGGATATTCAATGGAAAATTATTACCTTAATCGTTTTTTACCTGAAAGATTACGGTGGAAGTAGGAGAGACGGCAACTATATGTAAATAGAGAGATCCAAAGCTAGAGCAGTGGCTGTTAAACTTTGTTCGTCCGAGTATACTAATTCGGTTGTGCATAGCCGAATATTGAGATTGCTCACAAGGGTCACCCCCAACCAATGCGGCAATAGGTCTAATACCACAAGTGCCACTTGGAATGCGATTGAGTGGTGAGAGTAGCAGCTGTACCAAAACCCTTTAGTCCTCCTCTAGGAGCACCAAAGGGTTCTAGCCAGAGCCACTGTTAAAGGTATACTTCAGGGAATTTGCAACTTTCTCTGAAATCGCTGAAATTGCATTCAGGAGATGCAGTTATCAAAAGCTGTTTTGTGCACTGCTTTGAGATTATTGTACTGGCAAGTTATATTTTGTAGAAGATGGCTGTAAAAGTGTGAACTTTCCTTAGAACTAGTGCTAGGTAGTTTTTAATGAGGAATTATATACAACTCTGAAAAGTTTTGTTAAGCAAAAGCTGTAAAGAACTGTATTAACACGATAAGTACAAACCATCTTCTCTTGGTCACGTGTCAGTGTATGTTGTGCCTCGAGGCTCCAGTATTGTGCTCTTTCTGTGATGGGTTCCTTGCGACATAGGCAAGTGGCTTTGCCTTATGAGTGACCTTAAAGCAACTCGCACTTCCTTTAGTTTTGCACTTGTACAATCAAGCACAAGAGACGAATTATAGGGTCATTCAGCACTACACATCTTGCATCTACAGTACACCTAATGTGGAAAGCCTGGGAGTGTTGCCAGCAATCTCTCTGTTATGCTTTTCTCACTCCGAATTTTTTTTTTATACTGTCCTCAACAGTTGAAAACGCAGCTGAGTTGATGCAGATAATTTTCGGATAATGATTTGGTTTGTCCGCACATTCACGAAGCATGCTTGGGTAGGAATACAGAAAAATACCGAGTTCTCACTATACACTAACTATCTTAAACGCAGTGGCGAACTGATTGTAATCTTCATTTATCGGAATTTGTTTTTGGCAGAATCACAAAGTGGCGGAAATATGTGTAGGTGGTTTCTTCACATTCACATTCAAGAGACTAACAGACCAAAATGTGTCATAAATTATGATGGAAATGGCAAGCTCTTGCCTTGCAATTGAGGACAGCAGTACAGGGAGCAAAAGGATTTATTTATCACTGAAAATCTTATCAAATGAGCTAGAGTGTTACATTGCTGTGAAACCTTGCCGTTACCGGTGCATCCCACCATATGGCCACATCTCGGTGAAGTATTAGAGTGCACATGATTTTTTCTATTTCTTTCACGAGTGTTCATGTTCTATTTTAGTTTATGCACTCTCTGGCCATCACTCTGCTGATTATAAATGCTCCCTTCACTTCGCCAGTGAAGTGCGTCTAGCTTCTGTCACTCTGTGGAACAACAATGTTTTGCATTTCTTGGCTGCAATGGCGACCACGGTCATTTAACCCTTTCACTGTCGGCTGTTTCTGACCGGGACGCACCCCCAGTGTCGGCTTGGTTTCAGAGAACGAGCATATCAGGGAACGAGCATAAGGATTTATGAAGTCGAAAGAGAAAAAGATGGAAAGAGGCTAAAACACTCGTGTGCTGCTCCTGCTAACGGCAAGCTGTCCTCAAGCGAGGGCGCATGGAGAGAGCGAATGCAGCAATCGAGTCATATGTCAGTCGGAGAAAGGCAACCGCGTGTGGCCCTGAACTTGCCACGCCGTAGCGGAAGCGCGACAAGGAATAAAAATAAAAACCTCCAAACCTGCCGCAGATGGCAGAGCAAACTTTGAACCCATAACCGCACGCGCACGCCGCTCGAGAGAGTAGTGTCACGGAGCGACCACGCCCACTCCCACGAGCAAAGAACGGGCGGGCGCGGTCGCACCATACTTTTCCATATATGTGTCATATCGGCGCGGAGCGAGCATATCAGCTTGTAGAAAGATTCAACAGATGGCGGAGCAAGTCCAAGCGCGGTAGCTTCACGGTGAGGCGCGAAGATTTGAACGCAAGATAGAATACGTACGGGTACGTTATTGACACTGCGGGGAGGAAACGCGAATACGTACCGGTACGTTCGTGACAGTGAAAGGGTTAATGCTTGCATAGACTTAGGCGTTTGTCAAAGTGCCATAACGGCTGGGTGCGGGAACTCATATATATATTATTCTCTTCTGTAAAAAAAAATGAATGTCTGGCAGCAGAGCTTTCTTTTTATATTAGCTTTCAATACATCCTTTTTGCCCGCCTGTGATTGACATTTTGCTCATTTATCATGGTTTCCAGCTTCTTCATACAAACAAAAGACATCAGTAACATCAACTGATGAAAATATTCTTGGTAAAAACTTTTCTACAGCATTTCTAACAAAAATTTCATGGAATGATTACCTTAGAAGTATGTTTTTCATTGTGCCAAAAAGATTAGGTGTTTAAACTTTTGTAAGGTGTGAGAAATGTACTCATTTTGCAAAGACATTGTTGTTGCATGTTGCAGCCATAAAAAGTTTGCAATCTGCAGTTCTCGTAGGACGTAAATTCACTAAGGTGTAAACAAAAAAAATGAGAGATATAATTAGCTGAGGAGGAAAAACTCGAAAGCCCATCATATTCTCCACTGTAGCCATAGAAAAAAGTCTAGCTCTTCCGCACGATGACACAGCTAGGCAGCTCCGAATGGCTTTATTAACCACTGGCTGTTTGTGTCACAGGAACACTTTTGTTCCTAATACAGTGTGCATTAAAAGACGTTTTGCTTTTTGTCCTGTAACTCATTACATGATGGAACTGAAAGAATTTACATTTAAAATAACGCTTAGAAATGAGCTCAGTCCTACTTCACACATTTTGATTCAGTTTTCACTGGTGGCAGCACGCTAACTGTGACTGGTGCATCTGTTGACTAAACTATCAGTGAACAGCAGTTGATGATTTTTTTATTCTAGGAAGCAGCTAGAAATTCAATGGCACAAGGTTGGTACTGTGGGGGGCACGAGGTAAACCAGCAACTTTTGATGTACAGACTGATGTACAGACGTCAGCAAGTCTGCCCGGAGTGCTCGAACACCAACCTGTCGCACAAAGAAAGTGAAATTTTTGAGCAGGGGCCCAATTCTAGGAACAATGATGGCGCTATACTGAAGGTGCATAGGCATACTACTTGCACTGACAGCTACACTTTACCACTAATAGAGCAGCCCAGACAAAATTTCACTTTGTTTGCTCCGCAGCACACCTCTTCAGCATTGTGGACGTGTCGACGACTGCACTAGTGGTGAAAGTGTGTTGCTATTGCTAGGGGGAAGGACTATACAACCAAGGCACAGCAAAAGTCAAATATTATAGTGATTGTGTTCAGCCATTTCGCTGCTAATATGTTATTATTATGCTATTATGAATCAAATCATATAAGAATACCCAAGTACAGATGCAGATCTGCTAAGCGAACTCCGAAGCAGATATCTCAATACCGGTAGCAACCCCAATGCTACCTATGAGTACAAAGGGGTTCCTAATGAAGACTTCGACAGAGAGATCGCGGAAGCGGAAATTTGGGCCGCAATTCGCCATTTACATACTACCTCTCAGCTATTAACGACTTAATGAATGAATATTGGAACAAAGGTGAACTTTCGCAGATGTGGAAACACGTGAAGGTTGTCTTTATTCCTAAACACAAAAAGAAACTAAGCATAGAGAACTTAAGGCCCATCTCTCTTACGTCGTGCTTAGGTAAACTTATGGAACATGTTATTCTAAATAGGCTTTAGAACTACGCAGAAGAGAATGACCTTCTGCCCAGCTCAATGATTGGCTTCAAAACTCAACTCTCTACTCAGGACGTAATGCTTCAGTTGCATGCAGAAGTGATAGATCCCCCTAACAAAACCGGAACCAAAGCGATTTTTGCCTTGGATCTGGAAAAAGCCTTCGACAATGTCTCATGAAGCCATTCTCCAAACCCTCGCCAACATAAACGCAGGGAACAAAACCTTTAATTACATTCCTTCCTTTCTCTCGGGAAGGACTGCGGGCAGAGCTAAGTATCGCAGGACTTGCATCGGACAAAATAGCAATAGGAGACAGAGGAACCCCGCAAGGATCAGTCCTCTCTCCCTTCTTGTTCAACCTAGCAATGATAGATCTGCCTCCCAAACTTGAAGAAATCCAAGATCTTCAACACTCCCTATGCACTGACGATGTCACCTTGTGGGTAGCAAAAGGTTCGGACGCTCACATAGAGGAAACGCTTCAAGAAGCAGTGAATGTAGTCCAGTCATACACTAACCAGATTGGGCTGAAATGCTCACAACATAAGTCTGAACTACTAGCAGTGAGAAGGAAAACGCAAGACAAAGTAGAGATAAAAGTCTGCCTGCACGGACTACCCATACCCACAGTCGATACTATTGGAGTGCTCGGGCTCTACATCCAGAGCAATAGGAAGAGCAATGTTACTATCAACAGGCTGGAAATGACTGTGCGATAAATCACTAGACTGATACACAGAGTAACGGAAAGAAAGAGGCTGACATTTGTAGTCTTATCCATGCCTTTGTACTAAGTCGATTCACATACTCTGTCCCTTATCTCCGCCTCATTCAATCTGACAAGGAGAAATTAGACACTCATTAGAAGCACCTACAAGGCTGGGCTAGGTCTACCCAGAAACACTGCAACCGAAAAACTTCTCTCACTTGGGATACACAACAATGTAGAGGAGCTGATTGCAGCTACAAAGACTAACAAACTCTAAAGCAGGCAGACAAATTCTCAACCGCATGAGAATTAATGCCGAACCACTAGCCAACCACTAGGACCACTACCAAGAGGAGCTGGCGACAAAATTATCTCCAAACCTGTGCCCAAAAACATGCATCCCTCCTTCCATGAAGGCAGGAGGAAAGCTAGAGCTAGGGCCCTAAACAGAAAATACCGAAATCATGATGGGGTGGTGTATACCAACGCCTTGTATTACTATATGGCTGACGGTGCCGTTGCTATCTTTGTAATTAAGCAGTACAGTAAGTAAATGCGTATCAGCTGCTTCGGTCAAAGTCCGCTACTCGGACCAGGAGGAAGAAGCCGCAATCGCTTTAGCCATCGCTACAGCAGATGCGGACATAATTGTCACTGATTCAAAAACTGCCATACGTAACTTCTCGCGTAGCAGAATATCAAATACTGCCAGAAACAACCTCGCGGATATCAGACTCGACAGAGAGATAGAACTCGTATGGACGCCTGCCCACTCAGGGTACCGAGGCAATGAGGCTGCTCATCAACACGCTCGAGGTTTTGTCGGCCGAGCGGTGAGACCTAATGCCGAGGAACTTGAAATGGAAGAATTGCTCACATACAGCGACCTACAGCGACATACCCCTGCCAGCATTTTAGTTCATCGGGACAGTTTGCCCATATGATAACAGTAGCAACTAGTGCAGCTCCCTCATGACTGCATGGGCAGCAAGAGCGCAAGTATGCTGCAAGGGAATACACTGTCAAGGTTAAAACATGCCAAAGTTAATACTTTTCTTGCTTCGTGCACACTGACTACAAATGAATTACTTCTCCTCTATGTGAAAACAGTAATAGACTTTGTTTCATGCATTTTGCCTCGCTTAACTGATCAGTATTAGACACATACCTTCACCAGACATTGCACTTCGGGCTGGTAGCAGCAATAAATGGATTAATATATTGTACCAATAAATTATTATTAAGCATTTACCACTTTGTTCGCAAGAAAAAAAAAACATTTTTGCAAATGTGTGTAACATGCAAGGCTGATTTTGTTAATGCCCACATCACATTGACACAGATAAAGTAACATAGTGTGTACCAGTGAAAAAAGTGATTTCTAGTCTGTGCTTGTGCTAGGCTTTGTTTCTGCTGCTGTCTGCAATCAACAAACTGCATTTCTAAGGATTGCATTTGCAAAAGAAAATAGTACTCATATTAAGACATGCTAGGCCGAGGACCTGGGTTCAGTTCCAGCCATAGTGGTCGTTACATATCAATGAAGGTGAAATGCAAGACACACTTGCAATGTCAGTGCACACGAAGAACCTCAAATCAATGGCATTAATGCAGAGCTGTCCACTATGACGTCTCTTATAGGCAGTTTTTCTATATCACTTATGGAAGTTAAACACCATATCCCACACCGAAGGAGGAACAACACTTTCTTTACTGACCAAATAAGTTAAAAAGAAACGAAACTTGTGATTGCCCTGGCTTTTAACCCTGATGTTGAAGGAAAGAAAGTGTATTCAGAGGCAGCAGCTGGTGGTGGCAATTTCCACCTGAGCATGGATATTCAATGAATGCTTGTTTTAATCTGAAAGTAAATCTTTAGAAGGAAAATTGTTGAAGGGCGACATCTGCAGGTTTTGTTGATGCTATATTGCCATTTATGACACTGTGAGCACCCTTTCACTCTTATCTACTACCCTGCGAAACTAAGAAGCAAACAAGATAGCTTTGAACAGTGCCACATTGCTGCAATACCTAAGCAACAGCTGCACGAGCTGTTTAAAGCCACTTGCAAAATACACAAATCATTTTCACTACATGCACGGCGGAAGGTGTTTGCACGCAGTAGAGGCACTCGTAAAAGTAATGTATCAGCTTTTGGGGTTGAAGCGCAGCTACGGACGATCGCTTTTTTTTTTTTTTTTTTTCTTTTTAAGCAGGCCTTTGCTTCACCGGACGGTTTAGGTGGGGTTCTCACCGAAATACAAAGCGTGCGACAGCATTTCGGAGCCGATTTGCATGTTAACGATATGCAACACAAACCTGCACTGAGAGCCACGACGGGTTTCATGACGCGGCCGTGCACCAGCGATCGAAAACGTGCACAAATAAACCGCATTTAATTGATTCGTGGCAAGACTAGCCACTAGAGCACTAGCCTCATGCAGTCTTTGGGGTAGTCTCGCGGCACATCACGCACGCACATCCAACGGCTAGCAGCAACGTTACTAGAACAAACTCTAGCAGTCAGCACAAGGGATCTTGCGGAAATACAAGGCTTGCGTTCCCTCATAAAATAGATCGCATTTCGGGGCCGATTTGCATGTAAGCGGTATGTAACAAACCTGCGTCTGAGCCACGAAGGGCTTCGTGGAGCGACCGAGCGCCAGCGATTGAATCAATGCACAAATAGCATTTAGTTCATCCGGGGCAAGACAAGACGACTAGCCTCATGCGGTCTTTGGAGAAGACTCGCGGCACAAGTATAGCACAAGAGCGCGCACACACATCCACGCGACAACGCGCATCGCACGCTGCCACAACAACACGAACGCCGAGGCCCATGCCTTGAGTCGCTAGCGTGGAATGGGGGTGCCGGCCGCAGCTCGTAACAGCCAGCCGAAGGCCTCTTCTCCCTCTCCATCTTCGTTTTCCCCCTCGCGCCGCATCCGTTTGTTGGGATCGGATATACGCGGTCTGGACGCATGCCAGGCTGTCACTTTGGGTTTATATTATATAGGCTCATGCTCTACTGCGAAAAAGAGAGCCACCTGTAACCATGGTCTGGACGCATGCCAGGCTGTCACTTTGGGTTTATATTATATAGGCTCATGCTCTCTTCGATTGTTCCCTCTGAAGTGCACTTTTAGTTTTCATGTAGGCTCACTTTTAGAGAAAAACCACGCAATTTTTTTTAGAATTTTAAGAAGCAAATAATTTCAGGAGTTCCAAAGCTCCCTGAAATAGTTCCTGAAAACCAAGGGTACTCAATGATATCAAAGGCCTGTGTAAACCACACTCCATGATCATCATATTGAAGGGAATGCCTTACCAGCCCAGCCTCTGGGGCCTGTGCCCAATAAAGTATGGATGCATCATGTAGAACTTATGAAATCAGCTGGTAATGACATCTGTTTCAAAACTTCTGGCTTTTCCTATCTTAAAGTAAGCTCGCATTTTCAGTAAGTAGCACATTAGTGGATAGAATGCAGTAATTTATAATAAAAGACAGCATCAGCTTGTCCTCAATGTCCTTTTATTACTCTAAAGCTGAACATGAGCTATGAGAGACATCATGAAGGAGGGCTCTGGGTTAATTTCCAGAGCCCTCTTCCACAAAAGTTCTTCAAGCTATGCAGTGGCACCAAATGTGGGCAGGCAAATTTGCATTTTGCCTCTATCAACAGGCCACAGGCACCATTCCACTCCACATTCTCAAACTCAACAGCCAAATGTCATAGCCAATAAGCAACGGCAGCAAGCAAAGAAAACACTGAAGAAACCTAAATGTCAAAATAAACATGAGGGGTCACAAATGCAGTAGTGGGTTAGGCAAATAAAAAACTACACATACTGAAAGATGTCTTCAGTACTTACATCAATGTCCTGCTTCTTGCCCACCACAGCACAGCACAATTCCGGCAAAGGGTATAGAGCTTGAAGGAGCCATTGCTTACGAAGTCACATGGAACTTGCTGCAAGGCAAAAAGTACCATGACCCAACAAATTAGTGAAAACGTAATATGGTGCAACACGTACATGCAGAGGCTTTGTGAGCAAGAAATAAAGGCACAGAGTAGGAACACCACAATACTGTTTTTTTTTCTTGAAATGATGCACGACATGCTGGTGCAGGTCACTGCATGAAATTTGCCTCTGCCTGCTAAATAATCTTAAATTATTATTTTTTTAATTCAAAATTTCACTTTGGGATTCAATTAGTTGAAGGGCGATTGCCTACAATGCCAGAGAAGAAACAATGTTGACATCACCCGAGACATACCAACAGTGAAATAAAATAACTCCTTTCACTACATCTCGTCGCCAGCCTGGCAAAAGAGCAAGTCAGCCATCACAGTGCCCCTAGTTACAAATAAAAAAGCATTTACTTGACTTTAACTGCAAGTGCATTTTAACAGCCTATCCATAATCCACCAGTTCCCACTAGGTTCGAGATCAGACAAGCCCTCCCTCTCTTTATGCTTTACATCGAGCGAGCACCTTAATTGGTACTGCAGGGCCTAATACATGCCTGCAACTACAATACTACTTTTCTAAGAGATGTGGAACTTCATTAAAATTCATTTTATGGCCGAAGTAGCAAAGATTGTATTTTATCTTGAAAGAAGCAGCAAGAAAAAACAAGGGTATGAAAGGAGACAATACTGGCACTAGCTTACAACTAATGTTTATTGAAGCACACATGAAATATATAAAGAAGACGAGCAACAACGCAAACCACTCAATCACTGATAAGCAAAACGCAAGACATGAATCACTAAAATTTAAGAACAGTTCCCTATCTAGATAACCCAACTCACTGCATGGTAACATGATGGATGGCTCACTAACACATCCATTCAGTTCGGTTCAGTTCGGGCGTTCAGTCGTGTCCGACTCTTCGTGACCCTATGGACCATGTCACGCCACGCTTTCCGGTCTCTCACTATCTTCTTAACATCACATAGCTTCATCTGCAATGCCTCGAGAATGCCATCTAACCATCGCGTTCGCTGCCTACCCCTTCTCCGGCGACCCTCAACCTTTCCCAACATCAAATCTTTCTCCAGCGACTCCTCTCTTCTCATCAGATGACCAAAGTAGCTGAGCTTTAACTTTAGAATTTGACCCTCCAATGAGCAGTCAGGGTTTATGGTCGACAATATCGACTGATTTGATCGTCTGGCAGTCCAAGGAACTCTTAAGAGTCTTCGCCAGCACCACAATTCAAACGCGTCGATTCTTCGGCGGTCAGCCTTTTTCACAGTCCAACTCTCGCATCCATACATTACAACTGGAAAGACCATAGCACGGGTTATACGGATCTTGGTTGGCAGACTAATGTCTCTGCTCTTTACTAGGCGGTCAAGGCTAACCATTGCTCTCTTTCCCAGAAGCAGGCGTCTCCTAATTTCATGGCTGCAGTCTCCTTCCGAGGTAATCTTGGCGCCCAAGAACAGAAAATCTGTCACAGCTTCCACTTCTTGTCCATTGATGCTCCAGGACTTGATAGGGCAAGACGCCATGATCTTCGTCTTTTTAATGTTCAGTTTAAGCCCAAACTTCTCACTCTCTTCTTGTACGCGCATCAGAAGTCTCTTGAGATCCACTTCACTTTCTGCCATTAAAGTGGTATCATCCGCATATCTAAGGTTGTTGATGCGTTTTCCAGCGATCTTCACTCCAGCTGAAGACTCGTCCAGACCGGCCTTCCTCATGATGCACTCTGCATATAGGTTAAATAGGCAGGGCGACAGTATGCAGCCTTGCCTCACCCCTTTCTCAATCGGAAACCAATCAGTAAGACCATGCCCAGTTCTGACTGTGGCCTCTTGCCCTTCATAAAGGTTCCTGAGGAGACAGATGAGGTGAATTGGAACTCCCATCTCTTGGAGAGCTTGCCACAATCTGCTGTGATCTACGCAGTCAAACGCTTTCGCATAATCAATAAAGCAGAGGTAAATGGGTTTCTGGAACTCTCTTGCTTTTTCCATGATCCAGCGAAGGTTGGCAATTTGGTCTCTAGTTCCTCTGCTTTTGCGAAACCCAGCTTGCACGTCCGGAAGCTCCCGATCCACATACTGCTGCAGCCTACCTTGCAGGATTTTTAACATCACCTTGCTAGCATGCGAAATAAGCGCGATCGTGCGGTAGTTGGAACAATCTTTGGCACTGCCTTTCTTTGGAATGGGTATGTAAACTGACCTCCTCCAATCCTGTGGCCACTGCAGGGTTGTCCAAATCTTTTGACATAATGTATGCAGTGTGTTAACAGCGTTGTGGTTGAGGTTTTGAAGCAACTCAGCTGGAATACCATCAATTCCGCTAGCTTTGTTCTTAGCAAGGCTGGCTAAGGCCCATTCAACTTCACTCTTCAGGATGCCCGGCTCGAGATCAGTAATCACAACCGTCCTATGTTGGGTTTGCACATCCGGGTCCTTCTTGTACAGTTCTTCTGTGTATTCCTGCCACCTCTTCTTTATCTCTGAGGCTTCCGTGAGGTCCTTGCCTCGTTTGTCCTTTATCACGCCCAGCTTAGCACAGAAGCTTCCTTTGATATCTTTGATTGTCTTATACAGAGCTCTTGTGTTCCTTAATTGGCTGTTGTCCTCAACTGCTTGACACTGTATGTTCAAGAAGGCATTCTTATCTCTCCTTGCTATTTTCTGAAAATCCGCATTGAGAACCTTGTATCTTTCTCTTTCCCCCTTACCTTTTGCCATCCTCCTTTCCTCAGCTATTTGCAAAGCCTCTTCAGATAACCAGTTTGCTTTTTTGCATTTCTTTTGCTTTGGAACTACCTTAGTAGCAACTTCTTGTATTATATCACGAACATCAGTCCACATCTCTTCGGGCTCTTTGTCTTCTAGATCTAATTCTTGAAATCGATTGCTCACTTCCACAGCATATTCTAATGGAATCTGATCCAGATCATACCTGAAAGGCCTTCTAGTTTTCTGCGTTTTCCTCAATCGAAGCTTAATTACCTAGTTGTAAAATATGTCTAGCTTCAATGATTTCCCAGCTGATTTGCAATGGATGACAGCCAGAATGTGCACAGCAGAAAGAAACTGAAAGCAACCAGTGCATTCTTACAATGCACAGCCAAGTTGACCTCTACCTATATCTACTCAAATGGAACCGTTCGGAAGTTTTAGTGATTCATGTTTTGCTGTCTGCTTATTGGTGATTGAGCGGTTTGCAGTGTTGCTTGGCATTATATATTTCTTATTTGCATCAATAAACATTAGTTGCGAGTTAGCATCTGCTTGCTTCTTTTCACGTCCTTGTTTTTTCGTGCTGCTACTTTCAAGATGACACCTTACCAACTCACCCAAATTACATCCTTATGATTGTATTTTAGTCAGCGAAATTTTACTTCATGTGACACTAATCAACACACATGACCACGTTTCATGGAACTTAAAGCCAATCAATGACAGCCTCATCATAAAGTCTGAAAGTTGGCTCAGATATGCAGCTCTCCATGCCAACACAGCTTGCACAGACATGATTTTCTGTGGTAAACAAAACACTGGGCTGCTGCAAGGGTGGTACAGAGCAAGCAGAGGGTGCTCTGACACTGAGAAGAAATGTGGCATTGAATATTGCTGTACATGGGGACAATGTTTTGGGGCTGTGCAGCCGAGTCTAGGTACGAAAGAAAAGGAGAAAAGTTTCTGTCCCCTTGCCGTGAAGAGTGGTTTGCTCACTATTTGGGCTAGGAGTGTACTGGGCTGAAGTAACCCACTCTACATGGCAAGGGGAAAGAGGTATGTTGCCTCTTCCTTTCTGCCTAACTTCAGCTGCATAGCCACAGTTATCCCCGAGTATAGTGATGTGCTACCGTGATCAAGACTTGTAGAACTGAAAACTGAAAGTAACAAAGGGGTATGGCATGATTAAAATATCTATGGTGTCCAGGTGAATAGCACGCTGCACTCCAGGGTTGCTGACGGCGCATTTACTTATTTTTTATTTATCGCATACTGCGGACCAAACATGGTCCAAGCAGGAGAGGCACGGTATAAAAGAAAGTACAAAAAAACTGACCCTTGACAGCATTGGTATTGACAGAACACGCACAAAAAAGAAAAAAAAAAAACGAACAATGGATACTTATACAAAACTAAATGGGGTGAAATCATGCATCAAAATTTTATATTTAAAAAAAAAACAGTAGTTAGTGACCCATAAATATGATACTTCTGCTATTATGAGAACTCCACAGCTATGTAAATTGCATGAAGAAAGTGAACCTATGGATAGCTTGCACTGACAACTCACTAGGCACCCACTGGTGAACCAAAAGTACAACAAAAATCTGTCTAATTTGCATTCACCATCTTCATCATGAAGGTATTGCAGACACTAAGCACAGTTCACCATCATAGCACTTATGATATCATATCCAAGCCATCTATAAAAGTTACCCAGATTGTCACATGAACATTTCAGCAGAGATATGACTTTCCAAGGGTCATATTATGACACTGACCAAATTCTCATGAAAAAAAAAAAAAATAATAAGACCAAATCAGCACCTTTCTCGGTGCATGGGCGTGAGATATGCTTTTACACTTCTTTTCGTCGACTGCTACTGTTTCAGGGAAAGGGGTCATCAAACTAAGTAACCTGAGTAGAGTTGCAAACAACGAAATTTAGGAGTGTGGTGAGGGGCAGACTTTGTGGCATTGCGAAGGTACTCTACTAATGCTAACAGTAGGCAGCCTTGATTTGATCATGGGGTTCAACATACCAAAGAAACTTTGACTTCGAGGGTCAGCCATTGTAGACAGCTCTGGATAATTTCGACCATCTACGCTTCTTTAATGTGCACTGACACTATAAAGCACATGGGCACCTAGCATTTTTCCACCATCGAAATGTAATCATCCCAGCTAAGACCGAGCCCGCGTCACCCAGCTCACTAGACAAATGTCTAAACGCTGAAGCTGCCACAGTAGGGTGTAGGCAGCCTTGAGGCAGGGTTACATTTGCAGGCATGTTTTGTACAAGCCAAGCTTATATAAGCTAGGTATGGCCAAGCTGTGGCTCATGAGTAGCATGAGGCTCCTTGCAAAGTCCAGGTGCAGTTCACGACTGCTTGGCACCTGTCCAACTCTCACCATTCACAGTATTTCTGCATCTACAGCCAGCTTCTTTTTATTTTTTAGGAAAAAACAAAACAAAAATACAGCCAGCTCCTCTGTTCTTTCTCCTTTAAGTTCCAAACGACCTATTGTTTAGAATTCTTTTGAACAACGAAACAATATGCCACCCTTATGGACATACATCTAACAGAGCTGCTCACGACTGTAACCATGCTCATTCGAGAATTTCAATATGCTTGCTTTACAAATGGGGCAGTAGAGGCATATTAACAATCGTGGCATGAGTTCTTCACTGTGACCACCAGCTTTGTTAAATGAAAAAAAAAAAGTCATTCTTATCATTTACTTTGCTCTTTGTAAAATGTTGCCTTTTTAGTCAAGAGTTCTCATTAAAGGTATGGCAGCAGTTGTGTAGGACCATAGCTAAAGAGCTGTCTGACATATGCCCGCATTGTGTTAGCTTGCTCGTACATTGAACTGAGCCTTAGCAAGCTTCGCGGTGATGCAAAGAGATGTTTGCCCATGCTAACATCTCGGCATTTCCATAATGGCGCAGATCAGTGTCTTCACTCTACTTGTGCTATGAGCATTCCTGTCATTAGCACATATTGAAAGTAAAAAGGATGACAGCAGGCAATGCGACATATGCCAGCAGAGACACGTTCACCTGCTTTTCCTCTGCACATACAGTGAATTACAATCCCACAAGTGAAGTGGTCTGCCTGCTCCGCAAAAGAGCACCTGCATCCAGTACAGATTGTGTCCCGATTGCGTTTGGAACTCATGCCAGCGCAAGTAGGTGGTGCCCATGAACTGACAGAAGAATTGCCTGTTATTCTGTGTGCTAGCCTATGCTTCGTCTACACGTGCCAGCTGTTTTTAAACCTGTAATAGGTCTGCATTTCTCCCGCTGCTTCTTGGGATGGCAATAACATCAACAGTTTATGCCATTCTTTCGTATAGCCGAGTGCGGGCAAGCAGGGTAAAATTTCTTTGGCACTATTCTCAAATAAAAGGAAGTCGCAGTTCACCATTTTCACTGTTTCAGAGTTCAGGAATGGCTTTAAGATCATGAATAGCACATAAAGATGATTTCCGCACAAAATCTTCTAGTCACACTCCGAGCTGAGGTCTTTAAAAAAGATTATTGCACAATACTGCTACTCTTAGACTTGCTGTCCTCAAGAGTAAGCACTAGTTCATGACAGCAATTTGCATTCATAGCAGTGGCAAGTAATGATCATCTATTATGGAGCACAGAGGGCACAGTCAGCACAGCAGAGCATGCTACTGGAAATAGAAGGTGCAGCTGAACAAATACTCAAGCAAACTTCTAGCCGGTTCTGTTGATTTCGGAAGAACAATCCACTGCTCCAGGGACCGATCTTGGCTCAGCAATCGCTCCCCATCTGCATTGGGAAGATGGGACTTGTGTTCCGGATCTGCATTTGGAATACAGTTACTCCAAAAAGAGCAGAAAATAATGTTCTGTAAGTCACTAAACCCTATGATTGGAATTGACCATTAGTAAAGTCTTGTCATCTATCACCTCGATCTGCTCATAATTTAAGTAGCATTATAAAAGTCTGCGATTCTGCAGGAACCTCTGATCTCACACCAAGAATTCAGTGCCCATAACAGGCACAACGCGCATCTAGAGATGCCAGGTAATGTAACTCGAAAGAAATGTTATGCTAACTGTTCTTTACCTACTAAGAGAGCAAACAGTATTTCTGTCATCGAACCTTCTTTTAAACAACTATTTCATGGCAATGGCAAAAGGCATTTCGAGTCAACTGGAGGTCTAACCTAGTACAGTGGCGATGAACGAGCCCCTGAGCCTGCCATGTGCCAAGGCATAAATGCACTTCACTGCAATGTACGAGTAAACAAGTGGAAGGCTGGAAGCTTGAACAATCTGTTTCCAGTAAACAGTGACGTTTGGGTGGTTAGGTTGGAATACCAAGCAAGCACTCTGCCCATAGCTTCATCTACTAGATTTCCTCTCAAAGGTATAACCAGCAAACAATGTCTGCAACTTAAGCCAGGAGTACAATCCCAGCATGTTCTGAAGACTTCGATCATCACATTGACTTTTTAATCATGCCAGTCACCTCAACATCAAATCAAAGCAATATATGTGGCAGCTTATGGAACCCTCGCAGATACAAAACACACCGAGAAATGCAAGCCAGTCAGTCTAAAGCCAGCCTATCATCAGCATATTGTTCATGGCCTTCACAGTGCCACCAAGTTTGCTCCCTGACCACCCTATGAACATGCAGTGTTTGCACCCCAACTCGGGTTACACAAAATGTGGCGGCTCTTTAAACAAAATAGGAGCAGTGCACCAAGAAAGGCAAAAGTTCGTCCCTAGCTCCCATTATGTCAACTGAAGAATGTGCAAAGTCGGACAAGAAATATGGATTTCTGAAAACATGTATTCTGTATAGAAATATGAGTGATACCTAGGAATCTAGGAAGATAGTGGTACCAGTGCAGTAAGCAGTCTGCCCCTTGTGCATCATGAAGGGCCAATGCTCTCGAACTTCCAAACCTTTCATCATGCCAAAACATGCTCACCCGATCAATTATGAATTGTGAAAGGCTACACACTCTAAAGTGGAAACAGTTCCATGCAAAAAAAGTAAAAAGAAGCCAAATGCAGAATGTGATGTGACTGTTCAAACAATGTCTGGAAGTGCATGTGGCAACCAAGCAATTCATAAATGTGGTAGCCATTCATAATCTAGATCCAGACACAACACTAACTCCATATCAACTCTACCGTTGCTTCTACAAAACATGCATAAATTTAAACGAAAACACCACAACTGAATGATACTTTAATCAAAGGCTTGTTTTGCTTGGAATTCTGCATGCACTCTTCATTTTGAAACTTGCATGAATTTCATATTCTCACATCTGTGATGAATCAGTGGTATACTGAGTACGGAAAAACTGCACATTCTGATTCACATTTCATATTAGAGAAGATGCCAATGGGGCATCTCAGCACTAAGTCAGATTTTTTTCGCTTCATTTGTAAATAATTAAACAAGAAAATCAATACTATTGGTACTGTTGAATGCATAATTACCTTTACACCTTACTGACATGTCTGGACTGAAAGTCTGAGTTTGGTGTCTTTTATATGCGCTTAGTAGTTTTTGGGGATTACTTCAGTCACGACCAAAGTATGAAAAAGAAAATATCAAGCCCAATAAAAATAGCTAAAAACGTTTTTTTTTTTTTTTTTTTCCCTTCTACTACCCAAGGCTCGACAATGGAGTTTAAGTACGGTTGCTGCTGAATCATACTGCCGTCGCATGTTCGCCGGCTCCATACCTCGTAATCCGCAATATTTATGGAACATATGAATAATTCTAGCCCTGTAGTAACGCAGGTAGGTTTTACCGCTTATTCAATCCGTGTAGTTGCAACTGCACAAGCGCCGGATCTTCAACTGCAGCGCAACATAAGGCCCGGGTCGAGGCACTTGGAACTGGCCCATTCTAAATTCTTGCCGAAGGCTGAATTGCAGTAGGCGCCAGCATCGTGCACCCCGCAATGGTCTTACGAGTGATGATTTGTACGGCATATTCTACTCTGAGCGTGCAGCCCCTGGCACTAACTGTCTCTTTTCCTAGACACAGCAAACGCATTCACCCTTCCCTCGTCAAAAACAAACTACCGTATGTTATAATGACATGCGCGTCTTGATGTTTACGAACTAGCGCTGTGTTGGCATGCATCATCAGTTCTGCGCGAAGTTTTTAGGAGAATGTACAGGGAAGATGGAAATTAACTTACCTCCGAGATGTCATATGTATGCCGGGTGGTGGCCGCCCTCCAATAGTCCCGTCGTCAGCGCAGTGTTTGCAGTGAGAGCGCACAAAGGAAACGCACTACCTGTCGGGCACGCGAGCACACTTTTTGCACAGGTATTCACACAACCTTACCACGCTTCTGCACATCGCACGAGCTATTTTGTTGAGCTCTGTGCCTCGTATATCTCGAAATAATGAAGCCGCAAGCAGCAAGGTCCCCAACAGCACACAAGAGAAAAAGGCGCGACTAAAGTAGGGGCTTTAGGCGCGACGACACTCTAACGCCACCTACTCATAATGGCTACGGCTAGCACTTCGATCCGCTTCGGCTGCCTCGTCTGGTTTCGACTTGTTTCGGTTTCGGAAGTCGCTGACCTAACGACTTTGCTGCTCGCCGAACAGTGGCAAGCACGATGTCGGGCGTCTACGCGCTAACACTGCATGTTTGTCGTGTATACGCGCCTGTAGTTTGTACATTCAAAAATTAGCAGTGCTAGCGAAAGACCACCGTGAGTTTCGCTTCTTTTCTCGCGATGCTGGACAAACTAACTGCGTGCTTTGCTTGTCATGGACGTTAGGTTGACGGCGGTCTGTGGTTCGGCGAATCGGAGCTTTGGCCCAAATTCATTGCCATGTTCCTTGCGAAAACTCCTGTTCATAAACAGTTACAGTGGCAATTGTTTGTTTGTTAATATTGAAAGAATATACGGCGTTTTACAGATCAAGTGATTTGTTTGGAAACAGAAGATGCTGAATTGTGCTCGCTCATAAAAAACAGTGGGCGAGCCCAATTCGGCTCGCCCGCTGTTCCTTTATAGGCGCCACATCTATGGCTGTCAGCTCCAACTGGTCACCTGAGAGCGATCATTTCTTGTGTGATATGTGCCTCACTACTTCAGTGTTTAACCCTTAAATGGTGACGAAATTTTTTAATGCCTGTAGCTTATAGCAAAAGCAAGGACAGTGGGGTGAAAGCCTGAACTCTCAATCAGGAAAGATATGCGATATGCAAAAATAGCTTACCGGTCAAGCTTCAAGTGAAGGCAGTGTGGGGTGTTTGCACGCTCTTTACTTCAATTAAGAAACTGACCATACAAATATTTCAACTTATCTCTGTGGCCTACAGCATACAGTAAAGAAGCTAAAGCAATCAAGCTGCTCTTTCCATGCAGCATACTGATTATGCACTGCTGGTGGAAACTGCACAACATATATTCATGGAGTTGCACGTGCAGCTTTCCTCAATGCATCTCGCGTGACGCAGCCTACAGTTACACTGAAAAATATGCCATCTAAGATACATTTCCTTGCAATATGATGATTCAGCATATATGTGTATAGTGTGCATAGCTTCAAGATGCAACACATACTGTTGGTATCACCTCTCATAAAGTACTAGGATTTGTGTATCTCTTCATTAGTCTAAGATCACCGATTCAATCCTTTCTTTTTTTTCTTTTTATTTGACATTGAGACGGACAACATTTGCAAGTGTCATTACGCAGCAGAAAGCTTCAATTCAGAGTAGTGCAGTTTAGCAAATTTTTGCTATAGTCTCAGGAAACTTAAAAATGGTGTATATAGGTGTAGATGTGCAAGTCAAAACTCAAAAGGCTGTAGGAGCTGTTTTGCTCAGCCTATCCTTGTGCTGAAAAAGAGAGTCAGGCTGGTTGGTTATAATGAGTCGATTGAGTGAACAGTGCTCTAAGATAGTAAGGGAGATAAAGAAGCAGAATTGTTGTCATCTTCTCTCCCATCCCATCTGTTAGTGCTGTTCAGTCGTTTAAGAATTGTCTTTCTGTGGTCTTTACAAGTGAATATGAGCTCGTGAAGTTTAGTACTGGAGTTGGCTTTCACATTTCTGCTATCACATTTGCTTTTCCTTCTACAGATGAAACTCGAAGCCAGTTCTTCATACAAACTTGTGATGCCTAAAGGTGGTAATAGTGTGCAGTTATAGTGAGTTGCCTCCATTCATATGCAAAACACAATGTAAGGGAGATTTTGATCGCCAGTTTGACCGTCATCTACTTGGCAGGCAACACATCAATGTTGTGCACACAGCCTTTGTCGTGCATCTATGGCTTCGTCCAACTTTCAGAAACGAATGGTTGAAAGAGAAGCAAATGATGCTATTAGATCTAGTTGAAGTATCTCGCTTTTGACATTGTTTTACAGTGAGCTCGATATGTCGAGTAGTTGCTCAGCGTGCATGTTGTCATATAAAGATTTCTGCATAATGAAAGGAAGCAAGCACTTTTCTACTAATGTTGAAAATGTGCTGCAAGCCAAGACCAAAATTGTGAAATATGAAAAAGTGTACCTGTAGCAAATAATCATGAAGTAATCATTATATGAAAGCTCTAACTTTGACCTCTTTCATATTGGAAGGACCTACACAGTCTCAACGACTAATTTTTTAGCATGCAAGCATGTACACGGCCACGTAGTTTGCATGCTCTCTTAGAGCATCTGTTCACGCACTGGCTCCATGTGCTTCTGCAAGCTCGCACAAATACGTGACCAGCTCATTCTCATTCAATCTTGCACAGTGGCTGTGCGTGCTTCTGTGAGCTCGCTCATGGGCTCATTCAAACTCACAAGAACTTGTACAATCTCATGCGTTCCTGCACAGTGGCTCTACGTGCTCTCATAAATCCACGTTTAATCTCCCAAGAACTCACATATTCTTATACATTCTCATTCACTCTCACACTTTCTTGTACAGCTCACATACAGTTTTTTCAGTAGGGTAGTTTGGAAATCTTGCTGCAAAGCAGAAGTGAGCCGGCATCACTATGGCATCTCTCATTATATGACTCACTTTGGGGACGTTAAACCACATAAACCAAACGAAACAAAAAGTTTGTGCTTGTTGCTGTTGGCAACTTGATGTGAGCCCGTTTGTTTCTTTTCACCACTGTTTAAAGGAATAAACCAGAAACAAGGAATAAATTAGTCTAAGAATAAACACTCAAGAAATGCTTACGAGAGAATTGAAACAATTGGCTCTGTTGGTAATAAGAATTGTGTTGAGGTATTGACAGCATTAGCATACTGGGTGCACAAGATGCGCTGGTACACTGTTATGAGTCATAGAAAACAAGTTAGGAAAGCTCGTCAGTGTGCTGTCGTTTAAAGGTTTTTAATAAAACTCCATTTTGCGAGTTTTTAGTGCGGTGAATTTTATTATATACACGACATAAATTTATAGGCGGCGCGTCGTTGGCTTTAACCACCGTTCGGGGCCAGACGGAGTAGCCGGGCCCGGTTTGATCCAGAGGGATGTTTCGTGTCAGCTGATTAGTTGTTGGATGTGCGCAGCTTCTGGTCACGGGTGGCGGCGGGTCGTTGGCTCTAGCCATAGCGTGTGTGCCCTCAAGGACGCCGGGCGAGTCCACTTCGATGCTTCGCTCCTGCTGACAACCCGGCTGCACGGAGCTACTGTGAGAGACGCTGGGCCTGATTTGATCCGTCTCTTAACGCTAACTGTGGCACGTTCGGCTATACAGGCAACGCAGGAGGTGGGGAAGGTGGGTCTTTGGGCACGGGACCTGTTGACATCATGGGTTCAGGCTGATGAGGGCATATTTTTTCGTGATTCTTCAAATCCCAGGAATATACGAAGTGTGACGCCGAATAAGGGCATGGGACCTTTTCGGGCTGGTTCTTACGGCACTTAAAAATGTGAATACTTAAACGGCTGTGTCGTCACTTATCTTGGGGGTTCAGCGGACGTGTAAAAATATGGTAAAAATTCCCCGTGCATTGCGTTGCTTCATGAAGCCTCCGTAGGAGGCAAGGTACATCTCGTAGAAGCCAGGAAGCCAATGCGCTCCGCGGTAGCCACGCTGGGTGTCTCGAAGGGGATTGCCCTTGGCTGGTCCACCTGAGGCCGCTGGCACTATTCTTCAGGTGGTGTTGCCTGCATAATAATATTCACTCAAATTAGCACGTGCCGTCATGTTCCGCCCGGATGCAAATGACGTTGAATCTTTTCCCTATGGTTTGTTTCGGACAATTCTCACGTCTTCGTACTGACGTTTAACCGTCTGGCCAAATTACTTGCTATTTCCCTATGTAGACAATCACGCAATGCTTCCGCATGAACCTTGGCATTAATATGGAACCGAGCGCTCCTTAACTAGGTGTAATATCAACATACCATTGTTTTTTTTAGGGAAGCAAGCACAAATCTAAAAAAGCAGGCAGCAAGCTAAACAGCGCGTTGGCACACGACATTGAGAAAAATGTTCAAAGAAATAGATGCAATATCCTAGAAAAGTTCTTCCACATGCGCATTTCCAAGACAAGTGTGAAAAAACAATCTTGTACCTACAGTTCACAATACATGTTGAAAAAACAATCTTGTACCTACAGTTCACAATACATGTACCGCGCCAGCATATATGTACTAAATGAATATCTCAAAGCTTCCTCGGTCATTTTCCCGAGGCGCTTGGTCCATAATACTGTTACATTAGGCGGTGCATGCACTGATATGCGCAAAAGAAGGAAGAAGAAGAATCTAGTGAGTTTTGGAGAAGACTATGTTCGAGCAGTGTCGGTTGGTGCCTGGTTGACGCTGCTGTGTTTCTGTGTGCTGTGTCATCTTGGAATAATCTCTTTGCCTTACCTTGCCACGTATCAATATTTTAAAACTGAATCAGCTGAGTGCAACGCATCAACATTTTGTTCAGTGTATAATTAAGATGTCGAGTACATATTCCGTGACAAAATTAAAAGTTGTTTTTAGTAAACGCTAAGTATTTATGATCACCACGAAGTTCCTTTCGTATACGTGTACGTGTAAAGAAGGGTTACAGGCGAGCACAGAACGCGCGCACAAAACGAGAAAAAAAAAAACCGATGCAATCGTCGCCGAGCAGGTAGAAGTGCGGAACGACTCGCATGAGCAAACACCTACACCGTAAATAAACTACTGCACCTTCGTGAAAGCAAAAGACGCGCAGAAGCAGGTTTAACACGCACGCACAACACCAACAGATTGCCGTATTCTGAAGAGAGAAAACTGCGTCATCTGCTCAGGTGGCACCCTCCCGACAAGCAGCGCCCTCTGCCGCTAACGATTGGCTTTCATTGCAAAAAACGCCATTCTCGGCCATAGGGAAGCGCGGGCGCTCGTCACACTAGCCAGTATATTCTAGGCACTATAGTATGGGGCAGTTTGGCCGCAGAAATGTGATTAGCGTAAAAATAAACGCTTAATCAAGCACGGAATGTCGCTTTTTTGTGAGTATACCACCTACTCTCGGATCGTTGTGTGTTTGTTTGCTCCCTGGAGTGAAATTTGTAAAAATAAAAAAGAAAACCGTGCCGCTGGTATCCGAGCAGGCATTCCGAAGTATCTCCGTTCATTCGAGCGAGCCAAATCTTGCGCACCTATGTACGCTTTCTACATTTAGCACAGTAGCATTCGAATGAGCACTTTCGGGATTTTACCACAAGAGACAGCGTCGCTTCTCTCACGTACCTCGCTCTGCGGTTATTTCCGCTCGCTGCTGCATTTGCTTTCGCATCGAGGAATCCGCAGCGGCGCTCGCGCCACTTCGTCGTTCCATGTATCTCGAGCTGGGCGTCGCGTCGGCGCGGCAGTTTTCGACGCGCGAAAATCGTGGAAAAAAACGCCGCATGTGTTCCGGCCTTAACCGGGAGGCCGACTAAGCCTTGGCAGCCATGTTGAGGCTGGGTGGATACGGCAAATACTAGTTTACAATTAAGTGCCTGATCCCCTTCCGTTCGAAATACCGCAGATGTGAAATTGAGCGTCTTATTAAAGTTCATTTCTGCAATAAAGAAACGGCAATCGTAAACTTACTCTGGCGATGCAATTGGATTGCTTAAGATGAAATCGGAAGAGCAAAACCATCTCCATCATGGCGCAAAAATGCGAAATAGTACGGTACGTGCTCTATTCAATTTTACTTTTATAATAAGATTCGCTTCTGCAATTAAGACATTGCAATCGTGGAGTAACTTTAGCGATGGATTTGCATTGCTACAAGGTAAAACCAGAAGATCGAAGCGGTAAAAAAATGGAAGTTCAACTTACATTACTCGCCCTCCGTCGTAACGCTGTTAAGACGGTTCCGTGCGCATCGGTATTTATAGACAAACACCGATCTGTGACGTAAGCACGATGCGGTGGCGCTTCTATCGCCAGCGTGGTCCGACTGGGGGTGAAAAATAGGCTTAGTGCCCATAGGAATACATTGAAGCGAAATATTCCATAAAGCAGTTTTCTAATTTCACGGGTCATCTGTGATGTCGTTATTCGGCACAGATCCAACCATAAACGCCCTGGAATAGACCGAGGAAGTGTGAAATCTCATTACCAAGGCAAAGTATTTTTAAAACACCGCGAAACGTACCGGGATGCGAGTGAGAGGGCGACCCATAGAAATACATGCAAACACAACGTACCGCAGCATTTTGCTCGGTTCATTAGCGTTGAACCCTTCTCATTTTGTAGGGGGGGGGGGGGGGACGTCTTGTACGACGCCCCGACGTCATGTTGCATGACACACTACATTCTCTTGCAAGTAATGCAAGTCTGACGACTTGCGGGACCGCTCACAGCACGATAAACTGACTGCGCACAGTTGCAGACGACCATGCACCCTCCGTTGTCGCTAGCAGACGCTCCGGAGCTGGAGGCGGCCGCGGTGGGTATCGCCAGATACGCTGTCGTCTGCTGCAATGCGCGAATCTCGTTCGGTTCATATTGTCGTATGGCGTTTGACAACTGCTTTTTAAATGTAATTCTGTCTGGCGCGTATCACTGGAGCGACAGTATTATTAAGCTTATTTACCCTATAAGCGGCAGCATATCAGACTGTAAGCAAAACTGCGCGATTCGCTACACCCAGCTTGCCTTTTGGCGCTGTCTGGATTCATAACACAGGTTATTCGGGGAGTTTTAAAAGTAGACTGCCTCCGTAATGACGCACCCTACTTTATCACACACTTCTTCAAAGCGCTGGTCAACGTTTGATGACCGGCCACCAATTCTGATGCTCTGTGAAATGAGAAAAATGCTCCGGTAAGTTGTGTTTACATGTATTTCTACGGGTCGCCCTCCCAACACCCATACGTTTCGCGGTATTTTAAAAATACTTCGCCTCGTTAATGAGATTTCATACTTTCGTGATGTGTTCTAGGATGTTCATAGTTGCTTTGTACTGAATAACTACATCACAGGTGCCCTGTGAAATGAGAAAACTGCTTAAAATATTTCGGTTCCATGTATTCCTATGGGCGCTAACGCTATTTTTCACCCCCAGTCGGCTGCGACGCCGCGAGCGCCCCCTTTGTTTGTAAACATGGTGTTGGTCTATACATGAAAGCGAAACATTCCAAAGCAGTTTTCTAATTTCACGGGTCATCTGTGATGTCGTTATTCGGTACAGAGCAACCATGAAAATCGTAGAACAGATCACGAAAGTATGAAATCTTATTAACGAGGCGAAGTATTTTTAAAACACCGCGAAACGTATGCGGGTGCGAGTGGAGAGGAAACAGAACTTACCGCAACATATTTTACTCGGTTCAGCAGCGTTGAACCCTTCTCATTTTTTGGTGAACGTCTTGTATCACGCTCCCACATCATGCTGCATGGCATACTACATTCCCTTGCAAGTACTGCAAGTCTGACGACTTGCGGGACCGTTCACAGCCCGATAAACTGACCGCGCACAATTGCAGACGGCAATGCACCACCGGCGCTGTCACTAGCAGACGCTCCGGATCTAGTTCACTGTACTCCGGAGCTGGAGGCGGCCGCGGTGGATATCGCCAGCTACACTGTCGTCTGCTGCAATGCGCGAATCTCGTTCGGTTCATATTGTCGTATGGCGTTTGACAACTGCTTTTTAGATGTAATTCTGTCTAGCACGTATCACTGGAGTGACAATGATCAAGCCTATTTACCCTATGCGGCAGCATATCAGACTGTAAGCAAAACTGCGCGATTCGCTACACCCAGCTTGCCTTTTGGCGGTGTCTGGATTCATAACACAGGTTATTCGGAGAGTTTTAAAAGTAGACTGCCTCCGTAATGACGCACCATACTTTATAACACACTTCTTCAAAGCGCCGGTCAACGTTTAATGACCGGCCACCACTTCTGGTGCTCTCCGAAATGAGAAAAATGTTCCGGTAAGTTGTGTTTACATGTATTGCTACGAGAGGGAGCCCGGACCAGCAAAGCTTTGCCAGGCTTAATCCAATTTAATATAAAAGAAAAGGAGCTAAACGCCCAAAATAAAAAAAAAATAATTTAGATGAAAAAAAAACGTAGACATAAAAATGTAAAAAATGTACATTAAAGATACAAAAGGAAACAAAGATCACAACTGCCTAGTTACAATAGATATATGAAATGGAAAAAGGATAAAGAAAGAAAAAGCGAAAGAAAAGCACAAAAAGATAAAGAAGTCCAGGAAAGAAGGAAGCAGAGAAGAAAATGTCCGTGGGTAGCCAAAAACTGCAAAAGAAGAGAGAAGAGAAATATAAAAATTGTGCATTAAGGATTAGCCAATTAGCAAAAAATATAACTTTAAAGTGAATATGCGAAACACACTTCAGCCTAGAAAAAATAAATATATGTATATAAAGAGGTTACCAAAGTCTGCAATGAAATGAGAAAAAATAGTATTGAAAAACGTCGCGAATACGAACCGGTGTGACATGATTGCACCGTCACTACGTTGCGGCGAAGCATTCGGCACAACTAGCGGCTGCGGGCGTGGCATTCCTACTCCTTCGCCGCGTCGCGGCGATGTACTAGGCGCCACCAGCCATCAGCTGCTATGGGCGGACATGCCTAACGACAGAGGACGACGTGCACTATCGGTGCCCACCGAAGACGACGTGTCCACGGCCACTCACGCACCACTGACCGTACCTGTGCACAGCAGTAGCAACGCACTGGTCAACGACAGTCAGCCCACCGAATGGCTAGATACTGGAGGTGAACTGATGAATCAAACCATCTATCTTCCTTTTTCTTGGGTGGACAACTGACATGGCTCATCGGGCGTGCCGCCTAACACACTCGCCATCGCTTGCACTGAATCGATGTAAATAAAATGAGCACATAATTGGTCATTTCAAGAAAACTGTCAGTTTTTACAATACCAGCGCGCATGCCCACACGGGTAGTTCGGACGCCCTTAAGTTTTGCGTGAACTTTTTTTTGTGTCTGCGATACCCGTCTGTTTTAAAGCAGAAGCTTTGCTTGCCTTGCAGGTGCCAAGTACTTTGGCGGGCAGAATTTACCTCACCTGCTCCCTCTTGGCAAGTGCTGCGCGCTGAGCGGGTGGAGCTCGCTTCATTTTCTACTTCGCGCAACTGGCAAACTATTCGCAACGGTACATATCGGCACAAATATACAACGTTGTCTGACACAGCCTATCAGTCTCCTGCCTGCCCTTTCCCTGCACCGCCGCCGATGGCTATCTGGCTCACCTTGCCCTTCAAAATCCTTCGACACCGTCGCGTCGTCTAGACCCGGTTGTGGTTCCCTTGTGGTTCGCAGATAGCCGTGGAGTAGTCATGTCTTAAACCCAGTGCTTCGGCTTCGTTTCCTTGACGTTCGCAGAGCGTCTTAATTCCAACAGCTTAATTCCAAAATCAACGTTTACGCGCCGTAAGATGCTGTAAAGTTGTTTGCTTTTTGCCACTAAAAAGCTGCATGTGTGTGGGCGCGCGTGTGTGTGCAAATAACTGATGCGCAGGTACTCAATATATTTGAGGCCCCGCATAAGGTTTTCATTGTAGTGAGGAAGCAATCACAATCCCTGCAGCGCGCTGCGAAGAAGCAGACTCGCGACTCTGAAGTCCCGGCGTCGCTTCGAATACCAGCCCTAACCCCGCCAGACCACCGGAAGAAAGAGAACGAAAGCAAAAACTGCGAACGCACAAAATCTGCGCTCACTCATTCCCCCGGGGAAGGAAAATTCTGTTTACTGCTTGAAGCCATGGGGGAGGGGAGAAGACTGTGTTGGAGGAGGAGCCATGGTGTGGACAAACCCTCAACAAAACTGCCGCGAGCGCTTCCTCTTACAAGGAAAAAAAAAAAAAAAAAAGGGACTCCGCGAGATACGCGTACGTGACGTGTAGGCTACGTCACCCATGTGTCACGTGATTGCGCATCGTCGACCTGCAAAAACATTCTCCCGCCAGTGATGGCCCTCCGCTAGTGTGGCCATGCCGAGGCAGTTGTCGACTTCTATGTTGTTTAGAAGACAGTCCAGACAGAGGTCGCGCGCCTCATCCATAAGCAGCATATCGGCGTCGGCCAGCACCTAGGTCACATTGTCGTTGTCAATGCGCACCTACAGCAATAATTACCGTAGAGTTAATTCTCTCGCTGGTAAAAACAGTTTCTCGCGATTTGCGCCTCCTGTGCATTAGAGAATGTTGTCTTTCATGGGATCGTAATGCAGGCTGGCTACATAGCGCCGCGAGCCAGTAATCTGATTCCGGGGAACACCTGACCGTTCTGAAAATGACGAACACTTCGTTTTCAAATCTCACGTCTACACCACAGCTCTTGTCACACGGAACGCCTCCGCAGAAACAGTTTTTTTTTTTTTGGTAATCCACACCCTTTCTTCTTGAGCGAACTTGATCCTTAGAAGCTCTCTTCAAGCATTGTTAAGCATTGTCATTCTAGCACTGTCAAATCTATTACTTTGAGAGACAGGCAAAATATGAGTAAATTTTCAGTTCAGTTGAAAAAAAAAAAGGGATATTTAGTTTTTCCCACGAAAATTGAAAATTTGCAAAAAATAAACACACGTTTAGAAGAGCGTGGACTCATTACCTATATTGCACGAATGACTATCAGACTGCGGATAAATAAATTTAGTCCGTGACTATTGTATCAAATGCATGTGACAAGCGCCAATTAGTTGCAACAGTTGCTAGTGCATGCGTCAAGCCGGGACTAATGCCACTATCATATCTCTTCCAAGGATTTTCACTTGCGCATCTCACCAGCGCCGTACAACGCAGTGTGAGGACTCTTGCCTGTTGCGATTTATCACTAAAACAGTTCTGTTGGCTGAGCAGCGAGAAACTTATGTGTGCCTCGCCATGGACCCATCCGTTAAGAGAACCGCTCAACGAACTCATTCTTCAAGGAATCATTTACACCATGCTTCACTCGCGTGCACTTCGAGTCAGCCAAGCTCCGCGCTGAAGGTATTGAGAAGCCACTACGACGCGGTTCAGGTGTTCACAAACGAAAAGCGACAGATATAGCGCCTTTATTTCCCTGTAAAACAATCATTATTATCATTGTTATTATTACAGTACTTGCATATTGCCCGCTTTTTAAACATAAAATGCTTTTAGTTCTCGCGGCCGGTGCCCTTGAGGGGATGTAGGCAACATTCAAGCAGCGATTTCCTTTCATCTGGGCGCCGCAACAGAACATACTGGCACCGACCGATCGCTCTCTGAGGACTCCGCGTCCTCCCTTGCCACACGCGCGTAGAACGCCGCTCGACGTTGGCCCTTTAAGAGGATGCAGCTCGAAGGGTGTTCCGAGATTTTGTCTGTCACTGCGTTGCGGCGTCAGCTCATGGCATTTATCTCATAAGCAGACGGTTGTACATGGAGCACTCGTACGCGCTGCTTGTCCGTTTCTTATTAGGCCGGCGTCCCTCGTGACCATCGTTCTGAATTTTCACTCCACCACTATCCGAGGTGGTGTTGTTAATAAACCTCTAAAGCGACAGCAGCCCATTACCCGAAACTCTGGTCGCGACGTGTGGTTTGATGGCACCCTAAAAAGCTTTCATGTGTCCACAGAAACAAGTATGAGAGGAACCGCGCTTTTCCTTTTCTGTGAATCAATTAGGGCGAAAACCTTTCTAGGTTCATGGTGAAAATCTCACGTCGGCGAGATGTGTCAGCGAGGTTTTGATTGTGAAAGATACGGCGTTTTTCCTTTCCTGTAAACCAATTTTAGGAACTCAGAGCCCTTTAATGCGTTCAGCGAAACGCTGGTTCTGTTCGACAATGGGCTCGCGACGTACGCAGCAGCGTTAATAATAATTGGTTAACAAGAAAAGAAGGGCACAGTTTGTCACACTTGTTCTTTGGACACCTGAACAGCGCCGTGATGAAAGGGAGGAAGATGGAAGTGGGAGCGGAAAGAGAGAAAGGGGTGTCATAGTGGAGGGCTTCGGAGTTTTTGCGACCACCTGAAGATCTATAGCGTGTACTGGCATCGCACAGCACACGGAGGCCTCTTCGTTTCACCTCCATAGAAACGCAGTCGACAGCGATCGGAATCAGTTACGGGTACTCCGGAACAGTAGACGGGCACCTTTACCACTGCACCAAGACAGCGGGGCAATGTACAGCAGCAACCCTCAGGCTTTCGCACTTCTCCACGGCCGATGCTGCAGTGCTCTAGGAATATTTATATATATGTAAGCAATTGTATGGCTATGTAGGCGGGTTTCGCATGGACGTGACATTGTCGAAGCATGTAAAAGAGGAACTAGTTCATATATAGAAAAAGAATGGTACCATCAGATAGAGCGTCAAGAAAAGATGTGCAAGTGACAGAATGGTTGATGTGAGCTTATGAGGTAAATTATTAGAGCCAATTAGTGTGTAACTCCGATCGAAGATGGCCGCCAGCCACGTCCGGTTTCGCTTCTCAGCTGCCAGTCACGTGTCTCAGTGGAATGCTCCCTGTCGTTTCTTTGAATGCAGCAGAGTTCACCGGCGTTCTGAAATCGGTGTACTGTAAGGGAAAGGCGCAGTATCTCTTACTCGCGGAACCAAGCAACACGCAGTAGCTGTCACTTGTTTCTGTGAACACCTAACCTGCGCCGTAAGGGAAAGCAGGAAGTGCGAGTGAAATTGAAAAGAGGGAAAAGGGAACCGGTAGTGGAGGGCTGCGGAGTATTTTCGACCACATTGGGATCTTTGACGTGCTCTGACATCGCATAGCAGACGGATGCATCTTCGTTTCGCCATTGAAACGAAGCTGCCGGTGCTCGGTACCGATCCTGGGTACTCTGGCACAGTAGTCAGGCCTCTTAACCACCGCGCCATCGTGGCAAGACGAGAATAAGGTAGGAAACGTTTTGCGGAAATCGATCCGTTTGAGAGGTACACGCCACAGCCCGCCCCTGCCGAAAACGCAACGATTATGCAGCCTCTCGCGGAGGTGACAAGCCGCAACCGGCCGCAACTGCTTTCCTAAGGCCGCGCAATTGCAGGCGATTGCTTCGAAGCGAGAAGAAAAATCATAGAGCGACGCTGAGCACGCGGCACGTTTGAAAAAAAAGAAAGATCACTAGCGGTTCGATGATGCTGGACACCTGAATATCGAGTGGTAGCTCTGTGTAACTTGGCAGTGTGGGAAGACGCGTCGATAGGGGGGGGGGGGGGGAGTAGTAGGGTCAGGAGGTCCCATTTCCGCGTCAATACCTGATTATGTTAACTTACTGATTTGCGCTTCGACTCCATCGAAACATGGCCGTCGTGGTGGGGGCTTGAATCCGGGTGCTCCGGTAACGAGCCGAGTGTCTTAACCACCGAGTCATCGCGATGAGTCTTTTTGGTTTTGTGCCGCCTTCATCGCGCACCCGCATATTCGTCATTTTGTTCGACTTAACCGCAAGGTAAAACACTAGACGTTGTGTTCAGCCGGGTGCATCCATGGGACCTCCCTTAAGCCCACTTTCACGAAGCACGAAGCTCTTAAAGGTGAGCTAGCTCAAATGACAGAATCACTCGGCTATACTAATCTGAAGAGATCTGGGTTCGATCTCGGCAGTGGTAAACTTTCGGCGCAGGCGAGACGCAGGGCACCCATCCGCTTTCGGATATCAGTGCATGTTAAAGAATTAAATGTATTCGAAATTAACGGAGCCCTCTTAGTCGATGTAGCTTTGGAACGTTAAGCTGCATAAAAACGTAAGAACAGAGAGTGGCCGCTGCTCTCTACTCTTTCGCCGTGGCGTGGTCTGGCGACTTGAAAATCCAAAAATGAACACAAACTGAAAGCTCACAGTCAAATTGCCATGAAATTGCACTAGGCAATTTTGGGCTTCCGAAGCGAAAGCTTCAATTCGCCATATAAAGCCAACATCGCCGTGCGGACGCGGAGTCGCTGCTGCAAATGCTCTGAGCAACAGGTGCACCAAGCATGACGTTAGAGTTGCGTCACCAGTGCCGCCCACTCCGCAGCCTCGCTGCGCCGAAGGAACTGTGCGCCGCTCGGCCGGCGCAAACTACACAGCCTCGCTGCGCGCGATGCGAATGCGCAGCAGCTACAGATGCGAAGTATCTAACATGCGTGACAGATGCGTCGTGTGTTATTATTTCAGAATTAGCTGCCGCAACAGTATCTGGGGTAGTCGCTATGTATGTGTTAGCTAAATGGGCGACTAACAGGAGGTGAATAAGCTGCGAGAATAAAATGATTTACTACGTGTAACCGTGCGTGCAAGCCTTCGCGACACTCTAGGTTTAACCGGACATAAACCACAGCAAGTTTTGAAGGCGACAACCTTTGTAGGCTCATCGAACGAAATCCCGAGCACGAGATCTGTGCGCGAGATCTGTCATATTCCGCGAGATTCCCAGAAATGTGTTATTAGCTAGCGTTCCTCTCGTCTGCAATCCCACACTTGAACGCGCACCAAGGAACGCCACACGACAGGAGCCGTGGTGTACCGTCCGAACACACACCTGCCGGAGAAAGTGACAGAGACTGCGCCTTAGTTTTCCTGTAAGCCAATTGCATGTAGCACTGCAACGAACGCCGATAAGAAGGCAAATGACAGAAGGTAGGCTTTCGCCATTCGCCTCTTAACTGATATATCAGAGACCCACTCATTTTTTTCCCTCCTTTGTCCTCCACGAAAACAGAACGACGTTTTTTTTTAATAAAATGGTTCCTTTTTTTTTTCATGTCTACACATCTCTGTGACATTTCAGAAAGTGCATGGTGATGGAAAGCGCTACCATCACGCCGACTGTAGGTTTTTAAGGTAGCTGCTTGCAAAACCTAAAAGCTCAGTCTCAGCCCTGGTTGTGCTTCTTCCCCGCATTGTACGGTCCTGAACCCAGCGCAAACTTACCTCGCCTGTACAGTAGCATTTGAGGAGGACGCCCAGAGCGGTTTCCGGGACACCCTTGAGCAGCAGCTCCTTGGGTAACCGTATTCCGGGCCGAACGCCGCCCGAACGAAAGGGCTTGCCGTGCACAGGATGGACCGGTTGACCCTGAACATGGAACCATCGGCTGCGCGAATCGAGCAGTCACAGGACCTGTCGCCTCCGGGAAGGAGCGGACCTAGGAAGGTAGGCATGGCTCCCGATCGAGGTGATGACGTGTTGTTGTTGTTGTTGTCCAAATAACTTATGGCACATACCCACAGAGGGGGATCGGCCAAGAATTGGGTAGCAAAGAATTTTTTTTTTTAATATACTTGCATAAAAAAAAATATTTGAGGGGTAGAGCAAAGGAAACAAAACGGGAGATAAGTGAAATATAAAATGAAAAGTGGTAACACTCACGGGAGATTGACACTACAATTTTAGAGCAAGTTATGTTTAAATATTTAGCAAGGCAAACGATTTGAGTCCAGTAAAAAATTTTGCATGGCAGTTAACACAGACCTGTGACTGTGCCCAAGGATTGTGGCGCCAAATGATAACAATGTCGGGCTGCTTAAACTAAGGCCAAGCTGTTGCAATGGCCTTTCCATCAACTGCTTTCTCAGCGTAGTAAAGCGGCGGAAAAACAATAAAAAGTGATCTAATGTTTCTTGTTCACCGCAAAATGCGCAGACGGGAGACAGTGCCAAACCAGACCTGTAAAGATAGAAATTTAAAGGTGGGATACGGCATCGCAGCCTTGTTAGTGAAATCTCAAGTTGCCGTGAATGACATAATTTTCTATTCCAAGAATAATTTAGATGCAGGTAGTCATCAGATCTTAAAAGATGTCCATTTTTCATATTTAATAGGACGTTTCTTCGAAACCTCGCTGCGGTGATGTACGCGGTCGCCGGAAGGATAGATAATACGGGGCCATTAAGGGACTCTTTTGCCAAATTGTCAGCATATTCATTTAAAGTCACATTGCTGTGGCCTGGAACCCATACCATATGTACAATCTTCAAATGTCTAGGGATCAGGGAGACAAAGGTTTTTACTATTGCAGAATCCACCGACGAAGAGAGAGATGAACACAAGGATAGAGAGTCGGAAATTACTGCCACTTTAGAAAAAGAGGAGTCTAATTTTCGTAAAGCGAGTACCACCGCCAGAAACTCTGCCTCAAAAATTGGGGTGAAGTCCGGAAGCCGGACAGAAAAAGACCAGTCTAAATGTGGACAATATATACCCACACCCGCCTTTTCATTACTTTGAGATGCGTCAGTAGCTACAACTAAACTAGCAGAAATACTTCTTAAATGGTCTTCTAATAATCCGTTTAGAATAACGGATGATAAGTTTTTAGCATTATTCGGGAATATGTCGTCAAAGACAATTTTAATAGATGAACCGATGGTTTGTATGGGTAGAATACTAGGAATACCGAGAAAGCCATGCGCAGTCTTCTTTTTCTTTGCTCAACAGTCCGCGAGCGTCACGTTCAATCGTTAACGTCGTCTTCTCCTGGCCTCCGAACTGCAATATACTGACGCAGCCCGCGTGAGGTTGCCTGTGGCGTTGCATCGAGCGTTCCGTTGAACGTGCTCTGCGACGCGTCGACGCCCGTCTCTCAAGTCCAGAACAGCGTTCGTGCTGACCGGTGACGTCATCACTCAAAAGGGCTTACGGACAAGAAACTGGGTTTTCCTGGATTTGAAGATGAGACGTCTTGTGTTCCTCGCGTCTGCCTCGTCTGTGACGCGACATGGTGTAGGAAGTTTCCGAATTAGTGTCAGGAAAGTAACCTCATGCCATCTTTCATCACTGTCAATCTCTCTGCAAAGACATGTGACATCAGCATGCCAGGTGACGGGTTAAAACTGTCTTCCTCCAGAATCTTTGCCATTGAGCCGCCATCACACATCAAATTTGAAAGAACATCCGAGTGGCCAGCGGGATAGCAAGCATTCGACGACTACCGATTCGGTTCGGGATTGAACGAACGGAGCGAGGAAGCTGAAGTCCGGATTCACCTTTACACTATGGGAAGACAAGCGAGGACGATATTTCAAACCTTCGGCTCGTCGGAAGACGACGCCAAAAGAAAAACGGCGTCAAGGAGAAGTTTGACAATTATTTCGTGGCTGCTTGCAATGTCGTATACGAAAGCCCTTGCTTCCACTGAAAATGCCAATATCCGAGCAGGTCCTTCGGCCACTTAGTCCCAGCCACGCACTTGTAGACAGGTGCGACTTCGGCAGCTTCAAAGAGACAATGATTCGCGACCACTTTGTTGTTGTCCTCAGGGATGGAAAGCTCTCTGAAGCGCTGCAAATGGACGCCGCCTCACACTGTTAAGCGATGTCGCCAAGGCCCGTCTCAGAGAAACCGTACACAAGCAGAAGCAGCCCCTACGGGACAGCGGCTGAGGTGCGTTACTTATGACAACGGATGCAGACGTGGACGCCATCCATAAGGAGAGCGAGAATTCTCAGCCTCTTCGAAAGGAGCGCCTCACAACTCAAGACAAAGCTCAGTAGTACCTTTTCTGCTGGCAAGCTTCGCATACAAGGATTGCCTAGCTGTAAGTGCTACCACATGGTATGTGAAGGAACATTTCAGTGTGGTCTGTCGCAAGAACGACTTCACACGCAGGAAGGTAGGACTGTTTTCCCTTGAGAAGGACAATGCATTTTACTTTCTCCGTACTGTTGGCTATCACTCAGCAAGCGCCAAGTTCATTGAGTTTTTTATTAACGGATGGCCGACTTCAGCGAAGATCTCTGCAGTGAGGCGACTCGGACAATAAACAAAAATCAGATACACTACAATGTTTACCATGCCCAATGGTGGCAGAGCGCCGGCGTCAGTCCGGAGGACTTCTCAATGTGTTCAGGCACATCAAATGGGTCCAGGTGCACAACGCCCCCAATGTACAGCTTCTCATTGTAGCGCTGTTTATCCGATTACGACAAGCTTTTCACGTAGCCCGACATTGCTGCAGCGCACACTACATTCCTTTTCAAGCGCTGCCAGTCTGACGATTTAAGGAACTGTTCACAGCACGATAAACTCACTGCGCACAGCTGCAGATGACCATGCACCACCGGCGCTGTCGCTAGCAGACGCTCAGGAGCTGGAGGCAGCCGCGGTGGGTATCACCATCTGCGCCGTCGTCTGCTTCAATGCGCGATTCTCGTTCGGTCCTTATTGTCGCACGGCGTTCGGAAACTGCTTTATATACGCAATTCTGTCTAAGATGTATCACTTGAGCGCTGGTATTATCAAGCTAATTTACCTCATGCGGCAGCATATCAGACTGTAAACAAACTGCGCGATTCGCTACATCTGAGCGTGCAGTGAGTCTTTTGGGGGTGTCCGGATTCACGACATATCTAGATCATTAAGGAATATTTAGTAGTAGACTGCCTCTACAATGACACAGCATATTTTGTCACACACGTCTTCAAAGCGCTGGACAAGGATAACGACCGGCCACCACCTCTGATGCTCCGCGAAACGAGAAAAATGTTGCGGTAAGTTCTGTTTATGTGTTTCTATGGGTCGCCTTCCCGAAACGCACACCCATACGTTTCACGGTGTTCACCTCGGTAATGAATTTCATACTTCCACGATCTGTTCTAGGATGGTCATCAAATAAAGACATCATAGGTGCCCTATAAAATGAAAAAACTGCTTTGGAATCGTTCGATTCCATGTACTCCTATGGGTGCTAACCCTACTTATCATCACCAGTCGGCTGCGGAGCCGCGAGGCTTGGAGTGGTATAGAGCAATATTGAGCAGTGTAACGACCGGCGCCGGAGAGCGGCCCGCTTTTGCGATAACAGCCACCTACTTCCGCGAGAGGGCGCGACGTGCTACAGGGGTGCCGCGTTCGCCGCTCGGCGGGTAGCGGCCGCGGAGGTAGCGGGGGTACGGGGAGGCGCGCGGTGCTCTATGGAGCTATTTTCACAAGCTGTGCAATTGGTACGATATTTGATAAAGAGGCTACCTATTCCTGGTGCTTAAACTGATCCCTGAAATTCCTTTACATTTCTCTGGAGACGCCATGCACGGTTGGGTGTCCCTTTTGAGCAGCGCGACATTTTTGCATCGCTATTTGAAACTCCTTCAACGCTTCTTCTTCCTGCGGTCAGTCTTAAATAGTCCAGATGACAGATTTGTACTAAATGTTTAAAACGAAGCGTGGTGTTTTGCATTCGTTCTTCCCGTAAGGTAATACATGCTGGTGCCGAGGAGCGCTACTAACACGCGGAGAAAAACAGTATACATGCGAATCAAAGCTTGTGCTTTCTAAGGCCTCTTTAGGAACACCTTATTTTTTACGAACCTTATTTACTAACATGTGTTACATTTTGCAGCTCGTGCTTATAAATACATAACAGAGTTTACCATAAACCGTTAGTAATCTGTAATATATCTACATAATCGGTGTTCTTTCTGTGCTCTAATCAGCGCTTATAGAAATAACAAATACAGTGCGTGAGCAAAACACATTTGTTCATAACCGTGCTAATTTAAAGCACGGCGGTATTTCAAGGATTTATTCTTTATGAGTGATTAATAAATGCATAAATCGCGGACATTTAATTTGTTTACGTGCCGTTTACCAATAGGGTGAACCAGCTGTACAGATGAAAAAAAAAAAAAGTCAATTGCAGCTAGAGCAATTGTTGAGAAAAAAGATGAACAATTAAACCTGTCACACACGAGGAAATACATTCATAGTGGGCACTTGAGTGCGGACTCTTTACTAGCATCAAATGGCAGATGTACAGAGCAAAAAAAAAAAAAAAAAAAAAAACAATTGCGCGTCGTCTATGATGCAGTTCTTGGCGCGCACCGAGAGAAAATGAAAAAAAAAAAAAAAAATGCGAAAACGTTTAGGAGCCCCTAATGCTGAAGCAATTAATATAAGGCCGGATTCAACTGCGGACACTAATGCGTGCTTATTCTTCGAGCGTGTGATTCGTAATATGAGTAATCAACGGGATATACTTGCCAACTATAGCTACACACCTATAATCGGGCTACTTGCCGGTTACACTTTGCAGAACTGATCAGGCTATAATTGTTCCCCCATGAAAACTATCACAAGGTTGATATTACACTTCAAAGGGAATTTAATTATTTTCCCCTTTGGCAGCTCTTGTCGCGGTTAGCTGACTAAAGGGAGCAGACGCAAAACACCTGAAATTTAATTACTTCAAGTGTGAGCTTTCTGGTCCAGCTGAAATGTTTGAACCTCCACACTTTACAGAAAGGTTGCAAAATCTGAAGTGCAAAGATGTCCAGAAGGACCACCCGAGTCAAATTTTGGGGTAAATTGTGACCTAGCTTGGAGCCTATGGCCCAATTTTGTTTCTTCCTGCGTAATCGAGTGCCGGCCCCACAACCTCTCTTTCGCCGAATGTTAGGAGCCGCATACTCACAATATGAAGTAATATACACATTTTGATGTTATAAGAATGATCTAGCGGAAGCGTATTACAAGCGCGCACTACAGCCTCTGCGTCCCCTATCTTTCCGTCGTTCTAACTTTTTCAGAGCAATTCTATTTTTTTTTTTTTTTTGTATGTGCACCCAAAAAGGACTAGGTTGATTTTCTGGGGGCAATGATTGCATATTACCGGTTGCTGAGCACGCAAAATAAAAACTATCTAGAATGAAAGCATTTTCTGGAACAATTAAGTTATCGTCAAATTATCAACGCCTTGAGAATAAATGTCTTATGTATAGCGCACATCTCTGGGTATTTAAAGCTACTGGTTACAAGAAGGTTCCAGCTTATTTAAAAAAAAAAGGGTTTTTAATTAGATTAGTCTACAGTTTCACAAAGTTGTAGAGCCTTAAATTTCGACGCTTATATCTTTATACGCGTTCGGTTGCACGCCCCGCTTGTCGCCTCTTTGTGCACTGCTTTCCCCTTCCCAGGTCCTTATTTGGTTCTTCATCTCGGTTGTTTCCTTCTTTTTTATTGCGTATATCTTCATTGTTTATCGTCTTTAGCTGCCTGCATGCTTTCTTCTCCGTCGTGCGTTTGCCGTGCCGCTCGAAAATTCCAAACCTTTGTTCACATTCGCGGTCGCTGCTTTCACGGCGCAGCGTGCCTTCCACCTCTTTCTCCCTCCCTGCTAGGCGACACATGTTTTTGTTTTCCGATGCATCCTTTACCTCCTACTTCTTCCACCTTTCCTGACCCACTGTGCTCTGTTATTCAATAGCCAACTTACCTGGTGTGTCGTTCGATTTGATGCCCTTGCTATATCTCTACCTCCATGCGGGGTAGTCCACATTTAATTCATTCGAACTGAGAGCTGACTTTTCTTGTGGCTTCAGGTGACACACTGTAGTCGGCATGGTTTTCGTATGATACAACAGAATTTACTGCTTTGGACTGTTTTAGTAATGGGTTACCGATGACGAGGTTTATTTAGTCGGCGCTCGAACGCACCTGCTGCACGTTTTGACTTCTTCATACATCCTGTCTCCACACTGCCTTCTTTTCAAAACGAATGCATTCCAAAACGAGAATTAGGTTCTTTAGGACTGCAGAAGCAAGCTGTATGCCGAGTGAAGCGTGCTGTGAGAGTCTGAATTCGTACGCCGCTCTCCAAGCTGTTCTCTTCGGAGCCCACCTGCTGTCATGTTGCTCAACGAGGTGTTGCCGACGGCCAAAATGGAAAATAAATTAGGCGATTGCGAACCGTACTGAGCCCCGTTAACCAGCATATTTGTAAAATGTTGACGCTAGCAGATCGAGACGACGCACAGGCAAACAAGAACGTAGAGTGCGCGCGGTAGCCGCCCAGACGGCGCGCGGTATCCGCGCGGCACCCATACGGTTGACACAACAGTTTCTGGTGGCGCACTCTGCGCTGCGGCGCCTCCGTCATCGCAAAAGCTCTCCCCGCTCCCATGCATTTCACAGTGCGGTCGACCCACTGTCCAATATTCTACCTGAATCGGTCTGCGTGGGGAAGAAGCGGGAAGAGAAACAGCGGAATAAACGCTGCTTCCTTCTCAGTGCAAAGGCGTCTTGAGACTCGGCCCCTTACAATCCCATAACAATTGTGGCGACGGGGTGAAATTTTTTTCAGGCTTTGCACTAAATCCTCTGCAACTGCCGACCTTCGGAGTATTTAACCATTCCACGGGGAGGGAGCAGCCTGGACAGAGTATCTTGAGCAAGTTTCTTTCATAGAAACTCGCTCTTTCATAGAGCGAGTTTCTTTTCTTTCATAGATGCCGCTGTCAGCTGCAAAAAAAAAAAGCGGTGTTTGGGATCTTTCCCCATGATTAGGCATGGAGCTATTCTTTCTGCATCCCGGATTATATTTCTATATTGTTTGCGCAATGTTTAGCTTTTCGATTGGCTCTACACAAAATTCTGTGTCATGTCACACGTTATCATTTTTGCGATTATCAGTTTGAGCCTCGATTGAAACTTCACAGGTTAGTTGAGCCCTTTACTTCGACTTTTTTCCATGCACTTTGAAAGAGGTTCGTTTTGACTTATTCGATACTATAAATATCTGTAAATGCATTTAGTGTATCGGTATCAGGTATCGAGGGCTGAAAATGAAAGTATAGGAGTATCGGTATCGAAAATACATTTTTGGTGCTTCAGAATAACTGCCTGGGGGGCGAGTTGGTGCATGATGGAATTGAACGGAATTGATGGAATTGAACGCCGTTCAATTCCATCATGCACCAACTCGCCCCCCAGGCAGTTATTCTGAAGTACCTTTCTTCTACAGTGGGCCCTTTTATGTGTTCTTATCCTTCCTATACTCAAGTACGTGCGCATGTGGTGTCCCCTTCTTGTCTGTGTCCGTTTCCGTGTTGCGCCGCCGTTTAATTCCATTTTTGGTGTATCGTGTATTTAAACGATACTCGATTCTCCGCAGAATATTGAAGCCAGTGTGTGTCAGACATTTGGTCGACGGCGCTCGCTCAGGCGCTAGTACAAACTGGGAGGCATCTTTGCTTGCAGTGCACCCTGATTTCCCTCCTGCTCGAAGTTTCCTTCACAGGCTCCGTCTTCTTAGCCTCCATCTATCCATGTTCTATTTGTTTAAAGCTGAAGGAGCCAATTGCATGTAGGTGCTCATGATATTGTTTACTTGTGAGCACCGCGTGCGTACCACGAAGCCGCTAAGCCGTTAACAGACACGCAGAAACAAAGAACTCCTTGTCCGCCTCTGAGGCATGTGATTCTTGTCAAGCGGCATGCTACGTGTACTGACGAACTCAGTAACTTATGCACGACCATAGCTCTCCAGACCCTTGAGCTTCGCATGTCGGCTCTGCTTGGCGACAAGAATATGAGCGTCTAACGCCTCAGTCTCGCACGATGCAGTCGCCGGTCTTGTAGTTTACAGCGTTTGATTCGAAAAAAAAAAAAAACCATCTTTCTTCCACTAGGCTTTATCTGTAAAAACTATTGCAGCTAAAATATTAAGAAAAATACGACGTAAAAGCTATGTAACCGCACTTTCCCAGCACATAAATTTCAATAACAAATACACGATCAAAGAATTTTCGCCAAAAACATTTCAGCGAAACGTGAACAAACCTTGCGAAGATACGTTTGTTTCTTAAAGCGATAAACTGTTAAAATGTTTTTGAAATATGCGAATTGATTGGCGTTATATTAGCTACTCTCTCTTAAAAAAAGAACACTTCTCTCTTTTATCTAAACCAGACTAAGTTCCCGAGAGGCGCTAGTGAATCTTGATTTTGTTAACTACATTCAAGATCATCGAGTCGACGCTCTTATCTTCTGGTAAAGGGCCCAGTCATCAAATACAACAGTGAGGCGTGCTCGTCCAATTATATAGAGAGGCTTCTCTTATTTGCCTTGCTTACAGAACGCCCACATCGCGGGACTATTTCGGAACTAATAAAAACGTTCAGGCATTTGATTTTTGTTCTCATCTATGTTTTAACAGATAATGTGAGCTTCAAATGTCTGCTATCGCACTAATATCAAAATACCTGCTCAGTTGCCAAAGAGCACTCAGCACTGAGCCTTATACCAAAGAAAAAACGGAAGGGGTCATCGCGTAAGTAACGTGCAATATATGAAATGTAAAGCAATAGAAGTTCCAGATTTAATGTAGCCAAGTGCTCACAAGGTGGTTCGTGCGAAGAACACTAGCTGAAAGAAATTGTTCGCTAGGCTGCTTGTCGAAGCTTTGTAACCCTGGCTTCAATTCGATGTGAAGTTGTGACTAAGGCCAGCTGCCCAGACAGCGGATCTTCAATAAATTCGTGCTGTCGGGTTCCTTTAGGCCCTTTTAGAGAAACTAAAACTGCGTATAGGTACCACAGAAAGTTATAAAAACCATGGTAAAAATTTTCCAGCTTCTCTAATAATATTACCGCCTTTATCATATTGGAATTTCAGAGATGTATCGAATATACAGTATCGAGTAACTGTATCGGAAAACAATTTCGCTTCTGTATCTTGTATCGGTATCGGAAATACAATTTTTCAAGGCATCGAGTATCGGTGTCGAAGATACTTTTTCGAAGTATCTTGACCAGCCCTGGCTCCTAATGCGTCCACATATCCAGTCTCTAAATTCAGTGCGCTGTCGATTCATTGACTGCAGCCGCTCCAGCACAAATCCGTCAGGCTATGGGATTTCTTATTCAAAACCAGTGATTATCAGTACTTAGCATATAATTGGAACGTCCGTTCATGCAGAACCACTCTATGTGCGGTTACAATCAGGCTGTTCTGGTGCAGGATTCCGAGTTCGAATTTTTATCTACCGAGATGTGGGTGGACACCGAAAATCCTATGTGACTCATTGGGGAAGGTTGAATCTATGAAGCATTTCCTCCTATCTTGCATGAAGTTTGCCCTCCACAACAAGCTTTACTTAGGCGCCTCTCTCCAGGTTAGGCTTTCCTTTCTCTCTACAAGTGCTAGCATCGTTTGGTGCGAGCGGCAAAATATTTTCTTTTGGCTCGGTTGGCGGGATTGTCCATGATTACATAATTAAACCTGGTAGGTTGAATTTCTTGCACTTCCAAATTTCTTTGAGATCTTCTTTTTTCTACAAAATGTTGTTTTTACTTTGGTTTAAATGCGCTTCTGTAGTTTGTCATCTCTATATTTTTTTAAATTCCCGCTTTGCGCTACGCTACTATTTTTGCCATAGTCGTATCTGAAACTTTACTTGTATACGCCGTTACACCTTTGCCAAACTCCCATGTAGGTATGTGCCAGGTTTCAAGAGGCAAAGGGGAAGAAAACGAAGTTGGCTCTCGAGCGTTTGCTGATGCCTCCGAGATCACCCTCACGCGCGTGTTTCTCTCCGGCCGTTCCAATCGGCGCGCGCCCCAGCCAAATGTTGTAAGTTTGCAGTTCCTCCAGGCGCCACCAGGCGGCAGTGCGCGCCAATGCGTCGTAAAATCCCTTGATAATTTGAAAGTAGCGACACTCTCCTCCGCGCCGCGCTTTCCTCCTCGATTCTCCTCGCGCGGCGGCGGCGAGCGCTGCGCACGACACGCTTTTTCCCCTTGACGCCCGCCGGCCGGCCGCAGCAGTGAGTGAAGCGCGAGCTTTTGGGCCAGGTCTGCGCTCCAGGAGTGCACGAAATTTTTGAAAAATTGCGAGAAAAGCATTGAGAATGCCGATAGTAAAGTTCATGAATTGATTGGTTTCTTCTTAGAACTGTTTGAATGGGGAATACTGATAAACAAAGCTTTCAGGCGAGTTCTGTGCTACAGACACTTTTTAAGTCTCATGATAAGGTTTTACTTTGTGCACTTAATCTAGTACTGCCTCTGACTTTGTGTTTGTTTTTTTAGAGCGTGAAATCTGTCACCGCGTTAAAACTTCAGAAAACGATCCAGGCTGGTGCTTTGAACTTCAAGATTAGAGAAGGTTAAAGCAGGACTTAGTCTATTTCGCTACTGTCAAGCTATCTCTCTAAGCATAGTATATGTCACGCGATCAACCATGAGATTGGATTATTGGTTAATTGTACATGCATTTCAATCAATTACTGGGCCAAATTAATTGATATTTAGTAAATTGCAATTAAAATCTAAATTTTAGCTGCAACACCGAACCGTATACCGTTGGAAAGCTTAGGCCAAGTGTAATGGCACTGTGCTAGTTAGCGATCCGCGATAATCTGCGTTCATTAGTTAATTTTGTATAAAATCAAATTTTGAGCTGTTCCTTGCTGCTTCGAGGCAAGGAACAGGTTTGCCACGGCAGTCTTGATATGATGCTGATGGAGGAATTAAATAATTTTATGAGTACGTGGCCCCTCACTGACTTCGCGTGTGGTTAAAAGACAGCAGGGTACACTGGGAGAAGTGGTGGGCCCTATTGCCGATACACTGAAGTTCTGGGGCAAGCATGCTGTGGTCTCATGCGCTGTGTAAAAGAGCTTGATTTCATTGAACGCAACAATCAAATAAAAAAATTACAAGGTGCACATAGGTCTTCAACGTGCGGAAATGAGAAAGCATATAACTGCCAATTCATTAACTATCGCTATCCTATCTATCACTATATCTACTAATGCCAGAGACCTATCGTAACTGTCACTATCCGCAACGAACACTATCACCTCACTATCCGGGCCTATTACTATAATTTACTATTATTATCCGTAACAGTCACCATCATTACCTATCACTATTCATAACCATCACTATTTAATCTGATGCCGTCCCATGACCCATTGATATACTTCAATTTTCATTGACTTAAGTTGTCAGTCATATCTCTATTATCTCATAATATCTGACGAGACAACTGTACATTGACTTTTAATTCTTATACTTTCTTGTTTTCTCATAAATGGAGGTGGGAAAAGAGCAAGCCACAGAAATAACTGACTACTATCAGCGCGAGGTTCATGTCTCTGTCGAGGAGGCTTCCTTTACTTCAGGACAGGTCGGTGAGAGAAAATTGATGGAACAGCGTTTGGTCTGTTTCTTTTTTTCGAGTTCGTGTAATATTGGCGGCTCAAACTGGTCTTCAGTGAAATGTAGCTAGAGCATAGAGCGATGAGATAATTACTCAGGCTAGGTGAAAAAAAAAATCTTGCATACAATTGAAATGAGTAATATGTTACAGTGTTAAGAATTGTTGCTCGCAAAATGTTCCCCTATTTTTACATAATAACTATAATCATCATTGATTGTTTAAGTTTCGTAAATACAGAAAATTGATGCAATGATTCCGGCTGATTTGACATCGATGGGATAACTTTTCTCGCAATAAATGAATACGCGGAATCGCGCTTTTAGAGCTCCAGCTTTCAAAGCGAAGGTAACCTGCCAACGCCTAGTAGTCACGGTCAAAGTGAAGCGTGTGTGATCATATGAACACCTCCTGCACATTGGCCGTATCCCTGATAAAACGAACGCATATTTTTTAACCCACGCGTGCGTCGAAGCATGGCAAGACACATTCAAGAATTGAAAAAAAAAAAAAATGCCATACGACCTAACTAGTGCAGATTACCCGCAACACCTCGGGCTTACTTGCCAAAGTTTTTCAGGGCCAGCATTCATTGCTCCCGAGTAACCGACGCACACTACAAGTAAAAGCTGGAAAGGCTAGCTCCTCTACAAGCCCGAATTTTGATTTTTAGTGAAGGAGGCCAGGGATCCTAGCATAATCGCGACAAATGCAATCGAGAGACTGTAATTTTCCAGTTATTTCTGACAGCAAAAAGCAGATTATAGCGCCCTGTTTCTGACTGTACAGAAGTCGGAGCGTGTTAAATGATGGAGCCTTGGAGCCTCGCAGAATATTCAGCATGCTGCAGAGGACAACCTTATTTTTATACAATGAACATGCTGCCGCCGCAAAAATATTGAGCAGCAAGCAGGAATAAAAAACGCAGCGTCAGGTGACGCGTTATTACGGGGAGTGAGAAAGGCACTCGACGTCGCAAACAACTCTGTTGTTTCTAGGAATAAACGTCTTTCGACTAATCTTGTGAATCCATTGACTCGTGCGCAAGCCGTCACGCTTGCCTTGAGATATCATGAATACCGCATAACCATCTTCAGGTCGCTTGCTGCAGTTGTACGCGCAACAGCACGGCATAGAGCTTGCACGCTGCAATATTCGCTCGCCGAGACTGGGAGAAAAATGGCGCGAAGGAAAAAGAAAACACAAGGAAAACGCCGGACGCGCTTCGGTTTCCAATGGCAACGGCAGGGAGACCAATCGTCGCTCAGGAAATCGGGCGGAGAGCCGGCCTTCAGCGAAGGGGCGCGCAAGGGGCGAGGAGGAGGCGAGATAGTAGCGCGGCGGCGGCAAAGTTCAATCGTTGGCGTAACTTTCAAAGTATCAAGGGGTTTCAATGCGTCGATGCATCGTCCAGCCCACTCGCGGCGTATCTCCGCTGGCGGTTCTCTCGTTTTTTGCGCGTATACATTGACGAACGAGCGTGTCACGCAGCCTTTCATTTTTAGCTGGTTTTCCAGCAAAAACTGACCGCAAAGTGTGTTCGAAATGTTTCACAATTTAAGTGTTGTGTTTATTACCGAAGCGGAGGGTTGATGTTCTTGCTGCCTTCACATAATGCGTTCCGTTCTACTTAGAATTTACGCATTGTGCTCGTGTAGATAGTTTTCTTTGCTTGTGAAACAGTTACTCGTCAAGACTACCTCGTGTAGGTGGTAGTCTTTGAGTGCCTAACGGTCACTCGTGAAGCCGGCAGTCAATCAACGTTACGAGCGTATGCTCGAGTGGTCAAAGGCATGCATGTTTCTCAGCTGCAAGGTCTTGTTGCAGTTTGGTGAACTGATGAGACATTCGTTTTCCTCCCCATTTTTAATCCTAAGGCTTCTGAGCTTGCTTGCAAATATAACAAATTGCAGTGGAGCGTACATCGTTACATTCCATGTGTAGCGTACATGTCGCAAGCTTATGTTGCTTACTTCGAGAGGTGCTCTCTTCTAGCTTTGTGCACCAAGAAAGGACCACGCCACTGAAACAACGAAGATAATCAAAGGAAAGTTGCTTAGGCCACAGCTAATCAACGCAGGAAAAATAGTAATTGATCAAGCAGCTTACCGGAAAAAAAGAAATAAAACCTGCTGAGCAAGATAGGAGCTGCGTGTTTAGTTTGCCTGTTTTATCTTTGCGAATAGAAAACTACGCAAGTAGTCATCATGTGGTGATTGAACTTTGTAAATAAAGAAATGTCTAACAAAACTTGAAGTTGGGCTAGATGGTGCATTGTAACTTGACTGAAGATAAAGCGCACGGGAAGACACACACAAGAGAAGAAGCGTGTCCTGTGTCTTCTTCTCTTGTGTGTGTCTTCCCGTGCGCTTTATCTTCAGTAAAGAAATGTCTGTGTGTACTTCTTGATTGTGCTTGCCCATATTGTTTTTCTCTTTGTCCACCTCATGAGCTTTGTAAATAAAGAAACATGTACGTCTTTTTTAAATTGCTCACAGTGTTTGCCTCGTAATTTTGTTCAGAAAGTGGCTAGTATCATTACAACCGGCGGAGGTTTAGTGCCAAAAATGTTCTGATAAGTTTCGCATATCATTGAAAGGTAATGAAAAATTGCTAAATAGTGTGGCAGGCGTGTATGATAGTGCCATTCGATAGTCTAATCATAATTCGTTTGAATTAACCCATTTGGTCGGCTTGGCCCTCTGCGTGTATAGGCATAGGAGTAAAAATTAAAAATAAAAGCACTGCACCCAGTCTGTAGGATATGCAAACAAGTGAAAACAAGAAATAAGCTGAAACTCGCGTGATAATATCGCACATTTATGCTATGGCGGGCCGCGTAGTTTACAAACGAGGTAATAGCTTCTCCTCACTTTCGATCGCATAAGCTGATCCGTTTTTATCGGGATCACTTCCGAAAACCTCGCATATACTCATATGACGGCAGAGGTGCCTGAACATGCCCCGATTACCCTCAACCTTTATCGAACCTTTTTTTATTACGCAAGCTTGCCGTAAGGCATATTATAAAAACACATGTAAATTGGTTCAGTAAGGACTCTATCGAACTTGCGTGCTTACGATCTTCCAAGGCTGCTTTAAAACCGTGCGAGAAAAAAAATAGCTATCGTGACATGCATCTAAGTAAGCAATAATCATGTGGCTGTGGCGGAACCATTTAGAGAATTGCATTCGTGCGATGGATGTTTATGTAAGTCGCCGCACTCATAAATACTGTATTTAGCGAGTTAATGAACCTGCAAATGTACGGCATGTATATACACACTGACTAAAAAAAAAAGTTAAATTAAAACAAGAAAGCGCAATGTACAAGAAAGACTAATAGTCAACATTGCTCAACTCCCAAGCCTATTCCTAGCGCATGCAAGGAGGACGACGATGTGAATGACATGGAAGTGTGTTTACAAATGCCGACTCTTTTGACTGCGCGCCTTTCTAGCTCCTTCAAGCACTTTCACCTTAGGAACAATATTATCGGCAACTATACATAGTGAACTAAAAATTAATTTCTAGCTCACTTTACCGCCAACGAAAGTCATAGAATTTCATATTTAATAAGAACTCAATCTTTTAGTAATTGTAACATGTTCCCATAGTGCGCTGCCAACTTGTTTTCGCCTGCTCGATAAAAAAGACTTTTGACGTCTCTCTTATCTTACATGCGTAGCCAAGGTCATTCACAGGTTAAAATATACATGAAGGCCAGTAAGAATGCTCTCATTTTTTTCTCTTTGCTCCCTAGGAGAGACGCATGAGTGCAGATGCAAATTAGCGTTCTCCACGATCGCTTGCAGCGAAATTTGCGCGATCTGCTTATGTTTTATTAATATACTGGAAATTTTTTTATTCGAATGCGCGTCACTTATTATGCTTATTTTACACCCCTCATTGCCGATTCAACTTTGGGACATTAAACTCCATGTACCACATATACTTAAATATCCTGCTCAACCAGAGCTACGTTGTATGTGGATATTTAATTCTTGTGTTAATGACCTTCAAAAAGAAAATTTAAGACTATGAGAAATAACGCTGCGGGACTGCCCGGATCATAACGGTGTTACTATAGAACGGGTGTTGAAAAATCCCTCAAAACTCGCGAAAGTAAAAACTAAGAAAATCTATTTTGCAATTAATTCCGCGTGCCTGTTATATCGGCCATATCGCGCTGGATTAACCGCTCAAGGTAATTACAATTACCCTCACAGCAGCTTATTCTTTTTCTGTGTGAATATATGCACGGGCAGTACTGCAGGTGAATCGAACTAGTGCAGCTTCCCTGCGGAATTATACGCACACGGAATATCGCGTCTAAACTTCTTATAACTTGATAGTATATCAAAACGGGCACGAGCTGCAGGCGTTTATTGTTACTGCTATCTTCGTCGTGGCACCGAAAAGTAATCACGACAATTAAGGATTGCAAACGAACTCATCTAGTTGCAGTGCAGAAATGTAACGCATGTTAATCCGTCACCGAAGTCTACTTGTCGCGCTCAACACCGCTTCCCTTCGCTCTCACCTTTATCCGACCGCAAGAAACATGTTAAAACAAATGCCATTTTGTTTTTTGCGCGTGCAATCAACCGCACCACAGATTGCGGAAATATCGGGAATTATGCCCGAAAACGCAGCAAGCGCCGTGCATCCAATGCAGACGGTTCAGGCTTTTGCCTACACCACGAAAGTCACTGCTGTCGCCAGCGCCGCCGCATCTCCACTGACGTCACGGGCTGACGCTTGTCTATAGACCAACACCGATCTGTGACGTAAGCACAATGCGGTGGCGCTTCTATCGCCAGCGTGGTCCGACTGGGGGTGAAAAATAGGCTTAGCGCCCATAGGAATACACTGAAGCGAAATATTCCAAAGCAGATTTCTAATTTCACGGGTCATCTGTGATGTCGTTATTCGGCACAGATCCAACCATAAACGCCCTGGAATAGACCGTGGAAGTGTGAAATCTCATACCAAGGCAAAGTATTTTTAAAACACCGCGAAACGTACCGCGATGCGAGTGAGAGGGCGACCCATAGAAGCCGTCGAGCGTTTTGGATGACTCACGATATCTGTCGGTGTTGACATGGGTGGAGTACGAAGAACTGTATCTAGGAGCGCGTACGTGAGCGCGTGCTCGAGAGCTCGCTCGCGCTGACTTTTTTGAAGCCTACCCTACTGAAAATATTGTACAAGGCTCTGCGTGGTTATCTGTGCATGGTTATCGACCCGCACAGCGCGAGAATGTGCGAACAAGAATGAGCGAACGAGAATGCGCGAACGAGAATGCGCGAACGAGAATGTGCGAACGAGGATGTGCGAACGAGGATGTGCGATAAGAGGACGCGTGATAAGAGGACGCGCGATAAGAGGACGCACGATGTGTGCACGGTGGGAGAACGTGCAACGTGCTCACGGCGCGAAGGCGTGCACACTGTGAGGACTTTTGTACCCGTGTGTGTGCGGCAAAATTTGTGCATAGCTATCAACATTCAGAGTGCATGGATGTGGGCACTCAAGGCCCCAATATAGTCCGATGTAACGCGCGCGTGCGCACGTCGGCGAAAAACCGAGGTCTACAGTCCAACGGCACGGCGTGATGAACGTAGCGAGCGCGAGCCGACGCGGCCTAACGTCGCCGACGCGCAAATAGAATCTCGCCTATTTCTCGCCGACCGCGTCAGCCGCGTCGGCCACACATTCTAGCATTCCTCACGCGCAGTGAAGATGGCGGCTTGCATGTAGACAGAGACCATGCTAAAACCACGCGCACATTTCAGACACTGTTGCGGAAAAGCTGCTAGAAGGAATTCGAGGGCGGCCCTGCATCTATGATACCAAGCGGATTGACTCTACAGAGACGTTCAGAGGAAAGAAAAATGGCTGCGATGCAAACTGTCACTAGTGCGGCTGGGCACAGCTGCGTTCTTCGCTGTGGTGCGTGTGCCATGCTCGTTTTAATGCATTGCTCTAGGTGGTGTAACGATGATGTTGTTTCACTTATCTGCAGTACATTCATAGGAAGAATACCAAAAACTGCGGAAGCGACTTCGCATATTGTGACCGGTACACGCCGGAATCGAAGGTCGTACTCGATTTGGCCTCAAGGAACGTCAGTGGCTCAGCAACCAGGGAATTCGCGAAATTTATGGAATTCTACAGGAACTGCGGCCAGCCGAGAAAGTGATCCTCATTACTGTGTAATCTCTAACTCCTCTGTAATCGTACATATACTTAAATTTTGATTAGTTTTCAGTAAAACACGCACATATACAATCATCGTTCCATCTGTAGCCGGCGGCGGCGTGGGCTCAGGCCGTTGCTGGGCTGGACGTCTCCACAGCTGGCTGTAAATGCCTTGTGCCATTTGAACATTTGCAGTAAACACATTGCGTCATTGCCTTGATCACAACAGTATTTAGTGCCTTGATAGGCTGCAGCCAGGTCCCTGTAGGTGCCCTGTCGTCTGCTCGAAAATGCACCCCGAAAACGTACCAGCCCTCGAGGGCGTCTTGTGCGCAAGCGCACCGCGGCATCGGGCACACCAGCCGCGCCAGACTCTAGAAGCGGCAGTTTTTTGACGCGCCCGTCGTAGCCGACGTGCCGTGGCTAACGTCGCAGACTTAGCCAGTCGCGTTGAAAACGTCGGACTATATTGGGGCCTTTAGTGCAAGGAATGAGTGCACTCTGAAGGTGCAAGACATTAGTCTGATCTCAGACGATGAGACATTCAGCATGGGAATGCTACCATGCTATGGTGATACTCTGCATGGTTGCAAGGCTCCTACATCACACCTCATGTTTGTGTTGTGCATAATACTAATATGCCAGCTTTAGGCCTTGTGCAAGGCCTCAATCAGTTTCTGCTACAGTTATGACACAAAATGTTTTGCAGAAATGATGCTCTCCATGAGACGAGTCTCAAGTGCAAAGAATGCAAGCTTCCAAAAGATACATGTGGTCACCTGGATTGGCTTTATTGGCTGATACACTGTGGTCACAAAACATCTGCTTTCGGTCCACCAGGTTCGAGCTTGGATGCAGGTTTCCTTCTTCAGCTGCTCTTGGCCTGTTGGATTCGAGCTTGGATACAGGTTTTCACTGTGCGACGTCTGCAAAATGCAAAAAAAAAAGCCGGACTATATTCCAAAATCCGAAAATTCAGCTGTCTTTACAAGACATTCTGAGAAAGGGGTAATTAGGCGCTCTATTTTTAATTGATAACAATTCAAAAAGGTTCGATTCTGAACTACAGAAATATAACGAACTGACACAAGAATACAGGCGTTCAGCATCAGTCCATCACAAAATCTAATACCTTAGTCGAACAGATATTTCAAGGGTCTTTGAACCATATCCTATCAATCAAAGACATCTGAGCACTGCTTCATGGAAAGCTACAATAACTAGAGTGAACAGAGCAGTGCAAAACCGGAGATTTAAATGGACTTTGAGAAATAGAAGTGTGCATTCTAGGATATGGCTTAGCACACAGGGCTAGGAATAAAACCAAACCTGAAATGAAAGATTATGCAATTCTACATATATGATCATAGAAGAAAAACAAAATTTCATACAGAACAGTATGGAAAGTATATCATCATTGCAACTTGTACAAAAACAGTTGATAACACATCTTCAAAAGTGCACGAGTATTACTTGAGCCCAGCAGCGAATTATCAATGGCAATAGCGGGGTACAAGAGCTTAGTGAGATGATGGAATCTTTCAATGGTGATCGAGAATGCCATGTAGAAGTGGCACAACTCTCCCCAAGTTTACTAAAAGCTCAGTTAGGATTCATGACGGCCCCTCAGCCTTCCTTCCAATAAGGTCGAGAAATACCCTAACCATCCGAGGCAGTGGAAACAGTGCATAGGGATCAGGTTAACTGATATTCACAAACATGCCTTGACTAACACCTTTACTCCAAGCGGTTCTCGAGGCCCTTTTTTTTTTAAATGAAGCTCCACTTGAATTGCTCCTCGAGTGCATGAGAAAACAGAGCATCTATAAGTGGCAATGGCACTACTACGGGGACACCTAGACTTCCACTTGCACACATGGGGCATCGCAGCTTTCACACACTGTGCAGACTTCGTTCTACTGCATACCAAGCCTTTCATGAAAGTGGATATAATAAGGATTCACAGACCCACTCTCTGAAGCATTGGCTCCGAGAACCTCAATCTGACTCGAAAATACTGAAATATCGTTTCAAGTATGACCAAGAAAAGCCTCCTAAGTTTCTGCGGCTGACGTTGAGCATGGATAACTATCGTCAGTTGCAGATTTCAATGCTGTAGTTGATCATCGCATTACGCTACTGTGGTGTAAACACATTTCAAGTCATCACCAGATACCTTAGCAACATTTCAGAGCACGCCGAGTGCCAAGTTGCAGAAAGCATTTGATGGCTAACAGCAAATGAAACATGTGCAGTGGTGGTTTCTGTGAACCACTGTGGACAGTGGTGCAATCGTGGGGAATGTCATATTGTAAATAGGAAGACAGCGAGGTACCGGAGGTGCAGTTGTGCCATGGAACACCTGTGCTGCACACATCAATGGCTTTCTGATTGCCTCAAATATACTTGTATGTCTAGATGCAGTGCTGAAGGGGGGGAGGGTCAATTCTGTCTTTTTAGCTGTGGAGAGATATTTGCAGTTGGTGGAAGGCATGGCTTTTCAAGTGCACTTAAAATTAAAGCTCCTAGCTTGCTTGGAAACAGAAGCGGCATTTGCTTCTGGAAAGACAAATTTGTTGGCTTGGGTGCATGCACTATAACATGCTTCTTTGAACCTCACATGTGCTCAACGCTCGCCGCTGAGCACTCAGAGGGCAAATATGCAACTAGGTCACTAGAGTTCACAGCAGTTCGAGCAGTTCTCAATGCCTAAATCCTGTTCTACATGAGCCATATGTCACTGGCAGTGAATGTTGGTAGATGTGAATTGCTTTCAGCCATTTTTCACAGCTGCCTTGTTCATGCAGTGTGCAAAACATATTTTACTAGGCTGTGACTTTTTTTTTAACGTCCAAAAGCGACTCAGGCTGTGAGAAATGCTGTAGTGGAGGACTTCAGAAATTTCAACCACCTGGAGTTCTTTAATGTGCACTGATGTCGCACCGCACATGGGCGCCTTGCTTTTAGTCTCCATCGAAAAGCGGCCGCCACAGCCTACTAGCCTGTGACTCGACTCTTGAGGCAGCTTGTGGATGCTGTTCACAAGGACTTGACATTAGAAAATGAGCATGTTACACGTAGTGGCATGCACTTTCCGGGCCAAATTTTGGCCTTATGGCCCATTCAGTTGGGGGGACGAGAGCAGAGGTGCCGAGCAGTACAGAGAAGTACAGGAGCACGCCGAGCGAGGGTGTAATTTTCCTCCCACGGGAACGCTCTCTGCGTGTCGAGAGCAGTACGCCACGACCATTGTGACCACGCTTCCCTCCCCAGCATTCTCCGCCTACTCGCTGTAGCAGCAGTTGCAACCCGAGGAGAAGCAAACACTTCATGTAGAACTGCTTTGCATGCCTTTGTTCTCACAGCGCGGCGATCTGCCTCCTTTGGCCCTTTCGATGCCAGCAGTGACTCTCAAACCTGAGCAATGCTTTGCAGCCACCATTTAGAGCGTCACTGACTCGAGAAAAGAAAAAAGATGGTGCGGATACACCGCTTTATGTCATGTGACTTCCTCTACACTCGCTTTAGATGAGGGAGCAGCCGGGAGTGCATTCAGGTGCTCTCAGCAAAGGAAAAGACCTCCTCCTCTACCATTGGAAGCCAGTGATTCTACTCCTGCTCTACCACTGGAGGGCACCCGCTTGTCTGAGAGCACTTTCTAAGTGCTCTCGAGGGCGCCTGCTCTCCCACTCGAATTCGCCATAAGTCTTGCCCCGTATGCCACTTGTGCTGTCTGGAGTGGAGAAATATTTCTGAAGGGTAAGTCGGAGGAAATGCTGAAAAGCATTCAAGAATCTGAACTGAACCTTAAGTAGAGAAAAGACTGTTTTCTGCACTTTATGGAGCTGAGGTAGCGTCGAGTGGAGACATGTTTTTGAATTCGGCCACAAGGGTAAAATTTGAATTAACTATTCCACACGCAAAACACTCATGTCCTAATGTCAAGTCCTCTGAACATTCAGAAGCAAACTCGATATTCACAGGCTAACAGAACATGTTTCCCAGGCTGCATGAAAAGGCAGCTGTGAAAAACAGCTGAAAACGCTTAATTTTAGGCAAAATGTCGCTGCTGCTGTGATATTGTTCATGTAGAACATGACATATGCATTGAGAAATGCTGTGAAATTTAGTGACCAAATTTGTTTATTAAGATTTGATTTGAAGTTGCTGCTACACTTGATCTTTGAGCTTGCAGGGCTCAGGGGAGAGGGAAGAAAATATGCGTGCTTCTTCGCTACATATACACCCAAACCAACAAATTCAACTCGCTGATTTCAGTTTCCAAACAAAGCTTGGAGCCACAATGGTCACTGCACTTGAAAAGCCATGCCTTCTGCCTACCGTGAATATCTCTCCACAGAACAAGTGAACCAACCACTTTGACAGCACCGTGTGTCCGAAGAGCACATAGTACCCTGATGTGACAAGCAAGCCATTGATGCCTGTAGCACAGATGTTGACATTGTTCACAAGGCTCAATCGCGCTACTAGTGGCCCCAGCTTCCTTTATACGTACTTGCTAAGACCAAAAATGGGAAGACTGCAAAAATGGAGGGGGGGGAGGGGGGGGGGGGAGGCAGCATTTGTGTACAAAAGGGGGAGGTGGCTGCTACTTTCAGGCAGTGTCGGATGCGTCCTAATCTAAACATCCTAAGCATAAACACATGCAGCAGCAAGCATGCAATGCATGTCTAAAGGTGTGCGTCCGTCGAGATATCTGCAGGCCGCCAGCAAATGTTCTCACTACGTCTCTATAGCCAACGCAAAACTGATCTGCATGCCCACCACCAGTTTTCTCTCAGTACCATCGGAGCGCTGTTTAAATTTTTTAATGCAAAACCATAACTAGCCCTTTTACACGTAATTTCATCCGTGACCATCGTTGGCTGCGTTGGTTCCGAAAAAAGAGCAATCACGCCATTGCTGAGCATAGAGCAGCTTAGTAACATAAGGCATGTGGCTGAGCTCAATAAGAAGGGTCAGATAACATGACATTTGGGCAAAGCCTTTAACCTCAAGTACACTGAGTGGCTGCCCTTAGCTGAGATCGAAAGCGAAGCCAGCACAGCATCTATATCTACTGTGGCTGCATTAGCTGTGCATCGCTGCCTACAAGAAACCCAGTACACCAACTGTTTTCGCAGCCAGCGACACCTACTCTTGCTCGGCTAAAGTCTGCTTTGATTGATTTCCTGCTTAGCCAATGATGCCGATGGTGCTAGTGTGGCCTCTGATGGAGATGCTCGAAATTATAATGCCACTGCTGATTTCTCGGTGCTGGTTCCGCAAAAGCCATTCTTTGCAGGCAGAAGCCCCTTATCGGAAGATTTAGGGCAGTGATCGTGCAATCAGAAAGTTTGGTCAAACATCTGAAGTCTTCTAAAAAATCGGAAGGGTTGGCTGCAGGTATGTACGCAACATGCCTTCCCCACAGGTGTGTCCTTGTCTGTGGAAGCCACCAAGCAGAGCAAACTTACTATTAGTCCTCAAATTTGTACCGTAGCTCAGCACTAAGTAGGTTCTGAAACACTGCTCATATACAGCGACAACTTAAAATGTGCAGCACCACAGAAGTATGTGATGATCAACTACAGCACTGGAGTTAGTGATAGACCATGATTATGCATACTTGGTGTCAGAAGCTGGGATGTTAGGAGGGATGCCAAAGCCATACCCAGAAAAAATAATGTGCTAGAAGTTCTAAGTTAACCAGGGTTGACCTGGGCTGTCACTCAGCCAATGCTTCAGAGAACAGATCTGTGCATACTCACTGTATCCACTTTAGTAAAAAGCTTGTAAACCTGCAGTACAAAGCCCACAGAGAGAGCAAATGATAAGATGTCAAGTGTTTGCAAGTTGAGTGCCAGTCTATGAGCCCTCAAGGTCACATAACTGCCAATAAATGAAAAGCAGGCATTCAGGGCTACGTGGAGTTGAAGTCAATGTATTCTTATGAAGTGAAGATTTCATGTCACTATACTCAATCTCACAAGCTGTCTGCTGCACCTGGCCCATTCGAGATCATAGATTATAGTAGGTAATTGTGCTCTTAAGTGCCTCTCACCCCTTGAATTGGCCAGGGTGAAAGTAGGAGCACAATGACCTACTTGGACCCTTTGCAAAACTCAATGCGTCACCTATATTATATAGCAAAATCCTTGTGGGAGAATATTTTTGCACATCTTGGGTGCACAGTCACGTGACACATGGGTGATGTAGCCTATATGTCACATACACATATCTCCTAGATTTTTTTTTTTTTACAGAGGCATGCTGCTCAGTCAAAAGACGCGATGCGCGGGAGTGTAGTGCGCACCGATTCTGTGCGTTTGCAATTTTTTGTTTTCGTTCTGTTTCTTCCGATAGTTTGGTGAAACGGCTGATATGCAATGCGATGCGGGATTCTGGAGTCGTGAGTCTGTTTTTTCGCAGCATGTCGCCGGGATGGTGCGTTTGCTTTCTGCAGTCTAAAAAAAATGTGCAAGAGTACTTGCTGTGTGCGGGGCTGCATATATATTGAGTACCAGAGTGAGAGTTATTTGCACACACGCATGCCCATACGTGCCCATACACATGCAGTTTTGTAGTGGCGCAAAAAAAAGTAATTCTGTCAAGACAGAGCATCTTCTAAAGGGCACGTAAACTTTGACGTCTGGATTAAGCAATAGAATTATGCATGATGTTTCACATAAGGTTTGCTTTATGGGGTTTAACGCCCCAAAGCGACTCAGGCTTGTATCACATGGGGGGCTTAACTCAAGGTACAAAACCGGCCCATGTCCGGACACAGAGCAGTCAAACCTTCGGTGCTACAAAAAAAAGAAAAGGCAAGCATGCACACTGCTCTGTGCTTTGCCGAGGCAGCTCCAAGCTATCACTCACTTGAAACCGTGCTGCCTGCGTTGGCCAGCCTGCCCCCCCCCCCCCCCCCCCTCGTTCATTCATTTTTTCCGCACTGCTAAATAAAAAAAAAAGAAAGCATGCATACTGCTGTGCATTTAGCTCGCAGGACAGCTAGACTCCCCTCCCATTACCTCCAATCCCCCTTCCCACCCGCCACTCATTTTAAAGGACAGCCAACATCCCAGCACCCTTGCGTCCTTCCCGCGCAGACCAGGCAACCCTTTTCTCACTCCCTCCCAGTAGAATGAAAAAAAAAAAAAAAAGCCCATGCAGGACATGCAGGAGTGACATAGCCACGTCACTTTTGTTTCAACAACGTTTGGGCTGCTTTGACCTGAGCAGCAGTATAGGGAGCGCTCAAGATTTGATTGCTTCTGTGCGCAGCGCGTTAGAGCACAGGGCTCGATCGGCCACCTTTGTACCTTAAGTTAAACCCGTTGTGTGAAACGATAGTGCGGGAAAATTGTTGGTTCATAAGCTAAGCCACATCTTTTATGAATTTAAAGCTTAACTTCAAACACCAACGTTTATGTGCCTTTAGAAGATGCTCTCAGTCTTGACAGTTATTTCTTTTCTGCCACTGCAAAACAGCATGTGTGTGGCGTGCGTGTGTGCAAGTAACTCATGCACTAGCCTTGCATGTTTTCATTACAATGAGGAAAACAAATGCACAATCCCTGCAGCGCACTGTGAAGAAGCAGACTCTTGACTCCGTGTCCTTGCATTGCTCGAATACCACCAACGCCACTAAACCACCGGAAGAAAAAGAATGAAAGCTAAGCAAAAGATAGCAAACGCACAGAATCGGCGCTCACTCTAAATTCCCTTGCATCATGCTTTTTGACTGAGCAGCGCTTCTCTCTCAAGGAAAAAAAGAATACAAACTCCACAAGATATGTGTACGTAACACATAGGCTATGTCACTGATGTATCACGTGATTGTGCACTGAAGACATGCAAAAATATCCTCCCAATTCCCTTTGGGGAAGAAGTTGGGTGCAATGCTGAATATTTCTGTATCAAACCTCATGTTATGCACGAATCTGACGACGAGCATGCCTTCACTATTGAAAACCAGAAGGGCAGAAGTGGGGGGGGGGGTTATGAATTTTGTTACCGAGTGGAGCAGGTAATGGATGTGGTCACTGTCACAAGAAATGTCTCCTGGCAGCCACCTATTTCTGCCCCCAAAACAGGTTTGGCCGCCACAGTGAAGGGGTTTGCGCTGAGCAGAGAAGCATTGCAGAAATATTCTTCCAGAAAAACCCCATACTTCATTCATGGTCTATGATTACATATGGCATAGTATTATCAATAACACTCCCCTGTTTTCTCTTTTCACTTTACATACAAATTATATTCGCACTCAGTTTAGCTACCAAAAAAAGTGCAGGGGGGCCTTTTAGAGAGGAAATTTGTCAGAGCTGATTTATAAGAAAGCAGCCATCAACGGGTCTAGTTGAAGACAGGAAGACCAGAAAAATAACCCTCCAGAAAGGTCTTCAAGGAGTTCCAATTTGAGAAAAATTTATTCACAGCAGTTTTGCATAAATGTGTGAAATTTAGGAAAACAAAGACAAACATGCTGAAAAAAAGAAAAATTAAATAGGGACAAGAGAGGTGGCAACTGCGAAAAAGAGAGCCACCTGTAACCATGGTCTGGACGCGTATATCCGATCCCAACAAACGGATGCGACGCGAGGGGGAAAACGAAGATGGAGAGGGAGAAGAGGCCGTCGGCTGGCTGTTACGAGCTGCGGCCGACACCCCCATTCCACGCTAGCGACCCGTGGGCCTCGGCCAACACCTTCTCGGCGCCCGTGTTGTGGTGGCAGCAGCGGCAGTGCGCGATGCGCGGTGTTGCGTGGATGTGTGTGCGCGCTCGTGTGCTATACTTGTGCCGCGAGTTTTCTCCAAAGACCGCATGAGGCTAGTCATCTTGTCTTGCACCGCCCCGGATGAACTAAATGCGATTTGTGCATTGATTCAATCGCTGGCGCAAGGCCGCTCCACGAAGCCCTTCGTGGCTCAGACGCAGGTTTGTTACATACCGCTTACATGCAAATCGGCCCCGAAATGCGATCTATTTTATGAGGTAACCCAAGCCTTGTATTTCGGCAAGATCCCCACTAAGGTACGACTGTATTACTTACGCCCTCCGGTGAAGAAAAGACCTGCATTTAAAAAAAAGCAAACCGTCCGCAGCTGTGCTTTCTGACCGCCTCTACTGCGTGCAGACACGTTCCGCCGTGCATGCACTGAGAGTGATTTGTGCATTTCGCAAGGCTACAATGAAATGAAAGTGCGGAGACCAAATGCATTTGGCTGCTTTCGGGATGACGTGTTTTGTTCTACTGACAGTAATGTGCGGCTTCTGCAAGCTCTAAATGAAACAGCTGTGATTGAAGTTTGGCTATGTGTAAAGCACGAAGTTCGTTACTCGTCCGCTTTCATGAATGACATGCACGCCCTTTTTTATTTGATCTTGGAAACCAATTCCAAAATTTGGAGATTGCCCGCATTATCATCAGAGGAAGTGACCTTTACAGTATGAAACATTGTTTTTGTATGCTACTTTTTCGATAAATGACAGCCATGTGGCACATTTGAGAACAATCTTGTTTGCGTTATGCCCCGTCGCCATCTGCTGCCTCTGACTGCACTCGCGAGTTTTGTTTCGTTAATTTGCATGGTTACTAAACAGCTTTTTGTTGCTCTTTTGGTGTGGTATAAGGGGTTCAACTTCTACAAGCAAGTTTCTTTTTTTTTGCAAAGTAAGTGATGACAATTTGTTGCTACAATATATTAATCCATTTCTCTCTGCCACCAGCCCAAAGTGCCATGTCCGGTGAAGGTATATGTCTATACTGATCAGTTAAGCGAGACAGAATGCATGAAACAAAGTCAGTGACTGTTTTCACATAGAGGAATAGAGAAGAAGTAATTCATTTGTAGCCAATGTGCATGAAGCAAAAAAGGTACTATCATTGGCATGTTTTAACCTTTGCAGCATATCTGCACTCTTGCTGCCCATGCAGCCACTAGTTGCTACTGTTACGATATGGACAAACTGTCCCGATGAACTAGAATTCTGGCAGGATTATCCACAATCACTATAATATTTGGCTTCTGCTGTGCCTTGGTTGTATAGTCCTTCCCCCTAGCAATAGCAACACACTTTCACCACTAGTACATCAAGTGAAAGTTGCTGGTTTGCATCATGCACCTTGCAGCACAACCTTGTGCCACTCTTAGGATAAATTAAATTTGAAGGGAATAAACACTGCATGTGATGAATAAGACACCAGTGGAGTGCACGTCAATAGAGTGCCCAGATGTACAGGCGCCCAAATCTTTAACTGGCGTGTGCGAGCGGCGACTTTTCTGTGCGTCAGCGCCATATGACGGAGCGAAGTTGGAAACAGGATGAGGCTAAGCGCATGCTCACAAAGCACGCTCAGCTGGGTTCCGTCCAGCTGAGCGTGCTTTGTGAGCATGCGCTTAGCCTCATCCTGTTTCCAACTTCGCTCCGTCATATGGCGCTGACGCACAGAAAAGTCGCCGCTCGCACACGCCAGTTAAAGATTTGGGCGCCTGTACCATTCACAGTAGCATACTGCACCAGTGAAAACTGTCAAAAAGTGTGAAAAGCTCATAGCCAACTTTATTATAAGCGGAACATATTTCAGCTCCATCATGTAATGAGTTGCAAGACGAGAAGCGAAACTTTTCCATAGACGTATCATCAATAGTGGTATTTAGTTAGAAATGTTGCAGTAAGGTGTTCACTTGGCACAAATGGTCTGAGGCTAAGGTTGATGGAAACTGCCTAGCCGGTGTCATCGTCCAGAAGAGCCAGACTTTTTCCATGGCCACAGTGGAAAATGTGAAGTGCTTCCGAGCTTCTCCTTTCCTACTTTTTTTACCCTCCGTCTTTGTTTATACATAACTTATTTTTCATTTTCAATTCAGTTTCATTGCTTCATTAACATAAACTTGTATTTTTTTACATTGAGAAAAACATCCATGAGCAATTTCATTGCTTCAAAATATGGACCTCTGTTAAGAACTTATTCCTGCTTCATTTCTTCACATGCACCAAGCAAAAACCATTAAGCTCTGGTGTCGTAATTTCTGGATGCATAAACAATACTGCCCTACACTGTCACTATCTGCAAAAAAATCTGTTATTGTGTCCTGTAAAGCTGGAAAAAAGGTACAAAATTCTTGTGATGCTCAAGTTGGCAGACAATCTCTGCATACTGTCGATTTCAGTCGTACTCCATGTCTGTCATCTTAAAGTAGAAGGGTATGAAAAGTGAACCAGATATGATTAACGCAGCCTTTTTGATATATTTTGTTCTCAGTGACTTATGAATACACAGCTTTCTAAATATATTTTCTGTCACATATGGCCCCTATAGCCAACATGATTAAATGGTTTAGAAGAATGTCAGTTTGGGCTAAATAGTGCATACTGTTCGAGACTGAAAATAATAGTGCTAAGAAGTGACACAAGAGAGAATGACGCAGGACGAGCGCTAAATTCATCTGGCCTTTATTCACTGCCAAGGCAGCAAATATATAGAAATTTTAAGGCATGCGCATGAACAACAACACGACACATTAAACAAACCGTTCAAGATATGTCATCTCGGTCTTGAAAAGGTGAACCGATGTACCACTCACACGCTTTCCCTCTCTTTCTTATGTGAAACGCCTCCAAGACCTCGCGTGCCTTCAAATCTCTACTTCTGCCCAGAATCTTTATCTCATGAAGCTGTGGTTCACATATCTTTCAGTGCACGCATATTTTTTTCCCCCGGTGCATGTTTTGCCGCTCGGTTGCACATGAAGCAATTTGCACAATGCTGTGAAAGATGTGCACCTCCTGGTTCTTTTTGTGATAGTGCATGCTCAGCTACACGGTCATTCACACGGCGCCTCGATTGGCCCACATAGGCTTTTCCGCAGGCCAGTGGTATCTCATATACTACTCCTATGCAGCACTTCACGTACTGCTTGCCATGTTTTTTGCTGCAAGCGCCCTCCTTTTCTCGCAATGCGCGCGCATAATTGTGCAAGCTTTCGTGGAACCTTTTTCACATTGTGCGGAACCCTGTGAACATAGGGTACTACTTCTGGTTTCACGCTTGACTTTCTTGTCTCGCACGACTTTTTGAACATTGCACGTTTTGGTTTTCCTTAGGAAGGCTTCAGCATCACCAGTGATTACCGAGCTTGGGAACCCCGCCATAGCAAATCAATCCACTTGCTTTTCAAAGCTCGCCTGCATAGTATGTTCACACGACTTCACAAGAGCAGACCCAAGGCAGAGGTTAGCAATAGCGCGTTTCAGTCTTTGAATGAGCCGAGGAATAAGGCAGCAGCTCCTTCCGTGTTCGAGGCGAGTATTGCCAACACACATGATGCTCGCCCAAGGTAATACTTAAATCTATACTTAAACTGAAAATATCCTCGCAAAGGGAGTTCACGGGTAAAACACAATCCCTGCCCCTCTTCTTGAAAGTTGGCTAAAACTGGGCTTACAGCATCTGTGTAGGTCAAATCTTTCTGTTCTTTAATAACTATTAGAAAATCATCAACATACCTGAAAACGTTTAGTACCTCCTTCTCAGTCAAACTGAGTTCTAGGGTGCGGTCATTAAAGGCTAAAAAAATGTTAGCACAGTGGCTACGCAGGATCTCATGCAAATCCTTCGTCTTTGTCGGTAAAAGCTGTTATCAAAAGATACAAACGTCACACTGAGATGAAATTATACCAGCTTCATAAAATTACTAATTGACACACCTGAGGAGTTCTGAAATCAACTGTGCCGCTACTCTCTATGGCATCCCTTACAGAAGTGAACAAGGAAGGCATCGTGGGGCTGTCACATGAATATGCATTCATGCACTTTGAACTCGGGTGACTACAGTTTCTGGACCAAAAAGGTACATTTAACCTAGCAGCAATGAACATTTGTCAGTATCCTTCCTTTAACTGTGCTTTGTAGGCCATATCTGTTAGCAGCTTCCTAGCACCCTCTACAGACAAAAGCTTGTGGATGTGTGTTATCAAACAGCCTGGTAGGTACCATAGGTTTTGGTGGAACCAATAAGCTTGAAATGGTTGTGAAAATGTTATGAACTCTGGGGACTATGGTTTCTGGGCCAAAAAGGTACATTTAACCTAGCAGCAACAAACAATTGTCAGCATCCTTCCTTGAACTGTGCTTTGTAGGCCATATCCTACCTGCAACTCAAGTCTGAAGAGTTCTGTACCCACATTATGGCAGTTGTCCAGCTGTCCCCTTTCTTAGCAACCGAACTCTCGTCTTCATTCATGCTGCATATACATTTAGTATGTTTCCTTTTTGTTGTGGCATGAAAGGATTGGATAACCACAATATTTAAGATGACTACTGGCAGAGCACTCCAGTATTAAATTTAACAAGGACTTTATAACGTCTTAAATTACACAGCAGAAGTCAAACTGATTGAAGCACTATTGATTTTCTAATGTACCGGTGAAAAACACAAGAACACACAATTTCAACAAAGACAGGCAATTTCCTTCAATTTGTTTACTGCACGGCAATGACATCTGAACAGCACGCACGAGCTGTTATAATTTGGTTAAAAAAAAGCATGCATCTGCTCTGGTGTATGTATGTAGGGTATGCTGTATTGCTATTTCTAAAGAAAAAAAAAAACACTTTGACCAAAATGTGGCTTCCCTGGCTTAGGGAGAGCGAACCACTTTGCAGCTCTTCATCTATTTACAAAAATACTCTATTACCATCAAGCAAAAAGCCAGGCTTGCTAACCAAGTGTACATATGTTTTACAAAGCTAGAATTTGCATGTTTCGATTGTAGTTTGTACTGCCTTGCAGTGGATATCTAATGGGGGAGGCAGTAAGTTACAACTGGTCGGCCCCACAGCTACAAATAAATATAGCAACGACATACCAAACCCCCACAAAAATACTTATCATCGATGTGTGACCGCTTACAGAGTAAAGGATAAAAAATAATCATTTAGGCAACCAGCGCCAAGGCAACGACGAAATTGAGTCGTGTGTGTTGTCCATTTTGGCCTTGAAGTCGAACCAACTTGCCCAACAGCACAAGTCTCAATCGAACAGTTTGAAGCATGAGCGCTCAAATCTCGAAGCAGTAGTACAAGTATAACAGTAGAAACTTCAATTAATGACGCACATTTCGTGGCACCACCAAAGAACTATATGGATCTAGCGCCAGTGCAGTCAAACCAGACAGGCAGACGCTTTAAAACTCGGATCAACATTATGCTACTAGCCAGAGCCAAGTACTTGCGGGCAACACATGCGGCAACAGCCGTAGACATCCTATGGTAACAGCGGACCGCGTCCGTGAAAACCGCATACATTCAGAACATAAATATCTTTAGTGCATTTCCGTAAGCACAAGACAATTCACGAAAGCCAATAGTTTAAAATCCGGCTTAATGTGGAAACAGACGGTGCCTGAAGTGGTCATCAGAAAACCAACATCGCTTCAGCACTATTGCTGGGAAAAAATGTGAACTTGCAGCGCAACTGTTTCCACACTCGTTTAAGGTTAATTTCAAAAGAAATGCTTTGCAAACCGGGAGGAGCAAAACAAACCTCTGAGATATTCTGAGGAGATAGCGAGCTCGCTATACTGGGCGCAGCCATCTTGCAAAATAACATCAATGACACTAAGAGAAAAAACAAAATGTGTCAAATATAGCCACATTTAACTGTTCCAAAACATGCACGCAAAGTAGTGAATTATATTGTATTTTGTGTTATGACGAGTAAACAAAATAATTTGTAATGTGTCTAAAGGCACATGATTGTATGTGAACAGTAGCAGTAGTCAGGCAGTCAATAGGTAGCAGCGTAGCAACACAACGCAACCACAGCGACATTAGCAGCATGGCGCATTGTGGTGCAGCACGGGAAGAAACTTGTACACGGTGGTTTTGAATTCGGACATCATCAAAGTGGAGCCATAGAGCTTTCATCGTCAGGAACGTTGTAAACTTCGGCAGTGGATCATGGTTCGGGCCAGCGGACGGAGACCCGAGGACGACGAGCAGCGTAGGCGCGGTGTGTTCCATGCAGTGATAACTAAAAGATGACCCTTCGTTTAGGACTCCATACGGGTGTTGTAGCTAGAACGCAGCTCAGGGCTTATTCCGAAGCACACGTCTCTGGCAAGGCTGTAAACAACCTAATATTTGAGACGGGGCCTGCTGTCCTAAAACGACTAGCGTACTGCAGCTTTTTTGCAGATGCCTGCGGCTGTTTCGTTGGTGATACTCTGACGATGCGCGAGTGCTGCCATGGCTTTGTGAAAACTTTCAAAAGCTGCATTTCAAAATGCGCAAAATAAGAGAGCTAGATAATGCAACCATAGTACATGCTCTCTAGGTAAGTATGAACTTCATGCTGCAAACTGAATTATAGCTCAATTATTCAGCAATCTTGATTCAAAGGTAATTGCGTGAAATGTAGGGACAAGGAAGAAATAATTAAGCCACCATCTTCCACAACTGCACAAATGTAACGAGCGCTCATATTTTGCACAGTTTTGCATAAAGTTCTCACGAGCAAACTTCTTTCACCTCCCAGTTATGAGCATGCATTGTGTGCCCGTTATTGCTTCCAAAGCATTTTATAACACCAGTACAATTAGTCATACCTTGCTAACAGGTACACATTGATTCTAGACTCAAACTGCCTCATAAAAAGTTTCCTGTTATCAGAAATCTTGATGAAACAAAGATTAAATGCAGTGTCAAGCCAAGTTTGTAGCAGTCAATTGTTCAGTTCTTTCATGTGCAATATCGTGGTTGACATTTCATGCAAATGATTTAACACCTTGACGTGCCTAGTGAGTTATGACAAAACATGGTATAGGCTACATTCTCATCTTTACAGTGGAACTGTGTTTGTTAAATAAGTGTCTCGTCTCGCACATAATTGCTGTAGAATTGTTACTGAAAGGGCCCACGAAAAGCCATTTATTAAAACTAGAAAACGCGTGCAAGCAATCAGTACCTCTGCAATGCAAACATTTTCAAGCTACCTGCATTAGCACTGATCGTATCGGTGCAAAAAATTACTCTTGTCCTCATCAACTCAGCGCATGCCACCATGCCCTATCCCGCCTGCCTGCCTGCATCACCTGGGAGTGTCCAGTTATTTTGTGCACCCAGCAGACCCCAATAACATCATTGAAGAGTGAGCGCACGAGAGGCGTCACCTTATTTGATTGCGAGCAGTTGCCAGGAGCACTTTTTAAACATTATCTGCAAAGTTTTGAAATCTGACTTGAGTGCTCAGAAAGACCACCTCCGTGAACTTCTTGCATTAGAATATTACCATTGAAGCACTCATCAGCTCAGCATGTTTATCAGCTTCAAGCAGGTAGGACAACTTTATAGACTGTGACTGTACTAGCTTAATCAAGCAATTCTTGAAGCTTTGTGAGGGGTGTGACGATACCTCTGAGCATGTCCATCTGCTTCATTCTTTTGCTTGCCTGTGCCCGCAATGAACATGAATTCTTTCCTGCTGAATGATAGTCATAAAGGACCTATGAAAATGGCTTTCTGGGCTGTGTTAAATGCTTCACAAATTTTCCTGATTGTCGTTGCGTTTGCCACATGTCAAAACCTACTTTCTCAAGCACTGACGCACATTTACCCCCATTTTTCAATGATATGCTAGGTCTCCTAGGGCACCACTCACATCACACTTGTGTTCAACAGCACCACTTCCACACAGTATTAACATTACAGCGGGCCTGACATAACGGAGACAATGTTTAGTTCGGGGTCATTTCCTTTTTGCATTAACTGGAATAGTCCTTTCCGCTTGCAAAGGTAACAATTTCTTTTTCCAACGGATGCCAAGCGTTGCCCTTAAGTGGACTGATGAAGCCAAGACATTTGCAGGGGTCAAGTGGATTCAACTAGTGCAGGACCTGGTTAACTCGAGAAATATGGGAGAGACCTTTGTCCTACCTGGGCCTAGAAGCAGTGTGTCCTACTCAAGATCCAAGGGTCTTGGAGGGCTGGATTCCGATCTCACCCTCTTATCTCAAAGGCAAAGTCTGAGTTTGCAGCACTTGCCAAAGTGGCCATGCCGTATAATCTTCTGCCATAAAGACAACCTGATACCCAGTAAGCGCCCGGCCATGACAGCTGCGAACTACTTTCTGACAAAGTTAAAGTGGAAAGACGGGCTAGTTGGTATTGGTATGATGACTGCGGGTACAAAAACACAGGATGAAGGAAGGAGACAGGCGCAGGATGAACGCTTCGTCCTGCATCCTTTGAAGCATTTGCCCTGCGTCTGTCTCCTTTCTTCTTCCTGTGTTTTTTGCACTGAGATGCATATTTTTTTCTGGCAATGGCATGTGATTTTTCGCTCATGATGCTGACACATTCCATAACGCTGACAGCAAATTTTCTGCAAAACACTGCAAAAATTTTGTTTTTAAAATTAAATTTTAAATTTTAAAAGTTTTACAGGCTTCCCACGCGAATTCAGTTGAGTGGTACCTTCTCGTAAGTGCAGAATAAAGCTCGCTCGATGGCCGATTGGCTGCTGTTGCCTTTTTGTCCTACCAAAATGTTTGCTCACCTATGCCAATGTCAAAATGACATTGCGGCAAAGCGAGCCAGTTCCAAATCAAACAGTTTCATGGTGTAGCGCCTTCCCCTGGCTGCGCAAAGACTGCGGCCAAAGCATGGCCGCTGGAAAAATGAAAAAGGACGCCGGCTGGCAGTGGCACTTGAAACCACAGTTGGCTGGTCTGTTCTAGTCTAGATCCTTATCAGCTGTCTCGTCCTTCGCTCCTGAGGTCTTCAGCCTACAATGTATTCGGCCCCTGTTCCTTTTTGCATAATGCCAGCCTTGCCTCGAGCCCAAGTAGCATTTAGCTTCTGCGGCATTGTTTTGATATGATAGCTTAAAGACTTCGTTTTCCAGAAAATCCAGCAACAGCAGCAATATTGATGTGAGCGAAAAATCATGGGCATGCCTCTGGCAGGTAGCAGTTGGCAGGTGAGAAGCCGTGCACTGACTGGTCAGCAGGTTGTCTGTCGCCACGAAGCCACAAGACATGGCCGACTTGGAACTCCTGACTCAAGCAGCTTCTTTGAGATGGAGGGGGAAATGAGAATCGGACTCACCGGAAGCCTTCTATACTGTAACAAGAATCTCCCATTGATAGCGCAAGGTACAACACCGATGCATCGTATCCTCGTCGATCGGAGCAGCCAGCTGGGAGCCCCAACCGAGTGCCGTGCGCCGAGTAGAGTGGTTGGCAGCCATTGTCTCCCTCCTCACACAGAGCAGACAACTGACGTTACATGGCATCTCTTCTCTAGCTGCAACACAGCAGGCCCACACCTGTGTAGCCTAGACTAGTTGAACCTGTTATGCCCATTTAGAAACTGCTTGAGTAATTCATCCATACTAAACAGGCATGAAACAGATAACGAGTCAAGCACATTACTCCTATGCCATGCAGGCACGTTCTTGGTTGAAGCAGGTCTTTTTAGCTATGGCTGTTGGTGTTTCACGTAATGTGCTGGCTCACGAGTATAAGCTAATGAGTAGGTGTGGGATGATAGTGTCACAAATTCAGGAATTGGTGATTCAGCGAGTTGTAAAGTAATGAGGATCTGCAGGGGAAGCCATTAAAACTATCGCATTAGGGCTGATGTCTTCGGGTACGGACACACTGGCGGGAGAACGCGCGCGGTGTGCCGCCAGCGGTAGGACGCCCGCGCGGCAGAGAGGCCACATCGGTTTCGCGCGGCGATCGCCGCGGAGGTCATGTGACAGCGCTGATCTCGCCTTGTGTCGGACTGTGTGAGCTGATCTACAAATCTTTTTTCGGCCAGCAGACCTCATTCCAGCTTCTCCTTGTCCCTCATCATCTACCGCGACGATCGTGTTTGCTCCGCAGCACACCGCTCGAGCATTCGAAACAAATTTACTGTCCTGTTTACATTTTCCCCGACCTGAATGTTCAGCGGACACTCAAGTATGAAAACAACTCGCCTGCGAGATCGAATGCTTTGCCGATGATCGCTCATCGGTTGATTTTCGCGTAAAAGGGGAATAAGCGAGCAGCCTCAAGAAAGTTCCATTATTCTCTCACTGAGGCCAAGTTTTCAACACGGAGGCACAAAAGGAGAATGCTCGCTTCGTCGTTGATTGCACGGAGCACTTGAGTTAACTTCGGTAGCAAGCACGAGATGGCGACACTGACGCACACGTCGCTGAGCCGGACGTCTCTCATTGGCTCTTCTGATTCGCGGCACGCGGTAAGCCGCCGAAAATGGCTCCTCGACCCATTCGGCGCGCGGCAGGTTTTGCGGCAAGCTGCTTGCCGCCGGCGGCATGCCGCGCGCGTCTTCCCGCTAGTGTGTCCCTACCCTTCCAGTTTTTTTCTCTTTTCTTGCGTTTTTTTTAAGGTTTGATTTTTTTTTTATTTTTGAGGAAATATGCTAAAAGGAACCTATAAAGGTAATTATTGTCATTGTAATGCAGTACACTTCTAGGATTTTTTTTGTTGGTATTCAAGTCAAATTTTAAATGTCTCTGCATACCCCCTTTAATTTACAAATTTCTCAAAATTGCTTTTCGCAGTCTATTTGGACATCATCTCGCGGCCTATTCTTAGCTGCCCCCTACTGACATAAACTTGGCCATCTGGGACCAAATGATGCAGGCAAAATGGGCCACAGTGGGGAATGGTTGTGACATTTTCTTTACTTTTCTCATCGGCATGTGTCGAGTTGAAGGGAAAGGAGGGGCATTATTTTTTACCTCCATCTGTGTTGCTTAAAAATTTGTGTCGTGGAAATGAGTGATGAAATACTAATCGTTAGTGCACCTTTTCTAGCCACAGCAAATACCTTTTCATTGTTCCTTTAATTGAGCTGAACTAGTTCGTTCATTATCACAAAAATGTATGCAGCTTTGCTTTCATCTATTTGTTCCTTCTTTGTTGTGGTTTCCATGCAGCAGTTTTATAACAACTTTATTCCTTTCGTGCACAGACAAGTGTAGGAAAATGAATGGCTCGTGACGACATGCATATGAAAAAAGCCAAAAGTGGTTGAAATCAAGTAAAGCATATGGAAATTTTTATTAATGTTGTTTCACAGGATATTCAATGGAAAATTATTACCTTAATCGTTTTTTACCTGAAAGATTACGGTGGAAGTAGGAGAGACGGCAACTATATGTAAATAGAGAGATCCAAAGCTAGAGCAGTGGCTGTTAAACCTTGTTCGTCCGAGTATACTAATTCGGTTGTGCATAGCCGAATATTGAGATTGCTCACAAGGGTCACCCCCAACCAATGCGGCAATAGGTCTAATACCACAAGTGCCACTTGGAATGCGATTGAGTGGTGAGAGTAGCAGCTGTACCAAAACCCTTTAGTCCTCCTCTAGGAGCACCAAAGGGTTCTAGCCAGAGCCACTGTTAAAGGTATACTTCAGGGAATTTGCAACTTTCTCTGAAATCGCTGAAATTGCATTCAGGAGATGCAGTTATCAAAAGCTGTTTTGTGCACTGCTTTGAGATTATTGTACTGGCAAGTTATATTTTGTAGAAGATGGCTGTAAAAGTGTGAACTTTCCTTAGAACTAGTGCTAGGTAGTTTTTAATGAGGAATTATATACAACTCTGAAAAGTTTTGTTAAGCAAAAGCTGTAAAGAACTGTATTAACACGATAAGTACAAACCATCTTCTCTTGGTCACGTGTCAGTGTATGTTGTGCCTCGAGGCTCCAGTATTGTGCTCTTTCTGTGATGGGTTCCTTGCGACATAGGCAAGTGGCTTTGCCTTATGAGTGACCTTAAAGCAACTCGCACTTCCTTTAGTTTTGCACTTGTACAATCAAGCACAAGAGACGAATTATAGGGTCATTCAGCACTACACATCTTGCATCTACAGTACACCTAATGTGGAAAGCCTGGGAGTGTTGCCAGCAATCTCTCTGTTATGCTTTTCTCACTCCGAATTTTTTTTTTATACTGTCCTCAACAGTTGAAAACGCAGCTGAGTTGATGCAGATAATTTTCGGATAATGATTTGGTTTGTCCGCACATTCACGAAGCATGCTTGGGTAGGAATACAGAAAAATACCGAGTTCTCACTATACACTAACTATCTTAAACGCAGTGGCGAACTGATTGTAATCTTCATTTATCGGAATTTGTTTTTGGCAGAATCACAAAGTGGCGGAAATATGTGTAGGTGGTTTCTTCACATTCACATTCAAGAGACTAACAGACCAAAATGTGTCATAAATTATGATGGAAATGGCAAGCTCTTGCCTTGCAATTGAGGACAGCAGTACAGGGAGCAAAAGGATTTATTTATCACTGAAAATCTTATCAAATGAGCTAGAGTGTTACATTGCTGTGAAACCTTGCCGTTACCGGTGCATCCCACCATATGGCCACATCTCGGTGAAGTATTAGAGTGCACATGATTTTTTCTATTTCTTTCACGAGTGTTCATGTTCTATTTTAGTTTATGCACTCTCTGGCCATCACTCTGCTGATTATAAATGCTCCCTTCACTTCGCCAGTGAAGTGCGTCTAGCTTCTGTCACTCTGTGGAACAACAATGTTTTGCATTTCTTGGCTGCAATGGCGACCACGGTCATTTAACCCTTTCACTGTCGGCTGTTTCTGACCGGGACGCACCCCCAGTGTCGGCTTGGTTTCAGAGAACGAGCATATCAGGGAACGAGCATAAGGATTTATGAAGTCGAAAGAGAAAAAGATGGAAAGAGGCTAAAACACTCGTGTGCTGCTCCTGCTAACGGCAAGCTGTCCTCAAGCGAGGGCGCATGGAGAGAGCGAATGCAGCAATCGAGTCATATGTCAGTCGGAGAAAGGCAACCGCGTGTGGCCCTGAACTTGCCACGCCGTAGCGGAAGCGCGACAAGGAATAAAAATAAAAACCTCCAAACCTGCCGCAGATGGCAGAGCAAACTTTGAACCCATAACCGCACGCGCACGCCGCTCGAGAGAGTAGTGTCACGGAGCGACCACGCCCACTCCCACGAGCAAAGAACGGGCGGGCGCGGTCGCACCATACTTTTCCATATATGTGTCATATCGGCGCGGAGCGAGCATATCAGCTTGTAGAAAGATTCAACAGATGGCGGAGCAAGTCCAAGCGCGGTAGCTTCACGGTGAGGCGCGAAGATTTGAACGCAAGATAGAATACGTACGGGTACGTTATTGACACTGCGGGGAGGAAACGCGAATACGTACCGGTACGTTCGTGACAGTGAAAGGGTTAATGCTTGCATAGACTTAGGCGTTTGTCAAAGTGCCATAACGGCTGGGTGCGGGAACTCATATATATATTATTCTCTTCTGTAAAAAAAAATGAATGTCTGGCAGCAGAGCTTTCTTTTTATATTAGCTTTCAATACATCCTTTTTGCCCGCCTGTGATTGACATTTTGCTCATTTATCATGGTTTCCAGCTTCTTCATACAAACAAAAGACATCAGTAACATCAACTGATGAAAATATTCTTGGTAAAAACTTTTCTACAGCATTTCTAACAAAAATTTCATGGAATGATTACCTTAGAAGTATGTTTTTCATTGTGCCAAAAAGATTAGGTGTTTAAACTTTTGTAAGGTGTGAGAAATGTACTCATTTTGCAAAGACATTGTTGTTGCATGTTGCAGCCATAAAAAGTTTGCAATCTGCAGTTCTCGTAGGACGTAAATTCACTAAGGTGTAAACAAAAAAAATGAGAGATATAATTAGCTGAGGAGGAAAAACTCGAAAGCCCATCATATTCTCCACTGTAGCCATAGAAAAAAGTCTAGCTCTTCCGCACGATGACACAGCTAGGCAGCTCCGAATGGCTTTATTAACCACTGGCTGTTTGTGTCACAGGAACACTTTTGTTCCTAATACAGTGTGCATTAAAAGACGTTTTGCTTTTTGTCCTGTAACTCATTACATGATGGAACTGAAAGAATTTACATTTAAAATAACGCTTAGAAATGAGCTCAGTCCTACTTCACACATTTTGATTCAGTTTTCACTGGTGGCAGCACGCTAACTGTGACTGGTGCATCTGTTGACTAAACTATCAGTGAACAGCAGTTGATGATTTTTTTATTCTAGGAAGCAGCTAGAAATTCAATGGCACAAGGTTGGTACTGTGGGGGGCACGAGGTAAACCAGCAACTTTTGATGTACAGACTGATGTACAGACGTCAGCAAGTCTGCCCGGAGTGCTCGAACACCAACCTGTCGCACAAAGAAAGTGAAATTTTTGAGCAGGGGCCCAATTCTAGGAACAATGATGGCGCTATACTGAAGGTGCATAGGCATACTACTTGCACTGACAGCTACACTTTACCACTAATAGAGCAGCCCAGACAAAATTTCACTTTGTTTGCTCCGCAGCACACCTCTTCAGCATTGTGGACGTGTCGACGACTGCACTAGTGGTGAAAGTGTGTTGCTATTGCTAGGGGGAAGGACTATACAACCAAGGCACAGCAAAAGTCAAATATTATAGTGATTGTGTTCAGCCATTTCGCTGCTAATATGTTATTATTATGCTATTATGAATCAAATCATATAAGAATACCCAAGTACAGATGCAGATCTGCTAAGCGAACTCCGAAGCAGATATCTCAATACCGGTAGCAACCCCAATGCTACCTATGAGTACAAAGGGGTTCCTAATGAAGACTTCGACAGAGAGATCGCGGAAGCGGAAATTTGGGCCGCAATTCGCCATTTACATACTACCTCTCAGCTATTAACGACTTAATGAATGAATATTGGAACAAAGGTGAACTTTCGCAGATGTGGAAACACGTGAAGGTTGTCTTTATTCCTAAACACAAAAAGAAACTAAGCATAGAGAACTTAAGGCCCATCTCTCTTACGTCGTGCTTAGGTAAACTTATGGAACATGTTATTCTAAATAGGCTTTAGAACTACGCAGAAGAGAATGACCTTCTGCCCAGCTCAATGATTGGCTTCAAAACTCAACTCTCTACTCAGGACGTAATGCTTCAGTTGCATGCAGAAGTGATAGATCCCCCTAACAAAACCGGAACCAAAGCGATTTTTGCCTTGGATCTGGAAAAAGCCTTCGACAATGTCTCATGAAGCCATTCTCCAAACCCTCGCCAACATAAACGCAGGGAACAAAACCTTTAATTACATTCCTTCCTTTCTCTCGGGAAGGACTGCGGGCAGAGCTAAGTATCGCAGGACTTGCATCGGACAAAATAGCAATAGGAGACAGAGGAACCCCGCAAGGATCAGTCCTCTCTCCCTTCTTGTTCAACCTAGCAATGATAGATCTGCCTCCCAAACTTGAAGAAATCCAAGATCTTCAACACTCCCTATGCACTGACGATGTCACCTTGTGGGTAGCAAAAGGTTCGGACGCTCACATGGAGGAAACGCTTCAAGAAGCAGTGAATGTAGTCCAGTCATACACTAACCAGATTGGGCTGAAATGCTCACAACATAAGTCTGAACTACTAGCAGTGAGAAGGAAAACGCAAGACAAAGTAGAGATAAAAGTCTGCCTGCACGGACTACCCATACCCACAGTCGATACTATTGGAGTGCTCGGGCTCTACATCCAGAGCAATAGGAAGAGCAATGTTACTATCAACAGGCTGGAAATGACTGTGCGATAAATCACTAGACTGATACACAGAGTAACGGAAAGAAAGAGGCTGACATTTGTAGTCTTATCCATGCCTTTGTACTAAGTCGATTCACATACTCTGTCCCTTATCTCCGCCTCATTCAATCTGACAAGGAGAAATTAGACACTCATTAGAAGCACCTACAAGGCTGGGCTAGGTCTACCCAGAAACACTGCAACCGAAAAACTTCTCTCACTTGGGATACACAACAATGTAGAGGAGCTGATTGCAGCTACAAAGACTAACAAACTCTAAAGCAGGCAGACAAATTCTCAACCGCATGAGAATTAATGCCGAACCACTAGCCAACCACTAGGACCACTACCAAGAGGAGCTGGCGACAAAATTATCTCCAAACCTGTGCCCAAAAACATGCATCCCTCCTTCCATGAAGGCAGGAGGAAAGCTAGAGCTAGGGCCCTAAACAGAAAATACCGAAATCATGATGGGGTGGTGTATACCAACGCCTTGTATTACTATATGGCTGACGGTGCCGTTGCTATCTTTGTAATTAAGCAGTACAGTAAGTAAATGCGTATCAGCTGCTTCGGTCAAAGTCCGCTACTCGGACCAGGAGGAAGAAGCCGCAATCGCTTTAGCCATCGCTACAGCAGATGCGGACATAATTGTCACTGATTCAAAAACTGCCATACGTAACTTCTCGCGTAGCAGAATATCAAATACTGCCAGAAACAACCTCGCGGATATCAGACTCGACAGAGAGATAGAACTCGTATGGACGCCTGCCCACTCAGGGTACCGAGGCAATGAGGCTGCTCATCAACACGCTCGAGGTTTTGTCGGCCGAGCGGTGAGACCTAATGCCGAGGAACTTGAAATGGAAGAATTGCTCACATACAGCGACCTACAGCGACATACCCCTGCCAGCATTTTAGTTCATCGGGACAGTTTGCCCATATGATAACAGTAGCAACTAGTGCAGCTCCCTCATGACTGCATGGGCAGCAAGAGCGCAAGTATGCTGCAAGGGAATACACTGTCAAGGTTAAAACATGCCAAAGTTAATACTTTTCTTGCTTCGTGCACACTGACTACAAATGAATTACTTCTCCTCTATGTGAAAACAGTAATAGACTTTGTTTCATGCATTTTGCCTCGCTTAACTGATCAGTATTAGACACATACCTTCACCAGACATTGCACTTCGGGCTGGTAGCAGCAATAAATGGATTAATATATTGTACCAATAAATTATTATTAAGCATTTACCACTTTGTTCGCAAGAAAAAAAAAACATTTTTGCAAATGTGTGTAACATGCAAGGCTGATTTTGTTAATGCCCACATCACATTGACACAGATAAAGTAACATAGTGTGTACCAGTGAAAAAAGTGATTTCTAGTCTGTGCTTGTGCTAGGCTTTGTTTCTGCTGCTGTCTGCAATCAACAAACTGCATTTCTAAGGATTGCATTTGCAAAAGAAAATAGTACTCATATTAAGACATGCTAGGCCGAGGACCTGGGTTCAGTTCCAGCCATAGTGGTCGTTACATATCAATGAAGGTGAAATGCAAGACACACTTGCAATGTCAGTGCACACGAAGAACCTCAAATCAATGGCATTAATGCAGAGCTGTCCACTATGACGTCTCTTATAGGCAGTTTTTCTATATCACTTATGGAAGTTAAACACCATATCCCACACCGAAGGAGGAACAACACTTTCTTTACTGACCAAATAAGTTAAAAAGAAACGAAACTTGATTGCCCTGGCTTTTAACCCTGATGTTGAAGGAAAGAAAGTGTATTCAGAGGCAGCAGCTGGTGGTGGCAATTTCCACCTGAGCATGGATATTCAATGAATGCTTGTTTTAATCTGAAAGTAAATCTTTAGAAGGAAAATTGTTGAAGGGCGACATCTGCAGGTTTTGTTGATGCTATATTGCCATTTATGACACTGTGAGCACCCTTTCACTCTTATCTACTACCCTGCGAAACTAAGAAGCAAACAAGATAGCTTTGAACAGTGCCACATTGCTGCAATACCTAAGCAACAGCTGCACGAGCTGTTTAAAGCCACTTGCAAAATACACAAATCATTTTCACTACATGCACGGCGGAAGGTGTTTGCACGCAGTAGAGGCACTCGTAAAAGTAATGTATCAGCTTTTGGGGTTGAAGCGCAGCTACGGACGATCGCTTTTTTTTTTTTTTTTTTCTTTTTAAGCAGGCCTTTGCTTCACCGGACGGTTTAGGTGGGGTTCTCACCGAAATACAAAGCGTGCGACAGCATTTCGGAGCCGATTTGCATGTTAACGATATGCAACACAAACCTGCACTGAGAGCCACGACGGGTTTCATGACGCGGCCGTGCACCAGCGATCGAAAACGTGCACAAATAAACCGCATTTAATTGATTCGTGGCAAGACTAGCCACTAGAGCACTAGCCTCATGCAGTCTTTGGGGTAGTCTCGCGGCACATCACGCACGCACATCCAACGGCTAGCAGCAACGTTACTAGAACAAACTCTAGCAGTCAGCACAAGGGATCTTGCGGAAATACAAGGCTTGCGTTCCCTCATAAAATAGATCGCATTTCGGGGCCGATTTGCATGTAAGCGGTATGTAACAAACCTGCGTCTGAGCCACGAAGGGCTTCGTGGAGCGACCGAGCGCCAGCGATTGAATCAATGCACAAATAGCATTTAGTTCATCCGGGGCAAGACAAGACGACTAGCCTCATGCGGTCTTTGGAGAAGACTCGCGGCACAAGTATAGCACAAGAGCGCGCACACACATCCACGCGACAACGCGCATCGCACGCTGCCACAACAACACGAACGCCGAGGCCCATGCCTTGAGTCGCTAGCGTGGAATGGGGGTGCCGGCCGCAGCTCGTAACAGCCAGCCGAAGGCCTCTTCTCCCTCTCCATCTTCGTTTTCCCCCTCGCGCCGCATCCGTTTGTTGGGATCGGATATACGCGGTCTGGACGCATGCCAGGCTGTCACTTTGGGTTTATATTATATAGGCTCATGCTCTACTGCGAAAAAGAGAGCCACCTGTAACCATGGTCTGGACGCATGCCAGGCTGTCACTTTGGGTTTATATTATATAGGCTCATGCTCTCTTCGATTGTTCCCTCTGAAGTGCACTTTTAGTTTTCATGTAGGCTCACTTTTAGAGAAAAACCACGCAATTTTTTTTAGAATTTTAAGAAGCAAATAATTTCAGGAGTTCCAAAGCTCCCTGAAATAGTTCCTGAAAACCAAGGGTACTCAATGATATCAAAGGCCTGTGTAAACCACACTCCATGATCATCATATTGAAGGGAATGCCTTACCAGCCCAGCCTCTGGGGCCTGTGCCCAATAAAGTATGGATGCATCATGTAGAACTTATGAAATCAGCTGGTAATGACATCTGTTTCAAAACTTCTGGCTTTTCCTATCTTAAAGTAAGCTCGCATTTTCAGTAAGTAGCACATTAGTGGATAGAATGCAGTAATTTATAATAAAAGACAGCATCAGCTTGTCCTCAATGTCCTTTTATTACTCTAAAGCTGAACATGAGCTATGAGAGACATCATGAAGGAGGGCTCTGGGTTAATTTCCAGAGCCCTCTTCCACAAAAGTTCTTCAAGCTATGCAGTGGCACCAAATGTGGGCAGGCAAATTTGCATTTTGCCTCTATCAACAGGCCACAGGCACCATTCCACTCCACATTCTCAAACTCAACAGCCAAATGTCATAGCCAATAAGCAACGGCAGCAAGCAAAGAAAACACTGAAGAAACCTAAATGTCAAAATAAACATGAGGGGTCACAAATGCAGTAGTGGGTTAGGCAAATAAAAAACTACACATACTGAAAGATGTCTTCAGTACTTACATCAATGTCCTGCTTCTTGCCCACCACAGCACAGCACAATTCCGGCAAAGGGTATAGAGCTTGAAGGAGCCATTGCTTACGAAGTCACATGGAACTTGCTGCAAGGTAAAAAGTACCATGACCCAACAAATTAGTGAAAACGTAATATGGTGCAACACGTACATGCAGAGGCTTTGTGAGCAAGAAATAAAGGCACAGAGTAGGAACACCACAATACTGTTTTTTTTTCTTGAAATGATGCACGACATGCTGGTGCAGGTCACTGCATGAAATTTGCCTCTGCCTGCTAAATAATCTTAAATTATTATTTTTTTAATTCAAAATTTCACTTTGGGATTCAATTAGTTGAAGGGCGATTGCCTACAATGCCAGAGAAGAAACAATGTTGACATCACCCGAGACATACCAACAGTGAAATAAAATAACTCCTTTCACTACATCTCGTCGCCAGCCTGGCAAAAGAGCAAGTCAGCCATCACAGTGCCCCTAGTTACAAATAAAAAAGCATTTACTTGACTTTAACTGCAAGTGCATTTTAACAGCCTATCCATAATCCACCAGTTCCCACTAGGTTCGAGATCAGACAAGCCCTCCCTCTCTTTATGCTTTACATCGAGCGAGCACCTTAATTGGTACTGCAGGGCCTAATACATGCCTGCAACTACAATACTACTTTTCTAAGAGATGTGGAACTTCATTAAAATTCATTTTATGGCCGAAGTAGCAAAGATTGTATTTTATCTTGAAAGAAGCAGCAAGAAAAAACAAGGGTATGAAAGGAGACAATACTGGCACTAGCTTACAACTAATGTTTATTGAAGCACACATGAAATATATAAAGAAGACGAGCAACAACGCAAACCACTCAATCACTGATAAGCAAAACGCAAGACATGAATCACTAAAATTTAAGAACAGTTCCCTATCTAGATAACCCAACTCACTGCATGGTAACATGATGGATGGCTCACTAACACATCCATTCAGTTCGGTTCAGTTCGGGCGTTCAGTCGTGTCCGACTCTTCGTGACCCTATGGACCATGTCACGCCACGCTTTCCGGTCTCTCACTATCTTCTTAACATCACATAGCTTCATCTGCAATGCCTCGAGAATGCCATCTAACCATCGCGTTCGCTGCCTACCCCTTCTCCGGCGACCCTCAACCTTTCCCAACATCAAATCTTTCTCCAGCGACTCCTCTCTTCTCATCAGATGACCAAAGTAGCTGAGCTTTAACTTTAGAATTTGACCCTCCAATGAGCAGTCAGGGTTTATGGTCGACAATATCGACTGATTTGATCGTCTGGCAGTCCAAGGAACTCTTAAGAGTCTTCGCCAGCACCACAATTCAAACGCGTCGATTCTTCGGCGGTCAGCCTTTTTCACAGTCCAACTCTCGCATCCATACATTACAACTGGAAAGACCATAGCACGGGTTATACGGATCTTGGTTGGCAGACTAATGTCTCTGCTCTTTACTAGGCGGTCAAGGCTAACCATTGCTCTCTTTCCCAGAAGCAGGCGTCTCCTAATTTCATGGCTGCAGTCTCCTTCCGAGGTAATCTTGGCGCCCAAGAACAGAAAATCTGTCACAGCTTCCACTTCTTGTCCATTGATGCTCCAGGACTTGATAGGGCAAGACGCCATGATCTTCGTCTTTTTAATGTTCAGTTTAAGCCCAAACTTCTCACTCTCTTCTTGTACGCGCATCAGAAGTCTCTTGAGATCCACTTCACTTTCTGCCATTAAAGTGGTATCATCCGCATATCTAAGGTTGTTGATGCGTTTTCCAGCGATCTTCACTCCAGCTGAAGACTCGTCCAGACCGGCCTTCCTCATGATGCACTCTGCATATAGGTTAAATAGGCAGGGCGACAGTATGCAGCCTTGCCTCACCCCTTTCTCAATCGGAAACCAATCAGTAAGACCATGCCCAGTTCTGACTGTGGCCTCTTGCCCTTCATAAAGGTTCCTGAGGAGACAGATGAGGTGAATTGGAACTCCCATCTCTTGGAGAGCTTGCCACAATCTGCTGTGATCTACGCAGTCAAACGCTTTCGCATAATCAATAAAGCAGAGGTAAATGGGTTTCTGGAACTCTCTTGCTTTTTCCATGATCCAGCGAAGGTTGGCAATTTGGTCTCTAGTTCCTCTGCTTTTGCGAAACCCAGCTTGCACGTCCGGAAGCTCCCGATCCACATACTGCTGCAGCCTACCTTGCAGGATTTTTAACATCACCTTGCTAGCATGCGAAATAAGCGCGATCGTGCGGTAGTTGGAACAATCTTTGGCACTGCCTTTCTTTGGAATGGGTATGTAAACTGACCTCCTCCAATCCTGTGGCCACTGCAGGGTTGTCCAAATCTTTTGACATAATGTATGCAGTGTGTTAACAGCGTTGTGGTTGAGGTTTTGAAGCAACTCAGCTGGAATACCATCAATTCCGCTAGCTTTGTTCTTAGCAAGGCTGGCTAAGGCCCATTCAACTTCACTCTTCAGGATGCCCGGCTCGAGATCAGTAATCACAACCGTCCTATGTTGGGTTTGCACATCCGGGTCCTTCTTGTACAGTTCTTCTGTGTATTCCTGCCACCTCTTCTTTATCTCTGAGGCTTCCGTGAGGTCCTTGCCTCGTTTGTCCTTTATCACGCCCAGCTTAGCACAGAAGCTTCCTTTGATATCTTTGATTGTCTTATACAGAGCTCTTGTGTTCCTTAATTGGCTGTTGTCCTCAACTGCTTGACACTGTATGTTCAAGAAGGCATTCTTATCTCTCCTTGCTATTTTCTGAAAATCCGCATTGAGAACCTTGTATCTTTCTCTTTCCCCCTTACCTTTTGCCATCCTCCTTTCCTCAGCTATTTGCAAAGCCTCTTCAGATAACCAGTTTGCTTTTTTGCATTTCTTTTGCTTTGGAACTACCTTAGTAGCAACTTCTTGTATTATATCACGAACATCAGTCCACATCTCTTCGGGCTCTTTGTCTTCTAGATCTAATTCTTGAAATCGATTGCTCACTTCCACAGCATATTCTAATGGAATCTGATCCAGATCATACCTGAAAGGCCTTCTAGTTTTCTGCGTTTTCCTCAATCGAAGCTTAATTACCTAGTTGTAAAATATGTCTAGCTTCAATGATTTCCCAGCTGATTTGCAATGGATGACAGCCAGAATGTGCACAGCAGAAAGAAACTGAAAGCAACCAGTGCATTCTTACAATGCACAGCCAAGTTGACCTCTACCTATATCTACTCAAATGGAACCGTTCGGAAGTTTTAGTGATTCATGTTTTGCTGTCTGCTTATTGGTGATTGAGCGGTTTGCAGTGTTGCTTGGCATTATATATTTCTTATTTGCATCAATAAACATTAGTTGCGAGTTAGCATCTGCTTGCTTCTTTTCACGTCCTTGTTTTTTCGTGCTGCTACTTTCAAGATGACACCTTACCAACTCACCCAAATTACATCCTTATGATTGTATTTTAGTCAGCGAAATTTTACTTCATGTGACACTAATCAACACACATGACCACGTTTCATGGAACTTAAAGCCAATCAATGACAGCCTCATCATAAAGTCTGAAAGTTGGCTCAGATATGCAGCTCTCCATGCCAACACAGCTTGCACAGACATGATTTTCTGTGGTAAACAAAACACTGGGCTGCTGCAAGGGTGGTACAGAGCAAGCAGAGGGTGCTCTGACACTGAGAAGAAATGTGGCATTGAATATTGCTGTACATGGGGACAATGTTTTGGGGCTGTGCAGCCGAGTCTAGGTACGAAAGAAAAGGAGAAAAGTTTCTGTCCCCTTGCCGTGAAGAGTGGTTTGCTCACTATTTGGGCTAGGAGTGTACTGGGCTGAAGTAACCCACTCTACATGGCAAGGGGAAAGAGGTATGTTGCCTCTTCCTTTCTGCCTAACTTCAGCTGCATAGCCACAGTTATCCCCGAGTATAGTGATGTGCTACCGTGATCAAGACTTGTAGAACTGAAAACTGAAAGTAACAAAGGGGTATGGCATGATTAAAATATCTATGGTGTCCAGGTGAATAGCACGCTGCACTCCAGGGTTGCTGACGGCGCATTTACTTATTTTTTATTTATCGCATACTGCGGACCAAACATGGTCCAAGCAGGAGAGGCACGGTATAAAAGAAAGTACAAAAAAACTGACCCTTGACAGCATTGGTATTGACAGAACACGCACAAAAAAGAAAAAAAAAAAACGAACAATGGATACTTATACAAAACTAAATGGGGTGAAATCATGCATCAAAATTTTATATTTAAAAAAAAAACAGTAGTTAGTGACCCATAAATATGATACTTCTGCTATTATGAGAACTCCACAGCTATGTAAATTGCATGAAGAAAGTGAACCTATGGATAGCTTGCACTGACAACTCACTAGGCACCCACTGGTGAACCAAAAGTACAACAAAAATCTGTCTAATTTGCATTCACCATCTTCATCATGAAGGTATTGCAGACACTAAGCACAGTTCACCATCATAGCACTTATGATATCATATCCAAGCCATCTATAAAAGTTACCCAGATTGTCACATGAACATTTCAGCAGAGATATGACTTTCCAAGGGTCATATTATGACACTGACCAAATTCTCATGAAAAAAAAAAAAATAATAAGACCAAATCAGCACCTTTCTCGGTGCATGGGCGTGAGATATGCTTTTACACTTCTTTTCGTCGACTGCTACTGTTTCAGGGAAAGGGGTCATCAAACTAAGTAACCTGAGTAGAGTTGCAAACAACGAAATTTAGGAGTGTGGTGAGGGGCAGACTTTGTGGCATTGCGAAGGTACTCTACTAATGCTAACAGTAGGCAGCCTTGATTTGATCATGGGGTTCAACATACCAAAGAAACTTTGACTTCGAGGGTCAGCCATTGTAGACAGCTCTGGATAATTTCGACCATCTACGCTTCTTTAATGTGCACTGACACTATAAAGCACATGGGCACCTAGCATTTTTCCACCATCGAAATGTAATCATCCCAGCTAAGACCGAGCCCGCGTCACCCAGCTCACTAGACAAATGTCTAAACGCTGAAGCTGCCACAGTAGGGTGTAGGCAGCCTTGAGGCAGGGTTACATTTGCAGGCATGTTTTGTACAAGCCAAGCTTATATAAGCTAGGTATGGCCAAGCTGTGGCTCATGAGTAGCATGAGGCTCCTTGCAAAGTCCAGGTGCAGTTCACGACTGCTTGGCACCTGTCCAACTCTCACCATTCACAGTATTTCTGCATCTACAGCCAGCTTCTTTTTATTTTTTAGGAAAAAACAAAACAAAAATACAGCCAGCTCCTCTGTTCTTTCTCCTTTAAGTTCCAAACGACCTATTGTTTAGAATTCTTTTGAACAACGAAACAATATGCCACCCTTATGGACATACATCTAACAGAGCTGCTCACGACTGTAACCATGCTCATTCGAGAATTTCAATATGCTTGCTTTACAAATGGGGCAGTAGAGGCATATTAACAATCGTGGCATGAGTTCTTCACTGTGACCACCAGCTTTGTTAAATGAAAAAAAAAAAGTCATTCTTATCATTTACTTTGCTCTTTGTAAAATGTTGCCTTTTTAGTCAAGAGTTCTCATTAAAGGTATGGCAGCAGTTGTGTAGGACCATAGCTAAAGAGCTGTCTGACATATGCCCGCATTGTGTTAGCTTGCTCGTACATTGAACTGAGCCTTAGCAAGCTTCGCGGTGATGCAAAGAGATGTTTGCCCATGCTAACATCTCGGCATTTCCATAATGGCGCAGATCAGTGTCTTCACTCTACTTGTGCTATGAGCATTCCTGTCATTAGCACATATTGAAAGTAAAAAGGATGACAGCAGGCAATGCGACATATGCCAGCAGAGACACGTTCACCTGCTTTTCCTCTGCACATACAGTGAATTACAATCCCACAAGTGAAGTGGTCTGCCTGCTCCGCAAAAGAGCACCTGCATCCAGTACAGATTGTGTCCCGATTGCGTTTGGAACTCATGCCAGCGCAAGTAGGTGGTGCCCATGAACTGACAGAAGAATTGCCTGTTATTCTGTGTGCTAGCCTATGCTTCGTCTACACGTGCCAGCTGTTTTTAAACCTGTAATAGGTCTGCATTTCTCCCGCTGCTTCTTGGGATGGCAATAACATCAACAGTTTATGCCATTCTTTCGTATAGCCGAGTGCGGGCAAGCAGGGTAAAATTTCTTTGGCACTATTCTCAAATAAAAGGAAGTCGCAGTTCACCATTTTCACTGTTTCAGAGTTCAGGAATGGCTTTAAGATCATGAATAGCACATAAAGATGATTTCCGCACAAAATCTTCTAGTCACACTCCGAGCTGAGGTCTTTAAAAAAGATTATTGCACAATACTGCTACTCTTAGACTTGCTGTCCTCAAGAGTAAGCACTAGTTCATGACAGCAATTTGCATTCATAGCAGTGGCAAGTAATGATCATCTATTATGGAGCACAGAGGGCACAGTCAGCACAGCAGAGCATGCTACTGGAAATAGAAGGTGCAGCTGAACAAATACTCAAGCAAACTTCTAGCCGGTTCTGTTGATTTCGGAAGAACAATCCACTGCTCCAGGGACCGATCTTGGCTCAGCAATCGCTCCCCATCTGCATTGGGAAGATGGGACTTGTGTTCCGGATCTGCATTTGGAATACAGTTACTCCAAAAAGAGCAGAAAATAATGTTCTGTAAGTCACTAAACCCTATGATTGGAATTGACCATTAGTAAAGTCTTGTCATCTATCACCTCGATCTGCTCATAATTTAAGTAGCATTATAAAAGTCTGCGATTCTGCAGGAACCTCTGATCTCACACCAAGAATTCAGTGCCCATAACAGGCACAACGCGCATCTAGAGATGCCAGGTAATGTAACTCGAAAGAAATGTTATGCTAACTGTTCTTTACCTACTAAGAGAGCAAACAGTATTTCTGTCATCGAACCTTCTTTTAAACAACTATTTCATGGCAATGGCAAAAGGCATTTCGAGTCAACTGGAGGTCTAACCTAGTACAGTGGCGATGAACGAGCCCCTGAGCCTGCCATGTGCCAAGGCATAAATGCACTTCACTGCAATGTACGAGTAAACAAGTGGAAGGCTGGAAGCTTGAACAATCTGTTTCCAGTAAACAGTGACGTTTGGGTGGTTAGGTTGGAATACCAAGCAAGCACTCTGCCCATAGCTTCATCTACTAGATTTCCTCTCAAAGGTATAACCAGCAAACAATGTCTGCAACTTAAGCCAGGAGTACAATCCCAGCATGTTCTGAAGACTTCGATCATCACATTGACTTTTTAATCATGCCAGTCACCTCAACATCAAATCAAAGCAATATATGTGGCAGCTTATGGAACCCTCGCAGATACAAAACACACCGAGAAATGCAAGCCAGTCAGTCTAAAGCCAGCCTATCATCAGCATATTGTTCATGGCCTTCACAGTGCCACCAAGTTTGCTCCCTGACCACCCTATGAACATGCAGTGTTTGCACCCCAACTCGGGTTACACAAAATGTGGCGGCTCTTTAAACAAAATAGGAGCAGTGCACCAAGAAAGGCAAAAGTTCGTCCCTAGCTCCCATTATGTCAACTGAAGAATGTGCAAAGTCGGACAAGAAATATGGATTTCTGAAAACATGTATTCTGTATAGAAATATGAGTGATACCTAGGAATCTAGGAAGATAGTGGTACCAGTGCAGTAAGCAGTCTGCCCCTTGTGCATCATGAAGGGCCAATGCTCTCGAACTTCCAAACCTTTCATCATGCCAAAACATGCTCACCCGATCAATTATGAATTGTGAAAGGCTACACACTCTAAAGTGGAAACAGTTCCATGCAAAAAAAGTAAAAAGAAGCCAAATGCAGAATGTGATGTGACTGTTCAAACAATGTCTGGAAGTGCATGTGGCAACCAAGCAATTCATAAATGTGGTAGCCATTCATAATCTAGATCCAGACACAACACTAACTCCATATCAACTCTACCGTTGCTTCTACAAAACATGCATAAATTTAAACGAAAACACCACAACTGAATGATACTTTAATCAAAGGCTTGTTTTGCTTGGAATTCTGCATGCACTCTTCATTTTGAAACTTGCATGAATTTCATATTCTCACATCTGTGATGAATCAGTGGTATACTGAGTACGGAAAAACTGCACATTCTGATTCACATTTCATATTAGAGAAGATGCCAATGGGGCATCTCAGCACTAAGTCAGATTTTTTTCGCTTCATTTGTAAATAATTAAACAAGAAAATCAATACTATTGGTACTGTTGAATGCATAATTACCTTTACACCTTACTGACATGTCTGGACTGAAAGTCTGAGTTTGGTGTCTTTTATATGCGCTTAGTAGTTTTTGGGGATTACTTCAGTCACGACCAAAGTATGAAAAAGAAAATATCAAGCCCAATAAAAATAGCTAAAAACGTTTTTTTTTTTTTTTTTTTCCCTTCTACTACCCAAGGCTCGACAATGGAGTTTAAGTACGGTTGCTGCTGAATCATACTGCCGTCGCATGTTCGCCGGCTCCATACCTCGTAATCCGCAATATTTATGGAACATATGAATAATTCTAGCCCTGTAGTAACGCAGGTAGGTTTTACCGCTTATTCAATCCGTGTAGTTGCAACTGCACAAGCGCCGGATCTTCAACTGCAGCGCAACATAAGGCCCGGGTCGAGGCACTTGGAACTGGCCCATTCTAAATTCTTGCCGAAGGCTGAATTGCAGTAGGCGCCAGCATCGTGCACCCCGCAATGGTCTTACGAGTGATGATTTGTACGGCATATTCTACTCTGAGCGTGCAGCCCCTGGCACTAACTGTCTCTTTTCCTAGACACAGCAAACGCATTCACCCTTCCCTCGTCAAAAGCAAACTACCGTATGTTATAATGACATGCGCGTCTTGATGTTTACGAACTAGCGCTGTGTTGGCATGCATCATCAGTTCTGCGCGAAGTTTTTAGGAGAATGTACAGGGAAGATGGAAATTAACTTACCTCCGAGATGTCATATGTATGCCGGGTGGTGGCCGCCCTCCAATAGTCCCGTCGTCAGCGCAGTGTTTGCAGTGAGAGCGCACAAAGGAAACGCACTACCTGTCGGGCACGCGAGCACACTTTTTGCACAGGTATTCACACAACCTTACCACGCTTCTGCACATCGCACGAGCTATTTTGTTGAGCTCTGTGCCTCGTATATCTCGAAATAATGAAGCCGCAAGCAGCAAGGTCCCCAACAGCACACAAGAGAAAAAGGCGCGACTAAAGTAGGGGCTTTAGGCGCGACGACACTCTAACGCCACCTACTCATAATGGCTACGGCTAGCACTTCGATCCGCTTCGGCTGCCTCGTCTGGTTTCGACTTGTTTCGGTTTCGGAAGTCGCTGACCTAACGACTTTGCTGCTCGCCGAACAGTGGCAAGCACGATGTCGGGCGTCTACGCGCTAACACTGCATGTTTGTCGTGTATACGCGCCTGTAGTTTGTACATTCAAAAATTAGCAGTGCTAGCGAAAGACCACCGTGAGTTTCGCTTCTTTTCTCGCGATGCTGGACAAACTAACTGCGTGCTTTGCTTGTCATGGACGTTAGGTTGACGGCGGTCTGTGGTTCGGCGAATCGGAGCTTTGGCCCAAATTCATTGCCATGTTCCTTGCGAAAACTCCTGTTCATAAACAGTTACAGTGGCAATTGTTTGTTTGTTAATATTGAAAGAATATACGGCGTTTTACAGATCAAGTGATTTGTTTGGAAACAGAAGATGCTGAATTGTGCTCGCTCATAAAAAACAGTGGGCGAGCCCAATTCGGCTCGCCCGCTGTTCCTTTATAGGCGCCACATCTATGGCTGTCAGCTCCAACTGGTCACCTGAGAGCGATCATTTCTTGTGTGATATGTGCCTCACTACTTCAGTGTTTAACCCTTAAATGGTGACGAAATTTTTTAATGCCTGTAGCTTATAGCAAAAGCAAGGACAGTGGGGTGAAAGCCTGAACTCTCAATCAGGAAAGATATGCGATATGCAAAAATAGCTTACCGGTCAAGCTTCAAGTGAAGGCAGTGTGGGGTGTTTGCACGCTCTTTACTTCAATTAAGAAACTGACCATACAAATATTTCAACTTATCTCTGTGGCCTACAGCATACAGTAAAGAAGCTAAAGCAATCAAGCTGCTCTTTCCATGCAGCATACTGATTATGCACTGCTGGTGGAAACTGCACAACATATATTCATGGAGTTGCACGTGCAGCTTTCCTCAATGCATCTCGCGTGACGCAGCCTACAGTTACACTGAAAAATATGCCATCTAAAATACATTTCCTTGCAATATGATGATTCAGCATATATGTGTATAGTGTGCATAGCTTCAAGATGCAACACATACTGTTGGTATCACCTCTCATAAAGTACTAGGATTTGTGTATCTCTTCATTAGTCTAAGATCACCGATTCAATCCTTTCTTTTTTTTTCTTTTTATTTGACATTGAGACGGACAACATTTGCAAGTGTCATTACGCAGCAGAAAGCTTCAATTCAGAGTAGTGCAGTTTAGCAAATTTTTGCTATAGTCTCAGGAAACTTAAAAATGGTGTATATAGGTGTAGATGTGCAAGTCAAAACTCAAAAGGCTGTAGGAGCTGTTTTGCTCAGCCTATCCTTGTGCTGAAAAAGAGTCAGGCTGGTTGGTTATAATGAGTCGATTGAGTGAACAGTGCTCTAAGATAGTAAGGGAGATAAAGAAGCAGAATTGTTGTCATCTTCTCTCCCATCCCATCTGTTAGTGCTGTTCAGTCGTTTAAGAATTGTCTTTCTGTGGTCTTTACAAGTGAATATGAGCTCGTGAAGTTTAGTACTGGAGTTGGCTTTCACATTTCTGCTATCACATTTGCTTTTCCTTCTACAGATGAAACTCGAAGCCAGTTCTTCATACAAACTTGTGATGCCTAAAGGTGGTAATAGTGTGCAGTTATAGTGAGTTGCCTCCATTCATATGCAAAACACAATGTAAGGGAGATTTTGATCGCCAGTTTGACCGTCATCTACTTGGCAGGCAACACATCAATGTTGTGCACACAGCCTTTGTCGTGCATCTATGGCTTCGTCCAACTTTCAGAAACGAATGGTTGAAAGAGAAGCAAATGATGCTATTAGATCTAGTTGAAGTATCTCGCTTTTGACATTGTTTTACAGTGAGCTCGATATGTCGAGTAGTTGCTCAGCGTGCATGTTGTCATATAAAGATTTCTGCATAATGAAAGGAAGCAAGCACTTTTCTACTAATGTTGAAAATGTGCTGTAAGCCAAGACCAAAATTGTGAAATATGAAAAAGTGTACCTGTAGCAAATAATCATGAAGTAATCATTATATGAAAGCTCTAACTTTGACCTCTTTCATATTGGAAGGACCTACACAGTCTCAACGACTAATTTTTTAGCATGCAAGCATGTACACGGCCACATAGTTTGCATGCTCTCTTAGAGCATCTGTTCACGCACTGGCTCCATGTGCTTCTGCAAGCTCGCACAAATACGTGACCAGCTCATTCTCATTCAATCTTGCACAGTGGCTGTGCGTGCTTCTGTGAGCTCGCTCATGGGCTCATTCAAACTCACAAGAACTTGTACAATCTCATGCGTTCCTGCACAGTGGCTCTACGTGCTCTCATAAATCCACGTTTAATCTCCCAAGAACTCACATATTCTTATACATTCTCATTCACTCTCACACTTTCTTGTACAGCTCACATACAGTTTTTTCAGTAGGGTAGTTTGGAAATCTTGCTGCAAAGCAGAAGTGAGCCGGCATCACTATGGCATCTCTCATTATATGACCCACTTTGGGGACGTTAAACCACATAAACCAAACGAAACAAAAAGTTTGTGCTTGTTGCTGTTGGCAACTTGATGTGAGCCCGTTTGTTTCTTTTCACCACTGTTTAAAGGAATAAACCAGAAACAAGGAATAAATTAGTCTAAGAATAAACACTCAAGAAATGCTTACGAGAGAATTGAAACAATTGGCTCTGTTGGTAATAAGAATTGTGTTGAGGTATTGACAGCATTAGCATACTGGGTGCACAAGATGCGCTGGTACACTGTTATGAGTCATAGAAAACAAGTTAGGAAAGCTCGTCAGTGTGCTGTCGTTTAAAGGTTTTTAATAAAACTCCATTTTGCGAGTTTTTAGTGCGGTGAATTTTATTATATACACGAAATAAATTTATAGGCGGCGCGTCGTTGGCTTTAACCACCGTTCGGGGCCAGACGGAGTAGCCGGGCCCGGTTTGATCCAGAGGGATGTTTCGTGTCAGCTGATTAGTTGTTGGATGTGCGCAGCTTCTGGTCACGGGTGGCGGCGGGTCGTTGGCTCTAGCCATAGCGTGTGTGCCCTCAAGGACGCCGGGCGAGTCCACTTCGATGCTTCGCTCCTGCTGACAACCCGGCTGCACGGAGCTACTGTGAGAGACGCTGGGCCTGATTTGATCCGTCTCTTAACGCTAACTGTGGCACGTTCGGCTATACAGGCAACGCAGGAGGTGGGGAAGGTGGGTCTTTGGGCACGGGACCTGTTGACATCATGGGTTCAGGCTGATGAGGGCATATTTTTTCGTGATTCTTCAAATCCCAGGAATATACGAAGTGTGACGCCGAATAAAGCATGGGACCTTTTCGGGCTGGTTCTTACGGCACTTAAAAATGTGAATACTTAAACGGCTGTGTCGTCACTTATCTTGGGGGTTCAGCGGACGTGTAAAAATATGGTAAAAATTCCCCGTGCATTGCGTTGCTTCATGAAGCCTCCGTAGGAGGCAAGGTACATCTCGTAGAAGCCAGGAAGCCAATGCGCTCCGCGGTAGCCACGCTGGGTGTCTCGAAGGGGATTGCCCTTGGCTGGTCCACCTGAGGCCGCTGGCACTATTCTTCAGGTGGTGTTGCCTGCATAATAATATTCACTCAAATTAGCACGTGCCGTCATGTTCCGCCCGGTTGCAAATGACGTTGAATCTTTTCCCTATGGTTTGTTTCGGACAATTCTCACGTCTTCGTACTGACGTTTAACCGTCTGGCCAAATTACTTGCTATTTCCCTATGTAGACAATCACGCAATGCTTCCGCATGAACCTTGGCATTAATATGGAACCGAGCGCTCCTTAACTAGGTGTAATATCAACATACCATTGTTTTTTTTAGGGAAGCAAGCACAAATCTAAAAAAGCAGGCAGCAAGCTAAACAGCGCGTTGGCACACGACATTGAGAAAAATGTTCAAAGAAATAGATGCAATATCCTAGAAAAGTTCTTCCACATGCGCATTTCCAAGACAAGTGTGAAAAAACAATCTTGTACCTACAGTTCACAATACATGTACCGCGCCAGCATATATGTACTAAATGAATATCTCAAAGCTTCCTCGGTCATTTTCCCGAGGCGCTTGGTCCATAATACTGTTACATTAGGCGGTGCATGCACTGATATGCGCAAAAGAAGGAAGAAGAAGAATCTAGTGAGTTTTGGAGAAGACTATGTTCGAGCAGTGTCGGTTGGTGCCTGGTTGACGCTGCTGTGTTTCTGTGTGCTGTGTCATCTTGGAATAATCTCTTTGCCTTACCTTGCCACGTATCAATATTTTAAAACTGAATCAGCTGAGTGCAACGCATCAACATTTTGTTCAGTGTATAATTAAGATGTCGAGTACATATTCCGTGACAAAATTAAAAGTTGTTTTTAGTAAACGCTAAGTATTTATGATCACCACGAAGTTCCTTTCGTATACGTGTACGTGTAAAGAAGGGTTACAGGCGAGCACAGAACGCGCGCACAAAACGAGAAAAAAAAAAAAACCGATGCAATCGTCGCCGAGCAGGTAGAAGTGCGGAACGACTCGCATGAGCAAACACCTACACCGTAAATAAACTACTGCACCTTCGTGAAAGCAAAAGACGCGCAGAAGCAGGTTTAACACGCACGCACAACACCAACAGATTGCCGTATTCTGAAGAGAGAAAACTGCGTCATCTGCTCAGGTGGCACCCTCCCGACAAGCAGCGCCCTCTGCCGCTAACGATTGGCTTTCATTGCAAAAAACGCCATTCTCGGCCATAGGGAAGCGCGGGCGCTCGTCACACTAGCCAGTATATTCTAGGCACTATAGTATGGGGCAGTTTGGCCGCAGAAATGTGATTAGCGTAAAAATAAACGCTTAATCAAGCACGGAATGTCGCTTTTTTGTGAGTATACCACCTACTCTCGGATCGTTGTGTGTTTGTTTGCTCCCTGGAGTGAAATTTGTAAAAATAAAAAAGAAAACCGTGCCGCTGGTATCCGAGCAGGCATTCCGAAGTATCTCCGTTCATTCGAGCGAGCCAAATCTTGCGCACCTATGTACGCTTTCTACATTTAGCACAGTAGCATTCGAATGAGCACTTTCGGGATTTTACCACAAGAGACAGCGTCGCTTCTCTCACGTACCTCGCTCTGCGGTTATTTCCGCTCGCTGCTGCATTTGCTTTCGCATCGAGGAATCCGCAGCGGCGCTCGCGCCACTTCGTCGTTCCATGTATCTCGAGCTGGGCGTCGCGTCGGCGCGGCAGTTTTCGACGCGCGAAAATCGTGGAAAAAAACGCCGCATGTGTTCCGGCCTTAACCGGGAGGCCGACTAAGCCTTGGCAGCCATGTTGAGGCTGGGTGGATACGGCAAATACTAGTTTACAATTAAGTGCCTGATCCCCTTCCGTTCGAAATACCGCAGATGTGAAATTGAGCGTCTTATTAAAGTTCATTTCTGCAATAAAGAAACGGCAATCGTAAACTTACTCTGGCGATGCAATTGGATTGCTTAAGATGAAATCGGAAGAGCAAAACCATCTCCATCATGGCGCAAAAATGCGAAATAGTACGGTACGTGCTCTATTCAATTTTACTTTTATAATAAGATTCGCTTCTGCAATTAAGACATTGCAATCGTGGAGTAACTTTAGCGATGGATTTGCATTGCTACAAGGTAAAACCAGAAGATCGAAGCGGTAAAAAAATGGAAGTTCAACTTACATTACTCGCCCTCCGTCGTAACGCTGTTAAGACGGTTCCGTGCGCATCGGTATTTATAGACAAACACCGATCTGTGACGTAAGCACGATGCGGTGGCGCTTCTATCGCCAGCGTGGTCCGACTGGGGGTGAAAAATAGGCTTAGTGCCCATAGGAATACATTGAAGCGAAATATTCCAAAAAGCAGTTTTCTAATTTCACGGGTCATCTGTGATGTCGTTATTCGGCACAGATCCAACCATAAACGCCCTGGAATAGACCGAGGAAGTGTGAAATCTCATTACCAAGGCAAAGTATTTTTAAAACACCGCGAAACGTACCGGGATGCGAGTGAGAGGGCGACCCATAGAAATACATGCAAACACAACGTACCGCAGCATTTTGCTCGGTTCATTAGCGTTGAACCCTTCTCATTTTGTAGGGGGGGGGGGGGGGGGACGTCTTGTACGACGCCCCGACGTCATGTTGCATGACACACTACATTCTCTTGCAAGTAATGCAAGTCTGACGACTTGCGGGACCGCTCACAGCACGATAAACTGACTGCGCACAGTTGCAGACGACCATGCACCCTCCGTTGTCGCTAGCAGACGCTCCGGAGCTGGAGGCGGCCGCGGTGGGTATCGCCAGATACGCTGTCGTCTGCTGCAATGCGCGAATCTCGTTCGGTTCATATTGTCGTATGGCGTTTGACAACTGCTTTTTAAATGTAATTCTGTCTGGCGCGTATCACTGGAGCGACAGTATTATTAAGCTTATTTACCCTATAAGCGGCAGCATATCAGACTGTAAGCAAAACTGCGCGATTCGCTACACCCAGCTTGCCTTTTGGCGCTGTCTGGATTCATAACACAGGTTATTCGGGGAGTTTTAAAAGTAGACTGCCTCCGTAATGACGCACCCTACTTTATCACACACTTCTTCAAAGCGCTGGTCAACGTTTGATGACCGGCCACCAATTCTGATGCTCTGTGAAATGAGAAAAATGCTCCGGTAAGTTGTGTTTACATGTATTTCTACGGGTCGCCCTCCCAACACCCATACGTTTCGCGGTATTTTAAAAATACTTCGCCTCGTTAATGAGATTTCATACTTTCGTGATGTGTTCTAGGATGTTCATAGTTGCTTTGTACTGAATAACTACATCACAGGTGCCCTGTGAAATGAGAAAACTGCTTAAAATATTTCGGTTCCATGTATTCCTATGGGCGCTAACGCTATTTTTCACCCCCAGTCGGCTGCGACGCCGCGAGCGCCCCCTTTGTTTGTAAACATGGTGTTGGTCTATACATGAAAGCGAAACATTCCAAAGCAGTTTTCTAATTTCACGGGTCATCTGTGATGTCGTTATTCGGTACAGAGCAACCATGAAAATCGTAGAACAGATCACGAAAGTATGAAATCTTATTAACGAGGCGAAGTATTTTTAAAACACCGCGAAACGTATGCGGGTGCGAGTGGAGAGGAAACAGAACTTACCGCAACATATTTTACTCGGTTCAGCAGCGTTGAACCCTTCTCATTTTTTGGTGAACGTCTTGTATCACGCTCCCACATCATGCTGCATGGCATACTACATTCCCTTGCAAGTACTGCAAGTCTGACGACTTGCGGGACCGTTCACAGCCCGATAAACTGACCGCGCACAATTGCAGACGGCAATGCACCACCGGCGCTGTCACTAGCAGACGCTCCGGATCTAGTTCACTGTACTCCGGAGCTGGAGGCGGCCGCGGTGGATATCGCCAGCTACACTGTCGTCTGCTGCAATGCGCGAATCTCGTTCGGTTCATATTGTCGTATGGCGTTTGACAACTGCTTTTTAGATGTAATTCTGTCTAGCACGTATCACTGGAGTGACAATGATCAAGCCTATTTACCCTATGCGGCAGCATATCAGACTGTAAGCAAAACTGCGCGATTCGCTACACCCAGCTTGCCTTTTGGCGGTGTCTGGATTCATAACACAGGTTATTCGGAGAGTTTTAAAAGTAGACTGCCTCCGTAATGACGCACCATACTTTATAACACACTTCTTCAAAGCGCCGGTCAACGTTTAATGACCGGCCACCACTTCTGGTGCTCTCCGAAATGAGAAAAATGTTCCGGTAAGTTGTGTTTACATGTATTGCTACGAGAGGGAGCCCGGACCAGCAAAGCTTTGCCAGGCTTAATCCAATTTAATATAAAAGAAAAGGAGCTAAACGCCCAAAATAAAAAAAAAATAATTTAGATGAAAAAAAAAAAACGTAGACATAAAAATGTAAAAAATGTACATTAAAGATACAAAAGGAAACAAAGATCACAACTGCCTAGTTACAATAGATATATGAAATGGAAAAAGGATAAAGAAAGAAAAAGCGAAAGAAAAGCACAAAAAGATAAAGAAGTCCAGGAAAGAAGGAAGCAGAGAAGAAAATGTCCGTGGGTAGCCAAAAACTGCAAAAGAAGAGAGAAGAGAAATATAAAAATTGTGCATTAAGGATTAGCCAATTAGCAAAAAATATAACTTTAAAGTGAATATGCGAAACACACTTCAGCCTAGAAAAAATAAATATATGTATATAAAGAGGTTACCAAAGTCTGCAATGAAATGAGAAAAAATAGTATTGAAAAACGTCGCGAATACGAACCGGTGTGACATGATTGCACCGTCACTACGTTGCGGCGAAGCATTCGGCACAACTAGCGGCTGCGGGCGTGGCATTCCTACTCCTTCGCCGCGTCGCGGCGATGTACTAGGCGCCACCAGCCATCAGCTGCTATGGGCGGACATGCCTAACGACAGAGGACGACGTGCACTATCGGTGCCCACCGAAGACGACGTGTCCACGGCCACTCACGCACCACTGACCGTACCTGTGCACAGCAGTAGCAACGCACTGGTCAACGACAGTCAGCCCACCGAATGGCTAGATACTGGAGGTGAACTGATGAATCAAACCATCTATCTTCCTTTTTCTTGGGTGGACAACTGACATGGCTCATCGGGCGTGCCGCCTAACACACTCGCCATCGCTTGCACTGAATCGATGTAAATAAAATGAGCACATAATTGGTCATTTCAAGAAAACTGTCAGTTTTTACAATACCAGCGCGCATGCCCACACGGGTAGTTCGGACGCCCTTAAGTTTTGCGTGAGCTTTTTTTTGTGTCTGCGATACCCGTCTGTTTTAAAGCAGAAGCTTTGCTTGCCTTGCAGGTGCCAAGTACTTTGGCGGGCAGAATTTACCTCACCTGCTCCCTCTTGGCAAGTGCTGCGCGCTGAGCGGGTGGAGCTCGCTTCATTTTCTACTTCGCACAACTGGCAAACTATTCGCAACGGTACATATCGGCACAAATATACAACGTTGTCTGACACAGCCTATCAGTCTCCTGCCTGCCCTTTCCCTGCACCGCCGCCGATGGCTATCTGGCTCACCTTGCCCTTCAAAATCCTTCGACACCGTCGCGTCGTCTAGACCCGGTTGTGGTTCCCTTGTGGTTCGCAGATAGCCGTGGAGTAGTCATGTCTTAAACCCAGTGCTTCGGCTTCGTTTCCTTGACGTTCGCAGAGCGTCTTAATTCCAACAGCTTAATTCCAAAATCAACGTTTACGCGCCGTAAGATGCTGTAAAGTTGTTTGCTTTTTGCCACTAAAAAGCTGCATGTGTGTGGGCGCGCGTGTGTGTGCAAATAACTGATGCGCAGGTACTCAATATATTTGAGGCCCCGCATAAGGTTTTCATTGTAGTGAGGAAGCAATCACAATCCCTGCAGCGCGCTGCGAAGAAGCAGACTCGCGACTCTGAAGTCCCGGCGTCGCTTCGAATACCAGCCCTAACCCCGCCAGACCACCGGAAGAAAGAGAACGAAAGCAAAAACTGCGAACGCACAAAATCTGCGCTCACTCATTCCCCCGGGGAAGGAAAATTCTGTTTACTGCTTGAAGCCATGGGGGAGGGGAGAAGACTGTGTTGGAGGAGGAGCCATGGTGTGGACAAACCCTCAACAAAACGGCCGCGAGCGCTTCCTCTTACAAGGAAAAAAAAAAAAAAAAGGGACTCCGCGAGATACGCGTACGTGACGTGTAGGCTACGTCACCCATGTGTCACGTGATTGCGCATCGTCGACCTGCAAAAACATTCTCCCGCCAGTGATGGCCCTCCGCTAGTGTGGCCATGCCGAGGCAGTTGTCGACTTCTATGTTGTTTAGAAGACAGTCCAGACAGAGGTCGCGCGCCTCATCCATAAGCAGCATATCGGCGTCGGCCAGCACCTAGGTCACATTGTCGTTGTCAATGCGCACCTACAGCAATAATTACCGTAGAGTTAATTCTCTCGCTGGTAAAAACAGTTTCTCGCGATTTGCGCCTCCTGTGCATTAGAGAATGTTGTCTTTCATGGGATCGTAATGCAGGCTGGCTACATAGCGCCGCGAGCCAGTAATCTGATTCCGGGGAACACCTGACCGTTCTGAAAATGACGAACACTTCGTTTTCAAATCTCACGTCTACACCACAGCTCTTGTCACACGGAACGCCTCCGCAGAAACAGTTTTTTTTTTTGGTAATCCACACCCTTTCTTCTTGAGCGAACTTGATCCTTAGAAGCTCTCTTCAAGCATTGTTAAGCATTGTCATTCTAGCACTGTCAAATCTATTACTTTGAGAGACAGGCAAAATATGAGTAAATTTTCAGTTCAGTTGAAAAAAAAAAGGGATATTTAGTTTTTCCCACGAAAATTGAAAATTTGCAAAAAATAAACACACGTTTAGAAGAGCGTGGACTCATTACCTATATTGCACGAATGACTATCAGACTGCGGATAAATAAATTTAGTCCGTGACTATTGTATCAAATGCATGTGACAAGCGCCAATTAGTTGCAACAGTTGCTAGTGCATGCGTCAAGCCGGGACTAATGCCACTATCATATCTCTTCCAAGGATTTTCACTTGCGCATCTCACCAGCGCCGTACAACGCAGTGTGAGGACTCTTGCCTGTTGCGATTTATCACTAAAACAGTTCTGTTGGCTGAGCAGCGAGAAACTTATGTGTGCCTCGCCATGGACCCATCCGTTAAGAGAACCGCTCAACGAACTCATTCTTCAAGGAATCATTTACACCATGCTTCACTCGCGTGCACTTCGAGTCAGCCAAGCTCCGCGCTGAAGGTATTGAGAAGCCACTACGACGCGGTTCAGGTGTTCACAAACGAAAAGCGACAGATATAGCGCCTTTATTTCCCTGTAAAACAATCATTATTATCATTGTTATTATTACAGTACTTGCATATTGCCCGCTTTTTAAACATAAAATGCTTTTAGTTCTCGCGGCCGGTGCCCTTGAGGGGATGTAGGCAACATTCAAGCAGCGATTTCCTTTCATCTGGGCGCCGCAACAGAACATACTGGCACCGACCGATCGCTCTCTGAGGACTCCGCGTCCTCCCTTGCCACACGCGCGTAGAACGCCGCTCGACGTTGGCCCTTTAAGAGGATGCAGCTCGAAGGGTGTTCCGAGATTTTGTCTGTCACTGCGTTGCGGCGTCAGCTCATGGCATTTATCTCATAAGCAGACGGTTGTACATGGAGCACTCGTACGCGCTGCTTGTCCGTTTCTTATTAGGCCGGCGTCCCTCGTGACCATCGTTCTGAATTTTCACTCCACCACTATCCGAGGTGGTGTTGTTAATAAACCTCTAAAGCGACAGCAGCCCATTACCCGAAACTCTGGTCGCGACGTGTGGTTTGATGGCACCCTAAAAAGCTTTCATGTGTCCACAGAAACAAGTATGAGAGGAACCGCGCTTTTCCTTTTCTGTGAATCAATTAGGGCGAAAACCTTTCTAGGTTCATGGTGAAAATCTCACGTCGGCGAGATGTGTCAGCGAGGTTTTGATTGTGAAAGATACGGCGTTTTTCCTTTCCTGTAAACCAATTTTAGGAACTCAGAGCCCTTTAATGCGTTCAGCGAAACGCTGGTTCTGTTCGACAAGGGGCTCGCGACGTACGCAGCAGCGTTAATAATAATTGGTTAACAAGAAAAGAAGGGCACAGTTTGTCACACTTGTTCTTTGGACACCTGAACAGCGCCGTGATGAAAGGGAGGAAGATGGAAGTGGGAGCGGAAAGAGAGAAAGGGGTGTCATAGTGGAGGGCTTCGGAGTTTTTGCGACCACCTGAAGATCTATAGCGTGTACTGGCATCGCACAGCACACGGAGGCCTCTTCGTTTCACCTCCATAGAAACGCAGTCGACAGCGATCGGAATCAGTTACGGGTACTCCGGAACAGTAGACGGGCACCTTTACCACTGCACCAAGACAGCGGGGCAATGTACAGCAGCAACCCTCAGGCTTTCGCACTTCTCCACGGCCGATGCTGCAGTGCTCTAGGAATATTTATATATATGTAAGCAATTGTATGGCTATGTAGGCGGGTTTCGCATGGACGTGACATTGTCGAAGCATGTAAAAGAGGAACTAGTTCATATATAGAAAAAGAATGGTACCATCAGATAGAGCGTCAAGAAAAGATGTGCAAGTGACAGAATGGTTGATGTGAGCTTATGAGGTAAATTATTAGAGCCAATTAGTGTGTAACTCCGATCGAAGATGGCCGCCAGCCACGTCCGGTTTCGCTTCTCAGCTGCCAGTCACGTGTCTCAGTGGAATGCTCCCTGTCGTTTCTTTGAATGCAGCAGAGTTCACCGGCGTTCTGAAATCGGTGTACTGTAAGGGAAAGGCGCAGTATCTCTTACTCGCGGAACCAAGCAACACGCAGTAGCTGTCACTTGTTTCTGTGAACACCTAACCTGCGCCGTAAGGGAAAGCAGGAAGTGCGAGTGAAATTGAAAAGAGGGAAAAGGGAACCGGTAGTGGAGGGCTGCGGAGTATTTTCGACCACATTGGGATCTTTGACGTGCTCTGACATCGCATAGCAGACGGATGCATCTTCGTTTCGCCATTGAAACGAAGCTGCCGGTGCTCGGTACCGATCCTGGGTACTCTGGCACAGTAGTCAGGCCTCTTAACCACCGCGCCATCGTGGCAAGACGAGAATAAGGTAGGAAGCGTTTTGCGGAAATCGATCCGTTTGAGAGGTACACGCCACAGCCCGCCCCTGCCGAAAACGCAACGATTATGCAGCCTCTCGCGGAGGTGACAAGCCGCAACCGGCCGCAACTGCTTTCCTAAGGCCGCGCAATTGCAGGCGATTGCTTCGAAGCGAGAAGAAAAATCATAGAGCGACGCTGAGCACGCGGCACGTTTGAAAAAAAAGAAAGATCACTAGCGGTTCGATGATGCTGGACACCTGAATATCGAGTGGTAGCTCTGTGTAACTTGGCAGTGTGGGAAGACGCGTCGATAGGGGGGGGGGGGGGGGGGGGGAGTAGTAGGGTCAGGAGGTCCCATTTCCGCGTCAATACCTGATTATGTTAACTTACTGATTTGCGCTTCGACTCCATCGAAACATGGCCGTCGTGGTGGGGGCTTGAATCCGGGTGCTCCGGTAACGAGCCGAGTGTCTTAACCACCGAGTCATCGCGATGAGTCTTTTTGGTTTTGTGCCGCCTTCATCGCGCACCCGCATATTCGTCATTTTGTTCGACTTAACCGCAAGGTAAAACACTAGACGTTGTGTTCAGCCGGGTGCATCCATGGGACCTCCCTTAAGCCCACTTTCACGAAGCACGAAGCTCTTAAAGGTGAGCTAGCTCAAATGACAGAATCACTCGGCTATACTAATCTGAAGAGATCTGGGTTCGATCTCGGCAGTGGTAAACTTTCGGCGCAGGCGAGACGCAGGGCACCCATCCGCTTTCGGATATCAGTGCATGTTAAAGAATTCAATGTATTCGAAATTAACGGAGCCCTTCTCTGCAGCGACCCTCTTAGTCGATGTAGCTTTGGAACGTTAAGCTGCATAAAAACGTAAGAACAGAGAGTGGCCGCTGCTCTCTACTCTTTCGCCGTGGCGTGGTCTGGCGACTTGAAAATCCAAAAATGAACCCAAACTGAAAGCTCACAGTCAAATCGCCATGAAATTGCACTAGGCAATTTTGGGCTTCCGAAGCGAAAGCTTCAATTCGCCATATAAAGCCAACATCGCCGTGCGGACGCGGAGTCGCTGCTGCAAATGCTCTGAGCAACAGGTGCACCAAGTATGACGTTAAAGTTGCGTCACCAGTGCCGCCCACTCCGCAGCCTCGCTGCGCCGAAGGAACTGTGCGCCGCTCGGCCGGCGCAAACTACACAGCCTCGCTGCGCGCGATGCGAATGCGCAGCAGCTACAGATGCGAAGTATCTAACATGCGTGACAGATGCGTCGTGTGTTATTATTTCAGAATTAGCTGCCGCAACAGTATCTGGGGTAGTCGCTATGTATGTGTTAGCTAAATGGGCGACTAACAGGAGGTGAATAAGCTGCGAGAATAAAATGATTTACTACGTGTAACCGTGCGTGCAAGCCTTCGCGACACTCTAGGTTTAACCGGACATAAACCACAGCAAGTTTTGAAGGCGACAACCTTTGTAGGCTCATCGAACGAAATCCCGAGCACGAGATCTGTGCGCGAGATCTGTCATATTCCGCGAGATTCCCAGAAATGTGTTATTAGCTAGCGTTCCTCTCGTCTGCAATCCCACACTTGAACGCGCACCAAGGAACGCCACACGACAGGAGCCGTGGTGTACCGTCCGAACACACACCTGCCGGAGAAAGTGACAGAGACTGCGCCTTAGTTTTCCTGTAAGCCAATTGCATGTAGCACTGCAACGAACGCCGATAAGAAGGCAAATGACAGAAGGTAGGCTTTCGCCATTCGCCTCTTAACTGATATATCAGAGACCCACTCATTTTTTTCCCTCCTTTGTCCTCCACGAAAACAGAACGACGTTTTTTTTTAATAAAATGGTTCCTTTTTTTTTCATGTCTACACATCTCTGTGACATTTCAGAAAGTGCATGGTGATGGAAAGCGCTACCATCACGCCGACTGTAGGTTTTTAAGGTAGCTGCTTGCAAAACCTAAAAGCTCAGTCTCAGCCCTGGTTGTGCTTCTTCCCCGCATTGTACGGTCCTGAACCCAGCGCAAACTTACCTCGCCTGTACAGTAGCATTTGAGGAGGACGCCCAGAGCGGTTTCCGGGACACCCTTGAGCAGCAGCTCCTTGGGTAACCGTATTCCGGGCCGAACGCCGCCCGAACGAAAGGGCTTGCCGTGCACAGGATGGACCGGTTGACCCTGAACATGGAACCATCGGCTGCGCGAATCGAGCAGTCACAGGACCTGTCGCCTCCGGGAAGGAGCGGACCTAGGAAGGTAGGCATGGCTCCCGATCGAGGTGATGACGTGTTGTTGTTGTTGTTGTCCAAATAACTTATGGCACATACCCACAGAGGGGGATCGGCCAAGAATTGGGTAGCAAAGAATTTTTTTTTTAATATACTTGCATAAAAAAAAATATTTGAGGGGTAGAGCAAAGGAAACAAAACGGGAGATAAGTGAAATATAAAATGAAAAGTGGTAACACTCACGGGAGATTGACACTACAATTTTAGAGCAAGTTATGTTTAAATATTTAGCAAGGCAAACGATTTGAGTCCAGTAAAAAATTTTGCATGGCAGTTAACACAGACCTGTGACTGTGCCCAAGGATTGTGGCGCCAAATGATAACAATGTCGGGCTGCTTAAACTAAGGCCAAGCTGTTGCAATGGCCTTTCCATCAACTGCTTTCTCAGCGTAGTAAAGCGGCGGAAAAACAATAAAAAGTGATCTAATGTTTCTTGTTCACCGCAAAATGCGCAGACGGGAGACAGTGCCAAACCAGACCTGTAAAGATAGAAATTTAAAGGTGGGATACGGCATCGCAGCCTTGTTAGTGAAATCTCAAGTTGCCGTGAATGACATAATTTTCTATTCCAAGAATAATTTAGATGCAGGTAGTCATCAGATCTTAAAAGATGTCCATTTTTCATATTTAATAGGACGTTTCTTCGAAACCTCGCTGCGGTGATGTACGCGGTCGCCGGAAGGATAGATAATACGGGGCCATTAAGGGACTCTTTTGCCAAATTGTCAGCATATTCATTTAAAGTCACATTGCTGTGGCCTGGAACCCATACCATATGTACAATCTTCAAATGTCTAGGGATCAGGGAGACAAAGGTTTTTACTATTGCAGAATCCACCGACGAAGAGAGAGATGAACACAAGGATAGAGAGTCGGAAATTACTGCCACTTTAGAAAAAGAGGAGTCTAATTTTCGTAAAGCGAGTACCACCGCCAGAAACTCTGCCTCAGAAATTGGGGTGAAGTCCGGAAGCCGGACAGAAAAAGACCAGTCTAAATGTGGACAATATATACCCACACCCGCCTTTTCATTACTTTGAGATGCGTCAGTAGCTACAACTAAACTAGCAGAAATACTTCTTAAATGGTCTTCTAATAATCCGTTTAGAATAACGGATGATAAGTTTTTAGCATTATTCGGGAATATGTCGTCAAAGACAATTTTAATAGATGAACCGATGGTTTGTATGGGTAGAATACTAGGAATACCGAGAAAGCCATGCGCAGTCTTCTTTTTCTTTGCTCAACAGTCCGCGAGCGTCACGTTCAATCGTTAACGTCGTCTTCTCCTGGCCTCCGAACTGCAATATACTGACGCAGCCCGCGTGAGGTTGCCTGTGGCGTTGCATCGAGCGTTCCGTTGAACGTGCTCTGCGACGCGTCGACGCCCGTCTCTCAAGTCCAGAACAGCGTTCGTGCTGACCGGTGACGTCATCACTCAAAAGGGCTTACGGACAAGAAACTGGGTTTTCCTGGATTTGAAGATGAGACGTCTTGTGTTCCTCGCGTCTGCCTCGTCTGTGACGCGACATGGTGTAGGAAGTTTCCGAATTAGTGTCAGGAAAGTAACCTCATGCCATCTTTCATCACTGTCAATCTCTCTGCAAAGACATGTGACATCAGCATGCCAGGTGACGGGTTAAAACTGTCTTCCTCCAGAATCTTTGCCATTGAGCCGCCATCACACATCAAATTTGAAAGAACATCCGAGTGGCCAGCGGGATAGCAAGCATTCGACGACTACCGATTCGGTTCGGGATTGAACGAACGGAGCGAGGAAGCTGAAGTCCGGATTCACCTTTACACTATGGGAAGACAAGCGAGGACGATATTTCAAACCTTCGGCTCGTCGGAAGACGACGCCAAAAGAAAAACGGCGTCAAGGAGAAGTTTGACAATTATTTCGTGGCTGCTTGCAATGTCGTATACGAAAGCCCTTGCTTCCACTGAAAATGCCAATATCCGAGCAGGTCCTTCGGCCACTTAGTCCCAGCCACGCACTTGTAGACAGGTGCGACTTCGGCAGCTTCAAAGAGACAATGATTCGCGACCACTTTGTTGTTGTCCTCAGGGATGGAAAGCTCTCTGAAGCGCTGCAAATGGACGCCGCCTCACACTGTTAAGCGATGTCGCCAAGGCCCGTCTCAGAGAAACCGTACACAAGCAGAAGCAGCCCCTACGGGACAGCGGCTGAGGTGCGTTACTTATGACAACGGATGCAGACGTGGACGCCATCCATAAGGAGAGCGAGAATTCTCAGCCTCTTCGAAAGGAGCGCCTCACAACTCAAGACAAAGCTCAGTAGTACCTTTTCTGCTGGCAAGCTTCGCATACAAGGATTGCCTAGCTGTAAGTGCTACCACATGGTATGTGAAGGAACATTTCAGTGTGGTCTGTCGCAAGAACGACTTCACACGCAGGAAGGTAGGACTGTTTTCCCTTGAGAAGGACAATGCATTTTACTTTCTCCGTACTGTTGGCTATCACTCAGCAAGCGCCAAGTTCATTGAGTTTTTTATTAACGGATGGCCGACTTCAGCGAAGATCTCTGCAGTGAGGCGACTCGGACAATAAACAAAAATCAGATACACTACAATGTTTACCATGCCCAATGGTGGCAGAGCGCCGGCGTCAGTCCGGAGGACTTCTCAATGTGTTCAGGCACATCAAATGGGTCCAGGTGCACAACGCCCCCAATGTACAGCTTCTCATTGTAGCGCTGTTTATCCGATTACGACAAGCTTTTCACGTAGCCCGACATTGCTGCAGCGCACACTACATTCCTTTTCAAGCGCTGCCAGTCTGACGATTTAAGGAACTGTTCACAGCACGATAAACTCACTGCGCACAGCTGCAGATGACCATGCACCACCGGCGCTGTCGCTAGCAGACGCTCAGGAGCTGGAGGCAGCCGCGGTGGGTATCACCATCTGCGCCGTCGTCTGCTTCAATGCGCGATTCTCGTTCGGTCCTTATTGTCGCACGGCGTTCGGAAACTGCTTTATATACGCAATTCTGTCTAAGATGTATCACTTGAGCGCTGGTATTATCAAGCTAATTTACCTCATGCGGCAGCATATCAGACTGTAAACAAACTGCGCGATTCGCTACATCTGAGCGTGCAGTGAGTCTTTTGGGGGTGTCCGGATTCACGACATATCTAGATCATTAAGGAATATTTAGTAGTAGACTGCCTCTACAATGACACAGCATATTTTGTCACACACGTCTTCAAAGCGCTGGACAAGGATAACGACCGGCCACCACCTCTGATGCTCCGCGAAACGAGAAAAATGTTGCGGTAAGTTCTGTTTATGTGTTTCTATGGGTCGCCTTCCCGAAACGCACACCCATACGTTTCACGGTGTTCACCTCGGTAATGAATTTCATACTTCCACGATCTGTTCTAGGATGGTCATCAAATAAAGACATCATAGGTGCCCTATAAAATGAAAAAACTGCTTTGGAATCGTTCGATTCCATGTACTCCTATGGGTGCTAACCCTACTTATCATCACCAGTCGGCTGCGGAGCCGCGAGGCTTGGAGTGGTATAGAGCAATATTGAGCAGTGTAACGACCGGCGCCGGAGAGCGGCCCGCTTTTGCGATAACAGCCACCTACTTCCGCGAGAGGGCGCGACGTGCTACAGGGGTGCCGCGTTCGCCGCTCGGCGGGTAGCGGCCGCGGAGGTAGCGGGGGTACGGGGAGGCGCGCGGTGCTCTATGGAGCTATTTTCACAAGCTGTGCAATTGGTACGATATTTGATAAAGAGGCTACCTATTCCTGGTGCTTAAACTGATCCCTGAAATTCCTTTACATTTCTCTGGAGACGCCATGCACGGTTGGGTGTCCCTTTTGAGCAGCGCGACATTTTTGCATCGCTATTTGAAACTCCTTCAACGCTTCTTCTTCCTGCGGTCAGTCTTAAATAGTCCAGATGACAGATTTGTACTAAATGTTTAAAACGAAGCGTGGTGTTTTGCATTCGTTCTTCCCGTAAGGTAATACATGCTGGTGCCGAGGAGCGCTACTAACACGCGGAGAAAAACAGTATACATGCGAATCAAAGCTTGTGCTTTCTAAGGCCTCTTTAGGAACACCTTATTTTTTACGAACCTTATTTACTAACATGTGTTACATTTTGCAGCTCGTGCTTATAAATACATAACAGAGTTTACCATAAACCGTTAGTAATCTGTAATATATCTACATAATCGGTGTTCTTTCTGTGCTCTAATCAGCGCTTATAGAAATAACAAATACAGTGCGTGAGCAAAACACATTTGTTCATAACCGTGCTAATTTAAAGCACGGCGGTATTTCAAGGATTTATTCTTTATGAGTGATTAATAAATGCATAAATCGCGGACATTTAATTTGTTTACGTGCCGTTTACCAATAGGGTGAACCAGCTGTACAGATGAAAAAAAAAAAAAGTCAATTGCAGCTAGAGCAATTGTTGAGAAAAAAGATGAACAATTAAACCTGTCACACACGAGGAAATACATTCATAGTGGGCACTTGAGTGCGGACTCTTTACTAGCATCAAATGGCAGATGTACAGAGCAAAAAAAAAAAAAAAAAAAAAACAATTGCGCGTCGTCTATGATGCAGTTCTTGGCGCGCACCGAGAGAAAATGAAAAAAAAAAAAAAATGCGAAAACGTTTAGGAGCCCCTAATGCTGAAGCAATTAATATAAGGCCGGATTCAACTGCGGACACTAATGCGTGCTTATTCTTCGAGCGTGTGATTCGTAATATGAGTAATCAACGGGATATACTTGCCAACTATAGCTACACACCTATAATCGGGCTACTTGCCGGTTACACTTTGCAGAACTGATCAGGCTATAATTGTTCCCCCATGAAAACTATCACAAGGTTGATATTACACTTCAAAGGGAATTTAATTATTTTCCCCTTTGGCAGCTCTTGTCGCGGTTAGCTGACTAAAGGGAGCAGACGCAAAACACCTGAAATTTAATTACTTCAAGTGTGAGCTTTCTGGTCCAGCTGAAATGTTTGAACCTCCACACTTTACAGAAAGGTTGCAAAATCTGAAGTGCAAAGATGTCCAGAAGGACCACCCGAGTCAAATTTTGGGGTAAATTGTGACCTAGCTTGGAGCCTATGGCCCAATTTTGTTTCTTCCTGCGTAATCGAGTGCCGGCCCCACAACCTCTCTTTCGCCGAATGTTAGGAGCCGCATACTCACAATATGAAGTAATATACACATTTTGATGTTATAAGAATGATCTAGCGGAAGCGTATTACAAGCGCGCACTACAGCCTCTGCGTCCCCTATCTTTCCGTCGTTCTAACTTTTTCAGAGCAATTCTATTTTTTTTTTTTTTTTGTATGTGCACCCAAAAAGGACTAGGTTGATTTTCTGGGGGCAATGATTGCATATTACCGGTTGCTGAGCACGCAAAATAAAAACTATCTAGAATGAAAGCATTTTCTGGAACAATTAAGTTATCGTCAAATTATCAACGCCTTGAGAATAAATGTCTTATGTATAGCGCACATCTCTGGGTATTTAAAGCTACTGGTTACAAGAAGGTTCCAGCTTATTTAAAAAAAAAAAAGGGTTTTTAATTAGATTAGTCTACAGTTTCACAAAGTTGTAGAGCCTTAAATTTCGACGCTTATATCTTTATACGCGTTCGGTTGCACGCCCCGCTTGTCGCCTCTTTGTGCACTGCTTTCCCCTTCCCAGGTCCTTATTTGGTTCTTCATCTCGGTTGTTTCCTTCTTTTTTATTGCGTATATCTTCATTGTTTATCGTCTTTAGCTGCCTGCATGCTTTCTTCTCCGTCGTGCGTTTGCCGTGCCGCTCGAAAATTCCAAACCTTTGTTCACATTCGCGGTCGCTGCTTTCACGGCGCAGCGTGCCTTCCACCTCTTTCTCCCTCCCTGCTAGGCGACACATGTTTTTGTTTTCCGATGCATCCTTTACCTCCTACTTCTTCCACCTTTCCTGACCCACTGTGCTCTGTTATTCAATAGCCAACTTACCTGGTGTGTCGTTCGATTTGATGCCCTTGCTATATCTCTACCTCCATGCGGGGTAGTCCACATTTAATTCATTCGAACTGAGAGCTGACTTTTCTTGTGGCTTCAGGTGACACACTGTAGTCGGCATGGTTTTCGTATGATACAACAGAATTTACTGCTTTGGACTGTTTTAGTAATGGGTTACCGATGACGAGGTTTATTTAGTCGGCGCTCGAACGCACCTGCTGCACGTTTTGACTTCTTCATACATCCTGTCTCCACACTGCCTTCTTTTCAAAACGAATGCATTCCAAAACGAGAATTAGGTTCTTTAGGACTGCAGAAGCAAGCTGTATGCCGAGTGAAGCGTGCTGTGAGAGTCTGAATTCGTACGCCGCTCTCCAAGCTGTTCTCTTCGGAGCCCAACTGCTGTCATGTTGCTCCCCGAGGTGTTGCCGACGGCCAAAATGGAAAATAAATTAGGCGATTGCGAACCGTACTGAGCCCCGTTAACCAGCATATTTGTAAAATGTTGACGCTAGCAGATCGAGACGACGCACAGGCAAACAAGAACGTAGAGTGCGCGCGGTAGCCGCCCAGACGGCGCGCGGTATCCGCGCGGCACCCATACGGTTGACACAACAGTTTCTGCGGCGCCTCCGTCATCGCAAAAGCTCCCCCCGCTCCCATGCATTTCACAGTGCGGTCGACCCACTGTCCAATATTCTACCTGAATCGGTCTGCGTGGGGAAGAAGCGGGAAGAGAAACAGCGGAATAAACGCTGCTTCCTTCTCAGTGCAAAGGCGTCTTGAGACTCGGCCCCTTACAATCCCATAACAATTGTGGCGACGGGGTGAAATTTTTTTCAGGCTTTGCACTAAATCCTCTGCAACTGCCGACCTTCGGAGTATTTAACCATTCCACGGGGAGGGAGCAGCCTGGACAGAGTATCTTGAGCAAGTTTCTTTCATAGAAACTCGCTCTTTCATAGAGCGAGTTTCTTTTCTTTCATAGATGCCGCTGTCAGCTGCAAAAAAAAAAAGCGGTGTTTGGGATCTTTCCCCATGATTAGGCATGGAGCTATTCTTTCTGCATCCCGGATTATATTTCTATATTGTTTGCGCAATGTTTAGCTTTTCGATTGGCTCTACACAAAATTCTGTGTCATGTCACACGTTATCATTTTTGCGATTATCAGTTTGAGCCTCGATTGAAACTTCACAGGTTAGTTGAGCCCTTTACTTCGACTTTTTTCCATGCACTTTGAAAGAGGTTCGTTCTGACTTATTCGATACTATAAATATCTGTAAATGCATTTAGTGTATCGGTATCAGGTATCGAGGGCTGAAAATGAAAGTATAGGAGTATCGGTATCGAAAATACATTTTTGGTGTATCGTGTATTTAAACGATACTCGATTCTCCGCAGAATATTGAAGCCAGTGTGTGTCAGACATTTGGTCGACGGCGCTCGCTCAGGCGCTAGTACAAACTGGGAGGCATCTTTGCTTGCAGTGCACCCTGATTTCCCTCCTGCTCGAAGTTTCCTTCACAGGCTCCGTCTTCTTAGCCTCCATCTATCCATGCTCTATTTGTTTAAAGCTGAAGGAGCCAATTGCATGTAGGTGCTCATGATATTGTTTACTTGTGAGCACCGCGTGCGTACCACGAAGCCGCTAAGCCGTTAACAGACACGCAGAAACAAAGAACTCCTTGTCCGCCTCTGAGGCATGTGATTCTTGTCAAGCGGCATGCTACGTGTACTGACGAACTCAGTAACTTATGCACGACCATAGCTCTCCAGACCCTTGAGCTTCGCATGTCGGCTCTGCTTGGCGACAAGAATATGAGCGTCTAACGCCTCAGTCTCGCACGATGCAGTCGCCGGTCTTGTAGTTTACAGCGTTTGATTCGAAAAAAAAAAAAAAAAACCATCTTTCTTCCACTAGGCTTTATCTGTAAAAACTATTGCAGCTAAAATATTAAGAAAAATACGACGTAAAAGCTATGTAACCGCACTTTCCCAGCACATAAATTTCAATAACAAATACACGATCAAAGAATTTTCGCCAAAAACATTTCAGCGAAACGTGAACAAACCTTGCGAAGATACGTTTGTTTCTTAAAGCGATAAACTGTTAAAATGTTTTTGAAATATGCGAATTGATTGGCGTTATATTAGCTACTCTCTCTTAAAAAAAGAACACTTCTCTCTTTTATCTAAACCAGACTAAGTTCTCGAGAGGCGCTAGTGAATCTTGATTTTGTTAACTACATTCAAGATCATCGAGTCGACGCTCTTATCTTCTGGTAAAGGGCCCAGTCATCAAATACAACAGTGAGGCGTGCTCGTCCAATTATATAGAGAGGCTTCTCTTATTTGCCTTGCTTACAGAACGCCCACATCGCGGGACTATTTCGGAACTAATAAAAACGTTCAGGCATTTGATTTTTGTTCTCATCTATGTTTTAACAGATAATGTGAGCTTCAAATGTCTGCTATCGCACTAATATCAAAATACCTGCTCAGTTGCCAAAGAGCACTCAGCACTGAGCCTTATACCAAAGAAAAAACGGAAGGGGTCATCGCGTAAGTAACGTGCAATATATGAAATGTAAAGCAATAGAAGTTCCAGATTTAATGTAGCCAAGTGCTCACAAGGTGGTTCGTGCGAAGAACACTAGCTGAAAGAAATTGTTCGCTAGGCTGCTTGTCGAAGCTTTGTAACCCTGGCTTCAATTCGATGTGAAGTTGTGACTAAGGCCAGCTGCCCAGACAGCGGATCTTCAATAAATTCGTGCTGTCGGGTTCCTTTAGGCCCTTTTAGAGAAACTAAAACTGCGTATAGGTACCACAGAAAGTTATAAAAACCATGGTAAAAATTTTCCAGCTTCTCTAATAATATTACCGCCTTTATCATATTGGAATTTCAGAGATGTATCGAATATACAGTATCGAGTAACTGTATCGGAAAACAATTTCGCTTCTGTATCTTGTATCGGTATCGGAAATACAATTTTTCAAGGCATCGAGTATCGGTGTCGAAGATACTTTTTCGAAGTATCTTGACCAGCCCTGGCTCCTAATGCGTCCACATATCCAGTCTCTAAATTCAGTGCGCTGTCGATTCATTGACTGCAGCCGCTCCAGCACAAATCCGTCAGGCTATGGGATTTCTTATTCAAAACCAGTGATTATCAGTACTTAGCATATAATTGGAACGTCCGCTCATGCAAAACCACTCTATGTGCGGTTACAATCAGGCTGTTCTGGTGCAGGATTCCGAGTTCGAATTTTTATCTACCGAGATGTGGGTGGACACCGAAAATCCTATGTGACTCATTGGGGAAGGTTGAATCTATGAAGCATTTCCTCCTATCTTGCATGAAGTTTGCCCTCCACAACAAGCTTTACTTAGGCGCCTCTCTCCAGGTTAGGCTTTCCTTTCTCTCTACAAGTGCTAGCATCGTTTGGTGCGAGCGGCAAAATATTTTCTTTTGGCTCGGTTGGCGGGATTGTCCATGATTACATAATTAAACCTGGTAGGTTGAATTTCTTGCACTTCCAAATTTCTTTGAGATCTTCTTTTTTCTACAAAATGTTGTTTTTACTTTGGTTTAAATGCGCTTCTGTAGTTTGTCATCTCTATATTTTTTTAAATTCCCGCTTTGCGCTACGCTACTATTTTTGCCATAGTCGTATCTGAAACTTTACTTGTATACGCCGTTACACCTTTGCCAAACTCCCATGTAGGTATGTGCCAGGTTTCAAGAGGCAAAGGGGAAGAAAACGAAGTTGGCTCTCGAGCGTTTGCTGATGCCTCCGAGATCACCCTCACGCGCGTGTTTCTCTCCGGCCGTTCCAATCGGCGCGCGCCCCAGCCAAATGTTGTAAGTTTGCAGTTCCTCCAGGCGCCACCAGGCGGCAGTGCGCGCCAATGCGTCGTAAAATCCCTTGATAATTTGAAAGTAGCGACACTCTCCTCCGCGCCGCGCTTTCCTCCTCGATTCTCCTCGCGCGGCGGCGGCGAGCGCTGCGCACGACACGCTTTTTCCCCCTGACGCCCGCCGGCCGGCCGCAGCAGTGAGTGAAGCGCGAGCTTTTGGGCCAGGTCTGCGCTCCAGGAGTGCACGAAATTTTTGAAAAATTGCGAGAAAAGCATTGAGAATGCCGATAGTAAAGTTCATGAATTGATTGGTTTCTTCTTAGAACTGTTTGAATGGGGAATACTGATAAACAAAGCTTTCAGGCGAGTTCTGTGCTACAGACACTTTTTAAGTCTCATGATAAGGTTTTACTTTGTGCACTTAATCTAGTACTGCCTCTGACTTTGTGTTTGTTTTTTTAGAGCGTGAAATCTGTCACCGCGGTAAAACTTCAGAAAACGATCCAGGCTGGTGCTTTGAACTTCAAGATTAGAGAAGGTTAAAGCAGGACTTAGTCTATTTCGCTACTGTCAAGCTATCTCTCTAAGCATAGTATATGTCACGCGATCAACCATGAGATTGGATTATTGGTTAATTGTACATGCATTTCAATCAATTACTGGGCCAAATTAATTGATATTTAGTAAATTGCAATTAAAATCTAAATTTTAGCTGCAACACCGAACCGTATACCGTTGGAAAGCTTAGGCCAAGTGTAATGGCACTGTGCTAGTTAGCGATCCGCGATAATCTGCGTTCATTAGTTAATTTTGTATAAAATCAAATTTTGAGCTGTTCCTTGCTGCTTCGAGGCAAGGAACAGGTTTGCCACGGCAGTCTTGATATGATGCTGATGGAGGAATTAAATAATTTTATGAGTACGTGGCCCCTCACTGACTTCGCGTGTGGTTAAAAGACAGCAGGGTACACTGGGAGAAGTGGTGGGCCCTATTGCTGATACACTGAAGTTCTGGGGCAAGCATGCTGTGGTCTCATGCGCTGTGTAAAAGAGCTTGATTTCATTGAACGCAACAATCAAATAAAAAAATTACAAGGTGCACATAGGTCTTCAACGTGCGGAAATGAGAAAGCATATAACTGCCAATTCATTAACTATCGCTATCCTATCTATCACTATATCTACTAATGCCAGAGACCTATCGTAACTGTCACTATCCGCAGCGAACACTATCACCTCACTATCCGGGCCTATTACTATAATTTACTATTATTATCCGTAACAGTCACCATCATTACCTATCACTATTCATAACCATCACTATTTAATCTGATGCCGTCCCATGACCCATTGATATACTTCAATTTTCATTGACTTACGTTGTCAGTCATATCTCTATTATCTCATAATATCTGACGAGACAACTGTACATTGACTTTTAATTCTTATACTTTCTTGTTTTCTCATAAATGGAGGTGGGAAAAGAGCAAGCCACAGAAATAACTGACTACTATCAGCGCGAGGTTCATGTCTCTGTCGAGGAGGCTTCCTTTACTTCAGGACAGGTCGGTGAGAGAAAATTGATGGAACAGCGTTTGGTCTGTTTCTTTTTTTCGAGTTCGTGTAATATTGGCGGCTCAAACTGGTCTTCAGTGAAATGTAGCTAGAGCATAGAGCGATGAGATAATTACTCAGGCTAGGTGAAAAAAAAAATCTTGCATACAATTGAAATGAGTAATATGTTACAGTGTTAAGAATTGTTGCTCGCAAAATGTTCCCCTATTTTTACATAATAACTATAATCATCATTGATTGTTTAAGTTTCGTAAATACAGAAAATTGATGCAATGATTCCGGCTGATTTGACATCGATGGGATAACTTTTCTCGCAATAAATGAATACGCGGAATCGCGCTTTTAGAGCTCCAGCTTTCAAAGCGAAGGTAACCTGCCAACGCCTAGTAGTCACGGTCAAAGTGAAGCGTGTGTGATCATATGAACACCTCCTGCACATTGGCCGTATCCCTGATAAAACGAACGCATATTTTTTAACCCACGCGTGCGTCGAAGCATGGCAAGACACATTCAAGAATTGAAAAAAAAAAAAATGCCATACGACCTAACTAGTGCAGATTACCCGCAACACCTCGGGCTTACTTGCCAAAGTTTTTCAGGGCCAGCATTCATTGCTCCCGAGTAACCGACGCACACTACAAGTAAAAGCTGGAAAGGCTAGCTCCTCTACAAGCCCGAATTTTGATTTTTAGTGAAGGAGGCCAGGGATCCTAGCATAATCGCGACAAATGCAATCGAGAGACTGTAATTTTCCAGTTATTTCTGACAGCAAAAAGCAGATTATAGCGCCCTGTTTCTGACTGTACAGAAGTCGGAGCGTGTTAAATGATGGAGCCTTGGAGCCTCGCAGAATATTCAGCATGCTGCAGAGGACAACCTTATTTTTATACAATGAACATGCTGCCGCCGCAAAAATATTGAGCAGCAAGCAGGAATAAAAAACGCAGCGTCAGGTGACGCGTTATTACGGGGAGTGAGAAAGGCACTCGACGTCGCAAACAACTCTGTTGTTTCTAGGAATAAACGTCTTTCGACTAATCTTGTGAATCCATTGACTCGTGCGCAAGCCGTCACGCTTGCCTTGAGATATCATGAATACCGCATAACCATCTTCAGGTCGCTTGCTGCAGTTGTACGCGCAACAGCACGGCATAGAGCTTGCACGCTGCAATATTCGCTCGCCGAGACTGGGAGAAAAATGGCGCGAAGGAAAAAGAAAACACAAGGAAAACGCCGGACGCGCGTCGGTTTCCAATGGCAACGGCAGGGAGACCAATCGTCGCTCAGGAAATCGGGCGGAGAGCCGGCCTTCAGCGAAGGGGCGCGCAAGGGGCGAGGAGGAGGCGAGATAGTAGCGCGGCGGCGGCAAAGTTCAATCGTTGGCGTAACTTTCAAAGTATCAAGGGGTTTCAATGCGTCGATGCATCGTCCAGCCCACTCGCGGCGTATCTCCGCTGGCGGTTCTCTCGTTTTTTGCGCGTATACATTGACGAACGAGCGTGTCACGCAGCCTTTCATTTTTAGCTGGTTTTCCAGCAAAAACTGACCGCAAAGTGTGTTCGAAATGTTTCACAATTTAAGTGTTGTGTTTATTACCGAAGCGGAGGGTTGATGTTCTTGCTGCCTTCACATAATGCGTTCCGTTCTACTTAGAATTTACGCATTGTGCTCGTGTAGATAGTTTTCTTTGCTTGTGAAACAGTTACTCGTCAAGACTACCTCGTGTAGGTGGTAGTCTTTGAGTGCCTAACGGTCACTCGTGAAGCCGGCAGTCAATCAACGTTACGAGCGTATGCTCGAGTGGTCAAAGGCATGCATGTTTCTCAGCTGCAAGGTCTTGTTGCAGTTTGGTGAACTGATGAGACATTCGTTTTCCTCCCCATTTTTAATCCTAAGGCTTCTGAGCTTGCTTGCAAATATAACAAATTGCAGTGGAGCGTACATCGTTACATTCCATGTGTAGCGTACATGTCGCAAGCTTATGTTGCTTACTTCGAGAGGTGCTCTCTTCTAGCTTTGTGCACCAAGAAAGGACCACGCCACTGAAACAACGAAGATAATCAAAGGAAAGTTGCTTAGGCCACAGCTAATCAACGCAGGAAAAATAGTAATTGATCAAGCAGCTTACCGGAAAAAAAGAAATAAAACCTGCTGAGCAAGATAGGAGCTGCGTGTTTAGTTTGCCTGTTTTATCTTTGCGAATAGAAAACTACGCAAGTAGTCATCATGTGGTGATTGAACTTTGTAAATAAAGAAATGTCTAACAAAACTTGAAGTTGGGCTAGATGGTGCATTGTAACTTGACTGAAGATAAAGCGCACGGGAAGACACACACAAGAGAAGAAGCGTGTCCTGTGTCTTCTTCTCTTGTGTGTGTCTTCCCGTGCGCTTTATCTTCAGTAAAGAAATGTCTGTGTGTACTTCTTGATTGTGCTTGCCCATATTGTTTTTCTCTTTGTCCACCTCATGAGCTTTGTAAATAAAGAAACATGTACGTCTTTTTTAAATTGCTCACAGTGTTTGCCTCGTAATTTTGTTCAGAAAGTGGCTAGTATCATTACAACCGGCGGAGGTTTAGTGCCAAAAATGTTCTGATAAGTTTCGCATATCATTGAAAGGTAATGAAAAATTGCTAAATAGTGTGGCAGGCGTGTATGATAGTGCCATTCGATAGTCTAATCATAATTCGTTTGAATTAACCCATTTGGTCGGCTTGGCCCTCTGCGTGTATAGGCATAGGAGTAAAAATTAAAAATAAAAGCACTGCACCCAGTCTGTAGGATATGCAAACAAGTGAAAACAAGAAATAAGCTGAAACTCGCGTGATAATATCGCACATTTATGCTATGGCGGGCCGCGTAGTTTACAAACGAGGTAATAGCTTCTCCTCACTTTCGATCGCATAAGCTGATCCGTTTTTATCGGGATCACTTCCGAAAACCTCGCATATACTCATATGACGGCAGAGGTGCCTGAACATGCCCCGATTACCCTCAACCTTTATCGAACCTTTTTTTATTACGCAAGCTTGCCGTAAGGCATATTATAAAAACACATGTAAATTGGTTCAGTAAGGACTCTATCGAACTTGCGTGCTTACGATCTTCCAAGGCTGCTTTAAAACCGTGCGAGAAAAAAAATAGCTATCGTGACATGCATCTAAGTAAGCAATAATCATGTGGCTGTGGCGGAACCATTTAGAGAATTGCATTCGTGCGATGGATGTTTATGTAAGTCGCCGCACTCATAAATACTGTATTTAGCGAGTTAATGAACCTGCAAATGTACGGCATGTATATACACACTGACTAAAAAAAAAAGTTAAATTAAAACAAGAAAGCGCAATGTACAAGAAAGACTAATAGTCAACATTGCTCAACTCCTAAGCCTATTCCTAGCGCATGCAAGGAGGACGACGATGTGAATGACATGGAAGTGTGTTTACAAATGCCGACTCTTTTGACTGCGCGCCTTTCTAGCTCCTTCAAGCACTTTCACCTTAGGAACAATATTATCGGCAACTATACATAGTGCACTAAAAATTAATTTCTAGCTCACTTTACCGCCAACGAAAGTCATAGAATTTCATATTTAATAAGAACTCAATCTTTTAGTAATTGTAACATGTTCCCATAGTGCGCTGCCAACTTGTTTTCGCCTGCTCGATAAAAAAGACTTTTGACGTCTCTCTTATCTTACATGCGTAGCCAAGGTCATTCACAGGTTAAAATATACATGAAGGCCAGTAAGAATGCTCTCATTTTTTTCTCTTTGCTCCCTAGGAGAGACGCATGAGTGCAGATGCAAATTAGCGTTCTCCACGATCGCTTGCAGCGAAATTTGCGCAATCTGCTTATGTTTTATTAATATACTGGAAATTTTTTTATTCGAATGCGCGTCACTTATTATGCTTATTTTACACCCCTCATTGCCGATTCAACTTTGGGACATTAAACTCCATGTACCACATATACTTAAATATCCTGCTCAACCAGAGCTACGTTGTATGTGGATATTTAATTCTTGTGTTAATGACCTTCAAAAAGAAAATTTAAGACTATGAGAAATAACGCTGCGGGACTGCCCGGATCATAACGGTGTTACTATAGAACGGGTGTTGAAAAATCCCTCAAAACTCGCGAAAGTAAAAACTAAGAAAATCTATTTTGCAATTAATTCCGCGTGCCTGTTATATCGGCCATATCGCGCTGGATTAACCGCTCAAGGTAATTACAATTACCCTCACAGCAGCTTATTCTTTTTCTGTGTGAATATATGCACGGGCAGTACTGCAGGTGAATCGAACTAGTGCAGCTTCCCTGCGGAATTATACGCACACGGAATATCGCGTCTAAACTTCTTATAACTTGATAGTATATCAAAACGGGCACGAGCTGCAGGCGTTTATTGTTACTGCTATCTTCGTCGTGGCACCGAAAAGTAATCACGACAATTAAGGATTGCAAACGAACTCATCTAGTTGCAGTGCAGAAATGTAACGCATGTTAATCCGTCACCGAAGTCTACTTGTCGCGCTCAACACCGCTTCCCTTCGCTCTCACCTTTATCCGACCGCAAGAAACATGTTAAAACAAATGCCATTTTGTTTTTTGCGCGTGCAATCAACCGCACCACAGATTGCGGAAATATCGGGAATTATGCCCGAAAACGCAGCAAGCGCCGTGCATCCAATGCAGACGGTTCAGGCTTTTGCCTACACCACGAAAGTCACTGCTGTCGCCAGCGCCGCCGCATCTCCACTGACGTCACGGGCTGACGCTTGTCTATAGACCAACACCGATCTGTGACGTAAGCACAATGCGGTGGCGCTTCTATCGCCAGCGTGGTCCGACTGGGGGTGAAAAATAGGCTTAGCGCCCATAGGAATACATTGAAGCGAAATATTCCAAAGCAGATTTCTAATTTCACGGGTCATCTGTGATGTCGTTATTCGGCACAGATCCAACCATAAACGCCCTGGAATAGACCGTGGAAGTGTGAAATCTCATACCAAGGCAAAGTATTTTTAAAACACCGCGAAACGTACCGCGATGCGAGTGAGAGGGCGACCCATAGAAGCCGTCGAGCGTTTTGGATGACTCACGATATCTGTCGGTGTTGACATGGGTGGAGTACGAAGAACTGTATCTAGGAGCGCGTACGTGACTTTTTTGAAGCCTACCCTACTGAAAATATTGTACAAGGCTCTGCGTGGTTATCTGTGCATGGTTATCGACCCGCACAGCGCGAGAATGTGCGAACAAGAATGAGCGAACGAGAATGAGCGAACGAGAATGTGCGAACGAGGATGTGCGATAAGAGGACGCGCGATGTGTGCACGGTGGGAGAACGTGCAACGTGCTCACGGCGCGAAGGCGTGCACACTGTGAGGACTTTTGTACCCGTGTGTGTGCGGCAAAATTTGTGCATAGCTATCAACATTCAGAGTGCATGGATGTGGGCACTCAAGGCCCCAATATAGTCCGATGTAACGCGCGCGTGCGCACGTCGGCGAAAAACCGAGGTCTACAGTCCAACGGCACGGCGTGATGAACGTAGCGAGCGCGAGCCGACGCGGCCTAACGTCGCCGACGCGCAAATAGAATCTCGCCTATTTCTCGCCGACCGCGTCAGCCGCGTCGGCCACACATTCTAGCATTCCTCACGCGCAGTGAAGATGGCGGCTTGCATGTAGACAGAGACCATGCTAAAACCACGCGCACATTTCAGACACTGTTGCGGAAAAGCTGCTAGAAGGAATTCGAGGGCGGCCCTGCATCTATGATACCAAGCGGATTGACTCTACAGAGACGTTCAGAGGAAAGAAAAATGGCTGCGATGCAAACTGTCACTAGTGCGGCTGGGCACAGCTGCGTTCTTCGCTGTGGTGCGTGTGCCATGCTCGTTTTAATGCATTGCTCTAGGTGGTGTAACGATGATGTTGTTTCACTTATCTGCAGTACATTCATAGGAAGAATACCAAAAACTGCGGAAGCGACTTCGCATATTGTGACCGGTACACGCCGGAATCGAAGGTCGTACTCGATTTGGCCTCAAGGAACGTCAGTGGCTCAGCAACCAGGGAATTCGCGAAATTTATGGAATTCTACAGGAACTGCGGCCAGCCGAGAAAGTGATCCTCATTACTGTGTAATCTCTAACTCCTCTGTAATCGTACATATACTTAAATTTTGATTAGTTTTCAGTAAAACACGCACATATACAATCATCGTTCCATCTGTAGCCGGCGGCGGCGTGGGCTCAGGCCGTTGCTGGGCTGGACGTCTCCACAGCTGGCTGTAAATGCCTTGTGCCATTTGAACATTTGCAGTAAACACATTGCGTCATTGCCTTGATCACAACAGTATTTAGTGCCTTGATAGGCTGCAGCCAGGTCCCTGTAGGTGCCCTGTCGTCTGCTCGAAAATGCACCCCGAAAACGTACCAGCCCTCGAGGGCGTCTTGTGCGCAAGCGCACCGCGGCATCGGGCACACCAGGCGCGCCAGACTCTAGAAGCGGCAGTTTTTTGATGCGCCCGTCGTAGCCGACGTGCCGTGGCTAACGTCGCAGACTTAGCCAGTCGCGTTGAAAACGTCGGACTATATTGGGGCCTTTAGTGCAAGGAATGAGTGCACTCTGAAGGTGCAAGACATTAGTCTGATCTCAGACGATGAGACATTCAGCATGGGAATGCTACCATGCTATGGTGATACTCTGCATGGTTGCAAGGCTCCTACATCACACCTCATGTTTGTGTTGTGCATAATACTAATATGCCAGCTTTAGGCCTTGTGCAAGGCCTCAATCAGTTTCTGCTACAGTTATGACACAAAATGTTTTGCAGAAATGATGCTCTCCATGAGATGAGTCTCAAGTGCAAAGAATGCAAGCTTCCAAAAGATACATGTGGTCACCTGGATTGGCTTTATTGGCTGATACACTGTGGTCACAAAACATCTGCTTTCGGTCCACCAGGTTCGAGCTTGGATGCAGGTTTCCTTCTTCAGCTGCTCTTGGCCTGTTGGATTCGAGCTTGGATACAGGTTTTCACTGTGCGACGTCTGCAAAATGCAAAAAAAAAAGCCGGACTATATTCCAAAATCCGAAAATTCAGCTGTCTTTACAAGACATTCTGAGAAAGGGGTAATTAGGCGCTCTATTTTTAATTGATAACAATTCAAAAAGGTTCGATTCTGAACTACAGAAATATAACGAACTGACACAAGAATACAGGCGTTCAGCATCAGTCCATCACAAAATCTAATACCTTAGTCGAACAGATATTTCAAGGGTCTTTGAACCATATCCTATCAATCAAAGACATCTGAGCACTGCTTCATGGAAAGCTACAATAACTAGAGTGAACAGAGCAGTGCAAAACCGGAGATTTAAATGGACTTTGAGAAATAGAAGTGTGCATTCTAGGATATGGCTTAGCACACAGGGCTAGGAATAAAACCAAACCTGAAATGAAAGATTATGCAATTCTACATATATGATCATAGAAGAAAAACAAAATTTCATACAGAACAGTATGGAAAGTATATCATCATTGCAACTTGTACAAAAACAGTTGATAACACATCTTCAAAAGTGCACGAGTATTACTTGAGCCCAGCAGCGAATTATCAATGGCAATAGCGGGGTACAAGAGCTTAGTGAGATGATGGAATCTTTCAATGGTGATCGAGAATGCCATGTAGAAGTGGCACAACTCTCCCCAAGTTTACTAAAAGCTCAGTTAGGATTCATGACGGCCCCTCAGCCTTCCTTCCAATAAGGTCGAGAAATACCCTAATCATCCGAGGCAGTGGAAACAGTGCATAGGGATCAGGTTAACTGATATTCACAAACATGCCTTGACTAACACCTTTACTCCAAGCGGTTCTCGAGGCCCTTTTTTTTTTAAATGAAGCTCCACTTGAATTGCTCCTCGAGTGCATGAGAAAACAGAGCATCTATAAGTGGCAATGGCACTACTACGGGGACACCTAGACTTCCACTTGCACACATGGGGCATCGCAGCTTTCACACACTGTGCAGACTTCGTTCTACTGCATACCAAGCCTTTCATGAAAGTGGATATAATAAGGATTCACAGACCCACTCTCTGAAGCATTGGCTCCGAGAACCTCAATCTGACTCGAAAATACTGAAATATCGTTTCAAGTATGACCAAGAAAAGCCTCCTAAGTTTCTGCGGCTGACGTTGAGCATGGATAACTATCGTCAGTTGCAGATTTCAATGCTGTAGTTGATCATCGCATTACGCTACTGTGGTGTAAACACATTTCAAGTCATCACCAGATACCTTAGCAACATTTCAGAGCACGCCGAGTGCCAAGTTGCAGAAAGCATTTGATGGCTAACAGCAAATGAAACATGTGCAGTGGTGGTTTCTGTGAACCACTGTGGACAGTGGTGCAATCGTGGGGAATGTCATATTGTAAATAGGAAGACAGCGAGGTACCGGAGGTGCAGTTGTGCCATGGAACACCTGTGCTGCACACATCAATGGCTTTCTGATTGCCTCAAATATACTTGTATGTCTAGATGCAGTGCTGAAGGGGGGGAGGGTCAATTCTGTCTTTTTAGCTGTGGAGAGATATTTGCAGTTGGTGGAAGGCATGGCTTTTCAAGTGCACTTAAAATTAAAGCTCCTAGCTTGCTTGGAAACAGAAGCGGCATTTGCTTCTGGAAAGACAAATTTGTTGGCTTGGGTGCATGCACTATAACATGCTTCTTTGAACCTCACATGTGCTCAACGCTCGCCGCTGAGCACTCAGAGGGCAAATATGCAACTAGGTCACTAGAGTTCACAGCAGTTCGAGCAGTTCTCAATGCCTAAATCCTGTTCTACATGAGCCATATGTCACTGGCAGTGAATGTTGGTAGATGTGAATTGCTTTCAGCCATTTTTCACAGCTGCCTTGTTCATGCAGTGTGCAAAACATATTTTACTAGGCTGTGACTTTTTTTTTAACGTCCAAAAGCGACTCAGGCTGTGAGAAATGCTGTAGTGGAGGACTTCAGAAATTTCAACCACCTGGAGTTCTTTAATGTGCACTGATGTCGCACCGCACATGGGCGCCTTGCTTTTAGTCTCCATCGAAAAGCGGCCGCCACAGCCTACTAGCCTGTGACTCTTGAGGCAGCTTGTGGATGCTGTTCACAAGGACTTGACATTAGAAAATGAGCATGTTACACGTAGTGGCATGCACTTTCCGGGCCAAATTTTGGCCTTATGGCCCATTCAGTTGGGGGGACGAGAGCAGAGGTGCCGAGCAGTACAGAGAAGTACAGGAGCATGCCGAGCGAGGGTGTAATTTTCCTCCCACGGGAACGCTCTCTGCGTGTCGAGAGCAGTACGCCACGACCATTGTGACCACGCTTCCCTCCCCAGCATTCTCCGCCTACTCGCTGTAGCAGCAGTTGCAACCCGAGGAGAAGCAAACACTTCATGTAGAACTGCTTTGCATGCCTTTGTTCTCACAGCGCGGCGATCTGCCTCCTTTGGCCCTTTCGATGCCAGCAGTGACTCTCAAACCTGAGCAATGCTTTGCAGCCACCATTTAGAGCGTCACTGACTCGAGAAAAGAAAAAAGATGGTGCGGATACACCGCTTTATGTCATGTGACTTCCTCTACACTCGCTTTAGATGAGGGAGCAGCCGGGAGTGCATTCAGGTGCTCTCAGCAAAGGAAAAGACCTCCTCCTCTACCATTGGAAGCCAGTGATTCTACTCCTGCTCTACCACTGGAGGGCACCCGCTTGTCTGAGAGCACTTTCTAAGTGCTCTCGAGGGCGCCTGCTCTCCCACTCGAATTCGCCATAAGTCTTGCCCCGTATGCCACTTGTGCTGTCTGGAGTGGAGAAATATTTCTGAAGGGTAAGTCGGAGGAAATGCTGAAAAGCATTCAAGAATCTGAACTGAACCTTAAGTAGAGAAAAGACTGTTTTCTGCACTTTATGGAGCTGAGGTAGCGTCGAGTGGAGACATGTTTTTGAATTCGGCCACAAGGGTAAAATTTGAATTAACTATTCCACACGCAAAACACTCATGTCCTAATGTCAAGTCCTCTGAACATTCAGAAGCAAACTCGATATTCACAGGCTAACAGAACATGTTTCCCAGGCTGCATGAAAAGGCAGCTGTGAAAAACAGCTGAAAACGCTTAATTTTAGGCAAAATGTCGCTGCTGCTGTGATATTGTTCATGTAGAACATGACATATGCATTGAGAAATGCTGTGAAATTTAGTGACCAAATTTGTTTATTAAGATTTGATTTGAAGTTGCTGCTACACTTGATCTTTGAGCTTGCAGGGCTCAGGGGAGAGGGAAGAAAATATGCGTGCTTCTTCGCTACATATACACCCAAACCAACAAATTCAACTCGCTGATTTCAGTTTCCAAACAAAGCTTGGAGCCACAATGGTCACTGCACTTGAAAAGCCATGCCTTCTGCCTACCGTGAATATCTCTCCACAGAACAAGTGAACCAACCACTTTGACAGCACCGTGTGTCCGAAGAGCACATAGTACCCTGATGTGACAAGCAAGCCATTGATGCCTGTAGCACAGATGTTGACATTGTTCACAAGGCTCAATCGCGCTACTAGTGGCCCCAGCTTCCTTTATACGTACTTGCTAAGACCAAAAATGGGAAGACTGCAAAAATGGAGGGGGGGGGAGGGGGGGAGGAGGCAGCATTTGTGTACAAAAGGGGGAGGTGGCTGCTACTTTCAGGCAGTGTCGGATGCGTCCTAATCTAAACATCCTAAGCATAAACACATGCAGCAGCAAGCATGCAATGCATGTCTAAAGGTGTGCGTCCGTCGAGATATCTGCAGGCCGCCAGCAAATGTTCTCACTACGTCTCTATAGCCAACGCAAAACTGATCTGCATGCCCACCACCAGTTTTCTCTCAGTACCATCAGAGCGCTGTTTAAATTTTTTAATGCAAAACCATAACTAGCCCTTTTACACGTAATTTCATCCGTGACCATCGTTGGCTGCGTTGGTTCCGAAAAAAGAGCAATCACGCCATTGCTGAGCATAGAGCAGCTTAGTAACATAAGGCATGTGGCTGAGCTCAATAAGAAGGGTCAGATAACATGACATTTGGGCAAAGCCTTTAACCTCAAGTACACTGAGTGGCTGCCCTTAGCTGAGATCGAAAGCGAAGCCAGCACAGCATCTATATCTACTGTGGCTGCATTAGCTGTGCATCGCTGCCTACAAGAAACCCAGTACACCAACTGTTTTCGCAGCCAGCGACACCTACTCTTGCTCGGCTAAAGTCTGCTTTGATTGATTTCCTGCTTAGCCAATGATGCCGATGGTGCTAGTGTGGCCTCTGATGGAGATGCTCGAAATTATAATGCCACTGCTGATTTCTCGGTGCTGGTTCCGCAAAAGCCATTCTTTGCAGGCAGAAGCCCCTTATCGGAAGATTTAGGGCAGTGATCGTGCAATCAGAAAGTTTGGTCAAACATCTGAAGTCTTCTAAAAAATCGGAAGGGTTGGCTGCAGGTATGTACGCAACATGCCTTCCCCACAGGTGTGTCCTTGTCTGTGGAAGCCACCAAGCAGAGCAAACTTACTATTAGTCCTCAAATTTGTACCGTAGCTCAGCACTAAGTAGGTTCTGAAACACTGCTCATATACAGCGACAACTTAAAATGTGCAGCACCACAGAAGTATGTGATGATCAACTACAGCACTGGAGTTAGTGATAGACCATGATTATGCATACTTGGTGTCAGAAGCTGGGATGTCAGGAGGGATGCCAAAGCCATACCCAGAAAAAATAATGTGCTAGAAGTTCTAAGTTAACCAGGGTTGACCTGGGCTGTCACTCAGCCAATGCTTCAGAGAACAGATCTGTGCATACTCACTGTATCCACTTTAGTAAAAAGCTTGTAAACCTGCAGTACAAAGCCCACAGAGAGAGCAAATGATAAGATGTCAAGTGTTTGCAAGTTGAGTGCCAGTCTATGAGCCCTCAAGGTCACATAACTGCCAATAAATGAAAAGCAGGCATTCAGGGCTACGTGGAGTTGAAGTCAATGTATTCTTATGAAGTGAAGATTTCATGTCACTATACTCAATCTCACAAGCTGTCTGCTGCACCTGGCCCATTCGAGATCATAGATTATAGTAGGTAATTGTGCTCTTAAGTGCCTCTCACCCCTTGGATTGGCCAGGGTGAAAGTAGGAGCACAATGACCTACTTGGACCCTTTGCAAAACTCAATGCGTCACCTATATTATATAGCAAAATCCTTGTGGGAGAATATTTTTGCACATCTTGGGTGCACAGTCACGTGACACATGGGTGATGTAGCCTATATGTCACATACACATATCTCCTAGATTTTTTTTTTTTTACAGAGGCATGCTGCTCAGTCAAAAGACGCGATGCGCGGGAGTGTAGTGCGCACCGATTCTGTGCGTTTGCAATTTTTTGTTTTCGTTCTGTTTCTTCCGATAGTTTGGTGAAACGGCTGATATGCAATGCGATGCGGGATTCTGGAGTCGTGAGTCTGTTTTTTCGCAGCATGTCGCCGGGATGGTGCGTTTGCTTTCTGCAGTCTAAAAAAAATGTGCAAGAGTACTTGCTGTGTGCGGGGCTGCATATATATTGAGTACCAGAGTGAGAGTTATTTGCACACACGCATGCCCATACGTGCCCATACACATGCAGTTTTGTAGTGGCGCAAAAAAAAGTAATTCTGTCAAGACAGAGCATCTTCTAAAGGGCACGTAAACTTTGACGTCTGGATTAAGCAATAGAATTATGCATGATGTTTCACATAAGGTTTGCTTTATGGGGTTTAACGCCCCAAAGCGACTCAGGCTTGTATCACATGGGGGGCTTAACTCAAGGTACAAAACCGGCCCATGTCCGGACACAGAGCAGTCAAACCTTCGGTGCTACAAAAAAAAAAAAAAAAAAAAAAAAAAAAAAAAAAAAAAAAAGGCAAGCATGCACAGTGCTCTGTGCTTTGCCGAGGCAGCTCCAAGCTATCACTCACTTGAAACCGTGCTGCCTGCGTTGGCCAGCCTGCCCCCCCCCCCCCCCCCCCCCCCCCTCGTTCATTCATTTTTTCCGCACTGCTAAATAAAAAAAAAAGAAAGCATGCATACTGCTGTGCATTTAGCTCGCAGGACAGCTAGACTCCCCTCCCATTACCTCCAATCCCCCTTCCCACCCGCCACTCATTTTAAAGGACAGCCAACATCCCAGCACCCTTGCGTCCTTCCCGCGCAGACCAGGCAACCCTTTTCTCACTCCCTCCCAGTAGAATGAAAAAAAAAAAAAAAAAAAAGCCCATGCAGGACATGCAGGAGTGACATAGCCACGTCACTTTTGTTTCAACAACGTTTGGGCTGCTTTGACCTGAGCAGCAGTATAGGGAGCGCTCAAGATTTGATTGCTTCTGTGCGCAGCGCGTTAGAGCACAGGGCTCGATCGGCCACCTTTGTACCTTAAGTTAAACCCGTTGTGTGAAACGATAGTGCGGGAAAATTGTTGGTTCATAAGCTAAGCCACATCTTTTATGAATTTAAAGCTTAACTTCAAACACCAACGTTTATGTGCCTTTAGAAGATGCTCTCAGTCTTGACAGTTATTTCTTTTCTGCCACTGCAAAACAGCATGTGTGTGGCGTGCGTGTGTGCAAGTAACTCATGCACTAGCCTTGCATGTTTTCATTACAATGAGGAAAACAAATGCACAATCCCTGCAGCGCACTGTGAAGAAGCAGACTCTTGACTCCGTGTCCTTGCATTGCTCGAATACCACCAACGCCACTAAACCACCGGAAGAAAAAGAATGAAAGCTAAGCAAAAGATAGCAAACGCACAGAATCGGCGCTCACTCTAAATTCCCTTGCATCATGCTTTTTGACTGAGCAGCGCTTCTCTCTCAAGGAAAAAAAGAATACAAACTCCACAAGATATGTGTACGTAACACATAGGCTATGTCACTGATGTATCACGTGATTGTGCACTGAAGACATGCAAAAATATCCTCCCAATTCCCTTTGGGGAAGAAGTTGGGTGCAATGCTGAATATTTCTGTATCAAACCTCATGTTATGCACGAATCTGACGACGAGCATGCCTTCACTATTGAAAACCAGAAGGGCAGAAGTGGGGGGGGGGGTTATGAATTTTGTTACCGAGTGGAGCAGGTAATGGATGTGGTCACTGTCACAAGAAATGTCTCCTGGCAGCCACCTATTTCTGCCCCCAAAACAGGTTTGGCCGCCACAGTGAAGGGGTTTGCGCTGAGCAGAGAAGCATTGCAGAAATATTCTTCCAGAAAAACCCCATACTTCATTCATGGTCTATGATTACATATGGCATAGTATTATCAATAACACTCCCCTGTTTTCTCTTTTCACTTTACATACAAATTATATTCGCACTCAGTTTAGCTACCAAAAAAAGTGCAGGGGGGCCTTTTAGAGAGGAAATTTGTCAGAGCTGATTTATAAGAAAGCAGCCATCAACGGGTCTAGTTGAAGACAGGAAGACCAGAAAAATAACCCTCCAGAAAGGTCTTCAAGGAGTTCCAATTTGAGAAAAATTTATTCACAGCAGTTTTGCATAAATGTGTGAAATTTAGGAAAACAAAGACAAACATGCTGAAAAAAAGAAAAATTAAATAGGGACAAGAGAGGTGGCAACTGCGAAAAAGAGAGCCACCTGTAACCATGGTCTGGACGCGTATATCCGATCCCAACAAACGGATGCGACGCGAGGGGGAAAACGAAGATGGAGAGGGAGAAGAGGCCGTCGGCTGGCTGTTACGAGCTGCGGCCGACACCCCCATTCCACGCTAGCGACCCGTGGGCCTCGGCCAACACCTTCTCGGCGCCCGTGTTGTGGTGGCAGCAGCGGCAGTGCGCGATGCGCGGTGTTGCGTGGATGTGTGTGCGCGCTCGTGTGCTATACTTGTGCCGCGAGTTTTCTCCAAAGACCGCATGAGGCTAGTCATCTTGTCTTGCACCGCCCCGGATGAACTAAATGCGATTTGTGCATTGATTCAATCGCTGGCGCAAGGCCGCTCCACGAAGCCCTTCGTGGCTCAGACGCAGGTTTGTTACATACCGCTTACATGCAAATCGGCCCCGAAATGCGATCTATTTTATGAGGTAACCCAAGCCTTGTATTTCGGCAAGATCCCCACTAAGGTACGACTGTATTACTTACGCCCTCCGGTGAAGAAAAGACCTGCATTTAAAAAAAAGCAAACCGTCCGCAGCTGTGCTTTCTGACCGCCTCTACTGCGTGCAGACACGTTCCGCCGTGCATGCACTGAGAGTGATTTGTGCATTTCGCAAGGCTACAATGAAATGAAAGTGCGGAGACCAAATGCATTTGGCTGCTTTCGGGATGACGTGTTTTGTTCTACTGACAGTAATGTGCGGCTTCTGCAAGCTCTAAATGAAACAGCTGTGATTGAAGTTTGGCTATGTGTAAAGCACGAAGTTCGTTACTCGTCCGCTTTCATGAATGACATGCACGCCCTTTTTTATTTGATCTTGGAAACCAATTCCAAAATTTGGAGATTGCCCGCATTATCATCAGAGGAAGTGACCTTTACAGTATGAAACATTGTTTTTGTATGCTACTTTTTCGATAAATGACAGCCATGTGGCACATTTGAGAACAATCTTGTTTGCGTTATGCCCCGTCGCCATCTGCTGCCTCTGACTGCACTCGCGAGTTTTGTTTCGTTAATTTGCATGGTTACTAAACAGCTTTTTGTTGCTCTTTTGGTGTGGTATAAGGGGTTCAACTTCTACAAGCAAGTTTCTTTTTTTTTTGCAAAGTAAGTGATGACAATTTGTTGCTACAATATATTAATCCATTTCTCTCTGCCACCAGCCCAAAGTGCCATGTCCGGTGAAGGTATATGTCTATACTGATCAGTTAAGCGAGACAGAATGCATGAAACAAAGTCAGTGACTGTTTTCACATAGAGGAATAGAGAAGAAGTAATTCATTTGTAGCCAATGTGCATGAAGCAAAAAAGGTACTATCATTGGCATGTTTTAACCTTTGCAGCATATCTGCACTCTTGCTGCCCATGCAGCCACTAGTTGCTACTGTTACGATATGGACAAACTGTCCCGATGAACTAGAATTCTGGCAGGATTATCCACAATCACTATAATATTTGGCTTCTGCTGTGCCTTGGTTGTATAGTCCTTCCCCCTAGCAATAGCAACACACTTTCACCACTAGTACATCAAGTGAAAGTTGCTGGTTTGCATCATGCACCTTGCAGCACAACCTTGTGCCACTCTTAGGATAAATTAAATTTGAAGGGAATAAACACTGCATGTGATGAATAAGACACCAGTGGAGTGCACGTCAATAGAGTGCCCAGATGTACAGGCGCCCAAATCTTTAACTGGCGTGTGCGAGCGGCGACTTTTCTGTGCGTCAGCGCCATATGACGGAGCGAAGTTGGAAACAGGATGAGGCTAAGCGCATGCTCACAAAGCAGGCTCAGCTGGATGCGTCGTCTGCCAGGCTGTTCCGTCCAGCTGAGCGTGCTTTGTGAGCATGCGCTTAGCCTCATCCTGTTTCCAACTTCGCTCCGTCATATGGCGCTGACGCACAGAAAAGTCGCCGCTCGCACACGCCAGTTAAAGATTTGGGCGCCTGTACCATTCACAGTAGCATACTGCACCAGTGAAAACTGTCAAAAAGTGTGAAAAGCTCATAGCCAACTTTATTATAAGCGGAACATATTTCAGCTCCATCATGTAATGAGTTGCAAGACGAGAAGCGAAACTTTTCCATAGACGTATCATCAATAGTGGTATTTAGTTAGAAATGTTGCAGTAAGGTGTTCACTTGGCACAAATGGTCTGAGGCTAAGGTTGATGGAAACTGCCTAGCCGGTGTCATCGTCCAGAAGAGCCAGACTTTTTCCATGGCCACAGTGGAAAATGTGAAGTGCTTCCGAGCTTCTCCTTTCCTACTTTTTTTACCCTCCGTCTTTGTTTATACATAACTTATTTTTCATTTTCAATTCAGTTTCATTGCTTCATTAACATAAACTTGTATTTTTTTACATTGAGAAAAACATCCATGAGCAATTTCATTGCTTCAAAATATGGACCTCTGTTAAGAACTTATTCCTGCTTCATTTCTTCACATGCACCAAGCAAAAACCATTAAGCTCTGGTGTCGTAATTTCTGGATGCATAAACAATACTGCCCTACACTGTCACTATCTGCAAAAAAATCTGTTATTGTGTCCTGTAAAGCTGGAAAAAAGGTACAAAATTCTTGTGATGCTCAAGTTGGCAGACAATCTCTGCATACTGTCGATTTCAGTCGTACTCCATGTCTGTCATCTTAAAGTAGAAGGGTATGAAAAGTGAACCAGATATGATTAACGCAGCCTTTTTGATATATTTTGTTCTCAGTGACTTATGAATACACAGCTTTCTAAATATATTTTCTGTCACATATGGCCCCTATAGCCAACATGATTAAATGGTTTAGAAGAATGTCAGTTTGGGCTAAATAGTGCATACTGTTCGAGACTGAAAATAATAGTGCTAAGAAGTGACACAAGAGAGAATGACGCAGGACGAGCGCTAAATTCATCTGGCCTTTATTCACTGCCAAGGCAGCAAATATATAGAAATTTTAAGGCATGCGCATGAACAACAACACGACACATTAAACAAACCGTTCAAGATATGTCATCTCGGTCTTGAAAAGGTGAACCGATGTACCACTCACACGCTTTCCCTCTCTTTCTTATGTGAAACGCCTCCAAGACCTCGCGTGCCTTCAAATCTCTACTTCTGCCCAGAATCTTTATCTCATGAAGCTGTGGTTCACATATCTTTCAGTGCACGCATATTTTTTTCCCCCGGTGCATGTTTTGCCGCTCGGTTGCACATGAAGCAATTTGCACAATGCTGTGAAAGATGTGCACCTCCTGGTTCTTTTTGTGATAGTGCATGCTCAGCTACACGGTCATTCACACGGCGCCTCGATTGGCCCACATAGGCTTTTCCGCAGGCCAGTGGTATCTCATATACTACTCCTATGCAGCACTTCACGTACTGCTTGCCATGTTTTTTGCTGCAAGCGCCCTCCTTTTCTCGCAATGCGCGCGCATAATTGTGCAAGCTTTCGTGGAACCTTTTTCACATTGTGCGGAACCCTGTGAACATAGGGTACTACTTCTGGTTTCACGCTTGACTTTCTTGTCTCGCACGACTTTTTGAACATTGCACGTTTTGGTTTTCCTTAGGAAGGCTTCAGCATCACCAGTGATTACCGAGCTTGGGAACCCCGCCATAGCAAATCAATCCACTTGCTTTTCAAAGCTCGCCTGCATAGTATGTTCACACGACTTCACAAGAGCAGACCCAAGGCAGAGGTTAGCAATAGCGCGTTTCAGTCTTTGAATGAGCCGAGGAATAAGGCAGCAGCTCCTTCCGTGTTCGAGGCGAGTATTGCCAACACACATGATGCTCGCCCAAGGTAATACTTAAATCTATACTTAAACTGAAAATATCCTCGCAAAGGGAGTTCACGGGTAAAACACAATCCCTGCCCCTCTTCTTGAAAGTTGGCTAAAACTGGGCTTACAGCATCTGTGTAGGTCAAATCTTTCTGTTCTTTAATAACTATTAGAAAATCATCAACATACCTGAAAACGTTTAGTACCTCCTTCTCAGTCAAACTGAGTTCTAGGGTGCGGTCATTAAAGGCTAAAAAAATGTTAGCACAGTGGCTACGCAGGATCTCATGCAAATCCTTCGTCTTTGTCGGTAAAAGCTGTTATCAAAAGATACAAACGTCACACTGAGATGAAATTATACCAGCTTCATAAAATTACTAATTGACACACCTGAGGAGTTCTGAAATCAACTGTGCCGCTACTCTCTATGGCATCCCTTACAGAAGTGAACAAGGAAGGCATCGTGGGGCTGTCACATGAATATGCATTCATGCACTTTGAACTCGGGTGACTACAGTTTCTGGACCAAAAAGGTACATTTAACCTAGCAGCAATGAACATTTGTCAGTATCCTTCCTTTAACTGTGCTTTGTAGGCCATATCTGTTAGCAGCTTCCTAGCACCCTCTACAGACAAAAGCTTGTGGATGTGTGTTATCAAACAGCCTGGTAGGTACCATAGGTTTTGGTGGAACCAATAAGCTTGAAATGGTTGTGAAAATGTTATGAACTCTGGGGACTATGGTTTCTGGGCCAAAAAGGTACATTTAACCTAGCAGCAACAAACAATTGTCAGCATCCTTCCTTGAACTGTGCTTTGTAGGCCATATCCTACCTGCAACTCAAGTCTGAAGAGTTCTGTACCCACATTATGGCAGTTGTCCAGCTGTCCCCTTTCTTAGCAACCGAACTCTCGTCTTCATTCATGCTGCATATACATTTAGTATGTTTCCTTTTTGTTGTGGCATGAAAGGATTGGATAACCACAATATTTAAGATGACTACTGGCAGAGCACTCCAGTATTAAATTTAACAAGGACTTTATAACGTCTTAAATTACACAGCAGAAGTCAAACTTATTGAAGCACTATTGATTTTCTAATGTACCGGTGAAAAACACAAGAACACACAATTTCAACAAAGACAGGCAATTTCCTTCAATTTGTTTACTGCACGGCAATGACATCTGAACAGCACGCACGAGCTGTTATAATTTGGTTAAAAAAAAGCATGCATCTGCTCTGGTGTATGTATGTAGGGTATGCTGTATTGCTATTTCTAAAGAAAAAAAAAAACACTTTGACCAAAATGTGGCTTCCCTGGCTTAGGGAGAGCGAACCACTTTGCAGCTCTTCATCTATTTACAAAAATACTCTATTACCATCAAGCAAAAAGCCAGGCTTGCTAACCAAGTGTACATATGTTTTACAAAGCTAGAATTTGCATGTTTCGATTGTAGTTTGTACTGCCTTGCAGTGGATATCTAATGGGGGAGGCAGTAAGTTACAACTGGTCGGCCCCACAGCTACAAATAAATATAGCAACGACATACCAAACCCCCACAAAAATACTTATCATCGATGTGTGACCGCTTACAGAGTAAAGGATAAAAAATAATCATTTAGGCAACCAGCGCCAAGGCAACGACGAAATTGAGTCGTGTGTGTTGTCCATTTTGGCCTTGAAGTCGAACCAACTTGCCCAACAGCACAAGTCTCAATCGAACAGTTTGAAGCATGAGCGCTCAAATCTCGAAGCAGTAGTACAAGTATAACAGTAGAAACTTCAATTAATGACGCACATTTCGTGGCACCACCAAAGAACTATATGGATCTAGCGCCAGTGCAGTCAAACCAGACAGGCAGACGCTTTAAAACTCGGATCAACATTATGCTACTAGCCAGAGCCAAGTACTTGCGGGCAACACATGCGGCAACAGCCGTAGACATCCTATGGTAACAGCGGACCGCGTCCGTGAAAACCGCATACATTCAGAACATAAATATCTTTAGTGCATTTCCGTAAGCACAAGACAATTCACGAAAGCCAATAGTTTAAAATCCGGCTTAATGTGGAAACAGACGGTGCCTGAAGTGGTCATCAGAAAACCAACATCGCTTCAGCACTATTGCTGGGAAAAAATGTGAACTTGCAGCGCAACTGTTTCCACACTCGTTTAAGGTTAATTTCAAAAGAAATGCTTTGCAAACCGGGAGGAGCAAAACAAACCTCTGAGATATTCTGAGGAGATAGCGAGCTCGCTATACTGGGCGCAGCCATCTTGCAAAATAACATCAATGACACTAAGAGAAAAAACAAAATGTGTCAAATATAGCCACATTTAACTGTTCCAAAACATGCACGCAAAGTAGTGAATTATATTGTATTTTGTGTTATGACGAGTAAACAAAATAATTTGTAATGTGTCTAAAGGCACATGATTGTATGTGAACAGTAGCAGTAGTCAGGCAGTCAATAGGTAGCAGCGTAGCAACACAACGCAACCACAGCGACATTAGCAGCATGGCGCATTGTGGTGCAGCACGGGAAGAAACTTGTACACGGTGGTTTTGAATTCGGACATCATCAAAGTGGAGCCATAGAGCTTTCATCGTCAGGAACGTTGTAAACTTCGGCAGTGGATCATGGTTCGGGCCAGCGGACGGAGACCCGAGGACGACGAGCAGCGTAGGCGCGGTGTGTTCCATGCAGTGATAACTAAAAGATGACCCTTCGTTTAGGACTCCATACGGGTGTTGTAGCTAGAACGCAGCTCAGGGCTTATTCCGAAGCACACGTCTCTGGCAAGGCTGTAAACAACCTAATATTTGAGACGGGGCCTGCTGTCCTAAAACGACTAGCGTACTGCAGCTTTTTTGCAGATGCCTGCGGCTGTTTCGTTGGTGATACTCTGACGATGCGCGAGTGCTGCCATGGCTTTGTGAAAACTTTCAAAAGCTGCATTTCAAAATGCGCAAAATAAGAGAGCTAGATAATGCAACCATAGTACATGCTCTCTAGGTAAGTATGAACTTCATGCTGCAAACTGAATTATAGCTCAATTATTCAGCAATCTTGATTCAAAGGTAATTGCGTGAAATGTAGGGACAAGGAAGAAATAATTAAGCCACCATCTTCCACAACTGCACAAATGTAACGAGCGCTCATATTTTGCACAGTTTTGCATAAAGTTCTCACGAGCAAACTTCTTTCACCTCCCAGTTATGAGCATGCATTGTGTGCCCGTTATTGCTTCCAAAGCATTTTATAACACCAGTACAATTAGTCATACCTTGCTAACAGGTACACATTGATTCTAGACTCAAACTGCCTCATAAAAAGTTTCCTGTTATCAGAAATCTTGATGAAACAAAGATTAAATGCAGTGTCAAGCCAAGTTTGTAGCAGTCAATTGTTCAGTTCTTTCATGTGCAATATCGTGGTTGACATTTCATGCAAATGATTTAACACCTTGACGTGCCTAGTGAGTTATGACAAAACATGGTATAGGCTACATTCTCATCTTTACAGTGGAACTGTGTTTGTTAAATAAGTGTCTCGTCTCGCACATAATTGCTGTAGAATTGTTACTGAAAGGGCCCACGAAAAGCCATTTATTAAAACTAGAAAACGCGTGCAAGCAATCAGTACCTCTGCAATGCAAACATTTTCAAGCTACCTGCATTAGCACTGATCGTATCGGTGCAAAAAATTACTCTTGTCCTCATCAACTCAGCGCATGCCACCATGCCCTATCCCGCCTGCCTGCCTGCATCACCTGGGAGTGTCCAGTTATTTTGTGCACCCAGCAGACCCCAATAACATCATTGAAGAGTGAGCGCACGAGAGGCGTCACCTTATTTGATTGCGAGCAGTTGCCAGGAGCACTTTTTAAACATTATCTGCAAAGTTTTGAAATCTGACTTGAGTGCTCAGAAAGACCACCTCCGTGAACTTCTTGCATTAGAATATTACCATTGAAGCACTCATCAGCTCAGCATGTTTATCAGCTTCAAGCAGGTAGGACAACTTTATAGACTGTGACTGTACTAGCTTAATCAAGCAATTCTTGAAGCTTTGTGAGGGGTGTGACGATACCTCTGAGCATGTCCATCTGCTTCATTCTTTTGCTTGCCTGTGCCCGCAATGAACATGAATTCTTTCCTGCTGAATGATAGTCATAAAGGACCTATGAAAATGGCTTTCTGGGCTGTGTTAAATGCTTCACAAATTTTCCTGATTGTCGTTGCGTTTGCCACATGTCAAAACCTACTTTCTCAAGCACTGACGCACATTTACCCCCATTTTTCAATGATATGCTAGGTCTCCTAGGGCACCACTCACATCACACTTGTGTTCAACAGCACCACTTCCACACAGTATTAACATTACAGCGGGCCTGACATAACGGAGACAATGTTTAGTTCGGGGTCATTTCCTTTTTGCATTAACTGGAATAGTCCTTTCCGCTTGCAAAGGTAACAATTTCTTTTTCCAACGGATGCCAAGCGTTGCCCTTAAGTGGACTGATGAAGCCAAGACATTTGCAGGGGTCAAGTGGATTCAACTAGTGCAGGACCTGGTTAACTCGAGAAATATGGGAGAGACCTTTGTCCTACCTGGGCCTAGAAGCAGTGTGTCCTACTCAAGATCCAAGGGTCTTGGAGGGCTGGATTCCGATCTCACCCTCTTATCTCAAAGGCAAAGTCTGAGTTTGCAGCACTTGCCAAAGTGGCCATGCCGTATAATCTTCTGCCATAAAGACAACCTGATACCCAGTAAGCGCCCGGCCATGACAGCTGCGAACTACTTTCTGACAAAGTTAAAGTGGAAAGACGGGCTAGTTGGTATTGGTATGATGACTGCGGGTACAAAAACACAGGATGAAGGAAGGAGACAGGCGCAGGATGAACGCTTCGTCCTGCATCCTTTGAAGCATTTGCCCTGCGTCTGTCTCCTTTCTTCTTCCTGTGTTTTTTGCACTGAGATGCATATTTTTTTCTGGCAATGGCATGTGATTTTTCGCTCATGATGCTGACACATTCCATAACGCTGACAGCAAATTTTCTGCAAAACACTGCAAAAATTTTGTTTTTAAAATTAAATTTTAAATTTTAAAAGTTTTACAGGCTTCCCACGCGAATTCAGTTGAGTGGTACCTTCTCGTAAGTGCAGAATAAAGCTCGCTCGATGGCCGATTGGCTGCTGTTGCCTTTTTGTCCTACCAAAATGTTTGCTCACCTATGCCAATGTCAAAATGACATTGCGGCAAAGCGAGCCAGTTCCAAATCAAACAGTTTCATGGTGTAGCGCCTTCCCCTGGCTGCGCAAAGACTGCGGCCAAAGCATGGCCGCTGGAAAAATGAAAAAGGACGCCGGCTGGCAGTGGCACTTGAAACCACAGTTGGCTGGTCTGTTCTAGTCTAGATCCTTATCAGCTGTCTCGTCCTTCGCTCCTGAGGTCTTCAGCCTACAATGTATTCGGCCCCTGTTCCTTTTTGCATAATGCCAGCCTTGCCTCGAGCCCAAGTAGCATTTAGCTTCTGCGGCATTGTTTTGATATGATAGCTTAAAGACTTCGTTTTCCAGAAAATCCAGCAACAGCAGCAATATTGATGTGAGCGAAAAATCATGGGCATGCCTCTGGCAGGTAGCAGTTGGCAGGTGAGAAGCCGTGCACTGACTGGTCAGCAGGTTGTCTGTCGCCACGAAGCCACAAGACATGGCCGACTTGGAACTCCTGACTCAAGCAGCTTCTTTGAGATGGAGGGGGAAATGAGAATCGGACTCACCGGAAGCCTTCTATACTGTAACAAGAATCTCCCATTGATAGCGCAAGGTACAACACCGATGCATCGTATCCTCGTCGATCGGAGCAGCCAGCTGGGAGCCCCAACCGAGTGCCGTGCGCCGAGTAGAGTGGTTGGCAGCCATTGTCTCCCTCCTCACACAGAGCAGACAACTGACGTTACATGGCATCTCTTCTCTAGCTGCAACACAGCAGGCCCACACCTGTGTAGCCTAGACTAGTTGAACCTGTTATGCCCATTTAGAAACTGCTTGAGTAATTCATCCATACTAAACAGGCATGAAACAGATAACGAGTCAAGCACATTACTCCTATGCCATGCAGGCACGTTCTTGGTTGAAGCAGGTCTTTTTAGCTATGGCTGTTGGTGTTTCACGTAATGTGCTGGCTCACGAGTATAAGCTAATGAGTAGGTGTGGGATGATAGTGTCACAAATTCAGGAATTGGTGATTCAGCGAGTTGTAAAGTAATGAGGATCTGCAGGGGAAGCCATTAAAACTATCGCATTAGGGCTGATGTCTTCGGGTACGGACACACTGGCGGGAGAACGCGCGCGGTGTGCCGCCAGCGGTAGGACGCCCGCGCGGCAGAGAGGCCACATCGGTTTCGCGCGGCGATCGCCGCGGAGGTCATGTGACAGCGCTGATCTCGCCTTGTGTCGGACTGTGTGAGCTGATCTACAAATCTTTTTTCGGCCAGCAGACCTCATTCCAGCTTCTCCTTGTCCCTCATCATCTACCGCGACGATCGTGTTTGCTCCGCAGCACACCGCTCGAGCATTCGAAACAAATTTACTGTCCTGTTTACATTTTCCCCGACCTGAATGTTCAGCGGACACTCAAGTATGAAAACAACTCGCCTGCGAGATCGAATGCTTTGCCGATGATCGCTCATCGGTTGATTTTCGCGTAAAAGGGGAATAAGCGAGCAGCCTCAAGAAAGTTCCATTATTCTCTCACTGAGGCCAAGTTTTCAACACGGAGGCACAAAAGGAGAATGCTCGCTTCGTCGTTGATTGCACGGAGCACTTGAGTTAACTTCGGTAGCAAGCACGAGATGGCGACACTGACGCACACGTCGCTGAGCCGGACGTCTCTCATTGGCTCTTCTGATTCGCGGCACGCGGTAAGCCGCCGAAAATGGCTCCTCGACCCATTCGGCGCGCGGCAGGTTTTGCGGCAAGCTGCTTGCCGCCGGCGGCATGCCGCGCGCGTCTTCCCGCTAGTGTGTCCCTACCCTTCCAGTTTTTTTCTCTTTTCTTGCGTTTTTTTTAAGGTTTGATTTTTTTTTTATTTTTGAGGAAATATGCTAAAAGGAACCTATAAAGGTAATTATTGTCATTGTAATGCAGTACACTTCTAGGATTTTTTTTGTTGGTATTCAAGTCAAATTTTAAATGTCTCTGCATACCCCCTTTAATTTACAAATTTCTCAAAATTGCTTTTCGCAGTCTATTTGGACATCATCTCGCGGCCTATTCTTAGCTGCCCCCTACTGACATAAACTTGGCCATCTGGGACCAAATGATGCAGGCAAAATGGGCCACAGTGGGGAATGGTTGTGACATTTTCTTTACTTTTCTCATCGGCATGTGTCGAGTTGAAGGGAAAGGAGGGGCATTATTTTTTACCTCCATCTGTGTTGCTTAAAAATTTGTGTCGTGGAAATGAGTGATGAAATACTAATCGTTAGTGCACCTTTTCTAGCCACAGCAAATATCTTTTCATTGTTCCTTTAATTGAGCTGAACTAGTTCGTTCATTATCACAAAAATGTATGCAGCTTTGCTTTCATCTATTTGTTCCTTCTTTGTTGTGGTTTCCATGCAGCAGTTTTATAACAACTTTATTCCTTTCGTGCACAGACAAGTGTAGGAAAATGAATGGCTCGTGACGACATGCATATGAAAAAAGCCAAAAGTGGTTGAAATCAAGTAAAGCATATGGAAATTTTTATTAATGTTGTTTCACAGGATATTCAATGGAAAATTATTACCTTAATCGTTTTTTACCTGAAAGATTACGGTGGAAGTAGGAGAGACGGCAACTATATGTAAATAGAGAGATCCAAAGCTAGAGCAGTGGCTGTTAAACCTTGTTCGTCCGAGTATACTAATTCGGTTGTGCATAGCCGAATATTGAGATTGCTCACAAGGGTCACCCCCAACCAATGCGGCAATAGGTCTAATACCACAAGTGCCACTTGGAATGCGATTGAGTGGTGAGAGTAGCAGCTGTACCAAAACCCTTTAGTCCTCCTCTAGGAGCACCAAAGGGTTCTAGCCAGAGCCACTGTTAAAGGTATACTTCAGGGAATTTGCAACTTTCTCTGAAATCGCTGAAATTGCATTCAGGAGATGCAGTTATCAAAAGCTGTTTTGTGCACTGCTTTGAGATTATTGTACTGGCAAGTTATATTTTGTAGAAGATGGCTGTAAAAGTGTGAACTTTCCTTAGAACTAGTGCTAGGTAGTTTTTAATGAGGAATTATATACAACTCTGAAAAGTTTTGTTAAGCAAAAGCTGTAAAGAACTGTATTAACACGATAAGTACAAACCATCTTCTCTTGGTCACGTGTCAGTGTATGTTGTGCCTCGAGGCTCCAGTATTGTGCTCTTTCTGTGATGGGTTCCTTGCGACATAGGCAAGTGGCTTTGCCTTATGAGTGACCTTAAAGCAACTCGCACTTCCTTTAGTTTTGCACTTGTACAATCAAGCACAAGAGACGAATTATAGGGTCATTCAGCACTACACATCTTGCATCTACAGTACACCTAATGTGGAAAGCCTGGGAGTGTTGCCAGCAATCTCTCTGTTATGCTTTTCTCACTCCGAATTTTTTTTTTATACTGTCCTCAACAGTTGAAAACGCAGCTGAGTTGATGCAGATAATTTTCGGATAATGATTTGGTTTGTCCGCACATTCACGAAGCATGCTTGGGTAGGAATACAGAAAAATACCGAGTTCTCACTATACACTAACTATCTTAAACGCAGTGGCGAACTGATTGTAATCTTCATTTATCGGAATTTGTTTTTGGCAGAATCACAAAGTGGCGGAAATATGTGTAGGTGGTTTCTTCACATTCACATTCAAGAGACTAACAGACCAAAATGTGTCATAAATTATGATGGAAATGGCAAGCTCTTGCCTTGCAATTGAGGACAGCAGTACAGGGAGCAAAAGGATTTATTTATCACTGAAAATCTTATCAAATGAGCTAGAGTGTTACATTGCTGTGAAACCTTGCCGTTACCGGTGCATCCCACCATATGGCCACATCTCGGTGAAGTATTAGAGTGCACATGATTTTTTCTATTTCTTTCACGAGTGTTCATGTTCTATTTTAGTTTATGCACTCTCTGGCCATCACTCTGCTGATTATAAATGCTCCCTTCACTTCGCCAGTGAAGTGCGTCTAGCTTCTGTCACTCTGTGGAACAACAATGTTTTGCATTTCTTGGCTGCAATGGCGACCACGGTCATTTAACCCTTTCACTGTCGGCTGTTTCTGACCGGGACGCACCCCCAGTGTCGGCTTGGTTTCAGAGAACGAGCATATCAGGGAACGAGCATAAGGATTTATGAAGTCGAAAGAGAAAAAGATGGAAAGAGGCTAAAACACTCGTGTGCTGCTCCTGCTAACGGCAAGCTGTCCTCAAGCGAGGGCGCATGGAGAGAGCGAATGCAGCAATCGAGTCATATGTCAGTCGGAGAAAGGCAACCGCGTGTGGCCCTGAACTTGCCACGCCGTAGCGGAAGCGCGACAAGGAATAAAAATAAAAACCTCCAAACCTGCCGCAGATGGCAGAGCAAACTTTGAACCCATAACCGCACGCGCACGCCGCTCGAGAGAGTAGTGTCACGGAGCGACCACGCCCACTCCCACGAGCAAAGAACGGGCGGGCGCGGTCGCACCATACTTTTCCATATATGTGTCATATCGGCGCGGAGCGAGCATATCAGCTTGTAGAAAGATTCAACAGATGGCGGAGCAAGTCCAAGCGCGGTAGCTTCACGGTGAGGCGCGAAGATTTGAACGCAAGATAGAATACGTACGGGTACGTTATTGACACTGCGGGGAGGAAACGCGAATACGTACCGGTACGTTCGTGACAGTGAAAGGGTTAATGCTTGCATAGACTTAGGCGTTTGTCAAAGTGCCATAACGGCTGGGTGCGGGAACTCATATATATATTATTCTCTTCTGTAAAAAAAAATGAATGTCTGGCAGCAGAGCTTTCTTTTTATATTAGCTTTCAATACATCCTTTTTGCCCGCCTGTGATTGACATTTTGCTCATTTATCATGGTTTCCAGCTTCTTCATACAAACAAAAGACATCAGTAACATCAACTGATGAAAATATTCTTGGTAAAAACTTTTCTACAGCATTTCTAACAAAAATTTCATGGAATGATTACCTTAGAAGTATGTTTTTCATTGTGCCAAAAAGATTAGGTGTTTAAACTTTTGTAAGGTGTGAGAAATGTACTCATTTTGCAAAGACATTGTTGTTGCATGTTGCAGCCATAAAAAGTTTGCAATCTGCAGTTCTCGTAGGACGTAAATTCACTAAGGTGTAAACAAAAAAAATGAGAGATATAATTAGCTGAGGAGGAAAAACTCGAAAGCCCATCATATTCTCCACTGTAGCCATAGAAAAAAGTCTAGCTCTTCCGCACGATGACACAGCTAGGCAGCTCCGAATGGCTTTATTAACCACTGGCTGTTTGTGTCACAGGAACACTTTTGTTCCTAATACAGTGTGCATTAAAAGACGTTTTGCTTTTTGTCCTGTAACTCATTACATGATGGAACTGAAAGAATTTACATTTAAAATAACGCTTAGAAATGAGCTCAGTCCTACTTCACACATTTTGATTCAGTTTTCACTGGTGGCAGCACGCTAACTGTGACTGGTGCATCTGTTGACTAAACTATCAGTGAACAGCAGTTGATGATTTTTTTATTCTAGGAAGCAGCTAGAAATTCAATGGCACAAGGTTGGTACTGTGGGGGGCACGAGGTAAACCAGCAACTTTTGATGTACAGACTGATGTACAGACGTCAGCAAGTCTGCCCGGAGTGCTCGAACACCAACCTGTCGCACAAAGAAAGTGAAATTTTTGAGCAGGGGCCCAATTCTAGGAACAATGATGGCGCTATACTGAAGGTGCATAGGCATACTACTTGCACTGACAGCTACACTTTACCACTAATAGAGCAGCCCAGACAAAATTTCACTTTGTTTGCTCCGCAGCACACCTCTTCAGCATTGTGGACGTGTCGACGACTGCACTAGTGGTGAAAGTGTGTTGCTATTGCTAGGGGGAAGGACTATACAACCAAGGCACAGCAAAAGTCAAATATTATAGTGATTGTGTTCAGCCATTTCGCTGCTAATATGTTATTATTATGCTATTATGAATCAAATCATATAAGAATACCCAAGTACAGATGCAGATCTGCTAAGCGAACTCCGAAGCAGATATCTCAATACCGGTAGCAACCCCAATGCTACCTATGAGTACAAAGGGGTTCCTAATGAAGACTTCGACAGAGAGATCGCGGAAGCGGAAATTTGGGCCGCAATTCGCCATTTACATACTACCTCTCAGCTATTAACGACTTAATGAATGAATATTGGAACAAAGGTGAACTTTCGCAGATGTGGAAACACGTGAAGGTTGTCTTTATTCCTAAACACAAAAAGAAACTAAGCATAGAGAACTTAAGGCCCATCTCTCTTACGTCGTGCTTAGGTAAACTTATGGAACATGTTATTCTAAATAGGCTTTAGAACTACGCAGAAGAGAATGACCTTCTGCCCAGCTCAATGATTGGCTTCAAAACTCAACTCTCTACTCAGGACGTAATGCTTCAGTTGCATGCAGAAGTGATAGATCCCCCTAACAAAACCGGAACCAAAGCGATTTTTGCCTTGGATCTGGAAAAAGCCTTCGACAATGTCTCATGAAGCCATTCTCCAAACCCTCGCCAACATAAACGCAGGGAACAAAACCTTTAATTACATTCCTTCCTTTCTCTCGGGAAGGACTGCGGGCAGAGCTAAGTATCGCAGGACTTGCATCGGACAAAATAGCAATAGGAGACAGAGGAACCCCGCAAGGATCAGTCCTCTCTCCCTTCTTGTTCAACCTAGCAATGATAGATCTGCCTCCCAAACTTGAAGAAATCCAAGATCTTCAACACTCCCTATACACTGACGATGTCACCTTGTGGGTAGCAAAAGGTTCGGACGCTCACATAGAGGAAACGCTTCAAGAAGCAGTGAATGTAGTCCAGTCATACACTAACCAGATTGGGCTGAAATGCTCACAACATAAGTCTGAACTACTAGCAGTGAGAAGGAAAACGCAAGACAAAGTAGAGATAAAAGTCTGCCTGCACGGACTACCCATACCCACAGTCGATACTATTGGAGTGCTCGGGCTCTACATCCAGAGCAATAGGAAGAGCAATGTTACTATCAACAGGCTGGAAATGACTGTGCGATAAATCACTAGACTGATACACAGAGTAACGGAAAGAAAGAGGCTGACATTTGTAGTCTTATCCATGCCTTTGTACTAAGTCGATTCACATACTCTGTCCCTTATCTCCGCCTCATTCAATCTGACAAGGAGAAATTAGACACTCATTAGAAGCACCTACAAGGCTGGGCTAGGTCTACCCAGAAACACTGCAACCGAAAAACTTCTCTCACTTGGGATACACAACAATGTAGAGGAGCTGATTGCAGCTACAAAGACTAACAAACTCTAAAGCAGGCAGACAAATTCTCAACCGCATGAGAATTAATGCCGAACCACTAGCCAACCACTAGGACCACTACCAAGAGGAGCTGGCGACAAAATTATCTCCAAACCTGTGCCCAAAAACATGCATCCCTCCTTCCATGAAGGCAGGAGGAAAGCTAGAGCTAGGGCCCTAAACAGAAAATACCGAAATCATGATGGGGTGGTGTATACCAACGCCTTGTATTACTATATGGCTGACGGTGCCGTTGCTATCTTTGTAATTAAGCAGTACAGTAAGTAAATGCGTATCAGCTGCTTCGGTCAAAGTCCGCTACTCGGACCAGGAGGAAGAAGCCGCAATCGCTTTAGCCATCGCTACAGCAGATGCGGACATAATTGTCACTGATTCAAAAACTGCCATACGTAACTTCTCGCGTAGCAGAATATCAAATACTGCCAGAAACAACCTCGCGGATATCAGACTCGACAGAGAGATAGAACTCGTATGGACGCCTGCCCACTCAGGGTACCGAGGCAATGAGGCTGCTCATCAACACGCTCGAGGTTTTGTCGGCCGAGCGGTGAGACCTAATGCCGAGGAACTTGAAATGGAAGAATTGCTCACATACAGCGACCTACAGCGACATACCCCTGCCAGCATTTTAGTTCATCGGGACAGTTTGCCCATATGATAACAGTAGCAACTAGTGCAGCTCCCTCATGACTGCATGGGCAGCAAGAGCGCAAGTATGCTGCAAGGGAATACACTGTCAAGGTTAAAACATGCCAAAGTTAATACTTTTCTTGCTTCGTGCACACTGACTACAAATGAATTACTTCTCCTCTATGTGAAAACAGTAATAGACTTTGTTTCATGCATTTTGCCTCGCTTAACTGATCAGTATTAGACACATACCTTCACCAGACATTGCACTTCGGGCTGGTAGCAGAAATAAATGGATTAATATATTGTACCAATAAATTATTATTAAGCATTTACCACTTTGTTCGCAAGAAAAAAAAAACATTTTTGCAAATGTGTGTAACATGCAAGGCTGATTTTGTTAATGCCCACATCACATTGACACAGATAAAGTAACATAGTGTGTACCAGTGAAAAAAGTGATTTCTAGTCTGTGCTTGTGCTAGGCTTTGTTTCTGCTGCTGTCTGCAATCAACAAACTGCATTTCTAAGGATTGCATTTGCAAAAGAAAATAGTACTCATATTAAGACATGCTAGGCCGAGGACCTGGGTTCAGTTCCAGCCATAGTGGTCGTTACATATCAATGAAGGTGAAATGCAAGACACACTTGCAATGTCAGTGCACACGAAGAACCTCAAATCAATGGCATTAATGCAGAGCTGTCCACTATGACGTCTCTTATAGGCAGTTTTTCTATATCACTTATGGAAGTTAAACACCATATCCCACACCGAAGGAGGAACAACACTTTCTTTACTGACCAAATAAGTTAAAAAGAAACGAAACTTGTGATTGCCCTGGCTTTTAACCCTGATGTTGAAGGAAAGAAAGTGTATTCAGAGGCAGCAGCTGGTGGTGGCAATTTCCACCTGAGCATGGATATTCAATGAATGCTTGTTTTAATCTGAAAGTAAATCTTTAGAAGGAAAATTGTTGAAGGGCGACATCTGCAGGTTTTGTTGATGCTATATTGCCATTTATGACACTGTGAGCACCCTTTCACTCTTATCTACTACCCTGCGAAACTAAGAAGCAAACAAGATAGCTTTGAACAGTGCCACATTGCTGCAATACCTAAGCAACAGCTGCACGAGCTGTTTAAAGCCACTTGCAAAATACACAAATCATTTTCACTACATGCACGGCGGAAGGTGTTTGCACGCAGTAGAGGCACTCGTAAAAGTAATGTATCAGCTTTTGGGGTTGAAGCGCAGCTACGGACGATCGCTTTTTTTTTTTTTTTTTTTCTTTTTAAGCAGTCCTTTGCTTCACCGGACGGTTTAGGTGGGGTTCTCACCGAAATACAAAGCGTGCGACAGCATTTCGGAGCCGATTTGCATGTTAACGATATGCAACACAAACCTGCACTGAGAGCCACGACGGGTTTCATGACGCGGCCGTGCACCAGCGATCGAAAACGTGCACAAATAAACCGCATTTAATTGATTCGTGGCAAGACTAGCCACTAGAGCACTAGCCTCATGCAGTCTTTGGGGTAGTCTCGCGGCACATCACGCACGCACATCCAACGGCTAGCAGCAACGTTACTAGAACAAACTCTAGCAGTCAGCACAAGGGATCTTGCGGAAATACAAGGCTTGCGTTCCCTCATAAAATAGATCGCATTTCGGGGCCGATTTGCATGTAAGCGGTATGTAACAAACCTGCGTCTGAGCCACGAAGGGCTTCGTGGAGCGACCGAGCGCCAGCGATTGAATCAATGCACAAATAGCATTTAGTTCATCCGGGGCAAGACAAGACGACTAGCCTCATGCGGTCTTTGGAGAAGACTAGCGGCACAAGTATAGCACAAGAGCGCGCACACACATCCACGCGACAACGCGCATCGCACGCTGCCACAACAACACGAACGCCGAGGCCCATGCCTTGAGTCGCTAGCGTGGAATGGGGGTGCCGGCCGCAGCTCGTAACAGCCAGCCGAAGGCCTCTTCTCCCTCTCCATCTTCGTTTTCCCCCTCGCGCCGCATCCGTTTGTTGGGATCGGATATACGCGGTCTGGACGCATGCCAGGCTGTCACTTTGGGTTTATATTATATAGGCTCATGCTCTACTACGAAAAAGAGAGCCACCTGTAACCATGGTCTGGACGCATGCCAGGCTGTCACTTTGGGTTTATATTATATAGGCTCATGCTCTCTTCGATTGTTCCCTCTGAAGTGCACTTTTAGTTTTCATGTAGGCTCACTTTTAGAGAAAAACCACGCAATTTTTTTTAGAATTTTAAGAAGCAAATAATTTCAGGAGTTCCAAAGCTCCCTGAAATAGTTCCTGAAAACCAAGGGTACTCAATGATATCAAAGGCCTGTGTAAACCACACTCCATGATCATCATATTGAAGGGAATGCCTTACCAGCCCAGCCTCTGGGGCCTGTGCCCAATAAAGTATGGATGCATCATGTAGAACTTATGAAATCAGCTGGTAATGACATCTGTTTCAAAACTTCTGGCTTTTCCTATCTTAAAGTAAGCTCGCATTTTCAGTAAGTAGCACATTAGTGGATAGAATGCAGTAATTTATAATAAAAGACAGCATCAGCTTGTCCTCAATGTCCTTTTATTACTCTAAAGCTGAACATGAGCTATGAGAGACATCATGAAGGAGGGCTCTGGGTTAATTTCCAGAGCCCTCTTCCACAAAAGTTCTTCAAGCTATGCAGTGGCACCAAATGTGGGCAGGCAAATTTGCATTTTGCCTCTATCAACAGGCCACAGGCACCATTCCACTCCACATTCTCAAACTCAACAGCCAAATGTCATAGCCAATAAGCAACGGCAGCAAGCAAAGAAAACACTGAAGAAACCTAAATGTCAAAATAAACATGAGGGGTCACAAATGCAGTAGTGGGTTAGGCAAATAAAAAACTACACATACTGAAAGATGTCTTCAGTACTTACATCAATGTCCTGCTTCTTGCCCACCACAGCACAGCACAATTCCGGCAAAGGGTATAGAGCTTGAAGGAGCCATTGCTTACGAAGTCACATGGAACTTGCTGCAAGGTAAAAAGTACCATGACCCAACAAATTAGTGAAAACGTAATATGGTGCAACACGTACATGCAGAGGCTTTGTGAGCAAGAAATAAAGGCACAGAGTAGGAACACCACAATACTGTTTTTTTTTTCTTGAAATGATGCACGACATGCTGGTGCAGGTCACTGCATGAAATTTGCCTCTGCCTGCTAAATAATCTTAAATTATTATTTTTTTAATTCAAAATTTCACTTTGGGATTCAATTAGTTGAAGGGCGATTGCCTACAATGCCAGAGAAGAAACAATGTTGACATCACCCGAGACATACCAACAGTGAAATAAAATAACTCCTTTCACTACATCTCGTCGCCAGCCTGGCAAAAGAGCAAGTCAGCCATCACAGTGCCCCTAGTTACAAATAAAAAAGCATTTACTTGACTTTAACTGCAAGTGCATTTTAACAGCCTATCCATAATCCACCAGTTCCCACTAGGTTCGAGATCAGACAAGCCCTCCCTCTCTTTATGCTTTACATCGAGCGAGCACCTTAATTGGTACTGCAGGGCCTAATACATGCCTGCAACTACAATACTACTTTTCTAAGAGATGTGGAACTTCATTAAAATTCATTTTATGGCCGAAGTAGCAAAGATTGTATTTTATCTTGAAAGAAGCAGCAAGAAAAAACAAGGGTATGAAAGGAGACAATACTGGCACTAGCTTACAACTAATGTTTATTGAAGCACACATGAAATATATAAAGAAGACGAGCAACAACGCAAACCACTCAATCACTGATAAGCAAAACGCAAGACATGAATCACTAAAATTTAAGAACAGTTCCCTATCTAGATAACCCAACTCACTGCATGGTAACATGATGGATGGCTCACTAACACATCCATTACCTAGTTGTAAAATATGTCTAGCTTCAATGATTTCCCAGCTGATTTGCAATGGATGACAGCCAGAATGTGCACAGCAGAAAGAAACTGAAAGCAACCAGTGCATTCTTACAATGCACAGCCAAATTGACCTCTACCTATATCTACTCAAATGGAACCGTTCGGAAGTTTTAGTGATTCATGTTTTGCTGTCTGCTTATTGGTGATTGAGCGGTTTGCAGTGTTGCTTGGCATTATATATTTCTTATTTGCATCAATAAACATTAGTTGCGAGTTAGCATCTGCTTGCTTCTTTTCACGTCCTTGTTTTTTCGTGCTGCTACTTTCAAGATGACACCTTACCAACTCACCCAAATTACATCCTTATGATTGTATTTTAGTCAGCGAAATTTTACTTCATGTGACACTAATCAACACACATGACCACGTTTCATGGAACTTAAAGCCAATCAATGACAGCCTCATCATAAAGTCTGAAAGTTGGCTCAGATATGCAGCTCTCCATGCTTATGTTTTATTAATATACTGGAAATTTTTTTATTCGAATGCGCGTCACTTATTATGCTTATTTTACACCCCTCATTGCCGATTCAACTTTGGGACATTAAACTCCATGTACCACATATACTTAAATATCCTGCTCAACCAGAGCTACGTTGTATGTGGATATTTAATTCTTGTGTTAATGACCTTCAAAAAGAAAATTTAAGACTATGAGAAATAACGCTGCGGGACTGCCCGGATCATAACGGTGTTACTATAGAACGGGTGTTGAAAAATCCCTCAAAACTCGCGAAAGTAAAAACTAAGAAAATCTATTTTGCAATTAATTCCGCGTGCCTGTTATATCGGCCATATCGCGCTGGATTAACCGCTCAAGGTAATTACAATTACCCTCACAGCAGCTTATTCTTTTTCTGTGTGAATATATGCACGGGCAGTACTGCAGGTGAATCGAACTAGTGCAGCTTCCCTGCGGAATTATACGCACACGGAATATCGCGTCTAAACTTCTTATAACTTGATAGTATATCAAAACGGGCACGAGCTGCAGGCGTTTATTGTTACTGCTATCTTCGTCGTGGCACCGAAAAGTAATCACGACAATTAAGGATTGCAAACGAACTCATCTAGTTGCAGTGCAGAAATGTAACGCATGTTAATCCGTCACCGAAGTCTACTTGTCGCGCTCAACACCGCTTCCCTTCGCTCTCACCTTTATCCGACCGCAAGAAACATGTTAAAACAAATGCCATTTTGTTTTTTGCGCGTGCAATCAACCGCACCACAGATTGCGGAAATATCGGGAATTATGCCCGAAAACGCAGCAAGCGCCGTGCATCCAATGCAGACGGTTCAGGCTTTTGCCTACACCACGAAAGTCACTGCTGTCGCCAGCGCCGCCGCATCTCCACTGACGTCACGGGCTGACGCTTGTCTATAGACCAACACCGATCTGTGACGTAAGCACAATGCGGTGGCGCTTCTATCGCCAGCGTGGTCCGACTGGGGGTGAAAAATAGGCTTAGCGCCCATAGGAATACATTGAAGCGAAATATTCCAAAGCAGATTTCTAATTTCACGGGTCATCTGTGATGTCGTTATTCGGCACAGATCCAACCATAAACGCCCTGGAATAGACCGTGGAAGTGTGAAATCTCATACCAAGGCAAAGTATTTTTAAAACACCGCGAAACGTACCGCGATGCGAGTGAGAGGGCGACCCATAGAAGCCGTCGAGCGTTTTGGATGACTCACGATATCTGTCGGTGTTGACATGGGTGGAGTACGAAGAACTGTATCTAGGAGCGCGTACGTGACTTTTTTGAAGCCTACCCTACTGAAAATATTGTACAAGGCTCTGCGTGGTTATCTGTGCATGGTTATCGACCCGCACAGCGCGAGAATGTGCGAACAAGAATGAGCGAACGAGAATGAGCGAACGAGAATGTGCGAACGAGGATGTGCGAACGAGGATGTGCGATAAGAGGACGCGTGATAAGAGGACGCGCGATAAGAGGACGCGCGATGTGTGCACGGTGGGAGAACGTGCAACGTGCTCACGGCGCGAAGGCGTGCACACTGTGAGGACTTTTGTACCCGTGTGTGTGCGGCAAAATTTGTGCATAGCTATCAACATTCAGAGTGCATGGATGTGGGCACTCAAGGCCCCAATATAGTCCGATGTAACGCGCGCGTGCGCACGTCGGCGAAAAACCGAGGTCTACAGTCCAACGGCACGGCGTGATGAACGTAGCGAGCGCGAGCCGACGCGGCCTAACGTCGCCGACGCGCAAATAGAATCTCGCCTATTTCTCGCCGACCGCGTCAGCCGCGTCGGCCACACATTCTAGCATTCCTCACGCGCAGTGAAGATGGCGGCTTGCATGTAGACAGAGACCATGCTAAAACCACGCGCACATTTCAGACACTGTTGCGGAAAAGCTGCTAGAAGGAATTCGAGGGCGGCCCTGCATCTATGATACCAAGCGGATTGACTCTACAGAGACGTTCAGAGGAAAGAAAAATGGCTGCGATGCAAACTGTCACTAGTGCGGCTGGGCACAGCTGCGTTCTTCGCTGTGGTGCGTGTGCCATGCTCGTTTTAATGCATTGCTCTAGGTGGTGTAACGATGATGTTGTTTCACTTATCTGCAGTACATTCATAGGAAGAATACCAAAAACTGCGGAAGCGACTTCGCATATTGTGACCGGTACACGCCGGAATCGAAGGTCGTACTCGATTTGGCCTCAAGGAACGTCAGTGGCTCAGCAACCAGGGAATTCGCGAAATTTATGGAATTCTACAGGAACTGCGGCCAGCCGAGAAAGTGATCCTCATTACTGTGTAATCTCTAACTCCTCTGTAATCGTACATATACTTAAATTTTGATTAGTTTTCAGTAAAACACGCACATATACAATCATCGTTCCATCTGTAGCCGGCGGCGGCGTGGGCTCAGGCCGTTGCTGGGCTGGACGTCTCCACAGCTGGCTGTAAATGCCTTGTGCCATTTGAACATTTGCAGTAAACACATTGCGTCATTGCCTTGATCACAACAGTATTTAGTGCCTTGATAGGCTGCAGCCAGGTCCCTGTAGGTGCCCTGTCGTCTGCTCGAAAATGCACCCCGAAAACGTACCAGCCCTCGAGGGCGTCTTGTGCGCAAGCGCACCGCGGCATCGGGCACACCAGCCGCGCCAGACTCTAGAAGCGGCAGTTTTTTGACGCGCCCGTCGTAGCCGACGTGCCGTGGCTAACGTCGCAGACTTAGCCAGTCGCGTTGAAAACGTCGGACTATATTGGGGCCTTTAGTGCAAGGAATGAGTGCACTCTGAAGGTGCAAGACATTAGTCTGATCTCAGACGATGAGACATTCAGCATGGGAATGCTACCATGCTATGGTGATACTCTGCATGGTTGCAAGGCTCCTACATCACACCTCATGTTTGTGTTGTGCATAATACTAATATGCCAGCTTTAGGCCTTGTGCAAGGCCTCAATCAGTTTCTGCTACAGTTATGACACAAAATGTTTTGCAGAAATGATGCTCTCCATGAGATGAGTCTCAAGTGCAAAGAATGCAAGCTTCCAAAAGATACATGTGGTCACCTGGATTGGCTTTATTGGCTGATACACTGTGGTCACAAAACATCTGCTTTCGGTCCACCAGGTTCGAGCTTGGATGCAGGTTTCCTTCTTCAGCTGCTCTTGGCCTGTTGGATTCGAGCTTGGATACAGGTTTTCACTGTGCGACGTCTGCAAAATGCAAAAAAAAAAGCCGGACTATATTCCAAAATCCGAAAATTCAGCTGTCTTTACAAGACATTCTGAGAAAGGGGTAATTAGGCGCTCTATTTTTAATTGATAACAATTCAAAAAGGTTCGATTCTGAACTACAGAAATATAACGAACTGACACAAGAATACAGGCGTTCAGCATCAGTCCATCACAAAATCTAATACCTTAGTCGAACAGATATTTCAAGGGTCTTTGAACCATATCCTATCAATCAAAGACATCTGAGCACTGCTTCATGGAAAGCTACAATAACTAGAGTGAACAGAGCAGTGCAAAACCGGAGATTTAAATGGACTTTGAGAAATAGAAGTGTGCATTCTAGGATATGGCTTAGCACACAGGGCTAGGAATAAAACCAAACCTGAAATGAAAGATTATGCAATTCTACATATATGATCATAGAAGAAAAACAAAATTTCATACAGAACAGTATGGAAAGTATATCATCATTGCAACTTGTACAAAAACAGTTGATAACACATCTTCAAAAGTGCACGAGTATTACTTGAGCCCAGCAGCGAATTATCAATGGCAATAGCGGGGTACAAGAGCTTAGTGAGATGATGGAATCTTTCAATGGTGATCGAGAATGCCATGTAGAAGTGGCACAACTCTCCCCAAGTTTACTAAAAGCTCAGTTAGGATTCATGACGGCCCCTCAGCCTTCCTTCCAATAAGGTCGAGAAATACCCTAACCATCCGAGGCAGTGGAAACAGTGCATAGGGATCAGGTTAACTGATATTCACAAACATGCCTTGACTAACACCTTTACTCCAAGCGGTTCTCGAGGCCCTTTTTTTTTTAAATGAAGCTCCACTTGAATTGCTCCTCGAGTGCATGAGAAAACAGAGCATCTATAAGTGGCAATGGCACTACTACGGGGACACCTAGACTTCCACTTGCACACATGGGGCATCGCAGCTTTCACACACTGTGCAGACTTCGTTCTACTGCATACCAAGCCTTTCATGAAAGTGGATATAATAAGGATTCACAGACCCACTCTCTGAAGCATTGGCTCCGAGAACCTCAATCTGACTCGAAAATACTGAAATATCGTTTCAAGTATGACCAAGAAAAGCCTCCTAAGTTTCTGCGGCTGACGTTGAGCATGGATAACTATCGTCAGTTGCAGATTTCAATGCTGTAGTTGATCATCGCATTACGCTACTGTGGTGTAAACACATTTCAAGTCATCACCAGATACCTTAGCAACATTTCAGAGCACGCCGAGTGCCAAGTTGCAGAAAGCATTTGATGGCTAACAGCAAATGAAACATGTGCAGTGGTGGTTTCTGTGAACCACTGTGGACAGTGGTGCAATCGTGGGGAATGTCATATTGTAAATAGGAAGACAGCGAGGTACCGGAGGTGCAGTTGTGCCATGGAACACCTGTGCTGCACACATCAATGGCTTTCTGATTGCCTCAAATATACTTGTATGTCTAGATGCAGTGCTGAAGGGGGGGAGGGTCAATTCTGTCTTTTTAGCTGTGGAGAGATATTTGCAGTTGGTGGAAGGCATGGCTTTTCAAGTGCACTTAAAATTAAAGCTCCTAGCTTGCTTGGAAACAGAAGCGGCATTTGCTTCTGGAAAGACAAATTTGTTGGCTTGGGTGCATGCACTATAACATGCTTCTTTGAACCTCACATGTGCTCAACGCTCGCCGCTGAGCACTCAGAGGGCAAATATGCAACTAGGTCACTAGAGTTCACAGCAGTTCGAGCAGTTCTCAATGCCTAAATCCTGTTCTACATGAGCCATATGTCACTGGCAGTGAATGTTGGTAGATGTGAATTGCTTTCAGCCATTTTTCACAGCTGCCTTGTTCATGCAGTGTGCAAAACATATTTTACTAGGCTGTGACTTTTTTTTTAACGTCCAAAAGCGACTCAGGCTGTGAGAAATGCTGTAGTGGAGGACTTCAGAAATTTCAACCACCTGGAGTTCTTTAATGTGCACTGATGTCGCACCGCACATGGGCGCCTTGCTTTTAGTCTCCATCGAAAAGCGGCCGCCACAGCCTACTAGCCTGTGACTCTTGAGGCAGCTTGTGGATGCTGTTCACAAGGACTTGACATTAGAAAATGAGCATGTTACACGTAGTGGCATGCACTTTCCGGGCCAAATTTTGGCCTTATGGCCCATTCAGTTGGGGGGACGAGAGCAGAGGTGCCGAGCAGTACAGAGAAGTACAGGAGCACGCCGAGCGAGGGTGTAATTTTCCTCCCACGGGAACGCTCTCTGCGTGTCGAGAGCAGTACGCCACGACCATTGTGACCACGCTTCCCTCCCCAGCATTCTCCGCCTACTCGCTGTAGCAGCAGTTGCAACCCGAGGAGAAGCAAACACTTCATGTAGAACTGCTTTGCATGCCTTTGTTCTCACAGCGCGGCGATCTGCCTCCTTTGGCCCTTTCGATGCCAGCAGTGACTCTCAAACCTGAGCAATGCTTTGCAGCCACCATTTAGAGCGTCACTGACTCGAGAAAAGAAAAAAGATGGTGCGGATACACCGCTTTATGTCATGTGACTTCCTCTACACTCGCTTTAGATGAGGGAGCAGCCGGGAGTGCATTCAGGTGCTCTCAGCAAAGGAAAAGACCTCCTCCTCTACCATTGGAAGCCAGTGATTCTACTCCTGCTCTACCACTGGAGGGCACCCGCTTGTCTGAGAGCACTTTCTAAGTGCTCTCGAGGGCGCCTGCTCTCCCACTCGAATTCGCCATAAGTCTTGCCCCGTATGCCACTTGTGCTGTCTGGAGTGGAGAAATATTTCTGAAGGGTAAGTCGGAGGAAATGCTGAAAAGCATTCAAGAATCTGAACTGAACCTTAAGTAGAGAAAAGACTGTTTTCTGCACTTTATGGAGCTGAGGTAGCGTCGAGTGGAGACATGTTTTTGAATTCGGCCACAAGGGTAAAATTTGAATTAACTATTCCACACGCAAAACACTCATGTCCTAATGTCAAGTCCTCTGAACATTCAGAAGCAAACTCGATATTCACAGGCTAACAGAACATGTTTCCCAGGCTGCATGAAAAGGCAGCTGTGAAAAACAGCTGAAAACGCTTAATTTTAGGCAAAATGTCGCTGCTGCTGTGATATTGTTCATGTAGAACATGACATATGCATTGAGAAATGCTGTGAAATTTAGTGACCAAATTTGTTTATTAAGATTTGATTTGAAGTTGCTGCTACACTTGATCTTTGAGCTTGCAGGGCTCAGGGGAGAGGGAAGAAAATATGCGTGCTTCTTCGCTACATATACACCCAAACCAACAAATTCAACTCGCTGATTTCAGTTTCCAAACAAAGCTTGGAGCCACAATGGTCACTGCACTTGAAAAGCCATGCCTTCTGCCTACCGTGAATATCTCTCCACAGAACAAGTGAACCAACCACTTTGACAGCACCGTGTGTCCGAAGAGCACATAGTACCCTGATGTGACAAGCAAGCCATTGATGCCTGTAGCACAGATGTTGACATTGTTCACAAGGCTCAATCGCGCTACTAGTGGCCCCAGCTTCCTTTATACGTACTTGCTAAGACCAAAAATGGGAAGACTGCAAAAATGGAGGGGGGGGAGGGGGGGGGGGGAGGCAGCATTTGTGTACAAAAGGGGGAGGTGGCTGCTACTTTCAGGCAGTGTCGGATGCGTCCTAATCTAAACATCCTAAGCATAAACACATGCAGCAGCAAGCATGCAATGCATGTCTAAAGGTGTGCGTCCGTCGAGATATCTGCAGGCCGCCAGCAAATGTTCTCACTACGTCTCTATAGCCAACGCAAAACTGATCTGCATGCCCACCACCAGTTTTCTCTCAGTACCATCGGAGCGCTGTTTAAATTTTTTAATGCAAAACCATAACTAGCCCTTTTACACGTAATTTCATCCGTGACCATCGTTGGCTGCGTTGGTTCCGAAAAAAGAGCAATCACGCCATTGCTGAGCATAGAGCAGCTTAGTAACATAAGGCATGTGGCTGAGCTCAATAAGAAGGGTCAGATAACATGACATTTGGGCAAAGCCTTTAACCTCAAGTACACTGAGTGGCTGCCCTTAGCTGAGATCGAAAGCGAAGCCAGCACAGCATCTATATCTACTGTGGCTGCATTAGCTGTGCATCGCTGCCTACAAGAAACCCAGTACACCAACTGTTTTCGCAGCCAGCGACACCTACTCTTGCTCGGCTAAAGTCTGCTTTGATTGATTTCCTGCTTAGCCAATGATGCCGATGGTGCTAGTGTGGCCTCTGATGGAGATGCTCGAAATTATAATGCCACTGCTGATTTCTCGGTGCTGGTTCCGCAAAAGCCATTCTTTGCAGGCAGAAGCCCCTTATCGGAAGATTTAGGGCAGTGATCGTGCAATCAGAAAGTTTGGTCAAACATCTGAAGTCTTCTAAAAAATCGGAAGGGTTGGCTGCAGGTATGTACGCAACATGCCTTCCCCACAGGTGTGTCCTTGTCTGTGGAAGCCACCAAGCAGAGCAAACTTACTATTAGTCCTCAAATTTGTACCGTAGCTCAGCACTAAGTAGGTTCTGAAACACTGCTCATATACAGCGACAACTTAAAATGTGCAGCACCACAGAAGTATGTGATGATCAACTACAGCACTGGAGTTAGTGATAGACCATGATTATGCATACTTGGTGTCAGAAGCTGGGATGTCAGGAGGGATGCCAAAGCCATACCCAGAAAAAATAATGTGCTAGAAGTTCTAAGTTAACCAGGGTTGACCTGGGCTGTCACTCAGCCAATGCTTCAGAGAACAGATCTGTGCATACTCACTGTATCCACTTTAGTAAAAAGCTTGTAAACCTGCAGTACAAAGCCCACAGAGAGAGCAAATGATAAGATGTCAAGTGTTTGCAAGTTGAGTGCCAGTCTATGAGCCCTCAAGGTCACATAACTGCCAATAAATGAAAAGCAGGCATTCAGGGCTACGTGGAGTTGAAGTCAATGTATTCTTATGAAGTGAAGATTTCATGTCACTATACTCAATCTCACAAGCTGTCTGCTGCACCTGGCCCATTCGAGATCATAGATTATAGTAGGTAATTGTGCTCTTAAGTGCCTCTCACCCCTTGAATTGGCCAGGGTGAAAGTAGGAGCACAATGACCTACTTGGACCCTTTGCAAAACTCAATGCGTCACCTATATTATATAGCAAAATCCTTGTGGGAGAATATTTTTGCACATCTTGGGTGCACAGTCACGTGACACATGGGTGATGTAGCCTATATGTCACATACACATATCTCCTAGATTTTTTTTTTTTTACAGAGGCATGCTGCTCAGTCAAAAGACGCGATGCGCGGGAGTGTAGTGCGCACCGATTCTGTGCGTTTGCAATTTTTTGTTTTCGTTCTGTTTCTTCCGATAGTTTGGTGAAACGGCTGATATGCAATGCGATGCGGGATTCTGGAGTCGTGAGTCTGTTTTTTCGCAGCATGTCGCCGGGATGGTGCGTTTGCTTTCTGCAGTCTAAAAAAAATGTGCAAGAGTACTTGCTGTGTGCGGGGCTGCATATATATTGAGTACCAGAGTGAGAGTTATTTGCACACACGCATGCCCATACGTGCCCATACACATGCAGTTTTGTAGTGGCGCAAAAAAAAGTAATTCTGTCAAGACAGAGCATCTTCTAAAGGGCACGTAAACTTTGACGTCTGGATTAAGCAATAGAATTATGCATGATGTTTCACATAAGGTTTGCTTTATGGGGTTTAACGCCCCAAAGCGACTCAGGCTTGTATCACATGGGGGGCTTAACTCAAGGTACAAAACCGGCCCATGTCCGGACACAGAGCAGTCAAACCTTCGGTGCTAAAAAAAAAAAAAAAAAAAAAAAAAAAAAAAAAAAAAAAAAAAAAGGCAAGCATGCACAGTGCTCTGTGCTTTGCCGAGGCAGCTCCAAGCTATCACTCACTTGAAACCGTGCTGCCTGCGTTGGCCAGCCTGCCCCCCCCCCCCCCCCCCCCCCCCCCTCGTTCATTCATTTTTTCCGCACTGCTAAATAAAAAAAAAAGAAAGCATGCATACTGCTGTGCATTTAGCTCGCAGGACAGCTAGACTCCCCTCCCATTACCTCCAATCCCCCTTCCCACCCGCCACTCATTTTAAAGGACAGCCAACATCCCAGCACCCTTGCGTCCTTCCCGCGCAGACCAGGCAACCCTTTTCTCACTCCCTCCCAGTAGAATGAAAAAAAAAAAAAAAAAAAGCCCATGCAGGACATGCAGGAGTGACATAGCCACGTCACTTTTGTTTCAACAACGTTTGGGCTGCTTTGACCTGAGCAGCAGTATAGGGAGCGCTCAAGATTTGATTGCTTCTGTGCGCAGCGCGTTAGAGCACAGGGCTCGATCGGCCACCTTTGTACCTTAAGTTAAACCCGTTGTGTGAAACGATAGTGCGGGAAAATTGTTGGTTCATAAGCTAAGCCACATCTTTTATGAATTTAAAGCTTAACTTCAAACACCAACGTTTATGTGCCTTTAGAAGATGCTCTCAGTCTTGACAGTTATTTCTTTTCTGCCACTGCAAAACAGCATGTGTGTGGCGTGCGTGTGTGCAAGTAACTCATGCACTAGCCTTGCATGTTTTCATTACAATGAGGAAAACAAATGCACAATCCCTGCAGCGCACTGTGAAGAAGCAGACTCTTGACTCCGTGTCCTTGCATTGCTCGAATACCACCAACGCCACTAAACCACCGGAAGAAAAAGAATGAAAGCTAAGCAAAAGATAGCAAACGCACAGAATCGGCGCTCACTCTAAATTCCCTTGCATCATGCTTTTTGACTGAGCAGCGCTTCTCTCTCAAGGAAAAAAAGAATACAAACTCCACAAGATATGTGTACGTAACACATAGGCTATGTCACTGATGTATCACGTGATTGTGCACTGAAGACATGCAAAAATATCCTCCCAATTCCCTTTGGGGAAGAAGTTGGGTGCAATGCTGAATATTTCTGTATCAAACCTCATGTTATGCACGAATCTGACGACGAGCATGCCTTCACTATTGAAAACCAGAAGGGCAGAAGTGGGGGGGGGGGGTTATGAATTTTGTTACCGAGTGGAGCAGGTAATGGATGTGGTCACTGTCACAAGAAATGTCTCCTGGCAGCCACCTATTTCTGCCCCCAAAACAGGTTTGGCCGCCACAGTGAAGGGGTTTGCGCTGAGCAGAGAAGCATTGCAGAAATATTCTTCCAGAAAAACCCCATACTTCATTCATGGTCTATGATTACATATGGCATAGTATTATCAATAACACTCCCCTGTTTTCTCTTTTCACTTTACATACAAATTATATTCGCACTCAGTTTAGCTACCAAAAAAAGTGCAGGGGGGCCTTTTAGAGAGGAAATTTGTCAGAGCTGATTTATAAGAAAGCAGCCATCAACGGGTCTAGTTGAAGACAGGAAGACCAGAAAAATAACCCTCCAGAAAGGTCTTCAAGGAGTTCCAATTTGAGAAAAATTTATTCACAGCAGTTTTGCATAAATGTGTGAAATTTAGGAAAACAAAGACAAACATGCTGAAAAAAAGAAAAATTAAATAGGGACAAGAGAGGTGGCAACTGCGAAAAAGAGAGCCACCTGTAACCATGGTCTGGACGCGTATATCCGATCCCAACAAACGGATGCGACGCGAGGGGGAAAACGAAGATGGAGAGGGAGAAGAGGCCGTCGGCTGGCTGTTACGAGCTGCGGCCGACACCCCCATTCCACGCTAGCGACCCGTGGGCCTCGGCCAACACCTTCTCGGCGCCCGTGTTGTGGTGGCAGCAGCGGCAGTGCGCGATGCGCGGTGTTGCGTGGATGTGTGTGCGCGCTCGTGTGCTATACTTGTGCCGCGAGTTTTCTCCAAAGACCGCATGAGGCTAGTCATCTTGTCTTGCACCGCCCCGGATGAACTAAATGCGATTTGTGCATTGATTCAATCGCTGGCGCAAGGCCGCTCCACGAAGCCCTTCGTGGCTCAGACGCAGGTTTGTTACATACCGCTTACATGCAAATCGGCCCCGAAATGCGATCTATTTTATGAGGTAACCCAAGCCTTGTATTTCGGCAAGATCCCCACTAAGGTACGACTGTATTACTTACGCCCTCCGGTGAAGAAAAGACCTGCATTTAAAAAAAAGCAAACCGTCCGCAGCTGTGCTTTCTGACCGCCTCTACTGCGTGCAGACACGTTCCGCCGTGCATGCACTGAGAGTGATTTGTGCATTTCGCAAGGCTACAATGAAATGAAAGTGCGGAGACCAAATGCATTTGGCTGCTTTCGGGATGACGTGTTTTGTTCTACTGACAGTAATGTGCGGCTTCTGCAAGCTCTAAATGAAACAGCTGTGATTGAAGTTTGGCTATGTGTAAAGCACGAAGTTCGTTACTCGTCCGCTTTCATGAATGACATGCACGCCCTTTTTTATTTGATCTTGGAAACCAATTCCAAAATTTGGAGATTGCCCGCATTATCATCAGAGGAAGTGACCTTTACAGTATGAAACATTGTTTTTGTATGCTACTTTTTCGATAAATGACAGCCATGTGGCACATTTGAGAACAATCTTGTTTGCGTTATGCCCCGTCGCCATCTGCTGCCTCTGACTGCACTCGCGAGTTTTGTTTCGTTAATTTGCATGGTTACTAAACAGCTTTTTGTTGCTCTTTTGGTGTGGTATAAGGGGTTCAACTTCTACAAGCAAGTTTCTTTTTTTTTGCAAAGTAAGTGATGACAATTTGTTGCTACAATATATTAATCCATTTCTCTCTGCCACCAGCCCAAAGTGCCATGTCCGGTGAAGGTATATGTCTATACTGATCAGTTAAGCGAGACAGAATGCATGAAACAAAGTCAGTGACTGTTTTCACATAGAGGAATAGAGAAGAAGTAATTCATTTGTAGCCAATGTGCATGAAGCAAAAAAGGTACTATCATTGGCATGTTTTAACCTTTGCAGCATATCTGCACTCTTGCTGCCCATGCAGCCACTAGTTGCTACTGTTACGATATGGACAAACTGTCCCGATGAACTAGAATTCTGGCAGGATTATCCACAATCACTATAATATTTGGCTTCTGCTGTGCCTTGGTTGTATAGTCCTTCCCCCTAGCAATAGCAACACACTTTCACCACTAGTACATCAAGTGAAAGTTGCTGGTTTGCATCATGCACCTTGCAGCACAACCTTGTGCCACTCTTAGGATAAATTAAATTTGAAGGGAATAAACACTGCATGTGATGAATAAGACACCAGTGGAGTGCACGTCAATAGAGTGCCCAGATGTACAGGCGCCCAAATCTTTAACTGGCGTGTGCGAGCGGCGACTTTTCTGTGCGTCAGCGCCATATGACGGAGCGAAGTTGGAAACAGGATGAGGCTAAGCGCATGCTCACAAAGCACGCTCAGCTGGGTTCCGTCCAGCTGAGCGTGCTTTGTGAGCATGCGCTTAGCCTCATCCTGTTTCCAACTTCGCTCCGTCATATGGCGCTGACGCACAGAAAAGTCGCCGCTCGCACACGCCAGTTAAAGATTTGGGCGCCTGTACCATTCACAGTAGCATACTGCACCAGTGAAAACTGTCAAAAAGTGTGAAAAGCTCATAGCCAACTTTATTATAAGCGGAACATATTTCAGCTCCATCATGTAATGAGTTGCAAGACGAGAAGCGAAACTTTTCCATAGACGTATCATCAATAGTGGTATTTAGTTAGAAATGTTGCAGTAAGGTGTTCACTTGGCACAAATGGTCTGAGGCTAAGGTTGATGGAAACTGCCTAGCCGGTGTCATCGTCCAGAAGAGCCAGACTTTTTCCATGGCCACAGTGGAAAATGTGAAGTGCTTCCGAGCTTCTCCTTTCCTACTTTTTTTACCCTCCGTCTTTGTTTATACATAACTTATTTTTCATTTTCAATTCAGTTTCATTGCTTCATTAACATAAACTTGTATTTTTTTACATTGAGAAAAACATCCATGAGCAATTTCATTGCTTCAAAATATGGACCTCTGTTAAGAACTTATTCCTGCTTCATTTCTTCACATGCACCAAGCAAAAACCATTAAGCTCTGGTGTCGTAATTTCTGGATGCATAAACAATACTGCCCTACACTGTCACTATCTGCAAAAAAATCTGTTATTGTGTCCTGTAAAGCTGGAAAAAAGGTACAAAATTCTTGTGATGCTCAAGTTGGCAGACAATCTCTGCATACTGTCGATTTCAGTCGTACTCCATGTCTGTCATCTTAAAGTAGAAGGGTATGAAAAGTGAACCAGATATGATTAACGCAGCCTTTTTGATATATTTTGTTCTCAGTGACTTATGAATACACAGCTTTCTAAATATATTTTCTGTCACATATGGCCCCTATAGCCAACATGATTAAATGGTTTAGAAGAATGTCAGTTTGGGCTAAATAGTGCATACTGTTCGAGACTGAAAATAATAGTGCTAAGAAGTGACACAAGAGAGAATGACGCAGGACGAGCGCTAAATTCATCTGGCCTTTATTCACTGCCAAGGCAGCAAATATATAGAAATTTTAAGGCATGCGCATGAACAGCAACACGACACATTAAACAAACCGTTCAAGATATGTCATCTCGGTCTTGAAAAGGTGAACCGATGTACCACTCACACGCTTTCCCTCTCTTTCTTATGTGAAACGCCTCCAAGACCTCGCGTGCCTTCAAATCTCTACTTCTGCCCAGAATCTTTATCTCATGAAGCTGTGGTTCACATATCTTTCAGTGCACGCATATTTTTTTCCCCCGGTGCATGTTTTGCCGCTCGGTTGCACATGAAGCAATTTGCACAATGCTGTGAAAGATGTGCACCTCCTGGTTCTTTTTGTGATAGTGCATGCTCAGCTACACGGTCATTCACACGGCGCCTCGATTGGCCCACATAGGCTTTTCCGCAGGCCAGTGGTATCTCATATACTACTCCTATGCAGCACTTCACGTACTGCTTGCCATGTTTTTTGCTGCAAGCGCCCTCCTTTTCTCGCAATGCGCGCGCATAATTGTGCAAGCTTTCGTGGAACCTTTTTCACATTGTGCGGAACCCTGTGAACATAGGGTACTACTTCTGGTTTCACGCTTGACTTTCTTGTCTCGCACGACTTTTTGAACATTGCACGTTTTGGTTTTCCTTAGGAAGGCTTCAGCATCACCAGTGATTACCGAGCTTGGGAACCCCGCCATAGCAAATCAATCCACTTGCTTTTCAAAGCTCGCCTGCATAGTATGTTCACACGACTTCACAAGAGCAGACCCAAGGCAGAGGTTAGCAATAGCGCGTTTCAGTCTTTGAATGAGCCGAGGAATAAGGCAGCAGCTCCTTCCGTGTTCGAGGCGAGTATTGCCAACACACATGATGCTCGCCCAAGGTAATACTTAAATCTATACTTAAACTGAAAATATCCTCGCAAAGGGAGTTCACGGGTAAAACACAATCCCTGCCCCTCTTCTTGAAAGTTGGCTAAAACTGGGCTTACAGCATCTGTGTAGGTCAAATCTTTCTGTTCTTTAATAACTATTAGAAAATCATCAACATACCTGAAAACGTTTAGTACCTCCTTCTCAGTCAAACTGAGTTCTAGGGTGCGGTCATTAAAGGCTAAAAAAATGTTAGCACAGTGGCTACGCAGGATCTCATGCAAATCCTTCGTCTTTGTCGGTAAAAGCTGTTATCAAAAGATACAAACGTCACACTGAGATGAAATTATACCAGCTTCATAAAATTACTAATTGACACACCTGAGGAGTTCTGAAATCAACTGTGCCGCTACTCTCTATGGCATCCCTTACAGAAGTGAACAAGGAAGGCATCGTGGGGCTGTCACATGAATATGCATTCATGCACTTTGAACTCGGGTGACTACAGTTTCTGGACCAAAAAGGTACATTTAACCTAGCAGCAATGAACATTTGTCAGTATCCTTCCTTTAACTGTGCTTTGTAGGCCATATCTGTTAGCAGCTTCCTAGCACCCTCTACAGACAAAAGCTTGTGGATGTGTGTTATCAAACAGCCTGGTAGGTACCATAGGTTTTGGTGGAACCAATAAGCTTGAAATGGTTGTGAAAATGTTATGAACTCTGGGGACTATGGTTTCTGGGCCAAAAAGGTACATTTAACCTAGCAGCAACAAACAATTGTCAGCATCCTTCCTTGAACTGTGCTTTGTAGGCCATATCCTACCTGCAACTCAAGTCTGAAGAGTTCTGTACCCACATTATGGCAGTTGTCCAGCTGTCCCCTTTCTTAGCAACCGAACTCTCGTCTTCATTCATGCTGCATATACATTTAGTATGTTTCCTTTTTGTTGTGGCATGAAAGGATTGGATAACCACAATATTTAAGATGACTACTGGCAGAGCACTCCAGTATTAAATTTAACAAGGACTTTATAACGTCTTAAATTACACAGCAGAAGTCAAACTTATTGAAGCACTATTGATTTTCTAATGTACCGGTGAAAAACACAAGAACACACAATTTCAACAAAGACAGGCAATTTCCTTCAATTTGTTTACTGCACGGCAATGACATCTGAACAGCACGCACGAGCTGTTATAATTTGGTTAAAAAAAAGCATGCATCTGCTCTGGTGTATGTATGTAGGGTATGCTGTATTGCTATTTCTAAAGAAAAAAAAAAACACTTTGACCAAAATGTGGCTTCCCTGGCTTAGGGAGAGCGAACCACTTTGCAGCTCTTCATCTATTTACAAAAATACTCTATTACCATCAAGCAAAAAGCCAGGCTTGCTAACCAAGTGTACATATGTTTTACAAAGCTAGAATTTGCATGTTTCGATTGTAGTTTGTACTGCCTTGCAGTGGATATCTAATGGGGGAGGCAGTAAGTTACAACTGGTCGGCCCCACAGCTACAAATAAATATAGCAACGACATACCAAACCCCCACAAAAATACTTATCATCGATGTGTGACCGCTTACAGAGTAAAGGATAAAAAATAATCATTTAGGCAACCAGCGCCAAGGCAACGACGAAATTGAGTCGTGTGTGTTGTCCATTTTGGCCTTGAAGTCGAACCAACTTGCCCAACAGCACAAGTCTCAATCGAACAGTTTGAAGCATGAGCGCTCAAATCTCGAAGCAGTAGTACAAGTATAACAGTAGAAACTTCAATTAATGACGCACATTTCGTGGCACCACCAAAGAACTATATGGATCTAGCGCCAGTGCAGTCAAACCAGACAGGCAGACGCTTTAAAACTCGGATCAACATTATGCTACTAGCCAGAGCCAAGTACTTGCGGGCAACACATGCGGCAACAGCCGTAGACATCCTATGGTAACAGCGGACCGCGTCCGTGAAAACCGCATACATTCAGAACATAAATATCTTTAGTGCATTTCCGTAAGCACAAGACAATTCACGAAAGCCAATAGTTTAAAATCCGGCTTAATGTGGAAACAGACGGTGCCTGAAGTGGTCATCAGAAAACCAACATCGCTTCAGCACTATTGCTGGGAAAAAATGTGAACTTGCAGCGCAACTGTTTCCACACTCGTTTAAGGTTAATTTCAAAAGAAATGCTTTGCAAACCGGGAGGAGCAAAACAAACCTCTGAGATATTCTGAGGAGATAGCGAGCTCGCTATACTGGGCGCAGCCATCTTGCAAAATAACATCAATGACACTAAGAGAAAAAACAAAATGTGTCAAATATAGCCACATTTAACTGTTCCAAAACATGCACGCAAAGTAGTGAATTATATTGTATTTTGTGTTATGACGAGTAAACAAAATAATTTGTAATGTGTCTAAAGGCACATGATTGTATGTGAACAGTAGCAGTAGTCAGGCAGTCAATAGGTAGCAGCGTAGCAACACAACGCAACCACAGCGACATTAGCAGCATGGCGCATTGTGGTGCAGCACGGGAAGAAACTTGTACACGGTGGTTTTGAATTCGGACATCATCAAAGTGGAGCCATAGAGCTTTCATCGTCAGGAACGTTGTAAACTTCGGCAGTGGATCATGGTTCGGGCCAGCGGACGGAGACCCGAGGACGACGAGCAGCGTAGGCGCGGTGTGTTCCATGCAGTGATAACTAAAAGATGACCCTTCGTTTAGGACTCCATACGGGTGTTGTAGCTAGAACGCAGCTCAGGGCTTATTCCGAAGCACACGTCTCTGGCAAGGCTGTAAACAACCTAATATTTGAGACGGGGCCTGCTGTCCTAAAACGACTAGCGTACTGCAGCTTTTTTGCAGATGCCTGCGGCTGTTTCGTTGGTGATACTCTGACGATGCGCGAGTGCTGCCATGGCTTTGTGAAAACTTTCAAAAGCTGCATTTCAAAATGCGCAAAATAAGAGAGCTAGATAATGCAACCATAGTACATGCTCTCTAGGTAAGTATGAACTTCATGCTGCAAACTGAATTATAGCTCAATTATTCAGCAATCTTGATTCAAAGGTAATTGCGTGAAATGTAGGGACAAGGAAGAAATAATTAAGCCACCATCTTCCACAACTGCACAAATGTAACGAGCGCTCATATTTTGCACAGTTTTGCATAAAGTTCTCACGAGCAAACTTCTTTCACCTCCCAGTTATGAGCATGCATTGTGTGCCCGTTATTGCTTCCAAAGCATTTTATAACACCAGTACAATTAGTCATACCTTGCTAACAGGTACACATTGATTCTAGACTCAAACTGCCTCATAAAAAGTTTCCTGTTATCAGAAATCTTGATGAAACAAAGATTAAATGCAGTGTCAAGCCAAGTTTGTAGCAGTCAATTGTTCAGTTCTTTCATGTGCAATATCGTGGTTGACATTTCATGCAAATGATTTAACACCTTGACGTGCCTAGTGAGTTATGACAAAACATGGTATAGGCTACATTCTCATCTTTACAGTGGAACTGTGTTTGTTAAATAAGTGTCTCGTCTCGCACATAATTGCTGTAGAATTGTTACTGAAAGGGCCCACGAAAAGCCATTTATTAAAACTAGAAAACGCGTGCAAGCAATCAGTACCTCTGCAATGCAAACATTTTCAAGCTACCTGCATTAGCACTGATCGTATCGGTGCAAAAAATTACTCTTGTCCTCATCAACTCAGCGCATGCCACCATGCCCTATCCCGCCTGCCTGCCTGCATCACCTGGGAGTGTCCAGTTATTTTGTGCACCCAGCAGACCCCAATAACATCATTGAAGAGTGAGCGCACGAGAGGCGTCACCTTATTTGATTGCGAGCAGTTGCCAGGAGCACTTTTTAAACATTATCTGCAAAGTTTTGAAATCTGACTTGAGTGCTCAGAAAGACCACCTCCGTGAACTTCTTGCATTAGAATATTACCATTGAAGCACTCATCAGCTCAGCATGTTTATCAGCTTCAAGCAGGTAGGACAACTTTATAGACTGTGACTGTACTAGCTTAATCAAGCAATTCTTGAAGCTTTGTGAGGGGTGTGACGATACCTCTGAGCATGTCCATCTGCTTCATTCTTTTGCTTGCCTGTGCCCGCAATGAACATGAATTCTTTCCTGCTGAATGATAGTCATAAAGGACCTATGAAAATGGCTTTCTGGGCTGTGTTAAATGCTTCACAAATTTTCCTGATTGTCGTTGCGTTTGCCACATGTCAAAACCTACTTTCTCAAGCACTGACGCACATTTACCCCCATTTTTCAATGATATGCTAGGTCTCCTAGGGCACCACTCACATCACACTTGTGTTCAACAGCACCACTTCCACACAGTATTAACATTACAGCGGGCCTGACATAACGGAGACAATGTTTAGTTCGGGGTCATTTCCTTTTTGCATTAACTGGAATAGTCCTTTCCGCTTGCAAAGGTAACAATTTCTTTTTCCAACGGATGCCAAGCGTTGCCCTTAAGTGGACTGATGAAGCCAAGACATTTGCAGGGGTCAAGTGGATTCAACTAGTGCAGGACCTGGTTAACTCGAGAAATATGGGAGAGACCTTTGTCCTACCTGGGCCTAGAAGCAGTGTGTCCTACTCAAGATCCAAGGGTCTTGGAGGGCTGGATTCCGATCTCACCCTCTTATCTCAAAGGCAAAGTCTGAGTTTGCAGCACTTGCCAAAGTGGCCATGCCGTATAATCTTCTGCCATAAAGACAACCTGATACCCAGTAAGCGCCCGGCCATGACAGCTGCGAACTACTTTCTGACAAAGTTAAAGTGGAAAGACGGGCTAGTTGGTATTGGTATGATGACTGCGGGTACAAAAACACAGGATGAAGGAAGGAGACAGGCGCAGGATGAACGCTTCGTCCTGCATCCTTTGAAGCATTTGCCCTGCGTCTGTCTCCTTTCTTCTTCCTGTGTTTTTTGCACTGAGATGCATATTTTTTTCTGGCAATGGCATGTGATTTTTCGCTCATGATGCTGACACATTCCATAACGCTGACAGCAAATTTTCTGCAAAACACTGCAAAAATTTTGTTTTTAAAATTAAATTTTAAATTTTAAAAGTTTTACAGGCTTCCCACGCGAATTCAGTTGAGTGGTACCTTCTCGTAAGTGCAGAATAAAGCTCGCTCGATGGCCGATTGGCTGCTGTTGCCTTTTTGTCCTACCAAAATGTTTGCTCACCTATGCCAATGTCAAAATGACATTGCGGCAAAGCGAGCCAGTTCCAAATCAAACAGTTTCATGGTGTAGCGCCTTCCCCTGGCTGCGCAAAGACTGCGGCCAAAGCATGGCCGCTGGAAAAATGAAAAAGGACGCCGGCTGGCAGTGGCACTTGAAACCACAGTTGGCTGGTCTGTTCTAGTCTAGATCCTTATCAGCTGTCTCGTCCTTCGCTCCTGAGGTCTTCAGCCTACAATGTATTCGGCCCCTGTTCCTTTTTGCATAATGCCAGCCTTGCCTCGAGCCCAAGTAGCATTTAGCTTCTGCGGCATTGTTTTGATATGATAGCTTAAAGACTTCGTTTTCCAGAAAATCCAGCAACAGCAGCAATATTGATGTGAGCGAAAAATCATGGGCATGCCTCTGGCAGGTAGCAGTTGGCAGGTGAGAAGCCGTGCACTGACTGGTCAGCAGGTTGTCTGTCGCCACGAAGCCACAAGACATGGCCGACTTGGAACTCCTGACTCAAGCAGCTTCTTTGAGATGGAGGGGGAAATGAGAATCGGACTCACCGGAAGCCTTCTATACTGTAACAAGAATCTCCCATTGATAGCGCAAGGTACAACACCGATGCATCGTATCCTCGTCGATCGGAGCAGCCAGCTGGGAGCCCCAACCGAGTGCCGTGCGCCGAGTAGAGTGGTTGGCAGCCATTGTCTCCCTCCTCACACAGAGCAGACAACTGACGTTACATGGCATCTCTTCTCTAGCTGCAACACAGCAGGCCCACACCTGTGTAGCCTAGACTAGTTGAACCTGTTATGCCCATTTAGAAACTGCTTGAGTAATTCATCCATACTAAACAGGCATGAAACAGATAACGAGTCAAGCACATTACTCCTATGCCATGCAGGCACGTTCTTGGTTGAAGCAGGTCTTTTTAGCTATGGCTGTTGGTGTTTCACGTAATGTGCTGGCTCACGAGTATAAGCTAATGAGTAGGTGTGGGATGATAGTGTCACAAATTCAGGAATTGGTGATTCAGCGAGTTGTAAAGTAATGAGGATCTGCAGGGGAAGCCATTAAAACTATCGCATTAGGGCTGATGTCTTCGGGTACGGACACACTGGCGGGAGAACGCGCGCGGTGTGCCGCCAGCGGTAGGACGCCCGCGCGGCAGAGAGGCCACATCGGTTTCGCGCGGCGATCGCCGCGGAGGTCATGTGACAGCGCTGATCTCGCCTTGTGTCGGACTGTGTGAGCTGATCTACAAATCTTTTTTCGGCCAGCAGACCTCATTCCAGCTTCTCCTTGTCCCTCATCATCTACCGCGACGATCGTGTTTGCTCCGCAGCACACCGCTCGAGCATTCGAAACAAATTTACTGTCCTGTTTACATTTTCCCCGACCTGAATGTTCAGCGGACACTCAAGTATGAAAACAACTCGCCTGCGAGATCGAATGCTTTGCCGATGATCGCTCATCGGTTGATTTTCGCGTAAAAGGGGAATAAGCGAGCAGCCTCAAGAAAGTTCCATTATTCTCTCACTGAGGCCAAGTTTTCAACACGGAGGCACAAAAGGAGAATGCTCGCTTCGTCGTTGATTGCACGGAGCACTTGAGTTAACTTCGGTAGCAAGCACGAGATGGCGACACTGACGCACACGTCGCTGAGCCGGACGTCTCTCATTGGCTCTTCTGATTCGCGGCACGCGGTAAGCCGCCGAAAATGGCTCCTCGACCCATTCGGCGCGCGGCAGGTTTTGCGGCAAGCTGCTTGCCGCCGGCGGCATGCCGCGCGCGTCTTCCCGCTAGTGTGTCCCTACCCTTCCAGTTTTTTTCTCTTTTCTTGCGTTTTTTTTAAGGTTTGATTTTTTTTTTATTTTTGAGGAAATATGCTAAAAGGAACCTATAAAGGTAATTATTGTCATTGTAATGCAGTACACTTCTAGGATTTTTTTTGTTGGTATTCAAGTCAAATTTTAAATGTCTCTGCATACCCCCTTTAATTTACAAATTTCTCAAAATTGCTTTTCGCAGTCTATTTGGACATCATCTCGCGGCCTATTCTTAGCTGCCCCCTACTGACATAAACTTGGCCATCTGGGACCAAATGATGCAGGCAAAATGGGCCACAGTGGGGAATGGTTGTGACATTTTCTTTACTTTTCTCATCGGCATGTGTCGAGTTGAAGGGAAAGGAGGGGCATTATTTTTTACCTCCATCTGTGTTGCTTAAAAATTTGTGTCGTGGAAATGAGTGATGAAATACTAATCGTTAGTGCACCTTTTCTAGCCACAGCAAATACCTTTTCATTGTTCCTTTAATTGAGCTGAACTAGTTCGTTCATTATCACAAAAATGTATGCAGCTTTGCTTTCATCTATTTGTTCCTTCTTTGTTGTGGTTTCCATGCAGCAGTTTTATAACAACTTTATTCCTTTCGTGCACAGACAAGTGTAGGAAAATGAATGGCTCGTGACGACATGCATATGAAAAAAGCCAAAAGTGGTTGAAATCAAGTAAAGCATATGGAAATTTTTATTAATGTTGTTTCACAGGATATTCAATGGAAAATTATTACCTTAATCGTTTTTTACCTGAAAGATTACGGTGGAAGTAGGAGAGACGGCAACTATATGTAAATAGAGAGATCCAAAGCTAGAGCAGTGGCTGTTAAACCTTGTTCGTCCGAGTATACTAATTCGGTTGTGCATAGCCGAATATTGAGATTGCTCACAAGGGTCACCCCCAACCAATGCGGCAATAGGTCTAATACCACAAGTGCCACTTGGAATGCGATTGAGTGGTGAGAGTAGCAGCTGTACCAAAACCCTTTAGTCCTCCTCTAGGAGCACCAAAGGGTTCTAGCCAGAGCCACTGTTAAAGGTATACTTCAGGGAATTTGCAACTTTCTCTGAAATCGCTGAAATTGCATTCAGGAGATGCAGTTATCAAAAGCTGTTTTGTGCACTGCTTTGAGATTATTGTACTGGCAAGTTATATTTTGTAGAAGATGGCTGTAAAAGTGTGAACTTTCCTTAGAACTAGTGCTAGGTAGTTTTTAATGAGGAATTATATACAACTCTGAAAAGTTTTGTTAAGCAAAAGCTGTAAAGAACTGTATTAACACGATAAGTACAAACCATCTTCTCTTGGTCACGTGTCAGTGTATGTTGTGCCTCGAGGCTCCAGTATTGTGCTCTTTCTGTGATGGGTTCCTTGCGACATAGGCAAGTGGCTTTGCCTTATGAGTGACCTTAAAGCAACTCGCACTTCCTTTAGTTTTGCACTTGTACAATCAAGCACAAGAGACGAATTATAGGGTCATTCAGCACTACACATCTTGCATCTACAGTACACCTAATGTGGAAAGCCTGGGAGTGTTGCCAGCAATCTCTCTGTTATGCTTTTCTCACTCCGAATTTTTTTTTTATACTGTCCTCAACAGTTGAAAACGCAGCTGAGTTGATGCAGATAATTTTCGGATAATGATTTGGTTTGTCCGCACATTCACGAAGCATGCTTGGGTAGGAATACAGAAAAATACCGAGTTCTCACTATACACTAACTATCTTAAACGCAGTGGCGAACTGATTGTAATCTTCATTTATCGGAATTTGTTTTTGGCAGAATCACAAAGTGGCGGAAATATGTGTAGGTGGTTTCTTCACATTCACATTCAAGAGACTAACAGACCAAAATGTGTCATAAATTATGATGGAAATGGCAAGCTCTTGCCTTGCAATTGAGGACAGCAGTACAGGGAGCAAAAGGATTTATTTATCACTGAAAATCTTATCAAATGAGCTAGAGTGTTACATTGCTGTGAAACCTTGCCGTTACCGGTGCATCCCACCATATGGCCACATCTCGGTGAAGTATTAGAGTGCACATGATTTTTTCTATTTCTTTCACGAGTGTTCATGTTCTATTTTAGTTTATGCACTCTCTGGCCATCACTCTGCTGATTATAAATGCTCCCTTCACTTCGCCAGTGAAGTGCGTCTAGCTTCTGTCACTCTGTGGAACAACAATGTTTTGCATTTCTTGGCTGCAATGGCGACCACGGTCATTTAACCCTTTCACTGTCGGCTGTTTCTGACCGGGACGCACCCCCAGTGTCGGCTTGGTTTCAGAGAACGAGCATATCAGGGAACGAGCATAAGGATTTATGAAGTCGAAAGAGAAAAAGATGGAAAGAGGCTAAAACACTCGTGTGCTGCTCCTGCTAACGGCAAGCTGTCCTCAAGCGAGGGCGCATGGAGAGAGCGAATGCAGCAATCGAGTCATATGTCAGTCGGAGAAAGGCAACCGCGTGTGGCCCTGAACTTGCCACGCCGTAGCGGAAGCGCGACAAGGAATAAAAATAAAAACCTCCAAACCTGCCGCAGATGGCAGAGCAAACTTTGAACCCATAACCGCACGCGCACGCCGCTCGAGAGAGTAGTGTCACGGAGCGACCACGCCCACTCCCACGAGCAAAGAACGGGCGGGCGCGGTCGCACCATACTTTTCCATATATGTGTCATATCGGCGCGGAGCGAGCATATCAGCTTGTAGAAAGATTCAACAAATGGCGGAGCAAGTCCAAGCGCGGTAGCTTCACGGTGAGGCGCGAAGATTTGAACGCAAGATAGAATACGTACGGGTACGTTATTGACACTGCGGGGAGGAAACGCGAATACGTACCGGTACGTTCGTGACAGTGAAAGGGTTAATGCTTGCATAGACTTAGGCGTTTGTCAAAGTGCCATAACGGCTGGGTGCGGGAACTCATATATATATTATTCTCTTCTGTAAAAAAAAATGAATGTCTGGCAGCAGAGCTTTCTTTTTATATTAGCTTTCAATACATCCTTTTTGCCCGCCTGTGATTGACATTTTGCTCATTTATCATGGTTTCCAGCTTCTTCATACAAACAAAAGACATCAGTAACATCAACTGATGAAAATATTCTTGGTAAAAACTTTTCTACAGCATTTCTAACAAAAATTTCATGGAATGATTACCTTAGAAGTATGTTTTTCATTGTGCCAAAAAGATTAGGTGTTTAAACTTTTGTAAGGTGTGAGAAATGTACTCATTTTGCAAAGACATTGTTGTTGCATGTTGCAGCCATAAAAAGTTTGCAATCTGCAGTTCTCGTAGGACGTAAATTCACTAAGGTGTAAACAAAAAAAATGAGAGATATAATTAGCTGAGGAGGAAAAACTCGAAAGCCCATCATATTCTCCACTGTAGCCATAGAAAAAAGTCTAGCTCTTCCGCACGATGACACAGCTAGGCAGCTCCGAATGGCTTTATTAACCACTGGCTGTTTGTGTCACAGGAACACTTTTGTTCCTAATACAGTGTGCATTAAAAGACGTTTTGCTTTTTGTCCTGTAACTCATTACATGATGGAACTGAAAGAATTTACATTTAAAATAACGCTTAGAAATGAGCTCAGTCCTACTTCACACATTTTGATTCAGTTTTCACTGGTGGCAGCACGCTAACTGTGACTGGTGCATCTGTTGACTAAACTATCAGTGAACAGCAGTTGATGATTTTTTTATTCTAGGAAGCAGCTAGAAATTCAATGGCACAAGGTTGGTACTGTGGGGGGCACGAGGTAAACCAGCAACTTTTGATGTACAGACTGATGTACAGACGTCAGCAAGTCTGCCCGGAGTGCTCGAACACCAACCTGTCGCACAAAGAAAGTGAAATTTTTGAGCAGGGGCCCAATTCTAGGAACAATGATGGCGCTATACTGAAGGTGCATAGGCATACTACTTGCACTGACAGCTACACTTTACCACTAATAGAGCAGCCCAGACAAAATTTCACTTTGTTTGCTCCGCAGCACACCTCTTCAGCATTGTGGACGTGTCGACGACTGCACTAGTGGTGAAAGTGTGTTGCTATTGCTAGGGGGAAGGACTATACAACCAAGGCACAGCAAAAGTCAAATATTATAGTGATTGTGTTCAGCCATTTCGCTGCTAATATGTTATTATTATGCTATTATGAATCAAATCATATAAGAATACCCAAGTACAGATGCAGATCTGCTAAGCGAACTCCGAAGCAGATATCTCAATACCGGTAGCAACCCCAATGCTACCTATGAGTACAAAGGGGTTCCTAATGAAGACTTCGACAGAGAGATCGCGGAAGCGGAAATTTGGGCCGCAATTCGCCATTTACATACTACCTCTCAGCTATTAACGACTTAATGAATGAATATTGGAACAAAGGTGAACTTTCGCAGATGTGGAAACACGTGAAGGTTGTCTTTATTCCTAAACACAAAAAGAAACTAAGCATAGAGAACTTAAGGCCCATCTCTCTTACGTCGTGCTTAGGTAAACTTATGGAACATGTTATTCTAAATAGGCTTTAGAACTACGCAGAAGAGAATGACCTTCTGCCCAGCTCAATGATTGGCTTCAAAACTCAACTCTCTACTCAGGACGTAATGCTTCAGTTGCATGCAGAAGTGATAGATCCCCCTAACAAAACCGGAACCAAAGCGATTTTTGCCTTGGATCTGGAAAAAGCCTTCGACAATGTCTCATGAAGCCATTCTCCAAACCCTCGCCAACATAAACGCAGGGAACAAAACCTTTAATTACATTCCTTCCTTTCTCTCGGGAAGGACTGCGGGCAGAGCTAAGTATCGCAGGACTTGCATCGGACAAAATAGCAATAGGAGACAGAGGAACCCCGCAAGGATCAGTCCTCTCTCCCTTCTTGTTCAACCTAGCAATGATAGATCTGCCTCCCAAACTTGAAGAAATCCAAGATCTTCAACACTCCCTATACACTGACGATGTCACCTTGAGGGTAGCAAAAGGTTCGGACGCTCACATAGAGGAAACGCTTCAAGAAGCAGTGAATGTAGTCCAGTCATACACTAACCAGATTGGGCTGAAATGCTCACAACATAAGTCTGAACTACTAGCAGTGAGAAGGAAAACGCAAGACAAAGTAGAGATAAAAGTCTGCCTGCACGGACTACCCATACCCACAGTCGATACTATTGGAGTGCTCGGGCTCTACATCCAGAGCAATAGGAAGAGCAATGTTACTATCAACAGGCTGGAAATGACTGTGCGATAAATCACTAGACTGATACACAGAGTAACGGAAAGAAAGAGGCTGACATTTGTAGTCTTATCCATGCCTTTGTACTAAGTCGATTCACATACTCTGTCCCTTATCTCCGCCTCATTCAATCTGACAAGGAGAAATTAGACACTCATTAGAAGCACCTACAAGGCTGGGCTAGGTCTACCCAGAAACACTGCAACCGAAAAACTTCTCTCACTTGGGATACACAACAATGTAGAGGAGCTGATTGCAGCTACAAAGACTAACAAACTCTAAAGCAGGCAGACAAATTCTCAACCGCATGAGAATTAATGCCGAACCACTAGCCAACCACTAGGACCACTACCAAGAGGAGCTGGCGACAAAATTATCTCCAAACCTGTGCCCAAAAACATGCATCCCTCCTTCCATGAAGGCAGGAGGAAAGCTAGAGCTAGGGCCCTAAACAGAAAATACCGAAATCATGATGGGGTGGTGTATACCAACGCCTTGTATTACTATATGGCTGACGGTGCCGTTGCTATCTTTGTAATTAAGCAGTACAGTAAGTAAATGCGTATCAGCTGCTTCGGTCAAAGTCCGCTACTCGGACCAGGAGGAAGAAGCCGCAATCGCTTTAGCCATCGCTACAGCAGATGCGGACATAATTGTCACTGATTCAAAAACTGCCATACGTAACTTCTCGCGTAGCAGAATATCAAATACTGCCAGAAACAACCTCGCGGATATCAGACTCGACAGAGAGATAGAACTCGTATGGACGCCTGCCCACTCAGGGTACCGAGGCAATGAGGCTGCTCATCAACACGCTCGAGGTTTTGTCGGCCGAGCGGTGAGACCTAATGCCGAGGAACTTGAAATGGAAGAATTGCTCACATACAGCGACCTACAGCGACATACCCCTGCCAGCATTTTAGTTCATCGGGACAGTTTGCCCATATGATAACAGTAGCAACTAGTGCAGCTCCCTCATGACTGCATGGGCAGCAAGAGCGCAAGTATGCTGCAAGGGAATACACTGTCAAGGTTAAAACATGCCAAAGTTAATACTTTTCTTGCTTCGTGCACACTGACTACAAATGAATTACTTCTCCTCTATGTGAAAACAGTAATAGACTTTGTTTCATGCATTTTGCCTCGCTTAACTGATCAGTATTAGACACATACCTTCACCAGACATTTCACTTCGGGCTGGTAGCAGAAATAAATGGATTAATATATTGTACCAATAAATTATTATTAAGCATTTACCACTTTGTTCGCAAGAAAAAAAAAACATTTTTGCAAATGTGTGTAACATGCAAGGCTGATTTTGTTAATGCCCACATCACATTGACACAGATAAAGTAACATAGTGTGTACCAGTGAAAAAAGTGATTTCTAGTCTGTGCTTGTGCTAGGCTTTGTTTCTGCTGCTGTCTGCAATCAACAAACTGCATTTCTAAGGATTGCATTTGCAAAAGAAAATAGTACTCATATTAAGACATGCTAGGCCGAGGACCTGGGTTCAGTTCCAGCCATAGTGGTCGTTACATATCAATGAAGGTGAAATGCAAGACACACTTGCAATGTCAGTGCACACGAAGAACCTCAAATCAATGGCATTAATGCAGAGCTGTCCACTATGACGTCTCTTATAGGCAGTTTTTCTATATCACTTATGGAAGTTAAACACCATATCCCACACCGAAGGAGGAACAACACTTTCTTTACTGACCAAATAAGTTAAAAAGAAACGAAACTTGTGATTGCCCTGGCTTTTAACCCTGATGTTGAAGGAAAGAAAGTGTATTCAGAGGCAGCAGCTGGTGGTGGCAATTTCCACCTGAGCATGGATATTCAATGAATGCTTGTTTTAATCTGAAAGTAAATCTTTAGAAGGAAAATTGTTGAAGGGCGACATCTGCAGGTTTTGTTGATGCTATATTGCCATTTATGACACTGTGAGCACCCTTTCACTCTTATCTACTACCCTGCGAAACTAAGAAGCAAACAAGATAGCTTTGAACAGTGCCACATTGCTGCAATACCTAAGCAACAGCTGCACGAGCTGTTTAAAGCCACTTGCAAAATACACAAATCATTTTCACTACATGCACGGCGGAAGGTGTTTGCACGCAGTAGAGGCACTCGTAAAAGTAATGTATCAGCTTTTGGGGTTGAAGCGCAGCTACGGACGATCGCTTTTTTTTTTTTTTTTTTTCTTTTTAAGCAGGCCTTTGCTTCACCGGACGGTTTAGGTGGGGTTCTCACCGAAATACAAAGCGTGCGACAGCATTTCGGAGCCGATTTGCATGTTAACGATATGCAACACAAACCTGCACTGAGAGCCACGACGGGTTTCATGACGCGGCCGTGCACCAGCGATCGAAAACGTGCACAAATAAACCGCATTTAATTGATTCGTGGCAAGACTAGCCACTAGAGCACTAGCCTCATGCAGTCTTTGGGGTAGTCTCGCGGCACATCACGCACGCACATCCAACGGCTAGCAGCAACGTTACTAGAACAAACTCTAGCAGTCAGCACAAGGGATCTTGCGGAAATACAAGGCTTGCGTTCCCTCATAAAATAGATCGCATTTCGGGGCCGATTTGCATGTAAGCGGTATGTAACAAACCTGCGTCTGAGCCACGAAGGGCTTCGTGGAGCGACCGAGCGCCAGCGATTGAATCAATGCACAAATAGCATTTAGTTCATCCGGGGCAAGACAAGACGACTAGCCTCATGCGGTCTTTGGAGAAGACTCGCGGCACAAGTATAGCACAAGAGCGCGCACACACATCCACGCGACAACGCGCATCGCACGCTGCCACAACAACACGAACGCCGAGGCCCATGCCTTGAGTCGCTAGCGTGGAATGGGGGTGCCGGCCGCAGCTCGTAACAGCCAGCCGAAGGCCTCTTCTCCCTCTCCATCTTCGTTTTCCCCCTCGCGCCGCATCCGTTTGTTGGGATCGGATATACGCGGTCTGGACGCATGCCAGGCTGTCACTTTGGGTTTATATTATATAGGCTCATGCTCTACTGCGAAAAAGAGAGCCACCTGTAACCATGGTCTGGACGCATGCCAGGCTGTCACTTTGGGTTTATATTATATAGGCTCATGCTCTCTTCGATTGTTCCCTCTGAAGTGCACTTTTAGTTTTCATGTAGGCTCACTTTTAGAGAAAAACCACGCAATTTTTTTTAGAATTTTAAGAAGCAAATAATTTCAGGAGTTCCAAAGCTCCCTGAAATAGTTCCTGAAAACCAAGGGTACTCAATGATATCAAAGGCCTGTGTAAACCACACTCCATGATCATCATATTGAAGGGAATGCCTTACCAGCCCAGCCTCTGGGGCCTGTGCCCAATAAAGTATGGATGCATCATGTAGAACTTATGAAATCAGCTGGTAATGACATCTGTTTCAAAACTTCTGGCTTTTCCTATCTTAAAGTAAGCTCGCATTTTCAGTAAGTAGCACATTAGTGGATAGAATGCAGTAATTTATAATAAAAGACAGCATCAGCTTGTCCTCAATGTCCTTTTATTACTCTAAAGCTGAACATGAGCTATGAGAGACATCATGAAGGAGGGCTCTGGGTTAATTTCCAGAGCCCTCTTCCACAAAAGTTCTTCAAGCTATGCAGTGGCACCAAATGTGGGCAGGCAAATTTGCATTTTGCCTCTATCAACAGGCCACAGGCACCATTCCACTCCACATTCTCAAACTCAACAGCCAAATGTCATAGCCAATAAGCAACGGCAGCAAGCAAAGAAAACACTGAAGAAACCTAAATGTCAAAATAAACATGAGGGGTCACAAATGCAGTAGTGGGTTAGGCAAATAAAAAACTACACATACTGAAAGATGTCTTCAGTACTTACATCAATGTCCTGCTTCTTGCCCACCACAGCACAGCACAATTCCGGCAAAGGGTATAGAGCTTGAAGGAGCCATTGCTTACGAAGTCACATGGAACTTGCTGCAAGGTAAAAAGTACCATGACCCAACAAATTAGTGAAAACGTAATATGGTGCAACACGTACATGCAGAGGCTTTGTGAGCAAGAAATAAAGGCACAGAGTAGGAACACCACAATACTGTTTTTTTTTCTTGAAATGATGCACGACATGCTGGTGCAGGTCACTGCATGAAATTTGCCTCTGCCTGCTAAATAATCTTAAATTATTATTTTTTTAATTCAAAATTTCACTTTGGGATTCAATTAGTTGAAGGGCGATTGCCTACAATGCCAGAGAAGAAACAATGTTGACATCACCCGAGACATACCAACAGTGAAATAAAATAACTCCTTTCACTACATCTCGTCGCCAGCCTGGCAAAAGAGCAAGTCAGCCATCACAGTGCCCCTAGTTACAAATAAAAAAGCATTTACTTGACTTTAACTGCAAGTGCATTTTAACAGCCTATCCATAATCCACCAGTTCCCACTAGGTTCGAGATCAGACAAGCCCTCCCTCTCTTTATGCTTTACATCGAGCGAGCACCTTAATTGGTACTGCAGGGCCTAATACATGCCTGCAACTACAATACTACTTTTCTAAGAGATGTGGAACTTCATTAAAATTCATTTTATGGCCGAAGTAGCAAAGATTGTATTTTATCTTGAAAGAAGCAGCAAGAAAAAACAAGGGTATGAAAGGAGACAATACTGGCACTAGCTTACAACTAATGTTTATTGAAGCACACATGAAATATATAAAGAAGACGAGCAACAACGCAAACCACTCAATCACTGATAAGCAAAACGCAAGACATGAATCACTAAAATTTAAGAACAGTTCCCTATCTAGATAACCCAACTCACTGCATGGTAACATGATGGATGGCTCACTAACACATCCATTCAGTTCGGTTCAGTTCGGGCGTTCAGTCGTGTCCGACTCTTCGTGACCCTATGGACCATGTCACGCCACGCTTTCCGGTCTCTCACTATCTTCTTAACATCACATAGCTTCATCTGCAATGCCTCGAGAATGCCATCTAACCATCGCGTTCGCTGCCTACCCCTTCTCCGGCGACCCTCAACCTTTCCCAACATCAAATCTTTCTCCAGCGACTCCTCTCTTCTCATCAGATGACCAAAGTAGCTGAGCTTTAACTTTAGAATTTGACCCTCCAATGAGCAGTCAGGGTTTATGGTCGACAATATCGACTGATTTGATCGTCTGGCAGTCCAAGGAACTCTTAAGAGTCTTCGCCAGCACCACAATTCAAACGCGTCGATTCTTCGGCGGTCAGCCTTTTTCACAGTCCAACTCTCGCATCCATACATTACAACTGGAAAGACCATAGCACGGGTTATACGGATCTTGGTTGGCAGACTAATGTCTCTGCTCTTTACTAGGCGGTCAAGGCTAACCATTGCTCTCTTTCCCAGAAGCAGGCGTCTCCTAATTTCATGGCTGCAGTCTCCTTCCGAGGTAATCTTGGCGCCCAAGAACAGAAAATCTGTCACAGCTTCCACTTCTTGTCCATTGATGCTCCAGGACTTGATAGGGCAAGACGCCATGATCTTCGTCTTTTTAATGTTCAGTTTAAGCCCAAACTTCTCACTCTCTTCTTGTACGCGCATCAGAAGTCTCTTGAGATCCACTTCACTTTCTGCCATTAAAGTGGTATCATCCGCATATCTAAGGTTGTTGATGCGTTTTCCAGCGATCTTCACTCCAGCTGAAGACTCGTCCAGACCGGCCTTCCTCATGATGCACTCTGCATATAGGTTAAATAGGCAGGGCGACAGTATGCAGCCTTGCCTCACCCCTTTCTCAATCGGAAACCAATCAGTAAGACCATGCCCAGTTCTGACTGTGGCCTCTTGCCCTTCATAAAGGTTCCTGAGGAGACAGATGAGGTGAATTGGAACTCCCATCTCTTGGAGAGCTTGCCACAATCTGCTGTGATCTACGGAGTCAAACGCTTTCGCATAATCAATAAAGCAGAGGTAAATGGGTTTCTGGAACTCTCTTGCTTTTTCCATGATCCAGCGAAGGTTGGCAATTTGGTCTCTAGTTCCTCTGCTTTTGCGAAACCCAGCTTGCACGTCCGGAAGCTCCCGATCCACATACTGCTGCAGCCTACCTTGCAGGATTTTTAACATCACCTTGCTAGCATGCGAAAATAGCGCGATCGTGCGGTAGTTGGAACAATCTTTGGCACTGCCTTTCTTTGGAATGGGTATGTAAACTGACCTCCTCCAATCCTGTGGCCACTGCAGGGTTGTCCAAATCTTTTGACATAATGTATGCAGTGTGTTAACAGCGTTGTGGTTGAGGTTTTGAAGCAACTCAGCTGGAATACCATCAATTCCGCTAGCTTTGTTCTTAGCAAGGCTGGCTAAGGCCCATTCAACTTCACTCTTCAGGATGCCCGGCTCGAGATCAGTAATCACAACCGTCCTATGTTGGGTTTGCACATCCGGGTCCTTCTTGTACAGTTCTTCTCTGTATTCCTGCCACCTCTTCTTTATCTCTGAGGCTTCAGTGAGGTCCTTGCCTCGTTTGTCCTTTATCACGCCCAGCTTAGCACAGAAGCTTCCTTTGATATCTTTGATTGTCTTATACAGAGCTCTTGTGTTCCTTAATTGGCTGTTGTCCTCAACTGCTTGACACTGTATGTTCAAGAAGGCATTCTTATCTCTCCTTGCTATTTTCTGAAAATCCGCATTGAGAACCTTGTATCTTTCTCTTTCCCCCTTACCTTTTGCCATCCTCCTTTCCTCAGCTATTTGCAAAGCCTCTTCAGATAACCAGTTTGCTTTTTTGCATTTCTTTTGCTTTGGAACTACCTTAGTAGCAACTTCTTGTATTATATCACGAACATCAGTCCACATCTCTTCGGGCTCTTTGTCTTCTAGATCTAATTCTTGAAATCGATTGCTCACTTCCACAGCATATTCTAATGGAATCTGATCCAGATCATACCTGAAAGGCCTTCTAGTTTTCTGCGTTTTCCTCAATCGAAGCTTAATTACCTAGTTGTAAAATATGTCTAGCTTCAATGATTTCCCAGCTGATTTGCAATGGATGACAGCCAGAATGTGCACAGCAGAAAGAAACTGAAAGCAACCAGTGCATTCTTACAATGCACAGCCAAGTTGACCTCTACCTATATCTACTCAAATGGAACCGTTCGGAAGTTTTAGTGATTCATGTTTTGCTGTCTGCTTATTGGTGATTGAGCGGTTTGCAGTGTTGCTTGGCATTATATATTTCTTATTTGCATCAATAAACATTAGTTGCGAGTTAGCATCTGCTTGCTTCTTTTCACGTCCTTGTTTTTTCGTGCTGCTACTTTCAAGATGACACCTTACCAACTCACCCAAATTACATCCTTATGATTGTATTTTAGTCAGCGAAATTTTACTTCATGTGACACTAATCAACACACATGACCACGTTTCATGGAACTTAAAGCCAATCAATGACAGCCTCATCATAAAGTCTGAAAGTTGGCTCAGATATGCAGCTCTCCATGCCAACACAGCTTGCACAGACATGATTTTCTGTGGTAAACAAAACACTGGGCTGCTGCAAGGGTGGTACAGAGCAAGCAGAGGGTGCTCTGACACTGAGAAGAAATGTGGCATTGAATATTGCTGTACATGGGGACAATGTTTTGGGGCTGTGCAGCCGAGTCTAGGTACGAAAGAAAAGGAGAAAAGTTTCTGTCCCCTTGCCGTGAAGAGTGGTTTGCTCACTATTTGGGCTAGGAGTGTACTGGGCTGAAGTAACCCACTCTACATGGCAAGGGGAAAGAGGTATGTTGCCTCTTCCTTTCTGCCTAACTTCAGCTGCATAGCCACAGTTATCCCCGAGTATAGTGATGTGCTACCGTGATCAAGACTTGTAGAACTGAAAACTGAAAGTAACAAAGGGGTATGGCATGATTAAAATATCTATGGTGTCCAGGTGAATAGCACGCTGCACTCCAGGGTTGCTGACGGCGCATTTACTTATTTTTTATTTATCGCATACTGCGGACCAAACATGGTCCAAGCAGGAGAGGCACGGTATAAAAGAAAGTACAAAAAAACTGACCCTTGACAGCATTGGTATTGACAGAACACGCACAAAAAAGAAAAAAAAAAAACGAACAATGAATACTTACACAAAACTAAATGGGGTGAAATCATGCATCAAAATTTTATATTTAAAAAAAAAACAGTAGTTAGTGACCCATAAATATGATACTTCTGCTATTATGAGAACTCCACAGCTATGTAAATTGCATGAAGAAAGTGAACCTATGGATAGCTTGCACTGACAACTCACTAGGCACCCACTGGTGAACCAAAAGTACAACAAAAATCTGTCTAATTTGCATTCACCATCTTCATTATGAAGGTATTGCAGACACTAAGCACAGTTCACCATCATAGCACTTATGATATCATATCCAAGCCATCTATAAAAGTTACCTAGATTGTCACATGAACATTTCAGCAGAGATATGACTTTCCAAGGGTCATATTATGACACTGACCAAATTCTCATGAAAAAAAAAAAAAATAATAAGACCAAATCAGCACCTTTCTCGGTGCATGGGCGTGAGATATGCTTTTACACTTCTTTTCGTCGACTGCTACTGTTTCAGGGAAAGGGGTCATCAAACTAAGTAACCTGAGTAGAGTTGCAAACAACGAAATTTAGGAGTGTGGTGAGGGGCAGACTTTGTGGCATTGCGAAGGTACTCTACTAATGCTAACAGTAGGCAGCCTTGATTTGATCATGGGGTTCAACATGCCAAAGAAACTTTGACTTCGAGGGTCAGCCATTGTAGACAGCTCTGGATAATTTCGACCATCTACGCTTCTTTAATGTGCACTGACACTATAAAGCACATGGGCACCTAGCATTTTTCCACCATCGAAATGTAATCATCCCAGCTAAGACTGAGCCTGCGTCACCCAGCTCACTAGACAAATGTCTAAACGCTGAAGCTGCCACAGTAGGGTGTAGGCAGCCTTGAGGCAGGGTTACATTTGCAGGCATGTTTTGTACAAGCCAAGCTTATATAAGCTAGGTATGGCCAAGCTGTGGCTCATGAGTAGCATGAGGCTCCTTGCAAAGTCCAGGTGCAGTTCACGACTGCTTGGCACCTGTCCAACTCTCACCATTCACAGTATTTCTGCATCTACAGCCAGCTTCTTTTTATTTTTTAGGAAAAAACAAAACAAAAATACAGCCAGCTCCTCTGTTCTTTCTCCTTTAAGTTCCAAACGACCTATTGTTTAGAATTCTTTTGAACAACGAAACAATATGCCACCCTTATGGACATACATCTAACAGAGCTGCTCACGACTGTAACCATGCTCATTCGAGAATTTCAATATGCTTGCTTTACAAATGGGGCAGTAGAGGCATATTAACAATCGTGGCATGAGTTCTTCACTGTGACCACCAGCTTTGTTAAATGAAAAAAAAAAAAGTCATTCTTATCATTTACTTTGCTCTTTGTAAAATGTTGCCTTTTTAGTCAAGAGTTCTCATTAAAGGTATGGCAGCAGTTGTGTAGGACCATAGCTAAAGAGCTGTCTGACATATGCCCGCATTGTGTTAGCTTGCTCGTACATTGAACTGAGCCTTAGCAAGCTTCGCGGTGATGCAAAGAGATGTTTGCCCATGCTAACATCTCGGCATTTCCATAATGGCGCAGATCAGTGTCTTCACTCTACTTGTGCTATGAGCATTCCTGTCATTAGCACATATTGAAAGTAAAAAGGATGACAGCAGGCAATGCGACATATGCCAGCAGAGACACGTTCACCTGCTTTTCCTCTGCACATACAGTGAATTACAATCCCACAAGTGAAGTGGTCTGCCTGCTCCGCAAAAGAGCACCTGCATCCAGTACAGATTGTGTCCCGATTGCGTTTGGAACTCATGCCAGCGCAAGTAGGTGGTGCCCATGAACTGACAGAAGAATTGCCTGTTATTCTGTGTGCTAGCCTATGCTTCGTCTACACGTGCCAGCTGTTTTTAAACCTGTAATAGGTCTGCATTTCTCCCGCTGCTTCTTGGGATGGCAATAACATCAACAGTTTATGCCATTCTTTCGTATAGCCGAGTGCGGGCAAGCAGGGTAAAATTTCTTTGGCACTATTCTCAAATAAAAGGAAGTCGCAGTTCACCATTTTCACTGTTTCAGAGTTCAGGAATGGCTTTAAGATCATGAATAGCACATAAAGATTATTTCCGCACAAAATCTTCTAGTCACACTCCGAGCTGAGGTCTTTAAAAAAGATTATTGCACAATACTGCTACTCTTAGACTTGCTGTCCTCAAGAGTAAGCACTAGTTCATGACAGCAATTTGCATTCATAGCAGTGGCAAGTAATGATCATCTATTATGGAGCACAGAGGGCACAGTCAGCACAGCAGAGCATGCTACTGGAAATAGAAGGTGCAGCTGAACAAATACTCAAGCAAACTTCTAGCCGGTTCTGTTGATTTCGGAAGAACAATCCACTGCTCCAGGGACCGATCTTGGCTCAGCAATCGCTCCCCATCTGCATTGGGAAGATGGGACTTGTGTTCCGGATCTGCATTTGGAATACAGTTACTCCAAAAAGAGCAGAAAATAATGTTCTGTAAGTCACTAAACCCTATGATTGGAATTGACCATTAGTAAAGTCTTGTCATCTATCACCTCGATCTGCTCATAATTTAAGTAGCATTATAAAAGTCTGCGATTCTGCAGGAACCTCTGATCTCACACCAAGAATTCAGTGCCCATAACAGGCACAACGCGCATCTAGAGATGCCAGGTAATGTAACTCGAAAGAAATGTTATGCTAACTGTTCTTTACCTACTAAGAGAGCAAACAGTATTTCTGTCATCGAACCTTCTTTTAAACAACTATTTCATGGCAATGGCAAAAGGCATTTCGAGTCAACTGGAGGTCTAACCTAGTACAGTGGCGATGAACGAGCCCCTGAGCCTGCCATGTGCCAAGGCATAAATGCACTTCACTGCAATGTACGAGTAAACAAGTGGAAGGCTGGAAGCTTGAACAATCTGTTTCCAGTAAACAGTGACGTTTGGGTGGTTAGGTTGGAATACCAAGCAAGCACTCTGCCCATAGCTTCATCTACTAGATTTCCTCTCAAAGGTATAACCAGCAAACAATGTCTGCAACTTAAGCCAGGAGTACAATCCCAGCATGTTCTGAAGACTTCGATCATCACATTGACTTTTTAATCATGCCAGTCACCTCAACATCAAATCAAAGCAATATATGTGGCAGCTTATGGAACCCTCGCAGATACAAAACACACCGAGAAATGCAAGCCAGTTAGTCTAAAGCCAGCCTATCATCAGCATATTGTTCATGGCCTTCACAGTGCCACCAAGTTTGCTCCCTGACCACCCTATGAACATGCAGTGTTTGCACCCCAACTCGGGTTACACAAAATGTGGCGGCTCTTTAAACAAAATAGGAGCAGTGCACCAAGAAAGGCAAAAGTTCGTCCCTAGCTCCCATTATGTCAACTGAAGAATGTGCAAAGTCGGACAAGAAATATGGATTTCTGAAAACATGTATTCTGTATAGAAATATGAGTGATACCTAGGAATCTAGGAAGATAGTGGTACCAGTGCAGTAAGCAGTCTGCCCCTTGTGCATCATGAAGGGCCAATGCTCTCGAACTTCCAAACCCTTCATCATGCCAAAACATGCTCACCCGATCAATTATGAATTGTGAAAGGCTACACACTCTAAAGTGGAAACAGTTCCATGCAAAAAAAGTAAAAAGAAGCCAAATGCAGAATGTGATGTGACTGTTCAAACAATGTCTGGAAGTGCATGTGGCAACCAAGCAATTCATAAATGTGGTAGCCATTCATAATCTAGATCCAGACACAACACTAACTCCATATCAACTCTACCGTTGCTTCTACAAAACATGCATAAATTTAAACGAAAACACCACAACTGAATGATACTTTAATCAAAGGCTTGTTTTGCTTGGAATTCTGCATGCACTCTTCATTTTGAAACTTGCATGAATTTCATATTCTCACATCTGTGATGAATCAGTGGTATACTGAGTACGGAAAAACTGCACATTCTGATTCACATTTCATATTAGAGAAGATGCCAATGGGGCATCTCAGCACTAAGTCAGATTTTTTTCGCTTCATTTGTAAATAATTAAACAAGAAAATCAATACTATTGGTACTGTTGAATGCATAATTACCTTTACACCTTACTGACATGTCTGGACTGAAAGTCTGAGTTTGGTGTCTTTTATATGCGCTTAGTAGTTTTTGGGGATTACTTCAGTCACGACCAAAGTATGAAAAAGAAAATATCAAGCCCAATACAGGCGAAAAAATTCAAAATAGCTAAAAACGTTTTTTTTTTTTTTTTTTTCCCTTCTACTACCCAAGGCTCGACAATGGAGTTTAAGTACGGTTGCTGCTGAATCATACTGCCGTCGCATGTTCGCCGGCTCCATACCTCGTAATCCGCAATATTTATGGAACATATGAATAATTCTAGCCCTGTAGTAACGCAGGTAGGTTTTACCGCTTATTCAATCCGTGTAGTTGCAACTGCACAAGCGCCGGATCTTCAACTGCAGCGCAACATAAGGCCCGGGTCGAGGCACTTGGAACTGGCCCATTCTAAATTCTTGCCGAAGGCTGAATTGCAGTAGGCGCCAGCATCGTGCACCCCGCAATGGTCTTACGAGTGATGATTTGTACGGCATATTCTACTCTGAGCGTGCAGCCCCTGGCACTAACTGTCTCTTTTCCTAGACACAGCAAACGCATTCACCCTTCCCTCGTCAAAAGCAAACTACCGTATGTTATAATGACATGCGCGTCTTGATGTTTACGAACTAGCGCTGTGTTGGCATGCATCATCAGTTCTGCGCGAAGTTTTTAGGAGAATGTACAGGGAAGATGGAAATTAACTTACCTCCGAGATGTCATATGTATGCCGGGTGGTGGCCGCCCTCCAATAGTCCCGTCGTCAGCGCAGTGTTTGCAGTGAGAGCGCACAAAGGAAACGCACTACCTGTCGGGCACGCGAGCACACTTTTTGCACAGGTATTCACACAACCTTACCACGCTTCTGCACATCGCACGAGCTATTTTGTTGAGCTCTGTGCCTCGTATATCTCGAAATAATGAAGCCGCAAGCAGCAAGGTCCCCAACAGCACACAAGAGAAAAAGGCGCGACTAAAGTAGGGGCTTTAGGCGCGACGACACTCTAACGCCACCTACTCATAATGGCTACGGCTAGCACTTCGATCCGCTTCGGCTGCCTCGTCTGGTTTCGACTTGTTTCGGTTTCGGAAGTCGCTGACCTAACGACTTTGCTGCTCGCCGAACAGTGGCAAGCACGATGTCGGGCGTCTACGCGCTAACGCTGCATGTTTGTCGTGTATACGCGCCTGTAGTTTGTACATTCAAAAATTAGCAGTGCTAGCGAAAGACCACCGTGAGTTTCGCTTCTTTTCTCGCGATGCTGGACAAACTAACTGCGTGCTTTGCTTGTCATGGACGTTAGGTTGACGGCGGTCTGTGGTTCGGCGAATCGGAGCTTTGGCCCAAATTCATTGCCATGTTCCTTGCGAAAACTCCTGTTCATAAACAGTTACAGTGGCAATTGTTTGTTTGTTAATATTGAAAGAATATACGGCGTTTTACAGATCAAGTGATTTGTTTGGAAACAGAAGATGCTGAATTGTGCTCGCTCATAAAAAACAGTGGGCGAGCCCAATTCGGCTCGCCCGCTGTTCCTTTATAGGCGCCACATCTATGGCTGTCAGCTCCAACTGGTCACCTGAGAGCGATCATTTCTTGTGTGATATGTGCCTCACTACTTCAGTGTTTAACCCTTAAATGGTGACGAAATTTTTTAATGCCTGTAGCTTATAGCAAAAGCAAGGACAGTGGGGTGAAAGCCTGAACTCTCAATCAGGAAAGATATGCGATATGCAAAAATAGCTTACCGGTCAAGCTTCAAGTGAAGGCAGTGTGGGGTGTTTGCACGCTCTTTACTTCAATTAAGAAACTGACCATACAAATATTTCAACTTATCTCTGTGGCCTACAGCATACAGTAAAGAAGCTAAAGCAATCAAGCTGCTCTTTCCATGCAGCATACTGATTATGCACTGCTGGTGGAAACTGCACAACATATATTCATGGAGTTGCACGTGCAGCTTTCCTCAATGCATCTCGCGTGACGCAGCCTACAGTTACACTGAAAAATATGCCATCTAAAATACATTTCCTTGCAATATGATGATTCAGCATATATGTGTATAGTGTGCATAGCTTCAAGATGCAACACATACTGTTGGTATCACCTCTCATAAAGTACTAGGATTTGTGTATCTCTTCATTAGTCTAAGATCACCGATTCAATCCTTTCTTTTTTTTCTTTTTATTTGACATTGAGACGGACAACATTTGCAAGTGTCATTACGCAGCAGAAAGCTTCAATTCAGAGTAGTGCAGTTTAGCAAATTTTTGCTATAGTCTCAGGAAACTTAAAAATGGTGTATATAGGTGTAGATGTGCAAGTCAAAACTCAAAAGGCTGTAGGAGCTGTTTTGCTCAGCCTATCCTTGTGCTGAAAAAGAGTCAGGCTGGTTGGTTATAATGAGTCGATTGAGTGAACAGTGCTCTAAGATAGTAAGGGAGATAAAGAAGCAGAATTGTTGTCATCTTCTCTCCCATCCCATCTGTTAGTGCTGTTCAGTCGTTTAAGAATTGTCTTTCTGTGGTCTTTACAAGTGAATATGAGCTCGTGAAGTTTAGTACTGGAGTTGGCTTTCACATTTCTGCTATCACATTTGCTTTTCCTTCTACAGATGAAACTCGAAGCCAGTTCTTCATACAAACTTGTGATGCCTAAAGGTGGTAATAGTGTGCAGTTATAGTGAGTTGTCTCCATTCATATGCAAAACACAATGTAAGGGAGATTTTGATCGCCAGTTTGACCGTCATCTACTTGGCAGGCAACACATCAATGTTGTGCACACAGCCTTTGTCGTGCATCTATGGCTTCGTCCAACTTTCAGAAACGAATGGTTGAAAGAGAAGCAAATGATGCTATTAGATCTAGTTGAAGTATCTCGCTTTTGACATTGTTTTACAGTGAGCTCGATATGTCGAGTAGTTGCTCAGCGTGCATGTTGTCATATAAAGATTTCTGCATAATGAAAGGAAGCAAGCACTTTTCTACTAATGTTGAAAATGTGCTGTAAGCCAAGACCAAAATTGTGAAATATGAAAAAGTGTACCTGTAGCAAATAATCATGAAGTAATCATTATATGAAAGCTCTAACTTTGACCTCTTTCATATTGGAAGGACCTACACAGTCTCAACGACTAATTTTTTAGCATGCAAGCATGTACACGGCCACGTAGTTTGCATGCTCTCTTAGAGCATCTGTTCACGCACTGGCTCCATGTGCTTCTGCAAGCTCGCACAAATACGTGACCAGCTCATTCTCATTCAATCTTGCACAGTGGCTGTGCGTGCTTCTGTGAGCTCGCTCATGGGCTCATTCAAACTCACAAGAACTTGTACAATCTCATGCGTTCCTGCACAGTGGCTCTACGTGCTCTCATAAATCCACGTTTAATCTCCCAAGAACTCACATATTCTTATACATTCTCATTCACTCTCACACTTTCTTGTACAGCTCACATACAGTTTTTTCAGTAGGGTAGTTTGGAAATCTTGCTGCAAAGCAGAAGTGAGCCGGCATCACTATGGCATCTCTCATTATATGACCCACTTTGGGGACGTTAAACCACATAAACCAAACGAAACAAAAAGTTTGTGCTTGTTGCTGTTGGCAACTTGATGTGAGCCCGTTTGTTTCTTTTCACCACTGTTTAAAGGAATAAACCAGAAACAAGGAATAAATTAGTCTAAGAATAAACACTCAAGAAATGCTTACGAGAGAATTGAAACAATTGGCTCTGTTGGTAATAAGAATTGTGTTGAGGTATTGACAGCATTAGCATACTGGGTGCACAAGATGCGCTGGTACACTGTTATGAGTCATAGAAAACAAGTTAGGAAAGCTCGTCAGTGTGCTGTCGTTTAAAGGTTTTTAATAAAACTCCATTTTGCGAGTTTTTAGTGCGGTGAATTTTATTATATACACGAAATAAATTTATAGGCGGCGCGTCGTTGGCTTTAACCACCGTTCGGGGCCAGACGGAGTAGCCGGGCCCGGTTTGATCCAGAGGGATGTTTCGTGTCAGCTGATTAGTTGTTGGATGTGCGCAGCTTCTGGTCACGGGTGGCGGCGGGTCGTTGGCTCTAGCCATAGCGTGTGTGCCCTCAAGGACGCCGGGCGAGTCCACTTCGATGCTTCGCTCCTGCTGACAACCCGGCTGCACGGAGCTACTGTGAGAGACGCTGGGCCTGATTTGATCCGTCTCTTAACGCTAACTGTGGCACGTTCGGCTATACAGGCAACGCAGGAGGTGGGGAAGGTGGGTCTTTGGGCACGGGACCTGTTGACATCATGGGTTCAGGCTGATGAGGGCATATTTTTTCGTGATTCTTCAAATCCCAGGAATATACGAAGTGTGACGCCGAATAAAGCATGGGACCTTTTCGGGCTGGTTCTTACGGCACTTAAAAATGTGAATACTTAAACGGCTGTGTCGTCACTTATCTTGGGGGTTCAGCGGACGTGTAAAAATATGGTAAAAATTCCCCGTGCATTGCGTTGCTTCATGAAGCCTCCGTAGGAGGCAAGGTACATCTCGTAGAAGCCAGGAAGCCAATGCGCTCCGCGGTAGCCACGCTGGGTGTCTCGAAGGGGATTGCCCTTGGCTGATCCACCTGAGGCCGCTGGCACTATTCTTCAGGTGGTGTTGCCTGCATAATAATATTCACTCAAATTAGCACGTGCCGTCATGTTCCGCCCGGTTGCAAATGACGTTGAATCTTTTCCCTATGGTTTGTTTCGGACAATTCTCACGTCTTCGTACTGACGTTTAACCGTCTGGCCAAATTACTTGCTATTTCCCTATGTAGACAATCACGCAATGCTTCCGCATGAACCTTGGCATTAATATGGAACCGAGCGCTCCTTAACTAGGTGTAATATCAACATACCATTGTTTTTTTTAGGGAAGCAAGCACAAATCTAAAAAAGCAGGCAGCAAGCTAAACAGCGCGTTGGCACACGACATTGAGAAAAATGTTCAAAGAAATAGATGCAATATCCTAGAAAAGTTCTTCCACATGCGCATTTCCAAGACAAGTGTGAAAAAACAATCTTGTACCTACAGTTCACAATACATGTACCGCGCCAGCATATATGTACTAAATGAATATCTCAAAGCTTCCTCGGTCATTTTCCCGAGGCGCTTGGTCCATAATACTGTTACATTAGGCGGTGCATGCACTGATATGCGCAAAAGAAGGAAGAAGAAGAATCTAGTGAGTTTTGGAGAAGACTATGTTCGAGCAGTGTCGGTTGGTGCCTGGTTGACGCTGCTGTGTTTCTGTGTGCTGTGTCATCTTGGAATAATCTCTTTGCCTTACCTTGCCACGTATCAATATTTTAAAACTGAATCAGCTGAGTGCAACGCATCAACATTTTGTTCAGTGTATAATTAAGATGTCGAGTACATATTCCGTGACAAAATTAAAAGTTGTTTTTAGTAAACGCTAAGTATTTATGATCACCACGAAGTTCCTTTCGTATACGTGTACGTGTAAAGAAGGGTTACAGGCGAGCACAGAACGCGCGCACAAAACGAGAAAAAAAAAAACCGATGCAATCGTCGCCGAGCAGGTAGAAGTGCGGAACGACTCGCATGAGCAAACACCTACACCGTAAATAAACTACTGCACCTTCGTGAAAGCAAAAGACGCGCAGAAGCAGGTTTAACACGCACGCACAACACCAACAGATTGCCGTATTCTGAAGAGAGAAAACTGCGTCATCTGCTCAGGTGGCACCCTCCCGACAAGCAGCGCCCTCTGCCGCTAACGATTGGCTTTCATTGCAAAAAACGCCATTCTCGGCCATAGGGAAGCGCGGGCGCTCGTCACACTAGCCAGTATATTCTAGGCACTATAGTATGGGGCAGTTTGGCCGCAGAAATGTGATTAGCGTAAAAATAAACGCTTAATCAAGCACGGAATGTCGCTTTTTTGTGAGTATACCACCTACTCTCGGATCGTTGTGTGTTTGTTTGCTCCCTGGAGTGAAATTTGTAAAAATAAAAAAGAAAACCGTGCCGCTGGTATCCGAGCAGGCATTCCGAAGTATCTCCGTTCATTCGAGCGAGCCAAATCTTGCGCACCTATGTACGCTTTCTACATTTAGCACAGTAGCATTCGAATGAGCACTTTCGGGATTTTACCACAAGAGACAGCGTCGCTTCTCTCACGTACCTCGCTCTGCGGTTATTTCCGCTCGCTGCTGCATTTGCTTTCGCATCGAGGAATCCGCAGCGGCGCTCGCGCCACTTCGTCGTTCCATGTATCTCGAGCTGGGCGTCGCGTCGGCGCGGCAGTTTTCGACGCGCGAAAATCGTGGAAAAAAACGCCGCATGTGTTCCGGCCTTAACCGGGAGGCCGACTAAGCCTTGGCAGCCATGTTGAGGCTGGGTGGATACGGCAAATACTAGTTTACAATTAAGTGCCTGATCCCCTTCCGTTCGAAATACCGCAGATGTGAAATTGAGCGTCTTATTAAAGTTCATTTCTGCAATAAAGAAACGGCAATCGTAAACTTACTCTGGCGATGCAATTGGATTGCTTAAGATGAAATCGGAAGAGCAAAACCATCTCCATCATGGCGCAAAAATGCGAAATAGTACGGTACGTGCTCTATTCAATTTTACTTTTATAATAAGATTCGCTTCTGCAATTAAGACATTGCAATCGTGGAGTAACTTTAGCGATGGATTTGCATTGCTACAAGGTAAAACCAGAAGATCGAAGCGGTAAAAAAATGGAAGTTCAACTTACATTACTCGCCCTCCGTCGTAACGCTGTTAAGACGGTTCCGTGCGCATCGGTATTTATAGACAAACACCGATCTGTGACGTAAGCACGATGCGGTGGCGCTTCTATCGCCAGCGTGGTCCGACTGGGGGTGAAAAATAGGCTTAGTGCCCATAGGAATACATTGAAGCGAAATATTCCAAAAAGCAGTTTTCTAATTTCACGGGTCATCTGTGATGTCGTTATTCGGCACAGATCCAACCATAAACGCCCTGGAATAGACCGAGGAAGTGTGAAATCTCATTACCAAGGCAAAGTATTTTTAAAACACCGCGAAACGTACCGGGATGCGAGTGAGAGGGCGACCCATAGAAATACATGCAAACACAACGTACCGCAGCATTTTGCTCGGTTCATTAGCGTTGAACCCTTCTCATTTTGTAGGGGGGGGGGGGGGGGGGGGACGTCTTGTACGACGCCCCGACGTCATGTTGCATGACACACTACATTCTCTTGCAAGTAATGCAAGTCTGACGACTTGCGGGACCGCTCACAGCACGATAAACTGACTGCGCACAGTTGCAGACGACCATGCACCCTCCGTTGTCGCTAGCAGACGCTCCGGAGCTGGAGGCGGCCGCGGTGGGTATCGCCAGATACGCTGTCGTCTGCTGCAATGCGCGAATCTCGTTCGGTTCATATTGTCGTATGGCGTTTGACAACTGCTTTTTAAATGTAATTCTGTCTGGCGCGTATCACTGGAGCGACAGTATTATTAAGCTTATTTACCCTATAAGCGGCAGCATATCAGACTGTAAGCAAAACTGCGCGATTCGCTACACCCAGCTTGCCTTTTGGCGCTGTCTGGATTCATAACACAGGTTATTCGGGGAGTTTTAAAAGTAGACTGCCTCCGTAATGACGCACCCTACTTTATCACACACTTCTTCAAAGCGCTGGTCAACGTTTGATGACCGGCCACCAATTCTGATGCTCTGTGAAATGAGAAAAATGCTCCGGTAAGTTGTGTTTACATGTATTTCTACGGGTCGCCCTCCCAACACCCATACGTTTCGCGGTATTTTAAAAATACTTCGCCTCGTTAATGAGATTTCATACTTTCGTGATGTGTTCTAGGATGTTCATAGTTGCTTTGTACTGAATAACTACATCACAGGTGCCCTGTGAAATGAGAAAACTGCTTAAAATATTTCGGTTCCATGTATTCCTATGGGCGCTAACGCTATTTTTCACCCCCAGTCGGCTGCGACGCCGCGAGCGCCCCCTTTGTTTGTAAACATGGTGTTGGTCTATACATGAAAGCGAAACATTCCAAAGCAGTTTTCTAATTTCACGGGTCATCTGTGATGTCGTTATTCGGTACAGAGCAACCATGAACATCGTAGAACAGATCACGAAAGTATGAAATCTTATTAACGAGGCGAAGTATTTTTAAAACACCGCGAAATGTATGCGGGTGCGAGTGGAGAGGAAACAGAACTTACCGCAACATATTTTACTCGGTTCAGCAGCGTTGAACCCTTCTCATTTTTTGGTGAACGTCTTGTATCACGCTCCCACATCATGCTGCATGGCATACTACATTCCCTTGCAAGTACTGCAAGTCTGACGACTTGCGGGACCGTTCACAGCCCGATAAACTGACCGCGCACAATTGCAGACGGCAATGCACCACCGGCGCTGTCACTAGCAGACGCTCCGGATCTAGTTCACTGTACTCCGGAGCTGGAGGCGGCCGCGGTGGATATCGCCAGCTACACTGTCGTCTGCTGCAATGCGCGAATCTCGTTCGGTTCATATTGTCGTATGGCGTTTGACAACTGCTTTTTAGATGTAATTCTGTCTAGCACGTATCACTGGAGTGACAATGATCAAGCCTATTTACCCTATGCGGCAGCATATCAGACTGTAAGCAAAACTGCGCGATTCGCTACACCCAGCTTGCCCAGACGGCCATAGACGTCCGACGGTCGACCGACGGACGTCCGTTTTCGGACCTTCGGACATCCGACGGAAGTCCGGTTACGTTCGATATACGTACAGCGGACGTCCGTCGGACTATCGTTCGTGGATCCGGATCGCGTCCCACGGACGTCCGACGGGCAGCCGGAGGCGGACATTCGGACGTTTCCCGGAACATGCTTGCAGGGCCCGCTATTGGTGTAAAAACTTGCCAATAACATTCGTGTAAAGCTCAGCAAGCATGTGCTATGGAAATTTCAGTCACATACTAGTGCTCAATGCCTTTGTCGTGAGAGTAAAGCAGACAATAGAATATGCAACAGGTTCAAGTTTCCTGTTGTCTGCTTTACTTTCACACACAAAGCACCGAACAGTAGTGTGCAATTAAAACTTCCATCAAAGAGGCACATATGCTAGCTGAGCTTTACACAAATGCACCATTCCTGAAAACATGCTAAGAACATAGGCATACCAGCATGCGAGGTTGTAAAAAAGGCATTTTTTTGCTTTATTGCAAAAACTGCATGCATAAATAGTCTACACTAAAAAAATATCTATGTTAAGGAATGGCATGGTAAAATGCAGGCCAACTGGAGTATTAAGAATCTACTTGAATAATTTTTTTTAATTATCCTTGGCCGTGACAGCTCTTCCCTTGGGGAGGTGGCGGAGGAAAGGGTGTTTATTGAAACCTAACATTCGGAATTAGCGAGGAGATGATCGAGTTCTCTGTGGGCGGCCTCCGCAGGCCGGGATTCCAGGAGCAGTTACTATCCTGTGCATTTGCTCGATCAGCTGTTGCTGGTCTTTCAGGCCTTAGATGGAAAGAGCAGGTTGGGCTCCTCCTGCAATAGAAGGGAAAATGAAATTCAAGTTATCTGTGCTGAACTTTGATTACACATCTCCAAGGGCAACTGCCAGTTTCTCTCAATTGCTTTTTCCAGATGGCACTGTACGCATGCATCTCCATTGAGAACTGTCACATACTATATAGAAAGGTCATATAACTGCAGCAAAACCCATGCAGAATAACAAAAGATACAAACGTAATTTGACCAGAACCTGGCATTCAGTATTTTAACGTTTTTATGTCGTCTCTTTGAACATGCCACTCAGACCAAACATGGCATGTTATGCTTGCTGCTATGCACCCTCAGCAATGCCCAAGACATGGAGTGCACATGCAGAGAAACTAAGCATAAAGGATGCTGTATATGAACATAAAGCACAGCCAGAGCATTGCAGTATTACACAGGTACGCATTGGCGGCAGAAACCTGCATTTTGAGCGGTTTACCAGGCAGATTTCTAAAGTAATTGTTCCTGCTCTGAAAAGAAGTGATCAATAATAACATCATTTAAAATTGTTACCTTTCTGTTCTGTAAACTGCACATTTCGTTGGTTCCCATGTATCCCCTACCGAAGACATTCCCTGGGCGTGTCAGGGGTATATCGACATAAACATCTAGGCTACAAGCGTCTAGAAAGCGTCTCCTTAGAGCAGCTGCGACGAAGTAACTTATCTGATAACATGCAAGCTGCTGCAGCAGAATAAAGATAGACATTTGACATGTGGCTAAAGCCCAATGTGTAAGCATAGCCCGCCGCAGTGATTGCGCAGTGTTCATGCTTCTACAAGAGTTAAAAGTAATTTGTTTACCCACAGCGCTATATGTGACATTACAATAGCAAGGCTTATAGTTACACAAAACACAAAAAGCTGACAACCACAAGCTCCTGATGTATTACCGGCAGCATGCAGCATGGATGTTAGTTACTGAAATATGGTTGCATAATTCTGGCAACCAGCTGTGCATGTATGTCATGGATTTCTCAACTACGCACAACAAATTACAAAAAAATAATAGTCTTTATAAACGCAGCCAGCTGTTCACAAGAAACACTGTAGCTTTTTTATGGGGAAGGTAGTGGGCGCCAAAGAAACTGCCCCTGTAAAGGCGCCTAATTTGCCCCTATGTAATATCGGGGACAAAAGTGTGTGGACTACACAAACTGCAGTCAAAGCACATAACTTTCACATCGACCAGGAAACTCGGACCATACTGTCGATGTGAAAGTTGAACGTTAGTTCTTTCATGTGTGCAAGAGAAATAAGGTCACAATTCGTTTACATCGAGATTCTAGTCCAAAATATCCAGACATACTGTCCAGAGACTTTCGCCCCCGCCGTATAAGCCACCACTTGGGTAAGAGATTAGTAAAAGAAGTGTATAAAAGACATTAGTGCTGTTGGACAGCCATAGCCATAAAAATGGTATTGACATTAGAGTACTGCCTTAAGGCGGGGCCTAGGGCATTACAAAAGCAAGAGTTAGTGTCCGCTGGTCCTCATTTGAACGAACAAAAAGAGGGGAGGGGGAAGAAATCTACCTCAACTATATGTTTTGAGTGACACCAAGCCGCAGTTAGCATTAAAGATATCACACAGTTTTGTGGAAGATTTGGGAGCGCTTTGCTGCTTTCTTACAGGATTGGACAAAAGAGCTCACCATCTTCAGAAAGGCATGTTATATAGAAATGAAACTAGTGAATTTACTGCATCTGGCCACAACAACTTGCACACAGAGAGGAAGATGAACTGAAAACTTTATACATGAATGTATGTATTTACAACAGGTGAAACAATGACCATGATCTATGCCGAAGAGGAAAGAGACCAAAATCTAGCTCAGAATGAGTTCTCCAGGCCGCGGGGCCGTTTCATTAACTTCGGGACTCCGCCCACATTTCTCATCCCCAATGACAACGAACTCACGCATGACTGGCTAACAAACATTTTGGCATGTCTTTCCACTTTCATAAGGTTCTTCACCCTCTCCCTAATACAAGCAATGCAAAAGGGACAACAAATTCGTTTCACAACAAACGGAATTTAGAGAATGGACCTCGAAATGATTGGCTCATTAGGTCACATGCCGAACTCTCTCCCCTAAGAAATAAAAAAAGAAAAAAAAATTAGAACCCATCAAAACGGTGTCCCACGTGTGCAACCATTGCCCAAAGCTTGCACCCTTGGTGGCTCCTTTTACAGGGCAATTATTGCAATTATTGGCATTCGAGTCAGCACCATTGCGGACCACATCAGAAGAGCCAACCCACATCCTCCCGCTCCGCATCATACCGTCACTGTTACACACTTGCCCTTTTTCAACACCGCCATCTCCCACCATTGTTGACATCCAGGGTTGGAATCCTCAACGAGACCCCACTCAGCGCGCCTGCACTGAATAATTGTCACTTTTATGGGCTCCCCAACAAAGAAGAGGGCCTTACACCCTTCAACCTGACAGTGTTTTTTCTTAGAACGATAAGCAGTTCTTCCAAAAGAGGTGCTCGTTTCAAAGCTGTGCTGCCTCCGGGTGATGGGTCCAGTCAGCGTACTAAGGGCCCCTTAGTACGCTTAGTACTAAGGGCCCCTTAGTTGTATACTGTTCGTAAAGCTCCTTAAATAAAAATGAGCCCCCTACATGACACAGCAATGAGAACAAACTGCCTGTCCCCGCGTCTTCGAGTGCGACAGCAAAGTCCTTGGAAGAGGGGACTTCTTTCCCTCTCCGGCTACGTTTCCGTTAAGCACTGTAGCTGCTGTAGCTGCCTCTCTGTGCGCGTCTCTCCGCCTCCTGTCCGAGGGCAAGTGGGAGACGGCCGCAGCTGGGCATTGAACAGGTGACCCAAAAAGAGCAGACTAATAATGGTGCTTAGCATACCCACCGATCCCTTACAGAAATCATTAAAGAAATGAAAGCAACACATCAGATAACGCTACAATGTTTCTAAGTGCAAAGTCGACAACTCCAAGTCATATAAATATATGTACATCTCCGCACATTAACTAGACAGAAACAGTGCAGAGTAAACTAATAATTCAGTGTCTAGCAACACTATTAAAAGGGGATAAAGGCCACGGGGGGCTACGATTATTAGTACCGTTTTGCCTTTAAACTACAATAACATACTTGTTGCAAGCTTAAAATCAAAGATTCACACCTGTCCCACCCACAGCAATGGAACACACATCTGACTCAAGTCTGCAGAGAAAGAGCAAATTACAGACGCACCCTTGGTTATTTTTCTGGCATTTCTGAGGGTGAAGAATCTGACTTGTCAGTAGCATGTATATGAATAAGAATCCTATGACAGTAAATGCATCAGATTTTCTGGAGTGGCTTTTCTTTGCTGACCACATATGAGGTGAGCTATAATTTATCCAACTTGGCCTAGGTTTATTCTATGAATAACAAAGCTATAGCAGGTACACAGTCGTCCACTCAGGCTGAACATGCGAGTGCGCGGCATGCACTTTTTGAGATGCCACTGCATCCATCGCAGCTGCACACCGTAGCGAAGAGGCAGACAGCGTGAAGTACCAGCCTATAGTCCCTCTACCACCACTGGGGTCCCAGACTAGGGACCCCTTGTTTTTGTCAGGACAGGCCCCCTCAGGGTCAGCTAGTGAGTAACCTCCTGTATTTGTATCTGATGGAAATGTTTTCCACCACCACCCACAATACGCAGCTGCGCATCATAGCAGATGTGAAGCAACAGCTCCTGGTCCTTCTATGCATAAGCCACTTTGCCTTGATGCATGCTTGCGCACCATAGTAAAGAGGCAGACGACATGACACAGCAGCTCATGGTACCTTTACACATGAGCCCCCCATTGTACTTCGATACGCACCATAGCAAATATACAGATTACGCCACACAGCAACTCCTGGTCCCTCTATGCATAAGCCATTTTGCCTCAATACGCACCTGCGTACCTGAGCGGAGAGGCAGAAGTGAAGCTGCAGCTCCTGGGCCCTCCATGCACAAGCCACTTAGCATCAATGCATGGCTGTGCACTGTAAAGAGGCGAAGGACGTTAAGCAGCAGCTCCTGGTCCCTCTACACATCAGCCATTTTGCCTCGATGCGCATCTGCACACCGTAACAAACAGCCAGATGTGACAAAGAAGCTCCTGGTTTCTCTACACATAATCCCCTTTGCCTCAATGCACGTCTGCACACCGAAGCAAAGAGGCAGATGACGTGAAGCTGGAGCGGCTGGTCCCTCTACGCACAAGCCACTTAGCCGTGATGCATGGCTGTGACGGATGCATTGCTATTTTGCAAACTGCATGCCACACATTCCCATTCAAGCTAAGAGTGGACGACTGTGTAAACGTAAAATACTGGTTATTTACTTCAATGGAGAATGACAAAAAGTAACATGGTGAACAATGTAAAAAGAATTTGCTGCATAAAGTTTGTTGAAACCAGTTCTACATCCTACATGTAAACAAGCTAAAACCTTAATGTCGAAGGGATGTCCTGTGTGTTTAAAATCATCACGCTCAAACAACCTCAACACTGACAATCATGATTCAATATTAATGATATAGATAATGATACAATACTCACTTTTAGCCATACCAAAGAAATGAGAATGCAAAGGGATGTTGCTGTTTTTCCCCCGTGGATGACAGTTTTCCATGTTCAAAGTGCTGCTTCCTGTTGGCCTACGAAATCGGCTACAGCAATTGGCATCTGAAAAATTTTTGGAAGCCTCATGCTAGTCTTCAACGAGAAAAGCATTGCCATACAGAAGCAGAACACAAATACTTTTACAACACACTAAAAGCACCAACTGCGGTGCTGTTTTTAGGATGACTAGGTAGAGGTTACATTACAGCAGTTTAGAGGTTACAGCAGTTTACATTAGGTAGCGAAATACTGGAAGTAGTAGGCGAATATGTCTACTTAGGACAGGTAGTAACCGCAGATCCGGACCATGAAAAGGAAATAACAAGAAGAATAAGATTGGGATGGTGCGCATTTGGCAAGCACTCGCAGATTATGACTAGCAGCTTACCGGTATCGCTCAAGAGGAAAGTATACAACAGTTGCATCTTGCCTGTACTCACCTATGGGGCTGAAACGTGGAGGCTAACCAAGAGAGTTCTACTTAAGTTGAGGACAACCCAGAGGGCTATGGAACGAAAAATGGTAGGGGTAACATTAAGAGATAGAAAGCGTGCAGAGTGGGTCAGAGAAATAACTCAAGTTACCGACATTCTAGTGGAAATTAAGAAGAAGAAATGGACATGGGCAGGACATGTAGGGCGAAGAGAGGATAACCGATGGTCGCTGAGGGTAACAAACTGGATTCCAAGGGAAGGAAAGCGTAGCAGGGGGCGGCAGAAAGTTAGGTGGGCGGATGAGATTAAGAAGTTCGCAGGGGTCAAGTGGATGCAGCTAGCACAGAACCGGGATAAGTGGAGAAATATGGGAGAGGCCTTCGCCCTGCAGTGGGTATAATCAGGCTGATGATGATGATGATGATGGTAGAGGTTTTGCTGTAGCAAGCCAAATGTTAGCCTTCAATAAGGAAAGCATTCCCATACAGAAACAGAACACAAGAACTTTTACAACACATTAAAAGCATCAATTGCACAAATGCTTGTAAGATGACCAGGTACAGGTTTCTGCTATAGCCCACATCATGTGACCAGCGGTTATCAGAAGCCTTGTATGTGACCATGATGCCCTAGATTCAATTTATGGCTATCACTGTATTAACAAGCATGGGTTTAAAGCTACTTTAATATGATAATCTAAGAACAAGGTAAGAGCTTTCAGTGTGAGACATAAGCTCAGTATCATGCACTATAAGGTGCTGCATGGCTCTAGTGTAGCTTTGGCATTATGCAGTGAAGTTCTGAGGAGCCTTTAAATATCTGTAAGGACAAAGCAACAACAATTTTGTTTTTATCTCACTTTTGCTCAGCTCGTTTTTTTATTTATTTTTTTTTTTTTGAGCCCGCGGCTTGCATGGCTTCCCAGTATGCCTGTTTTGCATAAAAGCAGGCGTTGCAGGCACCAGAGCTCACAGCCCAACTGTAAATTCGTGCCAGAACAGCGCAGAACAACGGGTCAAGAAAAAGACAAGTGCTGACTTTTTTTTTTCTCTCATCTCCTTGTCCGGTTGTTCTGCGCGGTTCGGTCCGACATGCATAACCAACATGCGCAAGGTGCTGTCCTGGTTTGTCAAAGCTGAAGGAGAGTACTAAACCTTTAGTTATTTAGTAGCTACAGCCGTTCCTTCTAGAAACTGTAGTTGCCGTAAAGCTCGAGAGAGAAAGATCAGCGGCTGTCCATTAAAAAACTCGCGACGTTTTCACAACTGCAGGCATGTCGCACGATAGGCTCGAGGAGTGCAAAAGTTTTCTCGTATAGTCTTTAGAACTCAGCACGTTGCGCATGGTTAACAAATTAACTCATTTAAAGCTCGGGCAGGCACTCCTTTATCAGAGACAGAGAAGTTGCGCGGCTTACTGGCGCAGCGTCCAGTAATGCCGAGAAAGATGGCCCTCAGAATTGAGGCTGCACTTTAGTTAGTCGGCGCGGAGCTATCCTGTCAGTCTCGCCTAAAACACTCCACCGTTCGGCTGCTGTCCTTACCCAGAAGCTCACCACTATCGGTGCATCGAAAAGTTCCACTAAAGAAACAAAAGTTCGGTGAAATACTTACTTTGGAATCGGCGGGTGAACAAAGTGTGCCAGCCGCACCAAGCCACAGCAAAAACAATGCTAGCAGTGCATTACAGCCGTAGGTATTTGTAACTGCGCAGAAAATGCAGAACACGGAAACGTGAAGCCATCTTCCATGACTAAACTTCAACTTGTCAGGTGGATTGGATTGGCTCATTTCAGATTTTTTTGAGGATAGGTTCGGTTTCGTTCTTTTTGAGCTTGCTGCTTGCTGCGTCTATTTAGCCACTGATTAAAATTTCACCGAAGCATCATGATAGAAAAATGTTTAATGGTCATTTAACTTTTTATCAAAAATTTTTGATGGAAGAATTCAACGATGAAACATGCGGAAAATAAAAAAAACTGTTTAATGGAAACGCTTTCTATCGCATCGATTCGCTCTGGCATCATATAATGCAGACTTGACGGCATTACTGATTTATACGCAGTTCAGACGAGCACAACGACTACAAACTATATCATAGCTGTGTAAAAGCAAATCCAGTGGCGGACGTATGGCGGCTGTCCGCTGGGCGAACGGATTCGACCATCCGCTTTCGTACGTACGCCGGAATTCCGGCGGACGTCCGAAATCGGCCGCCGAGTTGCGGCCGAGTGCGGTTGTCCGTCGGACGTCAGTGGCCGTCTGGGTGCCTTTTGGCGGTGTCTGGATTCATAACACAGGTTATTCGGAGAGTTTTAAAAGTAGACTGCCTCCGTAATGACGCACCATACTTTATAACACACTTCTTCAAAGCGCCGGTCAACGTTTAATGACCGGCCACCACTTCTGGTGCTCTCCGAAATGAGAAAAATGTTCCGGTAAGTTGTGTTTACATGTATTGCTACGAGAGGGAGCCCGGACCAGCAAAGCTTTGCCAGGCTTAATCCAATGTAATATAAAAGAAAAGGAGCTAAACGCCCAAAATAAAAAAAAAATAATTTAGATGAAAAAAAAAACGTAGACATAAAAATGTAAAAAATGTACATTAAAGATACAAAAGGAAACAAAGATCACAACTGCCTAGTTACAATAGATATATGAAATGGAAAAAGGATAAAGAAAGAAAAAGCGAAAGAAAAGCACAAAAAGATAAAGAAGTCCAGGAAAGAAGGAAGCAGAGAAGAAAATGTCCGTGGGTAGCCAAAAACTGCAAAAGAAGAGAGAAGAGAAATATAAAAATTGTGCATTAAGGATTAGCCAATTAGCAAAAAATATAACTTTAAAGTGAATATGCGAAACACACTTCAGCCTAGAAAAAATAAATATATGTATATAAAGAGGTTACCAAAGTCTGCAATGAAATGAGAAAAAATAGTATTGAAAAACGTCGCGAATACGAACCGGTGTGACATGATTGCACCGTCACTACGTTGCGGCGAAGCATTCGGCACAACTAGCGGCTGCGGGCGTGGCATTCCTACTCCTTCGCCGCGTCGCGGCGATGTACTAGGCGCCACCAGCCATCAGCTGCTATGGGCGGACATGCCTAACGACAGAGGACGACGTGCACTATCGGTGCCCACCGAAGACGACGTGTCCACGGCCACTCACGCACCACTGACCGTACCTGTGCACAGCAGTAGCAACGCACTGGTCAACGACAGTCAGCCCACCGAATGGCTAGATACTGGAGGTGAACTGATGAATCAAACCATCTATCTTCCTTTTTCTTGGGTGGACAACTGACATGGCTCATCGGGCGTGCCGCCTAACACACTCGCCATCGCTTGCACTGAATCGATGTAAATAAAATGAGCACATAATTGGTCATTTCAAGAAAACTGTCAGTTTTTACAATACCAGCGCGCATGCCCACACGGGTAGTTCGGACGCCCTTAAGTTTTGCGTGAGCTTTTTTTTGTGTCTGCGATACCCGTCTGTTTTAAAGCAGAAGCTTTGCTTGCCTTGCAGGTGCCAAGTACTTTGGCGGGCAGAATTTACCTCACCTGCTCCCTCTTGGCAAGTGCTGCGCGCTGAGCGGGTGGAGCTCGCTTCATTTTCTACTTCGCACAACTGGCAAACTATTCGCAACGGTACATATCGGCACAAATATACAACGTTGTCTGACACAGCCTATCAGTCTCCTGCCTGCCCTTTCCCTGCACCGCCGCCGATGGCTATCTGGCTCACCTTGCCCTTCAAAATCCTTCGACACCGTCGCGTCGTCTAGACCCGGTTGTGGTTCCCTTGTGGTTCGCAGATAGCCGTGGAGTAGTCATGTCTTAAACCCAGTGCTTCGGCTTCGTTTCCTTGACGTTCGCAGAGCGTCTTAATTCCAACAGCTTAATTCCAAAATCAACGTTTACGCGCCGTAAGATGCTGTAAAGTTGTTTGCTTTTTGCCACTAAAAAGCTGCATGTGTGTGGGCGCGCGTGTGTGTGCAAATAACTGATGCGCAGGTACTCAATATATTTGAGGCCCCGCATAAGGTTTTCATTGTAGTGAGGAAGCAATCACAATCCCTGCAGCGCGCTGCGAAGAAGCAGACTCGCGACTCTGAAGTCCCGGCGTCGCTTCGAATACCAGCCCTAACCCCGCCAGACCACCGGAAGAAAGAGAACGAAAGCAAAAACTGCGAACGCACAAAATCTGCGCTCACTCATTCCCCCGGGGAAGGAAAATTCTGTTTACTGCTTGAAGCCATGGGGGAGGGGAGAAGACTGTGTTGGAGGAGGAGCCATGGTGTGGACTGCCGCGAGCGCTTCCTCTTACAAGGAAAAAAAAAAAAAAAGGGACTCCGCGAGATACGCGTACGTGACGTGTAGGCTACGTCACCCATGTGTCACGTGATTGCGTATCGTCGACCTGCAAAAACATTCTCCCGCCAGTGATGGCCCTCCGCTAGTGTGGCCATGCCGAGGCAGTTGTCGACTTCTATGTTGTTTAGAAGACAGTCCAGACAGAGGTCGCGCGCCTCATCCATAAGCAGCATATCGGCGTCGGCCAGCACCTAGGTCACATTGTCGTTGTCAATGCGCACCTACAGCAATAATTACCGTAGAGTTAATTCTCTCGCTGGTAAAAACAGTTTCTCGCGATTTGCGCCTCCTGTGCATTAGAGAATGTTGTCTTTCATGGGATCGTAATGCAGGCTGGCTACATAGCGCCGCGAGCCAGTAATCTGATTCCGGGGAACACCTGACCGTTCTGAAAATGACGAACACTTCGTTTTCAAATCTCACGTCTACACCACAGCTCTTGTCACACGGAACGCCTCCGCAGAAACAGTTTTTTTTTTTTTGGTAATCCACACCCTTTCTTCTTGAGCGAACTTGATCCTTAGAAGCTCTCTTCAAGCATTGTTAAGCATTGTCATTCTAGCACTGTCAAATCTATTACTTTGAGAGACAGGCAAAATATGAGTAAATTTTCAGTTCAGTTGAAAAAAAAAAGGGATATTTAGTTTTTCCCACGAAAATTGAAAATTTGCAAAAAATAAACACACGTTTAGAAGAGCGTGGACTCATTACCTATATTGCACGAATGACTATCAGACTGCGGATAAATAAATTTAGTCCGTGACTATTGTATCAAATGCATGTGACAAGCGCCAATTAGTTGCAACAGTTGCTAGTGCATGCGTCAAGCCGGGACTAATGCCACTATCATATCTCTTCCAAGGATTTTCACTTGCGCATCTCACCAGCGCCGTACAACGCAGTGTGAGGACTCTTGCCTGTTGCGATTTATCACTAAAACAGTTCTGTTGGCTGAGCAGCGAGAAACTTATGTGTGCCTCGCCATGGACCCATCCGTTAAGAGAACCGCTCAACGAACTCATTCTTCAAGGAATCATTTACACCATGCTTCACTCGCGTGCACTTCGAGTCAGCCAAGCTCCGCGCTGAAGGTATTGAGAAGCCACTACGACGCGGTTCAGGTGTTCACAAACGAAAAGCGACAGATATAGCGCCTTTATTTCCCTGTAAAACAATCATTATTATCATTGTTATTATTACAGTACTTGCATATTGCCCGCTTTTTAAACATAAAATGCTTTTAGTTCTCGCGGCCGGTGCCCTTGAGGGGATGTAGGCAACATTCAAGCAGCGATTTCCTTTCATCTGGGCGCCGCAACAGAACATACTGGCACCGACCGATCGCTCTCTGAGGACTCCGCGTCCTCCCTTGCCACACGCGCGTAGAACGCCGCTCGACGTTGGCCCTTTAAGAGGATGCAGCTCGAAGGGTGTTCCGAGATTTTGTCTGTCACTGCGTTGCGGCGTCAGCTCATGGCATTTATCTCATAAGCAGACGGTTGTACATGGAGCACTCGTACGCGCTGCTTGTCCGTTTCTTATTAGGCCGGCGTCCCTCGTGACCATCGTTCTGAATTTTCACTCCACCACTATCCGAGGTGGTGTTGTTAATAAACCTCTAAAGCGACAGCAGCCCATTACCCGAAACTCTGGTCGCGACGTGTGGTTTGATGGCACCCTAAAAAGCTTTCATGTGTCCACAGAAACAAGTATGAGAGGAACCGCGCTTTTCCTTTTCTGTGAATCAATTAGGGCGAAAACCTTTCTAGGTTCATGGTGAAAATCTCACGTCGGCGAGATGTGTCAGCGAGGTTTTGATTGTGAAAGATACGGCGTTTTTCCTTTCCTGTAAACCAATTTTAGGAACTCAGAGCCCTTTAATGCGTTCAGCGAAACGCTGGTTCTGTTCGACAAGGGGCTCGCGACGTACGCAGCAGCGTTAATAATAATTGGTTAACAAGAAAAGAAGGGCACAGTTTGTCACACTTGTTCTTTGGACACCTGAACAGCGCCGTGATGAAAGGGAGGAAGATGGAAGTGGGAGCGGAAAGAGAGAAAGGGGTGTCATAGTGGAGGGCTTCGGAGTTTTTGCGACCACCTGAAGATCTATAGCGTGTACTGGCATCGCACAGCACACGGAGGCCTCTTCGTTTCACCTCCATAGAAACGCAGTCGACAGCGATCGGAATCAGTTACGGGTACTCCGGAACAGTAGACGGGCACCTTTACCACTGCACCAAGACAGCGGGGCAATGTACAGCAGCAACCCTCAGGCTTTCGCACTTCTCCACGGCCGATGCTGCAGTGCTCTAGGAATATTTATATATATGTAAGCAATTGTATGGCTATGTAGGCGGGTTTCGCATGGACGTGACATTGTCGAAGCATGTAAAAGAGGAACTAGTTCATATATAGAAAAAGAATGGTACCATCAGATAGAGCGTCAAGAAAAGATGTGCAAGTGACAGAATGGTTGATGTGAGCTTATGAGGTAAATTATTAGAGCCAATTAGTGTGTAACTCCGATCGAAGATGGCCGCCAGCCACGTCCGGTTTCGCTTCTCAGCTGCCAGTCACGTGTCTCAGTGGAATGCTCCCTGTCGTTTCTTTGAATGCAGCAGAGTTCACCGGCGTTCTGAAATCGGTGTACTGTAAGGGAAAGGCGCAGTATCTCTTACTCGCGGAACCAAGCAACACGCAGTAGCTGTCACTTGTTTCTGTGAACACCTAACCTGCGCCGTAAGGGAAAGCAGGAAGTGCGAGTGAAATTGAAAAGAGGGAAAAGGGAACCGGTAGTGGAGGGCTGCGGAGTATTTTCGACCACATTGGGATCTTTGACGTGCTCTGACATCGCATAGCAGACGGATGCATCTTCGTTTCGCCATTGAAACGAAGCTGCCGGTGCTCGGTACCGATCCTGGGTACTCTGGCACAGTAGTCAGGCCTCTTAACCACCGCGCCATCGTGGCAAGACGAGAATAAGGTAGGAAGCGTTTTGCGGAAATCGATCCGTTTGAGAGGTACACGCCACAGCCCGCCCCTGCCGAAAACGCAACGATTATGCAGCCTCTCGCGGAGGTGACAAGCCGCAACCGGCCGCAACTGCTTTCCTAAGGCCGCGCAATTGCAGGCGATTGCTTCGAAGCGAGAAGAAAAATCATAGAGCGACGCTGAGCACGCGGCACGTTTGAAAAAAAAGAAAGATCACTAGCGGTTCGATGATGCTGGACACCTGAATATCGAGTGGTAGCTCTGTGTAACTTGGCAGTGTGGGAAGACGCGTCGATAGGGGGGGGGGGAGTAGTAGGGTCAGGAGGTCCCATTTCCGCGTCAATACCTGATTATGTTAACTTACTGATTTGCGCTTCGACTCCATCGAAACATGGCCGTCGTGGTGGGGGCTTGAATCCGGGTGCTCCGGTAACGAGCCGAGTGTCTTAACCACCGAGTCATCGCGATGAGTCTTTTTGGTTTTGTGCCGCCTTCATCGCGCACCCGCATATTCGTCATTTTGTTCGACTTAACCGCAAGGTAGAACACTAGACGTTGTGTTCAGCCGGGTGCACCCATGGGACCTCCCTTAAGCCCACTTTCACGAAGCACGAAGCTCTTAAAGGTGAGCTAGCTCAAATGACAGAATCACTCGGCTATACTAATCTGAAGAGATCTGGGTTCGATCTCGGCAGTGGTAAACTTTCGGCGCAGGCGAGACGCAGGGCACCCATCCGCTTTCGGATATCAGTGCATGTTAAAGAATTCAATGTATTCGAAATTAACGGAGCCCTCTTAGTCGATGTAGCTTTGGAACGTTAAGCTGCATAAAAACGTAAGAACAGAGAGTGGCCGCTGCTCTCTACTCTTTCGCCGTGGCGTGGTCTGGCGACTTGAAAATCCAAAAATGAACACAAACTGAAAGCTCACAGTCAAATTGCCATGAAATTGCACTAGGCAATTTTGGGCTTCCGAAGCGAAAGCTTCAATTCGCCATATAAAGCCAACATCGCCGTGCGGACGCGGAGTCGCTGCTGCAAATGCTCTGAGCAACAGGTGCACCAAGCATGACGTTAGAGTTGCGTCACCAGTGCCGCCCACTCCGCAGCCTCGCTGCGCCGAAGGAACTGTGCGCCGCTCGGCCGGCGCAAACTACACAGCCTCGCTGCGCGCGATGCGAATGCGCAGCAGCTACAGATGCGAAGTATCTAACATGCGTGACAGATGCGTCGTGTGTTATTATTTCAGAATTAGCTGCCGCAACAGTATCTGGGGTAGTCGCTATGTATGTGTTAGCTAAATGGGCGACTAACAGGAGGTGAATAAGCTGCGAGAATAAAATGATTTACTACGTGTAACCGTGCGTGCAAGCCTTCGCGACACTCTAGGTTTAACCGGACATAAACCACAGCAAGTTTTGAAGGCGACAACCTTTGTAGCCTCATCGAACGAAATCCCGAGCACGAGATCTGTGCGCGAGATCTGTCATATTCCGCGAGATTCCCAGAAATGTGTTATTAGCTAGCGTTCCTCTCGTCTGCAATCCCACACTTGAACGCGCACCAAGGAACGCCACACGACAGGAGCCGTGGTGTACCGTCCGAACACACACCTGCCGGAGAAAGTGACAGAGACTGCGCCTTAGTTTTCCTGTAAGATTGCATGTAGCACTGCAACGAACGCCGATAAGAAGGCAAATGACAGAAGGTAGGCTTTCGCCATTCGCCTCTTAACTGATATATCAGAGACCCACTCATTTTTTTCCCTCCTTTGTCCTCCACGAAAACAGAACGACGTTTTTTTTTAATAAAATGGTTCCTTTTTTTTTTCATGTCTACACATCTCTGTGACATTTCAGAAAGTGCATGGTGATGGAAAGCGCTACCATCACGCCGACTGTAGGTTTTTAAGGTAGCTGCTTGCAAAACCTAAAAGCTCAGTCTCAGCCCTGGTTGTGCTTCTTCCCCGCATTGTACGGTCCTGAACCCAGCGCAAACTTACCTCGCCTGTACAGTAGCATTTGAGGAGGACGCCCAGAGCGGTTTCCGGGACACCCTTGAGCAGCAGCTCCTTGGGTAACCGTATTCCGGGCCGAACGCCGCCCGAACGAAAGGGCTTGCCGTGCACAGGATGGACCGGTTGACCCTGAACATGGAACCATCGGCTGCGCGAATCGAGCAGTCACAGGACCTGTCGCCTCCGGGAAGGAGCGGACCTAGGAAGGTAGGCATGGCTCCCGATCGAGGTGATGACGTGTTGTTGTTGTTGTTGTCCAAATAACTTATGGCACATACCCACAGAGGGGGATCGGCCAAGAATTGGGTAGCAAAGAATTTTTTTTTTTAATATACTTGCATAAAAAAAAATATTTGAGGGGTAGAGCAAAGGAAACAAAACGGGAGATAAGTGAAATATAAAATGAAAAGTGGTAACACTCACGGGAGATTGACACTACAATTTTAGAGCAAGTTATGTTTAAATATTTAGCAAGGCAAACGATTTGAGTCCAGTAAAAAATTTTGCATGGCAGTTAGCACAGACCTGTGACTGTGCCCAAGGATTGTGGCGCCAAATGATAACAATGTCGGGCTGCTTAAACTAAGGCCAAGCTGTTGCAATGGCCTTTCCATCAACTGCTTTCTCAGCGTAGTAAAGCGGCGGAAAAACAATAAAAAGTGATCTAATGTTTCTTGTTCACCGCAAAATGCGCAGACGGGAGACAGTGCCAAACCAGACCTGTAAAGATAGAAATTTAAAGGTGGGATACGGCATCGCAGCCTTGTTAGTGAAATCTCAAGTTGCCGTGAATGACATAATTTTCTATTCCAAGAATAATTTAGATGCAGGTAGTCATCAGATCTTAAAAGATGTCCATTTTTCATATTTAATAGGACGTTTCTTCGAAACCTCGCTGCGGTGATGTACGCGGTCGCCGGAAGGATAGATAATACGGGGCCATTAAGGGACTCTTTTGCCAAATTGTCAGCATATTCATTTAAAGTCACATTGCTGTGGCCTGGAACCCATACCATATGTACAATTTTCAAATGTCTAGGGATCAGGGAGACAAAGGTTTTTACTATTGCAGAATCCACCGACGAAGAGAGAGATGAACACAAGGATAGAGAGTCGGAAATTACTGCCACTTTAGAAAAAGAGGAGTCTAATTTTCGTAAAGCGAGTACCACCGCCAGAAACTCTGCCTCAAAAATTGGGGTGAAGTCCGGAAGCCGGACAGAAAAAGACCAGTCTAAATGTGGACAATATATACCCACACCCGCCTTTTCATTACTTTGAGATGCGTCAGTAGCTACAACTAAACTAGCAGAAATACTTCTTAAATGGTCTTCTAATAATCCGTTTAGAATAACGGATGATAAGTTTTTAGCATTATTCGGGAATATGTCGTCAAAGACAATTTTAATAGATGAACCGATGGTTTGTATGGGTAGAATACTAGGAATACCGAGAAAGCCATGCGCAGTCTTCTTTTTCTTTGCTCAACAGTCCGCGAGCGTCACGTTCAATCGTTAACGTCGTCTTCTCCTGGCCTCCGAACTGCAATATACTGACGCAGCCCGCGTGAGGTTGCCTGTGGCGTTGCATCGAGCGTTCCGTTGAACGTGCTCTGCGACGCGTCGACGCCCGTCTCTCAAGTCCAGAACAGCGTTCGTGCTGACCGGTGACGTCATCACTCAAAAGGGCTTACGGACAAGAAACTGGGTTTTCCTGGATTTGAAGATGAGACGTCTTGTGTTCCTCGCGTCTGCCTCGTCTGTGACGCGACATGGTGTAGGAAGTTTCCGAATTAGTGTCAGGAAAGTAACCTCATGCCATTTTTCATCACTGTCAATCTCTCTGCAAAGACATGTGACATCAGCATGCCAGGTGACGGGTTAAAACTGTCTTCCTCCAGAATCTTTGCCATTGAGCCGCCATCACACATCAAATTTGAAAGAACATCCGAGTGGCCAGCGGGATAGCAAGCATTCGACGACTACCGATTCGGTTCGGGATTGAACGAACGGAGCGAGGAAGCTGAAGTCCGGATTCACCTTTACACTATGGGAAGACAAGCGAGGACGATATTTCAAACCTTCGGCTCGTCGGAAGACGACGCCAAAAGAAAAACGGCGTCTAGGAGAAGTTTGACAATTATTTCGTGGCTGCTTGCAATGTCGTATACGAAAGCCCTTGCTTCCACTGAAAATGCCAATATCCGAGCAGGTCCTTCGGCCACTTAGTCCCAGCCACACACTTGTAGACAGGTGCGACTTCGGCAGCTTCAAAGAGACAATGATTCGCGACCACTTTGTTGTTGTCCTCAGGGATGGAAAGCTCTCTGAAGCGCTGCAAATGGACGCCGCCTCACACTGTTAAGCGATGTCGCCAAGGCCCGTCTCAGAGAAACCGTACACAAGCAGCAGCAGCCCCTACGGGACAGCGGCTGAGGTGCGTTACTTATGACAACGGATGCAGACGTGGACGCCATCCATAAGGAGAGCGAGAATTCTCAGCCTCTTCGAAAGGAGCGCCTCACAACTCAAGACAAAGCTCAGTAGTACCTTTTCTGCTGGCAAGCTTCGCATACAAGGATTGCCTAGCTGTAAGTGCTACCACATGGTATGTGAAGGAACATTTCAGTGTGGTCTGTGCAAGAACGACTTCACACGCAGGAAGGTAGGACTGTTTTCCCTTGAGAAGGACAATGCATTTTACTTTCTCCGTACTGTTGGCTATCACTCAGCAAGCGCCAAGTTCATTGAGTTTTTTATTAACGGATGGCCGACTTCAGCGAAGATCTCTGCAGTGAGGCGACTCGGACAATAAACAAAAATCAGATACACTACAATGTTTACCATGCCCAATGGTGGCAGAGCGCCGGCGTCAGTCCGGAGGACTTCTCAATGTGTTCAGGCACATCAAATGGGTCCAGGTGCACAACGCCCCCAATGTACAGCTTCTCATTGTAGCGCTGTTTATCCGATTACGACAAGCTTTTCACGTAGCCCGACATTGCTGCAGCGCACACTACATTCCTTTTCAAGCGCTGCCAGTCTGACGATTTAAGGAACTGTTCACAGCACGATAAACTCACTGCGCACAGCTGCAGATGACCATGCACCACCGGCGCTGTCGCTAGCAGACGCTCAGGAGCTGGAGGCAGCCGCGGTGGGTATCACCATCTGCGCCGTCGTCTGCTTCAATGCGCGATTCTCGTTCGGTCCTTATTGTCGCACGGCGTTCGGAAACTGCTTTATATACGCAATTCTGTCTAAGATGTATCACTTGAGCGCTGGTATTATCAAGCTAATTTACCTCATGCGGCAGCATATCAGACTGTAAACTGCGCGATTCGCTACACTGAGCGTGCAGTGAGTCTTTTGGGGGTGTCCGGATTCACGACATATCTAGATCATTAAGGAATATTTAGTAGTAGACTGCCTCTACAATGACACAGCATATTTTGTCACACACGTCTTCAAAGCGCTGGACAAGGATAACGACCGGCCACCACCTCTGATGCTCCGCGAAACGAGAAAAATGTTGCGGTAAGTTCTGTTTATGTGTTTCTATGGGTCGCCTTCCCGAAACGCACACCCATACGTTTCACGGTGTTCACCTCGGTAATGAATTTCATACTTCCACGATCTGTTCTAGGATGGTCATCAAATAAAGACATCATAGGTGCCCTATAAAATGAAAAAACTGCTTTGGAATCGTTCGATTCCATGTACTCCTATGGGTGCTAACCCTACTTATCATCACCAGTCGGCTGCGGAGCCGCGAGGCTTGGAGTGGTATAGAGCAATATTGAGCAGTGTAACGACCGGCGCCGGAGAGCGGCCCGCTTTTGCGATAACAGCCACCTACTTCCGCGAGAGGGCGCGACGTGCTACAGGGGTGCCGCGTTCGCCGCTCGGCGGGTAGCGGCCGCGGAGGTAGCGGGGGTACGGGGAGGCGCGCGGTGCTCTATGGAGCTATTTTCACAAGCTGTGCAATTGGTACGATATTTGATAAAGAGGCTACCTATTCCTGGTGCTTAAACTGATCCCTGAAATTCCTTTACATTTCTCTGGAGACGCCATGCACGGTTGGGTGTCCCTTTTGAGCAGCGCGACATTTTTGCATCGCTATTTGAAACTCCTTCAACGCTTCTTCTTCCTGCGGTCAGTCTTAAATAGTCCAGATGACAGATTTGTACTAAATGTTTAAAACGAAGCGTGGTGTTTTGCATTCGTTCTTCCCGTAAGGTAATACATGCTGGTGCCGAGGAGCGCTACTAACACGCGGAGAAAAACAGTATACATGCGAATCAAAGCTTGTGCTTTCTAAGGCCTCTTTAGGAACACCTTATTTTTTACGAACCTTATTTACTAACATGTGTTACATTTTGCAGCTCGTGCTTATAAATACATAACAGAGTTTACCATAAACCGTTAGTAATCTGTAATATATCTACATAATCGGTGTTCTTTCTGTGCTCTAATCAGCGCTTATAGAAATAACAAATACAGTGCGTGAGCAAAACACATTTGTTCATAACCGTGCTAATTTAAAGCACGGCGGTATTTACAGGCAAAACAAAAGAAAAACAACGTATACGCGACTCAAGGATTTATTCTTTATGAGTGATTAATAAATGCATAAATCGCGGACATTTAATTTGTTTACGTGCCGTTTACCAATAGGGTGAACCAGCTGTACAGATGAAAAAAAAAAAAAGTCAATTGCAGCTAGAGCAATTGTTGAGAAAAAAGATGAACAATTAAACCTGTCACACACGAGGAAATACATTCATAGTGGGCACTTGAGTGCGGACTCTTTACTAGCATCAAATGGCAGATGTACAGAGCAAAAAAAAAAAAAAAAATTGCGCGTCGTCTATGATGCAGTTCTTTGCGCGCACCGAGAGAAAATGAAAAAAAAAAAAAAATGCGAAAACGTTTAGGAGCCCCTAATGCTCAAGCAATTAATATAAGGCCGGATTCAACTGCGGACACTAATGCGTGCTTATTCTTCGAGCGTGTGATTCGTAATATGAGTAATCAACGGGATATACTTGCCAACTATAGCTACACACCTATAATCGGGCTACTTGCCGGTTACACTTTGCAGAACTGATCAGGCTATAATTGTTCCCCCATGAAAACTATCACAAGGTTGATATTACACTTCAAAGGGAATTTAATTATTTTCCCCTTTGGCAGCTCTTGTCGCGGTTAGCTGACTAAAGGGAGCAGACGCAAAACACCTGAAATTTAATTACTTCAAGTGTGAGCTTTCTGGTCCAGCTGAAATGTTTGAACCTCCACACTTTACAGAAAGGTTGCAAAATCTGAAGTGCAAAGATGTCCAGAAGGACCACCCGAGTCAAATTTTGGGGTAAATTGTGACCTAGCTTGGAGCCTATGGCCCAATTTTGTTTCTTCCTGCGTAATCGAGTGCCGGCCCCACAACCTCTCTTTCGCCGAATGTTAGGAGCCGCATACTCACAATATGAAGTAATATACACATTTTGATGTTATAAGAATGATCTAGCGGAAGCGTATTACAAGCGCGCACTACAGCCTCTGCGTCCCCTATCTTTCTGTCGTTCTAACTTTTTCAGAGCAATTCTATTTTTTTTTTTTTTTGTATGTGCACCCAAAAAGGACTAGGTTGATTTTCTGGGGGCAATGATTGCATATTACCGGTTGCTGAGCACGCAAAATAAAAACTATCTAGAATGAAAGCATTTTCTGGAACAATTAAGTTATCGTCAAATTATCAACGCCTTGAGAATAAATGTCTTATGTATAGCGCACATCTCTGGGTATTTAAAGCTACTGGTTACAAGAAGGTTCCAGCTTATTTAAAAAAAAAAGGGTTTTTAATGAGATTAGTCTACAGTTTCACAAAGTTGTAGAGCCTTAAATTTCGACGCTTATATCTTTATACGCGTTCGGTTGCACGCCCCGCTTGTCGCCTCTTTGTGCACTGCTTTCCCCTTCCCAGGTCCTTATTTGGTCCTTCATCTCGGTTGTTTCCTTCTTTTTTATTGCGTATATCTTCATTGTTTATCGTCTTTAGCTGCCTGCATGCTTTCTTCTCCGTCGTGCGTTTGCCGTGCCGCTCGAAAATTCCAAACCTTTGTTCACATTCGCGGTCGCTGCTTTCACGGCGCAGCGTGCCTTCCACCTCTTTCTCCCTCCCTGCTAGGCGACACCTGTTTTTGTTTTCCGATGCATCCTTTACCTCCTACTTCTTCCACCTTTCCTGACCCACTGTGCTCTGTTATTCAATAGCCAACTTACCTGGTGTGTCGTTCGATTTGATGCCCTTGCTATATCTCTACCTCCATGCGGGGTAGTCCACATTTAATTCATTCGAACTGAGAGCTGACTTTTCTTGTGGCTTCAGGTGACACACTGTAGTCGGCATGGTTTTCGTATGATACAACAGAATTTACTGCTTTGGACTGTTTTAGTAATGGGTTACCGATGACGAGGTTTATTTAGTCGGCGCTCGAACGCACCTGCTGCACGTTTTGACTTCTTCATACATCCCGTCTCCACACTGCCTTCTTTTCAAAACGACTGCATTCCAAAACGAGAATTAGGTTCTTTAGGACTGCAGAAGCAAGCTGTATGCCGAGTGAAGCGTGCTGTGAGAGTCTGAATTCGTACGCCGCTCTCCAAGCTGTTCTCTTCGGAGCCCAACTGCTGTCATGTTGCTCCCCGAGGTGTTGCCGACGGCCAAAATGGAAAATAAATTAGGCGATTGCGAACCGTACTGAGCCCCGTTAACCAGCATATTTGTAAAATGTTGACGCTAGCAGATCGAGACGACGCACAGGCAAACAAGAACGTAGAGTGCGCGCGGTAGCCGCCCAGACGGCGCGCGGTATCCGCGCGGCACCCATACGGTTGACACAACAGTTTCTGGTGGCGCACTCTGCGCTGCGGCGCCTCCGTCATCGCAAAAGCTCCCCCCGCTCCCATGCATTTCACAGTGCGGTCGACCCACTGTCCAATATTCTACCTGAATCGGTCTGCGTGGGGAAGAAGCGGGAAGAGAAACAGCGGAATAAACGCTGCTTCCTTCTCAGTGCAAAGGCGTCTTGAGACTCGGCCCCTTACAATCCCATAACAATTGTGGCGACGGGGTGAAATTTTTTTCAGGCTTTGCACTAAATCCTCTGCAACTGCCGACCTTCGGAGTATTTAACCATTCCACGGGGAGGGAGCAGCCTGGACAGAGTATCTTGAGCAAGTTTCTTTCATAGAAGCTCGCTCTTTCATAGAGCGAGTTTCTTTTCTTTCATAGATGCCGCTGTCAGCTGCAAAAAAAAAAAAGCGGTGTTTGGGATCTTTCCCCATGATTAGGCATGGAGCTATTCTTTCTGCATCCCGGATTATATTTCTATATTGTTTGCGCAATGTTTAGCTTTTCGATTGGCTCTACACAAAATTCTGTGTCATGTCACACGTTATCATTTTTGCGATTATCAGTTTGAGCCTCGATTGAAACTTCACAGGTTAGTTGAGCCCTTTACTTCGACTTTTTTCCATGCACTTTGAAAGAGGTTCGTTTTGACTTATTCGATACTATAAATATCTGTAAATGCATTTAGTGTATCGGTATCAGGTATCGAGGGCTGAAAATGAAAGTATAGGAGTATCGGTATCGAAAATACATTTTTGGTGTATCGTGTATTTAAACGATACTCGATTCTCCGCAGAATATTGAAGCCAGTGTGTGTCAGACATTTGGTCGACGGCGTTCGCTCAGGCGCTAGTACAAACTGGGAGGCATCTTTGCTTGCAGTGCACCCTGATTTCCCTCCTGCTCGAAGTTTCCTTCACAGGCTCCGTCTTCTTAGCCTCCATCTATCCATGTTCTATTTGTTTAAAGCTGAAGGAGCCAATTGCATGTAGGTGCTCATGATATTGTTTACTTGTGAGCACCGCGTGCGTACCACGAAGCCGCTAAGCCGTTAACAGACACGCAGAAACAAAGAACTCCTTGTCCGCCTCTGAGGCATGTGATTCTTGTCAAGCGGCATGCTACGTGTACTGACGAACTCAGTAACTTATGCACGACCATAGCTCTCCAGACCCTTGAGCTTCGCATGTCGGCTCTGCTTGGCGACAAGAATATGAGCGTCTAACGCCTCAGTCTCGCACGATGCAGTCGCCGGTCTTGTAGTTTACAGCGTTTGATTCGAAAAAAAAAAAAAAAACCATCTTTCTTCCACTAGGCTTTATCTGTAAAAACTATTGCAGCTAAAATATTAAGAAAAATACGACGTAAAAGCTATGTAACCGCACTTTCCCAGCACATAAATTTCAATAACAAATACACGATCAAAGAATTTTCGCCAAAAACATTTCAGCGAAACGTGAACAAACCTTGCGAAGATACGTTTGTTTCTTAAAGCGATAAACTGTTAAAATGTTTTTGAAATATGCGAATTGATTGGCGTTATATTAGCTACTCTCTCTTAAAAAAAGAACACTTCTCTCTTTTATCTAAACCAGACTAAGTTCTCGAGAGGCGCTAGTGAATCTTGATTTTGTTAACTACATTCAAGATCATCGAGTCGACGCTCTTATCTTCTGGTAAAGGGCCCAGTCATCAAATACAACAGTGAGGCGTGCTCGTCCAATTATATAGAGAGGCTTCTCTTATTTGCCTTGCTTACAGAACGCCCACATCGCGGGACTATTTCGGAACTAATAAAAACGTTCAGGCATTTGATTTTTGTTCTCATCTATGTTTTAACAGATAATGTGAGCTTCAAATGTCTGCTATCGCACTAATATCAAAATACCTGCTCAGTTGCCAAAGAGCACTCAGCACTGAGCCTTATACCAAAGAAAAAACGGAAGGGGTCATCGCGTAAGTAACGTGCAATATATGAAATGTAAAGCAATAGAAGTTCCAGATTTAATGTAGCCAAGTGCTCACAAGGTGGTTCGTGCGAAGAACACTAGCTGAAAGAAATTGTTCGCTAGGCTGCTTGTCGAAGCTTTGTAACCCTGGCTTCAATTCGATGTGAAGTTGTGACTAAGGCCAGCTGCCCAGACAGCGGATCTTCAATAAATTCGTGCTGTCGGGTTCCTTTAGGCCCTTTTAGAGAAACTAAAACTGCGTATAGGTACCACAGAAAGTTATAAAAACCATGGTAAAAATTTTCCAGCTTCTCTAATAATATTACCGCCTTTATCATATTGGAATTTCAGAGATGTATCGAATATACAGTATCGAGTAACTGTATCGGAAAACAATTTCGCTTCTGTATCTTGTATCGGTATCGGAAATACAGTTTTTCAAGGCATCGAGTATCGGTGTCGAAGATACTTTTTCGAAGTATCTTGACCAGCCCTGGCTCCTAATGCGTCCACATATCCAGTCTCTAAATTCAGTGCGCTGTCGATTCATTGACTGCAGCCGCTCCAGCACAAATCCGTCAGGCTATGGGATTTCTTATTCAAAACCAGTGATTATCAGTACTTAGCATATAATTGGAACGTCCGTTCATGCAAAACCACTCTATGTGCGGTTACAATCAGGCTGTTCTGGTGCAGGATTCCGAGTTCGAATTTTTATCTACCGAGATGTGGGTGGACACCGAAAATCCTATGTGACTCATTGGGGAAGGTTGAATCTATGAAGCATTTCCTCCTATCTTGCATGAAGTTTGCCCTCCACAACAAGCTTTACTTAGGCGCCTCTCTCCAGGTTAGGCTTTCCTTTCTCTCTACAAGTGCTAGCATCGTTTGGTGCGAGCGGCAAAATATTTTCTTTTGGCTCGGTTGGCGGGATTGTCCATGATTACATAATTAAACCTGGTAGGTTGAATTTCTTGCACTTCCAAATTTCTTTGAGATCTTCTTTTTTCTACAAAATGTTGTTTTTACTTTGGTTTAAATGCGCTTCTGTAGTTTGTCATCTCTATATTTTTTTAAATTCCCGCTTTGCGCTACGCTACTATTTTTGCCATAGTCGTATCTGAAACTTTACTTGTGTACGCCGTTACACCTTTGCCAAACTCCCATGTAGGTATGTGCCAGGTTTCAAGAGGCAAAGGGGAAGAAAACGAAGTTGGCTCTCGAGCGTTTGCTGATGCCTCCGAGATCACCCTCACGCGCGTGTTTCTCTCCGGCCGTTCCAATCGGCGCGCGCCCCAGCCAAATGTTGTAAGTTTGCAGTTCCTCCAGGCGCCACCAGGCGGCAGTGCGCGCCAATGCGTCGTAAAATCCCTTGATAATTTGAAAGTAGCGACACTCTCCTCCGCGCCGCGCTTTCCTCCTCGATTCTCCTCGCGCGGCGGCGGCGAGCGCTGCGCACGACACGCTTTTTCCCCCTGACGCCCGCCGGCCGGCCGCAGCAGTGAGTGAAGCGCGAGCTTTTGGGCCAGGTCTGCGCTCCAGGAGTGCACGAAATTTTTGAAAAAATTGCGAGAAAAGCATTGAGAATGCCGATAGTAAAGTTCATGAATTGATTGGTTTCTTCTTAGAACTGTTTGAATGGGGAATACTGATAAACAAAGCTTTCAGGCGAGTTCTGTGCTACAGACACTTTTTAAGTCTCATGATAAGGTTTTACTTTGTGCACTTAATCTAGTACTGCCTCTGACTTTGTGTTTGTTTTTTTAGAGCGTGAAATCTGTCACCGCGGTAAAACTTCAGAAAACGATCCAGGCTGGTGCTTTGAACTTCAAGATTAGAGAAGGTTAAAGCAGGACTTAGTCTATTTCGCTACTGTCAAGCTATCTCTCTAAGCATAGTATATGTCACGCGATCAACCATGAGATTGGATTATTGGTTAATTGTACATGCATTTCAATCAATTACTGGGCCAAATTAATTGATATTTAGTAAATTGCAATTAAAATCTAAATTTTAGCTGCAACACCGAACCGTATACCGTAGGAAAGCTTAGGCCAAGTGTAATGGCACTGTGCTAGTTAGCGATCCGCGATAATCTGCGTTCATTAGTTAATTTTGTATAAAATCAAATTTTGAGCTGTTCCTTGCTGCTTCGAGGCAAGGAACAGGTTTGCCACGGCAGTCTTGATATGATGCTGATGGAGGAATTAAATAATTTTATGAGTACGTGGCCCCTCACTGACTTCGCGTGTGGTTAAAAGACAGCAGGGTACACTGGGAGAAGTGGTGGGCCCTATTGCTGATACACTGAAGTTCTGGGGCAAGCATGCTGTGGTCTCATGCGCTGTGTAAAAGAGCTTGATTTCATTGAACGCAACAATCAAATAAAAAAATTACAAGGTGCGCATAGGTCTTCAACGTGCGGAAATGAGAAAGCATATAACTGCCAATTCATTAACTATCGCTATCCTATCTATCACTATATCTACTAATGCCAGAGACCTATCGTAACTGTCACTATCCGCAGCGAACACTATCACCTCACTATCCGGGCCTATTACTATAATTTACTATTATTATCCGTAACAGTCACCATCATTACCTATCACTATTCATAACCATCACTATTTAATCTGATGCCGTCCCATGACCCATTGATATACTTCAATTTTCATTGACTTACGTTGTCAGTCATATCTCTATTATCTCATAATATCTGACGAGACAACTGTACATTGACTTTTAATTCTTATACTTTCTTGTTTTCTCATAAATGGAGGTGGGAAAAGAGCAACCCACAGAAATAACTGACTACTATCAGCGCGAGGTTCATGTCTCTGTCGAGGAGGCTTCCTTTACTTCAGGACAGGTCGGTGAGAGAAAATTGATGGAACAGCGTTTGGTCTGTTTCTTTTTTTCGAGTTCGTGTAATATTGGCGGCTCAAACTGGTCTTCAGTGAAATGTAGCTAGAGCATAGAGCGATGAGATAATTACTCAGGCTAGGTGAAAAAAAAAATCTTGCATACAATTGAAATGAGTAATATGTTACAGTGTTAAGAATTGTTGCTCGCAAAATGTTCCCCTATTTTTACATAATAACTATAATCATCATTGATTGTTTAAGTTTCGTAAATACAGAAAATTGATGCAATGATTCCGGCTGATTTGACATCGATGGGATAACTTTTCTCGCAATAAATGAATACGCGGAATCGCGCTTTTAGAGCTCCAGCTTTCAAAGCGAAGGTAACCTGCCAACGCCTAGTAGTCACGGTCAAAGTGAAGCGTGTGTGATCATATGAACACCTCCTGCACATTGGCCGTATCCCTGATAAAACGAACGCATATTTTTTAACCCACGCGTGCGTCGAAGCATGGCAAGACACATTCAAGAATTGAAAAAAAAAAAAAATGCCATACGACCTAACTAGTGCAGATTACCCGCAACACCTCGGGCTTACTTGCCAAAGTTTTTCAGGGCCAGCATTCATTGCTCCCGAGTAACCGACGCACACTACAAGTAAAAGCTGGAAAGGCTAGCTCCTCTACAAGCCCGAATTTTGATTTTTAGTGAAGGAGGCCAGGGATCCTAGCATAATCGCGACAAATGCAATCGAGAGACTGTAATTTTCCAGTTATTTCTGACAGCAAAAAGCAGATTATAGCGCCCTGTTTCTGACTGTACAGAAGTCGGAGCGTGTTAAATGATGGAGCCTTGGAGCCTCGCAGAATATTCAGCATGCTGCAGAGGACAACCTTATTTTTATACAATGAACATGCTGCCGCCGCAAAAATATTGAGCAGCAAGCAGGAATAAAAAACGCAGCGTCAGGTGACGCGTTATTACGGGGAGTGAGAAAGGCACTCGACGTCGCAAACAACTCTGTTGTTTCTAGGAATAAACGTCTTTCGACTAATCTTGTGAATCCATTGACTCGTGCGCAAGCCGTCACGCTTGCCTTGAGATATCATGAATACCGCATAACCATCTTCAGGTCGCTTGCTGCAGTTGTACGCGCAACAGCACGGCATAGAGCTTGCACGCTGCAATATTCGCTCGCCGAGACTGGGAGAAAAATGGCGCGAAGGAAAAAGAAAACACAAGGAAAACGCCGGACGCGCGTCGGTTTCCAATGGCAACGGCAGGGAGACCAATCGTCGCTCAGGAAATCGGGCGGAGAGGCGGCCTTCAGCGAAGGGGCGCGCAAGGGGCGAGGAGGAGGCGAGATAGTAGCGCGGCGGCGGCAAAGTTCAATCGTTGGCGTAACTTTCAAAGTATCAAGGGGTTTCAATGCGTCGATGCATCGTCCAGCCCACTCGCGGCGTATCTCCGCTGGCGGTTCTCTCGTTTTTTGCGCGTATACATTGACGAACGAGCGTGTCACGCAGCCTTTCATTTTTAGCTGGTTTTCCAGCAAAAACTGACCGCAAAGTGTGTTCGAAATGTTTCACAATTTAAGTGTTGTGTTTATTACCGAAGCGGAGGGTTGATGTTCTTGCTGCGTTCACATAATGCGTTCCGTTCTACTTAGAATTTACGCATTGTGCTCGTGTAGATAGTTTTCTTTGCTTGTGAAACAGTTACTCGTCAAGACTATCTCGTGTAGGTGGTAGTCTTTGAGTGCCTAACGGTCACTCGTGAAGCCGGCAGTCAATCAACGTTACGAGCGTATGCTCGAGTGGTCAAAGGCATGCATGTTTCTCAGCTGCAAGGTCTTGTTGCAGTTTGGTGAACTGATGAGACATTCGTTTTCCTCCCCATTTTTAATCCTAAGGCTTCTGAGCTTGCTTGCAAATATAACAAATTGCAGTGGAGCGTACATCGTTACATTCCATGTGTAGCGTACATGTCGCAAGCTTATGTTGCTTACTTCGAGAGGTGCTCTCTTCTAGCTTTGTGCACCAAGAAAGGACCACGCCACTGAAACAACGAAGATAATCAAAGGAAAGTTGCTTAGGCCACAGCTAATCAACGCAGGAAAAATAGTAATTGATCAAGCAGCTTACCGGAAAAAAAGAAATAAAACCTGCTGAGCAAGATAGGAGCTGCGTGTTTAGTTTGCCTGTTTTATCTTTGCGAATAGAAAACTACGCAAGTAGTCATCATGTGGTGATTGAACTTTGTAAATAAAGAAATGTCTAACAAAACTTGAAGTTGGGCTAGATGGTGCATTGTAACTTGACTGAAGATAAAGCGCACGGGAAGACGCACACAAGAGAAGAAGCGTGTCCTGTGTCTTCTTCTCTTGTGTGTGTCTTCCCGTGCGCTTTATCTTCAGTAAAGAAATGTCTGTGTGTACTTCTTGATTGTGCTTGCCCATATTGTTTTTCTCTTTGTCCACCTCATGAGCTTTGTAAATAAAGAAACATGTACGTCTTTTTTAAATTGCTCACAGTGTTTGCCTCGTAATTTTGTTCAGAAAGTGGCTAGTATCATTACAACCGGCGGAGGTTTAGTGCCAAAAATGTTCTGATAAGTTTCGCATATCATTGAAAGGTAATGAAAAATTGCTAAATAGTGTGGCAGGCGTGTATGATAGTGCCATTCGATAGTCTAATCATAATTCGTTTGAATTAACCCATTTGGTCGGCTTGGCCCTCTGCGTGTATAGGCATAGGAGTAAAAATTAAAAATAAAAGCACTGCACCCAGTCTGTAGGATATGCAAGCAAGTGAAAACAAGAAATAAGCTGAAACTCGCGTGATAATATCGCACATTTATGCTATGGCGGGCCGCGTAGTTTACAAACGAGGTAATAGCTTCTCCTCACTTTCGATCGCATAAGCTGATCCGTTTTTATCGGGATCACTTCCGAAAACCTCGCATATACTCATATGACGGCAGAGGTGCCTGAACATGCCCCGATTACCCTCAACCTTTATCGAACCTTTTTTTATTACGCAAGCTTGCCGTAAGGCATATTATAAAAACACATGTAAATTGGTTCAGTAAGGACTCTATCGAACTTGCGTGCTTACGATCTTCCAAGGCTGCTTTAAAACCGTGCGAGAAAAAAAATAGCTATCGTGACATGCATCTAAGTAAGCAATAATCATAAGGCTGTGGCGGAACCATTTAGAGAATTGCATTCGTGCGATGGATGTTTATGTAAGTCGCCGCACTCATAAATACTGTATTTAGCGAGTTAATGAACCTGCAAATGTACGGCATGTATATACACACTGACTAAAAAAAAAAGTTAAATTAAAACAAGAAAGCGCAATGTACAAGAAAGACTAATAGTCAACATTGCTCAACTCCCAAGCCTATTCCTAGCGCATGCAAGGAGGACGACGATGTGAATGACATGGAAGTGTGTTTACAAATGCCGACTCTTTTGACTGCGCGCCTTTCTAGCTCCTTCAAGCACTTTCACCTTAGGAACAATATTATCGGCAACTATACATAGTGAACTAAAAATTAATTTCTAGCTCACTTTACCGCCAACGAAAGTCATAGAATTTCATATTTAATAAGAACTCAATCTTTTAGTAATTGTAACATGTTCCCATAGTGCGCTGCCAACTTGTTTTCGCCTGCTCGATAAAAAAGACTTTTGACGTCTCTCTTATCTTACATGCGTAGCCAAGGTCATTCACAGGTTAAAATATACATGAAGGCCAGTAAGAATGCTCTCATTTTTTTCTCTTTGCTCCCTAGGAGAGACGCATGAGTGCAGATGCAAATTAGCGTTCTCCACGATCGCTTGCAGCGAAATTTGCGCGATCTGCTTATGTTTTATTAATATACTGGAAATTTTTTTATTCGAATGCGCGTCACTTATTATGCTTATTTTACACCCCTCATTGCCGATTCAACTTTGGGACATTAAACTCCATGTACCACATATACTTAAATATCCTGCTCAACCAGAGCTACGTTGTATGTGGATATTTAATTCTTGTGTTAATGACCTTCAAAAAGAAAATTTAAGACTATGAGAAATAACGCTGCGGGACTGCCCGGATCATAACGGTGTTACTATAGAACGGGTGTTGAAAAATCCCTCAAAACTCGCGAAAGTAAAAACTAAGAAAATCTATTTTGCAATTAATTCCGCGTGCCTGTTATATCGGCCATATCGCGCTGGATTAACCGCTCAAGGTAATTACAATTACCCTCACAGCAGCTTATTCTTTTTCTGTGTGAATATATGCACGGGCAGTACTGCAGGTGAATCGAACTAGTGCAGCTTCCCTGCGGAATTATACGCACACGGAATATCGCGTCTAAACTTCTTATAACTTGATAGTATATCAAAACGGGCACGAGCTGCAGGCGTTTATTGTTACTGCTATCTTCGTCGTGGCACCGAAAAGTAATCACGACAATTAAGGATTGCAAACGAACTCATCTAGTTGCAGTGCAGAAATGTAACGCATGTTAATCCGTCACCGAAGTCTACTTGTCGCGCTCAACACCGCTTCCCTTCGCTCTCACCTTTATCCGACCGCAAGAAACATGTTAAAACAAATGCCATTTTGTTTTTTGCGCGTGCAATCAACCGCACCACAGATTGCGGAAATATCGGGAATTATGCCCGAAAACGCAGCAAGCGCCGTGCATCCAATGCAGACGGTTCAGGCTTTTGCCTACACCACGAAAGTCACTGCTGTCGCCAGCGCCGCCGCATCTCCACTGACGTCACGGGCTGACGCTTGTCTATAGACCAACACCGATCTGTGACGTAAGCACAATGCGGTGGCGCTTCTATCGCCAGCGTGGTCCGACTGGGGGTGAAAAATAGGCTTAGCGCCCATAGGAATACATTGAAGCGAAATATTCCAAAGCAGATTTCTAATTTCACGGGTCATCTGTGATGTCGTTATTCGGCACAGATCCAACCATAAACGCCCTGGAATAGACCGTGGAAGTGTGAAATCTCATACCAAGGCAAAGTATTTTTAAAACACCGCGAAACGTACCGCGATGCGAGTGAGAGGGCGACCCATAGAAGCCGTCGAGCGTTTTGGATGACTCACGATATCTGTCGGTGTTGACATGGGTGGAGTACGAAGAACTGTATCTAGGAGCGCGTACGTGAGCGCGTGCTCGAGAGCTCGCTCGCGCTGACTTTTTTGAAGCCTACCCTACTGAAAATATTGTACAAGGCTCTGCGTGGTTATCTGTGCATGGTTATCGACCCGCACAGCGCGAGAATGTGCGAACAAGAATGAGCGAACGAGAATGAGCGAACGAGAATGTGCGAACGAAGATGTACGAACGAGGATGTGCGATAAGAGGACGCGCGATAAGAGGACGCGCGATAAGAGGACGCGCGATGTGTGCACGGTGGGAGAACGTGCAACGTGCTCACGGCGCAAAGGCGTGCACACTATGAGGACTTTTGTACCCGTGTGTGTGCGGCAAAATTTGTGCATAGCTATCAACATTCAGAGTGCATGGATGTGGGCACTCAAGGCCCCAATATAGTCCGATGTAACGCGCGCGTGCGCACGTCGGCGAAAAACCGAGGTCTACAGTCCAACGGCACGGCGTGATGAACGTAGCGAGCGCGAGCCGACGCGGCCTAACGTCGCCGACGCGCAAATAGAATCTCGCCTATTTCTCGCCGACCGCGTCAGCCGCGTCGGCCACACATTCTAGCATTCCTCACGCGCAGTGAAGATGTTGCGGAAAAGCTGCTAGAAGGAATTCGAGGGCGGCCCTGCATCTATGATACCAAGCGGATTGACTCTACAGAGACGTTCAGAGGAAAGAAAAATGCCTGCGATGCAAACTGTCACTAGTGCGGCTGGGCACGGCTGCGTTCTTCGCTGTGGTGCGTGTGCCATGCTCGTTTTAATGCATTGCTCTAGGTGGTGTAACGATGATGTTGTTTCACTTATCTGCAGTACATTCATAGGAAGAATACCAAAAACTGCGGAAGCGACTTCGCATATTGTGACCGGTACACGCCGGAATCGAAGGTCGTACTCGATTTGGCCTCAAGGAACGTCAGTGGCTCAGCAACCAGGGAATTCGCGAAATTTATGGAATTCTACAGGAACTGCGGCCAGCCGAGAAAGTGATCCTCATTACTGTGTAATCTCTAACTCCTCTGTAATCGTACATATACTTAAATTTTGATTAGTTTTCAGTAAAACACGCACATATACAATCATCGTTCCATCTGTAGCCGGCGGCGGCGTGGGCTCAGGCCGTTGCTGGGCTGGACGTCTCCACAGCTGGCTGTAAATGCCTTGTGCCATTTGAACATTTGCAGTAAACACATTGCGTCATTGCCTTGATCACAACAGTATTTAGTGCCTTGATAGGCTGCAGCCAGGTCCCTGTAGGTGCCCTGTCGTCTGCTCGAAAATGCACCCCGAAAACGTACCAGCCCTCGAGGGCGTCTTGTGCGCAAGCGCACCGCGGCATCGGGCACACCAGCCGCGCCAGACTCTAGAAGCGGCAGTTTTTTGACGCGCCCGTCGTAGCCGACGTGCCGTGGCTAACGTCGCAGACTTAGCCAGTCGCGTTGAAAACGTCCGACTATATTGGGGCCTTTAGTGCAAGGAATGAGTGCACTCTGAAGGTGCAAGACATTAGTCTGATCTCAGACGATGAGACATTCAGCATGGGAATGCTACCATGCTATGGTGATACTCTGCATGGTTGCAAGGCTCCTACATCACACCTCATGTTTGTGTTGTGCATAATACTAATATGCCAGCTTTAGGCCTTGTGCAAGGCCTCAATCAGTTTCTGCTACAGTTATGACACAAAATGTTTTGCAGAAATGATGCTCTCCATGAGATGAGTCTCAAGTGCAAAGAATGCAAGCTTCCAAAAGATACATGTGGTCACCTGGATTGGCTTTATTGGCTGATACACTGTGGTCACAAAACATCTGCTTTCGGTCCACCAGGTTCGAGCTTGGATGCAGGTTTCCTTCTTCAGCTGCTCTTGGCCTGTTGGATTCGAGCTTGGATACAGGTTTTCACTGTGCGACGTCTGCAAAATGCAAAAAAAAAAGCCGGACTATATTCCAAAATCCGAAAATTCAGCTGTCTTTACAAGACATTCTGAGAAAGGGGTAATTAGGCGCTCTATTTTTAATTGATAACAATTCAAAAAGGTTCGATTCTGAACTACAGAAATATAACGAACTGACACAAGAATACAGGCGTTCAGCATCAGTCCATCACAAAATCTAATACCTTAGTCGAACAGATATTTCAAGGGTCTTTGAACCATATCCTATCAATCAAAGACATCTGAGCACTGCTTCATGGAAAGCTACAATAACTAGAGTGAACAGAGCAGTGCAAAACCGGAGATTTAAATGGACTTTGAGAAATAGAAGTGTGCATTCTAGGATATGGCTTAGCACACAGGGCTAGGAATAAAACCAAACCTGAAATGAAAGATTATGCAATTCTACATATATGATCATAGAAGAAAAACAAAATTTCATACAGAACAGTATGGAAAGTATATCATCATTGCAACTTGTACAAAAACAGTTGATAACACATCTTCAAAAGTGCACGAGTATTACTTGAGCCCAGCAGCGAATTATCAATGGCAATAGCGGGGTACAAGAGCTTAGTGAGATGATGGAATCTTTCAATGGTGATCGAGAATGCCATGTAGAAGTGGCACAACTCTCCCCAAGTTTACTAAAAGCTCAGTTAGGATTCATGACGGCCCCTCAGCCTTCCTTCCAATAAGGTCGAGAAATACCCTAACCATCCGAGGCAGTGGAAACAGTGCATAGGGATCAGGTTAACTGATATTCACAAACATGCCTTGACTAACACCTTTACTCCAAGCGGTTCTCGAGGCCCTTTTTTTTTTAAATGAAGCTCCACTTGAATTGCTCCTCGAGTGCATGAGAAAACAGAGCATCTATAAGTGGCAATGGCACTACTACGGGGACACCTAGACTTCCACTTGCACACATGGGGCATCGCAGCTTTCACACACTGTGCAGACTTCGTTCTACTGCATACCAAGCCTTTCATGAAAGTGGATATAATAAGGATTCACAGACCCACTCTCTGAAGCATTGGCTCCGAGAACCTCAATCTGACTCGAAAATACTGAAATATCGTTTCAAGTATGACCAAGAAAAGCCTCCTAAGTTTCTGCGGCTGACGTTGAGCATGGATAACTATCGTCAGTTGCAGATTTCAATGCTGTAGTTGATCATCGCATTACGCTACTGTGGTGTAAACACATTTCAAGTCATCACCAGATACCTTAGCAACATTTCAGAGCACGCCGAGTGCCAAGTTGCAGAAAGCATTTGATGGCTAACAGCAAATGAAACATGTGCAGTGGTGGTTTCTGTGAACCACTGTGGACAGTGGTGCAATCGTGGGGAATGTCATATTGTAAATAGGAAGACAGCGAGGTACCGGAGGTGCAGTTGTGCCATGGAACACCTGTGCTGCACACATCAATGGCTTTCTGATTGCCTCAAATATACTTGTATGTCTAGATGCAGTGCTGAAGGGGGGGAGGGTCAATTCTGTCTTTTTAGCTGTGGAGAGATATTTGCAGTTGGTGGAAGGCATGGCTTTTCAAGTGCACTTAAAATTAAAGCTCCTAGCTTGCTTGGAAACAGAAGCGGCATTTGCTTCTGGAAAGACAAATTTGTTGGCTTGGGTGCATGCACTATAACATGCTTCTTTGAACCTCACATGTGCTCAACGCTCGCCGCTGAGCACTCAGAGGGCAAATATGCAACTAGGTCACTAGAGTTCACAGCAGTTCGAGCAGTTCTCAATGCCTAAATCCTGTTCTACATGAGCCATATGTCACTGGCAGTGAATGTTGGTAGATGTGAATTGCTTTCAGCCATTTTTCACAGCTGCCTTGTTCATGCAGTGTGCAAAGCATATTTTACTAGGCTGTGACTTTTTTTTTAACGTCCAAAAGCGACTCAGGCTGTGAGAAATGCTGTAGTGGAGGACTTCAGAAATTTCAACCACCTGGAGTTCTTTAATGTGCACTGATGTCGCACCGCACATGGGCGCCTTGCTTTTAGTCTCCATCGAAAAGCGGCCGCCACAGCCTACTAGCCTGTGACTCGACTCTTGAGGCAGCTTGTGGATGCTGTTCACAAGGACTTGACATTAGAAAATGAGCATGTTACACGTAGTGGCATGCACTTTCCGGGCCAAATTTTGGCCTTATGGCCCATTCAGTTGGGGGGACGAGAGCAGAGGTGCCGAGCAGTACAGAGAAGTACAGGAGCACGCCGAGCGAGGGTGTAATTTTCCTCCCACGGGAACGCTCTCTGCGTGTCGAGAGCAGTACGCCACGACCATTGTGACCACGCTTCCCTCCCCAGCATTCTCCGCCTACTCGCTGTAGCAGCAGTTGCAACCCGAGGAGAAGCAAACACTTCATGTAGAACTGCTTTGCATGCCTTTGTTCTCACAGCGCGGCGATCTGCCTCCTTTGGCCCTTTCGATGCCAGCAGTGACTCTCAAACCTGAGCAATGCTTTGCAGCCACCATTTAGAGCGTCACTGACTCGAGAAAAGAAAAAAGATGGTGCGGATACACCGCTTTATGTCATGTGACTTCCTCTACACTCGCTTTAGATGAGGGAGCAGCCGGGAGTGCATTCAGGTGCTCTCAGCAAAGGAAAAGACCTCCTCCTCTACCATTGGAAGCCAGTGATTCTACTCCTGCTCTACCACTGGAGGGCACCCGCTTGTCTGAGAGCACTTTCTAAGTGCTCTCGAGGGCGCCTGCTCTCCCACTCGAATTCGCCATAAGTCTTGCCCCGTATGCCACTTGTGCTGTCTGGAGTGGAGAAATATTTCTGAAGGGTAAGTCGGAGGAAATGCTGAAAAGCATTCAAGAATCTGAACTGAACCTTAAGTAGAGAAAAGACTGTTTTCTGCACTTTATGGAGCTGAGGTAGCGTCGAGTGGAGACATGTTTTTGAATTCGGCCACAAGGGTAAAATTTGAATTAACTATTCCACACGCAAAACACTCATGTCCTAATGTCAAGTCCTCTGAACATTCAGAAGCAAACTCGATATTCACAGGCTAACAGAACATGTTTCCCAGGCTGCATGAAAAGGCAGCTGTGAAAAACAGCTGAAAACGCTTAATTTTAGGCAAAATGTCGCTGCTGCTGTGATATTGTTCATGTAGAACATGACATATGCATTGAGAAATGCTGTGAAATTTAGTGACCAAATTGTTTATTAAGATTTGATTTGAAGTTGCTGCTACACTTGATCTTTGAGCTTGCAGGGCTCAGGGGAGAGGGAAGAAAATATGCGTGCTTCTTCGCTACATATACACCCAAACCAACAAATTCAACTCGCTGATTTCAGTTTCCAAACAAAGCTTGGAGCCACAATGGTCACTGCACTTGAAAAGCCATGCCTTCTGCCTACCGTGAATATCTCTCCACAGAACAAGTGAACCAACCACTTGACAGCACCGTGTGTCCGAAGAGCACATAGTACCCTGATGTGACAAGCAAGCCATTGATGCCTGTAGCACAGATGTTGACATTGTTCACAAGGCTCAATCGCGCTACTAGTGGCCCCAGCTTCCTTTATACGTACTTGCTAAGACCAAAAATGGGAAGACTGCAAAAATGGAGGGGGGGGGGGGAAGGGGGGGGGAGGCAGCATTGTGTACAAAAGGGGGAGGTGGCTGCTACTTTCAGGCAGTGTCGGATGCGTCCTAATCTAAACATCCTAAGCATAAACACATGCAGCAGCAAGCATGCAATGCATGTCTAAAGGTGTGCGTCCGTCGAGATATCTGCAGGCCGCCAGCAAATGTTCTCACTACGTCTCTATAGCCAACGCAAAACTGATCTGCATGCCCACCACCAGTTTTCTCTCAGTACCATCGGAGCGCTGTTTAAATTTTTTAATGCAAAACCATAACTAGCCCTTTTACACGTAATTTCATCCGTGACCATCGTTGGCTGCGTTGGTTCCGAAAAAAGAGCAATCACGCCATTGCTGAGCATAGAGCAGCTTAGTAACATAAGGCATGTGGCTGAGCTCAATAAGAAGGGTCAGATAACATGACATTTGGGCAAAGCCTTTAACCTCAAGTACACTGAGTGGCTGCCCTTAGCTGAGATCGAAAGCGAAGCCAGCACAGCATCTATATCTACTGTGGCTGCATTAGCTGTGCATCGCTGCCTACAAGAAACGCAGTACACCAACTGTTTTCGCAGCCAGCGACACCTACTCTTGCTCGGCTAAAGTCTGCTTTGATTGATTTCCTGCTTAGCCAATGATGCCGATGGTGCTAGTGTGGCCTCTGATGGAGATGCTCGAAATTATAATGCCACTGCTGATTTCTCGGTGCTGGTTCCGCAAAAGCCATTCTTTGCAGGCAGAAGCCCCTTATCGGAAGATTTAGGGCAGTGATCGTGCAATCAGAAAGTTTGGTCAAACATCTGAAGTCTTCTAAAAAATCGGAAGGGTTGGCTGCAGGTATGTACGCAACATGCCTTCCCCACAGGTGTGTCCTTGTCTGTGGAAGCCACCAAGCAGAGCAAACTTACTATTAGTCCTCAAATTTGTACCGTAGCTCAGCACTAAGTAGGTTCTGAAACACTGCTCATATACAGCGACAACTTAAAATGTGCAGCACCACAGAAGTATGTGATGATCAACTACAGCACTGGAGTTAGTGATAGACCTTGATTATGCATACTTGGTGTCAGAAGCTGGGATGTCAGGAGGGATGCCAAAGCCATACCCAGAAAAAATAATGTGCTAGAAGTTCTAAGTTAACCAGGGTTGACCTGGGCTGTCACTCAGCCAATGCTTCAGAGAACAGATCTGTGCATACTCACTGTATCCACTTTAGTAAAAAGCTTGTAAACCTGCAGTACAAAGCCCACAGAGAGAGCAAATGATAAGATGTCAAGTGTTTGCAAGTTGAGTGCCAGTCTATGAGCCCTCAAGGTCACATAACTGCCAATAAATGAAAAGCAGGCATTCAGGGCTACGTGGAGTTGAAGTCAATGTATTCTTATGAAGTGAAGATTTCATGTCACTATACTCAATCTCACAAGCTGTCTGCTGCACCTGGCCCATTCGAGATCATAGATTATAGTAGGTAATTGTGCTCTTAAGTGCCTCTCACCCCTTGAATTGGCCAGGGTGAAAGTAGGAGCACAATGACCTACTTGGACCCTTTGCAAAACTCAATGCGTCACCTATATTATATAGCAAAATCCTTGTGGGAGAATATTTTTGCACATCTTGGGTGCACAGTCACGTGACACATGGGTGATGTAGCCTATATGTCACATACACATATCTCCTAGATTTTTTTTTTTTTACAGAGGCATGCTGCTCAGTCAAAAGACGCGATGCGCGGGAGTGTAGTGCGCACCGATTCTGTGCGTTTGCAATTTTTTGTTTTCGTTCTGTTTCTTCCGATAGTTTGGTGAAACGGCTGATATGCAATGCGATGCGGGATTCTGGAGTCGTGAGTCTGTTTTTTCGCAGCATGTCGCCGGGATGGTGCGTTTGCTTTCTGCAGTCTAAAAAAAATGTGCAAGAGTACTTGCTGTGTGCGGGGCTGCATATATATTGAGTACCAGAGTGAGAGTTATTTGCACACACGCATGCCCATACGTGCCCATACACATGCAGTTTTGTAGTGGCGCAAAAAAAAGTAATTCTGTCAAGACAGAGCATCTTCTAAAGGGCACGTAAACTTTGACGTCTGGATTAAGCAATAGAATTATGCATGATGTTTCACATAAGGTTTGCTTTATGGGGTTTAACGCCCCAAAGCGACTCAGGCTTGTATCACATGGGGGGCTTAACTCAAGGTACAAAACCGGCCCATGTCCGGACACAGAGCAGTCAAACCTTCGGTGCTAAAAAAAAAAAAAAAAAAAAAAAAAAAAAAAAAAAAATAAAAAAAAAAATAAAAGGCAAGCATGCACACTGCTCTGTGCTTTGCCGAGGCAGCTCCAAGCTATCACTCACTTGAAACCGTGCTGCCTGCGTTGGCCAGCCTGCCCCCCCCCCCCCCCCCCCCCCCCCCCCCTCGTTCATTCATTTTTTCCGCACTGCTAAATAAAAAAAAAAGAAAGCATGCATACTGCTGTGCATTTAGCTCGCAGGACAGCTAGACTCCCCTCCCATTACCTCCAATCCCCCTTCCCACCCGCCACTCATTTTAAAGGACAGCCAACATCCCAGCACCCTTGCGTCCTTCCCGCGCAGACCAGGCAACCCTTTTCTCACTCCCTCCCAGTAGAATGAAAAAAAAAAAAAAAAAAAAAGCCCATGCAGGACATGCAGGAGTGACATAGCCACGTCACTTTTGTTTCAACAACGTTTGGGCTGCTTTGACCTGAGCAGCAGTATAGGGAGCGCTCAAGATTTGATTGCTTCTGTGCGCAGCGCGTTAGAGCACAGGGCTCGATCGGCCACCTTTGTACCTTAAGTTAAACCCGTTGTGTGAAACGATAGTGCGGGAAAATTGTTGGTTCATAAGCTAAGCCACATCTTTTATGAATTTACAGCTTAACTTCAAACACCAACGTTTATGTGCCTTTAGAAGATGCTCTCAGTCTTGACAGTTATTTCTTTTCTGCCACTGCAAAACAGCATGTGTGTGGCGTGCATGTGTGCAAGTAACTCATGCACTAGCCTTGCATGTTTTCATTACAATGAGGAAAACAAATGCACAATCCCTGCAGCGCACTGTGAAGAAGCAGACTCTTGACTCCGTGTCCTTGCATTGCTCGAATACCACCAACACCACTAAACCACCGGAAGAAAAAGAATGAAAGCTAAGCAAAAGATAGCAAACGCACAGAATCGGCGCTCACTCTAAATTCCCTTGCATCATGCTTTTTGACTGAGCAGCGCTTCTCTCTCAAGGAAAAAAAGAATACAAACTCCACAAGATATGTGTACGTAACACATAGGCTATGTCACTGATGTATCACGTGATTGTGCACTGAAGACATGCAAAAATATCCTCCCAATTCCCTTTGGGGAAGAAGTTGGGTGCAATGCTGAATATTTCTGTATCAAACCTCATGTTATGCACGAATCTGACGACGAGCATGCCTTCACTATTGAAAACCAGAAGGGCAGAAGTGGGGGGGGGGGTTATGAATTTTGTTACCGAGTGGAGCAGGTAATGGATGTGGTCACTGTCACAAGAAATGTCTCCTGGCAGCCACCTATTTCTGCCCCCAAAACAGGTTTGGCCGCCACAGTGAAGGGGTTTGCGCTGAGCAGAGAAGCATTGCAGAAATATTCTTCCAGAAAAACCCCATACTTCATTCATGGTCTATGATTACATATGGCATAGTATTATCAATAACACTCCCCTGTTTTCTCTTTTCACTTTACATACAAATTATATTCGCACTCAGTTTAGCTACCAAAAAAAGTGCAGGGGGGCCTTTTAGAGAGGAAATTTGTCAGAGCTGATTTATAAGAAAGCAGCCATCAACGGGTCTAGTTGAAGACAGGAAGACCAGAAAAATAACCCTCCAGAAAGGTCTTCAAGGAGTTCCAATTTGAGAAAAATTTATTCACAGCAGTTTTGCATAAATGTGTGAAATTTAGGAAAACAAAGACAAACATGCTGAAAAAAAGAAAAATTAAATAGGGACAAGAGAGGTGGCAACTGCGAAAAAGAGAGCCACCTGTAACCATGGTCTGGACGCGTATATCCGATCCCAACAAACGGATGCGACGCGAGGGGGAAAACGAAGATGGAGAGGGAGAAGAGGCCGTCGGCTGGCTGTTACGAGCTGCGGCCGACACCCCCATTCCACGCTAGCGACCCGTGGGCCTCGGCCAACACCTTCTCGGCGCCCGTGTTGTGGTGGCAGCAGCGGCAGTGCGCGATGCGCGGTGTTGCGTGGATGTGTGTGCGCGCTCGTGTGCTATACTTGTGCCGCGAGTTTTCTCCAAAGACCGCATGAGGCTAGTCATCTTGTCTTGCACCGCCCCGGATGAACTAAATGCGATTTGTGCATTGATTCAATCGCTGGCGCAAGGCCGCTCCACGAAGCCCTTCGTGGCTCAGACGCAGGTTTGTTACATACCGCTTACATGCAAATCGGCCCCGAAATGCGATCTATTTTATGAGGTAACCCAAGCCTTGTATTTCGGCAAGATCCCCACTAAGGTACGACTGTATTACTTACGCCCTCCGGTGAAGAAAAGACCTGCATTTAAAAAAAAGCAAACCGTCCGCAGCTGTGCTTTCTGACCGCCTCTACTGCGTGCAGACACGTTCCGCCGTGCATGCACTGAGAGTGATTTGTGCATTTCGCAAGGCTACAATGAAATGAAAGTGCGGAGACCAAATGCATTTGGCTGCTTTCGGGATGACGTGTTTTGTTCTACTGACAGTAATGTGCGGCTTCTGCAAGCTCTAAATGAAACAGCTGTGATTGAAGTTTGGCTATGTGTAAAGCACGAAGTTCGTTACTCGTCCGCTTTTATGAATGACATGCACGCCCTTTTTTATTTGATCTTGGAAACCAATTCCAAAATTTGGAGATTGCCCGCATTATCATCAGAGGAAGTGACCTTTACAGTATGAAACATTGTTTTTGTATGCTACTTTTTCGATAAATGACAGCCATGTGGCACATTTGAGAACAATCTTGTTTGCGTTATGCCCCGTCGCCATCTGCTGCCTCTGAGTGCACTCGCGAGTTTTGTTTCGTTAATTTGCATGGTTACTAAACAGCTTTTTGTTGCTCTTTTGGTGTGGTATAAGGGGTTCAACTTCTACAAGCAAGTTTCTTTTTTTTGCAAAGTAAGTGATGACAATTTGTTGCTACAATATATTAATCCATTTCTCTCTGCCACCAGCCCAAAGTGCCATGTCCGGTGAAGGTATATGTCTATACTGATCAGTTAAGCGAGACAGAATGCATGAAACAAAGTCAGTGACTGTTTTCACATAGAGGAATAGAGAAGAAGTAATTCATTTGTAGCCAATGTGCATGAAGCAAAAAAGGTACTATCATTGGCATGTTTTAACCTTTGCAGCATATCTGCACTCTTGCTGCCCATGCAGCCACTAGTTGCTACTGTTACGATATGGACAAACTGTCCCGATGAACTAGAATTCTGGCAGGATTATCCACAATCACTATAATATTTGGCTTCTGCTGTGCCTTGGTTGTATAGTCCTTCCCCCTAGCAATAGCAACACACTTTCACCACTAGTACATCAAGTGAAAGTTGCTGGTTTGCATCATGCACCTTGCAGCACAACCTTGTGCCACTCTTAGGATAAATTAAATTTGAAGGGAATAAACACTGCATGTGATGAATAAGACACCAGTGGAGTGCACGTCAATAGAGTGCCCAGATGTACAGGCGCCCAAATCTTTAACTGGCGTGTGCGAGCGGCGACTTTTCTGTGCGTCAGCGCCATATGACGGAGCGAAGTTGGAAACAGGATGAGGCTAAGCGCATGCTCACAAAGCACGCTCAGCTGGGTTCCGTCCAGCTGAGCGTGCTTTGTGAGCATGCGCTTAGCCTCATCCTGTTTCCAACTTCGCTCCGTCATATGGCGCTGACGCACAGAAAAGTCGCCGCTCGCACACGCCAGTTAAAGATTTGGGCGCCTGTACCATTCACAGTAGCATACTGCACCAGTGAAAACTGTCAAAAAGTGTGAAAAGCTCATAGCCAACTTTATTATAAGCGGAACATATTTCAGCTCCATCATGTAATGAGTTGCAAGACGAGAAGCGAAACTTTTCCATAGACGTATCATCAATAGTGGTATTTAGTTAGAAATGTTGCAGTAAGGTGTTCACTTGGCACAAATGGTCTGAGGCTAAGGTTGATGGAAACTGCCTAGCCGGTGTCATCGTCCAGAAGAGCCAGACTTTTTCCATGGCCACAGTGGAAAATGTGAAGTGCTTCCGAGCTTCTCCTTTCCTACTTTTTTTACCCTCCGTCTTTGTTTATACATAACTTATTTTTCATTTTCAATTCAGTTTCATTGCTTCATTAACATAAACTTGTATTTTTTTACATTGAGAAAAACATCCATGAGCAATTTCATTGCTTCAAAATATGGACCTCTGTTAAGAACTTATTCCTGCTTCATTTCTTCACATGCACCAAGCAAAAACCATTAAGCTCTGGTGTCGTAATTTCTGGACGCATAAACAATACTGCCCTACACTGTCACTATCTGCAAAAAAATCTGTTATTGTGTCCTGTAAAGCTGGAAAAAAGGTACAAAATTCTTGTGATGCTCAAGTTGGCAGACAATCTCTGCATACTGTCGATTTCAGTCGTACTCCATGTCTGTCATCTTAAAGTAGAAGGGTATGAAAAGTGAACCAGATATGATTAACGCAGCCTTTTTGATATATTTTGTTCTCAGTGACTTATGAATACACAGCTTTCTAAATATATTTTCTGTCACATATGGCCCCTATAGCCAACATGATTAAATGGTTTAGAAGAATGTCAGTTTGGGCTAAATAGTGCATACTGTTCGAGACTGAAAATAATAGTGCTAAGAAGTGACACAAGAGAGAATGACGCAGGACGAGCGCTAAATTCATCTGGCCTTTATTCACTGCCAAGGCAGCAAATATATAGAAATTTTAAGGCATGCGCATGAACAACAACACGACACATTAAACAAACCGTTCAAGATATGTCATCTCGGTCTTGAAAAGGTGAACCGATGTACCACTCACACGCTTTCCCTCTCTTTCTTATGTGAAACGCCTCCAAGACCTCGCGTGCCTTCAAATCTCTACTTCTGCCCAGAATCTTTATCTCATGAAGCTGTGGTTCACATATCTTTCAGTGCACGCATATTTTTTTCCCCCGGTGCATGTTTTGCCGCTCGGTTGCACATGAAGCAATTTGCACAATGCTGTGAAAGATGTGCACCTCCTGGTTCTTTTTGTGATAGTGCATGCTCAGCTACACGGTCATTCACACGGCGCCTCGATTGGCCCACATAGGCTTTTCCGCAGGCCAGTGGTATCTCATATACTACTCCTATGCAGCACTTCACGTACTGCTTGCCATGTTTTTTGCTGCAAGCGCCCTCCTTTTCTCGCAATGCGCGCGCATAATTGTGCAAGCTTTCGTGGAACCTTTTTCACATTGTGCGGAACCCTGTGAACATAGGGTACTACTTCTGGTTTCACGCTTGACTTTCTTGTCTCGCACGACTTTTTGAACATTGCACGTTTTGGTTTTCCTTAGGAAGGCTTCAGCATCACCAGTGATTACCGAGCTTGGGAACCCCGCCATAGCAAATCAATCCACTTGCTTTTCAAAGCTCGCCTGCATAGTATGTTCACACGACTTCACAAGAGCAGACCCAAGGCAGAGGTTAGCAATAGCGCGTTTCAGTCTTTGAATGAGCCGAGGAATAAGGCAGCAGCTCCTTCCGTGTTCGAGGCGAGTATTGCCAACACACATGATGCTCGCCCAAGGTAATACTTAAATCTATACTTAAACTGAAAATATCCTCGCAAAGGGAGTTCACGGGTAAAACACAATCCCTGCCCCTCTTCTTGAAAGTTGGCTAAAACTGGGCTTACAGCATCTGTGTAGGTCAAATCTTTCTGTTCTTTAATAACTATTAGAAAATCATCAACATACCTGAAAACGTTTAGTACCTCCTTCTCAGTCAAACTGAGTTCTAGGGTGCGGTCATTAAAGGCTAAAAAAATGTTAGCACAGTGGCTACGCAGGATCTCATGCAAATCCTTCGTCTTTGTCGGTAAAAGCTGTTATCAAAAGATACAAACGTCACACTGAGATGAAATTATACCAGCTTCATAAAATTACTAATTGACACACCTGAGGAGTTCTGAAATCAACTGTGCCGCTACTCTCTATGGCATCCCTCACAGAAGTGAACAAGGAAGGCATCGTGGGGCTGTCACATGAATATGCATTCATGCACTTTGAACTCGGGTGACTACAGTTTCTGGACCAAAAAGGTACATTTAACCTAGCAGCAATGAACATTTGTCAGTATCCTTCCTTTAACTGTGCTTTGTAGGCCATATCTGTTAGCAGCTTCCTAGCACCCTCTACAGACAAAAGCTTGTGGATGTGTGTTATCAAACAGCCTGGTAGGTACCATAGGTTTTGGTGGAACCAATAAGCTTGAAATGGTTGTGAAAATGTTATGAACTCTGGGGACTATGGTTTCTGGGCCAAAAAGGTACATTTAACCTAGCAGCAACAAACAATTGTCAGCATCCTTCCTTGAACTGTGCTTTGTAGGCCATATCCTACCTGCAACTCAAGTCTGAAGAGTTCTGTACCCACATTATGGCAGTTGTCCAGCTGTCCCCTTTCTTAGCAACCGAACTCTCGTCTTCATTCATGCTGCATATACATTTAGTATGTTTCCTTTTTGTTGTGGCATGAAAGGATTGGATAACCACAATATTTAAGATGACTACTGGCAGAGCACTCCAGTATTAAATTTAACAAGGACTTTATAACGTCTTAAATTACACAGCAGAAGTCAAACTGATTGAAGCACTATTGATTTTCTAATGTACCGGTGAAAAACACAAGAACACACAATTTCAACAAAGACAGGCAATTTCCTTCAATTTGTTTACTGCACGGCAATGACATCTGAACAGCACGCACGAGCTGTTATAATTTGGTTAAAAAAAAGCATGCATCTGCTCTGGTGTATGTATGTAGGGTATGCTGTATTGCTATTTCTAAAGAAAAAAAAAAAAACACTTTGACCAAAATGTGGCTTCCCTGGCTTAGGGAGAGCGAACCACTTTGCAGCTCTTCATCTATTTACAAAAATACTCTATTACCATCAAGCAAAAAGCCAGGCTTGCTAACCAAGTGTACATATGTTTTACAAAGCTAGAATTTGCATGTTTCGATTGTAGTTTGTACTGCCTTGCAGTGGATATCTAATGGGGGAGGCAGTAAGTTACAACTGGTCGGCCCCACAGCTACAAATAAATATAGCAACGACATACCAAACCCCCACAAAAATACTTATCATCGATGTGTGACCGCTTACAGAGTAAAGGATAAAAAATAATCATTTAGGCAACCAGCGCCAAGGCAACGACGAAATTGAGTCGTGTGTGTTGTCCATTTTGGCCTTGAAGTCGAACCAACTTGCCCAACAGCACAAGTCTCAATCGAACAGTTTGAAGCATGAGCGCTCAAATCTCGAAGCAGTAGTACAAGTATAACAGTAGAAACTTCAATTAATGACGCACATTTCGTGGCACCACCAAAGAACTATATGGATCTAGCGCCAGTGCAGTCAAACCAGACAGGCAGACGCTTTAAAACTCGGATCAACATTATGCTACTAGCCAGAGCCAAGTACTTGCGGGCAACACATGCGGCAACAGCCGTAGACATCCTATGGTAACAGCGGACCGCGTCCGTGAAAACCGCATACATTCAGAACATAAATATCTTTAGTGCATTTCCGTAAGCACAAGACAATTCACGAAAGCCAATAGTTTAAAATCCGGCTTAATGTGGAAACAGACGGTGCCTGAAGTGGTCATCAGAAAACCAACATCGCTTCAGCACTATTGCTGGGAAAAAATGTGAACTTGCAGCGCAACTGTTTCCACACTCGTTTAAGGTTAATTTCAAAAGAAATGCTTTGCAAACCGGGAGGAGCAAAACAAACCTCTGAGATATTCTGAGGAGATAGCGAGCTCGCTATACTGGGCGCAGCCATCTTGCAAAATAACATCAATGACACTAAGAGAAAAAACAAAATGTGTCAAATATAGCCACATTTAACTGTTCCAAAACATGCACGCAAAGTAGTGAATTATATTGTATTTTGTGTTATGACGAGTAAACAAAATAATTTGTAATGTGTCTAAAGGCACATGATTGTATGTGAACAGTAGCAGTAGTCAGGCAGTCAATAGGTAGCAGCGTAGCAACACAACGCAACCACAGCGACATTAGCAGCATGGCGCATTGTGGTGCAGCACGGGAAGAAACTTGTACACGGTGGTTTTGAATTCGGACATCATCAAAGTGGAGCCATAGAGCTTTCATCGTCAGGAACGTTGTAAACTTCGGCAGTGGATCATGGTTCGGGCCAGCGGACGGAGACCCGAGGACGACGAGCAGCGTAGGCGCGGTGTGTTCCATGCAGTGATAACTAAAAGATGACCCTTCGTTTAGGACTCCATACGGGTGTTGTAGCTAGAACGCAGCTCAGGGCTTATTCCGAAGCACACGTCTCTGGCAAGGCTGTAAACAACCTAATATTTGAGACGGGGCCTGCTGTCCTAAAACGACTAGCGTACTGCAGCTTTTTTGCAGATGCCTGCGGCTGTTTCGTTGGTGATACTCTGACGATGCGCGAGTGCTGCCATGGCTTTGTGAAAACTTTCAAAAGCTGCATTTCAAAATGCGCAAAATAAGAGAGCTAGATAATGCAACCATAGTACATGCTCTCTAGGTAAGTATGAACTTCATGCTGCAAACTGAATTATAGCTCAATTATTCAGCAATCTTGATTCAAAGGTAATTGCGTGAAATGTAGGGACAAGGAAGAAATAATTAAGCCACCATCTTCCACAACTGCACAAATGTAACGAGCGCTCATATTTTGCACAGTTTTGCATAAAGTTCTCACGAGCAAACTTCTTTCACCTCCCAGTTATGAGCATGCATTGTGTGCCCGTTATTGCTTCCAAAGCATTTTATAACACCAGTACAATTAGTCATACCTTGCTAACAGGTACACATTGATTCTAGACTCAAACTGCCTCATAAAAAGTTTCCTGTTATCAGAAATCTTGATGAAACAAAGATTAAATGCAGTGTCAAGCCAAGTTTGTAGCAGTCAATTAATTGTTCAGTTCTTTCATGTGCAATATCGTGGTTGACATTTCATGCAAATGATTTAACACCTTGACGTGCCTAGTGAGTTATGACAAAACATGGTATAGGCTACATTCTCATCTTTACAGTGGAACTGTGTTTGTTAAATAAGTGTCTCGTCTCGCACATAATTGCTGTAGAATTGTTACTGAAAGGGCCCACGAAAAGCCATTTATTAAAACTAGAAAACGCGTGCAAGCAATCAGTACCTCTGCAATGCAAACATTTTCAAGCTACCTGCATTAGCACTGATCGTATCGGTGCAAAAAATTACTCTTGTCCTCATCAACTCAGCGCATGCCACCATGCCCTATCCCGCCTGCCTGCCTGCATCACCTGGGAGTGTCCAGTTATTTTGTGCACCCAGCAGACCCCAATAACATCATTGAAGAGTGAGCGCACGAGAGGCGTCACCTTATTTGATTGCAAGCAGTTGCCAGGAGCACTTTTTAAACATTATCTGCAAAGTTTTGAAATCTGACTTGAGTGCTCAGAAAGACCACCTCCGTGAACTTCTTGCATTAGAATATTACCATTGAAGCACTCATCAGCTCAGCATGTTTATCAGCTTCAAGCAGGTAGGACAACTTTATAGACTGTGACTGTACTAGCTTAATCAAGCAATTCTTGAAGCTTTGTGAGGGGTGTGACGATACCTCTGAGCATGTCCATCTGCTTCATTCTTTTGCTTGCCTGTGCCCGCAATGAACATGAATTCTTTCCTGCTGAATGATAGTCATAAAGGACCTATGAAAATGGCTTTCTGGGCTGTGTTAAATGCTTCACAAATTTTCCTGATTGTCGTTGCGTTTGCCACATGTCAAAACCTACTTTCTCAAGCACTGACGCACATTTACCCCCATTTTTCAATGATATGCTAGGTCTCCTAGGGCACCACTCACATCACACTTGTGTTCAACAGCACCACTTCCACACAGTATTAACATTACAGCGGGCCTGACATAACGGAGACAATGTTTAGTTCGGGGTCATTTCCTTTTTGCATTAACTGGAATAGTCCTTTCCGCTTGCAAAGGTAACAATTTCTTTTTCCAACGGATGCCAAGCGTTGCCCTTAAGTGGACTGATGAAGCCAAGACATTTGCAGGGGTCAAGTGAATTCAACTAGTGCAGGACCTGGTTAATTCGAGAAATATGGGAGAGACCTTTGTCCTACCTGGGCCTAGAAGCAGTGTGTCCTACTCAAGATCCAAGGGTCTTGGAGGGCTGGATTCCGATCTCACCCTCTTATCTCAAAGGCAAAGTCTGAGTTTGCAGCACTTGCCAAAGTGGCCATGCCGTATAATCTTCTGCCATAAAGACAAACTACTTTCCGACAAAGTTAAAGTGGAAAGACGGGCTAGTTGGTATTGGTATGATGACTGCGGGTACAAAAACACAGGATGAAGGAAGGAGACAGGCGCAGGATGAACGCTTCGTCCTGCATCCTTTGAAGCATTTGCCCTGCGTCTGTCTCCTTTCTTCTTCCTGTGTTTTTTGCACTGAGATGCATATTTTTTTCTGGCAATGGCATGTGATTTTTCGCTCATGATGCTGACACATTCCATAACGCTGACAGCAAATTTTCTGCAAAACACTGCAAAAATTTTGTTTTTAAAATTAAATTTTCAATTTTAAAAGTTTTACAGGCTTCCCACGCGAATTCAGTTGAGTGGTACCTTCTCGTAAGTGCAGAATAAAGCTCGCTTGATGGCCGATTGGCTGCTGTTGCCTTTTTGTCCTACCAAAATGTTTGCTCACCTATGCCAATGTCAAAATGACATTGCGGCAAAGCGAGCCAGTTCCAAATCAAACAGTTTCATGGTGTAGCGCCTTCCCCTGGCTGCGCAAAGACTGCGGCCAAAGCATGGCCGCTGGAAAAATGAAAAAGGACGCCGGCTGGCAGTGGCACTTGAAACCAGAGTTGGCTGGTCTGTTCTAGTCTAGATCCTTATCAGCTGTCTCGTCCTTCGCTCCTGAGGTCTTCAGCCTACAATGTATTCGGCCCCTGTTCCTTTTTGCATAATGCCAGCCTTGCCTCGAGCCCAAGTAGCATTTAGCTTCTGCGGCATTGTTTTGATATGATAGCTTAAAGACTTCGTTTTCCAGAAAATCCAGCAACAGCAGCAATATTGATGTGAGCGAAAAATCATGGGCATGCCTCTGGCAGGTAGCAGTTGGCAGGTGAGAAGCCGTGCACTGACTGGTCAGCAGGTTGTCTGTCGCCACGAAGCCACAAGACATGGCCGACTTGGAACTCCTGACTCAAGCAGCTTCTTTGAGATGGAGGGGGAAATGAGAATCGGACTCACCGGAAGCCTTCTATACTGTAACAAGAATCTCCCATTGATAGCGCAAGGTACAACACCGATGCATCGTATCCTCGTCGATCGGAGCAGCCAGCTGGGAGCCCCAACCGAGTGCCGTGCGCCGAGTAGAGTGGTTGGCAGCCATTGTCTCCCTCCTCACACAGAGCAGACAACTGACGTTACATGGCATCTCTTCTCTAGCTGCAACACAGCAGGCCCACACCTGTGTAGCCTAGACTAGTTGAACCTGTTATGCCCATTTAGAAACTGCTTGAGTAATTCATCCATACTAAACAGGCATGAAACAGATAACGAGTCAAGCACATTACTCCTATGCCATGCAGGCACGTTCTTGGTTGAAGCAGGTCTTTTTAGCTATGGCTGTTGGTGTTTCACGTAATGTGCTGGCTCACGAGTATAAGCTAATGAGTAGGTGTGGGATGATAGTGTCACAAATTCAGGAATTGGTGATTCAGCGAGTTGTAAAGTAATGAGGATCTGCAGGGGAAGCCATTAAAACTATCGCATTAGGGCTGATGTCTTCGGGTACGGACACACTGGCGGGAGAACGCGCGCGGTGTGCCGCCAGCGGTAGGACGCCCGCGCGGCAGAGAGGCCACATCGGTTTCGCGCGGCGATCGCCGCGGAGGTCATGTGACAGCGCTGATCTCGCCTTGTGTCGGACTGTGTGAGCTGATCTACAAATCTTTTTTCGGCCAGCAGACCTCATTCCAGCTTCTCCTTGTCCCTCATCATCTACCGCGACGATCGTGTTTGCTCCGCAGCACACCGCTCGAGCATTCGAAACAAATTTACTGTCCTGTTTACATTTTCCCCGACCTGAATGTTCAGCGGACACTCAAGTATGAAAACAACTCGCCTGCGAGATCGAATGCTTTGCCGATGATCGCTCATCGGTTGATTTTCGCGTAAAAGGGGAATAAGCGAGCAGCCTCAAGAAAGTTCCATTATTCTCTCACTGAGGCCAAGTTTTCAACACGGAGGCACAAAAGGAGAATGCTCGCTTCGTCGTTGATTGCACGGAGCACTTGAGTTAACTTCGGTAGCAAGCACGAGATGGCGACACTGACGCACACGTCGCTGAGCCGGACGTCTCTCATTGGCTCTTCTGATTCGCGGCACGCGGTAAGCCGCCGAAAATGGCTCCTCGACCCATTCGGCGCGCGGCAGGTTTTGCGGCAAGCTGCTTGCCGCCGGCGGCATGCCGCGCGCGTCTTCCCGCTAGTGTGTCCCTACCCTTCCAGTTTTTTTCTCTTTTCTTGCGTTTTTTTTAAGGTTTGATTTTTTTTTTATTTTTGAGGAAATATGCTAAAAGGAACCTATAAAGGTAATTATTGTCATTGTAATGCAGTACACTTCTAGGATTTTTTTTGTTGGTATTCAAGTCAAATTTTAAATGTCTCTGCATACCCCCTTTAATTTACAAATTTCTCAAAATTGCTTTTCGCAGTCTATTTGGACATCATCTCGCGGCCTATTCTTAGCTGCCCCCTACTGACATAAACTTGGCCATCTGGGACCAAATGATGCAGGCAAAATGGGCCACAGTGGGGAATGGTTGTGACATTTTCTTTACTTTTCTCATCGGCATGTGTCGAGTTGAAGGGAAAGGAGGGGCATTATTTTTTACCTCCATCTGTGTTGCTTAAAAATTTGTGTCGTGGAAATGAGTGATGAAATACTAATCGTTAGTGCACCTTTTCTAGCCACAGCAAATACCTTTTCATTGTTCCTTTAATTGAGCTGAACTAGTTCGTTCATTATCACAAAAATGTATGCAGCTTTGCTTTCATCTATTTGTTCCTTCTTTGTTGTGGTTTCCATGCAGCAGTTTTATAACAACTTTATTCCTTTCGTGCACAGACAAGTGTAGGAAAATGAATGGCTCGTGACGACATGCATATGAAAAAAGCCAAAAGTGGTTGAAATCAAGTAAAGCATATGGAAATTTTTATTATTGTTGTTTCACAGGATATTCAATGCAAAATTACTTTAATCGTTTTTTACCTGAAAGATTACGGTGGAAGTAGGAGAGACGGCAACTATATGTAAATAGAGAGAAATTTTAGCAGTGCATTGAGGTTAGCGCCACTAATTGGACTTGCATTAGCCTAATTTTGATTGTTTATTATAAATTCCAGACTCAATAATTTGAAAAAATGAGCTTGTCTTGCCCTCGGAAATTTATTCAGGCACACAATAAAAAAAAACAGGTGGGAATCCGATTAGCGGTTCCAGAAATACTGCGGGAATAAGCAACCATACCATGAAAAAAATTCATTCTGAAAAAATGGCCCTTGAAGTTTAAAACAGCATTTTCAAGTCTAAAGTTTGTTTTTCACTGCAGCACGTTGTGCCTCCACCTCCCCGATTCCCTCGGAAAGTGCATTTTCATGCGAACAGCGGACGACGCTGACGACGCGTTATCGCTTGCGATGACAGACGCGATACGGGAGGCCGAGATCGCCGAGGTTGATATGGTCGGTACAGCAGGCACGCTTCAAACGCTGGCTCCTTACGTTGACGCGAAAGATACGCAGTTGGAAGTGGCAGCGCAGTCGGTCTAGTAGTGATGTAGCAGAAGCAGCACTAATAGAAGCGTCTCTGCACCCGTTGGCAACGCTTTTCGCTAACTTCGCGATTCGGATGGCATTCACAGAACGACGACGTATGCAGTGTTTTGAACTTCTTAGCGCGCATCGTGGCCGACCGCGCAGTAATCCACAAAGTGCACATAACCGTTCAAAACAAGCCACTAGAATTCGTAACGAGCGATGATCACGGCAATCTCAAAATGGTGAAACGTGAAGCGATTCAGCGAGCGCACAAAGAACGCCAGCTCAGAAGGCAGCCATAGCAGACTACGCGCCGGGGAGGGGCCACCGCATCAGCGCGCGCAGCAGCCAATAGCAGTCGCGCGATCCCCCGCGTTTTCACGGAGCGCACGCTTTGTCCAATCACAGCCCGAATTCGAGACGCAGGAAGCTCAACAATCCCTGTGAGGCCCCCAATCACAAGAGAGTCATGCTTCTGCTACGCCGCGGACGCCGCCGGCGAAGGCAATTTAAAAAAGGGCAAGCATTCACAAACAAAACAAGACCAAGATGGCGGCGCTTGGTTCAGCGGCAGAGAAATGGCGCGCGCGCGAAGTTTGGGTACTTTTGCCATTCGCTCGCGACTCTGGGGCTGCCGCGCCAGTTGTATATTTAATTTAAAGCAGTTCCACGATGAATTAGGCATTTATAATTATAGGAAAGGTAGTTTATAACATATACAGCCGAGATATGCACTTTTTGAAAAGCCGACTTTTTCGCGATTTTTCGACTTTCAAAGCCCACGTCCCCCCTTAAACGCAGTGGCGAACTGATTGTAATCTTCATTTATCGGAATTTGTTTTTGGCAGAATCACAAAGTGGCGGAAATATGTGTAGGTGGTTTCTTCACATTCACATTCAAGAGACTAACAGACCAAAATGTGTCATAAATTATGATGGAAATGGCAAGCTCTTGCCTTGCAATTGAGGACAGCAGTACAGGAAGCAAAAGGATTTATTTATCACTGAAAATCTTATCAAATGAGCTAGAGTGTTACATTGCTGTGAAACCTTGCCGTTACCGCGGTGCATCCCACCATAAGGCCACATCTCGGTGAAGTATTAGAGTGCACATGATTTTTTCTATTTCTTTCACGAGTGTTCATGTTCTATTTTAGTTTATGCACTCTCTGGCCATCACTCTACTGATTATAAATGCTCCCTTCACTTCGTCAGTGAAGTGCGTCTAGCTTCTGTCACTCTGTGGAACCACAATGTTTTGCATTTCTTGGCTGCAATGGCGACCACGGTCATTTAATGCTTGCATAGACTTAGGCGTTTGTCAAAGTGCCATAACGGCTGGGTGCGGGAACTCATATATATATTATTCTCTTCTGTAAAAAAAAATGAATGTCTGGCAGCAGAGCTTTCTTTTTATATTAGCTTTCAATACATCCTTTTTGCCCGCCTGTGATTGACATTTTGCTCATTTATCATGGTTTCCAGCTTCTTCATACAAACAAAAGACATCAGTAACATCAACTGATGAAAATATTCTTGGTAAAAACTTTTCTACAGCATTTCTAACAAAAATTTCATGGAATGATTACCTTAGAAGTATGTTTTTCATTGTGCCGAAAAGATTAGGTGTTTAAACTTTTGTAAGGTGTGAGAAATGTACTCATTTTGCAAAGCCATTGTTGTTGCATGTTGCAGCCATAAAAAGTTTGCAATCTGCAGTTCTCGTAGGACGTAAATTCACTAAGGTGTAAACAAAAAAAATGAGAGATATAATTAGCTGAGGAGGAAAAACTCGAAAGCCCGTCATATTCTCCACTGTAGCCATAGAAAAAAGTCTAGCTCTTCCGCACGATGACACAGCTAGGCAGCTCCGAATGGCTTTATTAACCACTGGCTGTTTGTGTCACAGGAACACTTTTGTTCCTAATACAGTGTGCATTAAAAGACGTTTTGCTTTTTGTCCTGTAACTCATTACATGATGGAACTGAAAGAATTTACATTTAAAATAACGCTTAGAAATGAGCTCAGTCCTACTTCACACATTTTGATTCAGTTTTCACTGGTGGCAGCACGCTAACTGTGACTGGTGCATCTGTTGACTAAACTATCAGTGAACAGCAGTTGATGATTTTTTTATTCTAGGAAGCAGCTAGAAATTCAATGGCACAAGGTTGGTACTGTGGGGGGCACGAGGTAAACCAGCAACTTTTGATGTACAGACTGATGTACAGACGTCAGCAAGTCTGCCCGGAGTGCTCGAACACCAACCTGTCGCACAAAGAAAGTGAAATTTTTGAGCAGGGGCCCAATTCTAGGAACAATGATGGCGCTATACTGAAGGTGCATAGGCATACTACTTGCACTGACAGCTACACTTTACCACTAATAGAGCAGCCCAGACAAAATTTCACTTTGTTTGCTCCGCAGCACACCTCTTCAGCATTGTGGACGTGCCGACGACTGCACTAGTGGTGAAAGTGTGTTGCTATTGCTAGGGGGAAGGACTATACAACCAAGGCACAGCAAAAGTCAAATATTATAGTGATTGTGTTCAGCCATTTCGCTGCTAATATGTTATTATTATGCTATTATGAATCAAATCATATAAGAATACCCAAGTACAGATGCAGATCTGCTAAGCGAACTCCGAAGCAGATATCTCAATACCGGTAGCAACCCCAATGCTACCTATGAGTACAAAGGGGTTCCTAATGAGATCGCGGAAGCGGAAATTTGGGCCGCAATTCGCCATTTACATACTACCTCTCAGCTATTAACGACTTAATGAATGAATATTGGAACAAAGGTGAACTTTCGCAGATGTGGAAACACGTGAAGGTTGTCTTTATTCCTAAACACAAAAAGAAACTAAGCATAGAGAACTTAAGGCCCATCTCTCTTACGTTGTGCTTAGGTAAACTTATGGAACATGTTATTCTAAATAGGCTTTAGAACTACGCAGAAGAGAATGACCTTCTGCCCAGCTCAATGATTGGCTTCAAAACTCAACTCTCTACTCAGGACGTAATGCTTCAGTTGCATGCAGAAGTGATAGATCCCCCTAACAAAACCGGAACCAAAGCGATTTTTGCCTTGGATCTGGAAAAAGCCTTCGACAATGTCTCTCATGAAGCCATTCTCCAAACCCTCGCCAACATAAACGCAGGGAACAAAACCTTTAATTACATTCCTTCCTTTCTCTCGGGAAGGACTGCGGGCAGAGCTAAGTATCGCAGGACTTGCATCGGACAAAATAGCAATAGGAGACAGAGGAACCCCGCAAGGATCAGTCCTCTCTCCCTTCTTGTTCAACCTAGCAATGATAGGTCTGCCTCCCAACCTTGAAGAAATCCAAGATCTTCAACACTCCCTATATACTGACGATGTCACCTTGTGGGTAGCAAAAGGTTCGGACGCTCACATAGAGGAAACGCTTCAAGAAGCAGTGAATGTAGTCCAGTCATACACTAACCAGATTGGGCTGAAATGCTCACAACATAAGTCTGAACTACTAGCAGTGAGAAGGAAAACGCAAGACAAAGTAGAGATAAAAGTCTGCCTGCACGGACTACCCATACCCACAGTCGATACTATTGGAGTGCTCGGGCTCTACATCCAGAGCAATAGGAAGAGCAACGTTACTATCAACAGGCTGGAAATGACTGTGCGATAAATCACTAGACTGATACACAGAGTAACGGAAAGAAAGAGGCTGACATTTGTAGTCTTATCCATGCCTTTGTACTAAGTCGATTCACATACTCTGTCCCTTATCTCCGCCTCATTCAATCTGACAAGGAGAAATTAGACACTCATTAGAAGCACCTACAAGGCTGGGCTAGGTCTACCCAGAAACACTGCAACCGAAAAACTTCTCTCACTTGGGATACACAACAATGTAGAGGAGCTGATTGCAGCTACAAAGACTAACAAACTCTAAAGCAGGCAGACAAATTCGCAACCGCATGAGAATTAATGCCGAACCACTAGCCAACCACTAGGACCACTACCAAGAGGAGCTGGCGACAAAATTATCTCCAAACCTGTGCCCAAAAACATGCATCCCTCCTTCCATGAAGGCAGGAGGAAAGCTAGAGCTAGGGCCCTAAACAGAAAATACCGAAATCACGATGGGGTGGTGTATACCAACGCCTTGTATTACTATATGGCTGACGGTGCCGTTGCTATCTTTGTAATTAAGCAGTACAGTAAGTAAATGCGTATCAGCTGCTTCGGTCAAAGTCCGCTACTCGGACCAGGAGGAAGAAGCCGCAATCGCTTTAGCCATCGCTACAGCAGATGCGGACATAATTGTCACTGATTCAAAAACTGCCATACGTAACTTCTCGCGTAGCAGAATATCAAATACTGCCAGAAACAACCTCGCGGATATCAGACTCGACAGAGAGATAGAACTCGTATGGACGCCTGCCCACTCAGGGTACCGAGGCAATGAGGCTGCTCATCAACACGCTCGAGGTTTTGTCGGCCGAGCGGTGAGACCTAATGCCGAGGAACTTGAAATGGAAGAATTGCTCACATACAGAGACCTACAGCGACATACCCCTGCCAGCATTTTAGTTCATCGGGACAGTTTGCCCATATGATAACAGTAGCAACTAGTGCAGCTCCCTCATGACTGCATGGGCAGCAAGAGCGCAAGTATGCTGCAAGGGAATACACTGTCAAGGTTAAAACATGCCAAAGTTAATACTTTTCTTGCTTCGTGCACACTGACTACAAATGAATTACTTCTCCTCTATGTGAAAACAGTAATAGACTTTGTTTCATGCATTTTGCCTCGCTTAACTGATCAGTATTAGACACATGCCTTCACCAGACATTGCACTTCGGGCTGGTAGCAGAAATAAATGGATTAATATATTGTACCAATAAATTATTATTAAGCATTTACCACTTTGTTCGCAAGAAAAAAAAAACATTTTTGCAAATGTGTGTAACATGCAAGGCTGATTTTGTTAATGCCCACATCACATTGACACAGATAAAGTAACATAGTGTGTACCAGTGAAAAAAGTGATTTCTAGTCTGTGCTTGTGCTAGGCTTTGTTTCTGCTGCTGTCTGCAATCAACAAACTGCATTTCTAAGGATTGCATTTGCAAAAGAAAATAGTACTCATATTAAGACATGCTAGGCCGAGGACCTGGGTTCAGTTCCAGCCATAGTGGTCGTTACATATCAATGAAGGTGAAATGCAAGACACACTTGCAATGTCAGTGCACACGAAGAACCTCAAATCAATGGCATTAATGCAGAGCTGTCCACTATGACGTCTCTTATAGGCAGTTTTTCTATATCACTTATGGAAGTTAAACACCATATCCCACACCGAAGGAGGAACAACACTTTCTTTACTGACCAAATAAGTGAAAAAGAAACGAAACTTGTGATTGCCCTGGCTTTTAACCCTGATGTTGAAGGAAAGAAAGTGTATTCAGAGGCAGCAGCTGGTGGTGGCAATTTCCACCTGAGCATGGATATTCAATGAATGCTTGTTTTAATCTGAAAGTAAATCTTTAGAAGGAAAATTGTTGAAGGGCGACATCTGCAGGTTTTGTTGATGCTATATTGCCATTTATGACACTGTGAGCACCCTTTCACTCTTATCTACTACCCTGCGAAACTAAGAAGCAAACAAGATAGCTTTGAACAGTGCCACATTGCTGCAATACCTAAGCAACAGCTGCACGAGCTGTTTAAAGCCACTTGCAAAATACACAAATCATTTTCACTACATGCACGGCGGAAGGTGTTTGCACGCAGTAGAGGCACTCGTAAAAGTAATGTATCAGCTTTTGGGGTTGAAGCGCAGCTATGGACGGTCGCTTTTTTTTTTTTCTTTTTTTCTTTCTTTTTTTTTTTTTTAAAGCAGGCCTTTGCTTCACCGGACGGTTTAGGTGGGGTTCTCACCGAAATACAAAGCGTGCGATAGCATTTCGGAGCCGATTTGCATGTTAACAATATGTAACACAAACCTGCACTGAGATCCACGACGGGTTTCATGACGCGGCCGTGCACCAGCGATCGAAAACGTGCACAAATAAACCGCATTTAATTGATTCGTGGCAAGACTAGCCACTAGAGCACTAGCCTCATGCAGTCTTTGGGGTAGTCTCGCGGCACATCACGCACGCACATCCAACGGCTAGCAGCAACGTTACTAGAACAAACTCTAGCAGTCAGCACAAGGGATCTTGCGGAAATACAAGGCTTGCGTTCCTCATAAAATAAATCGCATTTCGGGGCCGATTTGCATGTAAGCGGTATGTAACAAACCTGCGTCTGAGCCACGAAGGGCTTCATGGAGCGACCGAGCGCCAGCGATTGAATCAATGCACAAATAGCATTTAGTTCATCCGGGGCAAGACAAGACGACTAGCCTCATGCGGTCTTTGGAGAAGACTCGCGGCACAAGTATAGCACAAGAGCGCGCACACACATCCACGCGACAACGCGCATCGCACGCTGCCACAACAACACGAACGCCGAGGCCCATGCCTTGAGTCGCTAGCGTGGAATGGGGGTGCCGGCCGCAGCTCGTAACAGCCAGCCGAAGGCCTCTTCTCCCTCTCCATCTTCGTTTTCCCCCTCGCGCCGCATCCGTTTGTTGGGATCGGATATACGCGGTCTGGACGCATGCCAGGCTGTCACTTTGGGTTTATATTATATAGGCTCATGCTCTACTGCGAAAAAGAGAGCCACCTGTAACCATGGTCTGGACGCATGCCAGGCTGTCACTTTGGGTTTATATTATATAGGCTCATGCTCTCTTCGATTGTTCCCTCTGAAGTGCACTTTTAGTTTTCATGTAGGCTCACTTTTAGAGAAAAACCATGCAATTTTTTTTAGAATTTTAAGAAGCAAATAATTTCAGGAGTTCCAAAGCTCCCTGAAATAGTTCCTGAAAACCAAGGGTACTCAATGATATCAAAGGCCTGTGTAAACCACACTCCATGATCATCATATTGAAGGGAATGCCTTACCAGCCCAGCCTCTGGGGCCTGTGCCCAATAAAGTATGGATGCATCATGTAGAACTTATGAAATCAGCTGGTAATGACATCTGTTTCAAAACTTCTGGCTTTTCCTATCTTAAAGTAAGCTCGCATTTTCAGTAAGTAGCACATTAGTGGATAGAATGCAGTAATTTATAATAAAAGACAGCATCAGCTTGTCCTCAATGTCCTTTTATTACTCTAAAGCTGAACATGAGCTATGAGAGACATCATGAAGGAGGGCTCTGGGTTAATTTCCAGAGCCCTCTTCCACAAAAGTTCTTCAAGCTATGCAGTGGCACCAAATGTGGGCAGGCAAATTTGCATTTTGCCTCTATCAACAGGCCACAGGCACCATTCCACTCCACATTCTCAAACTCAACAGCCAAATGTCATAGCCAATAAGCAACGGCAGCAAGCAAAGAAAACACTGAAGAAACCTAAATGTCAAAATAAACATGAGGGGTCACAAATGCAGTAGTGGGTTAGGCAAATAAAAAACTACACATACTGAAAGATGTCTTCAGTACTTACATCAATGTCCTGCTTCTTGCCCACCACAGCACAGCACAATTCCGGCAAAGGGTATAGAGCTTGAAGGAGCCATTGCTTACGAAGTCACATGGAACTTGCTGCAAGGTAAAAAGTACCATGACCCAACAAATTAGTGAAAACGTAATATGGTGCAACACGTACATGCAGAGCCTTTGTGAGCAAGAAATAAAGGCACAGAGTAGGAACACCACAATACTGTTTTTTTTTTCTTGAAATGATGCACGACATGCTGGTGCAGGTCACTGCATGAAATTTGCCTCTGCCTGCTAAATAATCTTAAATTATTATTTTTTTAATTCAAAATTTCACTTTGGGATTCAATTAGTTGAAGGGCGATTGCCTACAATGCCAGAGAAGAAACAATGTTGACATCACCCGAGACATACCAACAGTGAAATAAAATAACTCCTTTCACTACATCTCGTCGCCAGCCTGGCAAAAGAGCAAGTCAGCCATCACAGTGCCCCTAGTTACAAATAAAAAAGCATTTACTTGACTTTAACTGCAAGTGCATTTTAACAGCCTATCCATAATCCACCAGTTCCCACTAGGTTCGAGATCAGACAAGCCCTCCCTCTCTTTATGCTTTACATCGAGCGAGCACCTTAATTGGTACTGCAGGGCCTAATACATGCCTGCAACTACAATACTACTTTTCTAAGAGATGTTGAACTTCATTAAAATTCATTTTATGACCGAAGTAGCAAAGATTGTATTTTATCTTGAAAGAAGCAGCAAGAAAAAACAAGGGTATGAAAGGAGACAATACTGGCACTAACTTACAACTAATGTTTATTGAAGCACACATGAAATATATAAAGAAGACGAGCAACAACGCAAACCACTCAATCACTGATAAGCAAAACGCAAGACATGAATCACTAAAATTTAAGAACAGTTCCCTATCTAGATAACCCAACTCACTGCATGGTAACATGATGGATGGCTCACTAACACATCCATTACCTAGTTGTAAAATATGTCTAGCTTCAATGACTTCCCAGCTGATTTGCAATGGATGACAGCCAGAATGTGCACAGCAGAAAGAAACTGAAAGCAACCAGTGCATTCTTACAATGCACAGCCAAGTTGACCTCTACCTATATCTACTCAAATGGAACCGTTCGGAAGTTTTAGTGATTCATGTTTTGCTGTCTGCTTATTGGTGATTGAGCGGTTTGCAGTGTTGCTTGGCATTATATATTTCTTATTTGCATCAATAAACATTAGTTGCGAGTTAGCATCTGCTTGCTTCTTTTCACGTCCTTGTTTTTTCGTGCTGCTACTTTCAAGATGACACCTTACCAACTCACCCAAATTACATCCTTATGATTGTATTTTAGTCAGCGAAATTTTACTTCATGTGACACTAATCAACACACATGACCACGTTTCATGGAACTTAAAGCCAATCAATGACAGCCTCATCATAAAGTCTGAAAGTTGGCTCAGATATGCAGCTCTCCATGCCAACACAGCTTGCACAGACATGATTTTCTGTGGTAAACAAAACACTGGGCTGCTGCAAGGGTGGTACAGAGCAAGCAGAGGGTGCTCTGACACTGAGAAGAAATGTGGCATTGAATATTGCTGTACATGGGGACAATGTTTTGGGGCTGTGCAGCCGAGTCTAGGTACGAAAGAAAAGGAGAAAAGTTTCTGTCCCCTTGCCGTGAAGAGTGGTTTGCTCACTATTTGGGCTAGGAGTGTACTGGGCTGAAGTAACCCACTCTACATGGCAAGGGGAAAGAGGTATGTTGCCTCTTCCTTTCTGCCTAACTTCAGCTGCATAGCCACAGTTATCCCCGAGTATAGTGATGTGCTACCGTGATCAAGACTTGTAGAACTGAAAACTGAAAGTAACAAAGGGGTATGGCATGATTAAAATATCTATGGTGTCCAGGTGAATAGCACGCTGCACTCCAGGGTTGCTGACGGCGCATTTACTTATTTTTTATTTATCACATACTGCGGACCAAACATGGTCCAAGCAGGAGAGGCACGGTATAAAAGAAAGTACAAAAAAACTGACCCTTGACAGCATTGGTATTGACAGAACACGCACAAAAAAGAAAAAAAAAACGAACAATGAATACTTATACAAAACTAAATGGGGTGAAATCATGCATCAAAATTTTATATTTAAAAAAAAAACAGTAGTTAGTGACCCATAAATATGATACTTCTGCTATTATGAGAACTCCACAGCTATGTAAATTGCATGAAGAAAGTGAACCTATGGATAGCTTGCACTGACAACTCACTAGGCACCCACTGGTGAACCAAAAGTACAACAAAAATCTGTCTAATTTGCATTCACCATCTTCATCATGAAGGTATTGCAGACACTAAGCACAGTTCACCATCATAGCACTTATGATATCATATCCAAGCCATCTATAAAAGTTACCCAGATTGTCACATGAACATTTCAGCAGAGATATGACTTTCCAAGGGTCATATTATGACACTGACCAAATTCTCATGAAAAAAAAAAATAATAAGACCAAATCAGCACCTTTCTCGGTGCATGGGCGTGAGATATGCTTTTACACTTCTTTTCGTCGACTGCTACTGTTTCAGGGAAAGGGGTCATCAAACTAAGTAACCTGAGTAGAGTTGCAAACAACGAAATTTAGGAGTGTGGTGAGGGGCAGACTTTGTGGCATTGCGAAGGTACTCTACTAATGCTAACAGTAGGCAGCCTTGATTTGATCATGGTGTTCAACATGCCAAAGAAACTTTGACTTCGAGGGTCAGCCATTGTAGACAGCTCTGGATAATTTCGACCATCTATGCTTCTTTAATGTGCACTGACACTATAAAGCACATGGGCACCTAGCATTTTTCCACCATCGAAATGTAATCATCCCAGCTAAGACCGAGCCCGCGTCACCCAGCTCACTAGTCAAATGTCTAAACGCTGAAGCTGCCACAGTAGGGTGTAGGCAGCCTTGAGGCAGGGTTACATTTGCAGGCATGTTTTGTACAAGCCAAGCTTATATAAGCTAGGTATGGCCAAGCTGTGGCTCATGAGTAGCATGAGGCTCCTTGCAAAGTCCAGGTGCAGTTCACGACTGCTTGGCACCTGTCCAACTCTCACCATTCACAGTATTTCTGCATCTACAGCCAGCTTCTTTTTATTTTTTAGGAAAAAACAAAACAAAAATACAGCCAGCTCCTCTGTTCTTTCTCCTTTAAGTTCCAAACGACCTATTGTTTAGAATTCTTTTGAACAACGAAACAATATGCCACCCTTATGGACATACATCTAACAGAGCTGCTCACAACTGTAACCATGCTCATTCGAGAATTTCAATATGCTTGCTTTACAAATGGGGCAGTAGAGGCATATTAACAATCGTGGCATGAGTTCTTCACTGTGACCACCAGCTTTGTTAAATGAAAAAAAAAAAGTCATTCTTATCATTTACTTTGCTCTTTGTAAAATGTTGCCTTTTTAGTCAAGAGTTCTCATTAAAGGTATGGCAGCAGTTGTGTAGGACCATAGCTAAAGAGCTGTCTGACATATGCCCGCATTGTGTTAGCTTGCTCGTACATTGAACTGAGCCTTAGCAAGCTTCGCGGTGATGCAAAGAGATGTTTGCCCATGCTAACATCTCGGCATTTCCATAATGGCGCAGATCAGTGTCTTCACTCTACTTGTGCTATGAGCATTCCTGTCATTAGCACATATTGAAAGTAAAAAGGATGACAGCAGGCAATGCGACATATGCCAGCAGAGACACGTTCACCTGCTTTTCCTCTGCACATACAGTGAATTACAATCCCAGAAGTGAAGTGGTCTGCCTGCTCCGCAAAAGAGCACCTGCATCCAGTACAGATTGTGTCCCGATTGCGTTTGGAACTCATGCCAGCGCAAGTAGGTGGTGCCCATGAACTGACAGAAGAATTGCCTGTTATTCTGTGTGCTAGCCCATGCTTCGTCTACACGTGCCAGCTGTTTTTAAACCTGTAATAGGTCTGCATTTCTCCCGCTGCTTCTTGGGATGGCAATAACATCAACAGTTTATGCTATTCTTTCGTATAGCCGAGTGCGGGCAAGCAGGGTAAAATTTCTTTGGCACTATTCTCAAATAAAAGGAAGTCGCAGTTCACCATTTTCACTGTTTCAGAGTTCAGGAATGGCTTTAAGATCATGAATAGCACATAAAGATGATTTCCGCACAAAATCTTCTAGTCACACTCCGAGCTGAGGTCTTTAAAAAAGATTATTGCACAATACTGCTACTCTTAGACTTGCTGTCCTCAAGAGTAAGCACTAGTTCATGACAGCAATTTGCATTCATAGCAGTGGCAAGTAATGATCATCTATTATGGAGCACAGAGGGCACAGTCAGCACAGCAGAGCATGCTACTGGAAATAGAAGGTGCAGCTGAACAAATACTCAAGCAAACTTCTAGCCGGTTCTGTTGATTTCGGAAGAACAATCCACTGCTCCAGGGACCGATCTTGGCTCAGCAATCGCTCCCCATCTGCATTGGGAAGATGGGACTTGTGTTCCGGATCTGCATTTGGAATACAGTTACTCCAAAAAGAGCAGAAAATAATGTTCTGTAAGTCACTAAACCCTATGATTGGAATTGACCATTAGTAAAGTCTTGTCATCTATCACCTCGATCTGCTCATAATTTAAGTAGCATTATAAAAGTCTGCGATTCTGCAGGAACCTCTGATCTCACACCAAGAATTCAGTGCCCATAACAGGCACAACGCGCATCTAGAGATGCCAGGTAACGTAACTCGAAAGAAATGTTATGCTAACTGTTCTTTACCTACTAAGAGAGCAAACAGTATTTCTGTCATCGAACCTTCTTTTAAACAACTATTTCATGGCAATGGCAAAAGGCATTTCGAGTCAACTGGAGGTCTAACCTAGTACAGTGGCGATGAACGAGCCCCTGAGCCTGCCATGTGCCAAGGCATAAATGCACTTCACTGCAATGTACGAGTAAACAAGTGGAAGGCTGGAAGCTTGAACAATCTGTTTCCAGTAAACAGTGACGTTTGGGTGGTTAGGTTGGAATACCAGGCAAGCACTCTGCCCATAGCTTCATCTACTAGATTTCCTCTCAAAGGTATAACCAGCAAACAATGTCTGCAACTTAAGCCAGGAGTACAATCCCAGCATGTTCTGAATGTTCTGAAGACTTCGATCATCACATTGACTTTTTAATCATGCCAGTCACCTCAACATCAAATCAAAGCAATATATGTGGCAGCTTATGGAACCCTCGCAGATACAAAACACACCGAGAAATGCAAGCCAGTCAGTCTAAAGGCAGCCTATCATCAGCATATTGTTCATGGCCTTCACAGTGCCACCAAGTTTGCTCCCTGACCACCCTATGAACATGCAGTGTTTGCACCCCAACTCGGGTTACACAAAATGTGGCGGCTCTTTAAACGAAATAGGAGCAGTGCACCAAGAAAGGCAAAAGTTCGTCCCTAGCTCCCATTATGTCAACTGAAGAATGTGCAAAGTCGGACAAGAAATATGGATTTCTGAAAACATGTATTCTATATAGAAATATGAGTGATACCTAGGAATCTAGGAAGATAGTGGTACCAGTGCAGTAAGCAGTCTGCCCCTTGTGCATCATGAAGGGCCAATGCTCTCGAACTTCCAAACCTTTCATCATGCCAAAACATGCTCACCCGATCAATTATGAATTGTGAAAGGCTACACACTCTAAAGTGGAAACAGTTCCATGCAAAAAAAGTAAAAAGAAGCCAAATGCAGAATGTGATGTGACTGTTCAAACAATGTCTGGAAGTGCATGTGGCAACCAAGCAATTCATAAATGTGGTAGCCATTCATAATCTAGATCCAGACACAACACTAACTCCATATCAACTCTACCGTTGCTTCTACAAAACATGCATAAATTTAAACGAAAACACCACAACTGAATGATACTTTAATCAAAGGCTTGTTTTGCTTGGAATTCTGCATGCACTCTTCATTTTGAAACTTGCATGAATTTCATATTCTCACATCTGTGATGAATCAGTGGTATACTGAGTACGGAAAAACTGCACATTCTGATTCACATTTCATATTAGAGAAGATGCCAATGGGGCATCTCAGCACTAAGTCAGATTTTTTTTCGCTTCATTTGTAAATAATTAAACAAGAAAATCAATATTATTGGTACTGTTGAATGCATAATTACCTTTACACCTTACTGACATGTCTGGACTGAAAGTCTGAGTTTGGTGTCTTTTATATGCGCTTAGTAGTTTTTGGGGATTACTTCAGTCACGACCAAAGTATGAAAAAGAAAATATCAAGCCCAATACAGGCGAAAAAATTCAAAATAGCTAAAAACGTTTTTTTTTTTTTTTTTTTTTTTTCCCTTCTACTACCCAAGGCTCGACAATGGAGTTTAAGTACGGTTGCTGCTGAATCATACTGCCGTCGCATGTTCGCCGGCTCCATACCTCGTAATCCGCAATATTTATGGAACATAAGAATAATTCTAGCCCTGTAGTAACGCAGGTAGGTTTTACCGCTTATTCAATCCGTGTAGTTGCAACTGCACAAGCGCCGGATCTTCAACTGCAGCGCAACATAAGGCCCGGGTCGAGGCACTTGGAACTGGCCCATTCTAAATTCTTGCCGAAGGCTGAATTGCAGTAGGCGCCAGCATCGTGCACCCCGCAATGGTCTTACGAGTGATGATTTGTACGGCATATTCTACTCTGAGCGTGCAGCCCTTGGCACTAACTGTCTCTTTTCCTAGACACAGCAAACGCATTCACCCTTCCCTCGTCAAAAGCAAACTACCGTATGTTATAATGACATGCGCGTCTTGATGTTTACGAACTAGCGCTGTGTTGGCATGCATCATCAGTTCTGCGCGAAGTTTTTAGGAGAATGTACAGGGAAGATGGAAATTAACTTACCTCCGAGATGTCATATGTATGCCGGGTGGTGGCCGCCCTCCAATAGTCCCGTCGTCAGCGCAGTGTTAGCAGTGAGAGCGCACAAAGGAAACGCACTACCTGTCGGGCACGCGAGCACACTTTTTGCACAGGTATTCACACAACCTTACCACGCTTCTGCACATCGCACGAGCTATTTTGTTGCGCTCTATGCCTCGTATATCTCGAAATAATGAAGCCGCAAGCAGCAAGGTCCCCAACAGCACACAAGAGAAAAAGGCGCGACTAAAATCCCTTGATAATTTGAAAGTAGCGACACTCTCCTCCGCGCCGCGCTTTCCTCCTCGATTCTCCTCACGCGGCGGCGGCGAGCGCTGCGCACGACACGCTTTTTCCGCCTGACGCCCGCCGGCCGGCCGCAGCAGTGAGTGAAGCGCGAGCTTTCGGGCCAGGTCTGCGCTCCAGGAGTGCACAAAATTTTTGAAAAATTGCGAGAAAAGCATTGAGAATGCCTATAGTAAAGTTCATGAATTGATTGCTTTCTTCTTAGAACTGTTTGAATGGGGAATACTGATAAACAAAGCTTTCAGGCGAGTTCTGTGCTACAGACACTTTTTAAGTCTCATGATAAGGTTTTACTTTGTGCACATCTAGTACTGCCTCTGACTTTATGTTTTTTTTTTTAGAGCGTGAAATCTGTCACCGCGGTAAAACTTCAGAAAACGATCCAGGCTGGTGCTTTGAGCTTCAAGATTAGAGAAGGTTAAAGCAGAACTTAGTCTATTTCGCTACTGTCAAGCTATCTCTCTAAGCATAGTATATGTCACGTGATCAACCATGAGATTGGATTATTGGTTAATTGTACATGTATTTCAATCAATTACTGGGCCAAATTAATTGATATTTAGTAAATTGCAATTAAAATCTAAATTTTAGCTGCAACACCGAACCGTATACCGTTGGAAAGCTTACGCCAAGTGTAATGGCACTGTGCTAGTTAGCGATCCGCGATAATCTGCGTTCATTAGTTAATTTCGTATAAAACGAAATTTTGAGCTGTTCCTTGCTGCTTCGAGGCAAGGAGCAGGTTAGCCACGGCAGTCTTGATATGATGCTGATGGAGGGATTAAATAATTTTATGAGTACGCGGCCACTCACTGACTTCGCGTGTGGTTAAAAGACAGCAGGGTACACTGGGAGAAGTGGTGGGCCCTATTGCCGATACACTGAAGTTCTGGGGCAAGCATGCTGTGGTCTCATGCGCTGTGTAAAAGAGCTTGATTTCATTGAACGCAACAATCAAATAAAAAAATTACAAGGTGCACATAGGTCTTCAACGTGCGGAAATGAGAAAGCATATAACTGCCAATTCATTAACTATCGCTATCCTATCTATCACTATATCTACTAATGCCAGAGACCTATCGTAACTGTCACTATCCGCAACGAACAATATCACCTCACTATCCGGGCCTATTACTATAATTTACTATTATTATCCGTAACAGTCACCATCATTACCTATCACTATTCATAACCATCACTATTTAATCTGATGCCGTCCCATGACCCATTGATATACTTCAATTTTCATTGACTTACGTTGTCAGTCATATCTCTATTATCTCATAATATCTGACGAGACAACTATACATTGACTTTTAATTCGTATACTTTCTTGTTTTCTCATAAATGGAGGTGGGAAAAGAGCAAGCCACAGAAATAACTGACTACTATCAGCGCGATGTTCATGTCTCTGTCGAGGAGGCTTCCTTTACTTCAGGACAGGTCGGTGAGAGAAAATTGATGGAACTGCGTTTGGTCTGTTTTTTTTTTCGAGTTCGTGTAATATTGGCGGCTCAAACTGGTCTTCAGTGAAATGTAGCTAGAACATAGAGCGATGAGATAATTACTCAGGCTAGGTGAAAAAAAAAAAAAAAAACCTTGCATACAAGTGAAATGAGTAATATGTTACAGTGTTAAGAATTGTTGCTCGCAAAATGTTCCCCTATTTTTACATAATAACTATAACCATCATTGATTGTTTAAGTTTCGTAAATACAGAAAATTGATGCAATGATTCCGGGTGATTTGACATCGATGGGATAACTTTTCTCGCAATAAGTGAATACGTGGAATCGCGCTTTTAGAGGTCCAGCTTTCAAAGCGAAGGTAACCTGCCAACGCCTTGTAGTCATGGTCAAAGAGAAGTGTGTGATCATATGAACACCTCCTGCACATTGGCCGTATCCCTGATAAAACGAACGCATATTTTTTAACCCACGCGTGCGTCGAAGCATGGCAAGACACATTCAAGAATTGAAAAAAAAAATGCCATACGACCTAACTAGTGCAGATTACCCGCAATACCTCGGGTTTACTTGCCAAACAGTTTTTCAGGGCCAGCATTCAATGCTCCCGAGTAACCGACGCACACTACAAGTAAAAGCTGGAAAGGCTAGCTCCTCTACAAGCCCGAATTTTGATTTTTAGTGAAGGAGGCCAGGAATCCTAGCATAATCGCGACAAATGCAATCGAGAGACTGTAATTTTCCAGTTATTTCTGACAGCAAAAAGCAGATTATAGCGCCCTGTTTCTCACTGTACAGAAGTCGAAGCGTGTTAAATGATGGAGCCTTGGAGCCTCGCAGAATATTCAGCATGCTGCAGAGGACAACCTTATTTTTATACAATGAACATGCTGCCGCCGCAAAAATATTGAGCAGCAAGCAGGAATAAAAAACGCAGTGTCAGGTGACGCGTTATTACGGGGAGTGAGAAAGGCACTCGACGTCGCAAACAGCTCTGTTGTTTCTAGGAATAAACGTCTTTCGACTAATCTTGTGAATCCATTGACTCGTGCGCGAGCCGTCACGCTTGCCTTGAGATATCATGAATACCGCATAACCATCTTCAGGTCGCTTGCTGCAGTTGTACGCGCAACAACACGGCATAGAGCTTGCACGCTGCAATAAAAGCACAGCGCGCAATATTCGCTCGCCGAGACTGGGGGAAAAATGGCGCGAAGGAAAAAGAAAACACAAGGAAAACGCCGGACGCGCGTCGGTTTCCAATGGCAACGGCAGGGAGACCAATCGTCGCTCAGGAAATCGGGCGGAGAGCCGGCCTTCAGCGAAGGGGCGCGCAAGGGGCGAGGAGGAGGCGAGGAGGTAGCGCGGCGGCGGCAAAGTTCAATCGTTGGCGTAAGTTTCAAAGTATCAAGGGGTTTTAGGCGCGACGACACTCTAACGCCACCTACTCATAATGGCTACGGCTAGCACTTCGATCCGCTTCGGCTGCCTCGTCTGGTTTCGACTTGTTTCGGTTTCGGAAGTCGCTGACCTAACGACTTTGCTGCTCGCCGAACAGTGGCAAGCACGATGTCGGGCGTCTACGCGCTAACGCTGCATGTTTGTCGTGTATACGCGCCTGTAGTTTGCACATTCAAAAATTAGCAGTGCTAGCGAAAGACCACCGTGAGTTTCGCTTCTTTTCTCGCGATGCTGGACAAACTAACTGCGTGCTTTGCTTGTCATGGACGTTAGGTTGACGGCGGTCTGTGTTTCGGCGAATCGGAGCTTTGGCCCAAATTCATTGCCATGTTCCTTGCGAAAACTCCTGTTCATAAACAGTTACAGTGGCAATTGTTTGTTTGTTAATATTGAAAGAATATACGGCGTTTTACAGATCAAGTGAATTCTTTGGAAACAGAAGATGCTGAATTGTGCTCGCTCATAAAAAACAGTGGGCGAGCCCAATTCGGCTCGCCCGCTGTTCCTTTATAGGCGCCACATCTATGGCTGTCAGCTCCAACTGGTCACCTGAGAGCGATCATTTCTTGTGTGATATGTGCCTCACTACTTCAGTGTTTAACCCTTAAATGGTGACGAAATTTTTTAATGCGTGTAGCTTATAGCAAAAGCAAGGACAGTAGGGTGAAAGCCTGAACTCTCAATCAGGAAAGATATGCGATATGCAAAAATAGCTTACCGGTCAAGCTTCAAGTGAAGGCAGTGTGGGGTGTTTGCACGCTCTTTACTTCAATTAAGAAACTGACCATACAAATATTTCAACTTATCTCTGTGGCCTACAGCATACAGTAAAGAAGCTAAAGCAATCAAGCTGCTCTTTCCATGCAGCATACTGATTATGCACTGCTGGTGGAAACTGCACAACATATATTCATGGAGTTGCACGTGCAGCTTTCCTCAATGCATCTCGCGTGACGCAGCCTACAGTTACACTGAAAAATATGCCATCTAAAATACATTTCCTTGCAATATGATGATTCAGCATATATGTGTATAGTGTGCATAGCTTCAAGATGCAACACATACTGTTGGTATCACCTCTCATAAAGTACTAGGATTTGTGTATCTCTTCATTAGTCTAAGATCACCGATTCAATCCTTTCTTTTTTTTCTTTTTATTTGACATTGAGACGGACAACATTTGCAAGTGTCATTACGCAGCAGAAAGCTTCAATTCAGAGTAGTGCAGTTTAGCAAATTTTTGCTATAGTCTCAGGAAACTTAAAAATGGTGTATATAGGTGTAGATGTGCAAGTCAAAACTCAAAAGGCTGTAGGAGCTGTTTTGCTCAGCCTATCCTTGTGCTGAAAAAGAGAGTCGGGCTGGTTGGTTATAATGAGTCGATTGAGTGAACAGTGCTCTAAGATAGTAAGGGAGATAAAGAAGCAGAATTGTTGTCATCTTCTCTCCCATCCCATCTGTTAGTGCTATTGTCTTTCTTTGGTCTTTACAAGTGAATATGAGCTCGTGAAGTTTAGTACTGGAGTTGGCTTTCACATTTCTGCTATCACATTTGCTTTTCCTTCTACAGATGAAACTCGAAGCCAGTTCTTCATACAAACTTGTGATGCCTAAAGGTGGTAATAGTGTGCAGTTATAGTGAGTTGCCTCCATTCATATGCAAAACACAATGTAAGGGAGATTTTGATCGCCAGTTTGACCGTCATCTACTTGGCAGGCAACACATCAATGTTGTGCACACAGCCTTTGTCGTGCATCTATGGCTTCGTCCAACTTTCAGAAACGAATGGTTGAAAGAGAAGCAAATGATGCTATTAGATCTAGTTGAAGTATCTCGCTTTTGACATTGTTTTACAGTGAGCTCGATATGTCGAGTAGTTGCTCAGCGTGCATGTTGTCATATAAAGATTTCTGCATAATGAAAGGAAGCAAGCACTTTTCTACTAATGTTGAAAATGTGCTGCAAGCCAAGACCAAAATTGTGAAATATGAAAAAGTGTACCTGTAGCAAATAATCATGAAGTAATCATTATATGAAAGCTCTAACTTTGACCTCTTTCATATTGGAAGGACCTACACAGTCTCAACGACTAATTGTTTAGCATGCAAGCATGTACACGGCCACGTAGTTTGCATGCTCTCTTAGAGCATCTGTTCACGCACTGGCTCCATGTGCTTCTACAAGCTCGCACAAATACGTGACCAGCTCATTCTCATTCAATCTTGCACAGTGGCTGTGCGTGCTTCTGTGAGCTCGCTCATGGGCTCATTCAAACTCACAAGAACTTGTACAATCTCATGCGTTCCTGCACAGTGGCTCTACGTGCTCTCATAAATCCACGTTTAATCTCCCAAGAACTCACATATTCTTATACATTCTCATTCACTCTCACACTTTCTTGTACAGCTCACATACAGTTTTTTCAGTAGGGTAGTTTGGAAATCTTGCTGCAAAGCAGAAGTGAGCCGGCATCACTATGGCATCTCTCATTATATGACTCACTTTGGGGACGTTAAACCACATAAACCAAACGAAACAAAAAGTTTGTGCTTGTTGCTGTTGGCAACTTGATGTGAGCCCGTTTGTTTCTTTTCACCACTGTTTAAAGGAATAAACCAGAAACAAGGAATAAATTAGTCTAAGAATAAACACTCAAGAAATGCTTACGAAAGAATTGAAACAATTGGCTCTGTTGGTAATAAGAATTGTGTTGAGGTATTGACAGCATTAGCATACTGGGTGCACAAGATGCGCTGGTACACTGTTATGAGTCATAGAAAACAAGTTAGGAAAGCTCGTCAGTGTGCTGTCGTTTAAAGGTTTTTAATAAAACTCCATTTTGCGAGTTTTTAGTGCGGTGAATTTTATTATATACACGAAATAAATTTATAGGCGGCGCGTCGTTGGCTTTAACCACCGTTCGGGGCCAGACGGAGTAGCCGGGCCCGGTTTGATCCAGAGGGATGTTTCGTGTCAGCTGATTAGTTGTTGGATGTGCGCAGCTTCTGGTCACGGGTGGCGGCGGGTCGTTGGCTCTAGCCATAGCGTGTGTGCCCTCAAGGACGCCGGGCGAGTCCACTTCGATGCTTCGCTCCTGCTGACAACCCGGCTGCACGGAGCTACTGTGAGAGACGCTGGGCCTGATTGGATCCGTCTCTTAACGCTAACTGTGGCACGTTCGGCTGGACAGGCAACGCAGGAGGTGGAGAAGGTGGGTCTTTGGGCACGGGACCTGTTGACATCATGGGTTCAGGCCGATGAGGGCATATTTTTTCGTGATTCTTCAAATCCCAGGAATATACGAAGTGTGACGCCGAATAAGGGCATGGGACCTTTTCGGGCTGGTTCTTACGGCACTTAAAAATGTGAATACTTAAACGGCTGTGTCGTCACTTATCTTGGGGGTTCAGCGGACGTGTAAAAATATGGTAAAAATTCCCCGTGCATTGCGTTGCTTCATGAAGCCTCCGTAGGAGGCAAGGTGCATCTCGTGGAAGCCAGGAAGCCAATGCGCTCCGCGGTAGCCACGCTGGGTGTCTCGAAGGGGATTTCGCCCTTGGCTGGTCCACCTGAGGCCGCTGGCAGCATTCTTCAGGTGGTGTTGCCTGCATAATAATATTCACTCAAATTAGCACGTGCCGTCATGTTCCGCCCGGTTGCAAATGACGTTGAATCTTTTCCCTATGGTTTGTTTCGGACATTTCTCACGTCTTCGTACTGACGTTTAACCGTCTGGCCAAATTACTTGCTATTTCCCTATGTAGACAATCACGCAATGCTTCCGCATGAACCTTGGCATTAATATGGAACCGAGCGCTCCTTAACTAGGTGTAATATCAACATACCATTGTTTTTTTTTAGGGAAGCAAGCACAAATCTAAAAAAGCAGGCAGCAAGCTAAACAGCGCGTTGGCACACGACATTGAGAAAAATGTTCAAAGAAATAGATGCAATATCTTAGAAAAGTTCTTCCACATGCGCATTTCCAAGACAAGTGTGAAAAAACAATCTTGTACCTACAGTTCACAATACATGTACCGCGCCAGCATATATGTACTAAATGAATATCTCAAAGCTTCCTCGGTCATTTTCCCGAGGCGCTTGGTCCATAATACTGTTACATTAGGCGGTGCATGCACTGATATGCGCAAAAGAAGGAAGAAGAAGAATCTAGTGAGTTTTGGAGAAGACTACGTTCGAGCAGTGTCGGTTGGTGCCTGGTTGACGCTGCTGTGTTTCTGTGTGCTGTGTCATCTTGGAATAATCTCTTTGCCTTACCTTGCCACGTATCAATATTTTAAAACTGAATCAGCTGAGTGCAACGCATCAACATTTTGTTCAGTGTATAATTAAGATGTCGAGTACATATTCCGTGACAAAATTAAAAGTTGTTTTTAGTAAACGCTAAGTATTTATGATCACCACGAAGTTCCTTTCGTATACGTGTACGTGTAAAGAAGGGTTACACAGGCGAGCACAGAACGCGCGCACAAAACGAGAAAAAAAAAACCGATGCAATCGTCGCCGAGCAGGTAGAAGTGCGGAACGACTCGCATGAGCAAACACCTACACCGTAAATAAACTACTGCACCTTCGTGAAAGCAAAAGACGCGCAGAAGCAGGTTTAACACGCACGCACAACACCAACAGATTGCCGTATTCTGAAGAGAGAAAACTGCGTCATCTGCTCAGGTGGCACCCTCCCGACAAGCAGCGCCCTCTGCCGCTAACGATTGGCTTTCATTGCAAACAGCGCCATTCTCGGCCATAGGGAAGCGCGGGCGCTCGTCACACTAGCCAGTATATTCTAGGCACTATAGTATGGGGCAGTTTGGCCGCAGAAATGTGATTAGCGTAAAAATAAACGCTTAATCAAGCACGGAATGTCGCTTTTTTGTGAGTATACCACCTACTCTCGGATCGTTGTGTGTTTGTTTGCTCCCTGGAGTGAAATTTGTAAAAATAAAAAAGAAAACCGTGCCGCTGGTATCCGAGCAGGCATTCCGAAGTATCTCCGTTCATTCGAGCGAGCCAAATCTTGCGCACCTATGTACGCTTTCTACATTTAGCACAGTAGCATTCGAATGAGCACTTTCGGGATTTTACCACAAGAGACAGCGTCGCTTCTCTCACGTACCTCGCTCTGCGGTTATTTCCGCTCGCTGCTGCATTTGCTTTCGCATCGAGGAATCCGCAGCGGCGCTCGCGCCACTTCGTCGTTCCATGTATCTCGAGCTGGGCGTCGCGTCGGCGCGGCAGTTTTCGACGCGCGAAAATCGTGGAAAAAAACGCCGCATGTGTTCCGGCCTTAACCGGGAGGCCGACTAAGCCTTGGCAGCCATGTTGAGGCTGGGTGGGTACGGCAAATACTAGTTTACAATTAAGTGCCTGATCCCCTTCCGTTCGAAATACCGCAGATGTGAAATTGAGCGTCTTATTAAAGTTCATTTCTGCAATAAAGAAACGGCAATCGTAAACTTACTCTGGCGATGCAATTGGATTGCTTAAGATGAAATCGGAAGAGCAAAACCATCTCCATCATGGCGCAAAAATGCGAAATAGTACGGTACGTGCTCTATTCAATTTTACTTTTATAATAAGATTCGCTTCTGCAATTAAGACATTGCAATCGTGGAGTAACTTTAGCGATGGATTTGCATTGCTACAAGGTAAAACCAGAAGATCGAAGCGGTAAAAAAATGGAAGTTCAACTTACATTACTCGCCCTCCGTCGTAACGCTGTTAAGGGTTCGTTCCAATTCTTAGACGTCTAGCAAGACTGCTTCGTAGACGTCTACGTAGACGTCTACAGGTTCGCGTATTGGAACGCGTCTACTAGGGTCCCTAGAAATATTGCTAGTCTGTCGTCCGCCGGCCGCGGCGGGGGCTGCCGCTGAATGATCGCCGTGGTGGCGCTGCGGTGAACCGGAGTGCGCCACTGCTGACGGAGCAGACGACGCGCGCGCCCGTGCGCTTCGAAATGCATTGGCTGCATGCTCATTGTCAGGTGCCTTGTAGATGCGATGCCGCTGTTTGATTTCTGTCTTTGATTTCAGTTTAGTCGTAATATTGAATTCGCAGCCGAGTTGTTGGCATAACCACGGATGCGACTTTTTTTTTTTCGTGAGCGAAGTTTTGCGCGCATGCCCCTGAGCCGATGTAGAAACGAAGCTGCTTTTTATACCCTATTATCGTGCTGAAGCTACCGCCGTGCCGTATTGTAATGAAGACTTCTGAGGATTTTGTGCAAACAATTGCGATTGCATGGAGAACTATACTAGACGCACATTCTAGGCTCCAATTGGACCATGTGTGCGAGCAACAGAGCGCTGTCGCCGGCGTTTTCATTCACGCTATAGTTTCCTCTTAACTTCTTCGGACGCTTAGCTAAGTTATAACACGTATGTAGAACTAGAAACTTTCGGATGCATGCACAATTAAAGCACGCAAGATGGGAACCCGAGCCCTTCAAATCGCACCGCGCTTCAGGCAAACTGCTGATAGGCATGTACTTAGGAAGCCTAGTAGCCACTCATCAGAATGTGCCATCACTTTTGTTGACTTCCGTTTCGCAACCTCTAAAACATATTTTTACAGCCAGCTGTTAGTTGAGAGGAAGGGCACTAACACTTCTTTCAAACTCTGTCCTTGAAGGTGTTCATTTTCATTTTTCATTTCACCGAGAGCTTTTACCAGCTTTGCCACATTGTCCTTCGTACGACAAACTGCTCGAGACATAGAAGTCTGTTTCTTAATTTTTTCTTCTTCTTGACAGGGTGTTCTGAGTTAACTTTCGCAAGTATTTGCAGGCTATATATGCATGTTGCATCAGAAATAATGGTACAGTTCGTCGCAAATTAAGCAACGCCCATTGTAGGTGGGAAAGGTCTTGATAATAGGCTTCAATCCGCTGCCAGGACACAAGCTGAGTTTCGCAATGTCCTGAATAAGATTAATTACCTCTTCTGTCGACTTTACAGCTATCTCCTTGACTTTGTTTCCTCGAATGCACACAGCAGCATTCATGGCAGCTTCACCACTGCGATGGAACAGAACTCGCCGATGGCAATTGCCTCCGGAGATTCGTCCTCGAATGTTCATTGTTCAACATCAGAAAGATCGACATTTGTCCCCAGTGGCGGTGGCATGCAGGTTTCTGCATTTCTGGGGCAGGCTCGCGTCACACGATCCACCACCGCTGTATTCTTCAACTGGCTCCACTGATGCTCCAGGATCAGTGCACTTTTTTTCTTTCTCTGCAGGTCTCCCTGCTGACTGTTTTTGCTCGTACAAGTTGCGCTCCTTTCTCTTGAGAGGCAGGGGTTTCAACAAGTATTTTGGAGTGTCAGGAAACAGCGTTGAGATGGCATCCTTCGTGAGTTGCGTAACATCCCGTGGAATCTCAATTACCTTTACCTGTCTTAAAACTTCGCTCAATAAAGCAGGGTTTGAAGTGTCGCTCAAAAATGTCGACACTAGCTTATTCGTGTTACAGTAATGTGAGGGCAACCCCGATCCGGATCATCCGATATTTCTTTATACCGATATTTATATCAACGTCCAGGATTTCCTGTCTGCAACTCACAAAATAATGAGGAAGATATTCACCACTTGTGGGTTTGCGGCCGCCACTGAAGCCGACAATATCGGCACCTGACGGCAGTGGGCCTTTCACCGAGCAACCCACCTTCGTACATTGCTTGCACGCAAGGGCCTTATCATCGCTCTCTCTTGAATTTTATTAGAACACAGCCAGTCTATTTTCTTTCATTCATTACGCTTTTTAACTTTCGTTTTGCATATTCCTTTATGCCCTAGCTGAGACAATAAACAATGTTATTGCCTTTGCAGCCGCGCTTGATGTTGCGCTCCCACTCTTGCCTCTTCCCTGCGTCTTTCGGTGTCCTGAAGAGAGAACATTTCACCTTGCACGAGCACTACCCGGTCTTGCACCCGGGCAAGAAACATGTGCTATCACGCTTACCCCGTTTTCTGGACATGACGCGATCACATATCCATAAAAAAGGCACACTTGCACACATGCTAGCTAATTTGCGCGCATTCCGGCCCGCGAGCGAAAAAAAGTGCAAGTGGCGCACGAGCCTTGTCACGGCACAAACGGATCAGCGCGGCGCAGATTCGCAGTACGGCACAACCGCCACAGCACCACGTACACAACGCGACCACGCTCCGAATGCGTACAGCGCCCCCTGCGCTTTCATCCGGGAAGCGGCCAACCGGTTCCATAGGGAACCACGCTCGGACGGCAGACTAGCAAATACTTCTAGGGACTCTACGTCTACCTGTCTACGCCTGGCGTCACCTCGCGGCATAAAGGTTGAACTAAAACGTTTGAATAATTATTATAACGCTGTTTTCTTGAAAGATTTACGACAATACAGGTGAAAATCACGTTTTTAACGGTTTGCCGTTTTTTTTTTGCAGCAGTAATATTGCATGTGTAGTCGCCACAACGTAGATAGAATATTAATAGGTTCACTTGTAGCAGACCGACTTCCGACGCAATGAGCCCGCTCACGATTGACGGAAGAGAACGTTAGTCCGTTTTTCCTTTTTTATTACTGATGCTGAAGTGTACATGCTTCTCAGATGTCTCATTCACACAGCTGTAATAATGAAAACATGCAAAATACTGTAAACTTTAGGGGATTACAGACGAAAGGTAATAACCGGCTACAGCAAACGAAAAAATTCATGCCGTTACACCTGTTGTCTGTAGTCACTAGACGAGGAAACCAAAGACAACTCGTTTTAATAATGTACAGGCACAAAAAAATCAATGCGCAACAAGTCGGCATCGTCAGGCGAGTTCGTTCTCCCCAGATTAACTGAAAATCCGCGGAAGAGTTTGACACGGTTACTACAGCAAGATAGAAAAACACACGTGCGCCGTACAGCAGCCGTCCTGACTCCGGGCGAGGTGCCCAGAAAGCAACTAGTTCGTCGATAACATCAAGACTGAAGAAACTCGTCGTCAAGTTAAGAAAGAAGACCAACAGCATCCAACGCACGCTTTCCTCTCAGAGCGCGGTACAAGAATCTGCAGTGCTATGAATCTCACGACCATAAAGACAGCTAAATTAGCCTCTAGCTAGCGCATACATCGACGTAACAACTCACGTTTGAAAGATCGTTCATATGCATACTCCGGCGTTCGCTAAGAGCACGACCACCGTACAGCTATTGCAATCACCGCACACACGACTCACTCAGCACGAACCGCGCTCTGTCCGCCATGTTTAGACAGCAAAGTAGTCTGCATCGATGTTGACTTCGGCGAAGCCGTCTTCGCGAGACTGCTTCGCGAGAATTGGAACGCGTCCCAAGATGGCGGCTGCTCGCGTAGCCGTCTAAGTAGACGTCTACGAGGGGGTATTGGAACGCACCCTAAGACGGTTCCGTGCGCATCGGTATTTATAGACAAACACCAATCTGTGACGTAAGCACCGGTGGCGCTTCTATCGCCAGCGTGGTCCGACTGGGGGTGAAAAATAGGCTTAGTGCCCATAGGAATACATTGAAGCGAAATATTCCAAAAAGCAGTTTTCTAATTTCACGGGTCATCTGTGATGTCGTTATTCGGCACAGATCCAACCATAAACGCCCTGGAATAGACCGAGGAAGTGTGAAATCTCATTACCAAGGCAAAGTATTTTTAAAACACCGCGAAACGTACCGGGATGCGAGTGAGAGGGCGACCCATAGAAATACATGCAAACACAACGTACCGCAGCATTTTGCTCGGTTCATTAGCGTTGAACCCTTCTCATTTTGTAGGGGGGGGGGGGGGACGTCTTGTACGACGCCCCGACGTCATGTTGCATGACACACTACATTCTCTTGCAAGTAATGCAAGTCTGACGACTTGCGGGACCGCTCACAGCACGATAAACTGACTGCGCACAGTTGCAGACGACCATGCACCCTCCGTTGTCGCTAGCAGACGCTCCGGAGCTGGAGGCGGCCGCGGTGGGTATCGCCAGATACGCTGTCGTCTGCTGCAATGCGCGAATCTCGTTCGGTTCATATTGTCGTATGGCGTTTGACAACTGCTTTTTAAATGTAATTCTGTCTGGCGCGTATCACTGGAGCGACAGTATTATTAAGCTTATTTACCCTATAAGCGGCAGCATATCAGACTGTAAGCAAAACTGCGCGATTCGCTACACCCAGCTTGCCTTTTGGCGGTGTCTGGATTCATAACACAGGTTATTCGGGGAGTTTTAAAAGTAGACTGCCTCCGTAATGACGCACCCTACTTTATCACACACTTCTTCAAAGCGCTGGTCAACGTTTGATGACCGGCCACCAATTCTGATGCTCTGTGAAATGAGAAAAATGCTCCGGTAAGTTGTGTTTACATGTATTTCTACGGGTCGCCCTCCCAACACCCATACGTTTCGTGGTATTTTAAAAATACTTCGCCTCGTTAATGAGATTTCATACTTTCGTGATGTGTTCTAGGATGTTCATAGTTCCTTTGTACTGAATAACTACATCACAGGTGCCCTGTGAAATGAGAAAACTGCTTAAAATATTTCGGTTCCATGTATTCCTATGGGCGCTAACGCTATTTTTCACCCCCAGTCGGCTGCGACGCCGCGAGCGCCCCCTTTGTTTGTAAACATGGTGTTGGTCTATACATGAAAGCGAAACACTCCAAAGCAGTTTTCTAATTTCACGGGTCATCTGTGATGTCGTTATTCGGTACAGAGCAACCATGAACATCGTAGAACAGATCACGAAAGTATGAAATCTTATTAACGAGGCGAAGTATTTTTAAAACACCGCGAAACGTATGCGGGTGCGAGTGGAGAGGAAACAGAACTTACCGCAACATATTTTACTCGGTTCAGCAGCGTTGAACCCTTCTCATTTTTTGGTGAACGTCTTGTATCACGCTCCCACATCATGCTGCATGGCATACTACATTCCCTTGCAAGTACTGCAAGTCTGACGACTTGCGGGACCGTTCACAGCCCGATAAACTGACCGCGCACAATTGCAGACGGCAATGCACCACCGGCGCTGTCACTAGCAGACGCTCCGGATCTAGTTCACTGTACTCCGGAGCTGGAGGCGGCCGCGGTGGATATCGCCAGCTACACTGTCGTCTGCTGCAACGCGCGAATCTCGTTCGGTTCATATTGTCGTATGGCGTTTGACAACTGCTTTTTAAATGTAATTCTGTCTAGCACGTATCACTGGAGTGACAATGATCAAGCCTATTTACCCTATGCGGCAGCATATCAGACTGTAAGCAAAACTGCGCGATTCGCTACACCCAGCTTGCCTTTTGGCGGTGTCTGGATTCATAACACAGGTTATTCGGAGAGTTTTAAAAGTAGACTGCCTCCGTAATGACGCACCATACTTTATAACACACTTCTTCAAAGCGCCGGTCAACGTTTAATGACCGGCCACCACTTCTAGTGCTCTCCGAAATGAGAAAATGTTCCGGTAAGTTGTGTTTACATGTATTGCTACGAGAGGGAGCCCGGACCAGCAAAGCTTTGCCAGGCTTAATCCAATTTAATATAAAAGAAAAGGAGCTAAACGCCCAAAATAAAAAAAAAATAATTTAGATGAAAAAAAAAACGTAGACATAAAAATGTAAAAAATGTACATTAAAGATACAAAAGGAAACAAAGATCACAACTGCCTAGTTACAATAGATATATGAAATGGAAAAAGGATAAAGAAAGAAAAAGCGAAAGAAAAGCACAAAAAGATAAAGAAGTCCAGGAAAGAAGGAAGCAGAGAAGAAAATGTCCGTGGGTAGCCAAAAACTGCAAAAGAAGAGAGAAGAGAAATATAAAAATTGTGCATTAAGGATTAGCCAATTAGCAAAAAATATAACTTTAAAGTGAATATGCGAAACACACTTCAGCCTAGAAAAAATAAATATATGTATATAAAGAGGTTACCAAAGTCTGCAATGAAATGAGAAAAAATAGTATTGAAAAACGTCGCGAATACGAACCGGTGTGACATGATTGCACCGTCACTACGTTGCGGCGAAGCATTCGGCACAACTAGCGGCTGCGGGCGTGGCATTCCTACTCCTTCGCCGCGTCGCGGCGATGTACTAGGCGCCACCAGCCATCAGCTGCTATGGGCGGACATGCCTAACGACAGAGGACGACGTGCACTATCGGTGCCCACCGAAGACGACGTGTCCACGGCCACTCACGCACCACTGACCGTACCTGTGCACAGCAGTAGCAACGCACTGGTCAACGACAGTCAGCCCACCGAATGGCTAGATACTGGAGGTGAACTGATGAATCAAACCATCTATCTTCCTTTTTCTTGGGTGGACAACTGACATGGCTCATCGGGCGTGCCGCCTAACACACTCGCCATCGCTTGCACTGAATCGATGTAAATAAAATGAGCACATAATTGGTCATTTCAAGAAAACTGTCAGTTTTTACAATACCAGCGCGCATGCCCACACGGGTAGTTCGGACGCCCTTAAGTTTTGCGTGAGCTTTTTTTTGTGTCTGCGATACCCGTCTGTTTTAAAGCAGAAGCTTTGCTTGCCTTGCAGGTGCCAAGTACTTTGGCGGGCAGAATTTACCTCACCTGCTCCCTGGCAAGTGCTGCGCGCTGAGCGGGTGGAGCTCGCTTCATTTTCTACTTCGCACAACTGGCAAACTATTCGCAACGGTACATATCGGCACAAATATACAATGTTGTCTGACACAGCCTATCAGTCTCCTGCCTGCCCTTTCCCTGCACCGCCGCCGATGGCTATCTGGCTCACCTTGCCCTTCAAAATCCTTCGACACCGTCGCGTCGTCTAGACCCGGTTGTGGTTCAGTTGTGGTTCGCAGATAGCCGTGGAGTAGTCATGTCTTAAACCCAGTGCTTCGGCTTCGTTTCCTTGACGTTCGCAGAGCGTCTTAATTCCAACAGCTTAATTCCAAAATCAACGTTTACGCGCCGTAAGATGCTGTAAAGTTGTTTGCTTTTTGCCACTAAAAAGCTGCATGTGTGTGGGCGCGCGTGTGTGTGCAAATAACTGATGCGCAGGTACTCAATATATTTGAGGCCCCGCATAAGGTTTTCATTGTAGTGAGGAAGCAATCACAATCCCTGCAGCGCGCTGCGAAGAAGCAGACTCGCGACTCTGAAGTCCCGGCGTCGCTTCGAATACCAGCCCTAACCCCGCCAGACCACCGGAAGAAAGAGAACGAAAGCAAAAACTGCGAACGCACAAAATCTGCGCTCACTCATTCCCCCGGGGAAGGAAAATTCTGTTTACTGCTTGAAGCCATGGGGGAGGGGAGAAGACTGTGTTGGAGGAGGAGCCATGGCGTGGACAAACCCTCAACAAAACTGCCGCGAGCGCTTCCTCTTACAAGGAAAAAAAAAAAAAAAAGAGACTCCGCGAGATACGCGTACGTGACGTGTAGGCTACGTCACCCATGTGTCACGTGATTGCGCATCGTCGACCTGCAAAAACATTCTCCCGCCAGTGATGGCCCTCCGCTAGTGTGGCCATGCCGAGGCAGTTGTCGACTTCTATGTTGTTTAGAAGACAGTCCAGACAGAGGTCGCGCGCCTCATCCATAAGCAGCATATCGGCGTCGGCCAGCACCTAGGTCACATTGTCGTTGTCAATGCGCACCTACAGCAATAATTACCGTAGAGTTAATTCTCTCGCTGGTAAAAACAGTTTCTCGCGATTTGCGCCTCCTGTGCATTAGAGAATGTTTTCTTTCATGGGATCGTAATGCAGGCTGGCTACATAGCGCCGCGAGCCAGTAATCTGATTCCGGGAAACACCTGACCGTTCTGAAAATGACGAACACTTCGTTTCCAAATCTCACGTCTACACCACAGCTCTTGTCACACGGAACGCCTCCGCAGAAACAGTTTTTTTTTTGGGTAATCCACACCCTTTCTTCTTGAGCGAACTTGATCCTTAGAAGCTCTCTTCAAGCATTGTTAAGCATTGTCATTCTAGCACTGTCAAATCTATTACTTTGAGAGACAGGCAAAATATGAGTAAATTTTCAGTTCAGTTGAAAAAAAAAAGGGATATTTAGTTTTTCCCACGAAAATTGAAAATTTGCAAAAAATAAACACACGTTTAGAAGAGCGTGGACTCATTACCTATATTGCACGAATGACTATCAGACTGCGGATAAATAAATTTAGTCCGTGACTATTGTATCAAATGCATGTGACAAGCGCCAATTAGTTGCAACAGTTGCTAGTGCATGCGTCAAGCCGGGACTAATGCCACTATCATATCTCTTCCAAGGATTTTCACTTGCGCATCTCACCAGCGCCGTACAACGCAGTGTGAGGACTCTTGCCTGTTGCGATTTATCACTAAAACAGTTCTGTTGGCTGAGCAGCGAGAAACTTATGTGTGCCTCGCCATGGACCCATCCGTTAAGAGAACCGCTCAACGAACTCATTCTTCAAGGAATCATTTACACCATGCTTCACTCGCGTGCACTTCGAGTCAGCCAAGCTCCGCGCTGAAGGTATTGAGAAGCCACTACGACGCGGTTCAGGTGTTCACAAACGAAAAGCGACAGATATAGCGCCTTTATTTCCCTGTAAAACAATCATTATTATCATTGTTATTATTACAGTACTTGCATATTGCCCGCTTTTTAAACATAAAATGCTTTTAGTTCTCGCGGCCGGTGCCCTTGAGGGGATGTAGGCAACATTCAAGCAGCGATTTCCTTTCATCTGGGCGCCGCAACAGAACATACTGGCACCGACCGATCGCTCTCTGAGGACTCCGCGTCCTCCCTTGCCACACGCGCGTAGAACGCCGCTCGACGTTGGCCCTTTAAGAGGATGCAGCTCGAAGGGTGTTCCGAGATTTTGTCTGTCACTGCGTTGCGGCGTCAGCTCATGGCATTTATCTCATAAGCAGACGGTTGTACATGGAGCACTCGTACGCGCTGCTTGTCCGTTTCTTATTAGGCCGGCGTCCCTCGTGACCATCGTTCTGAATTTTCACTCCACCACTATCCGAGGTGGTGTTGTTAATAAACCTCTAAAGCGACAGCAGCCCATTACCCGAAACTCTGGTCGCGACGTGTGGTTTGATGGCACCCTAAAAAGCTTTCATGTGTCCACAGAAACAAGTATGAGAGGAACCGCGCTTTTCCTTTTCTGTGAATCAATTAGGGCGAAAACCTTTCTAGGTTCATGGTGAAAATCTCACGTCGGCGAGATGTGTCAGCGAGGTTTTGATTGTGAAAGATACGGCGTTTTTCCTTTCCTGTAAACCAATTTTAGGAACTCAGAGCCCTTTAATGCGTTCAGCGAAACGCTGGTTCTGTTCGACAAGGGGCTCGCGACGTACGCAGCAGCGTTAATAATAATTGGTTAACAAGAAAAGAAGGGCACAGTTTGTCACACTTGTTCTTTGGACACCTGAACAGCGCCGTGATGAAAGGGAGGAAGATGGAAGTGGGAGCGGAAAGAGAGAAAGGGGTGTCATAGTGGAGGGCTTCGGAGTTTTTGCGACCACCTGAAGATCTATAGCGTGTACTGGCATCGCACAGCACACGGAGGCCTCTTCGTTTCACCTCCATAGAAACGCAGTCGACAGCGATCGGAATCAGTTACGGGTACTCCGGAACAGTAGACGGGCACCTTTACCACTGCACCAAGACAGCGGGGCAATGTACAGCAGCAACCCTCAGGCTTTCGCACTTCTCCACGGCCGATGCTGCAGTGCTCTAGGAATATTTATATATATGTAAGCAATTGTATGGCTATGTAGGCGGGTTTCGCATGGACGTGACATTGTCGAAGCATGTAAAATAGGAACTAGTTCATATATAGAAAAAGAATGGTACCATCAGATAGAGCGTCAAGAAAAGATGTGCAAGTGACAGAATGGTTGATGTGAGCTTATGAGGTAAATTATTAGAGCCAATTAGTGTGTAACTCCGATCGAAGATGGCCGCCAGCCACGTCCGGTTTCGCTTCTCAGCTGCCAGTCACGTGTCTCAGTGGAATGCTCCCTGTCGTTTCTTTGAATGCAGCAGAGTTCACCCGCGTTCTGAAATCGGTGTACTGTAAGGGAAAGGCGCAGTATCTCTTACTCGCGGAACCAAGCAACACGCAGTAGCTGTCACTTGTTTCTGTGAACACCTAACCTGCGCCGTAAGGGAAAGCAGGAAGTGCGAGTGAAATTGAAAAGAGGGAAAAGGGAACCGGTAGTGGAGGGCTGCGGAGTATTTTCGACCACATTGGGATCTTTGACGTGCTCTGACATCGCATAGCAGACGGATGCATCTTCGTTTCGCCATTGAAACGAAGCTGCCGGTGCTCGGTACCGATCCTGGGTACTCTGGCACAGTAGTCAGGCCTCTTAACCACCGCGCCATCGTGGCAAGACGAGAATAAGGTAGGAAGCGTTTTGCGGAAATCGATCCGTTTGAGAGGTACACGCCACAGCCCGCCCCTGCAGAAAACGCAACGATTATGCAGCCTCTCGCGGAGGTGACAAGCCGCAACCGGCCGCAACTGCTTTCCTAAGGCCGCGCAATTGCAGGCGATTGCTTCGAAGCGAGAAGAAAAATCATAGAGCGACGCTGAGCACGCGGCACGTTTGAAAAAAAAGAAAGATCACTAGCGGTTCGATGATGCTGGACACCTGAATATCGAGTGGTAGCTCTGTGTAACTTGGCAGTGTGGGAAGACGCGTCGATAGGGGGGGGGGGGGGGGAGTAGTAGGGTCAGGGAGGTCCCATTTCCGCGTCAATACCTGATTATGTTAACTTACTGATTTGCGCTTCGACTCCATCGAAACATGGCCGTCGTGGTGGGGGCTTGAATCCGGGTGCTCCGGTAACGAGCCGAGTGTCTTAACCACCGAGTCATCGCGATGAGTCTTTTTGGTTTTGTGCCGCCTTCATCGCGCACCCGCATATTCGTCATTTTGTTCGACTTAACCGCAAGGTAAAACACTAGACGTTGTGTTCAGCCGGGTGCATCCATGGGACCTCCCTTAAGCCCACTTTCACGAAGCACGAAGCTCTTAAAGGTGAGCTAGCTCAAATGACAGAATCACTCGGCTACTAATCTGAAGAGATCTGGGTTCGATCTCGGCAGTGGTAAACTTTCGGCGCAGGCGAGACGCAGGGCACCCATCCGCTTTCGGATATCAGTGCATGTTAAAGAATTCAATGTATTCGAAATTAACGGAGCCCTTCTCTGCAGCGACCCTCTTAGTCGATGTAGCTTTGGAACGTTAAGCTGCATAAAAACGTAAGAACAGAGAGTGGCCGCTGCTCTCTACTCTTTCGCCGTGGCGTGGTCTGGCGACTTGAAAATCCAAAAATGAACACAAACTGAAAGCTCACAGTCAAATTGCCATGAAATTGCACTAGGCAATTTTGGGCTTCCGAAGCGAAAGCTTCACTTCGCCATATAAAGCCAACATCGCCGTGCGGACGCGGAGTCGCTGCTGCAAATGCTCTGAGCAACAGGTGCACCAAGCAGAGTTGCGTCACCAGTGCCGCCCACTCCGCAGCCTCGCTGCGCCGAAGGAACTGTGCGCCGCTCGGCTGGCGCAAACTACACAGCCTCGCTGCGCGCGATGCGAATGCGCAGCAGCTACAGATGCGAAGTATCTAACATGCGTGACAGATGCGTCGTGTGTTATTATTTCAGAATTAGCTGCCGCAACAGTATCTGGGGTAGTCGCTATGTATGTGTTAGCTAAATGGGCGACTAACAGGAGGTGAATAAGCTGCGAGAATAAAATGATTTACTACGTGTAACCGTGCGTGCAAGCCTTCGCGACACTCTAGGTTTAACCGGACATAAACCACAGCAAGTTTTGAAGGCGACAACCTTTGTAGCCTCATCGAACGAAATCCCGAGCACGAGATCTGTGCGCGAGATCTGTCATATTCCGCGAGATTCCCAGAAATGTGTTATTAGCTAGCGTTCCTCTCGTCTGCAATCCCACACTTGAACGCGCACCAAGGAACGCCACACGACAGGAGCCGTGGTGTACCGTCCGAACACACACCTGCCGTAGAAAGTGACAGAGACTGCGCCTTACTTTTCCTGTAAGCCAATTGCATGTAGCACTGCAACGAACGCCGATAAGAAGGCAAATGACAGAAGGTAGGCTTTCGCCATTCGCCTCTTAACTGATATATCAGAGACCCACTCATTTTTTTCCCTCCTTTGTCCTCCACGAAAACAGAACGACGTTTTTTTTTAATAAAATGGTTCCTTTTTTTTTCATGTCTACACATCTCTGTGACATTTCAGAAAGTGCATGGTGATGGAAAGCGCTACCATCACGCCGACTGTAGGTTTTTAAGGTAGCTGCTTGCAAAACCTAAAAGCTCAGTCTCAGCCCTGGTTGTGCTTCTTCCCCGCATTGTACGGTCCTGAACCCAGCGCAAACTTACCTCGCCTGTACAGTAGCATTTGAGGAGGACGCCCAGAGCGGTTTCCGGGACACCCTTGAGCAGCAGCTCCTTGGGTAACCGTATTCCGGGCCGAACGCCGCCCGAACGAAAGGGCTTGCCGTGCACAGGATGGACCGGTTGACCCTGAACATGGAACCATCGGCTGCGCGAATCGAGCAGTCACAGGACCTGTCGCCTCCGGGAAGGAGCGGACCCAGGAAGGTAGGCATGGCTCCCGATCGAGGTGATGACGTGCACCGAGAAAGCCATGCGCAGTCTTCTTTTTCTTTGCTCAACAGTCCGCGAGCGTCACGTTCAATCGTTAACGTCGTCTTCTCCTGGCCTCCGAACTGCAATATACTGACGCAGCCCGCGTGAGGTTGCCTGTGGCGTTGCATCGAGCGTTCCGTTGAACGTGCTCTGCGACGCGTCGACGCCCGTCTCTCAAGTCCAGAACAGCGTTCGTGCTGACCGGTGACGTCATCACTCAAAAGGGCTTGCGGACAACAAACTGGGTTTTCCTGGATTTGAAGATGAGACGTCTTGTGTTCCTCGCGTCTGCCTCGTCTGTGACGCGACATGGTGTAGGAAGTTTCCGAATTAGTGTCAGGAAAGTAACCTCATGCCATTTTTCATCACTGTCAATCTCTCTGCAAAGACATGTGACATCAGCATGCCAGGTGACGGGTTAAAACTGTCTTCCTCCAGAATCTTTGCCATTGAGCCGCCATCACACATCAAATTTGAAAGAACATCCGAGTGGCCAGCGGGATAGCAAGCATTCGACGACTACCGATTCGGTTCGGGATTGAACGAACGGAGCGAGGAAGCTGAAGTCCGGATTCACCTTTACACTATGGGAAGACAAGCGAGGACGATATTTCAAACCTTCGGCTCGTCGGAAGACGACGCCAAAAGAAAAACGGCGTCAAGGAGAAGTTTGACAATTATTTCGTGGCTGCTTGCAATGTCGTATACGAAAGCCCTTGCTTCCACTGAAAATGCCAATATCCGAGCAGGTCCTATGGCCACTTAGTCCCAGCCACGCACTTGTAGACAGGTGCGACTTCGGCAGCTTCAAAGAGACAATGATTCGCGACCACTTTGTTGTTGTCTTCAGGGATGGAAAGCTCTCTGAAGCGCTGCAAATGGACGCCGCCTCACACTGTTAAGCGATGTCGCCAAGGCCCGTCTCAGAGAAACCGTACACAAGCAGCAGCAGCCCCTACGGGACAGCGGCTGAGGTGCGTTACTTATGACAACGGATGCAGACGTGGACGCCATCCATAAGGAGAGCGAGAATTCTCAGCCTCTTCGAAAGGGGCGCCTCACAACTCAAGACAAAGCTCAGTAGTACCTTTTCTGCTGGCAAGCTTCGCATACAAGGATTGCCTAGCTGTAAGTGCTACCACATGGTATGTGAAGGAACATTTCAGTGTGGTCTGTCGCAAGAACGACTTCACACGCAGGAAGGTAGGACTGTTTTCCCTTGAGAAGGACAATGCATTTTACTTTCTCCGTACTGTTGGCTATCACTCAGCAAGCGCCAAGTTCATTGAGTTTTTTATTAACGGATGGCCGACTTCAGCGAAGATCTCTGCAGTGAGGCGACTCGGACAATAAACAAAAATCAGATACACTACAATGTTTACCATGCCCAATGGTGGCAGAGCGCCGGCGTCAGTCCGGAGGACTTCTCAATGTGTTCAGGCACATCAAATGGGTCCAGGTGCACAACGCCCCCAATGTACAGCTTCTCATTGTAGCGCTGTTTATCCGATTACGACAAGCTTTTCACGTAGCCCGACATTGCTGCAGCGCACACTACATTCCTTTTCAAGCGCTGCCAGTCTGACGATTTAAGGAACTGTTCACAGCACGATAAACTCACTGCGCACAGCTGCAGATGACCATGCACCACTGGCGCTGTCGCTAGCAGACGCTCAGGAGCTGGAGGCAGCCGCGGTGGGTATCACCATCTGCGCCGTCGTCTGCTTCAATGCGCGATTCTCGTTCGGTCCTTATTGTCGCACGGCGTTCGGAAACTGCTTTATATACGCAATTCTGTCTAAGATGTATCACTTGAGCGCTGGTATTATCAAGCTAATTTACCTCATGCGGCAGCATATCAGACTGTAAACAAACTGCGCGATTCGCTACACTGAGCGTGCAGTGAGTCTTTTGGGGGTGTCCGGATTCACGACATATCTAGATCATTAAGGAATATTTAGTAGTAGACTGCCTCTACAATGACACAGCATATTTTGTCACACACGTCTTCAAAGCGCTGGACAAGGATAACGACCGGCCACCACCTCTGATGCTCCGCGAAACGAGAAAAATGTTGCGGTAAGTTCTGTTTATGTGTTTCTATAGGTCGCCTTCCCGAAACGCACACCCATACGTTTCACGGTGTTCACCTCGGTAATGAATTTCATACTTCCACGATCTGTTCTAGGATGGTCATCAAATAAAGACATCATAGGTGCCCTATAAAATGAAAAAACTGCTTTGGAATCGTTCGATTCCATGTACTCCTATGGGTGCTAACCCTACTTATCATCACCAGTCGGCTGCGGAGCCGCGAGGCTTGGAGTGGTATAGAGCAATATTGAGCAGTGTAACGACCGGCGCCGGAGAGCGGCCCGCTTTTGCGATAACAGCCACCTACTTCCGCGAGAGGGCGCGACGTGCTACAGGGGTGCCGCGTTCGCCGCTCGGCGGGTAGCGGCCGCGGAGGTAGCGGGGGTACGGGGAGGCGCGCGGTGCTCTATGGAGCTATTTTCACAAGCTGTGCAATTGGTACGATATTTGATAAAGAGGCTACCTATTCCTGGTGCTTAAACTGATCCCTGAAATTCCTTTACATTTCTCTGGAGACGCCATGCACGGTTGGGTGTCCCTTTTGAGCAGCGCGACATTTTTGCATTGCTATTTGAAACTCCTTCAACGCTTCTTCTTCCTGCGGTCAGTCTTAAATAGTCCAGATGACAGATTTGTACTAAATGTTTAAAACGAAGCGTGGTGTTTTGCATTCGTTCTTCCCGTAAGGTAATACATGCTGGTGCCGAGGAGCGCTACTAACACGCGGAGAAAAACAGTATACATGCGAATCAAAGCTTGTGCTTTCTAAGGCCTCTTTAGGAACACCTTATTTTTTTACGAACCTTATTTACTAACATGTGTTACATTTTGCAGCTCGTGCTTATAAATACATAACAGAGTTTACCATAAACCGTTAGTAATCTGTAATATATCTACATAATCGGTGTTCTTTCTGTGCTCTAATCAGCGCTTATAGAAATAACAAATACAGTGCGTGAGCAAAACACATTTGTTCATAACCGTGCTAATTTAAAGCACGGCGGTATTTCAAGGATTTATTCTTTATGAGTGATTAATAAATGCATAAATCGCGGACATTTAATTTGTTTACGTGCCGTTTACCAATAGGGTGAACCAGCTGTACAGATGAAAAAAAAAAAAAGTCAATTGCAGCTAGAGCAATTGTTGAGAAAAAAGATGAACAATTAAACCTGTCACACACGAGGAAATACATTCATAGTGGGCACTTGAGTGCGGACTCTTTACTAGCATCAAATGGCAGATGTACAGAGCAAAAAAAAAAAAAAAAATTGCGCGTCGTCTATGATGCAGTTCTTTGCGCGCACCGAGAGAAAATGAAAAAAAAAAAAAATGCGAAAACGTTTAGGAGCCCCTAATGCTCAAGCAATTAATATAAGGCCGGATTCAACTGCGGACACTAATGCGTGCTTATTCTTCGAGCGTGTGATTCGTAATATGAGTAATCAACGGGATATACTTGCCAACTATAGCTACACACCTATAATCGGGCTACTTGCCGGTTACACTTTGCAGAACTGATCAGGCTATAATTGTTCCCCCATGAAAACTATCACAAGGTTGATATTACACTTCAAAGGGAATTTAATTATTTTCCCCTTTGGCAGCTCTTGTCGCGGTTAGCTGACTAAAGGGAGCAGACGCAAAACACCTGAAATTTAATTACTTCAAGTGTGAGCTTTCTGGTCCAGCTGAAATGTTTGAACCTCCACACTTTACAGAAAGGTTGCAAAATCTGAAGTGCAAAGATGTCCAGAAGGACCACCCGAGTCAAATTTTGGGGTAAATTGTGACCTAGCTTGGAGCCTATGGCCCAATTTTGTTTCTTCCTGCGTAATCGAGTGCCGGCCCCACAACCTCTCTTTCGCCGAATGTTAGGAGCCGCATACTCACAATATGAAGTAATATACACATTTTGATGTTATAAGAATGATCTAGCGGAAGCGTATTACAAGCGCGCACTACAGCCTCTGCGTCCCCTATCTTTCTGTCGTTCTAACTTTTTCAGAGCAATTCTATTTTTTTTTTTTTTTGTATGTGCACCCAAAAAGGACTAGGTTGATTTTCTGGGGGCAATGATTGCATATTACCGGTTGCTGAGCACGCAAAATAAAAACTATCTAGAATGAAAGCATTTTCTGGAACAATTAAGTTATCGTCAAATTATCAACGCCTTGAGAATAAATGTCTTATGTATAGCGCACATCTCTGGGTATTTAAAGCTACTGGTTACAAGAAGGTTCCAGCTTATTTAAAAAAAAAAGGGTTTTTAATGAGATTAGTCTACAGTTTCACAAAGTTGTAGAGCCTTAAATTTCGACGCTTATATCTTTATACGCGTTCGGTTGCACGCCCCGCTTGTCGCCTCTTTGTGCACTGCTTTCCCCTTCCCAGGTCCTTATTTGGTCCTTCATCTCGGTTGTTTCCTTCTTTTTTATTGCGTATATCTTCATTGTTTATCGTCTTTAGCTGCCTGCATGCTTTCTTCTCCGTCGTGCGTTTGCCGTGCCGCTCGAAAATTCCAAACCTTTGTTCACATTCGCGGTCGCTGCTTTCACGGCGCAGCGTGCCTTCCACCTCTTTCTCCCTCCCTGCTAGGCGACACGTGTTTTTGTTTTCCGATGCATCCTTTACCTCCTACTTCTTCCACCTTTCCTGACCCACTGTGCTCTGTTATTCAATAGCCAACTTACCTGGTGTGTCGTTCGATTTGATGCCCTTGCTATATCTCTACCTCCATGCGGGGTAGTCCACATTTAATTCATTCGAACTGAGAGCCGACTTTTCTTGTGGCTTCAGGTGACACACTGTAGTCGGCATGGTTTTCGTATGATAAAACAGAATTTACTGCTTTGGACTGTTTTAGTAATGAGTTACCGATGACGAGGTTTATTTAGTCGGCGCTCGAACGCACCTGCTGCACGTTTTGACTTCTTCATACATCCTGTCTCCACATTGCCTTCTTTTCAAAACGACTGCATTCCAAAACGAGAATTAGGTTCTTTAGGACTGCAGAAGCAAGCTGTATGCCGAGTGAAGCGTGCTGTGAGAGGCTGAATTCGTACGCCGCTCTCCAAGCTGTTCTCTTCGGAGCCCAACTGCTGTCATGTTGCTCCCCGAGGTGTTGCCGACGGCCAAAATGGAAAATAAATTAGGCGATTGCGAACCGTACTGAGCCCCGTTAACCAGCATATTTGTAAAATGTTGACGCTAGCAGATCGAGACGACGCACAGGCAAACAAGAACGTAGAGTGCGCGCGGTAGCCGCCCAGACGGCGCGCGGTATCCGCGCGGCGCCCATACGGTTGACACAACAGTTTCTGGTGGCGCACTCTGCGCTGCGGCGTCTCCGTCATCGCAAAAGCTCCCCCCGCTCCCATGCATTACACAGTGCGGTCGACCCACTGTCCAATATTCTACCTGAATCGGTCTGCGTGGGGAAGAAGCGGGAAGAGAAACAGCGGAATAAACGCTGCTTCCTTCTCAGTGCAAAGGCGTCTTGAGACTCGGCCCCTTACAATCCCATAACAATTGTGGCAACGGGGTGAAATTTTTTTCAGGCTTTGCACTAAATCCTCTGCAACTGCCGACCTTCGGAGTATTTAACCATTCCACGGGGAGGGAGCAGCCTGGACAGAGTATCTTGAGCGAGTTTCTTTCATAGAAACTCGCTCTTTCAAAGAGCGAGTTTCTTTTCTTTCATAGATGCCGCTGTCAGCTGCAAAAAAAAAAAAAAAAAAAAAAAAAAAGCGGTGTTTGGGATCTTTCCCCATGATTAGGCATGGAACTATTCTTTCTGCATCCCGGATTATATTTCTATATTGTTTGCGGAATGTTTAGCTTTTCGATTGGCTCTACACAAAATTCTGTGTCATGTCACACGTTATCATTTTTGCGATTATCAGTTTGAGCCTCGATTGAAACTTCACAGGTTAGTTGAGCCCTTTACTTCGATTTTTTTCCATGCGCATTGAAAGAGGTTCGTTTTGACTTATTCGATACTGTAAATATCTGTAAATGCATTTAGTGTGTCGGTATCAGGTATCGAGGGCTGAAAATGAAAGTATAGTATCGGTATCGAAAATACATTTTTGGTGTATCGTGTATTTAAACGATACTCGATTCTCCGCAGAATATTGAAGCCAGTGTGTGTCAGACATTTGGTCGACGGCGCTCGCTCAGGCGCTAGTACAAACTGGGAGGCATCTTTGCTTGCAGTGCACCCTGATTTCCCTCCTGCTCGAAGTTTCCTTCACAGGCTCCGTCTTCTTAGCCTCCATCTATCCATGTTCTATTTGTTTAAAGCTGAAGGAGCCAATTGCATGTAGGTGCTCATGATATTGTTTACTTGTGAGCACCGCGTGCGTACCACGAAGCCGCTAAGCCGTTAACAGACACGCAGAAACAAAGAACTCCTTGTCCGCCTCTGAGGCATGTGATTCTTGTCAAGCGGCATGCTACGTGTACTGACGAACTCAGTAACTTATGCACGACCATAGCTCTCCAGACCCTTGAGCTTCGCATGTCGGCTCTGCTTGGCGACAAGAATATGAGCGTCTAACGCCTCAGTCTCGCACGATGCAGTCGCCGTTCTCGTAGTTTACAGCGTTTGATTCGAAAAAAAAAAAAAAACATCTTTCTTCCACTAGGCTTTATCTGTAAAAACTATTGCATCTAAAATATTAAGAAAAATACGACGTAAAAGCTATGTAACCGCACTTTCCCAGCACATAAATTTCAATAACAAATACACGATCAAAGAATTTTCGCCAAAAACATTTCAGCGAAACGTGAACAAACCTTGCGAAGATACGTTTGTTTCTTAAAGCGATAAACTGTTAAAATGTTTTTGAAATATGCGAATTGATTGGCGTTATATTAGCTACTCTCTCTTAAAAAAAGAACACTTCTCTCTTTTATCTAAACCAGACTAAGTTCTCGAGAGGCGCTAGTGAATCTTGATTTTGTTAACTACATTCAAGATCATCGAGTCGACGCTCTTATCTTCTGGTAAAGTGCCCCGTCATCAAATACAAAAGTGCAGCGTGCTCGTCCAATTATATAGAGAGGCTTCTCTTATTTGCCTTGGTTACAGAACGCCCACATCGCGGGACTATTTCGGAACTGATAAAAACGTTCAGCCATTTGATTTTTGTTCTCATCTATGTTTTAACACATAATGTGAGCTTCAAATGTCTGCTATCGCACTAATATCAAAATACCTGCTCAGTTGCCAAAGAGCACTCAGCCAAAGAGCCTTATACCAAAGAAAAAACGGAGGGGGCCATCGCGTAAGTAACGTGTAATATATGAAATGTAAAGCAATAGAAGAAGTTCCAGATTTAATGTAGCCAAGTGCTCACAAGGTGGTTCGTGCGAAGAACACTAGCTGAAAGAAATTGTTCGCTAGGCTGCTTGTCGAAGCTTTGTAACCGTGGCTTCAATTCGATGTGAAGTTGTGACTAAGGCCAGCTGCCCAGAATGCGGAGCTTCAATAAATTCGTGCTGTCGGGTTCCTTTAGGCCCTTTAATAGAAACAAAAACTGCGATATAGGTACCACTGAAAGTTCTAGAAACCATGGTAAAATTTTCCAGCTTCTCTAATAATATTACCGCCTTTATCATATTGGAATTTCAGAGATGTATAGAATATACAGTATCGAGTAACTGTATCGGAAAACAATTTCACTTCTGTATCTTGTATCGGTATCGGAAATACAATTTTTCAAGGCATCGAGTATCGGTGTCGAAGATACTTTTTTGAATTATCTTGACCAGCGCTGGCTCCTAATGCGTCCACGTATCCAGTCTCTAATTCAGTGCGCTGTCGATTCATAGACTGCAGCCGCTCCAGCACAAATCCGTCAGGCTATGGGATTTCTTATTCAAAACCAGTCATTATCAGTACTTAGCATATAATTGGAACGTCCGTTCATGCAAAAGCACTCTATGTGCGGCTACAATCAGGCTGTTCTGGTGCAGGATTCCGAGTTCTAATTTTTATCTATCGAGACGTGGGTGGACACCGAAAATCCTATGTGACTCATTGGGGAAGGTTGAATCTATGAAGCATTTCCTCCTATCTTGCATGAAGTTTGCCCTCCCCAACAAGCTTTACTTCGGCGCCTCTCTCCAGGTTAGGCTTTCCTTTCTCTCTGCAAGTGCTAGCATCGCTTGGTGCGAGCGGCAAAATATTTTCTTTTGGCTCGGTTGGCGGGATTGTCCATGATTACATAATTAAACCTGGTAGGTTGAATTTCTTGCACTTCCAAATTTCTTTGAGATCTTCTTTTTTCTACAAAATGTTGTTTTTACTTTGGTTTAAGTGCGCTTCTGTAGTTTGTCATCTCTATATTTTTTTTTAAATTCCCGCTTTGCGCTACGCTACTATTTTTGCCGTAGTCGTATGTGAAACTTTACTTGTATACGCCGTTACACCTTTGCCAAACTCCCATGTAGGTATGTGCCAGGTTTCAAGGGGCCAAGGGGAAGAAAACGAAGTTGGCTCTCGAGCGTTTGCTGATGCCTCCGAGATCACCCTCACGCGCGTGTTTCTCTCCGGCCGTTCCAATAGGCGCGCGCCCCAGCCGAATGTTGTAAATTTGCAGTTCCTCCAGGTGCCACCAGGCGGCAGTGCGCGCCTAGGCGTCGATGCATCTTCCAGCCCGCTCGCGGCGTATCTCGGCTGGCGGTTCTCTTGTTTTGTTTTTTTGCGCGTGTACATTGGACGAATGAGCGTGTCACGTAGCCTTTCATTTTTAGCTGGTTTTCCAGCAAAAACTGACCGCAAGGGGTGTTCGAAATGTTTCAGAATTTAAGTGTTGTGCTTACTACCGAAGCGGAGTGTTGATGTTCTTGCTGCGTTCACATAATGCGTTCCGTTCTACTTAGAATTTACGCATTGTGCTCGTGTAGATAGTTTTCTTTGCTTTTGAAACAGTGACTCGTCAAGACTACCTCGTGTAGGTGGTAGTCTTTGAGTGCCTAACGGTCACTCGTGAAGCCGGCAGTCAATCAACGTTACGAGCGTATGCTCGAGCGGTCAAAGGCATGCATGTTTCTCAGCTGCAAGGTCTTGTTGCAGTTTGGTGAACTGAAGAGACATTCGCTTTCCTCCCCATTTTTAATCCTAAGGCTTCTGCGCTTGCTTGCAAATATAACAAATTCCAGTGGAGCGTAAATCGCTACATTCCATGTGTAGCGTACATGTCGCTAGCTTATGTTGCTTACTTCGAGAGGTGCTCTCTTCTAGCTTTGTGCACCAAAAAAGGAGCACGCCACTGAAACAACGAAGATAATCATAGAAAAGTTGCTTAGGCCACAGCTAATCAACGCAGGAAAAATAGTAATTGATCAAGCAGCTTACCGGAAAAAGAAAAAAAAACCTGCTCTGTCTGGACTGTCTTCTAAACAACATAGAAGTCGACAACTGCCTCGGCATGGCCACACTAGCGGAGGGCCATCACTGGCGGGAGAATGTTTTTGCAGGTCGACGATGCGCAATCACGTGACACATGGGTGACGTAGCCTACACGTCACGTACGCGTATCTCGCGGAGTCCCTTTTTTTTTTTTTTTTTTTCCTTGTAAGAGGAAGCGCTCGCGGCAGTTTTGTTGAGGGTTTGTCCACACCATGGCTCCTCCTCCAACACAGTCTTCTCCCCTCCCCCATGGCTTCAAGCAGTAAACAGAATTTTCCTTCCCCGGGGGAATGAGTGAGCGCAGATTTTGTGCGTTCGCAGTTTTTGCTTTCGTTCTCTTTCTTCCGGTGGTCTGGCGGGGTTAGGGCTGGTATTCGAAGCGACGCCGGGACTTCAGAGTCGCGAGTCTGCTTCTTCGCAGCGCGCTGCAGGGATTGTGATTGCTTCCTCACTACAATGAAAACCTTATGCGGGGCCTCAAATATATTGAGTACCTGCGCATCAGCTTTTTAGTGGCAAAAAGCAAATACCTTTACAGCATCTTGCGGCGCGTAAACGTTGATGTTTGGAATTAAGCTGTGAAATTATACAAGATGTTACTTAGCTTACGGATACGTCACTACATTATATATATATAAATATATATATATATATATATATATATATATATATATATATAATTGTATGTACATAATTGAGGCGTAACTTTTAAGGTGCAAAAGCGGCTGATTGAGCCAGGTAAACGACAGCAAATCTTCAGCACTCCCTCCGCTGCCTCTCAAGCCAAACCAGCCCATACCTCACAGCTAGCGAAAAAGAAAAAAAGAAGCAAGCGTGCATACTGCTTTACCGAGGGCAGCTTCAAGCCGTCACTCGTTTGAAACCACGCTGTCTACGTTGTCTAGCCTGCCCGCCCCTAAAGCCCATTTATCTAGGGGCTTTACCCGCCCCTCCTTTCAACCTCTCCCTACTAATAGGCAAAAAAAATACAGAAGAAAGCGTGCGGACGGCTAGATGCTCTCCCTCCGCCAGCTCGAAGCCGCGCTCCGACAGCCAAGCGCTTTTCTCGCTGCCCCAGTAGAATAAAAATAAAAAAAAAAACCGTCGACAGGACACGCAGAAGTGACGTAGTAGCTCTACGTCACTTTTGTGTCACGTGATTGCGCGTTCACGACCGGCAAAAATACCCTCCCAAGCAGTCGCTGCCTAACTTTGCGCATGTGGGCCTTATATTATTAGTACTTTAACGATAGCGAAATTAATGGCTGCCGTCTTGCCCCTGGCATTTTCAAGCTTGCAGCTCGACTGTGGTACGAGCGCAAGCTGAAAAAACTCGTGTTTTATAGTTTGCGCCAAGCTGCGGCGGAACACGTGATGCAATAAAGCCCCTCTTGATGCATAGTTGGCGAGCGCCGCGGTGCGGCAAAAGACGCTGCCACGACCCTTTTCCAACTTACGCTCTCTCCGGCCGATTGGAACGGCCGGAGAGAAACGTGCGCGCGGAAGTGATTTCGGAGGCCATGTCCCTATAGACAAGCGTCATGTTTATAAACAAAAGTGGCGCTGCGATCGGCAGCGACAAGGGGTGTAGGCAAAAGCGCAGCGGGCCTACACTGCGCCAAGCGACGCTGCCTTCGAAATCAGTACGCGCGTGCGAATATTCTGAAGCGTAAGCTTCGCTTCTGCGTAGAAAGAGTTTGGTTTACGCCTGGAGAGTATTTCAACACGTTACCAGCCAATTACTGCTGGAATTCCCTGGCGAATGGTGCTGCACTGGCTTCCTTATCCGTGCCCTCAACAGCGCGCGGCTACGGTGCGTAGGCGACTGCAGTGAGTGATTAAGTTAAATTAAAACGAGAAAGCGCAATGTACAAGAAAGACTAATAGTCAACATTGCTCAACTCCCAGGCCTATTCCTAGCGCATGCAAGGAGGACGACGATGTGAATGACATGGAAGTGTGTTTTCAAATGTCGACTCTTTTGACTGCGCGCCTTTCTAGCTGCTCCAAGCACTTTCACCTTAGGAACAATATTATCGGCAACTATACATAATGAACTAAAAATTAATTTCTAGCTCACTTTACCGCCAACGAAAGTAATAGAATTTCATATTTAATAAGAACTCAATCTTTTAGTAATTGTATCATGTTCCCACAGTGCGCTGCCAACTTGATTTCGCCTGCTCGATAAAAAAGACTTTTGACGTCTGTCTCATCTTACATGCGTAGCCAAGGTCATTCACAGGTTAAAACATACATGAAAGCCAGTAAGAATTCTCTCATTTTTTTCTCTTTGCTCTCTAGGAGAGACGCATGAGTGCAGATGCAAATTAACGTTCTCCACGATCGCTTGGAGCGAAATTTGCGCGATCTGCTTATGTTTTTTAATATACTTGGAAATTTTTTTATTCAAATGCGCGTCATTTATTATGCTTATTTTACACCCCTCATTGCCGATTCAACTTTGGGACATTAAACTCCATGTACCACATATACTTAAATATCCTGCTCAACCAGAGCTACGTTGTATGTGGATATTTAATTCGTATGTTAATGACCTTCAAAAAGAAAATTTAACACTACGAGAAATAACACTGCGGGACTGCCCGGATCATAACGGTGTTACTATAGAACGGGTGATGAAAAATCCCTCAAAACTCGCGAAAGTAAAAACTAAGAAAATCTATTTCGCAATTAAGTCCGCGGGCCTGTTATATCGGCAATATCGCGCTGGATTAACCGCTCAAGGTAATTACAGTTACCCTCACAGCAGCTTATTCTTTATCTGTGTGAATATATGCACGGGCAGTACTGCAGGTGAATGGAACTAGTGCAGCTTCCCTGCGGAATTATACGCACACGGAATATCGCGTCTAAACTTCTTATGACTTGATAGTATATAAAAAACGGGCACGAGCTGCAGGCGTTTATTGTTAATGCTATCTTCGTCGTGCCACCGAAAAGTAATCACCACAACTAAGGATTGCAAACAAACTCATCTAGTTGCAGTGTAGAAGTGTAACGCATGTTAATCCGTCACCGAAGTATACTTGTCGCGCTCAACACCGCTGCCCTTCGCTCTCATCTTAATCCGACCGCAAGAAACATGTTAAAACAAATTCCATTTGTTTTTGTGCGTGCAATCAACCGCACCACAGCTTGCAGAAATATCGGGAATTATGCCCGAAAACGCAGCAAGCGCCGTGCATCCAATGCAGACGGTTCGGACTTTTGCCTACACCACGAAAGTCACTGCTGTCGCCAGCGCCGCCGCATCTCTACTGACGTCACGGGCTGACGCTTGTCTATACAAGCAGTACGTGCAATGAGTCAAGGCCGAGGAAAACTCTGTCGCCACCTTGTGTTTGCTGGCTTAGCGGAACTATCTTTGGTCCCCGTCTTCCACAGCTGATGGCCCTTCATACGCATGAGTCGCGCCCAGGCACCCTACCCGTGGTGACGGCGGGGCAGACGGCGAAGCAAGCGGTTATGAGGACGTTTTAATGAGGACAGCATGGCAGCGCCTTCATCGTCGCGGTGGTGTAGTCGGAGCAAGCAACGGCCTCGGGCGTGGCCTGACTTCCCCTTCGTCCCTTCAGCGAGTGGCAATAGGCCTATGCGGCGGCTACGGACAGGGTATGGCTTTGCCTTCGCTGCATCGTGACGGGGCATGTGGCGCAATGAACAGCTCTGTGCGCGGCACGACTGCCCCTTCGCTGCGTCACGGCGGAGCAATAGGGAACCAAAGCTGGAGTTTGCTCCGCGACGCCAGCGCTCGGTTTCCAGCGGCTACAGGCATGGCATATGGCTGCGCCTTCGCTGCGTCGCAGCGGGGCACGTGTTGCAAAGAGCACCTACGGACGCTGCGTGGCTTCCCCTTCACGCAGTGAAGGGGAGGCATTCCACGCACCCTTTAGATACCGGTGTGACATGATTGCACCGTCACAACGTTGCGGCGAAGCATTCCGCACAACTAGCGGCTGCGGGCGTGGCATTCCTACTCCTTCGCCGCGTCGCGGCGATGTACTAGGCGCCACCAGCCATCAGCTGCTATGGGCGGACATGCCTAACGACAGAGGACGACGTGCACTATCGGTGCCCACCGAAGACGACGTGTCCACGGCCACTCACGCACCACTGACCGTACCTGTGCACAGCAGTAGCAACGCACTGGTCAACGACAGTCAGCCCACCGAATGGCTAGATACTGGAGGTGAACTGATGAATCAAACCATCTATCTTCCTTTTTCTTGGGTGGACAACTGACATGGCTCATCGGGCGTGCCGCCTAACACACTCGCCATCGCTTGCACTGAATCGATGTAAATAAAATGAGCACAGAATTGGTCATTTAAAAAGAAAACTGTCAGTTTTTACTATACCAGCGCGCATGCCCACACGGGTAGTTCGGACGCCCTTAAGTTTTGTGCGAGCTCTTTTTTGTGTCTGCGATTACCGTTTGTTTTAAAGCAGAAGCTTTGCTTGCCTTGAAGGTGACAAGTACTTTGGCGGGCAGATTTTACCTCACGTGTTCCCTCTTGGCAAGTGCTGCGCGCAGAGCCGGCGGAGCTCGCTTCATTTTCTACTTCGTACAACTGGCAAACTATTCGCGATGGTACGTATCGGCACAAATATACGACGTTGTCTTACACAGCCTATCGGTCTCCTGCCTGCTCTTTCCCTGCACCGCCGCCGATGGCTATCTGACTCGCCTCCAGGGATTTTCCCTTTAAAATCCTCCGACACCGTCGCGTCGTCTAGACCCGGTTGTGGTGCCCTTGTGGTTCGCAGATAGCCGTGGAGTAGTCATGTCTTTAACCAGTGCTTCGGCTTCGTTTCCTTGACGTTCGCAGAGCAGTTAAACCAAAGCAAACCGTGTCGGACAGTGCTCAATCCTGCTTCCGCTCAGCAAGCTATAGGTTATAAAAACGAGTCTAACTTAGCTGAATAACACAACATACCCAAGCATAACAAAGCTTTCGCTGTTTTAATCAGGCTTAGCCGAGCTAAGCTGCAGTCAGTTTTCGCCTCATAGTACTTCACTTGTCCTTATTGTCCGTAGAATTTTTTTCTGCTTGCTGCGGACCCTTCCTATCCACACCAGTCCTCTTCCAAGCAAGACTATCGCCTTAAATAAACAGGCTAAGATGCTCTGCGAATTTAATATGATAAACACAGGTTGTCGTGGGGAAAAAATTGCCGCGACGGACGAATCAACCTAAGCGTGTTGCCGTATTGGTATATGAAGTTAACATTTAGCTTATACGTGACCAGATATCGCTGCGCGTCTTTATGTTGGGACGATGTGACAAACTCCTGTAGGGTAGGTGGCGCTAGCGAACCAGACTGTGTTGTGTACTTGCTCTTCCGTCTTTTATGTTTGCGCTGTATATTCCTCAAGATAACCAGACTATGCTCCCTATATCAATCCTATCATTGCTTCAGTCTACGGCTACGACTGGTGAAAAATAGATCGGACATTTGTGGAAAGCCAGTTTCCTCCCCCTTCGCCGCGACCGGTCACCACCACTCCGGCGAGCGTCGTGGCAGCGCCGCCTGGGAGAGGAGGTAAATGCCTTCATTTGGGGGAAGGAGAATCAACGATGGATGCGCCACTGAGACGTCTACGCGGGTTCCCGCAAGAAGACAAGAGAGAGCTTCTGGATCCAGCCAGCAACGAGAGCGGTTGTCTCCCGCCGCCTCTCCCGGCAAATGCCGGGGGATAGCGGGCACGGAGTACGCTGCGCACATGGGAGAACCCGTCGTGCACGATCGCCCATCTTCTGGTTCCCAACGGCGAAGCGACCGGTAAATACCGCACGCTCTCGCCGCCTCCCGCGGCAAACGCCGTGGTATGGCTTCGTCCGAAGAATGCGGCGCGCACGGGAGACCCGGCCGCCATATTCACGGCGCGTTCAAATGTCCGCCGCCGAAATCGCACCCCCATTCCCCAGCCGGTGAGTCAAAAGCTCTTCTTATGTAGCCTTGCCCTTCCAAGGAAAACCTTGTTGATGTATAGCTAGCCGACATGCTCTGCATTATTTGCAAGTGCAATAAATAGCATTGGAGTATTAACTATGTGTTGCCCCGTCCTTTGTCCCCTTTGTTCCCTCCGCGGGTCGCCAGCGAGGACGTTGCACCTGCGGAGTAGGAGCGGGGCGGAAGACCGTCTCCCCTCATACCCCCACACATTAAAGGCTGCGCGGCTCTTTTCCTGCAACACTATATTGCTGTGACGTTTCATTTTACTCGACATGGAACCAGAAAAGGCAGAATCGTAGGTTCTGCTCTTTCTAAGTGGTCCTACGTTTCTGCTACTTCGGCCACTAAGCTCTCACCCTCCCAAGCCATGAACAAAAACGAAAAGGTGGATCATTTTGTACCAGCCGCTGCCAAAATGATAGCAGGGTCAACAGTACAAGGTTTAGCAGTAGTGTCCAAGCTGTCCACTCCACACATGGGCCAAGCAGGACGTTCGCCTTAATAAACCAGTTAAGAGCTCGATCAAATCAAATAGGAAAAACAGAGGTGGTCGTGAACGTTGGCACTGCGGACGCTTCCTCCGAAGCGCGTTTCATTGGGACTGTGAATGCCTAAGTATAAGAAATGACACTGTCAGGTGCACTGTATCTCTTGTAGTAAACGAGGGATGCCTGGTGTCCCAGCTAAATGCAAAGAAATTGGTAAAAAATATGTAGTGTCCTGGACTTTTGACACCTACCCAAGGCTGTTTAAAAGGCTTCGTTTGAAGTTCTTTTGTTCTGCAATGATGATTAATCAGGAGTAGCCAGCTATCTTATTGTGATGTTTTAAATATGCTAACAATCTTGAAAAACAGTTAGCAGAAATGTTTGGAACTGAGTACTGCGTCAATGTCATTTTTTTTTACTGGCACAAAAATAAATCTGAAATTCCGACGGCCTCTTAAAAATAGATACTGAGTGAAAATGAAGTTTTTCTCATAATGCACACCCACTGATAATACAAAGCAAGGGTAATGCGGCGTTCCAGTGAGTATATCATTATGTTTTATCTGGGGTGATGATTATTTGCCGTTACAAGTTGTCGATTTTGAATACGCGCGATTTCTTTTATGGCTAATAAAGAAACTGTGACTGATACTTTATTTTAAAATTCAAGACGGCCATTTTTCAAAGTGAGCTACAGCTTTCGAAATGACGTTTTTTTTTATTTTTTTGAAACATCGAGTATTTCAATAGTTAAAGAAAAAGTTCTACAGAAGAAAAACGTTTGTGTTGATGTAGCACATTCTTTTTGCAGTCACTTTTTGGCTGAATATGCAGCTGATGCAAACATACAAATATGTATACTACTGATGAATATTTCCTTGGAAGTATCCAGGGAATTCTGGCTATGTTAGGAGCGAGAGGCTCAGGACTCAATCCTCAGCTTGCAGACAAAGCTTCGCTCACTGCTACCAACAGTACATAAACATTGTCAGTTCAGTTCAGTCGTTCAGTCGTGTCCGACTCATCGTGACCATATGGACCATACCACGCCACGCTTTCCGGTCTCTCACTATCTTCCTAACATCACATAACTTCATCTGCAGCGCCTCAAGGATGCCGTCTAACTATCGCGTTCACTGCCTACCCCTTCTTCGGTGACCCTTAACCTTTCACAACATCAAATCTTTCTCCAGCGACTCCTCTCTTCTCATCAGATGACCAAAGTAGCTAAGTTTTAACTTTAGAATTTGACCCTGCAATGAGCAGTCAGGGTTTATGGTCGACAATGTCGACTGATTTGATCTTCTGGCCGTCCAAGGAACTCTCAAGAGTCTCCGCCAGCACCACAATTCAAACGCGTAAATTCTTCGGCGGTCAGCCTTCTTCACAGTCCAACTGTCGCATCCATACATCACAACCGGAAAGACCGTAGCACGAGTTATACGGATCTTGGTTGGCAGTGTAATGTCTCTGCTCTTTAGTAGGCGGTCAAGGCTAGCCATAGCTCTCCTTTCCAGAAGCAGGCGTCTCCTAATTTCATGGCTGCAGTCTCCTTCCGGGGTAATCTTGGAGCCCAAGAAGAGAAAATCTGTCACAGCTTCCACTTCTTGTCCCTAGATGCTCCAGGACTTGATAGGGCAATACGCCATGATCTTTGTCTTTCTAATGTCAAGTTTAAACATTAAACATACGTTTAATCCTCTTCATGGATCACTGCCTTGTCGTGGCGGAGGGGCTTGCGAAACTCGATGAAGTCGTCAGCTCTGCTCTGTAGGGCCACCCAAGATAGACAAGTCACGGCGGAGAGTTCTGAAAAAAATGTGATTCACTGGAGAAGGTAATGGCAACCCACTCCAGTATTGCCTATCAAGAAAACCCTATGACCAGTTACCAGTCATAAAAATTGTACCAGTACATGAAATTCGTGTGCCAGAGTACATAAAAAGAGCAACTCATATCATCGGGCGTAAACACTGCTTTCTAAATATTAGCAGAGGTGTAGTGCCGCTTTTGTTCACGCATAGTAAAGTAATCAATTCAAAGTGGAGATGGCAAGTATCGACATTTCCTTTCGGGTCAATATATTAGGTAGCAACCGCCGCCGCATGCGCCGACCTTTTTGTTTTCATTGAAGCAAGCAGTGAGGACTAAATAAATCAAAATACAGGCCTTAGGCATGCAGTTGTAAACAGAGCAGATTGAATATGACCTCTTTCACCTACACCATAGAACTGTCTTGAATTCTACCCCTACTATGTCATATGTGGAGTTATATGCTGTTACATTGATGATTTATATTTTATCAATATGTAAGTTAAAACCTGTACTCTAATGCCAACGTATGTTTATTTGACAGTAAAATATCTCGCATCTAAACTGAGAGAACTAGTCTGTTGGTCATTAGGTAGGCTTTCCGGTAGTTCTCTGTAAGGAACAGGATTAGCAACCTTAGAAAGAGAATTCCCCCGGCTGCACAGAAATTGATGCACAAAAGGGCAGGGTATGTGAGACGCTGATGACAGACAGCGTGAAAACTCAATCTACCGAGGGTAATCTTAATGTGCAGAACTTTTGAATATTCAATGCCTCTTGTTATTCTATTACTCCCTAACTAAAAGTTCCTGTCTGAATTTCAACCAGCTTTAGTCAATAACGTGTTCAGTGCACGTAACTTATTGCATAAAGCATCGACGTCCATTGAGACACTGGTAACCTGCAGCTCTTGTTGCAATATTGAAGTCTGTTCTTTAGTTTCGTTCTGGATAACTTTACTCTTGGCCTCAGAATGTAGATTTTCATTGAAGTACTACTTAGTTGTTATGTGTTCCTAACATTGAACAGAAGATAAAGCGTATGTGATGTCATTGTGCCTTCACTTTCAGGCAGAGCTTGCAAGCACGTTTGACATGGATGCTATCTTTTTACTGATCTTCTGAACTTAACAAAAAGAAGCTCAAGAAAGCAGCCCTTATATAGAGATCATTAAGGGGCCCACAGATAAAAACTTGAGCACCATGGGCAGGTGAGCACCAGCAAACAAAAAGCTCTAAAAATTTAAAAACATTTGAATAATTTTACTGAGCTGTATCCCACTTTAAAAAGAGGCAAAGAGGTGAGCCATCAAAACCTGAAGTTCTATGAATTTTCGGTTCAAGGAAAATAAACACTATAGTAATTGCTTGGTTCCCCTACATATGGATCACTGCCTTGTCGTAGCGGAGTGGCTTGCGAAACTCGATGAAGTCGTGAGCTCTGCTCTGTAGGGCCACCCAAGATAGACAGGTCACGGCAGAGAGTTATGACAAAATGTGATTCACTGGAGAAGGTAATGGCAACCCGCTCTAGTATTTCCTGCCAAGAAAACCCTATGGTCAGTTACAATAGCATTAATGATATGGCGCCGGAAGATGAGCCCCCCAGGTTGGAAGGCGTCCCACATGTTACTGGGGATGAACAAAGGGCGATTCCTAGTAGCTCCAGGACGAATGAAGCGGCTGGGATAAGCCAAAAGAACGCTCAGTTGTAGATGTGTCGGGAAGCGACCGGAAAGTCCGATGTTGCAAGAAGATATATCACATAGCAACATGGAATGTAAGATCTATGACGCAAGGTAAACTGGATGTCGTCAAGCGAGAAATCGACAGATTGAACATTGATATCTCGGGTATCAGCGAGCTCAAGTGGACGGGAATGGGAGAATTTAACTCCGGTGACCATTATGTCTTTTATAGTGGGCACGAATCCAAGAGAAGGAATGGGGTCGCTCTCATAGTAAACAGAAGAATGGGCAAAGCAGTGCTAGGGTACAACCCTAAAAACGACCGAATGATTTCACTTCGGATCCAAGGTCACCCTTTCAACGTAACAGTTATCCAAGTCAATGCACCGACCCCTATTGCTGAAGAAGCTGACGTTGAGAGATTTTATGCGGACCTACAATGCCTTTTAGACCGCACCCCATCATCAGACGTCGTTTTTCTCATAGGAGACTGGAATGCTAAGGTCGGGAGTGAAGAAATATCCGGAATTATAGGCAAGTTCGGTCTTGGCGAGCCAAATGAAGCTGGGCAGAGGCTCGTAGAGTTTTGTCAAGAAAACAACCTGACCATAGCGAATACTCATTTTCAACAGCACAAGAGGCGCCTGTACACATGGACTTCACCGGACGGTCTGTACAGGAGTCAGATCGATTATATTCTTTGCCGGCAGAGATGGAGAAGCGCCATACAAGCAGTAAAAACAAGGCCTGGGGCCGATTGTGGCACGGATCATCAGCTTCGTGTTACCAAAATTAAGCTTCGATTGAGGAAAACGCAGAAAACTAGAAGGCCTTTCAGGTATGATCTGGATCAAATTCCATCTGAATATGCTGTGGAAGTGAGGAATCGATTACAAGAATTAGATCTAGAAGACAGAGAGCCTGAGGAGATGTGGGCTGATGTTCGTGATATAATACAAGAAGTTGCTCCTAAGGTAGTTCCAAAGCAAAAGAAATGCAAGAAAGCAAACTGGTTATATGAAGAGGCTTTGCAAATAGCTGAGGAAAGGAGGATGGCAAAAGTTGTGGGGGAAAGAGAAAGATACAAAGTTCTCAATGCGGATTTTCAGAAAAGAGCAAGCAGAGATAAGAATGCTTTCCTGAACATACAGTGCCAAGCAGTTCAGGAGAACAGCCAATTGAGGAACACGAGAGCTCTGTATAAGACAATCAAAGATATCAAAGGAAGCTTCTGTGCTCAGCTGGGCGTGATAAAGGACAAACTAGGCAAGGACCTCACTGAAGCCTCAGAAATAAAGAAGAGGTGGCAGGAGTGGCCTAGTGGTTAGAGCGCCCGTCTCGGCTGCGGGAGGTGGTTAGTTCGAAACCCACCGCCGGACACCCACCGGTAAAAATGGGTACAAGCGTCCCCCGGCCTGGCGCTCGGCATACACAGAATATCTGTACAAGAAGGACCCGGATGTGCAAACCCATCATAAGACGGTTGTGATTACTGATTTCGAGCCGGGCAACCTGAAGAGTGCAGTTGAATGGGCCTTAACCAGCCTTGATAAAGACAAAGCTGGAGGAATTGATGGCATCCCAGCTGAGTTGCTTAAAAACCTCAACCATGACGCTGATAACATTCTGCATGCATTATATCAGAAGATTTGGACAACCCTGCAGTGACCACATGATTGGAGGAGGTCAGTTTACATCCCCATTCCAATGAAAGGCAGTGCCAAAGATTGTTCCAACTACCTCACGATCGCGCTTATTTCGCAAGCTAGCAAGGTGATGTTGAAAATCCTCCAAGGTAGGCTGCGGCAGTATGTGGATCGGGAGCTTCCGGACGTGCAAGCTGGGTTTCGCAAGGGCAGAGGAACTAGAAACCAAATTGCCAACGTTCGCTGGATCATGGAAAAAGCAAGAGTTCCAGAAACCCATCTACTCCTGATTTATTGATTATGCGAAAGCATTTGACTGCGTAGATCACAGCAGATTGTGGCAAGCTCTTCAAGAGATGGGAGTTCCAATTCACATCATCTGTCTCCTCAGGAACCTGTATGAAGGGTAAGAGGCTACAGTCAGAACTGGGCATGGTCTTACTGATTGGTTTCCGATTGAGAAAAGAGTGAGGCAAGGCTGCATGCGGTCGCCCTGCCTATTTAACCTATATGCAGAGTGCATCATCAGGAAGGCCGGACTGGACGAGTATTCAGCTGGAGTGAAGATTGTTGGAAAACGTATCAACAACCTTAGATATGCGGATGATACCACTTTAATGGCAGAAAGTGAAGTGGAACTCAAGAGTCTTCTGATGCGCGTACAGGAAGAGAGTGAGAAGTTTGGGCTTAAACTGACCATTAAAAAGACAAAAATCATGGCGTCTTGGCCTATCAAGTCCTGGAGCATCAAGGGACAAGAAGTGGAAGCTGTGACAGATTTTTTTCTTCTTGGGCTCCAAAATTACCCCGGAAGGAGACTGCAGCCACGAAATTAGGAGACGCCTGCTTCTGGGAAAGAGAGCCATGGTTAGCCTTGACCGCCTAGTAAAGAGCAGAGACATTAGTCTGTCAACCAAGATTCGTATAACTCGTGCTATGGTCTTTCCAGTTGTGATGTATGGATGCGAGAGTTGGACTGTGAAGAAGGCTGACTGCCGAAGATTTGACGCATTTGAATTGTGGTGCTGGCGGAGACTCTTGAGAGTTCCTTGGACTGCCAGAAGATCAAATCAGTCGATATTGTCGACCATAAACCCTGACTGCTCATTGGAGGGTCAAATTCTAAAGTTAAAGCTCAGCTACTTTGGTCATCTGATGAGAAGAGAGGAGTTGCTGGAGAAAGATCTGATGTTGGGAAAGGCTGAGGGTCGCCGGAGAAGGGGTAGGCAGTGAACGCGATGGTTAGATGGCATCCTCGAGGTACTGCAGATGTTTTTAAGAACGATGTTTATGCTTACGTCTCATGAAACAGACACTTACGGAACTCTAATACAACTCAAAAAGGTTGCCCAATGCAGTGGACTGTATGACCATTTCTTCAAGGGACTTCCTAGAGGATTAGCAAGGCGCCCCGAATAGGAATCACCTGAAACTTTCACGGAGGTCGTCCGGCGCACAGCAAACGCTGTGTGACTCGGAGATGATAGTCATTTCGTCCTGCTGAACCCCTGAAAAATTGCCACCTGAACACCTGAAGGAGGCAAAGTGGCAATTTTCCACGGAGTCGTATTGCAGCTTTTCCTGAAAGCGTAGGTTAGTTATGGTTTTTGCTAAAAGGCTGCCATTGGGTAGCCCCGCATGGTGTCGTATATGTGGCAAATTTTCACCTCCTCAAAAGCTGTTCCCTGATGCCTTCTTTTTTCTTAGAGTGTACCTGGTGCCCACGAATGCGCAGCCGATCTGTCTTCGTGCATAAAAAGTTACCATGGAGGCCCCATTAGGAGAAACGCCTTTTGCAAAGGAAAAGAACGCAGTTCGATATATCGATTATTAATATAAACAGCGCGAACACGAAGACAAAGGACAAGATAAAAGAAAGCCATAGTACAGCGCTTGCACTGTGGCTTTCTTTTATCTTGTCCTTTGTCTTCGTGTTCGCGCTGTTTATATTAATAATGAATAAGTACCAACTCGCCCAACAAAGTATCTTGGTAATCGATATATCGAGTTTTTCTCCGAACATAAAATTGGCCGTGGCTTAGCTAAGTTAGGTCAGGATATACGTAGCGAAAGCATGTGTGACTGGCGCTGGACTGCCTACTCGTCTCCATTCCAATCTAATCCCATCCAATCCAATGTAATCTACTCCAATCCGGTCTAATCTAATGGAAACCAATCCAGTCTAATGAAATCGTGTCCATCAAGTACAGTTCATTCCAGTGAAATACAATCCAACCAATGTTGTCCAATTCAATCCAAACCTGTCCAAACTAAACCAGTACAATCTAATCTAGTTCAATCCAATCATCTCCAATGCTGAGTACAGGCTCGCCCGAAATACGCCGCTGACTAACCCATCACCATCACTACTATCATCCTCACGCTAGAGAAGGAGAAATAAGATATGTCTCACTATGTTAGCTATGTTGTCGTAATAAAGACAAGACATAATCTTCCTCTTCTGGTTGCTTCTTGATTGCCAGATGGCGCGGTGAGAGCGCGGCGTCCGCCAGCTGAGGCAGTTCCTAAGCGACGGCTCTGTACCTCCTGCTATGCGAAACTCCTCGTTCGTGGCCAATGTAGCTTTCGCTACGAAGTTCGATGAACGCGAACACCTCTCCCTACTTCCGCATGAAGTTTTCATGGGGATATTTTACGACAGTTAGATGCAATGAAATAATTCGATACATTCTGCATCAAGTGGATTTCTCGTCTAAATAATCCATCTCATTCATTTCTTTCTCAGTTGTAGGTGACACAGAAGTATTCGCTATCGGGCCCATCACGCAAGCCGGCCCGTATATACGTGATCTACCGAAGAAGCCCCAACACACAGCAGGACGGACATGTTTCCACACGGGGCCGTGTTCTGTCGAGAACTTTGCGGTCGTATTCATCTTCATTCATGAACATGAGCCGGTTGTGACAAGAGATCCATCTAGAACCAACAAGCCAATTTCGTACCAATCGCGGTGGCAAAATTATAAATTGGTCTAGAGGAAAGGAATGGCGAGGTATTGATCACACACTGGGGTACACACCTCAACTGTGCTGTGAGATAAGGAAGTGAAAGAAGAACCACCACAGTGGAGGGCTCTGGAATAACTTCGACCATCTGGAGATCCTTAACTTCCACGGCTCGGCCGCGGTGGAGCAGTGGTAGGACGCCCGACTACTATGTCGGAGCACGCGGGTTCGAACCCGACCGCCGGCGGCTGCGTTTCGACGGAGGCGAAGCGGAGTGGAATCCGTGGGCTTCGCGATGTCAGTGAACGTTAAAGAACTTCAGGTGGCCGAAACTCCTGGAGTCTTCCACTACGGCGTCTCTCATAACCTGAGTTCTTTTGGGACGTTAAACCCTGAAAGCCACCCAACCTTTAACTTGCACTGACATCACACCATCAACACCCGCGTTCGAACTGGAGTACAGCGGCCACGCTCGGGTGGAAAAACGTACAGGCGCCCGTTTGTTGCGCGATGCCAGTGCAGATCCCCAGGTACCAGAAATTATTCGTTATTCCTCCACTACGGCACATCTTTCGCTACACCTTACACTCCCGCCTTCCTCCGTTCCCTTACGACATGGTTCAGGCGTCCACTGTCAGATAAAGCGACTTTCCTTCCCCATAAATCAATCTACCGATTTGTGAAACGAAATGGCACCAGCGCGCGGAATTTAGCGGCCGCTTTAGCCACTGTGTGGCTTGCCCGCAAAATCTCGCCACTGCTCGCGCCACTCCTATTTTATTTGGCACCAGTCTACGAATCGAGATCATAAGGGGTTTCCATTTACACCGCCAGTACTTCCCCTCTCTATAGCGGCGGGCGTAAACATGGTATACATGTGACTATGGAAACACCTGTGACTTCATTGTTCGTTCGATAAATTGCCTTCTGAAAGATTACCTTTCTCAGTAGACACGTAGCTATCTTCACATATGCCTTGGAACGTGACGAAGGAGCAATAGGTAGAATAACTGAAAAACAGCGCCGTGACGACGGACACGAGTAAAGAAGAGGGACAAGCGCTGACTAACAACTGAAGGATTATTGAACACATAGCTACTAATACGCTCTCCAACAACTAGAGCGCATGCATATAATAATGTGTCTAGGTGTTGAATTTCACAACCATGAAGCAGCACTGAAGGCGCGTACTTACATATATGTCTCTACCCACATGGGTAGGATAGGCCTCACAAAGTTCTGATGTTAATTGTTCCTTATGTCTTACCCACATGGGCATGATAGGCCTCACAAAGCTCTGATGTAAATTTTTCTTATGCCTAAAAATAATTTTGGCTTCTTTGAAATTGGGTAACCATAATTTATTATCAGGAGAGTTAGGGTAATCATTAAAGGGACAATATCTGACTTCTTTTACGGCAAGAAAATTCAACATTATACACTACCCTTTCAGCGCATGGCACGATATTAAATCATGGATAATCGTACAGGCTCTACAAGCGGTCATTTTGTTTTGTTTTGAATGCATTAAAAATTAGGAAGGCGACGCACTTCAACGCTCAGTACGAGAGGCTTCCATCAAGCGTGTGCTTTCTGTTCGTTTTTCTTTTTGTTCACTATGAAATCCGTCTGATTTGCGTTTCTGTACCTCCATTCTCCTTCTTGGCCGATCCCTCAATTTAAAAACGGGCGTACCAGTTGTTAGGACAACGATACCGTTGTGTGGAGGCGGGCATTGGAAAACTAGGCTTCTCTGCTCAGAAGCTGTTTTGAATCTGCGTCAGAGCTTTGTTACTTCTTGAACAACCAGCAGTTTCAGCTGTCGTGGGCTCTATTATTGAAATCAGACCAAGGTCACGCCTAGAGGACCACAAAGATGTATGTCAAATTAAAATATTTCTCAGGAAAGGCACAGTAACTGTCGCACTTCTCCGTGCACACATGACCCATGCACGCCGTAAGGAAAGAGAGGAAACTGGGATTGAAAGAACAAAGAGAAAAATAGGTGTCGTAATGGGGGATTGCGGAATAATTGTGTACCACCTGGCGATCTTTACGTGCGCTGATATCGCAAAGCACACGCTCGTCTTTCTGTGCCTCAAAACACTATACTGTCATGGTTGGGTTCGAGCCTCGGTACTCCTACGCAGTAGGTATACATTCGCTCCTCGCAAGCAGGTTTCCGGAAGGTGAGCCTATAGAATTTTTTTTTGCTTTTTCAATAGGGGAACATTAGAACCGAATGCCATAAAATCATGACTGTCCGTCGGCGTCATTGGCATCTTCAAGCCATAAGGGGAGCGCTGCAGAATATAGAACTTTATCCAACTTAAAATGCTTAAGTTTCCAGCTGCTCTCTAACTAGCGGTGGCGGGAACCGATGACCATCGCTAGTCGCCGCTTTAAAGGGTGAACCGGCTCTTTTGCAGCCTATTGCAGTTAGTCGATATTTTGTATTCCTAAGGACCTCCGTTAATATGTGCAATGCAGAATTTTCAAGGACAACGAACAAATAATTTTAAAGGAGATATTCTGAGGCTTCACTAGGCTTTCAATGCGACCCCTTCTTCCCGGAATCCCTTCCTTTATACTCTTGCATAAGTACCCTCCAGACAACACAACCAGCCGAACAGCCCACCTCCTTTGAAATTTTAGTCGGTGTGTTAAAAAAAACAACCTCCGCTACCTTATGAGCGAGGGCTGGTGTATATAAGTAGCTGGAAAGAAACTGTCAACCTCGAACAACAAGTTTTATTGTTTCGCTCTAGAGGAGTCACAACGTCACCTCAATACCTGCCGGGCTACGCATGTGCCAGTTTCGAAGAGCTCTACATAATGTGCACTTGTACTTGAGCAGCGTGACCCACAAGTGATGCGCGCAGAAGCGGCAGGATTAAAGTCAGTGCTGCTTTCGGCGCCGGGCACCTCTTGGTCGGGCTTTCCTGCCCGTGTTGTTAATGTTATCCTGCGATAACGTGCACTCAGATCTGGGGCCCACCTCACCGTTTTCGAGCTCCGTGGAGATATTGCTTGGGGATAACAACACTGTTACTCCTGCCGGCACACAGCTGAAACCAGCCTGCGGTTCTCTGGTTGGTATTCCAGAAGCGTGCTCAGTGGCGTTCTGGCCCAAATCTTGCCTTTCCTGAAGCAGTGTTCCCAAGAACAGTCTTCCGTCAGCTCCGGACAGCAGGTCCCACGATTGCCTGCCCAAGCCTTCCAACTGCGCCTTTGCAGAAGCCGCCTTTCTCCGTGATGAACGGCTACTACCTGCAGGGAAACCATAGTCCACGAGCCTGGAGCTTCTCCCGTGCAGCACTCGACCTGCCATAACAGATGTTCTTCCCTGTACGGCTTCCCATGGAATTACTGGTAAGAGCTGCAGGTGGAATGGGGGATTGCCTTCATTCGTTCCTTCGTTGCTGAGGGAGCGGTTTGCATCCAGGGCGGGCACTGAGAGGTTATCATCCCCGCGCCCCGGCGCCTTGACGCCGAAAGATGCCAGAGGCCCAGGTGCTCTCGCTCGCAACCATGTGAAGGCCCTGATAAGCGCGGAGAAGGCCCTGATAAGCGCTTGCCGCATCAGGCCGGAAGCACCTCGCAGAATCCTCGACACGAACTGGAAGCCCTTGACCAAGCGTGGGCCGGCGCCGGTTCGCACATTGCCAGCCTGTCCTCTCATCCTGGTGGTGAACTCCTGGAAGAGTTGAACGCCGTGGAACAATACCGAGGTATGCTTGCGTGCCTTCTTAAGTAGCGTCTTCTGCGGCAAGTGCAGGTTCCAGCGGAAGAACGACAATGCCGTTTGGAGACAAGGTGGCCGCTGCGTGGTCTACGTGTTCGAACGAGAGCACGCGACACTTCTCCGACGTTTGTTTTCTTTATCATAATATCACGCGCAGCGGCTGGTAGGTTTTGTGCACCATGCTGAAAGCGAATACACATAATTTTATACACAAATAGGTCACCTATATTCTTTTTAATTCTATCCTGAGAGGTGCGCGCACTTTCTAGAGGCCATAATGGTTGGTATATATCCTAAAATACACTATGAAGAACGACTCGGGCGGCGTGACAATAACGAAAACGCAAGAAGAAAGAAAAATTCGTGACTGAGAACTGCATGATACAGGTTAGCGCATGAAATAAGACTCCAGGTGCAACGTGCGGGCAAGAGCGAGAAACCAAGGAATCTTTATGTGCCACCGTGCACAGTAACGGCATGCATTTTGTTGTTTTTATGAACTATATTTATGGCTTCAGGGCATTAGAGGGTTTTGCAATGAAGGATGAAGAAATGAATAAATAAAAGAGGTTTGCTTATTTTATGAAGTCCAGAAAAAAGCAGTGACGTAGTTCCTGCTTCCAGGCAATATGTACAGCAGGATTACCAGATACAGACCCGCTACGTCAGATGGCTGATTCTTGTCGGTCTCAGTGCAGGCAGTCCGGCAGCAAGGGGAGAATATCGTGGCTTCAGTGTTCTCGCATTTGCATGAGGCCACATTAGGTGGGGATATAAATGCTGAAAGTGAGGCCATATCCGTGCAACGACAGGAGTGAGCGCAAACCTGATCAAAATCCTCCGCAGCGTAACGCCCCGTGTGCGAATGAGACAGCGGGGGAGGTTTACCACCCACACACGGAGTGATAAGAGCACGTGCGCTAAACTGGGGATGTTCGTTGCTTGAATGAAAAGAGAGTAGCGTTGTTTAAAATAAGGAATTGAGACTATGACAACCCGAAGGTCCTGAGGCAGGTCGCTAAGCCTACACATATTTCAGAACGCAGTATATCCCGTGATACTCACCAAATACGCATAGACAGAGGGATACTAGTAGTCGCTATATGGTAGATATTCCGACATTCCTGAGCAGCGGCTCCCACGTTGGAACGACCGACCACTTGCAGGACGTCAGCACGGATGAGATCGGGGACCGCAGGAGCCATGGTTGTGGCGGCCACGGAGAGGAGAAATTTTTAACTACAACGAGCGCAGCACAAAATGATGTAGGCAATTCCATTAGTTGAAATTTAGAGGCCTACACGGACAGCACACTGCTGTTCTTGCTTCGCAATCTTGGATGTTGGCATCCACATATACTACTACGGGCCCTTGAGACAGGTGACCCTCTTGCACTTGCAGTCTCTGTCGAAGCGATATGCCGAGTTGATAGACGTTGGTTTGTGATTATCTGCTGGCATGTTTTTGCTTAGCTGCACCAGCTGCCAGGGAGGAAGAACTGGCGCTGGCGGCTGAATAATAGAGTGCGTGGAGTTGCATAAGCCATCGGCGCTTGCGTGGAGTGCGATAAACTGGCCTTAAGTCTGTGAGCATCACGGCTCTGCTCCACCAGCTCGTCGATGGTGTTGAGCTGCTCATTCTCATTTTGTTGCTATTGATGCTGCTTTTGTTGTTTCTGTTGGCAGGAGTGCATTGGCCAAGGTGTGGCGGCGTATTCATGTGAACTACCAGAGGTGATCGCGAGAAGATAATGGGCGTTAAGCGGGGATTTATATCATCAGTGTATTGATATCAATGCCTTTTGCATCGAAGTTCAAATCTTATGTTCCTCCTTTTTCATTTTCACAAGAGGGCAGAACTCGTCGTCCTTTCAGGAGCGCCTGAACTTAGGTGAAAATAGGTGTGGAGGAAATTAAAGGAGAGGCGCAGTATCTGTCTGGCTTTTAGCGGTAAACACCTCAACAGCACAGTGACTGAAGCAATGAGATGCGAAATGGAAGAAAGGGCTAAAAAAAGAGATGCTGGATCTGGGTTCTTTTGCACATGCCTGATCGCAAAGCACAAAAGTGCTCCTTCCGTCTCGCCTTCACGTGTGCAGCTTTCTAGTACATCGCTTTTTATACGCCTGCAACATTGGAAAATTTAGACATTTACGAAATGCCCTCACCATGAACGAGTGACGATATCGGTGAGCGCTCTGACATCAAAAAAAGAGAAAATATCGTTTGTAAATACTGGCATGAAAATGGATGCTGCAAAACTCTGTGGTAATTAATTTTTTCTTGCGTATTTACTTGAAAGTACAATCTTATCGTAAATATGATCATCAAGAGTTGATTTTCAGACTTTATTTGAGCATCTGATAATATGTTGAACACAACAGGCAGCACGATCCGCGAAAAATATCAGGTCAATCCAGAATACATCAACAGAGAAAACAGTCAGATGACCCTTAGGCGGTGCGACTTCGGGGCAGACGGAAGAATTCAAGCGCGTTGTGTGGGCTCAGGCTTTGCTCTGTGATGGCGCCGCTTGAGTTTGGGATTTTGGGATTGAGTAGAAAGCAATTGAGCCTCAAGCCATTGAGAAATAGCGGCATGCAGGCAAGCCAACGCATTTGCCATCTAATCTGCAGCAGGCAACGTGCTCAAGGTTGTTTATTTATTTATTATCGATACGTCAAATTCCCTAGGAATGGGTTATTACATGAGGAATGGGCTACTACTTCATTTGAATATCGATTTAATCGCTGTCATGCATTGAGATGGTTTGGACAGGTGCACGAAGTCGACTGGCAGATTGTTCCTGTCCCGAGAAGTTTTGACGAAGAACGAGTGAAGATGACCTGTAGTCAGCGCTAGGAGAGGGTAGACAGCTTTGGGACGGCTGGTGTGGTTTGAGAAGCGATAAGAGGAATTATTATTGAAACATCAAGTGGTGTGTGATAAAATTTATTAAAGAGGCAAAGCCTGAAGATGCAACGTCTCATATCGAAATTAGTAATGGGAGCCTTAGATTTAAGAGCAGCTAACGCTGAAGTGATAAGAGTAGTCTGAAAAAATAAATCTGGCTGCGCAATTTTGAACTGATTCGAGGATGATAGAAAGGTTAATTTGATGAGCGTCCCAGATCGAGCACGCGTATTCTAGCTTAGACCGAAAGAGCGGTAGGTAACTTATTGCTTTAATCAAGGCAGGGGTGAGGCGCAAAACTCGACGGAGGTAACCAAGAGTGCGATTGACTTCGTCAGCAATGCTCGTTACATGCGAAAATCAATTAAGTTTTAGAAATTGTGGTGTCAACATATTTATATGATTTGACAGATAAAATTTTGGAGCCACAGATGACATACCTGGTGCGTTTATAGTGCTGGCGTCGACGAAAAAAGAGTAATCACGTTTTATTAGTGTTTAAGGACATTGACCATTTGTCGCACCAGGCATCAACGCGTTTAAAGGTCATCTTGACGTATGCGAGAATCAGAACGGTTATGGATAGGATGGTAGATGACAAAGTCGTCTGCATATGGGCGGATGTTAGAAAAAATGTTGCTTGGCAGATCATTATTGTAGATTAGGAAGAGCAAGGGTCCCAGTGCAGTGCCTTGGGGAACACCGGAGAGGGCTGGGGAACAAGTCGGTGAGAGTTTGTTAGCGTACACCAATTGCTTCTGGTTAGTCAGGAAATAGCGTATCCATTCCTATTTGTAAACTTTTCAGCAAAAGTCGCAGATGGGGAACTTTGTCAAATGTCTTTTGAAATCTAAAAAGAGGGCGTCTACAGGTACATTTGAAGCCAAGTTGGAACTTTTGTCATTGATGAATAAAGCTAGTTGAGTGTCACATGACCGTCCTTTACGAAACCCATATTGATTAGGATGAAAAAAGGCTATAGAAATTAGGAACTTTACCATGTGAGGATAAAGCACATGCTCCATTAATTTTGAAGAAACGCTTGTTACTGAAATAAGACGATAACTAGAACATGAAGATAGAGGACCTTTTTTCGGAAGTGGAACAACCTTGCCTATTTTTTACAGTCCTCCGGCACCACTCCTGATGACAACGCTTGCTGAAAAAGATGACATAAATTGACGCCGACAACTTTTTGGTGTGTTTTAGTACTTTTGAGTTGATGCCATCGACACCCGATGAAGATGTAAGTTTTAGCGAGTGTATAATTTTTGCGACACCGGAAGGATTGAAAATGACATCAGGCATGACTGCGAGATGGCAACAACGAAAATCTGGTGAAGTTTTAGCTGGCTCTTGCGAAAATATAGAGCTGATTGTGTGCTTAAGTTCTTCAGCTATTTTATTGTCAGGGATTTGACGGTCCTGCTGATCGCTCAGTTTTAACGGTTGCGGGTGTTTGGGGTAAATCTTATTCCAAATTATTTTTACGGTTAATTTTTCATCATTGTTGGCAAGTCTAATGAATATAAAGAGCACATGATTCAAGCTCCCTTTCCGCTGCGTACTATTTTTGCCATGGACATAAACTTGTTGGTCCTTTTAGCTGAGCGGAAAAGCCTCTTTTCTTTCTTTTTTTTTTGGTAAGACGTTTCAACGTGTTGTTGAACCATGGTGATGACTGTTTTTCTCTTACAGTAGTAGTTGGTATATGCGTTAGTATCAACTCATGCATTTTGGTTTTGAAAAGTAACCAGTCAGTTCCTGTGGAACGTTTAAAAAAGTGATGCAAAAATCTTCGAGTACTCTGTTAATTTCCGAATAGTTCCCTCTGTCGTATAGTGTTATATTGGTTGGTACTTGTGGCATATGCGGCAGATGACAAATAAAGGAACCGTACAAAATGAAATGGTCACCAAGCCCTGGCAAATATGTGAGCTGAGAGAGCATATCGGGCTCAGAATCTAAAACCAGATCGAGTGTGTTTGATGAATTGCTACCGCGGCTTGTCGGCTCTGTGACTGTTTGCGTTCAAATGTTAGGCAAGTGTTTACAAGGTAACTTTCGCTGTTGTTTTGTGATAGGACTGAGGCAAGATTTGACCAAGTTATCGCGGGGAAATTGAAGTCTCTGAAAAGCAGGATAGGCGATAGACGGTATGCGCTGGTTACTGATAAAAGGACCTCGTGAAACTCGGCAATGAAAGAAATATCAGCATCAGGAGAGCGATAACAGGCGCCAATTACTATGGGTGGATAAGAGGCGTTGCTAATGACAAATGTGATTTCTAAGGAAGATGATGTCCTGAACTGAGTGCACTGAAGGCTTCAGTGGGTGGCTATCAGTACACCACTACCACGCTTATTATTTCCATCGCCTCGGAAAACAGTGAAACCTGAAGAAAGCGAAAGTACTTCGCAGTCTCCAATTGATGAATTGAGCCCCGTTACGGTAAAAATGGCAAGGTTAGATTCTATTGTGGGAATAACATTACGGAGAGCATAAAGTTTTGGCAAAAGTTTGTAATATATGTCTATAAAAAAGAGATGTAGGAAAGGCTAGGACGCGATTGATTTCCTTCTACGGGTTGAAAGGGTCGGAGATAACCTGCTGAACGCTGTGGCTCAATATGTAGATTTTATTTCCGATGAATAGTTTCTTGTGTCTAAGCTTATATTTTCCTTTCTGGTGCTTTATCGAATTTCAGGAGGTGCTGTCTAGCGGTAAGCGTGTGTGGACAGTGATCTTCAGAAATACTTTAACCTGTATCTTTTAGTTTCTTGGCACAGGAAAGTAGGTTTTATGTTACCTTAGATTGGGCGAGCTTAACGATTATTAGTCGGTCACGGTCCGTCCCTGAAGTTTCCCAGCCTGTGAGCTCTTTCAATATCAAGAGGAACGAGGGCAGTATCTAATAGAGTACTGCATTGCTGGATTATGAGGTCTTCCGATTGGGCCCGCGTTTCGCGTTGGATGTCTTTAAGGCCAAAAAACAAAAGGTTTGATCAGCGTGATCTGTCGTCCGAATCATCCAGTCTGGTTTCATCTGGCAATTTGCTTAGCGTTTTGTTCGGAAGGCTCTTGTAAGTTGTTCATCTGTTCTTTAACTGCTATCACTAATGAACTGTCAACTTCAATTTTGGCCTATACGCGCTATATATTTGGATCTAGTACTGAAATTGATGGCTGTTCAAGGGTACGTAATATTTTAGTGCGCAGCTCTTAGGCGTCCGTACCATGCTTGAGTGGCGTCAGTGCCGGCGTAACCAGTAGTAAGCTATAAGGTGGATGGGGATCCACTCTATTACAGTTGCCATTTGTCCCTCTGGGGCGCAAAGTTCTGTTCCCCCTCCCGCAACACTCCTTCGCTATCCGGAACAGAGGCGTCTCGGATAATAGAACAAAAAGAATAGTGTCTAGATTACGGAAAGGCTCGTTTTCTTGTGTCCATCGGATCAGCGAACAAGTGGTTAGGCGCGAGAGTTCAGCGAGACGCCGTCTTACACGGGTGTGGCAGACTGACGTCCGGCCTGCAGGAATACCATACAGCAGGCACCGCTCGATAGGAGACCCAGAAGGTGTGAAGGGGAGCGGTCCTGGGTCCTAGAAGCTGCACGGTGGCCACCAGGTGCTTTCCTGCAAGCTGCTATCCGAAGTGGAGTAGGGGCCGCCGCCACCGCAGCTAACGTCGCGGCCCGAAGTACTGGAAGGAATGCCGGAGACACGACCACCGAAGTGGCCGGCGGCGCGGAAGCATCTACTCAAGGTAGCGGTCATCCACAGAAGTGGCCGGTGGTTAAGGAAACTCTCTAGTCGAGATGGCTCGTCGGCATTGGGGATCGCGCGGCCATGGAGAGTTAGCACTCGCTGCTACCTAGGGCAGAGAGCGTCGGAGACCGCACGCGACGAAGCCAAAAGTGAGACTGACGTGAGGAAAGGCGGGGTCCGGCGGAAAGCATCGGCAGGTTTCGGCAAAGACGAGGCGTTGTCTAACAAGAACAAAGCTTAATTGTGCATCTTGTAATAAGGGCCAAAGAAGCACGCCCAGAGAAAGTGGTTTATCTCTTGGTTAACCCTAGAGGGAATCGAAAACTCCATGTGCATGGCTACGCTCATGGCCAAGTTTGGATGAAACACATTGTGAGACATGGTTCCACATTTCATGACAAAGTATACTACGCATTTCTTTCCCGAAAACCTATGTACCAACACCGTGTTTAAAAACAAAGGGGGTGCTCGCGGTGTCGGAGCCGACTGGGGGCGAAAATTAAGGTTATCGCCCATAGGAATACATGGAACCGAAATATTTATAAGCAGTTTTTTAATTTCACGAGACAACTATGATGTCCTTATTCGGTGCAGAGTAACGGTGTGCATCCTAGAACAGATGGTTAAAGTATGAAATCTCATCACCGAGGCGAAGTATTTTTAATACACCACGAAACGTATAGGGGTGCAAGTTGGGAGGGCGACCCATAAAAACACAAGTACTTATCGCAACATTTTTCTCGTTTCGCAGAGCACCAGAAGTGGTGGCCGGCCGTTAAACATTGGCCAGAGATTTGAAGAAGTATACTGCGTCATTGCGGAGGCGGTCTACTTTTAAAACGCCCCGAATAATCTATGTTGTGAATCCAGACACCCCCATAATGCTCATGTAGCGATTCGCGTAGTTTTGTTTCCAGTCTGATATTGTGCCGCATGGAGTCAATTAGCTTGATAATACTGTCCCTCAAGTGGTGCATCCTAGACAAAATTACATTTTGAAGGCAGTTGTCAAACGCCATACGACAATACGGACCGAACGAGAGTCGAGCATTGCAGCAGACGACAGCGCAGCTGGCGATACCCACCGCGGCTGCCTCCAGCTCCGGAGCGTCTGCTAGCGACGGCGCCGGTGGTGCTTGGTCGTCTGCAACTGTGCGCGGTCAGTGTATCGTGCCGTGAACGGTCCCGCAAGTCGTCAGACTTGCAATACTTGCAAGGGAATGTAGTGTGCCATGCAACAGGATGTCGGGGCGTGATACAAGACGTTCACCAAAAAATGAGAAGGGATCAACGCTGCTGAACCGAGTAAAATGTTGCGGTAAGTTTTGTTTACGTTTCTAAGGGTCGCCCTCCCAATTCTCGCACCCGTATACTTTTCGCGGTATTTTAAAAATACTTCGCCTCGTTAATGAGATTTCATGCATTCGTGATCTGTTCTAGTATGTTCATGGTTGCTCTGCACCGAATAACGAGATCATAGGTGCGCCGAGAAATTATAAAATTGATTTGAGATTTTTCGGGTCCATGTATTCCTATGGGCGCTAAGCCTAGTTTTCACCCCCAACCGGCCCAGCCTGTTGTCAAAAGCGCCACCGCATCGCGCTTACGTCACAGATCGGTGTTGGTCTATAGGGCCAAAATCCTTAAACTTAATTCGAGCCGTCAGCTTGACGCCGGTTTTGACCTTCAAGTAACTTTGACAGGTACTGCTTCTTTCCTTTAATATAAACTAATTAACACTTGAAGCTTCACGTGGCACTAAATCTGCCCTTCAAGTGACCTTGACGTAATGAAGTATGGGTGTCCCCGATTGCGTGATGTCCACCCGAAGTATACCGCGCCTTCCTTTCCCCATAACCTAAAGTACCGAAGTACTTGGGTGCGTTTCGATGGAGGCGAAACGAAGAGGCGTCCGTCTACTTCGCGGTGTCGTGCCCGTTAAAGATCCCCACGTGGTCGAAATTACTCCGGAGCCCTCCACTACAGCACCCTTTTCTCTCCTTACGCTTTTGCTCCCAACTTGCTCCCTTCCCTTACGGTGCAGGTTAGGATAGGAACCGAGCATGACTGGAACAGTCTCCTTGCGCGGGTCGCTAAGGCTCTTCCTACGTCCTTTCTGACCGCTTTGCAATGCCACATGTCAAATGAGCGAAATGTAAATTTGTTGTCCCAGTTGGTTATTTCCTCTTTAGTTTTTTTTTTGTTTAGTTGTTTTCTTTTTGTTTGTAGCTGTATTGAAATTTTCACCAATTCCATCATTCTCAAAGCTTTACTGTTAAAACAGTGCTGTATTGTAAGATGTTTTTTTTTTTTTTTTTTGCGTGAGAGCGTGTTTTGGTCATTTTTGTCTGCGTACAATGGTTCTTTCATTTCTTGTTTTTCTGTTGTTTGCTCTAGTGCGCGGGTTTTTCTCTGCTTTTCGGAATACATTGCGCATCGCCATCGCATCATATGAACTGATTCAGTACTATATGTTTTTATTTATGCTGGTTTGCCCCAGTGAGGGCGCTGTAGACGCTCTGTGTAAATAAATAAATAAACAAACAATAAATAAATATATAAATAGTTTCGAATCTGTGGCTCTCAACAGCCTTGTGAGCCCACTCAGTGGCCCGGACTAGCGTCAACGGCTCTGCTGGCTAGTACAACCTCCCAGTGCTTTTCAGAAAGGACTGGTAGTAGGTGAGCAGATGGTGGCGCCTATTAAGCGCTTCATAAAATGGGATCATACCCGGCTATCTCGCCGCATTCTTTGCAAGTTAGATTGTATTTCGTAGGGAACCATGTGTGCCAGTTTCTGACGAACTAAAGAAGGCTCTCGTCTGGAACCGACGCCACGTTACCTCGTATACCTCGTTACCTCGTATAAATTCTTGTCTGGTAGCGGATATATCCGCCTTTTAGTTTAAAGTGATTAGTGCAGTCGTGAAGTCGTGAAACACTATGACTGCATGTCTCGTGAAATCGGGCGACTCAACCTGGCCCACTTCTCGGCTCACATAACCTCGAGCTGTACTGGGAGCCAACTCATATATCCCCTGTTTCCCCAGTGCGCCCATATTATTTCTATCTCTCTTTGGTTCCAGTCTAGAAGTCTCAGGATTCGATCTGCCTCCTTGGAGATCACGCCCCTCGTGAAATTGTTAAATTGTTTATAACAACTTTGGAGTCGCTAATTATGGTGGCTGCTTTGGTACTGACCATTGCCATGCCGATAGCCGCCGCCTCCGCTGCCCCTGACTTTTGTTTTTATTCAACTATAGCCGAGTCGTTCACGCCCACAAAGACAGATGCGTTTCCGCCTTCGTATTCTGCCATGACTACATCAGCAGTATATTCCGAGCATTCTAACTTGGCTTCAAGAGCCTTTGCTCTTGCTCTCCTACTGTGTTCGTGAAAAGCAGGGTGTATGTTGTTTGGTAGTGGCGTAATAGTGAATACGTTCCTCAATTCGGTCCGCAGTTTTACTAGTGCGTTTATTTCAGGATTCTATTCAGTAGTCATAGGTTCCCAAGATATTCCGTTCCGTGGATGTTGTGCCGAGCCACTTTAACGGTTTGATTATATGTGCATCGCGCAGTTCCGTGCTGTTAATTAGGTCCCCAGTTTGAGAAGTATTTACGTAGGGCTGCTGTGGCACAGCCCCAAGGCTGCTTTATATGACTGCCTTATGATCACCTCTATTTTCTTTCCCGCCAGTCTTAGCTTGAAGTAGGGGATTTTGTGAAATAATCTGCTTATCACAAAAGCCTGAACCCTTCGACACAAATGTTTCCCTTTAATTCACCCTCTTTTGTCAGCAGTAAAACATATCATCCTGGCTGTCATGTTAAATATCGAAGTCCCAAAGTCTCTCTATTGATTCTGGGTTCCTTCAATTCTTTTAGACTATCTGTCCCAGGAGCTGCACAAGAATTCTAAATTGGGTGAGTTGGTACGTTTGCATTATGGAAAAATTTAGTTGTGAGTAAACGCTCGTCTGTGTTTCCCTTCTTTTGTCTCCTTGTCTTCTTTGCGCTACGTTCCCATCACGCAGTCTCACGGCCACAATTTTGCCTAGACTGGTTACCGGTGTCTCAGTTATCCCTAAAAGAATGAATCCTGCGGTGATATTTCATTTTATCACTCCAGGATCACCAGGAGTTCGGATTTGCTTAGCTTGTGTTTACCCCTGCAAATTCCGCGTGGGCTTCAAATTTTGAACGGACGAAACAACCTGCGGCCATGATGGGTTGCCCCCTTGCAGAGTAAGGGTGACATAGTAGCGATGGTTGCTTCGCGTCAGCCCTTTGTCGCGCATGAAGACTCAATTTACAGTAAGCGCGCCGCACTTTGCAATGCGGATAAAGACTACAAAGCGGTAAGGATATAAATGAGTGGAACATTATTTTTCACATGTAACAAAAAAAAAAAAAAAGCAAATACAGCCATGCTGAATGGTTGTGCTGGCGAGGACTAAGAAACCATCGCCAACTAATAGGTCTACCACTGCACTGGCTTCCGAGCCAAGCGAAGGCCGCAATTGTATACTCTCCGGTCATCCGATTTTTTTGGGGGGTTTCCTACTTTATCTGGGAAAATAAACTGCAGACGTGAGGTCTTTTTTTTTTTTTTTTTTGCAAATAATGAAGTTTGGTTTTTGCAGGTTCTCTTCTACGTAGAACATACCATTTATTGTTTAAGTCAATAATGAGTTTTTAGGTAAATTTTGTTGATTAAGAAGTACGAACAAAACTTTTTCTGTGGCGCTTAAGATAGCTGCTAGCAACATGTAAGCGGTTTTCTTCGCCTGCCTCTGAAATGTCTTTTTTAGCCGTTGGATCAAATTAGCTGGGACAAGCAGTATATGTGTAAAAATGGTGCACCACATATTTCAATCGACTTCAGATATCATCCGATGACTACCACACCGAAACTCACCACTATTCCCACTGAAGGTCCTTTGATAAGTGCCTGTGTCACAGCTATTTATCACTTTAACAGTCTAGAAAATTATTCATATAAATACGGAAGGAAGGCTGGTTTTTCTTGCGTATATTTTCTGGATGCCTGAGGAGGGACAGCGTGTACCTGAGGACGTAATGTCCGGGAAGGCCGCGGCAGCAGTGAAGCGATGGTTCGTAACAGCGAAGTAATGGGACGGCGGGCACAACGAGCAGAAAATGTTAGTTATATGAGGTTTTATGGCGCAACAGCGACAGAGATTTTTGGCTATATTGCGCCAAATACAAGGTTAGATTACTTGTTATGTGAAGTAACGAGCAGAGAAACGTGACATTTTCAAATCAGCCTACAAGCTGAAAGCCGGAATCAATGGCTGTGAAGCCTCACAAACTTAATAAGATGCACGAAGAGTGCCACTTTTTTATTAGGAGGGTTTTGAGCCTGTTTTGATTATTTAATAAATACCAATAAAAAGTGCTTTCTAAGCTACCCTTGACGATGCGCACACATTTGTAAGCTTTATATGTATGGGTTGCTTTAACACCTGCCCGGAAAACGTCACCATTGTTGAACTCACAAAGAGCCCTCTTGGAGGAAAAGATGCGCATCTAAAAATACTGCTGCAGCACTAATTTCGATGCACAATCGAACCATGCCCAGCTTTCCGAAACACGGGTCTTTAGTTCGGCAAACTGGCACCACGCGGCGTACCACCGTGAACTCCTCCTTTCCCGTTTCTTCTGCCCTTCCCTCTCTCGCCTAAGGGACGGCACGAGCACTAGAGCACCGGCCAGAGCTGCCGGGCTCAGCGGTGGGGCTTTTTTACATTGCTTCCCAGACGGGAGGGTGGGGAGAATAGAAGGAAACTCTGCACCACGCACTTATTTTTTTTTATTTTGCGAGCCCCTTTTTTGAAAGCTCGACCACCGACCAACACCACCACAGGAGGTGGGGATGCATGGGCACCGGGGAGACGAAGCTCACGAGGGGCACCAGTCCCTCGCTTTCTCGCCACTCGCATCATCGCGCGGTTGCTCGCCGCAGCAGTCTCCACTGTTCAAGTGGAGCAGCGAGGAAGTCGAGTCGGCAAGAAGGCTGGTACAACGACGATCGCGTCAGTGCTGCATTGGCGCGTTGTATGTACAGTCCCTGCCATAATAATATGGAGCATGCCTCGGTGATAAAAACTGTCGCGACGCGTAGCCTAGCGAATATTAGGAGGTATCTAATTGCATATATTAGTACATCCCGCTGGTGCATACACGGAAAAAATGCGTTTCAAAAGGAATTAAAAAAATGCCAATTACGGCTCCAAAAATTATTCAGATTAAATTACAATTACTTCCGATATGTAATCCATTTAGTCTCAGATTACTTTCCAGTTATACATAAAAAACCAAAACGAAAACTAACGAAACTGCAAACACTCTCCCGATCGCATTTATTACCACTTTATTTAAGAAAAGCACAGTAGAGGAGACGTGCGTGAGGTGTGGAAAACCGCAGTAGGATATTTTTCGTAACGGCAACGAGCCGCCGAGTCCATACTGCGCCACAATATTAAAAATGTAATGCCAGTTAAATAATGCCGCTCGATGTTCCAAGAATTCGTCTAATTTCTACTTCTAGCTTGAAATTCAGAGCTCATTGTTTCGGATTCCACAGCTTGCATACAGTTTTTCTTTCTTCTTCCTTATAATAAGTTCTCCAATGACGCTGCATTATTTATTTCGCATTGATGGACTCACCTCTCCCCCCCCCCCCCCCCCCACGCACACACCCACCCCTTGTTTTCATTTGTGTCGGAGTGGCTGTTGGCTCCCCTCGTCTGTATCTCATTCCGAGCCCCTCATTGTGCTTTAATTTTCATCGGCACGCCATTGCATACACACAAACCGGCTCTGTCTGGAGCTCCACCTGGAACCGGACTGCCATGGCATTTTTTGTTGGGATACTATATGAGCAGTGGGTTCTCGTTAAATTTTGCTGTCATTTATCGTGAACCGCTGGAATCTGAGTGCTGATCGCACTACTTTTTTTTGCCAACTTTGAGCCATAGGCTTAACGTGCTGCGGTCCAGGCCGAGTACATAGGGTGCCTGCTTGAAGCACAACCTAGCGAACCTAGCGAACCAACAAACAAAATAAACAAGTTGTGTCGCGTACGCAGAACTCCTTGTCAGTACGCCCCGCGAAGATAATCGCAAGGCGAAAAGGGGCGGGGGGCAGGGAACGTAAGCAAACAAACGAAAAACAAACAAACAATTAAGGAAGGAAGAGAAGCGGACGCCATGCACGCGGAGTGCCCGTGGGAAAAAAAAAAAGAAAAAAGTACAGAAAAACGAAACTGTTTGGGCGGCCATCAACACACGAAGGGCGCGCGGCGGAAGTGTGTGCACACACATTCCTGCGGAGTTCAGGCAGGCGATCATTAGGACACCTATCAATTTGCTCTACACACTTTTTTCCGCAATATATCGGTATGCTATATGCCTCTGTAACTCGAAACAAATTGTTGCGAGTTAGCGCTCGTGTGTATCCTGTCCTTCCTGGTCCTCACCTGGATGTGCGCTTATGATTCCATGTCATGTATATCAGCAGGCCCAAACTGATAGTCTCAAGAAGGCAAGTAGCCCATCACGGAGCCCCTAACCATTTCATGCTTACATTTACTGTCGATTATGGGAGAGGCAGATAATTTTGACGTCATCGTTCACATATTGTTAATTTTAAAAAGTCGAACCGCGTCATATAAGGTATGGATATAACAGGTAATCGGATATAAGAAACACTGTTCACCCAAATGGACGGCTGCCATAAGAAATTTATTAATTAGACTTTTTTTTTTTAACAGACATTCGATGTAGAAGACAGTCGGCTATAGAGGAGAAGTTAGCCTTGAATTTTGGTATACCCAGTCTCGGTTGTAACAGACATTTTTACATTAGGTACGGCACCATCGATCGCCGGGTTCAGTTACAGCTATAGCGAAAACAAAAAAGAGAGGCACGCTTGCGTCATCACGATTAATTATAACTTCAGTAAAAAAAAAAAAAAAAAGCAAGTCAGTCACCTATCAAATGACTAAAAGAAGCACCTGCAGTGGGAATGCAACGTAGATGAGCTCCTCAGGCTTGCCGCGAGGAGCACAAGCGCGACTGCACATGCGAGCATCTGCGCGAGCTTACCTGGAGTGCCGTTGGATTCTCCAATTTTTGGAGCTTCCTATTAGAGATATACCGTAGATGTTGTGTCCGCTAGTTAGAAGAATACAGCGGGAATTGTCAATTACGTTGTCTTTTAGTATAAACAAGAATCTATCCGAAGAAGGATAGACAATTGGGCAAGTTGGTATTGGTTCATATTGGAAAGGTACAGTGCAAAACGACACAAGGCGAAAAGAAGAAGACGGAGCGCTGGCGCCTAGCCGAGTGTCCTCCAGGGCCCCTACAGTGGGAAATAAAGTTTTACCAAACCAAACCAATAGACGTGCGCTGACTCGCAACTACATTTATTGCAAAGAAACACATTTTTATACACGTCTTTCAAGCGATTACAAGAAGCCTATAGCACTTGCGCGAAGCACATTGCAAGGGGTCAAAACAAATCATACGTCACAAACACCGGATAATACATTTTGGGGGGATGTTTTCCTCCAATCTCCCGTGAAAACTAAGGCCAAGATTATGAATCATCCAGGAACGACACCTCCTTATCTACTAATATAACGGAAGGCTGGCTTAAACATTGCGACTGTCTTTTTCGGATTAAGTAGGCTTCCATCAGCTCTCTTGTTGTTTTATCCTGGTGTCGAAAAAAAAAAAAAAAAACTAAAGGGCAGCAGTTTTTTTTCTTCCTCTTTTCATCTTTTACACAGTTACGACAGTTCGTCTTGTGTCTTTTTGCGCTGTACCTTGCCAATATGAACAATCTGTCCGGTAAATGCGAAGAAAGCGATCAGCTGGTGCTGCTGACGTAAACAAGTCATTGTGACTAGAAAGCAAGATATAGCCAAGCCAAGACCAAAACAAACTACATAACAGAAGTGGTTCTGCTCTAACCAAGACAAATAAACTGCTCTGGTTGCTAATCCACCATGGTTTCAACTCCACTCCAAAATGCCCTGTTGGCTTTTTATTTATTCTTCATCTCAGTAGCGACATTCACAAGCTTGTTACTCAAAGCCGATGTTACCCTTTGACAAACAAGCAAAACTTTCCGAGTGATATTTCTGCTGGGGAGGTTTTATAGTTCTGGCTGCTTCTAGCACCTTGTGAATGTAGCACCTGGCTACATTCACAATATCGTGGCGCTTTTTTTTTTACTTCAGTTCGTGTAGTGTTACGAGACACATAACTTTTTCCAGAGTTGGGAATCGCTAGCTGCGGTACCACGTCACATCGCGATGACACTTTGCAATCGCTGAAAATGCCGTTCGCAAATAATATAAGAATGTTGCGAAGTGCCTTTAAAGAAATGCAGTATCTAAATGAAAGCGATAATAACGCTTATGCTAAAGTATATACATTTCCTTTTTGCGCATTTTACCCGTAGGATGCCTAGGTCGACATAAGGTCTGGATAGAAAATGGGATTGTATACCCTGCTTATAAGAGACCTCTGATATTGGAGATGAAAAACTGCTCCCCAGTGCACGTACCTTATAAAAGGGTTCAAGTGTAGTCGCAAGATTTGCAAAAGGAGTCTCCAGGAGGTTGAGAAGTGATGCACCCCGGGAAAGAAGGGCGCAGTGACACACAGTGTGTCATGTCTCTCCACGTAGGGCCGTATATTTTCGTTGCGTAATACCAACTAGCCCAAAGTGCCACTTTAATAAACTCAGATTTACACCCGTGATCGGAAGCCAAATTAAAGTTTATAAAAAGATTTACACAGTCAATGATGCTGAAAGCGGGGATGCCGGGTGTTTGGAGAAGCATCTTTGGGTGAAGGAAATGAGGGCGTCTAACGGACCAATCTCAAAAATTATTCAGGGGAGCTGCAGGTTGCCGCTAAGATTCTATAATTGATTTCGCCTGCATTTGCTGCGGCTGAGCGACCCAGCTGTTTTATCGATGTAATGCTAGTACGAGTTTTATGAACCAACCATCCCAGATAGCTGCACTCTTCACGGATTTTGCGACGGGAGTGAGATACTCCGGTACAACCTGAGGAAACAACGTTTTGTTAGACGAGGTCTCTCGCTTTGTGCACGCTCAGCGTTCGTGAAATGAGCGGCCAGCAGTGACAAAAAACAATCTCGAAGTTTTTCGAGAAGTTTGGCTTTAGCGGACTGTGGTAGAAACACGATCTTCAAGTTTAAGAACTCAGGTCGCGGAATTGCCGACAGACCAGAGTAAGGATAATCCCTCCATAGACACCACCACCTCGTAGAAGCGCTGCCAGCCACCTTGCCGAAACGCGCGGGCCTCAAGTTGCAGTCGTCGGCAAAATCGTTGCCGATCTGAACCGGCGCGATGAAGATCTCGGAGGCCATGTCTTGTCTATCTTATTCCGTGCACCACACGCATGATGGCGCTGCGTGCACGCCAAGCAAAGAGGAAGTACAGCAGAAAAGTAATTTGCCACTCGCATAACTGTGTGTTCTGTTATTCTGTAATTTACATGCTCATAATTATTATTATACGCCACAATACACTTCTTTAAGGAACATTTCTCAGACAACACCGCAATCAATAGACGCGTTGCCCATTTCAAACCATCTAGCTGGCGTAGTGGAGTGCCGGGCCTGGGGCGTTTTTACTGGCGGCTCTCCAACGCTGCAGGATGCATTGTTGACCTCGGTGTCAGTCTGGGCGTGTGGTCGTTTAGCCGGAGCCGTGACGCTAGTGTTGTGGCCGCCGGTATTAGTCTACTGCACTTCCCATTTCAACTAAATGTCAGCATTGACGTCCGTAGAGCTGGTTTCTTCCCCCTTTGAAAAAACCTATATATATGGGACCTATTCATATCGGGTTATTGGACATGGGAGTTGTGGGAGTGGTAGGAGTAGTAGGAGTCGCAGGAGTCGCAGGTTATGTGCGTTGTAGAATGTGGTCAGCAGTCCTCGTTGTGGGGAAAATGCGGATGCAGGCTAAAAAGACGTAATAAAAAATGTACATAAAAAAATAAAGAAAAGCTGCTGCACCGGGAATCGAACCATGATCTCACGGATTACACCGCATACCAACACAGCACGCTAACCACTACACTACGGCGACTTTTGCTTTCTTTGTTGACTACACTACGGCGACTTCGTTTTTTTTTTTTCAGTATGGAACTTTTACATGCTTTTAAATTCAGCATAGAGTTATATACATTATTTACAGAGTAATCAGCCTGTAGGCGAAAAGTCCAATTGGAACATACAACACAACACCACACCACACAACTAAAATACGACTTAGCCCAACTTCACTAAAACGGTGGCAAGGAAAGACAACACATCAACAATGGCAGCCAGTCCGGTTGATAGTCACTCTCTTCGTAAGTGTCTCTAAGCTGGTGTACCATCTGGCCGAAATGAGTAGCGGGGGAGACTAGAGGTTCAGCATTCTGATCCAACATACGCGTTTTCCACAGGCTGTGCAATCCACGGAGGAAAATCATGTCAAAGCGTTCGTGGTCATGTTCAGTGGTTATCAAGTAACGCACACTGTGGGAATTCAAAATAAAGTCTTTCTTCGATGTTCTTTGCAGAACGTCCCAAAATAATATTGCATCTTTGCAGGCAATAAAACAGTGTTCGGTGGTTTCAGGTGTGTCACATAACCGGCAATTAACAGAAGAAACGAAAATATTTTTTTCTGAAGCCACACTTTAACAGGCAAAACTTCGGCATGAAGTTTAAAGAAAAACGTGTTAGTAGAAGGCGAGATCGGCATTTTGCGCACCCTTTTTAACACATCATGCCCCATATAATTACAATAGAGTGAACGATATAAGGGAGGCGGGAACAACATAGATATCAAATCTTGGTATAAATTTTTCCGTGAAACAAAGAGTAAGTACTCATAAGAGAAGCGAACTGCCAGAAAACACACTGAATCGTAAACTTCTTTCATAAAACCATATAATAAGGGCCGATCGGTACAATTGGAAGAGACCACTAAGTTTGGAGGAAGGTTCACTAGGTTGGCTTGCAGGGATGCTCTGGTAATTGGATGGGAGCAATTACGGAAAAAGAAGAAACTAGCAACTAACTGTCTGACATAGAGATGTGTCAAACCTAGTTCGCCAGCAGAAACAGGCCTGAATAAGTTATCGCGCCGCATAGGCTCAAAACTGGACGACCATTTGAGCGTCGCTAACGTTCGGTGAAAACTGTGGATGTAATTGCTCGCGCAATGGAGTACCTGTAAAACATAATAAAGTTTTGTAGCCAGAAACATGTTACATGCCTGTGCTCGCCAAAAATTGATAGGCGGTACGGAACAAAAGTTTGAGCATAGCTTTTGAGTGCCGTGACCCGCTCTTTCCAGTAACGCCCACTAAACTTGAATGCATGAAGGGGAACTCCAAGGTGAATACGAGACCATTCAATTCCAGCATAATGAGTCGGCATTGCTCCCCATGAACCGAACCACAGACCCGAACTTTTAGACTTATTCATTTGAGCGCCAGATACAGTGCCAAACTGCTCAATGGTGGTTATAATTTTGTCAATGCTGGGTTTGTCTGTGCAGGAAAACGCCAAATCGTCGACGTACGCAAGCACTTTGGCTTCATTACTGAAGGCAACATAACCACGGATACTGTGGTTTTGCAGTACACTCAAAGTGGCTCTAGGTAGAGGGCAAAGAGGAGCGGTGACATAGGACAGCCCTGCTTCACGGATGATCGAATTGGCGCAGGCTCTGAGAGGTGACCATTAACAATCAAGCGAGTGGAACAGCTGTCGTAACAAAGTTGCACCCCTTTCAGTACAGTTGATCCAACATTTGCACGCTCGAGAAGAGAAAATAGAAACGAATGCCGGACACGATCAAATGCCTTCGCAAGGTCAATATGGAGTAGAGCAAGCTGCTCATAAGAGCCAGAGCAAGATTCGAGAACGTGCAATATGTATGTTATTTTGTATGGATTGTCCCCTCAAACCACACGTCTGATGAGGGCCAATGAGAACCGTCATGGCATACTGTAAACGATTTGATAGTACTTTCGCAAAAATTTGTAGTCCACATATGCCAACGTGATTGGCCTGTAGCAATCCACTGAAAGCAATTTTTCTTTATCCGTACTCTTTGGAATTAAGACTGTGCGAGTCCTAGTAAAGGACTGAGGAAGGACCCCCACATCAAAACTTAAAGCGAAGATCTGCAGCAAGACAGGACTTAGCAAAGGTTTAAATGTTTTGTAAAACTCGCACGATATGTCATCAGGGCTAGGTGTTTTAGAGAGGGGTAATTGGTGAATTGCGTGTTCTATTCCTTCCAACGTGAAAGGACCATTGATAAGAGCACAGTCTACATCTGATAAAGGCGTTATAATAGCTTTAAAGTTAGCTAGTAGATCCGAATTAGAAGTAGCAGAAGCGTCCCTGAACAGTGTCGTGTTATAGCTCACAAACACAGAGATGATGTCACACGTTTTCGTTAGGTGCCATTGGACATCATTCCCGGTATCAATTTGGCAGTAGCATTACGGTGCTCATCAAGTAGAGCTTGTCGCGTAGGGGTTTCAGAGTGCAAAGCACGATTTGTACGAGATCGAACTCTGGCACCCCTGTATCTTTCAGCGTCCTGTTTTTGTAGGTCACACTTTACCCTAGTAATTTCGTTTAAATATACTCTAGGTGCCTCACATTCTAATTCATAGAGGTTATACAAACTCTTATGCAATGTCCGCTCTTGAAATTTTCTGTAAAATGACCTAACAGACCAAATTTCAATAGCTATCGCTCTCACCTCCTGTTTAAACAGCTCCCATGCAGCAAATATTGGCTTGGCACCTGTCAAACACACTTGTAGCTGGGAGCGTATCCGAAAGGCAAACTCCTGATCATTTACAAGTGAAGAATTTAGCTTCCAAAGCTCCCATTGCGGCCTAAATTTTGAACAGTAAGTTCTCCTGAGCCGAGCAACCACCATACAATGATCTTAAAAGGAAACCGGTACAGTTTCACGCAATAAATCACGGTAAATCAGCGTGGATGAAACATAAATCCTGTCTAGGCGGGCGTGGGACCTCCCCTGGATATGCGTGAATAGTGTAGTTGCATGACATGAGGCCCCTGTATCAGTGAGTCTTGAGTCATCTATAACACGCGACAACGCTTCACCACTTCTGTCTCTGTGTACACTAGGCCCAGCACGATCGTTCAGGTAACATACACAATTAAAGTCTCCTATTAGCACATTTTTATCACAATCTCGGAGGTTAGTCATGGCTTCAAACATATCAACACGCTCAGTTGCACTATTAAATCCATATTGATATTGAATATTGATTAAATATTGATTAAATATTGATAAGTCTCCATGGCTTCCCATGGAGCAAAAAGTCACAGCTTATTAGCCGCCCTTCAGAGTCAGTATAGTAAGATAACGCAGAATAATTAAGGGAGAGCCTTTCGCAGAAACAAGAAGCAACCCGCCCAAAAGCCAATAGCATGCGTCACAATAACATTGTAATCAGACAAAAAGGGTCCCAGTGCCCCCTCTGTATCCTTCTCACTCTCAATCTTCGTTTAATGGACGGCGACAAAATCAAGCCGCCTGCTGCTGAAAAGTCGACGAAGTTGCACCTGCTTCTGGTGAGACCTAAGGCCTCCCACATTCAGCGTTGCAAACACTAGCTCCTCAGGGGTCGCCATGGCGACCACACAAGTGCTAACTAGGCTTGCATTTGTCTCTCCGGAGACAGAGACGTCGCCTCCGGACCTCCACCACGACTGCGGGAACGCGAACTTTGGCACTTCCCCTGTGTTTCGACGTGCGCCGGCGGCGGCGATGCTTCACGCTTACCAGATCATCATCTTCACTCCAGTCAGATGCGCATTTTCCCCGGCGCTTATAAGGATGCTGTTCAACAGGAGGGATGGCCTCAGCTGCAGGTAGTGGCCTGACCAGCAAGCTCTTCCTCGGCATTGACCTCAGTGGCTGGAGTAACCGGAGCGGTATCTTTGGCAGGATTAGAACAGGTGGCAGGCTCCATATCATGTGCCGGATTCGGCGTCTCATATCGAAGCAGCGTCTCACATTCCTTGGAGTCACCTTGAAGAACAACCGTTGTATTAGCTGTGGTAGCCGTGTCCACAGTAGCAGCTGAAAGGACACCAGCCGCGTCAAGCACTTCTATGGCGTCCATAATATGCTCTTTTAGAGCGTCGTCCGGTGGCCGCACACGATGCCGCAGCTTGTCCGCATAGGTTTAACGACGCACTCTTCTGCGGTGTGACCGAAGCGTCGGCAGTCGTCACAACGCGACGTACGGCAGTGCCCACAAATGTGGCCAACACGGTTGCATCGGAGGCATAGCGGTGGCCTGCCTGGTATTAAAACAAGGCTCTGTATACCACAAATAGTCAGTACATGTGGGACGTCGCCAAGGCTGATTCCTTCAGCGAGAGACGCAATAACATCCCGGTTCAGCGTTCTCAAATCTTCCATTTCCGCCACTTTCCAATTTTCTGTCGAAATTGAAGTCACCTTCCCGTAGGCCTGTAGTGTCTCACGTATGAAGGCGTCTTCCAAGCGTTCGGGAACTTTACCACTTTTGGTTCTGGGTCTACGACGACACAACGGCGGCCCTTAACAACGAGATCACCGCAAGCCGCCAATTTCTCTTTCAATTGTGCCGATTTGCAGGTGACCATCTATACATGGGACATTTGAAATTGGCCAATTTAACTAATTTTCTTGAGGTCCACAACATTCCGAAGGGAGTCTCTGAAGTCTTGTGCCCGGTACGGGCGTCCGGCAAGGTCCGCATGCAAGAAAACGGAATCAACGACCAGCTTACAAGTTGGGAGACGTGGCAAAGCAATCCGGTATTTATTACTGGCATTCCTGAGCAGTACCTCGGCCAGAGACCGATTGAAGCCTTTGAGTGGAAAACATCGAGAAACGCAACCGCTTGGAACAGCGTCTTCGTCTTTCTCCTGCGCCACTCACTACACTACGGCGACCGATGGCTGGTGTGCTTACATTCGTCGTTTTCTATTGCTACTTTGCTGTTTCGCACTTTGCATCTTTTTCTTAAGTCCGGTCGTCCTTCAACGATTGCCCTGTAAGCACGCTGAACCTTTTTCTTTTCTATCAACACAGATAGCCAATATCATCTATCATTCAAACGTATCAGTTTTTTGCACGTACATCTAAGAATATGCGAATATGTTACGTACTGGCTATTTTAGTCGCCGTGTTAGAACGCATTTTTCTTTCTACTACAGAGATATCTCGTACGGAGCCGTTTGTCATATATCACCTTTTAACTTCACATGCTGCCAACGGAGCAGCGGCGTCAGTATTTCACTTCGCATCACTCCTTTTGCATATGCGAACCCTTAAATAAACATCGCTGTTGATATGCAGCTATCAATTAATGGTTCGGTGGGCGGCGACGTGTGTTTTGAGTTATGCTCGAGCATACTTATGTTCATGTGGATAGGCGAATTTATTCCTTGCACTTCCTTATTGCAGACTCGTCATCAGTTACAGATATGAACGTGCGCCATAAGATCGGAAGACGTGCAGCGATTGTTGATTGTAATTACCGCATGCGCTCACAGGAGCGCATGCATTGTATTGTATTGTATTGTATTGGGGTTTTATGGCGCATAAGCAACTGAGGCTATCATGCGCCAAGAGCTAGGTTAAAATCTGTTCTTATTTGAAAAGGGGAAGAAGGTTCGTTTAAGTTTACAGTTTATTCAGAACGTCTGCTTCTTTTAAAAAACTAAGAACACATGTTAAGTTTATTATTGCTCCTTCTCCTAAAAGTAATTTGGGATGGAAAGGGATGGCATGATCATAAAAAATAGTGAAATGCTTTCTCCGTAGTGTCTCTAGTTTTGGGCATGCAATCAGGATGTGGTTGACTGTGAGTACTTCTCCGCATTCTCCACACGTAGGCTTATCTTGTTTCATTAGTAAAAAATTATGTGTGAGATGTGTGTGCCCGATACGCAGACGGCATACTGTAACCTCCATGAAGCGTTCCTGATGAGTGCTTGTTTCCCATTCTTCTATTATAGGCTTTACGAGGTGCAATTTATTACTTTCCTGGTTATTCCATATAGACTGCCATATATCCTTTTGTTTTCGTTTAATTAACTTTATGCAATCCTTATAAGGTATGTTTACTTTCTCTATTTCTTTCCTGCCTGCTTGAGCAGCACACACGTCCGCTCTCTCATTTCCTTCAATGCCCATGTGGCTTGGAACCCAACAGAATATTATGTTATGTCCTTGGGCTGATATCTTTATTACATCGTGTATTATGTTACCGAGTAATGGCATGACTGCATTTCTGGAGTTTAGAGCTGTGAGCACGCTCAGTGAATCTGTATAGATAACACTGTTCTCAGTACCCTCGTATACAATTTTTGCTACAGCTACCCGGACAGCATAACACTCGGCTGCAAATACTGATGCACATTGAGGAAGTCGAATAATTTTTTTCGGAGTTCCGATCCACTACAGCGCAGCCCACATAGGAGGCAGTTTTTGATCCGTCTGTGTAAAACTCTGTGCATTTGCTGTATTTCTCTTTTAGTGCGTGATATTCTTGTAATATATGTTCTGTAGGAGTTTCGCTCTTTTTGAACTGTGTAAGAGTGAGGTCACAGACTGTTGGAAAGTTGTACCATGGGGCCAGGGGCCTATTTTCTTGAGCGACATCAGGCAAGGTGTCCAGAATATGGAGCTCACGGCAAATGTCTTCAAATCGCATTATCAATGGTCTTGTTGTCTGAGGCTTATTTGAGAATATTGTTCGGGAGGGGCAAGTTGTGACAATCGGGTAACAGATGTGTTTTTTCCGTGTCCTTATTTTGAGGACATATGCGCATGTAAGTAAAGCTCGTCTATCTTTCAGAGAAGGCTCGTTAGTTTCAACATAGAGGCTATGCACAGGAGACGTTCTGTATGCACCACAAGCAAGGCGGAGGCCTAAGTTATGCACTGGGTCTAATTTCTTTAAATATGATTGCCTAGCTGATCCATAAACTATGCTTCCATAGTCCAAGGAGGAGCGCACAACGGAGCGATATATATACAAAAGGCATGCCCTATCAGATCCCCAATGTTTGCGTGAAAGGACTTTTAGGATGTTTAGGGATTTGGAGGCTTTCTTCTTTAGTGCTTGTATGTGAGGGAGAAAAGTGAGTTTTTTTTGTCAAAAGTAATGCCCAAGAATTTATGGTTATTGTTTATGGGCAATTTGATTTCATTTAGGTGTAAGGTAGGATTGGGCTGTATGCCTCGTTTGAGCGAGAACATAACTGCCACTGTCTTCTGCGGAGAAAATTTAAACCCACTTTCACTGGCCCATTTTGTTAGCTTATTTATTGTTAATTGGATCTGTCTCTCACATGTGGACATGTTGCATGATGTGTAGGCTATTTGAAGGTCGTCCACATAGAGTGAATACATTATGGAATTTGGTATTACTTTACTAATCCAATTCATTTTTACCACGAAAAGTGTGGTGCTTAAAATGCACCCTTGGGGCACACCATTCTCCTGCAGGAAGGTTCTTGATAAAGTGGTCCCAAGACGTACTTGAAACGACCGATGTGACAAAAAGTCACTTAAAACCTTTAGCATTCTGCCACATATGCCTAGATCTGCTAGGTCGCGCAATATCCCATACCTCCAAGCCGTATCATATGCTTTCTCAAGGTCAAAGAAAACGGCAAGGCAATGCTGTCGGTGTATAAAAGCCTCTCTGATAGTGTTTTCAAGACGCACGAGATGGTCAGTTGTTGAGCATCCTTTTTTAAAACCGCACTGATGAATGTTTAAAAGTTGATGAGATTCTAAAACAAAAGTTAGTCTGATGTTTAAAACACTTTCAAATGATTTTGCTAAACAGCTGGTGAGAGCAATGGGCCTATAACTACCAGGAGATGTCGGCTCCTTTCCGGGTTTTAAAAATGGTATGACAACAGCTTTTTTCCACGCCTCTGGCAATTTTCCTAGGACCCATATTTTGTTAAAAAAGTTTAATAGTGCCTCTATGGCAGGTTCGGATAAGTGGGCATTTTGTAGTGAATTTGGTCAGGACCAGGTGCAGTTTGTTTACCGGCAGCTAGGACATTTTTTATTTCTTGTAGTGTAATTAGGCTATTATAGGGTTCTTTTGTGCCACTACTTGTAGGGAGTTTTTGTTTCTCTGCTATGTTTTTGTGTTTTAGGAATGTTTGAGTGTAGTGTGATGAACTGGAAACTTCAGAAAAGTATTCACCTAAAATGTCGGCCTGTTCTTGCATAGTTGTCTGTACTCCGGGGGCTGTTAGAAGGGGAATGGTAAATGGAGAGTAGCTGCCATTTAGCTTTCTAACCTGTTCCCACATTTGTTTTGTTGTTGTTGAGCTATTTATAGAAGTTACATAGTTTTGCCAGGAGGCTTTTTCGGCGTGGCGGCGGATGTAGCGGGCTTTTGCTCTTGCTTTTTTAAACTTGACGAAATTGTCCTGTGTTGGGTATCTGCGAAAAATTCCCCATGCTTTGTTTTGTTCTTTTTTTGCTTGTTTACATTCTTTTGAATACCAGGTTTTGTGATTTTGTTTCACCACTCCTGAGGACTGAGGAATTGCTATATGTGCTGCAGTAAGGATACAATTTGTGTAAGCATCGTTTAGTTCATCTATATTATATTTATCTAGAGTAATTTTTTCTAGGCTGGCCTTCTCTCGGAACAGTGCCCAATCGGCTAAATGCAGCTTCCAGCGTCGCGGCTTGGATGGGATGATTTGTGGTGAAGATGTTAAGCTGATTAGTATAGGTAAGTGATCACTTCCGTGTGGATTATCTAAAACGTCCCATTTAAAATCTGTAAAAATTGATGGTGAGCTGAGGGATAAATCAATACAGCTCATTTTGCCTGAACTAGATGAACAGTAGGTTGGTTTTCCGGTGTTAAGGAGACAGATATTATTACATAGTATACAATCCTCGATGATTTCGCCTCTCGTATCTGTTTTTCTACTGCCCCAAAGGATGGAATGTGCATTAAAATCTCCTACTATTAAAAATGGCTCTGGAAGCTGCTTTAAAAGATCTTCTAATTCATAACTACTAAATTTAAGGTGCGGCTCTAAGTATATGCAGCACACAGTTATAGTTTTAAAAGCCTGTAAGGTTACCGCTATAGCTTCAAACTTAGTTTTTAGTTTGTGTTCTCGAACTGCTATTCCATTTTTTACTATGATGGCAACGCCACCTGAGAGCCTGAGAGCTTGCTCTCGGTCGCGACGGAAGACTGTATAGTTTTTGAGTATGTTCTTATGTTTGGGACCTAAATTTGTCTCTTGCAAACACAAGGTTAGTGGTGAGTGAGTGGCCAATAAGTGTTTTATGTCATTTATATTAGTTAAAAGTCCTCTGCAGTTCCATTGTAAAAAAGCCATTTTGTATTAAATGAGTAGAGCAAGTTAAGTTTTGTTTTCAGGCCCTCTGATTCGGGGCTTTTCTCGTTTTTGTCGATCCAAGGAGCTGCGCCGTCCGTCTGACGTCGACGGCACAGGACTGCCTTGGCTTGTGTCCATCGCGTCTTCTGACACGCTGGACGCCCGTGCGGACCGCACAGGTGCGTTTGTATTTCCCCTCACTGCATGGTGAGAGGCCTTGAGGCCGGCTGACCTGGGGGTCTGTGCAGCCTGTTTTTCTGATGGTGGCGCAGCGCTGGCCGCAGCCACCAAGGGCACGGATGGCCCTGCTCCCGGTTCACTGTGTGAAACCTGGGCAGGTGCCAGAGTCTGTTGTGGCTCAGTGCCCTGTTGTGCCACAACAGAATAGGCCGGTTTTTTGGACAGAACACGATTTCGTGCTTCCCGGAAAGTTATGTTTTCTTTGACCTTGATAGTAATGATTTCCTTTTCCTGTTTCCATATTGGGCATGTGCGTGAATAGGCAGGATGACTACCCTTACAGTTGGCACACAAATGTGTCTGAACCTCACATTTTTGGGAATCGTGTTCATGGGAAGCACATTTTGCACATCTCGGCTGGCCGCGGCAGGTCTGGGAGCCGTGACCATAGCGTTGGCACTTGAAACAGCGGCGAGGATTTGGAATATATTTCCTGAGTTGAAGTTTCACATAACCTATTTCGACTGATTCGGGGAGGATACTTTGTGCAAATGTCAGGACAAGGTGCTTGGTCGGAATCTCTTTGTCATCACGCCTCATTTTTATTCTGTAAACATCTGTTACGTTTTGGTCTTTGAGGCCTTCTAGAAGTTCCTCTTCGGTTAGGGATCTGAGGTCATCGTCAGAGATAACTCCGCGGACAGTGTTCAGAGAACGGTGTGGACTGATGGTCACTGGGATTTCTCCAAAAGACTTTAATGTGGACAGTTTATCATGTTGATGATTATAAAAGATTTCCAACAGAAGGTCTCCGTTCGGGAGTTTCTTTACGTTGTAACCCTGACCTATTACTTCTGTCAGTGTCTTGGTCACTATGAAAGGTGAGATTTGTCTAGCCGTTTTCTCAGCGTTGTCACTGTGTACTACATGAAATCGTGGGAACCTGTTTGGGTTTCTCAGGAAGAATTTAGAGGTTTCGTCGGTGCGACCCCTTTTTCGGGATCGATCATGTGAGAGTAAAGAAGCCATAAAATTATGTTGATGTTCGGCCAGGGTGGCGGCCAGCCCACCACCGAGCCCAACAAGGGGACGGGACGGGAGCTTCCGAGAAAGTCCAGCCCACGCCAGCCTTACACCCTGACTATAACCAAATATGGCGTAACACAGAGTGGTTAGCCACACAAGGTTAACCCTTGCCGCCTGGAAAATGAAAAATCCAAGAAAAGAGGAGGAGACAGGAAAGTTGTAAGCAAGAAGACAGGAAAGCAAAAGATGGAGGGGAGGACAGGAAAAGGCGACTGCCGATTTCCCACGGTCGGGTCAGGCCGGAGGTGCCGTCTATGGGAAGCGTGGGCCAAAGTGGTGTGTTGCCTCCGCCGAGGGGCCTTAAAGGTCCAAACACTCGGCATCGGCTCAACCGCCAGGATCCCCTTTTCTCCAGACACGACGATGCCACGCACGGCTAAACGTGGGTGCTCGGGGTCCGTGGTGTCGCACAAAACACACAAACACCTGCTTTAACAGGTGCCCCCTGCGGGGACAGGAGCGCATGCAGAGATCGAAATGCAAAATAAACTTTCATGTTCATTTCATTCAAATTTGAAAAAGTCTTTCTTGTTTTTAATTCTTGATTCAATTTAGCTAGGACACCGCATGCGTATATCAAACTTTGCATTTTGAACCTTGCATAAACAAATCCTGATTAAGGAGCCCATATCCAAATCCTGTATCATGGTACACAGGACCTATTCACAACTCCCATAACTCCTAATATATATCCCACATGTGATATACAGGAGTTAAAGAAGTCTGAAAAGGAGATACAGGACCTATATGCATATCGTGAGTGTCCTCCGACTAGTCCTGAATGCGTCTTTATGGGTACTTTATGCCCCATTTCGGCTCCTTCATACTCTTTATTACTTCATACAGGACCTAATAAAACCGCAAATGGGTTTTTTCAATAGGGTCGCTAGTCTTTCTACCGTCTGTCTGGAGAGGTAGTGCCGCTTCAGGTGCCCTCCCTCCGCTGGCAGACGTGCTGGTGTCCTTGCTCACTACAGAAGGCGTCTCCTCTGTCGTCTTCCCAAAACCCTCGGTACTTTTTGCCGCTTCTTCCGCCTCCACCACGTTCATTAGAAGTTTCGCTGACTCGTCACTCGACCCATGAACCGTAGCCCATGCGTAAGTGCGGACGCATTCGCTGTTCAGATGGCCATAACGTCTGCACCTTGAACAGCGGGGCACCTTGCATTCATGTCGTACATGACCTGTGCCATGGCAACGCAGGCATTGCATGGGTCGTCCAGGCACCACAACCAGGGCTAACTCTCCAGCAACGCGTACCTGGTGGAGCAGATCATCGACTTTGAATCCAGGCTTCAGCTTCAGAAGGACAGTTCTTGTTGTTGAACCCTTGTCGTTGACACCCTGAACCCGCCAGCCCTCACGGGTCACTTCCGTAACCTTTCCAAATGCTGCGAAGGCGGTCCGGATGTCCTCGTCGGCCATGCCGTGAAGCATCCATTGCAGCCTGAGCTTCACCTGCCGGTTTTCGGGATTTATAACAAGACATCGGCGTTTTTTTTACTACTAGTTCCTTGACTGCAAGAAGCTTCTTGGCTGCTTCGGAAGTTCTCAGCATAACCGCCTAGATTGATTTGGTACGCCCCCAACGCGTCCAATGTCTGGGAGCGTTCCAGTCTCGTCCAGGGCGTCTCGGAAATCTTCAACTCGAAAAGGCCTCACTCGCACGTCGCCATGAAGAAACACGGTGTTTAAAACAACACGTCCGGTGAGCAATGTTGGCAAAATGATCTGGTAATCCTTATCTTCACAATTCTCAATCCGCGGCGGTCGGAAAGGCGGGCCGTCGACAAGGTCCTACGGCAGCAGGCTGAGACGCTCCCACCGGATGACTCCGGTGTCATGGATGACGTCTAGCAGAACGCTTGACGCGAGAGGTAAGCACCATGCTCTCGGCCTCCTTACACTTCGCGAAAATGGCTCCTACACCCCCGTTGAAGGTGGCCACACTTAATGTTAGAGGTCTGGCAGGAAAGAAAAAGCAGAGCCAAGTGCACCAACTTTTAACGGAGGAGGGGATCGATCTCTTGGCTGTACATGAAATGAAAATTGAGGGTGAAGAAGAGACCGGGAGCATTGTGCGGTGTTTCACGTCTAGATTTTAAGCTGTAGTCAATCACGCAATAGGCATTTCTGCGGGATGTGTCCTTTTTGTTAAAAAGTTGCCAGGTCTTGCGGTGAAGGCCTATTTCTCATGTTTGTTGGGCAGGTGTGTTTTTGTTGATTTCACTCTCGGCAAAGCTGAATGGCGCATTGTATGTTTGTAGGCACTGTTACGTTTCTCCACCGAGAAGTGGGACAGCTAACGCGGCCACCGCACAGCAACAGGCAGAACCGCGAGCGGATCGGCCATTTCGACGCCGTTCATCGGCCGCGCAACGCTTCCTCCCGCCGACAAGTCTCAACGTGATCCTGCCACGCGCCAAATGTGTGTGCGTGCGTGTGTGTGTGCAAACGCCGGCCAAGCCTGGAGCTCGTGAGAGAGGGCGCCGCCCTCGCCCGTCTGCAGGAGGTGGAGGAGATGAGGTCGGACCATCTGCGATTGAGTCATTCGTCGTGAACAAACATGTTTGGCTCTCCCTTTCCTGTGGGGGTTTACCCTTTCCCTGTGAACGGGAAAACCTATAAAAAGCAGCGGCCGACTCCGCTGGGACAGAATACTTTGACGCGCCGTTGGCACGACGCTAGACACCAGCTGTGTGAGAGTGTCTGTAATCTCTCCGGGTCAGCCTCACTGCCCGTTTCTTCATGATGTTGCAGTAAAGGTTGTTTCGTTAAAAGACGCCTCGTCTTTGCTGGCACCTTTGATGCCGTCCGCCGTCCACGGAGCCGCCAGGCCAACGCCACAGAGGGGTGCACACCCCAAACCTAACAATTGGTGAACAGCGGTGGGACGACGACGACCAAGCCGTAACCGGGGTCGGTGGTACGACCAAGCCGTAACCGTGGTTGGAGGGACGAGCCAGGTGATACCGTCGTCCAACAACTGGTGAACAGCGGAGAGACGAGGACGACCAAGCAGTGACCGTGGTCGGTGAAACGAGCCAGGCCTGACCGAGGTGCAACATCTGGTGGGAAGAGCGGAGATGTCCCAGGCGTGACCCGTGACACAAGCAGCTAAGCGGAAAGTCGGGAGCAGTGCAACGAGCCCTGTTTGATGACTGGTTGCCTGCAGCGGAACGACTGCGTTGGATTCTTGGCTGCGAGGTTTGGTGAGTGCGGGACTTTCTTCTACTGAGTTTTGCCAGGCTTTTGTTAAGCAGAGAACAGAGTTGGTAATTGTGTTGTCGTTGTTGCTGGGTTAATTGCAGCAAGGCAATAGTGGGCAGTAGAGAAGGCAGCACTCGGAACAGCCATGAATTTGGATTTGAAGTCGTTGCGCAAACCGAAATTGCTGGAGCTTGCGGAGGAGTTGGGTCTGAATTTGTCAGACAAACTCAGAAAACCAGAAGTGTTAAAGGCTATTCTTGCGTTGGGAGCTGAAGATGACGAGCTTTCGGAATGCCTTGAGATCATTGAAGAACGTAAGGAGAGGCTAGAAAAAGACGAGCGTGAACGTGAACGTAGGGAACGTTACGAGAAAGAGGACGCCCTTGTAAGGAAACTGATGCAGCTGGAGATTTCAGCACATCGAATGAGCGTGGAAAAGCTTAACGCTTTCAGTGCCATTCAGCGTAACGGTTCGATACCGCGAGACGGTACGCCACCGTTCCTCATCGCCGAGGATATGGCAGATTATTTGGCAGACTTCGAGAGTGTCTGTAGAAGTAAACGCTTAGAGCGAGATAGTTGGGCGCAGAAGTTGGTAACTCTTCTCTCCGCTGAAGCGTCGGAAGAAATCAAGCGATTGGCTGGCGACCGCTTGAAAAATTACGATGCACTAAAAGAGTCATTGCTGATACGGTATCAGATAACGCCTCATGATATTCGGAAGAGGTATGGGAGCGAGAAACATTGTGGCAAGTCGTACTTTGATTTGGCGTATCAGTTGAAAGCCGCTGTAAGCGAATGGCTAGACAATGCGGAAGTTCCCTAGCAAATCGAACTTGCACCGGAGTGTGAGAAACAGCTTGGGGAAGAGGCCGAGCAACGTGACCGCAGTAGTGAGATGACCAATTCTCGAACAGAAGAGCATCGTGTTACCTTGGTCGAGCCACTAGCTGAGAAGGTTAGCGCCGGCTCCAACGGCTAGAAATCCGCAGGGACGCCGTTAAGCGAAGTGGACTGCACGCCGACCCAAGTAGCTGTAGGAGATACAGTTCCATCAATTGAGAGTAGGGAACTGGCAGTAACTGAACCGCCTCTCGAGTCAGAAGCAGAAGCTTGTGGAGAAAGTGGCGGAGATGGAAATCAGCTAGAAAATGAGAAAATTTCGGTTTCCGAAATCAGCTGTGTCGTAGAGCAGGGCACGCAGAAAAACGAAGTGCCGATCAAGGAAACTGCGCAGCCCGCGAGTTGTGATTAGCCAGGGCAGACCGACGAGGAGTGCGCGTCCGCTGTAGAGAGCGAGACTTGCGAAGGCGACAGTGAGCGACCAGAGCACAGTCAGAATCGTTCGTGCTCCGATACCACGCTAGGTTGTATTCGCGAAAGCAACCCCAGTGCGAACGCGGACGTAGCACACATGACCCTCACGCAATCCGAAGCGCCCCAGCTGTCGAAAGAGCTTGATCGTGCTCCAGTTAGCTCTGAGCGAGGCGACGCACTGAGTGGCGAGCCACCAGAGCAAATGCCTAGGAGGAGGACTGATGTGACTGACGTCAGTCGTTGTTGTTCGGATTTGACTGAAAGTGAGTCATGCGCTGCTGGCCGTGATGCAGACGCGGCGCCGCACTTTGACCACTTTGACGACACCGGTGTCCTACTAACTCCGGTTACCGCTAGAACGTTGACCGCTAGCTTGCGGGAGCTTGCGCCGAAAGAAAGTAGGACTGGAGTATTCAAGCGCTGGCGACGAAAAACGCGAAAGGGCAGGCGCGAGAAAGAACGCTGCCATCGTAAGGGGAGCAAACTCCAAAGATTGCGAAAAGAAAGCAGAAAGCATGTGTTTCAGTGCTGCCGTAGAAAAAAACGGAAAGGCAGGCGCGAGAAAAAATGGAGAAAGTATAAGCTATCGCGAAAAAGAAAGCGACTATCCCAAAGGCACAAATGCGCCCGTGCCCGGAAAATGCGTGATTGGTGCGCCACACGTAAGGAGAGGGATAGGTTGTTTAGAAAAGTGAGCGACTCACGCTCATGTGTTTATTTGCACAGAAACAGGAAGGTGCGGTTGTTCCGTGAAACGGACAGCCGAAGCTTTTGTGAAAAGGGTGATCTCAACGGTAACGCCGATGGCTTAAGTCGAAGCCCATAATGTGAGAAGAAGCCTCAGTTTTCACTTGTTGGTGTTTTTCTTCCTGGCATAGGATTTTGAACAGATTGCATTGTATTATTTTTGTTTGAGAATGACGTTTTTGAAAGCGCAATTTTCAAATTTGTGGACGCGTTCCAGGTACTGCTGAGCTGCCCTTTAATATTGATGGGGGCATAAGAGGGAAATAGTCTGGCAAAACATAGTGAAGTTTGTGCTGTGCTTGCTGGCTGAGCGGTTGAGTGTTTAGCGTGGTTGTGACGTTGTGGGTTGTCAGAAATCTCTCCTAAAGACAAGTTGCAGAGTGCCTTGGAAACCGAACTTGCCAAGGACTTCTTAAGGCTGTTTGAGCTCAAGAGAAGCTGAGTCGGACGACCCCGGCTAGCAGCAACATCCCGATCCCTCCGGACAGCGGATGCAGTCCCCTGCCCTTCGGGATCTCCCTTCCCCGGCGGGGCAGTCTGTTACGTTTCTCCACCGAGAAGTGGGACAGCTGACACGGCCACCGCACAGCAACAGGCAGAACCGCGAGCGGATCGGCCATTTCGACGCCGTTCATCGGCCGCGCAACGCTTCCTCCCGCCGACAAGTCTCAACGTGATCCTGCCACGCGCCAAATGTGTGTGCGTGCGTGTGTGTGTGCAAACGCCGGCCAAGCCTGGAGCTCGTGAGAGAGGGCGCCGCCGTCGCCCGTCTGCAGGAGGTGGAGGAGATGAGGTCGGACCATCTGCGATTGAGTCATTCGTCGTGAACCAACCTGTTTGGCTCTCCCTTTCCTGTGGGGGTTTACCCTTTCCCTGTGAACGGGAAAACCTATAAAAAGCAGCGGCCGACTCCGCTGGGACAGAATACTTTGACGCGCCGTTGGCACGACGCTAGACACCAGCTGTGTGAGAGTGTCTGTAATCTCTCCGGGTCAGCCTCACTGCCCGTTTCTTCATGATGTTGCAGTAAAGGTTGTTTCGTTAAAAGACGCCTCGTCTTTGCTGGCACCTTTGATGCCGTCCGCCGTCCACGGAGCCGCCAGGCCAACGCCACAGAGGGGTGCACACCCCAAACCTAACAATTGGTGAACAGCGGTGGGACGACGACGACCAAGCCGTAACCGGGGTCGGTGGTACGACCAAGCCGTAACCGTAGTTGGAGGGACGAGCCAGGTGATACCGTCGTCCAACAACTGGTGAACAGCGGAGAGACGAGGACGACCAAGCAGTGACCGTGGTCGGTGAAACGAGCCAGGCCTGACCGAGGTGCAACATCTGGTGGGAAGAGCGGAGATGTCCCAGGCGTGACCCGTGACACAAGCAGCTAAGCGGAAAGTCGGGAGCAGTGCAACGAGCCCTGTTTGATGACTGGTTGCCTGCAGCGGAACGACTGCGTTGGATTCTTGGCTGCGAGGTTTGGTGAGTGCGGGACTTTCTTCTACTGAGTTTTGCCAGGCTTTTGTTAAGCAGAGAACAGAGTTGGTAATTGTGTTGTCGTTGTTGCTGGGTTAATTGCAGCAAGGCAATAGTGGGCAGTAGAGAAGGCAGCACTCGGAACAGCCATGAATTTGGATTTGAAGTCGTTGCGCAAACCGAAATTGCTGGAGCTTGCGGAGGAGTTGGGTCTGAATTTGTCAGACAAACTCAGAAAACCAGAAGTGTTAAAGGCTATTCTTGCGTTGGGAGCTGAAGATGACGAGCTTTCGGAATGCCTTGAGATCATTGAAGAACGTAAGGAGAGGCTAGAAAAAGACGAGCGTGAACGTGAACGTAGGGAACGTTACGAGAAAGAGGACGCCCTTGTAAGGAAACTGATGCAGCTGGAGATTTCAGCACATCGAATGAGCGTGGAAAAGCTTAACGCTTTCAGTGCCATTCAGCGTAACGGTTCGATACCGCGAGACGGTACGCCACCGTTCCTCATCGCCGAGGATATGGCAGATTATTTGGCAGACTTCGAGAGTGTCTGTAGAAGTAAACGCTTAGAGCGAGATAGTTGGGCGCAGAAGTTGGTAACTCTTCTCTCCGCTGAAGCGTCGGAAGAAATCAAGCGATTGGCTGGCGACCGCTTGAAAAATTACGATGCACTAAAAGAGTCATTGCTGATACGGTATCAGATAACGCCTCATGATATTCGGAAGAGGTATGGGAGCGAGAAACATTGTGGCAAGTCGTACTTTGATTTGGCGTATCAGTTGAAAGCCGCTGTAAGCGAATGGCTAGACAATGCGGAAGTTCCCTAGCAAATCGAACTTGCACCGGAGTGTGAGAAACAGCTTGGGGAAGAGGCCGAGCAACGTGACCGCAGTAGTGAGATGACCAATTCTCGAACAGAAGAGCATCGTGTTACCTTGGTCGAGCCACTAGCTGAGAAGGTTAGCGCCGGCTCCAACGGCTAGAAATCCGCAGGGACGCCGTTAAGCGAAGTGGACTGCACGCCGACCCAAGTAGCTGTAGGAGATACAGTTCCATCAATTGAGAGTAGGGAACTGGCAGTAACTGAACCGCCTCTCGAGTCAGAAGCAGAAGCTTGTGGAGAAAGTGGCGGAGATGGAAATCAGCTAGAAAATGAGAAAATTTCGGTTTCCGAAATCAGCTGTGTCGTAGAGCAGGGCACGCAGAAAAACGAAGTGCCGATCAAGGAAACTGCGCAGCCCGCGAGTTGTGATTAGCCAGGGCAGACCGACGAGGAGTGCGCGTCCGCTGTAGAGAGCGAGACTTGCGAAGGCGACAGTGAGCGACCAGAGCACAGTCAGAATCGTTCGTGCTCCGATACCACGCTAGGTTGTATTCGCGAAAGCAACCCCAGTGCGAACGCGGACGTAGCACACATGACCCTCACGCAATCCGAAGCGCCCCAGCTGTCGAAAGAGCTTGATCGTGCTCCAGTTAGCTCTGAGCGAGGCGACGCACTGAGTGGCGAGCCGCCAGAGCAAATGCCTAGGAGGAGGACTGATGTGACTGACGTCAGTCGTTGTTGTTCGGATTTGACTGAAAGTGAGTCATGCGCTGCTGGCCGTGATGCAGACGCGGCGCCGCACTTTGACCACTTTGACGACACCGGTGTCCTACTAACTCCGGTTACCGCTAGAACGTTGACCGCTAGCTTGCGGGAGCTTGCGCCGAAAGAAAGTAGGACTGGAGTATTCAAGCGCTGGCGACGAAAAACGCGAAAGGGCAGGCGCGAGAAAGAACGCTGCCATCGTAAGGGGAGCAAACTCCAAAGATTGCGAAAAGAAAGCAGAAAGCATGTGTTTCAGTGCTGCCGTAGAAAAAAACGGAAAGGCAGGCGCGAGAAAAAATGGAGAAAGTATAAGCTATCGCGAAAAAGAAAGCGACTATCCCAAAGGCACAAATGCGCCCGTGCCCGGAAAATGCGTGATTGGTGCGCCACACGTAAGGAGAGGGATAGGTTGTTTAGAAAAGTGAGCGACTCACGCTCATGTGTTTATTTGCACAGAAACAGGAAGGTGCGGTTGTTCCGTGAAACGGACAGCCGAAGCTTTTGTGAAAAGGGTGATCTCAACGGTAACGCCGATGGCTTAAGTCGAAGCCCATAATGTGAGAAGAAGCCTCAGTTTTCACTTGTTGGTGTTTTTCTTCCTGGCATAGGATTTTGAACAGATTGCATTGTATTATTTTTGTTTGAGAATGACGTTTTTGAAAGCGCAATTTTCAAATTTGTGGACGCGTTCCAGGTACTGCTGAGCTGCCCTTTAATATTGATGGGGGCATAAGAGGGAAATAGTCTGGCAAAACATAGTGAAGTTTGTGCTGTGCTTGCTGGCTGAGCGGTTGAGTGTTTAGCGTGGTTGTGACGTTGTGGGTTGTCAGAAATCTCTCCTAAAGACAAGTTGCAGAGTGCCTTGGAAACCGAACTTGCCAAGGACTTCTTAAGGCTGTTTGAGCTCAAGAGAAGCTGAGTCGGACGACCCCGGCTAGCAGCAACATCCCGATCCCTCCGGACAGCGGATGCAGTCCCCTGCCCTTCGGGATCTCCCTTCCCCGGCGGGGCAGTCTGTTACGTTTCTCCACCGAGAAGTGGGACAGCTGACACGGCCACCGCACAGCAACAGGCAGAACCGCGAGCGGATCGGCCATTTCGACGCCGTTCATCGGCCGCGCAACGCTTCCTCCCGCCGACAAGTCTCAACCTGATCCTGCCACGCGCCAAATGTGTGTGCGTGCGTGTGTGTGTGCAAACGCCGGCCAAGCCTGGAGCTCGTGAGAGAGGGCGCCGCCGTCGCCCGTCTGCAGGAGGTGGAGGAGATGAGGTCGGACCATCTGCGATTGAGTCATTCGTCGTGAACCAACCTGTTTGGCTCTCCCTTTCCTGTGGGGGTTTACCCTTTCCCTGTGAACGGGAAAACCTATAAAAAGCAGCGGCCGACTCCGCTGGGACAGAATACTTTGACGCGCCGTTGGCACGACGCTAGACACCAGCTGTGTGAGAGTGTCTGTAATCTCTCCGGGTCAGCCTCACTGCCCGTTTCTTCATGATGTTGCAGTAAAGGTTGTTTCGTTAAAAGACGCCTCGTCTTTGCTGGCACCTTTGATGCCGTCCGCCGTCCACGGAGCCGCCAGGCCAACGCCACAGAGGGGTGCACACCCCAAACCTAACAATTGGTGAACAGCGGTGGGACGACGACGACCAAGCCGTAACCGGGGTCGGTGGTACGACCAAGCCGTAACCGTGGTTGGAGGGACGAGCCAGGTGATACCGTCGTCCAACAACTGGTGAACAGCGGAGAGACGAGGACGACCAAGCAGTGACCGTGGTCGGTGAAACGAGCCAGGCCTGACCGAGCTGCAACATCTGGTGGGAAGAGCGGAGATGTCCCAGGCGTGACCCGTGACACAAGCAGCTAAGCGGAAAGTCGGGAGCAGTGCAACGAGCCCTGTTTGATGACTGGTTGCCTGCAGCGGAACGACTGCGTTGGATTCTTGGCTGCGAGGTTTGGTGAGTGCGGGGCTTTCTTCTACTGAGTTTTGCCAGGCTTTTGTTAAGCAGAGAACAGAGTTGGTAATTGTGTTGTCGTTGTTGCTGGGTTAATTGCAGCAAGGCAATAGTGGGCAGTAGAGAAGGCAGCACTCGGAACAGCCATGAATTTGGATTTGAAGTCGTTGCGCAAACCGAAATTGCTGGAGCTTGCGGAGGAGTTGGGTCTGAATTTGTCAGACAAACTCAGAAAACCAGAAGTGTTAAAGGCTATTCTTGCGTTGGGAGCTGAAGATGACGAGCTTTCGGAATGCCTTGAGATCATTGAAGAACGTAAGGAGAGGCTAGAAAAAGACGAGCGTGAACGTGAACGTAGGGAACGTTACGAGAAAGAGGACGCCCTTGTAAGGAAACTGATGCAGCTGGAGATTTCAGCACATCGAATGAGCGTGGAAAAGCTTAACGCTTTCAGTGCCATTCAGCGTAACGGTTCGATACCGCGAGACGGTACGCCACCGTTCCTCATCGCCGAGGATATGGCAGATTATTTGGCAGACTTCGAGAGTGTCTGTAGAAGTAAACGCTTAGAGCGAGATAGTTGGGCGCAGAAGTTGGTAACTCTTCTCTCCGCTGAAGCGTCGGAAGAAATCAAGCGATTGGCTGGCGACCGCTTGAAAAATTACGATGCACTAAAAGAGTCATTGCTGATACGGTATCAGATAACGCCTCATGATATTCGGAAGAGGTATGGGAGCGAGAAACATTGTGGCAAGTCGTACTTTGATTTGGCGTATCAGTTGAAAGCCGCTGTAAGCGAATGGCTAGACAATGCGGAAGTTCCCTAGCAAATCGAACTTGCACCGGAGTGTGAGAAACAGCTTGGGGAAGAGGCCGAGCAACGTGACCGCAGTAGTGAGATGACCAATTCTCGAACAGAAGAGCATCGTGTTACCTTGGTCGAGCCACTAGCTGAGAAGGTTAGCGCCGGCTCCAACGGCTAGAAATCCGCAGGGACGCCGTTAAGCGAAGTGGACTGCACGCCGACCCAAGTAGCTGTAGGAGATACAGTTCCATCAATTGAGAGTAGGGAACTGGCAGTAACTGAACCGCCTCTCGAGTCAGAAGCAGAAGCTTGTGGAGAATGTGGCGGAGATGGAAATCAGCTAGAAAATGAGAAAATTTCGGTTTCCGAAATCAGCTGTGTCGTAGAGCAGGGCACGCAGAAAAACGAAGTGCCGATCAAGGAAACTGCGCAGCCCGCGAGTTGTGATTAGCCAGGGCAGACCGACGAGGAGTGCGCGTCCGCTGTAGAGAGCGAGACTTGCGAAGGCGACAGTGAGCGACCAGAGCACAGTCAGAATCGTTCGTGCTCCGATACCACGCTAGGTTGTATTCGCGAAAGCAACCCCAGTGCGAACGCGGACGTAGCACACATGACCCTCACGCAATCCGAAGCGCCCCAGCTGTCGAAAGAGCTTGATCGTGCTCCAGTTAGCTCTGAGCGAGGCGACGCACTGAGTGGCGAGCCGCCAGAGCAAATGCCTAGGAGGAGGACTGATGTGACTGACGTCAGTCGTTGTTGTTCGGATTTGACTGAAAGTGAGTCATGCGCTGCTGGCCGTGATGCAGACGCGGCGCCGCACTTTGACCACTTTGACGACACCGGTGTCCTACTAACTCCGGTTACCGCTAGAACGTTGACCGCTAGCTTGCGGGAGCTTGCGCCGAAAGAAAGTAGGACTGGAGTATTCAAGCGCTGGCGACGAAAAACGCGAAAGGGCAGGCGCGAGAAAGAACGCTGCCATCGTAAGGGGAGCAAACTCCAAAGATTGCGAAAAGAAAGCAGAAAGCATGTGTTTCAGTGCTGCCGTAGAAAAAAACGGAAAGGCAGGCGCGAGAAAAAATGGAGAAAGTATAAGCTATCGCGAAAAAGAAAGCGACTATCCCAAAGGCACAAATGCGCCCGTGCCCGGAAAATGCGTGATTGGTGCGCCACACGTAAGGAGAGGGATAGGTTGTTTAGAAAAGTGAGCGACTCACGCTCATGTGTTTATTTGCACAGAAACAGGAAGGTGCGGTTGTTCCGTGAAACGGACAGCCGAAGCTTTTGTGAAAAGGGTGATCTCAACGGTAACGCCGATGGCTTAAGTCGAAGCCCATAATGTGAGAAGAAGCCTCAGTTTTCACTTGTTGGTGTTTTTCTTCCTGGCATAGGATTTTGAACAGATTGCATTGTATTATTTTTGTTTGAGAATGACGTTTTTGAAAGCGCAATTTTCAAATTTGTGGACGCGTTCCAGGTACTGCTGAGCTGCCCTTTAATATTGATGGGGGCATAAGAGGGAAATAGTCTGGCAAAACATAGTGAAGTTTGTGCTGTGCTTGCTGGCTGAGCGGTTGAGTGTTTAGCGTGGTTGTGACGTTGTGGGTTGTCAGAAATCTCTCCTAAAGACAAGTTGCAGAGTGCCTTGGAAACCGAACTTGCCAAGGACTTCTTAAGGCTGTTTGAGCTCAAGAGAAGCTGAGTCGGACGACCCCGGCTAGCAGCAACATCCCGATCCCTCCGGACAGCGGATGCAGTCCCCTGCCCTTCGGGATCTCCCTTCCCCGGCGGGGCAGTCTGTTACGTTTCTCCACCGAGAAGTGGGACAGCTGACACGGCCACCGCACAGCAACAGGCAGAACCGCGAGCGGATCGGCCATTTCGACGCCGTTCATCGGCCGCGCAACGCTTCCTCCCGCCGACAAGTCTCAACCTGATCCTGCCACGCGCCAAATGTGTGTGCGTGCGTGTGTGTGTGCAAACGCCGGCCAAGCCTGGAGCTCGTGAGAGAGGGCGCCGCCGTCGCCCGTCTGCAGGAGGTGGAGGAGATGAGGTCGGACCATCTGCGATTGAGTCATTCGTCGTGAACCAACCTGTTTGGCTCTCCCTTTCCTGTGGGGGTTTACCCTTTCCCTGTGAACGGGAAAACCTATAAAAAGCAGCGGCCGACTCCGCTGGGACAGAATACTTTGACGCGCCGTTGGCACAACGCTAGACACCAGCTGTGTGAGAGTGTCTGTAATCTCTCCGGGTCAGCCTCACTGCCCGTTTCTTCATGATGTTGCAGTAAAGGTTGTTTCGTTAAAAGACGCCTCGTCTTTGCTGGCACCTTTGATGCCGTCCGCCGTCCACGGAGCCGCCAGGCCAACGCCACAGAGGGGTGCACACCCCAAACCTAACAATTGGTGAACAGCGGTGGGACGACGACGACCAAGCCGTAACCGGGGTCGGTGGTACGACCAAGCCGTAACCGTGGTTGGAGGGACGAGCCAGGTGATACCGTCGTCCAACAACTGGTGAACAGCGGAGAGACGAGGACGACCAAGCAGTGACCGTGGTCGGTGAAACGAGCCAGGCCTGACCGAGCTGCAACATCTGGTGGGAAGAGCGGAGATGTCCCAGGCGTGACCCGTGACACAAGCAGCTAAGCGGAAAGTCGGGAGCAGTGCAACGAGCCCTGTTTGATGACTGGTTGCCTGCAGCGGAACGACTGCGTTGGATTCTTGGCTGCGAGGTTTGGTGAGTGCGGGGCTTTCTTCTACTGAGTTTTGCCAGGCTTTTGTTAAGCAGAGAACAGAGTTGGTAATTGTGTTGTCGTTGTTGCTGGGTTAATTGCAGCAAGGCAATAGTGGGCAGTAGAGAAGGCAGCACTCGGAACAGCCATGAATTTGGATTTGAAGTCGTTGCGCAAACCGAAATTGCTGGAGCTTGCGGAGGAGTTGGGTCTGAATTTGTCAGACAAACTCAGAAAACCAGAAGTGTTAAAGGCTATTCTTGCGTTGGGAGCTGAAGATGACGAGCTTTCGGAATGCCTTGAGATCATTGAAGAACGTAAGGAGAGGCTAGAAAAAGACGAGCGTGAACGTGAACGTAGGGAACGTTACGAGAAAGAGGACGCCCTTGTAAGGAAACTGATGCAGCTGGAGATTTCAGCACATCGAATGAGCGTGGAAAAGCTTAACGCTTTCAGTGCCATTCAGCGTAACGGTTCGATACCGCGAGACGGTACGCCACCGTTCCTCATCGCCGAGGATATGGCAGATTATTTGGCAGACTTCGAGAGTGTCTGTAGAAGTAAACGCTTAGAGCGAGATAGTTGGGCGCAGAAGTTGGTAACTCTTCTCTCCGCTGAAGCGTCGGAAGAAATCAAGCGATTGGCTGGCGACCGCTTGAAAAATTACGATGCACTAAAAGAGTCATTGCTGATACGGTATCAGATAACGCCTCATGATATTCGGAAGAGGTATGGGAGCGAGAAACATTGTGGCAAGTCGCACTTTGATTTGGCGTATCAGTTGAAAGCCGCTGTAAGCGAATGGCTAGACAATGCGGAAGTTCCCTAGCAAATCGAACTTGCACCGGAGTGTGAGAAACAGCTTGGGGAAGAGGCCGAGCAACGTGACCGCAGTAGTGAGATGACCAATTCTCGAACAGAAGAGCATCGTGTTACCTTGGTCGAGCCACTAGCTGAGAAGGTTAGCGCCGGCTCCAACGGCTAGAAATCCGCAGGGACGCCGTTAAGCGAAGTGGACTGCACGCCGACCCAAGTAGCTGTAGGAGATACAGTTCCATCAATTGAGAGTAGGGAACTGGCAGTAACTGAACCGCCTCTCGAGTCAGAAGCAGAAGCTTGTGGAGAATGTGGCGGAGATGGAAATCAGCTAGAAAATGAGAAAATTTCGGTTTCCGAAATCAGCTGTGTCGTAGAGCAGGGCACGCAGAAAAACGAAGTGCCGATCAAGGAAACTGCGCAGCCCGCGAGTTGTGATTAGCCAGGGCAGACCGACGAGGAGTGCGCGTCCGCTGTAGAGAGCGAGACTTGCGAAGGCGACAGTGAGCGACCAGAGCACAGTCAGAATCGTTCGTGCTCCGATACCACGCTAGGTTGTATTCGCGAAAGCAACCCCAGTGCGAACGCGGACGTAGCACACATGACCCTCACGCAATCCGAAGCGCCCCAGCTGTCGAAAGAGCTTGATCGTGCTCCAGTTAGCTCTGAGCGAGGCGACGCACTGAGTGGCGAGCCGCCAGAGCAAATGCCTAGGAGGAGGACTGATGTGACTGACGTCAGTCGTTGTTGTTCGGATTTGACTGAAAGTGAGTCATGCGCTGCTGGCCGTGATGCAGACGCGGCGCCGCACTTTGACCACTTTGACGACACCGGTGTCCTACTAACTCCGGTTACCGCTAGAACGTTGACCGCTAGCTTGCGGGAGCTTGCGCCGAAAGAAAGTAGGACTGGAGTATTCAAGCGCTGGCGACGAAAAACGCGAAAGGGCAGGCGCGAGAAAGAACGCTGCCATCGTAAGGGGAGCAAACTCCAAAGATTGCGAAAAGAAAGCAGAAAGCATGTGTTTCAGTGCTGCCGTAGAAAAAAACGGAAAGGCAGGCGCGAGAAAAAATGGAGAAAGTATAAGCTATCGCGAAAAAGAAAGCGACTATCCCAAAGGCACAAATGCGCCCGTGCCCGGAAAATGCGTGATTGGTGCGCCACACGTAAGGAGAGGGATAGGTTGTTTAGAAAAGTGAGCGACTCACGCTCATGTGTTTATTTGCACAGAAACAGGAAGGTGCGGTTGTTCCGTGAAACGGACAGCCGAAGCTTTTGTGAAAAGGGTGATCTCAACGGTAACGCCGATGGCTTAAGTCGAAGCCCATAATGTGAGAAGAAGCCTCAGTTTTCACTTGTTGGTGTTTTTCTTCCTGGCATAGGATTTTGAACAGATTGCATTGTATTATTTTTGTTTGAGAATGACGTTTTTGAAAGCGCAATTTTCAAATTTGTGGACGCGTTCCAGGTACTGCTGAGCTGCCCTTTAATATTGATGGGGGCATAAGAGGGAAATAGTCTGGCAAAACATAGTGAAGTTTGTGCTGTGCTTGCTGGCTGAGCGGTTGAGTGTTTAGCGTGGTTGTGACGTTGTGGGTTGTCAGAAATCTCTCCTAAAGACAAGTTGCAGAGTGCCTTGGAAACCGAACTTGCCAAGGACTTCTTAAGGCTGTTTGAGCTCAAGAGAAGCTGAGTCGGACGACCCCGGCTAGCAGCAACATCCCGATCCCTCCGGACAGCGGATGCAGTCCCCTGCCCTTCGGGATCTCCCTTCCCCGGCGGGGCAGTCTGTTACGTTTCTCCACCGAGAAGTGGGACAGCTGACACGGCCACCGCACAGCAACAGGCAGAACCGCGAGCGGATCGGCCATTTCGACGCCGTTCATCGGCCGCGCAACGCTTCCTCCCGCCGACAAGTCTCAACGTGATCCTGCCACGCGCCAAATGTGTGTGCGTGCGTGTGTGTGTGCAAACGCCGGCCAAGCCTGGAGCTCGTGAGAGAGGGCGCCGCCGTCGCCCGTCTGCAGGAGGTGGAGGAGATGAGGTCGGACCATCTGCGATTGAGTCATTCGTCGTGAACCAACCTGTTTGGCTCTCCCTTTCCTGTGGGGGTTTACCCTTTCCCTGTGAACGGGAAAACCTATAAAAAGCAGCGGCCGACTCCGCTGGGACAGAATACTTTGACGCGCCGTTGGCACGACGCTAGACACCAGCTGTGTGAGAGTGTCTGTAATCTCTCCGGGTCAGCCTCACTGCCCGTTTCTTCATGATGTTGCAGTAAAGGTTGTTTCGTTAAAAGACGCCTCGTCTTTGCTGGCACCTTTGATGCCGTCCGCCGTCCACGGAGCCGCCAGGCCAACGCCACAGAGGGGTGCACACCCCAAACCTAACAATTGGTGAACAGCGGTGGGACGACGACGACCAAGCCGTAACCGGGGTCGGTGGTACGACCAAGCCGTAACCGTGGTTGGAGGGGCGAGCCAGGTGATACCGTCGTCCAACAACTGGTGAACAGCGGAGAGACGAGGACGACCAAGCAGTGACCGTGGTCGGTGAAACGAGCCAGGCCTGACCGAGGTGCAACATCTGGTGGGAAGAGCGGAGATGTCCCAGGCGTGACCCGTGACACAAGCAGCTAAGCGGAAAGTCGGGAGCAGTGCAACGAGCCCTGTTTGATGAATGGTTGCCTGCAGCGGAACGACTGCGTTGGATTCTTGGCTGCGAGGTTTGGTGAGTGCGGGACTTTCTTCTACTGAGTTTTGCCAGGCTTTTGTTAAGCAGAGAACAGAGTTGGTAATTGTGTTGTCGTTGTTGCTGGGTTAATTGCAGCAAGGCAATAGTGGGCAGTAGAGAAGGCAGCACTCGGAACAGCCATGAATTTGGATTTGAAGTCGTTGCGCAAACCGAAATTGCTGGAGCTTGCGGAGGAGTTGGGTCTGAATTTGTCAGACAAACTCAGAAAACCAGAAGTGTTAAAGGCTATTCTTGCGTTGGGAGCTGAAGATGACGAGCTTTCGGAATGCCTTGAGATCATTGAAGAACGTAAGGAGAGGCTAGAAAAAGACGAGCGTGAACGTGAACGTAGGGAACGTTACGAGAAAGAGGACGCCCTTGTAAGGAAACTGATGCAGCTGGAGATTTCAGCACATCGAATGAGCGTGGAAAAGCTTAACGCTTTCAGTGCCATTCAGCGTAACGGTTCGATACCGCGAGACGGTACGCCACCGTTCCTCATCGCCGAGGATATGGCAGATTATTTGGCAGACTTCGAGAGTGTCTGTAGAAGTAAACGCTTAGAGCGAGATAGTTGGGCGCAGAAGTTGGTAACTCTTCTCTCCGCTGAAGCGTCGGAAGAAATCAAGCGATTGGCTGGCGACCGCTTGAAAAATTACGATGCACTAAAAGAGTCATTGCTGATACGGTATCAGATAACGCCTCATGATATTCGGAAGAGGTATGGGAGCGAGAAACATTGTGGCAAGTCGCACTTTGATTTGGCGTATCAGTTGAAAGCCGCTGTAAGCGAATGGCTAGACAATGCGGAAGTTCCCTAGCAAATCGAACTTGCACCGGAGTGTGAGAAACAGCTTGGGGAAGAGGCCGAGCAACGTGACCGCAGTAGTGAGATGACCAATTCTCGAACAGAAGAGCATCGTGTTACCTTGGTCGAGCCACTAGCTGAGAAGGTTAGCGCCGGCTCCAACGGCTAGAAATCCGCAGGGACGCCGTTAAGCGAAGTGGACTGCACGCCGACCCAAGTAGCTGTAGGAGATACAGTTCCATCAATTGAGAGTAGGGAACTGGCAGTAACTGAACCGCCTCTCGAGTCAGAAGCAGAAGCTTGTGGAGAATGTGGCGGAGATGGAAATCAGCTAGAAAATGAGAAAATTTCGGTTTCCGAAATCAGCTGTGTCGTAGAGCAGGGCACGCAGAAAAACGAAGTGCCGATCAAGGAAACTGCGCAGCCCGCGAGTTGTGATTAGCCAGGGCAGACCGACGAGGAGTGCGCGTCCGCTGTAGAGAGCGAGACTTGCGAAGGCGACAGTGAGCGACCAGAGCACAGTCAGAATCGTTCGTGCTCCGATACCACGCTAGGTTGTATTCGCGAAAGCAACCCCAGTGCGAACGCGGACGTAGCACACATGACCCTCACGCAATCCGAAGCGCCCCAGCTGTCGAAAGAGCTTGATCGTGCTCCAGTTAGCTCTGAGCGAGGCGACGCACTGAGTGGCGAGCCGCCAGAGCAAATGCCTAGGAGGAGGACTGATGTGACTGACGTCAGTCGTTGTTGTTCGGATTTGACTGAAAGTGAGTCATGCGCTGCTGGCCGTGATGCAGACGCGGCGCCGCACTTTGACCACTTTGACGACACCGGTGTCCTACTAACTCCGGTTACCGCTAGAACGTTGACCGCTAGCTTGCGGGAGCTTGCGCCGAAAGAAAGTAGGACTGGAGTATTCAAGCGCTGGCGACGAAAAACGCGAAAGGGCAGGCGCGAGAAAGAACGCTGCCATCGTAAGGGGAGCAAACTCCAAAGATTGCGAAAAGAAAGCAGAAAGCATGTGTTTCAGTGCTGCCGTAGAAAAAAACGGAAAGGCAGGCGCGAGAAAAAATGGAGAAAGTATAAGCTATCGCGAAAAAGAAAGCGACTATCCCAAAGGCACAAATGCGCCCGTGCCCGGAAAATGCGTGATTGGTGCGCCACACGTAAGGAGAGGGATAGGTTGTTTAGAAAAGTGAGCGACTCACGCTCATGTGTTTATTTGCACAGAAACAGGAAGGTGCGGTTGTTCCGTGAAACGGACAGCCGAAGCTTTTGTGAAAAGGGTGATCTCAACGGTAACGCCGATGGCTTAAGTCGAAGCCCATAATGTGAGAAGAAGCCTCAGTTTTCACTTGTTGGTGTTTTTCTTCCTGGCATAGGATTTTGAACAGATTGCATTGTATTATTTTTGTTTGAGAATGACGTTTTTGAAAGCGCAATTTTCAAATTTGTGGACGCGTTCCAGGTACTGCTGAGCTGCCCTTTAATATTGATGGGGGCATAAGAGGGAAATAGTCTGGCAAAACATAGTGAAGTTTGTGCTGTGCTTGCTGGCTGAGCGGTTGAGTGTTTAGCGTGGTTGTGACGTTGTGGGTTGTCAGAAATCTCTCCTAAAGACAAGTTGCAGAGTGCCTTGGAAACCGAACTTGCCAAGGACTTCTTAAGGCTGTTTGAGCTCAAGAGAAGCTGAGTCGGACGACCCCGGCTAGCAGCAACATCCCGATCCCTCCGGACAGCGGATGCAGTCCCCTGCCCTTCGGGATCTCCCTTCCCCGGCGGGGCAGTCTGTTACGTTTCTCCACCGAGAAGTGGGACAGCTGACACGGCCACCGCACAGCAACAGGCAGAACCGCGAGCGGATCGGCCATTTCGACGCCGTTCATCGGCCGCGCAACGCTTCCTCCCGCCGACAAGTCTCAACGTGATCCTGCCACGCGCCAAATGTGTGTGCGTGCGTGTGTGTGTGCAAACGCCGGCCAAGCCTGGAGCTCGTGAGAGAGGGCGCCGCCGTCGCCCGTCTGCAGGAGGTGGAGGAGATGAGGTCGGACCATCTGCGATTGAGTCATTCGTCGTGAACCAACCTGTTTGGCTCTCCCTTTCCTGTGGGGGTTTACCCTTTCCCTGTGAACGGGAAAACCTATAAAAAGCAGCGGCCGACTCCGCTGGGACAGAATACTTTGACGCGCCGTTGGCACGACGCTAGACACCAGCTGTGTGAGAGTGTCTGTAATCTCTCCGGGTCAGCCTCACTGCCCGTTTCTTCATGATGTTGCAGTAAAGGTTGTTTCGTTAAAAGACGCCTCGTCTTTGCTGGCACCTTTGATGCCGTCCGCCGTCCACGGAGCCGCCAGGCCAACGCCACAGAGGGGTGCACACCCCAAACCTAACAATTGGTGAACAGCGGTGGGACGACGACGACCAAGCCGTAACCGGGGTCGGTGGTACGACCAAGCCGTAACCGTGGTTGGAGGGGCGAGCCAGGTGATACCGTCGTCCAACAACTGGTGAACAGCGGAGAGACGAGGACGACCAAGCAGTGACCGTGGTCGGTGAAACGAGCCAGGCCTGACCGAGGTGCAACATCTGGTGGGAAGAGCGGAGATGTCCCAGGCGTGACCCGTGACACAAGCAGCTAAGCGGAAAGTCGGGAGCAGTGCAACGAGCCCTGTTTGATGAATGGTTGCCTGCAGCGGAACGACTGCGTTGGATTCTTGGCTGCGAGGTTTGGTGAGTGCGGGACTTTCTTCTACTGAGTTTTGCCAGGCTTTTGTTAAGCAGAGAACAGAGTTGGTAATTGTGTTGTCGTTGTTGCTGGGTTAATTGCAGCAAGGCAATAGTGGGCAGTAGAGAAGGCAGCACTCGGAACAGCCATGAATTTGGATTTGAAGTCGTTGCGCAAACCGAAATTGCTGGAGCTTGCGGAGGAGTTGGGTCTGAATTTGTCAGACAAACTCAGAAAACCAGAAGTGTTAAAGGCTATTCTTGCGTTGGGAGCTGAAGATGACGAGCTTTCGGAATGCCTTGAGATCATTGAAGAACGTAAGGAGAGGCTAGAAAAAGACGAGCGTGAACGTGAACGTAGGGAACGTTACGAGAAAGAGGACGCCCTTGTAAGGAAACTGATGCAGCTGGAGATTTCAGCACATCGAATGAGCGTGGAAAAGCTTAACGCTTTCAGTGCCATTCAGCGTAACGGTTCGATACCGCGAGACGGTACGCCACCGTTCCTCATCGCCGAGGATATGGCAGATTATTTGGCAGACTTCGAGAGTGTCTGTAGAAGTAAACGCTTAGAGCGAGATAGTTGGGCGCAGAAGTTGGTAACTCTTCTCTCCGCTGAAGCGTCGGAAGAAATCAAGCGATTGGCTGGCGACCGCTTGAAAAATTACGATGCACTAAAAGAGTCATTGCTGATACGGTATCAGATAACGCCTCATGATATTCGGAAGAGGTATGGGAGCGAGAAACATTGTGGCAAGTCGTACTTTGATTTGGCGTATCAGTTGAAAGCCGCTGTAAGCGAATGGCTAGACAATGCGGAAGTTCCCTAGCAAATCGAACTTGCACCGGAGTGTGAGAAACAGCTTGGGGAAGAGGCCGAGCAACGTGACCGCAGTAGTGAGATGACCAATTCTCGAACAGAAGAGCATCGTGTTACCTTGGTCGAGCCACTAGCTGAGAAGGTTAGCGCCGGCTCCAACGGCTAGAAATCCGCAGGGACGCCGTTAAGCGAAGTGGACTGCACGCCGACCCAAGTAGCTGTAGGAGATACAGTTCCATCAATTGAGAGTAGGGAACTGGCAGTAACTGAACCGCCTCTCGAGTCAGAAGCAGAAGCTTGTGGAGAATGTGGCGGAGATGGAAATCAGCTAGAAAATGAGAAAATTTCGGTTTCCGAAATCAGCTGTGTCGTAGAGCAGGGCACGCAGAAAAACGAAGTGCCGATCAAGGAAACTGCGCAGCCCGCGAGTTGTGATTAGCCAGGGCAGACCGACGAGGAGTGCGCGTCCGCTGTAGAGAGCGAGACTTGCGAAGGCGACAGTGAGCGACCAGAGCACAGTCAGAATCGTTCGTGCTCCGATGCCACGCTAGGTTGTATTCGCGAAAGCAACCCCAGTGCGAACGCGGACGTAGCACACATGACCCTCACGCAATCCGAAGCGCCCCAGCTGTCGAAAGAGCTTGATCGTGCTCCAGTTAGCTCTGAGCGAGGCGACGCACTGAGTGGCGAGCCGCCAGAGCAAATGCCTAGGAGGAGGACTGATGTGACTGACGTCAGTCGTTGTTGTTCGGATTTGACTGAAAGTGAGTCATGCGCTGCTGGCCGTGATGCAGACGCGGCGCCGCACTTTGACCACTTTGACGACACCGGTGTCCTACTAACTCCGGTTACCGCTAGAACGTTGACCGCTAGCTTGCGGGAGCTTGCGCCGAAAGAAAGTAGGACTGGAGTATTCAAGCGCTGGCGACGAAAAACGCGAAAGGGCAGGCGCGAGAAAGAACGCTGCCATCGTAAGGGGAGCAAACTCCAAAGATTGCGAAAAGAAAGCAGAAAGCATGTGTTTCAGTGCTGCCGTAGAAAAAAACGGAAAGGCAGGCGCGAGAAAAAATGGAGAAAGTATAAGCTATCGCGAAAAAGAAAGCGACTATCCCAAAGGCACAAATGCGCCCGTGCCCGGAAAATGCGTGATTGGTGCGCCACACGTAAGGAGAGGGATAGGTTGTTTAGAAAAGTGAGCGACTCACGCTCATGTGTTTATTTGCACAGAAACAGGAAGGTGCGGTTGTTCCGTGAAACGGACAGCCGAAGCTTTTGTGAAAAGGGTGATCTCAACGGTAACGCCGATGGCTTAAGTCGAAGCCCATAATGTGAGAAGAAGCCTCAGTTTTCACTTGTTGGTGTTTTTCTTCCTGGCATAGGATTTTGAACAGATTGCATTGTATTATTTTTGTTTGAGAATGACGTTTTTGAAAGCGCAATTTTCAAATTTGTGGACGCGTTCCAGGTACTGCTGAGCTGCCCTTTAATATTGATGGGGGCATAAGAGGGAAATAGTCTGGCAAAACATAGTGAAGTTTGTGCTGTGCTTGCTGGCTGAGCGGTTGAGTGTTTAGCGTGGTTGTGACGTTGTGGGTTGTCAGAAATCTCTCCTAAAGACAAGTTGCAGAGTGCCTTGGAAACCGAACTTGCCAAGGACTTCTTAAGGCTGTTTGAGCTCAAGAGAAGCTGAGTCGGACGACCCCGGCTAGCAGCAACATCCCGATCCCTCCGGACAGCGGATGCAGTCCCCTGCCCTTCGGGATCTCCCTTCCCCGGCGGGGCAGTCTGTTACGTTTCTCCACCGAGAAGTGGGACAGCTGACACGGCCACCGCACAGCAACAGGCAGAACCGCGAGCGGATCGGCCATTTCGACGCCGTTCATCGGCCGCGCAACGCTTCCTCCCGCCGACAAGTCTCAACCTGATCCTGCCACGCGCCAAATGTGTGTGCGTGCGTGTGTGTGTGCAAACGCCGGCCAAGCCTGGAGCTCGTGAGAGAGGGCGCCGCCGTCGCCCGTCTGCAGGAGGTGGAGGAGATGAGGTCGGACCATCTGCGATTGAGTCATTCGTCGTGAACCAACCTGTTTGGCTCTCCCTTTCCTGTGGGGGTTTACCCTTTCCCTGTGAACGGGAAAACCTATAAAAAGCAGCGGCCGACTCCGCTGGGACAGAATACTTTGACGCGCCGTTGGCACGACGCTAGACACCAGCTGTGTGAGAGTGTCTGTAATCTCTCCGGGTCAGCCTCACTGCCCGTTTCTTCATGATGTTGCAGTAAAGGTTGTTTCGTTAAAAGACGCCTCGTCTTTGCTGGCACCTTTGATGCCGTCCGCCGTCCACGGAGCCGCCAGGCCAACGCCACAGAGGGGTGCACACCCCAAACCTAACAATTGGTGAACAGCGGTGGGACGACGACGACCAAGCCGTAACCGGGGTCGGTGGTACGACCAAGCCGTAACCGTGGTTGGAGGGACGAGCCAGGTGATACCGTCGTCCAACAACTGGTGAACAGCGGAGAGACGAGGACGACCAAGCAGTGACCGTGGTCGGTGAAACGAGCCAGGCCTGACCGAGCTGCAACATCTGGTGGGAAGAGCGGAGATGTCCCAGGCGTGACCCGTGACACAAGCAGCTAAGCGGAAAGTCGGGAGCAGTGCAACGAGCCCTGTTTGATGACTGGTTGCCTGCAGCGGAACGACTGCGTTGGATTCTTGGCTGCGAGGTTTGGTGAGTGCGGGGCTTTCTTCTACTGAGTTTTGCCAGGCTTTTGTTAAGCAGAGAACAGAGTTGGTAATTGTGTTGTCGTTGTTGCTGGGTTAATTGCAGCAAGGCAATAGTGGGCAGTAGAGAAGGCAGCACTCGGAACAGCCATGAATTTGGATTTGAAGTCGTTGCGCAAACCGAAATTGCTGGAGCTTGCGGAGGAGTTGGGTCTGAATTTGTCAGACAAACTCAGAAAACCAGAAGTGTTAAAGGCTATTCTTGCGTTGGGAGCTGAAGATGACGAGCTTTCGGAATGCCTTGAGATCATTGAAGAACGTAAGGAGAGGCTAGAAAAAGACGAGCGTGAACGTGAACGTAGGGAACGTTACGAGAAAGAGGACGCCCTTGTAAGGAAACTGATGCAGCTGGAGATTTCAGCACATCGAATGAGCGTGGACGGTGGAAAAGCTTAACGCTTTCAGTGCCATTCAGCGTAACGGTTCGATACCGCGAGACGGTACGCCACCGTTCCTCATCGCCGAGGATATGGCAGATTATTTGGCAGACTTCGAGAGTGTCTGTAGAAGTAAACGCTTAGAGCGAGATAGTTGGGCGCAGAAGTTGGTAACTCTTCTCTCCGCTGAAGCGTCGGAAGAAATCAAGCGATTGGCTGGCGACCGCTTGAAAAATTACGATGCACTAAAAGAGTCATTGCTGATACGGTATCAGATAACGCCTCATGATATTCGGAAGAGGTATGGGAGCGAGAAACATTGTGGCAAGTCGCACTTTGATTTGGCGTATCAGTTGAAAGCCGCTGTAAGCGAATGGCTAGACAATGCGGAAGTTCCCTAGCAAATCGAACTTGCACCGGAGTGTGAGAAACAGCTTGGGGAAGAGGCCGAGCAACGTGACCGCAGTAGTGAGATGACCAATTCTCGAACAGAAGAGCATCGTGTTACCTTGGTCGAGCCACTAGCTGAGAAGGTTAGCGCCGGCTCCAACGGCTAGAAATCCGCAGGGACGCCGTTAAGCGAAGTGGACTGCACGCCGACCCAAGTAGCTGTAGGAGATACAGTTCCATCAATTGAGAGTAGGGAACTGGCAGTAACTGAACCGCCTCTCGAGTCAGAAGCAGAAGCTTGTGGAGAATGTGGCGGAGATGGAAATCAGCTAGAAAATGAGAAAATTTCGGTTTCCGAAATCAGCTGTGTCGTAGAGCAGGGCACGCAGAAAAACGAAGTGCCGATCAAGGAAACTGCGCAGCCCGCGAGTTGTGATTAGCCAGGGCAGACCGACGAGGAGTGCGCGTCCGCTGTAGAGAGCGAGACTTGCGAAGGCGACAGTGAGCGACCAGAGCACAGTCAGAATCGTTCGTGCTCCGATACCACGCTAGGTTGTATTCGCGAAAGCAACCCCAGTGCGAACGCGGACGTAGCACACATGACCCTCACGCAATCCGAAGCGCCCCAGCTGTCGAAAGAGCTTGATCGTGCTCCAGTTAGCTCTGAGCGAGGCGACGCACTGAGTGGCGAGCCGCCAGAGCAAATGCCTAGGAGGAGGACTGATGTGACTGACGTCAGTCGTTGTTGTTCGGATTTGACTGAAAGTGAGTCATGCGCTGCTGGCCGTGATGCAGACGCGGCGCCGCACTTTGACCACTTTGACGACACCGGTGTCCTACTAACTCCGGTTACCGCTAGAACGTTGACCGCTAGCTTGCGGGAGCTTGCGCCGAAAGAAAGTAGGACTGGAGTATTCAAGCGCTGGCGACGAAAAACGCGAAAGGGCAGGCGCGAGAAAGAACGCTGCCATCGTAAGGGGAGCAAACTCCAAAGATTGCGAAAAGAAAGCAGAAAGCATGTGTTTCAGTGCTGCCGTAGAAAAAAACGGAAAGGCAGGCGCGAGAAAAAATGGAGAAAGTATAAGCTATCGCGAAAAAGAAAGCGACTATCCCAAAGGCACAAATGCGCCCGTGCCCGGAAAATGCGTGATTGGTGCGCCACACGTAAGGAGAGGGATAGGTTGTTTAGAAAAGTGAGCGACTCACGCTCATGTGTTTATTTGCACAGAAACAGGAAGGTGCGGTTGTTCCGTGAAACGGACAGCCGAAGCTTTTGTGAAAAGGGTGATCTCAACGGTAACGCCGATGGCTTAAGTCGAAGCCCATAATGTGAGAAGAAGCCTCAGTTTTCACTTGTTGGTGTTTTTCTTCCTGGCATAGGATTTTGAACAGATTGCATTGTATTATTTTTGTTTGAGAATGACGTTTTTGAAAGCGCAATTTTCAAATTTGTGGACGCGTTCCAGGTACTGCTGAGCTGCCCTTTAATATTGATGGGGGCATAAGAGGGAAATAGTCTGGCAAAACATAGTGAAGTTTGTGCTGTGCTTGCTGGCTGAGCGGTTGAGTGTTTAGCGTGGTTGTGACGTTGTGGGTTGTCAGAAATCTCTCCTAAAGACAAGTTGCAGAGTGCCTTGGAAACCGAACTTGCCAAGGACTTCTTAAGGCTGTTTGAGCTCAAGAGAAGCTGAGTCGGACGACCCCGGCTAGCAGCAACATCCCGATCCCTCCGGACAGCGGATGCAGTCCCCTGCCCTTCGGGATCTCCCTTCCCCGGCGGGGCAGTCTGTTACGTTTCTCCACCGAGAAGTGGGACAGCTGACACGGCCACCGCACAGCAACAGGCAGAACCGCGAGCGGATCGGCCATTTCGACGCCGTTCATCGGCCGCGCAACGCTTCCTCCCGCCGACAAGTCTCAACGTGATCCTGCCACGCGCCAAATGTGTGTGCGTGCGTGTGTGTGTGCAAACGCCGGCCAAGCCTGGAGCTCGTGAGAGAGGGCGCCGCCGTCGCCCGTCTGCAGGAGGTGGAGGAGATGAGGTCGGACCATCTGCGATTGAGTCATTCGTCGTGAACCAACCTGTTTGGCTCTCCCTTTCCTGTGGGGGTTTACCCTTTCCCTGTGAACGGGAAAACCTATAAAAAGCAGCGGCCGACTCCGCTGGGACAGAATACTTTGACGCGCCGTTGGCACGACGCTAGACACCAGCTGTGTGAGAGTGTCTGTAATCTCTCCGGGTCAGCCTCACTGCCCGTTTCTTCATGATGTTGCAGTAAAGGTTGTTTCGTTAAAAGACGCCTCGTCTTTGCTGGCACCTTTGATGCCGTCCGCCGTCCACGGAGCCGCCAGGCCAACGCCACAGAGGGGTGCACACCCCAAACCTAACAATTGGTGAACAGCGGTGGGACGACGACGACCAAGCCGTAACCGGGGTCGGTGGTACGACCAAGCCGTAACCGTGGTTGGAGGGACGAGCCAGGTGATACCGTCGTCCAACAACTGGTGAACAGCGGAGAGACGAGGACGACCAAGCAGTGACCGTGGTCGGTGAAACGAGCCAGGCCTGACCGAGGTGCAACATCTGGTGGGAAGAGCGGAGATGTCCCAGGCGTGACCCGTGACACAAGCAGCTAAGCGGAAAGTCGGGAGCAGTGCAACGAGCCCTGTTTGATGACTGGTTGCCTGCAGCGGAACGACTGCGTTGGATTCTTGGCTGCGAGGTTTGGTGAGTGCGGGGCTTTCTTCTACTGAGTTTTGCCAGGCTTTTGTTAAGCAGAGAACAGAGTTGGTAATTGTGTTGTCGTTGTTGCTGGGTTAATTGCAGCAAGGCAATAGTGGGCAGTAGAGAAGGCAGCACTCGGAACAGCCATGAATTTGGATTTGAAGTCGTTGCGCAAACCGAAATTGCTGGAGCTTGCGGAGGAGTTGGGTCTGAATTTGTCAGACAAACTCAGAAAACCAGAAGTGTTAAAGGCTATTCTTGCGTTGGGAGCTGAAGATGACGAGCTTTCGGAATGCCTTGAGATCATTGAAGAACGTAAGGAGAGGCTAGAAAAAGACGAGCGTGAACGTGAACGTAGGGAACGTTACGAGAAAGAGGACGCCCTTGTAAGGAAACTGATGCAGCTGGAGATTTCAGCACATCGAATGAGCGTGGAAAAGCTTAACGCTTTCAGTGCCATTCAGCGTAACGGTTCGATACCGCGAGACGGTACGCCACCGTTCCTCATCGCCGAGGATATGGCAGATTATTTGGCAGACTTCGAGAGTGTCTGTAGAAGTAAACGCTTAGAGCGAGATAGTTGGGCGCAGAAGTTGGTAACTCTTCTCTCCGCTGAAGCGTCGGAAGAAATCAAGCGATTGGCTGGCGACCGCTTGAAAAATTACGATGCACTAAAAGAGTCATTGCTGATACGGTATCAGATAACGCCTCATGATATTCGGAAGAGGTATGGGAGCGAGAAACATTGTGGCAAGTCGTACTTTGATTTGGCGTATCAGTTGAAAGCCGCTGTAAGCGAATGGCTAGACAATGCGGAAGTTCCCTAGCAAATCGAACTTGCACCGGAGTGTGAGAAACAGCTTGGGGAAGAGGCCGAGCAACGTGACCGCAGTAGTGAGATGACCAATTCTCGAACAGAAGAGCATCGTGTTACCTTGGTCGAGCCACTAGCTGAGAAGGTTAGCGCCGGCTCCAACGGCTAGAAATCCGCAGGGACGCCGTTAAGCGAAGTGGACTGCACGCCGACCCAAGTAGCTGTAGGAGATACAGTTCCATCAATTGAGAGTAGGGAACTGGCAGTAACTGAACCGCCTCTCGAGTCAGAAGCAGAAGCTTGTGGAGAATGTGGCGGAGATGGAAATCAGCTAGAAAATGAGAAAATTTCGGTTTCCGAAATCAGCTGTGTCGTAGAGCAGGGCACGCAGAAAAACGAAGTGCCGATCAAGGAAACTGCGCAGCCCGCGAGTTGTGATTAGCCAGGGCAGACCGACGAGGAGTGCGCGTCCGCTGTAGAGAGCGAGACTTGCGAAGGCGACAGTGAGCGACCAGAGCACAGTCAGAATCGTTCGTGCTCCGATACCACGCTAGGTTGTATTCGCGAAAGCAACCCCAGTGCGAACGCGGACGTAGCACACATGACCCTCACGCAATCCGAAGCGCCCCAGCTGTCGAAAGAGCTTGATCGTGCTCCAGTTAGCTCTGAGCGAGGCGACGCACTGAGTGGCGAGCCGCCAGAGCAAATGCCTAGGAGGAGGACTGATGTGACTGACGTCAGTCGTTGTTGTTCGGATTTGACTGAAAGTGAGTCATGCGCTGCTGGCCGTGATGCAGACGCGGCGCCGCACTTTGACCACTTTGACGACAGCGGTGTCCTACTAACTCCGGTTACCGCTAGAACGTTGACCGCTAGCTTGCGGGAGCTTGCGCCGAAAGAAAGTAGGACTGGAGTATTCAAGCGCTGGCGACGAAAAACGCGAAAGGGCAGGCGCGAGAAAGAACGCTGCCATCGTAAGGGGAGCAAACTCCAAAGATTGCGAAAAGAAAGCAGAAAGCATGTGTTTCAGTGCTGCCGTAGAAAAAAACGGAAAGGCAGGCGCGAGAAAAAATGGAGAAAGTATAAGCTATCGCGAAAAAGAAAGCGACTATCCCAAAGGCACAAATGCGCCCGTGCCCGGAAAATGCGTGATTGGTGCGCCACACGTAAGGAGAGGGATAGGTTGTTTAGAAAAGTGAGCGACTCACGCTCATGTGTTTATTTGCACAGAAACAGGAAGGTGCGGTTGTTCCGTGAAACGGACAGCCGAAGCTTTTGTGAAAAGGGTGATCTCAACGGTAACGCCGATGGCTTAAGTCGAAGCCCATAATGTGAGAAGAAGCCTCAGTTTTCACTTGTTGGTGTTTTTCTTCCTGGCATAGGATTTTGAACAGATTGCATTGTATTATTTTTGTTTGAGAATGACGTTTTTGAAAGCGCAATTTTCAAATTTGTGGACGCGTTCCAGGTACTGCTGAGCTGCCCTTTAATATTGATGGGGGCATAAGAGGGAAATAGTCTGGCAAAACATAGTGAAGTTTGTGCTGTGCTTGCTGGCTGAGCGGTTGAGTGTTTAGCGTGGTTGTGACGTTGTGGGTTGTCAGAAATCTCTCCTAAAGACAAGTTGCAGAGTGCCTTGGAAACCGAACTTGCCAAGGACTTCTTAAGGCTGTTTGAGCTCAAGAGAAGCTGAGTCGGACGACCCCGGCTAGCAGCAACATCCCGATCCCTCCGGACAGCGGATGCAGTCCCCTGCCCTTCGGGATCTCCCTTCCCCGGCGGGGCAGTCTGTTACGTTTCTCCACCGAGAAGTGGGACAGCTGACACGGCCACCGCACAGCAACAGGCAGAACCGCGAGCGGATCGGCCATTTCGACGCCGTTCATCGGCCGCGCAACGCTTCCTCCCGCCGACAAGTCTCAACGTGATCCTGCCACGCGCCAAATGTGTGTGCGTGCGTGTGTGTGTGCAAACGCCGGCCAAGCCTGGAGCTCGTGAGAGAGGGCGCCGCCGTCGCCCGTCTGCAGGAGGTGGAGGAGATGAGGTCGGACCATCTGCGATTGAGTCATTCGTCGTGAACCAACCTGTTTGGCTCTCCCTTTCCTGTGGGGGTTTACCCTTTCCCTGTGAACGGGAAAACCTATAAAAAGCAGCGGCCGACTCCGCTGGGACAGAATACTTTGACGCGCCGTTGGCACGACGCTAGACACCAGCTGTGTGAGAGTGTCTGTAATCTCTCCGGGTCAGCCTCACTGCCCGTTTCTTCATGATGTTGCAGTAAAGGTTGTTTCGTTAAAAGACGCCTCGTCTTTGCTGGCACCTTTGATGCCGTCCGCCGTCCACGGAGCCGCCAGGCCAACGCCACAGAGGGGTGCACACCCCAAACCTAACAATTGGTGAACAGCGGTGGGACGACGACGACCAAGCCGTAACCGGGGTCGGTGGTACGACCAAGCCGTAACCGTGGTTGGAGGGACGAGCCAGGTGATACCGTCGTCCAACAACTGGTGAACAGCGGAGAGACGAGGACGACCAAGCAGTGACCGTGGTCGGTGAAACGAGCCAGGCCTGACCGAGGTGCAACATCTGGTGGGAAGAGCGGAGATGTCCCAGGCGTGACCCGTGACACAAGCAGCTAAGCGGAAAGTCGGGAGCAGTGCAACGAGCCCTGTTTGATGACTGGTTGCCTGCAGCGGAACGACTGCGTTGGATTCTTGGCTGCGAGGTTTGGTGAGTGCGGGACTTTCTTCTACTGAGTTTTGCCAGGCTTTTGTTAAGCAGAGAACAGAGTTGGTAATTGTGTTGTCGTTGTTGCTGGGTTAATTGCAGCAAGGCAATAGTGGGCAGTAGAGAAGGCAGCACTCGGAACAGCCATGAATTTGGATTTGAAGTCGTTGCGCAAACCGAAATTGCTGGAGCTTGCGGAGGAGTTGGGTCTGAATTTGTCAGACAAACTCAGAAAACCAGAAGTGTTAAAGGCTATTCTTGCGTTGGGAGCTGAAGATGACGAGCTTTCGGAATGCCTTGAGATCATTGAAGAACGTAAGGAGAGGCTAGAAAAAGACGAGCGTGAACGTGAACGTAGGGAACGTTACGAGAAAGAGGACGCCCTTGTAAGGAAACTGATGCAGCTGGAGATTTCAGCACATCGAATGAGCGTGGAAAAGCTTAACGCTTTCAGTGCCATTCAGCGTAACGGTTCGATACCGCGAGACGGTACGCCACCGTTCCTCATCGCCGAGGATATGGCAGATTATTTGGCAGACTTCGAGAGTGTCTGTAGAAGTAAACGCTTAGAGCGAGATAGTTGGGCGCAGAAGTTGGTAACTCTTCTCTCCGCTGAAGCGTCGGAAGAAATCAAGCGATTGGCTGGCGACCGCTTGAAAAATTACGATGCACTAAAAGAGTCATTGCTGATACGGTATCAGATAACGCCTCATGATATTCGGAAGAGGTATGGGAGCGAGAAACATTGTGGCAAGTCGTACTTTGATTTGGCGTATCAGTTGAAAGCCGCTGTAAGCGAATGGCTAGACAATGCGGAAGTTCCCTAGCAAATCGAACTTGCACCGGAGTGTGAGAAACAGCTTGGGGAAGAGGCCGAGCAACGTGACCGCAGTAGTGAGATGACCAATTCTCGAACAGAAGAGCATCGTGTTACCTTGGTCGAGCCACTAGCTGAGAAGGTTAGCGCCGGCTCCAACGGCTAGAAATCCGCAGGGACGCCGTTAAGCGAAGTGGACTGCACGCCGACCCAAGTAGCTGTAGGAGATACAGTTCCATCAATTGAGAGTAGGGAACTGGCAGTAACTGAACCGCCTCTCGAGTCAGAAGCAGAAGCTTGTGGAGAATGTGGCGGAGATGGAAATCAGCTAGAAAATGAGAAAATTTCGGTTTCCGAAATCAGCTGTGTCGTAGAGCAGGGCACGCAGAAAAACGAAGTGCCGATCAAGGAAACTGCGCAGCCCGCGAGTTGTGATTAGCCAGGGCAGACCGACGAGGAGTGCGCGTCCGCTGTAGAGAGCGAGACTTGCGAAGGCGACAGTGAGCGACCAGAGCACAGTCAGAATCGTTCGTGCTCCGATACCACGCTAGGTTGTATTCGCGAAAGCAACCCCAGTGCGAACGCGGACGTAGCACACATGACCCTCACGCAATCCGAAGCGCCCCAGCTGTCGAAAGAGCTTGATCGTGCTCCAGTTAGCTCTGAGCGAGGCGACGCACTGAGTGGCGAGCCGCCAGAGCAAATGCCTAGGAGGAGGACTGATGTGACTGACGTCAGTCGTTGTTGTTCGGATTTGACTGAAAGTGAGTCATGCGCTGCTGGCCGTGATGCAGACGCGGCGCCGCACTTTGACCACTTTGACGACAGCGGTGTCCTACTAACTCCGGTTACCGCTAGAACGTTGACCGCTAGCTTGCGGGAGCTTGCGCCGAAAGAAAGTAGGACTGGAGTATTCAAGCGCTGGCGACGAAAAACGCGAAAGGGCAGGCGCGAGAAAGAACGCTGCCATCGTAAGGGGAGCAAACTCCAAAGATTGCGAAAAGAAAGCAGAAAGCATGTGTTTCAGTGCTGCCGTAGAAAAAAACGGAAAGGCAGGCGCGAGAAAAAATGGAGAAAGTATAAGCTATCGCGAAAAAGAAAGCGACTATCCCAAAGGCACAAATGCGCCCGTGCCCGGAAAATGCGTGATTGGTGCGCCACACGTAAGGAGAGGGATAGGTTGTTTAGAAAAGTGAGCGACTCACGCTCATGTGTTTATTTGCACAGAAACAGGAAGGTGCGGTTGTTCCGTGAAACGGACAGCCGAAGCTTTTGTGAAAAGGGTGATCTCAACGGTAACGCCGATGGCTTAAGTCGAAGCCCATAATGTGAGAAGAAGCCTCAGTTTTCACTTGTTGGTGTTTTTCTTCCTGGCATAGGATTTTGAACAGATTGCATTGTATTATTTTTGTTTGAGAATGACGTTTTTGAAAGCGCAATTTTCAAATTTGTGGACGCGTTCCAGGTACTGCTGAGCTGCCCTTTAATATTGATGGGGGCATAAGAGGGAAATAGTCTGGCAAAACATAGTGAAGTTTGTGCTGTGCTTGCTGGCTGAGCGGTTGAGTGTTTAGCGTGGTTGTGACGTTGTGGGTTGTCAGAAATCTCTCCTAAAGACAAGTTGCAGAGTGCCTTGGAAACCGAACTTGCCAAGGACTTCTTAAGGCTGTTTGAGCTCAAGAGAAGCTGAGTCGGACGACCCCGGCTAGCAGCAACATCCCGATCCCTCCGGACAGCGGATGCAGTCCCCTGCCCTTCGGGATCTCCCTTCCCCGGCGGGGCAGTCTGTTACGTTTCTCCACCGAGAAGTGGGACAGCTGACACGGCCACCGCACAGCAACAGGCAGAACCGCGAGCGGATCGGCCATTTCGACGCCGTTCATCGGCCGCGCAACGCTTCCTCCCGCCGACAAGTCTCAACCTGATCCTGCCACGCGCCAAATGTGTGTGCGTGCGTGTGTGTGTGCAAACGCCGGCCAAGCCTGGAGCTCGTGAGAGAGGGCGCCGCCGTCGCCCGTCTGCAGGAGGTGGAGGAGATGAGGTCGGACCATCTGCGATTGAGTCATTCGTCGTGAACCAACCTGTTTGGCTCTCCCTTTCCTGTGGGGGTTTACCCTTTCCCTGTGAACGGGAAAACCTATAAAAAGCAGCGGCCGACTCCGCTGGGACAGAATACTTTGACGCGCCGTTGGCACGACGCTAGACACCAGCTGTGTGAGAGTGTCTGTAATCTCTCCGGGTCAGCCTCACTGCCCGTTTCTTCATGATGTTGCAGTAAAGGTTGTTTCGTTAAAAGACGCCTCGTCTTTGCTGGCACCTTTGATGCCGTCCGCCGTCCACGGAGCCGCCAGGCCAACGCCACAGAGGGGTGCACACCCCAAACCTAACAATTGGTGAACAGCGGTGGGACGACGACGACCAAGCCGTAACCGGGGTCGGTGGTACGACCAAGCCGTAACCGTGGTTGGAGGGACGAGCCAGGTGATACCGTCGTCCAACAACTGGTGAACAGCGGAGAGACGAGGACGACCAAGCAGTGACCGTGGTCGGTGAAACGAGCCAGGCCTGACCGAGCTGCAACATCTGGTGGGAAGAGCGGAGATGTCCCAGGCGTGACCCGTGACACAAGCAGCTAAGCGGAAAGTCGGGAGCAGTGCAACGAGCCCTGTTTGATGACTGGTTGCCTGCAGCGGAACGACTGCGTTGGATTCTTGGCTGCGAGGTTTGGTGAGTGCGGGGCTTTCTTCTACTGAGTTTTGCCAGGCTTTTGTTAAGCAGAGAACAGAGTTGGTAATTGTGTTGTCGTTGTTGCTGGGTTAATTGCAGCAAGGCAATAGTGGGCAGTAGAGAAGGCAGCACTCGGAACAGCCATGAATTTGGATTTGAAGTCGTTGCGCAAACCGAAATTGCTGGAGCTTGCGGAGGAGTTGGGTCTGAATTTGTCAGACAAACTCAGAAAACCAGAAGTGTTAAAGGCTATTCTTGCGTTGGGAGCTGAAGATGACGAGCTTTCGGAATGCCTTGAGATCATTGAAGAACGTAAGGAGAGGCTAGAAAAAGACGAGCGTGAACGTGAACGTAGGGAACGTTACGAGAAAGAGGACGCCCTTGTAAGGAAACTGATGCAGCTGGAGATTTCAGCACATCGAATGAGCGTGGACGGTGGAAAAGCTTAACGCTTTCAGTGCCATTCAGCGTAACGGTTCGATACCGCGAGACGGTACGCCACCGTTCCTCATCGCCGAGGATATGGCAGATTATTTGGCAGACTTCGAGAGTGTCTGTAGAAGTAAACGCTTAGAGCGAGATAGTTGGGCGCAGAAGTTGGTAACTCTTCTCTCCGCTGAAGCGTCGGAAGAAATCAAGCGATTGGCTGGCGACCGCTTGAAAAATTACGATGCACTAAAAGAGTCATTGCTGATACGGTATCAGATAACGCCTCATGATATTCGGAAGAGGTATGGGAGCGAGAAACATTGTGGCAAGTCGTACTTTGATTTGGCGTATCAGTTGAAAGCCGCTGTAAGCGAATGGCTAGACAATGCGGAAGTTCCCTAGCAAATCGAACTTGCACCGGAGTGTGAGAAACAGCTTGGGGAAGAGGCCGAGCAACGTGACCGCAGTAGTGAGATGACCAATTCTCGAACAGAAGAGCATCGTGTTACCTTGGTCGAGCCACTAGCTGAGAAGGTTAGCGCCGGCTCCAACGGCTAGAAATCCGCAGGGACGCCGTTAAGCGAAGTGGACTGCACGCCGACCCAAGTAGCTGTAGGAGATACAGTTCCATCAATTGAGAGTAGGGAACTGGCAGTAACTGAACCGCCTCTCGAGTCAGAAGCAGAAGCTTGTGGAGAATGTGGCGGAGATGGAAATCAGCTAGAAAATGAGAAAATTTCGGTTTCCGAAATCAGCTGTGTCGTAGAGCAGGGCACGCAGAAAAACGAAGTGCCGATCAAGGAAACTGCGCAGCCCGCGAGTTGTGATTAGCCAGGGCAGACCGACGAGGAGTGCGCGTCCGCTGTAGAGAGCGAGACTTGCGAAGGCGACAGTGAGCGACCAGAGCACAGTCAGAGTCGTTCGTGCTCCGATACCACGCTAGGTTGTATTCGCGAAAGCAACCCCAGTGCGAACGCGGACGTAGCACACATGACCCTCACGCAATCCGAAGCGCCCCAGCTGTCGAAAGAGCTTGATCGTGCTCCAGTTAGCTCTGAGCGAGGCGACGCACTGAGTGGCGAGCCGCCAGAGCAAATGCCTAGGAGGAGGACTGATGTGACTGACGTCAGTCGTTGTTGTTCGGATTTGACTGAAAGTGAGTCATGCGCTGCTGGCCGTGATGCAGACGCGGCGCCGCACTTTGACCACTTTGACGACACCGGTGTCCTACTAACTCCGGTTACCGCTAGAACGTTGACCGCTAGCTTGCGGGAGCTTGCGCCGAAAGAAAGTAGGACTGGAGTATTCAAGCGCTGGCGACGAAAAACGCGAAAGGGCAGGCGCGAGAAAGAACGCTGCCATCGTAAGGGGAGCAAACTCCAAAGATTGCGAAAAGAAAGCAGAAAGCATGTGTTTCAGTGCTGCCGTAGAAAAAAACGGAAAGGCAGGCGCGAGAAAAAATGGAGAAAGTATAAGCTATCGCGAAAAAGAAAGCGACTATCCCAAAGGCACAAATGCGCCCGTGCCCGGAAAATGCGTGATTGGTGCGCCACACGTAAGGAGAGGGATAGGTTGTTTAGAAAAGTGAGCGACTCACGCTCATGTGTTTATTTGCACAGAAACAGGAAGGTGCGGTTGTTCCGTGAAACGGACAGCCGAAGCTTTTGTGAAAAGGGTGATCTCAACGGTAACGCCGATGGCTTAAGTCGAAGCCCATAATGTGAGAAGAAGCCTCAGTTTTCACTTGTTGGTGTTTTTCTTCCTGGCATAGGATTTTGAACAGATTGCATTGTATTATTTTTGTTTGAGAATGACGTTTTTGAAAGCGCAATTTTCAAATTTGTGGACGCGTTCCAGGTACTGCTGAGCTGCCCTTTAATATTGATGGGGGCATAAGAGGGAAATAGTCTGGCAAAACATAGTGAAGTTTGTGCTGTGCTTGCTGGCTGAGCGGTTGAGTGTTTAGCGTGGTTGTGACGTTGTGGGTTGTCAGAAATCTCTCCTAAAGACAAGTTGCAGAGTGCCTTGGAAACCGAACTTGCCAAGGACTTCTTAAGGCTGTTTGAGCTCAAGAGAAGCTGAGTCGGACGACCCCGGCTAGCAGCAACATCCCGATCCCTCCGGACAGCGGATGCAGTCCCCTGCCCTTCGGGATCTCCCTTCCCCGGCGGGGCAGTCTGTTACGTTTCTCCACCGAGAAGTGGGACAGCTGACACGGCCACCGCACAGCAACAGGCAGAACCGCGAGCGGATCGGCCATTTCGACGCCGTTCATCGGCCGCGCAACGCTTCCTCCCGCCGACAAGTCTCAACCTGATCCTGCCACGCGCCAAATGTGTGTGCGTGCGTGTGTGTGTGCAAACGCCGGCCAAGCCTGGAGCTCGTGAGAGAGGGCGCCGCCGTCGCCCGTCTGCAGGAGGTGGAGGAGATGAGGTCGGACCATCTGCGATTGAGTCATTCGTCGTGAACCAACCTGTTTGGCTCTCCCTTTCCTGTGGGGGTTTACCCTTTCCCTGTGAACGGGAAAACCTATAAAAAGCAGCGGCCGACTCCGCTGGGACAGAATACTTTGACGCGCCGTTGGCACGACGCTAGACACCAGCTGTGTGAGAGTGTCTGTAATCTCTCCGGGTCAGCCTCACTGCCCGTTTCTTCATGATGTTGCAGTAAAGGTTGTTTCGTTAAAAGACGCCTCGTCTTTGCTGGCACCTTTGATGCCGTCCGCCGTCCACGGAGCCGCCAGGCCAACGCCACAGAGGGGTGCACACCCCAAACCTAACAATTGGTGAACAGCGGTGGGACGACGACGACCAAGCCGTAACCGGGGTCGGTGGTACGACCAAGCCGTAACCGTGGTTGGAGGGACGAGCCAGGTGATACCGTCGTCCAACAACTGGTGAACAGCGGAGAGACGAGGACGACCAAGCAGTGACCGTGGTCGGTGAAACGAGCCAGGCCTGACCGAGGTGCAACATCTGGTGGGAAGAGCGGAGATGTCCCAGGCGTGACCCGTGACACAAGCAGCTAAGCGGAAAGTCGGGAGCAGTGCAACGAGCCCTGTTTGATGACTGGTTGCCTGCAGCGGAACGACTGCGTTGGATTCTTGGCTGCGAGGTTTGGTGAGTGCGGGACTTTCTTCTACTGAGTTTTGCCAGGCTTTTGTTAAGCAGAGAACAGAGTTGGTAATTGTGTTGTCGTTGTTGCTGGGTTAATTGCAGCAAGGCAATAGTGGGCAGTAGAGAAGGCAGCACTCGGAACAGCCATGAATTTGGATTTGAAGTCGTTGCGCAAACCGAAATTGCTGGAGCTTGCGGAGGAGTTGGGTCTGAATTTGTCAGACAAACTCAGAAAACCAGAAGTGTTAAAGGCTATTCTTGCGTTGGGAGCTGAAGATGACGAGCTTTCGGAATGCCTTGAGATCATTGAAGAACGTAAGGAGAGGCTAGAAAAAGACGAGCGTGAACGTGAACGTAGGGAACGTTACGAGAAAGAGGACGCCCTTGTAAGGAAACTGATGCAGCTGGAGATTTCAGCACATCGAATGAGCGTGGAAAAGCTTAACGCTTTCAGTGCCATTCAGCGTAACGGTTCGATACCGCGAGACGGTACGCCACCGTTCCTCATCGCCGAGGATATGGCAGATTATTTGGCAGACTTCGAGAGTGTCTGTAGAAGTAAACGCTTAGAGCGAGATAGTTGGGCGCAGAAGTTGGTAACTCTTCTCTCCGCTGAAGCGTCGGAAGAAATCAAGCGATTGGCTGGCGACCGCTTGAAAAATTACGATGCACTAAAAGAGTCATTGCTGATACGGTATCAGATAACGCCTCATGATATTCGTAAGAGGTATGGGAGCGAGAAACATTGTGGCAAGTCGTACTTTGATTTGGCGTATCAGTTGAAAGCCGCTGTAAGCGAATGGCTAGACAATGCGGAAGTTCCCTAGCAAATCGAACTTGCACCGGAGTGTGAGAAACAGCTTGGGGAAGAGGCCGAGCAACGTGACCGCAGTAGTGAGATGACCAATTCTCGAACAGAAGAGCATCGTGTTACCTTGGTCGAGCCACTAGCTGAGAAGGTTAGCGCCGGCTCCAACGGCTAGAAATCCGCAGGGACGCCGTTAAGCGAAGTGGACTGCACGCCGACCCAAGTAGCTGTAGGAGATACAGTTCCATCAATTGAGAGTAGGGAACTGGCAGTAACTGAACCGCCTCTCGAGTCAGAAGCAGAAGCTTGTGGAGAATGTGGCGGAGATGGAAATCAGCTAGAAAATGAGAAAATTTCGGTTTCCGAAATCAGCTGTGTCGTAGAGCAGGGCACGCAGAAAAACGAAGTGCCGATCAAGGAAACTGCGCAGCCCGCGAGTTGTGATTAGCCAGGGCAGACCGACGAGGAGTGCGCGTCCGCTGTAGAGAGCGAGACTTGCGAAGGCGACAGTGAGCGACCAGAGCACAGTCAGAATCGTTCGTGCTCCGATACCACGCTAGGTTGTATTCGCGAAAGCAACCCCAGTGCGAACGCGGACGTAGCACACATGACCCTCACGCAATCCGAAGCGCCCCAGCTGTCGAAAGAGCTTGATCGTGCTCCAGTTAGCTCTGAGCGAGGCGACGCACTGAGTGGCGAGCCGCCAGAGCAAATGCCTAGGAGGAGGACTGATGTGACTGACGTCAGTCGTTGTTGTTCGGATTTGACTGAAAGTGAGTCATGCGCTGCTGGCCGTGATGCAGACGCGGCGCCGCACTTTGACCACTTTGACGACACCGGTGTCCTACTAACTCCGGTTACCGCTAGAACGTTGACCGCTAGCTTGCGGGAGCTTGCGCCGAAAGAAAGTAGGACTGGAGTATTCAAGCGCTGGCGACGAAAAACGCGAAAGGGCAGGCGCGAGAAAGAACGCTGCCATCGTAAGGGGAGCAAACTCCAAAGATTGCGAAAAGAAAGCAGAAAGCATGTGTTTCAGTGCTGCCGTAGAAAAAAACGGAAAGGCAGGCGCGAGAAAAAATGGAGAAAGTATAAGCTATCGCGAAAAAGAAAGCGACTATCCCAAAGGCACAAATGCGCCCGTGCCCGGAAAATGCGTGATTGGTGCGCCACACGTAAGGAGAGGGATAGGTTGTTTAGAAAAGTGAGCGACTCACGCTCATGTGTTTATTTGCACAGAAACAGGAAGGTGCGGTTGTTCCGTGAAACGGACAGCCGAAGCTTTTGTGAAAAGGGTGATCTCAACGGTAACGCCGATGGCTTAAGTCGAAGCCCATAATGTGAGAAGAAGCCTCAGTTTTCACTTGTTGGTGTTTTTCTTCCTGGCATAGGATTTTGAACAGATTGCATTGTATTATTTTTGTTTGAGAATGACGTTTTTGAAAGCGCAATTTTCAAATTTGTGGACGCGTTCCAGGTACTGCTGAGCTGCCCTTTAATATTGATGGGGGCATAAGAGGGAAATAGTCTGGCAAAACATAGTGAAGTTTGTGCTGTGCTTGCTGGCTGAGCGGTTGAGTGTTTAGCGTGGTTGTGACGTTGTGGGTTGTCAGAAATCTCTCCTAAAGACAAGTTGCAGAGTGCCTTGGAAACCGAACTTGCCAAGGACTTCTTAAGGCTGTTTGAGCTCAAGAGAAGCTGAGTCGGACGACCCCGGCTAGCAGCAACATCCCGATCCCTCCGGACAGCGGATGCAGTCCCCTGCCCTTCGGGATCTCCCTTCCCCGGCGGGGCAGTCTGTTACGTTTCTCCACCGAGAAGTGGGACAGCTGACACGGCCACCGCACAGCAACAGGCAGAACCGCGAGCGGATCGGCCATTTCGACGCCGTTCATCGGCCGCGCAACGCTTCCTCCCGCCGACAAGTCTCAACCTGATCCTGCCACGCGCCAAATGTGTGTGCGTGCGTGTGTGTGTGCAAACGCCGGCCAAGCCTGGAGCTCGTGAGAGAGGGCGCCGCCGTCGCCCGTCTGCAGGAGGTGGAGGAGATGAGGTCGGACCATCTGCGATTGAGTCATTCGTCGTGAACCAACCTGTTTGGCTCTCCCTTTCCTGTGGGGGTTTACCCTTTCCCTGTGAACGGGAAAACCTATAAAAAGCAGCGGCCGACTCCGCTGGGACAGAATACTTTGACGCGCCGTTGGCACGACGCTAGACACCAGCTGTGTGAGAGTGTCTGTAATCTCTCCGGGTCAGCCTCACTGCCCGTTTCTTCATGATGTTGCAGTAAAGGTTGTTTCGTTAAAAGACGCCTCGTCTTTGCTGGCACCTTTGATGCCGTCCGCCGTCCACGGAGCCGCCAGGCCAACGCTACCGAGGGTCCGCGCGCCGCACGTAATAACTGCTGGCAGCGGTACGCTACTCAGGCGCTCGCGACCTCAAACCTAACAGCACGAAATCAAACATACGAAAAGGCAGCATTTTTTGAAAGCATTGAACAGTATCTCAGTTTGCAAAAACACCTCATTCTTATGGGCGACTTCAACTGCATCCTTAGTAGTCGCGATAAGACCATTGTGCGCGGATTCAGAGACGTAAGCACTGAGGTACTGTCCAAAATTGTGAGAGAGTGGAACCTTTAGGATGTTGCGGAAAGTCTTGATGGCACGTGTAGTGTAAAATACACACATTTTCAGTGTGCAAGCCACGCTCGTCTTGACCGCATATATGTTTCGCTTGATGTGATTCCAAAATGTAGTAGGTACCATGTTGTTCCCGTCTCTTTTTGTGACCACTGTTTAGTAATATGTGTGATAGGATCACAAAAAAAGGGCAGTGCTTTTAATTGGGACCAGTGGAAATTAAAGAACAAGATTATTAAAGACGAAATTTTCAGAGATGCAGTAACGGAAGAAATAGGCCAGATAGACCCTAATAGTACACTAAGAATATGCCAGCAATGGGAGCTTTGTAAGGAACAGCTTAAAATAATAGCAATTAGTAGATCTAGTGTCCTTGACCACGAACAGAAACATATTGAATGCAACCTAAGGTCCCTGCTTGGAAAAAATGCTTGAAAATGAATGTGCAGCGCCTGACAAATGGACAAAAGATTACGGAAGATTAAACAAAAAATTGAACTGATAGAGCAAGAGCGTTATCGCGGTGCGCTTGTGCTTGCGAGAGCGGAAGAGACAGCTGCAGGGGAGGCACCGTCGAGACGAGAGCTAGGAATTGAAAAGGCGCAAGCACAGAGAAATCACATCGGAAATATAAAATGGAGAGGCGTCTTATCGGATGACAATGAGCATATTCAGCGAGCATTCTTCCAATACTACCAGACACTGTTTGCATTGCACGAATTTGATATGAGAGCGTTTAAGGACCAAGACTAAATGAAAAAAAAAATAGAAATAAATATTAGAGCTGCCATTAATGAATCAGAGGTCGAACAGGAGATAAACAATTTAAACCCGGGAAAATCGATCACCCGGTCCAGACAGCTTAAGTGCGGCATTTTATAAAGAATTTAAACTCGAAATAGCGCCAGTCCTGACTGTAGTGTTTAACGAAGCTTATGACGTAAACGAAATGCCTCCTTCTTATGGCAAATCCCACACAGTCCTCATACCCAAAACTGATGAAGCAGATAGGCTACTACAAGTAACATCATACCGGCCAATTGCGCTCACGAACGTTGATTACAAAATTTATATGAAGGTGTTAGCACGAAGTCTGCAGTCGGTAATCCAGGAAATTGTTGGGCCACATCAAACGTGTGGGATAAAGGGACGATTCATTGTTACAAATATACGCAAAGCAAGAAGTGTATTAGGCCAAATCAGGCTTGGATGTGCACTGCCAGATTTTGTTGTGCCAACCGAACGTTATACGGCAGGTTACTTTAGAGAACTTGTGCAAAGTGTGCGATTTCTTTCTGCAAGATTTTCAAAAGAATATTTATCAACTGTGAAAAAGTAAAAGTTATACAAAGATTTGTGCCACGTTGTTCTTCCGGAGCCCATCTATAGAGCCATATAAAGGGGAGGCCCTGGCAGGAATGTACTGAAGAGGGTAAAGAGAATGAAAGTGCCGGCAGCGGCTAAAACTTTCTTTTTTAAGTTGCACACTGGAACTTTTCCAGTAAAAGTGTTTTTGCAAGAAAAAGGTTTGTTTCTTCCGTGGGGTGCAGATTGCTTAATTTGTAAACAGCCAGAAACAATAGATCATGTATTTCTTCACTGTTGGGAAGGGGTTTATTTTTGGGACGTACTTCAATGAAACATAAAGAAAGAATTGCCTAATAATCCTTACGGAATACGGTACTTACCCACGCAAAATGAAGAGGGAGTTCCATATGATTCAGCCATGCTAATGGGCCTCCACAGTATATGGCGCTCACGCATGGCAGGATATCACTGTGATCCTGATGCACGTCCTGCACGAATTTTTTTTCCGCGAGGCTACCCATTGGTTCATAGAGACTAAGTTTGTCGATGATAATCCTGAGTAGTTGCCAAAGGTAGAGCCTTTGATGGATCTAAAGGAATTTTAGAACGACGAAGCCAGCCCCTGGCAGGCTTATTATATCGATGTCTAGTGTGTGTTTGTGTTGCCTAGCAAAAGTCAGGCAACAAAGTAAAAAGTTTTCGGCGTGGCCGAGTGTTTAGCGCAGAGAGCTACGGAGTGAGAGGTACCGAGTTCGAAGCGCGCTACTGCTGCTGTTTACTTTTTCGCTAGTTTTCTTTTTTACCTTTTTATTAAATGTAGTTTCGTTACTTTTCAGCTTTTTCTTTTTATCCGAGCCGTTTTTTTTTTCTCCGGGTGACCAGTGCCACCTGTGCGGCGCGTGCGAGTGTGCCACGCCCCAGTACGCACAGTCTCCAGCGTCATACAGGACCCATAATCAGGTATGGCACTGGGGCGCTGGGACCCAGCGGCACTGATTTTTGCAATAGGGATGTGGCAGTGGATTATGCTATTTTAGCTTTCATATGTGCGGTGATCCACAGCGCTATATTCGCAATATTGCTTTGTATAGTTATGCTCGAGTGGTAACTATACGGGAAGCTTGACGCAACAGATAGTCGAGGCTCGCAGCCGCTGGTGGAAACCCTCCTTCCGAAAGGGAACTGCCCAAATTCGCTAAATCGGGTACATGCCCACTGCTTGTCTGCGACATTTTTTGCGCGAATAACCGTACTTTCGCGTAGGACATTATATTCTTTCACAATAGGTGTTTATATATTGTTACAAAATAGCTCTTCCAGGTGCATTGCAGCTGCTTTCAGAATACAACATACTGAATTGAGCAATTATTGCAGTTTCCATTGCCCAGTAATATGGTCGGCGTAAACTTGCCGCTTTTCACAGAAGCGACCCACTGCGCTCGGAGCTTTTGTCTCGCGGAAACTTGTGGAAACTGACAACGTCGCGGCCGAAGGTGCTCGTACATCAGGAGGCACAGCAGTACCGCATGTTGGGACGGGTGTTCAACTCAAGCGACACGTTGAACTTCCGCAAACTCGAAACACGAGCAACAACACAGGCTAAAAACGCACTCGGGCTGCCGGGAGCGCCTGGCTTATCCTCACAGTGACGTCACGCACGCCAGCGCGGGTGAGGCTTCTCTCTTCACTCGCCTCTCTTGCTCCGTCGCGGGCCGCGGGAGGTTTGAACGATGCGCTTTCAATCGGCGATTGCTCTGGTGTTTTCGCAAAAATCATAAAAAAACACTTCATAGACCTGACCAACAATGAGTCTACTCCAGTACAGAGGAAAGTGAGCAAGTTTGAAAACCACTGCAGTTTCCCTTTAAGAAACAGTACATCAGCAATTCCTTCTCTGACTCAAAACAGTCTAACAAGACGGCACATTTGAAACCTTTCTCAAAGCCCGATATAATGCAATAGAAAGCCAGCTTGTCATCATGCATATTGTGATGCCCAGAAATTGAGAGAAGGGAAGATGAGGTCGACGAAGAAGCGACTCGTGCTCGGACTCGTAAGTGGACCCAGCAGGGTCTTCGACTTTCGTCCTCCGGCTAACCAAACCTCGCTCGTAACATTTTGGTGGAGCTGCTGGGTGACCTGTTCACAGAAACCCCGAAGACTGATTCTTTGCTTGAACCGCGTCGAGGTCGCCGTCTTGCTGGCCTGCCGTCATCTCTGCCTACGATGTCTGTTGACAGAAAAGCTCCAAGGATGTGCCTAGCGGCTAATGGCAGCATCGCTGGGAGCCGCGTTCCTTTACGGGCTCATCCAGCGAAGACGTTGATGAGTGGCTCACTACCTATAAGCGGGTGAGCGTTGCAATAAGTGGGACTCTGCCCGCTTAACGGCACAGCCCTAATGTGGTATGACAACAACGAGGACACTTTCAAAGCCTGCGACTGCTTTTTAGAAGACACAAAAGTGCTTTGGAGATTCTGACGCGTAGAAGAAGCGAGCTGAACAAGTGCTTTCTCAGAGCTCAGCTTCCTGGAGAAACGTGCACAAAGTATATCAAGGAAGCCTTGAAGCTGTGCAAGCTTGTCTCTCCTCGCATCACGAAAGATGATGAAGCGGGCCATCTGCTTAAAGGGTTTGCCGAAGGTATCTTTAATTTTCTTATCGGCAAATCAAGCCTTGACTCTGTGGCTGATGTGATACAGCATGGCCGCACGTTCGAGATGCTGAAAATGCATCGAATAGCACCCAATTTCGGACATTTAGCTGGCGTGACGTCGGTGGCCGCTGTAGACGCTGCTGACGTGACATCGTCTGGCAATCTGGCCTCCACAATCCGTCAGATCTTTCGCTAAGTAAGCTGGGTGCTAGAATTAAGTTCCGATTCCTAAGCGCACCCCCTATCGCGTTCGCCTCTTACAACCGCCTCTGATGCAGCGGACTTTGTTAATCTAGCCGACTTGGATGAATACTAGGGACCGCAACAGCTTTTGCAGAGAAACACACCGAGGGCACCCCATAACCAACGGACCCGCTACTACCAGCCGACACATATACGGTATGACAGTTGCCGACGGGATGCTCTGAGTGGCGACTACTTGCCCACGCCACCTTTTCCTCGACCACCTGCGTGCTACTGCGGCGGCCAACCTGGCCACATCTCACGGTAATGTCCTCGCAGCCAAGAATCACGTTACGGCTCCGTGAACAATCCCGAGCTGCAGGATTGCAATCCTGGCACTTCTATGTGTTCGCGCTACCCTCTTGATTCCGGGGACCCATGGCATGCGCCACTGCGGCATCTTTCACGGCATCGAACAGAAGCATGACATCACCTCCAGCTTCCCGCGCGCGCCGTTCTCCATCGCCCTGGTGCCGCTCACAGCCGCCGGTAAACTAGTAGGCGCGGCCGATGGGGGTGAGGTCGCTGGACGTTCACTGCTAGAAGGGATATCCCCGCCTGTGGTGATGTTACGGAACAAAGTCCATGTTATAGTTGACGGTGTGTCTGTGATGGCTTTAGTTGATACTGGAGCCACCATATATCTATGGGCACTGCATTTAAGCGTCGCCTCGTAGGAAGAGTGTCAAGTGGGATAAAAATGTTCAGCTGTGTGGTGTAAGTGGCGAACAGTTGCTTGGTATTGGGGCATGTTGTGTTAAAGTTTCCTTGGGTGTTGTAGTGTTTCGGGCAGAAATGGCAGTGCTCGCCCGATCACCACAACTTTAGCAAAGCGATGGCCACATGACCATCATCATTGTCATCATCGTAGTGCTTTCTAGAGAATGCCCTCTCGCAACGTTTCGTTACCCAACGACGCTCTAAATAAAAAAAAAACAGCACGTTGAACTTGCGACATACAGTCGGAAATTCAAACGCCAACATGCCGCCCGTGCCGCCATCCGACCAGCGTTGTGCGGGAGTATTTTCCTTGGACCCATTGCTAGAAAAAACCTGGCTGTATGCAGTATCTTGGGATCCTGCCTCATAGACACTTTTTGTCACATGGATGAGGTGTTCAGAAGTTTAGTTCGATCACATTGGAACTTTTGGAGAGTTCCACCTGAATCAACGGCACACCTTTCTGTATTGCTACAATGGCGGGAGAGTTCCACCTGAATTAACAGCACACCTTTCTGTATTGTTACAATGGCTGCATTGCGAACTTTACCAATCCGGTAGCATTTGAAAGATGCACCAGATGGAGGCACTCTAGCAGGAGGACGGCATGTGTTGTTATTTTGGCTGTGTACCCCCCCCCCCCTCTTTTCATGCTGACGAATACAGCGACGCAGTTCACGAACCTCGTGCGCGCCCTGGGCCAAGCGCAGTAGGGACCTCTGGGCAGTAAGGGCTGGACTTAAAACCTCAAGCGGCTTCGAAAAGCAGCAGAAGATCGTCTTCAGAAGGCAGCTGGCTCTCGCTGCTGAAAGACGGCTACCAGTGGTCGTGTACTCCCGCAATGCAAGAAGTTGTAGGCATCATTAGAGAGGTGCTCCAATTCGATCATCTTATCCCCCTACAGGTTCAATGGTAGATGGGCCGAAGCGCGTTTTGGCTACGGACTTTTCCCCGCCTTTGCCTAGGCCTAACCTCCACCCTGGGCTCCCCAGGTCATCAGCTTGTGGAAACTGCCTGCAATGTTCCGCTGGACAGGATGGCGTTTGAGACGGCCGCACTACAATTCTTGCCGCCGCCTGAAGTAAAAAAATGCTGACAGGTTCGCATCCCGGGATGGGTATACACGCGGCTCGTCACTCACCCGTGACATCAAACGGAAAAAGTGGCAGCCGTCGTGTGGGAGACAACTCGCCCATTCTACGATATTTGACTTTCTGCAAACGAAAATGTATCATGGTGCTTGTATTTTTTACTGTTGCTTGGGTCGGTATTTGACAATCTGCAAACACAATTATAATATGGTGATTGTGTTTTGTTGCTTTGAATGTTTCGGCAAAGGGTTTTGTGCGTTTCCTGCACTGATGCTGAAAAATAAAGGAAACAAAGTTATGAGGACTCAAGGCTATTGTAATGAGTCACCCAGTTATCGAGTGAACAAATGATCTAGTAGAACATTAACAGTTGCGTACCCGCAATTCTACACAATGGTAGTTCTGAAATGAATATCGTGTCTGTGTGCTGTGCGATGTCTGTGTAAAAAAGGTGACTGTTATTTACTTTTAGGGTAGTAACTGTTTGTCACATATGTTACTAACTAGCTAGTAATGCAGGTAGTATTTGCTGGGTAGGCGCAAAACTACCTCTAGGTGGCAATAACCAGATCTACCTTTAGAAAATTCTACCTCTAGATGTAGTACTAGCAACTACATTGATAAACTACAAAATTTTTTCTAGGTGAAGTACGAGCAAATGTATTTAGGAACCACAAAATTTCTGTATCACAAGTTGTAAAAAGCAGAATTACTGTAGACGGGAAAAATAGTCAAAAAGAGAGAAGGTACATTTTGTTCTGTTTCAGTTATCACACATTCATATCAGACAGTGTAGTTACATGAGAGTTGAGTATGTTTGACTTCAAACCTTTGAAGCAGGTTTAGAAATTGAAGGCTTGTATAGCCTGCCATGTTTTAAATTTTTTATTAATAATGATAACTGATAGAAGGAATAGCATACAAGAACTATCAGCATATGTCTATTCAATCATTTAACCAGATATGTGCAATGAATATCACAATCGAAGGAGGTTTTTCGTAGAGAAAAATGGAAGTATAAGCTATAAATTGCCTATCCTACTGCCTTGGCTAACTCTAGTACCTCAGGTATGAGCAGGCGTTCCCTTGTTCTTTATATATTAATATCCGGCAAAAGTTTGAAACGCTTATGGGAGTCATCGCTAAAGACTGGTTAACTGTCTACACAATGGTATAAAAATGGAACAGATGCTGGATCTTCATGAAGCACCATGAAAGGATATTAGCAATAGCTATCATAAGAGTATGTGTCAGTCACAAGAGAATCTGCCAAATTCGCTTTCAAAGAGAATTTGCCGCGTAACTGACCTACTAATACAGAATAAATTGCCACGCTATATGACATGCATGATTTAAGAAACAGTACATCAGCAATTCCTACTCTGACTCAAAACAGACTCACAAGAATGCACATTTAAAACATTCCTCACAGCCCCATACTATACATTAGAATGTCAGCTTGTCATCATGCATATTGTGGCGCCCAGAAATTGAGAGAAGGGAAGATGCGGTTTATGAGGAAGCGGCTCTTGTTGGGACTCGTAATCAGACCCAGCTGGGTCTTCGACACTCGTCCTGCGGCAAAAAACCTCCTTCGTAACATCTTAGTGGAGGTGTTGGGAAACCCGTTCACAGAAACCCTAGACTGATTCCCTACCTTGAACAGCTTCTAACTCGCCGTCTTGTCGGCCTGCCGACATCTGTGTCTATGATGTCTGTTGACTGCGAAGCTCCGAGGTTCGTGCCTAGCAGCTAATGGCAGCATCACCGGGATCCGCGTTTCTTCACGGGCTCATGCAGCGAAGACGTGGGTGAGTGGCTCACTCACTACAACGTTACAATAAGTGTGTGATAACGAGATAACATGATGAGGCCGATGTTCCGTGTTGCTGCCAAGTGCCCATAAGATCACCCAGTGTTATCACGTGATGTTCGACGCCTTTCCTACGTGACTATATATGTGCCGTGCCGTGTCTGTACGCTTGTAAAAATAAATGTTTGCCTCCGGATGCGACGCAGCCTGCTCGATCATTACAGTGGCGACGAGGCACGGTCTTACCCTGCGGGGGGAGGACGGACGTGGTTGGCGAGATGGCTTTCGGCAGTCGCGTGGGCGAGTTTAATCTGAACGGAAATTCTTCATGGGAAGAATGCGTGGAGCGCGTCGAGTTGTGCTGCGCAGCGAACAAGCTGACGAGTGACGCCGACAAGAGGGCAGCTTTACTCAGCTGTTGTGGGGAGACAACGTACTCCTTGATAGCAACCCTCGTGAAACCTCAACGACCGCCAAATGTCGAGTACCAAGTCATCGTCGACGCCGTGAAGGACCACGTCAACCCGAAGCCTTCAGAGTTATACTCAAGGTACGTTTTTTCGAAGCGAGACCAGCACTACGATGAATCTGTAGCTGACTACGTTACATCCTTACGCAAGCTAGCTGAGAACTGCGGCTTCAGCGACAAGCAGCTGCCCTTGGATGAAATGCTGCGTGACCGCCTGGTATTCGGATTGAGGGACAGCGTTGTGCAGCAGCGACTGTTGATAGAAAAAATCTTGACGTTCAAGAGTGCTTACGATCTTGCAGTGACCACGGAAATAGCCGCTAAAGAGCAACGCGTAATGAACCAGCATAAGCAGGAAGCTGTAGACGTGACAGCAAAAGTGAGCACGCCCCCTAAAAACGAGCAGGAGGAAGAGAACCGCGTCGAAGCGTCGAGTCATGTTCCGGACGAAAGGTGTTTCCGATGTGGTGGGAAGCACAAAGCTTATCGCTGCAAGTTCAAGAACACTATGTGTTTCAACTGCTCTAAAAAAGGGCATCTAGCCAAGGCGTGTCGAGGAAAAAAAAAAGCAAGTGCAGCATCAGCTGGAGGCTGCATCCACGCTGGCGCATACTGAGTACGACGCTTTACTGAGCATCAGTCAGGTAACGAACTGTCCCAAATATGTTGTCACCGTCAGCATTGGTGGGCAAGACGTACAGATGGAAGTCGACTCCGGAGCAGCTAGGTCAATCATGAGCAGCAAGGAATACAAAAAACTGCAAGTCGCTAAAAATATCTACCTGGAAGTATCAGATGCTCAACTCGTCACCTGGACGAAAGAAGGCCTTGACATTGTCGGAAAAGCCAGGGTTCCCGTAGAATTCAAAGGGCTAATTTGCGAGCTGCCGCTACTGGTAGTGAGAAATGAGGGCAGTACACTTCTAGGTCGTGACTGGTTCAAGGCTTTAAACATAGAGCTAACCGGTCTTCACACCGTGAGCAGCAGGCAAGAAGCTATCCTGTCGAGGTATGCAGATATTTTTAGCGAGTCATTTGCAGGCGCTACACTGCCGCCGATTCACATTGAGCTAAAGCAGGATGCCCAGCCAAAGTTCCTGAAATGTCGCAGCATTCCGTTCGCGTTTAAGGACGATATGATAGCCGAGTTAGACAGATTGGAGAGACAAGGAATTCTACAAGCAACGCAGTATTCAGAATGGGCTACCCCTGTAGTTGTTGTTCGAAAAAATAATGAATCGCTCCGAATCTGCGGTGACTACCGAAGCACAGTCAACCAAGCGTTGAGGAGCAACGGTTATCCCTTGCCTACGAGCAAAGAATTATTCGCAAAGTTGGGCAAAGGCCGTGTTTTTTCGAAGTTGGACTTGACGCAGGCGTACCATCAACTGGTAGTTGATGACGCCACAGCGCAGGTTCTCACGATAAACGCCGTAAAAGGATTGTACAACATGCGACGTTTGCCGTACGGCGTGTCGGTAGCTCCCGGTTTGTTCCAACGCGTAATGGACACAGTACTCGCGGGTCTACCACAAGTAGCTGTATACCTGGACGACATTCTGGTGGCCAGTGAAACAGCCGAATAGCACAGCCAAATGCTCGCCGAGGTCTGCGAACGAATTGCAAGAACGGGACTGCGGGTCCAGTCGGCAAAGTGCGAGTTTTTTAAAGAGGGCCTGGAATTCTTGGGCCACCGGATAGACTCGCGTGGTATCTACCCATCGAAAGCTAAGCTAGAAGCCATTCATCAGGTGCCTGTACCGAAAATCAAGAAAGAGCTGCAAGCATTTCTTGGTATGGTGAACTTCTATAATCGTTTCTTTAAAGGCCGCTCCGAGGTCGCAGAAGTTTTGTATCGTCTACTGGAGACTAACGTCACGTGGGTGTGGCGAGCAGAACACCACGAAGCGTTCGAAAGCCTGAAGCAGCTTCTAACGCCCGATTCGCTGCTGGTGCATTTTGATCCCAGCGCGCCTCTAGTTCTGTCATGCGATGCTTCACCGGTGGTAGTAGGAGCAGTCCTAGCGCACAAAGACCCTGAAGGAGGAGAGAGACCCATCGCGTATTCGTCAAGAACGTTAACAAATACCGAGCGGAATTATGCCCAGATAGATCGAGAGGCTTTAGCCATCGTTTTTGGCGTCCGGCATTTCCATTGGTATCTTTGTGGAAGGAAATTCTTTATTTTCACTGATCACAAACCGCTGCTCGGCATATTTCGACAAGAGAAGCAAAGTCCAGCTGTATTGTCACCACGCATGCTCCGTTGGACGTTGATGCTGTCGGCTTATGAATACCACCTTGACTATCGGAAAACGCAAGATCATGCCAATGCTGACTGTTTAAGCAGAATACCAGCAAAGGAGGCGCGAGGTGAGACCGAGCCGCCGGGCGACGTTCTTCTGTTAGAAGCAATAGAGTATCCCCCAGTGACTGCACAACAAGTGGCATCCTCTACCAGGGATGACCCTCAACTACTTCAAGTAAAGTCTTGGATTATCGACGGCTGGCCTGAGCACAAGGTGCCACCATAATATTCTGCCTACCATGACAGGCGATATGAGCTATCTGTCAATCGCGACTGCATCCTTTTGGGAAACCGAGTAGTGCTGCCGGAACGACTGCGAAAGCGAATTCTTGGCATGCTACATGCAAATCATCCAGGCATTACGGCTATGAAAGCTCTCGCGAGGTCCTATGTTTGGTGGCCCAGAATTGACGCGCAAATCGAAGATTTCGTTCGGCACTGCAAACCCTGTCAAGAGAACAGACAAAGTGATCCCAAGACACCTGCACATTTCTGGACGAAACACGAAAGACCTTGGGGCAAGGTTCACATCGATTTGGCGGGGCCAGTCGAAGGCGTTTGTTTTCTCGTGGCAGTGGATGCGTTTTCGAACTGGGCTGAGATCGAGATAATGCCGTCTTTTCAATCCTCTTCAGTGATAGAAAAGTTGCGTAGAATGTTCGCATCGTACGGTCTACCAGATCTTATCGTGTCTGATAATAGGACTGCTTTCTCAAGCAAGGAATTTCGGGAATTCCTAAAGCTAAACGGCATCCAGGTTATGTACACAGCGCCGTATCATCCTTCGAGCAATGGAAGAGCAGAAAGGATGGTTCGCGAGCTCAAGTGTGCACTCAGGAAGCAGAGACAAGGCACAGTGGCCTGTAAAGTTTCTCGTTTCTTGTTCAAGCAGCACTCTACCCCTCATGCTGAGACCGGAAAGGCACCAGCAGAGCTCATGTTGGGACGGAATTTCCGCTCTGCCCTGTCAAGACTTCACCCCGACATGGAAAGCGCGGACTTGTGTCAACGTGTGCCGTCAAAGGTTTTCGAGTGTGGGGATGCTGTGTACGTGAGAAATTTCAGCCGAGGGCCTACATGGCTAGCCGCTCGGGTATTACGCCGTCTGGGCCACGTCATCTACGAAGTTCAGACGTCTGAAGGAAATTTGCATAGACGTCATCGGGACCATCTGCGAAAGGCATCAGTGTCGGAACCGGCAACACCAGCTAATGCAACCGGTGATTTATTCAGATTCCTACCGCCTCCAAGCACAGAACCCGAACTACCGAAGGATGAGGCACCAGTGATTTTTAGACGGTCTAAACGTGAACGGTGACCTGTGCAGCGCTACGGCATTAACTGAGGGGGAAGGGGTGTGATAACGTGATAACATGCCGAGGCCGAGGTTCCGTGTTGCTGCCAAGTGCCGATAAGATCACCCAGTGTTATCACGTGATGTTCGACGCCTTTTCCTACGTGACTATATATGTGCCGTGTCTTGTACGCTTGTAAAAATAAATGTTTGACTCCGGATGCGACGCAGCGTGCTCGATCATTACAAAGTGCGACTGTGCTGCCCAGCCAGCAAACGTGGTCTTCGCGCTAAACGGCATAGTCCTAACGTGTTACGACAACCACAAGGACACTTGCACCGCCTGGAACTGCTTGTTAGAAAAAATAAAAGTGCTTTGGAGATTCTGATGCGGGGAAGAAGCGAGCTGAACAAGCGCTTTCTCAGAGCTCAGCTTCCTGGGGAAATGTGCACCATATCGATGAAGCCTTGGAGCTGTGCAGGCTTGTCTCCCCTCGCATGACGGAAGATGACAAAGTTGGCCATCTGCTTAAAAGGTTTGCCGAGGATATCCATAATTTTCTTATCGGCAAATCAGGCCTTGACTTGGCTGACGTGATCCAGCATGGCCACACGTTCGAGACGCTGAAAATGCGTCGCATAGCACCCATCTTCGGACATTTGGCTGGCGTGACTTCGGGGCCGCTGTTGACGTAACATCGCCTGGCAATCTGGCCTCCACGATCCGTCAGGTCGTTCGCGAAGTGAGCCGGTCGCAAGAACTAGCTTTGGGTTCCTCAGCACTGCCTGTGTCGCATCCGCCTCAAACAACCGCCTTTAATGCAGTGGACATCATTAATCCAGCGGGCTTGGGTGAATACGCGGGACCGCAACAGGTGCGGCAGAGCAATACACCGAGGACACCCCCAAGCCAACGGGCCCGCTACTACCAGCCGACACATATCCGGTATGACAACTGTCGACGGGATGCTCTGAGTACGACAACTTGCCGGCGCCACCTTTTCCTCAACGTCCTGTGTTCTACCGCTGCAGCCAACCTGGCCAAATCTCACGGTCGTGTGTTCGCCGCCAAGAATCACGTTACGGCTCCATGAACTACCCCGAGCAGCAGGATTACAATCGTGGCTCTTCTTGGTGTTCCTGCTACCCTCGTGATTCCAGGGGCCCATGCGCAGTTGCGGGATCTTTTACCGCCATCGAACAGAGCATGACTTCTCCTCCAGCTTCCCGCGCGGGCTGTTCTCCATCGGCCTGGCGTCGCTCACCGCCGCTGGACAACTAGCTCGCGCGACCGATGGAGATGAGGTTGCTGGTCATTCGCTGCTGGAAGAGATAGTCCCGCCTGTGCTGATGTCACGGAACAAAGTCCATGTTTTAGTTGATGGTGTGCCTTTTATGGCTGGAAGTGATACCGGGCCGACCATATCCGTGATGATCGCTGCATTTTAGCATCGCCTCGGAAGAAGTGTTAAGTGGGATAAAAATGTTCAGATGTGTGGTGTGAGTGGCGAACAGTTTCTTGCTATTGGGGTGTGTAGTGTTTAAGTTTGTTTGGGTGGTGAAAGTTTTTGTGCCAAAAATGGAATCGAACGCCCGATGACAGCATGACGTCATCCTCGGACCGATCACCACGCAAGTTTCCATGTCTTTATCTAAGAACATTGGCAACAACATTGGCAAAGGGATAGCCACATGACCATCATCATCGTCCACATCGCGGTGATTTCTGCCGAATGCCCTCTTGCAACGTGTCGTTTTCCATAGACGCTTTCAGTGGCGAAACCCAGCACGTCGAACTTGCGACATACAGACGCAAATTCAAACGCCCACATGCCACCCATGCCGCCATTTGACCAGTGTTGTCCAGAGGTATTTTCTTTGGACCCACTGCTGGAAAAAGCCTGACTGTATGCAGCTTTGTGGGATCCTACCTCATAGACACCTTTTGTCACGTGGATGAGGTGTTCAGAAGGTTAGTTCGGTCACATTGTAACTTTTGGAGAGATGGACCTGAATCAACAGCACACCTTTCCGTATTGTTACAATGGCTGCATTGCGAACATTACTAATTCGGTAGCATTTGAACGATGCGCCATAAGGGAGGCACTCTAGCAGGACTGCATATGAGGTTCTTTTGGCGGCGCTTTCCTCATTTTACACTGAAGAATGCAGCGACGCAGTCCACGAGAGCGTCGTGCGTGCCCTGGGCCATAGCGCAGCAGTGGCCACTGGGCAGATAGGGCTGGACTTAGACTCAGCCGGCTTCGAAAAGCAGCAGAAGATCGTCTTTAGAAGGCAGCTGGCCCTCGCTGCAGAAAGACAGCTATCGGGGATCGTGTGCTTCCGCAACGCAAGAAACTGTAGGCATCCCAGTCAACCATAGATATTCGTGGTACGTCTGATTAGGATCCGAATCTCCATTACCATGAGAGGACGTTCGTATGGCATCCGTACGGACGTCCAAATTCGGATATCCGTATCGGAGATTCGGTGTATGTCCGAGGGGCATCCGTTATTGGATAGCGAGCGGATGTACACACGCGGACGTCCGAGAGGTATCCTTGATTGTCCGTGTATGGTCAATAATTTGTGGCTGACATACATGTTTTGATTGCCCTCACGCAAAATATTTAACAAGGGATTGGACTGTTGTGCAAATGACAAAATTATCTGACCCTATTCCTATTAGCGCTGGTATAAAATAACATCTAAATTATCCTTGCGACTTTCTAGCATCTGATCTCATAATTAATGCCGTTTTCTTTCTCCAGCATTCTTACGTGCCGAGGCATGCACTTTTCTTTCGGTGATTGATTGATTGATTTATTGGAAGGGAAAGGCGCAGTAATGTCTCACTTATTTTCTTTGGACACCTCAACCGCGCCGTAAGGGAAGGGAGGAATGGGGGAGAGAAAGTAGAAAGAGGAGCCATAGTGAAGGGCTACGGAGTAATTTCAGTCACCTGGGGAATATTTAACGTGCGCTGACAACGCACAGCACACGGAAGCCTCTTCGTTTCGCCTCCATCGAGATGCAGCCGCCGAGGTCGGGTTCGAACCCGGGTACTCTGGCACAGTAGTCGGGCGTCTTACCACTGCACCACCCCGGCGGGGCTTTCGTTCGGTGAAAACGCAATTACTACCAGGCAGCACAGCATAGGAGTTCACCTCAAACACCTGAAAAATGATGCGATCAAATCCAATCCAGCAGATAAGTTTTTTTGGCATCATTGCTATCATTGCCGTGGGTTTTATTTTGTGGTGCATCTTTGGAATTTCGTTTTTCGGGCTCAGTTTGTGTTGTTTGTTTATTGTGTGGTTATTTGGCTGTGCTACAAAAGTGATGTTCCACGTATGCGCTAGTCGAGACCTTTTTGGCCATTGAGTTTTTTGCAACTGACACCGCCGAGACACTGGTGCTTTATTGTTTTGGATGAAAGGAGTCGCTGGTCACTCTCTAATGTAAGTAACAGTGAGTGAAGATAACTTTTCGGATGTTATTGCTAGATGGGAGAAGTGCAATAACACAGTGGCAACCTACTGCGCACTTTGGTCACCCTGGCGCGAAGTTTTCAAGCATGGAGTGGTTACAAGTGTGAGGCGATACCTGCCATGAGACATGTTTATTCGCGTTGACGAACGTACCACAAAGTTCCGGAAACGAGTGCCTCGAGCCTCTCTTTATCTGCGTTTCTTATTATGAGTGTTTGGTAATATTTTAGAGAAAACCCTCAAGGCAGAGTGGAGTTTTGGAATGAGGGAGTAATCATTACGTTCACCCGTGCGCAGCCGCACGGCGACAAAAGAGAGCTCACAGATTTCGTGGTTAAAAAAACAAATTATTCTTTAGGTGTGAATCGTGAATATTTAGGTTCGTAGTTGTGGTTAAACGGAATGCGAATAAAGCATAATTTCCAGGACTACTAGCGCTTTCCAGTGGTGCGTGACTTTGCTATCTTTTTAATTCTTTCTTTTTTTTGTAGATATGGCCTGCCCACGTAGCGGATTGGTGCCGAAATTATGCCAGGTCATGAAAAGAACAGGTAGGCTGAAAATGCAATGATTTTACTTTTGCATAATATTGACTCATTTCCTTTGGCTTGCAGAGCGATTAAACATGTATGACACAGTATGTTGCACTGTGCAGTAGAAGTGTACCACAAAGTTCAAAGGTCCTGTTAGATTTGCTAGCTTCATTTATATTCTCTACTGAAATCCTTATCTTTGTGCGTGGACCGAACTGAGATGATGCCATGCATTAGTGCAGCATTTACAAACAAGTTATAGTTCACAGAGCCCAATGCTGAGCCAGATATGAGGGCTTTATGGCACTAATGGAGCTACATGTCCCTGAATTGTGATACAGACCACTCTTCCTTACTCCTTTGGAGCCCTGTTTTTTCAGATATGCTGTCAATGCCTGGCTGCATGATTTGTCAATGAAAACAGGAACAACGGCGCAGCGACAGTAGCAGAAAGAGAGAACCCGCAAGCACATGTACTATGCTATCAGCAATCATTATGAAAACAAGGAGCCAAACACTCTTCCTTAACACTTAAGCAGGTGACACATCGCTATCTCACAAAACCCTTCTAATCACCCATGCGTAAGGCTAATAAATAAAAGTTTTCCTTTCCAAGAATTAAAAAATTACCAAATAAGCCAAAGCAGTGTCCGCCCAACACTCATGAAGTGGTGCGTGAAATTTTAGCGGCTTTTTTGACCAAAAAATAAAGGCAGCAGATGTGTCAGCGACACATGATTCCGTTTTCTCAATAGTAGGGTAGCAACTTTAGTAGGGCCCTCTAAGCAGCGTCACTTGGCGACAAACAGCGGAAATATTGTCAAAATGAATAAGAGCACATTTGAAGCCTGTTGTTCCCGTTGCTCCTAAAAATAAAAAAAGGTTCTGTGGCGCAATGGATTAACACTACTTACCTGGGCACTGGTACGTCTGTTCGATCCTCGGAGTGCAAGTGTTTTTAATTTCCAATGGTAAAATAAGCTACCAACATCTTTCCTGAGCTCTGTTCCCACTTAGATTGCATTGTGGGATGTTTTTGAACCTTAGTCCCAAACCCAGCTGTGAACACAGCCAGGAGCCCTCACGGCCAATAATGTCCGTCGGACGTCCGGTTAAATTCCGCACGTCCGAAGCCGGAGCGGGACGTCCGTCGGAAGAACGAAAGACATCCGAAAACGGATCATCCGAATTGGGACATAAACCGGTAGGAACGAAACAGCCGAAAACGGACATCCGTATTGGGATGCCCGTAGGATTTAAGAGGGATCATCTTTCTCGGATCAACATTCAATTATTTCAGAAAAATAGTCTCTCGTACAGACCTCAACAGAACCCGTGCTCATCAGTTCATGTGTGGGCACTTGTGGGCACTCATTAGTGGAATGGGCTACCAAGGGAATTCCGACCTGAGCGCACTCATTATAACATCAATGTACCAGTAAAAAAGCAATAGTCCCTGTCAGTCACTGCAATTTATATCAAGTTATCAATGGTCGCGTTTTCTCGCGAAAAGCTATCCATTTAAGAAGCTGTCAGGGCAGTTCTGCGGTGTTCACCAGTGCACTGGCCTTTTCGCACAGCTCCTTGGACGCGCTCACAGCGCTCTGATCCTAATTACCACATTTATGATGTCACTAACCGCAAAGAAACGTCCCCAGTTCATGAACTTCTATCACACATGCATCGAGCCAGCGCTTCGAACGCACTATATATTATCGACGTTTTATCCGCCATGTTTGTTTACATAGCATAGATGGCTTTGGCTTGTCTTGACTCAAAGTGTACAAATAATAATAATAAACTGCTGTTAAAAAATTGTTTTAATACAAAATGCTGCATATTATTTATTGTGACACATTAAAATTTTAACTGGAACTTTTATTTTGGCATAATGGGGTAACATGCCACATATGCGTTACTGGCGGCTCGGCCAAAGTCTCGGCTAAGCCAGCCTAAGCCTACGCCAGCCATAGCCGCTAGCCGCTCAGCACGAGTGGCCGTGTTCTCATCGTAGCTTCGCTCGTCGGCGTGCGGGTCACAATCCGGTGCATCTGGCCGTGTCGGGGTAAGTAAATATCTTTTAATGCACCCATCAGGGTTATTTAAGTGCTCTTCAATCTGTCTAGTAATTAACAGCGCAAATTTTGGCTTTGGGAGTGGCTCATTTGGTACGAGTGTTCCAATGGTCAACACGGACCGCAAAATGCTTCTGTCGGTTAAACCGCTCACTTATTCACGCTGAAATTCGGCACAAGTATAGCATACAGCCAGCCGTCTGTCTTTTTTAATACCAGTTTAGATTATGTACTTGCCTGATTTGACCACAAATCATTCGAAATCCTTCTGCAGCATATTTGCCGCGGTGACCCATAAGCAGCCAAGCCTCGTTATCTGGGTCGCCGACCGCCGATGCTGCAGACACATGTTTCAGCTTGATTCTAATCGTATCAGGCAAGTAAATTGCCGAAACTGATATTAAAAACGATACAGTTATGTACTATCTGGAAAATAACACCCAAATAAGCGAGCGGATTAACCGATAGAAAGATGTTACGATTCGCGTTTAGCGTTACAAGTTGCAGCAGTTAGAACGCAGCTCTGGTTAAAATCGCATACGTTCCTACTGTTTGCTCCCAGAGGCATTGCTTTTAGCTTTTTAGATAGTAGTAGTAGTAATCTCATCCCATGATTGTCATTCGCTGTGCAAATGTTTTGCGCGACCAAACAATTTTGAGTTCTCGTTGTGGTATTTCGAACTGCATTTTTTTCTAGCTGCAGTGAGGAGCCTACACTCGCACTCAAGGGGCACCTCTGAGGCTGTCGCGAAATCGTGGCCGAGGCATTCATCGGAACGGTCAGCTCATCCCGCAAGAGCACATCTGACTAAGCACGTTCTTCTTGATGTATGTACATATCGTGAAATAAAACTTTCATTTAACGTACGACTAGTTCTTTTAATAAAAACAATGGCCTGCCACCGTTTTATAAACAAATGCATGTAAAAACTACGCGGATTTGCTAGGTATGCATGCTACTACGAAACGTCCAAGAATAGTCCGTATGTCCGCGCTCGGACGTCCGCTGGATTAACAGTACATGTTCTGCGGTCTTGCATCGGATGGTCCGTAGGACGTCCGAGAGGTGACTTCGGGACAAAAGCCGGCTGACCGACTGAGGTCCGAACGTCCGAAGCGGGCGTACCGACGGTCATCCGTCGGATGTCAAATGCCGTGTGGGAGGTGGCGGTATGACAATGGTTACACTGTACAATTACCTTCACCGTAATCATTTCCTACCTTCATTGGGTGTGTTACCTTTAGGTTGCATTCAGAGACACCTCTCAGCAACAATTACCGTCTAACTCGCTGAGAGACAACCACTGGAGAGAAAGAAGTTGTGATACCCTACCATTGAGGAAATGGAATTACTCGTTAGCGATTAATTCCACCAGTAATTCACCAGCTATGCACAGAAATGAAGTATCTTGATGCAATTTTCTGTATTGTGAGGGTTGTGTGGCAGCTCCGTTTTCCTTTGTGTTTAGGTGTGTGTGTGGCTCGTGACTGCTTCTAGTCTTGATGTGTGACTGTGCTTTTGCTGTGTTTGGCCTTGTTTTTTGGGGTGGACACTGCTTTGGCTAAGACATTTGGTATCTTTTGATTTTCAGAAAGGTAAAAATTTTATTGTTGATTAGTTGAACCGGACTATTAAAAGTAAAAAAATGTGTAAAGTGAGGGTGTGTAAAGGTTGCAAATAAAATTAAGGATAAAATCAGATGAAAGCAACCTCCCTGCGCGAAAGAAAAACAGAGGCTGTGCTCACGCATTCATCCTCGAGGTTTGCGATAGTGACGGCTTCCATTATTCCGCATATGAGCTCTTTTGGCACTTCTTCAGAATAGTCGTTTATTCAAAAACAGGCATACATTTTGCATTGCTGTCACATTTGCAATGTTCACTGCAGATTTCTGAACAGGGAGCGTTTAATGTCATCGATGTGCAATGTTAGTCTTTTGCTGATAGGTATGCCAAAGAGAAACACTGGTTGTACTATATGACAAAAGAATCTCATCATAGCATTCACAGAAATCATCATTACTCCATTCGACTATCTTCTGGCAAGCCTACATTGGCCAAACTGGCCGAACTATCAGTAGAAGACTAATTTATAGAATTCAGCAGTGATATTAAAGTTTCATAGTCCAGAAACCTTCCAGTGCACTGTCACAAATGTGAAAGTAATGGAAAATGTTCCCCAGTGTTTGAACAAACACCATTCTGAACAAATGCCATGTTAAGCTCACACGCAAAATAGTGGAAGCAGCCATGACTGTTAAGCCCAAGGATGAATGTGCCATCACAGCCTGTGGCCCTTTCAAGCAGATAAATTGCATTCATCTGTGGTTTTATCTGATTTTATGTGCACCCTTTACTTACCCTCATTTTACAGATACCTTTTTTCTTTTAAGTCTGGTTCAGTGCTTGCTTATCCTGTGTGCTTGTCCATGCTCTGTTCTCATCCTGTTATGTGCTACTGAAACTGATTGAAAACCAACGAGCGCCACAATCCGTTCATCAATGAACCTTTCATACCCAGTAATTCTGACAAATGCCATGTTTTGCTGCATAATGACATCAGCTAGTATGCTGCGTGTGTGTGTTACATAAGTTGCTCTCTCGCACTGCATTCCTTGGCCATGTGCTATGGACGTGACTGAGCTGGGCTAGTGACAGTATAGTATCTGTTTTCAGCAGCAGAGTGTAGTTAAGTTTGAACTGTAGTGCAGGTTTCTTCCCCTCACATAATCATCACTTTGTTTTTGCTTTCTGCATTATGCAGTCGGAGGAATGGCCAGCTATAGTGCAGTGTACTTCCAATCCAACAGACCAGATCGAATTGGCCGAGATATCAAAGCTAATCAATAAGCGCAAGGTGGCCGATATAAGGAAGTATAACATGGAGAAAATTGAGCATGCTGTAAAGAACGGGGGAAGCCTTAAAGCGGTAAAGAAGAAATTGGGCATAGGCAAAAACCAGATGTATGCGATAAGGGACAAGGCGGGCAACGTCATCACTAATATGGACAAGATAGTCAAAGTAGTCGAGGAGTTCTATACAGATCTCTACAGTAGCCGAAGTAGTCAGGACCGTAGTGAGATTGGCGGTAGGGAAAAACAGTCAGACGTTCCACCAGTGACGAAGGATGAGGTCAAGAAAGCACTAGAAACTATGAAAAGGGGGAAATCAGCTGGAGAGGATCAGATAACTACAGATTTGCTGAAGGACGGGGGGGATATCGTGCTAGAAAAACTGGCCACCCTGTATACGCAGTGCCTGGTGTCATCGACGGTACCGGAAGCATGGAAGAATGCAAACATTATCCTCATTTACAAGAAAGGGGACTCTAAGGACCTTAAAAATTACAGACCAATCAGCTTACTGTCTGTTACGTATAAGGTATTTACTAAGGTAATCGCCAATAGGATCAGGACAACCTTAGACTACAATCAAGCAAAGGATCAAGCAGGGTTTCGGAAACGGTACTCTACTATCGATCATATCCATACCATCAATCAGGTGATAGAAAAATGCTCGGAATATAACCAACCCTTATACATAGCATTCATTGATTACGAAAAAGCATTTGACTCAGTTGAAACCTCGGCGGTGATGCAGGCATTGCGAAATCAGGGGGTAGACGAGCCGTACGTGAAAGTGCTGGAAGATATATATAGTGGCTGCACAGCAACCATAGTTCTACATAAAGAAAGCAATAAAATTCCCATAAAGAAAGGTTTTAGGCAAGGAGACACAATCTCCCCAGTACTATTCACAGCTTGTTTAGAGGAAGTATTCAGAGACTTGGAATGGGAGCAGTTAGGGATAAGGGTAGATGGAGAATACCTCAGTAATCTGCGATTTGCTGATGACATTGCCTTGCTAAGCAACTCGGGGGATGAACTGCAAATAATGATTGATGACCTAGACAGAAAAAGTAGAATGGTAGGCTTGAAAATCAATATGCAGAAGACTAAGGTAATGTTCAACAGCCTCGGGAAGGAACAGCAGTTTACATTAGGTAGCGAAATACTGGAAAAAGTAGGCGAATATGTCTACTTAGGACAGGTAGTAACCGCAGATCCAGACCATGAAAAGGAAATATCAAGAAGAATAAGATTGGGATGGAGCGCATTTGGCAAGCACTCGCAGATTATGACTAGCAGCTTACCGGTATCGCTCAAGAGGAAAGTGTACAACAGTTGCATCTTGCCTGTACTCACCTATGGGGCTGAAACGTGGAGGCTAACCAAGAGAGTTCTACTTAAGTTGAGGACAACCCAGAGGGCTATGGAACGAAAAATGGTAGGGGTAACATTAAGAGATAGAAAGCGTGCAGAGTGGGTCAGAGAAATAACTCAAGTTAACGACATTCTAGTGGAAATTAAGAAGAAGAAATGGACATGGGCAGGACATGTAGTGCGAAGAGAGGATAACCGATGGTCGCTGAGGGTAACAAACTGGATTCCAAGGGAAGGAAAGCGTAGCAGGGGGAGGCAGAAAGTTAGGTGGGCGGATGAGATTAAGAAGTTCGCAGGGGTCAAGTGGATGCAGCTAGCACAGAACCGGGTTAAGTGGAGAAATATGGGAGAGGCCTTCGCCCTGCAGTGGGTATAATCAGGCTGATGATGATGATGATGATGATGATGACTTGTATCTAGTACCAAGGCACTGAGTCACAGATTACTTGCAACTGTGTGGCAAGAAGTGGACTGAATCTGTTACTTTTATTAGGCTCTCAGAGTGGTTATATCTATAGCGTCTGCATTGCATAATGCGGACTTTTTACACTACGGTATGTGTTTACAGTGTGTCTGGAAAACAAATATATTGCATTTCAGTCTACCCGCAGAGGTGCAATGGTTAGGGCGCTCGACTGCTGAACCTTAGTATGCAAGATCGAATTCCGACTACGATGGTTACTTTTCTATGGAGGCAAAAAGCAAGGTGCCCATGTGTTGTGCAATGTCAGTGCATGGTAAAGAACCCCAGGAGGTCGAAATGTCTGGAGACTTCAGCTATGGTGATAGCCCGAGTTACTTTGGGATGTTAAACCCCATAAACATGACCAAAGCTATATTGCACTTCAAAAAAATAATATTTTGTTTTTTATGGGTTATGAATTGTGGAAAATACATAGGCTTCCAGCTACATATGCTAAATTTTATGAGGTGGGTTTGAATCCTACTGGCAGCATCTGTTCTTTTTTCTTTTTTTGCCTTGTAACCATCAATTTTCAACCATGATATGATTTTGTTTCCTTGTTGATCAATGCTGCAACTTAGAAAGTATAAATACTTCCTTATTCTTTCCTTGGTTTTAGTGACTGCTAGCTTTTTTCATGTCTATAACTTTGAGCTGTTCTTTCTGGCAACCACTGATAAAATATGCAATTTGTATGAAAAGGATGCTGCGCTCTTTGCACACCTGCCTGTCTCATCTGGATACATGAACAGTGTGCATCATTTCTTTATGTTCCACTAATTCCTATACTCCATCTCGAAGCCGTTTGCAGCACTGCCAAGGGCAGGGCGACCTGGCCCGATTCTGGCGCCTCTCACCTCTGCGCACTATAACAGATATGTGTGCTCTTAGTGTTGACCCCACCAATTGGGAGGGGGGGAAGTTAGGAATATGAGCACTATTTTCTATCATAGTGCATAGGATCCTAAATGGCGCAGGTCACCCTTGCTTTCCACAGGGCTGCTAACATCTTCTGAAAGGGAGTATCAGATTATTAATGAAACATTTTGCTTAATACCTGCTACAGAATAAAACTGCCATTTTCAAAGTGTTCAGCCTTATTACCCTGGCTGAAAATCATAGTGCACAATTTTGCCTTCTGCACTTTGCATTCGGGCTGATGGTGATAATGACTATATACACTGCAAATACTTGTCCCAGCCTGACAGCCATGGAGATGCATTGATGAGTAGAGGCAAATCTGCAGAAATACTGAGTTGCGTATCTCTAATATTGTGTGAGATTCTCTATGCGGCTGCGGCTCCGCTCTCAGAGCAAACAACGCTCGGCTAGCTCAGACCACAGTGGTGGCCCCAAGAACAACACGAACACCGAGGACCAAAGGGTTAACCGGTTTAATGGCTTCCTCGGCCGCACGCGCGAGATCAAGTAACACTGTTCACCTGATGAAAGTCCGTCTTTTTTCCTGGAGGCGTCCGTTCAGCTGGCCCGTCCGGTCCGCACTGTCGAGCTCGTTGCACACCACCACACACGCACTCTCTCCCCGAAACCACATCCACACAACACACACAGCGCACGCCTCCTCGCCACAGAAGTCGAGGGAGAGGGGAAAGGAGGCTGCCACGTGATCTGGAGAGGAGAGGCCGCGCCTCACCCTCGCCGCGGCGTCGTAGCCAGGAGGGGAAGGAGCCGTGATATGTGCCTTCCCACAATTGTTTGTAATCAAGTATGTTGAACATAAAAAATTTATTAGCCTTTCAATAAGAGTTCTTTGCTTTGGCATACTTTTGTTTTGTTTTTCAAAAAATCACCCCAATTTTGGCTACAAGTCGTGCTGCCGTAAGAATATTGTATGCCCCGATGCTGTGATGGTAGGACCAGATTGAGAACCTCTTGAAGACTGGAAGCAGCATTATTTCATCAATAAAATTGCCATCAATGTGATGCAGTGTACTTTGTGGCCGTTATTGCCTTGTAGAGGCATGCATCCCACATACTTCGGGGTGCATGCCCAATTTCAAGCATTTCATTGACTTATATAAGTGCATGGAGTCTGCCAGATTTATTAATTGCCAGCAGTAATCACAGATTGCTTCTTCTATGTAGAGGAGCCATCACTTCCAAATGTCCTCAATAGATAGCCAACAGATATCCGGCAGAGATCTCCGTATGAGATTCAAAAAATTATTTTTGTACATCCATCGGAGATCCGTGGGAGGTTCTTCGAACATCCGCGGATCTCCGACGAATATCCGTATGTCCAGCACCGGGCGTACACCAAACGTCTGATGTATGTCCGGTGGGTGATTGGGATCATTAAAAAGCTGGCCGAACTGGATCACCTCATCCACCTACAGAGCTTCAATGGTGGATGGGCCGAAGCAACATTTTGGCTACAGTCCTTTTCCCACCTTTGCCTAGGCAAAACCACCGCCCTGATATCCCTAGGTCACGAGATTGTGGAAACAGCCCGCAACGTTTCGTTGGGCAGGATAGTGTTTGAGACAGTTGCACCACAATTCCTGCCACCAGCGGAAGCAAGAAAGGCTGCCAGGTTCGCATCCCGGGATGGGTATACACGGGCTCATCAGCTGTCAGTCACCCATGACATCGAAGCGGAACAAGTATCAGCTGTCGTGCGAGAGACCACTCACCGATTCTTCAGTATTTGACATTCTGCAAATTAAATTTAATATGTTTGTTTTTTACTTTTGTGTGGGTCGGTATTTTACATTCTGCAAACGCAATCATAATATGGTGTTTGTGTTTTGTTGTTTTGAATGTTTCGGCAAAGAGTTTTGTGCGTTTCCAGCACTGATGCTGAAAAATAAAGGAAACAAAGTTATGAGGACTCAAGGCTGTTGAAATGAGTCACCCGGTTATCAGGTGAACAAATGAGTTGGTATGTGAAGAGAAGTAGTGCACGAGAAACATTCCAGGCAGTGGCATCGTGATCGCTGCGCGTGTTGCACCTGACTGTGTTCGCTGCCGCTGTGTTCGTCGCTGACCTGCCCAGTCCTGTTGACCGAGTCTTGCTGATGTACTCAATAAACCACCATCTTACATTTGGTGGAGCTGCCGGTTAAGATCTATCCTTTCGCCCTGGAACTCCGCAGCCGCACGTTACCACCACCTCCTGCGATGCCTGAGGACGTTAACCACCAAGCCGTGCAAGCTGGCTCGGCCATCATCTCTTCCGGCTCCCTCCGTCAGCGAGACCCCGCCATCTTCAGCGGCACTGACAACCATGACGTCGAGGACTGGCTTACGTCCTACTAAAGAGTGAGCGCTTACAGCAAATGGGACGCGGAAACGAAATTAAGCAACGTGATTTTCTATCTCACCGGCGTAGCCAATCTGTGGTTTCGGAACCATGAAGCGGACATTCCATCATGGTCCGTGTTCAAAGCCAGCTTCTGGGAAGTTTTCGGCTGTCCGGCTGTGAGAAATCTCCGCGCTGAACAGCGCTTGCGTGCACGGTCTCAGCAGGTTGGCGAAAATTTTACGAGTTATATCGAGGATGTCGTCGACTTGTGCAAGCGCGTGAACGCTCAGATGTCAGAGGCCGACAAGATTAAGTACATTCTGCAAGGCATTGATGACGCCTTCCAGATGCTGAATGCTCGAGATATCCGCACCGTCGCAGAAGTGGTCACACTGTGTCAAAGTTACGATGAACTGCGCACACAAAGAGCCATAACTCGCACGAACACCATGCATTCTGAGTCGTTTGCTGGCCTGACAGATGCAGCTGAACATTCTGCGCTCCTGCCACAAATCAAGAGCTTCATTCGGGAAGAAGTTGCTCGACAGCTCTCTCTTATGTCCTGCCATGAAAGGCCTTCCGCGCACCTCGCTCCCAGTTTGCGCCAGATCATTTAAGAACAGGTAGCTGAATCCCTTCCTCCAGCGCCTCAATCCATGCCTGTCGCAGCCCCGTTGACATATGCGGCTGCTGCGGCCCGACCACCACCTACGTATGCTCCGCCGCAACCTGCCTACGTTCAGCCGCCTCCTAGTCCTGCTCGAGAACCTACGCAGTTTTCTCGACCGGCTCCAAGACCACGCAATCCCTGGCGCACGACAGATAACCGGCCAATTTGTTACACTTGTGGGCTGGCTGGACATATTTCTCGTTATTGCCGAAACCGTCTCCCAGTGTCGGCACCACCTACTCATGGCCCTAGGTACTGGTCTTCGACGCCTTAGTATTCCGCGCCTACTGAGCCTCCAGGCAGCCGTCATTTCTCCCCAGACCGTTCAGCCATGTCCGACCGCGTTCACCGTCGTCGCGACGCCGGTCTATCTCTCCGATGCGACGTCGACAGAACGCTTCACTTGAGGAAAACTAGAGGTCGCAGTTCCTGAGGCGAGAACTGCGACCCCATCGAACTTCCCAAGTACTCATCTGTCGCCGGCAAACCTTATTTGAGTTTTCGTCGAGGGTGTTGCTGTCATGGCTCTAATTGACACTGGTGCTGCGATTTCGGTTATGGATGCAAAACTATGTAGCTCTTTAAAGAAAGTGAAGACGCCAATTGCAGGAATTTCGTTGCGAACGGCCAGCGCTCAGCATATCAAGCCTTTAGCAGCGTGCACCGCTCCAGTAGTTATCCAGAATTGCCTTTATACAATTGAGTTCATCGTACTGCCAAGTTGTTCCCACGCTGTAATTTTAGGCTGGAATTCCCTATCGCGTCAAGCTGCTATTATCGATTGTGCTCGAGCTGAAGTGGGGTTCTCGACTTTGCCCGATGCCTTACCAGATGCTGATCTACCAAATTCCTTTGCTAAAGCCCTCGTCGCCGAAGATATCGACTTTCCTCTCTGCTCTTCTGTGTTTGTTCGCGTCGCTTGTGCCTCTGTTAGCAATGGCACCGTTCTCTTCACACCAGCCCATACTTTCCTGCGCCGCAAGTGCTACCATTGCCCTACGCTGTGCTCGCTATTTCCGCTGGTCTTTCAATGTTATGGGTCTCTAACCCATTTAACTCCCCTACTGCATTGCGCCATGGTGAATGCCTCGGCAGTATCCAGCCAATCGCATCTCTTCTGATCTCTGAGGAACCTGACGATGCGCCGCACTCTGCCGTGAATGCGCTCAGCCCCCCTTCACCTGCACCCGCTTCCCCCTCTACAGATTTGTTCCTCCGTTCCATCGATGCCGACCTTCCTCCAGCGCAGCGCACTCAGCTTTTGAACCTACTACATCACTTTCGCTCCTCCTTCGACTCTCATCAAAGTTCTTTGAGTCAAACTTCTACAGTCGCTCATCACATCGACACCGGCACCCACGCACCACTGCGACAGCGCCCCTATCGTGTGTTTGCAACCGAACGCCAGGCTATTGAAGAGCAAGTCGACCTAATGATTAAGAATGGCGTGATTCAGCCCTCAAGCAGCCCTTTGGCGTCACCTGTTGTCCTCGTAAAAAAGAAAGATGGTTCTATCCGCTCCTGTGTCGATTATCGCCGCCTTAATAAGATTACGCGAAAGGATGTCTATCCTCTACCACGCATCGACGACGCTCTCGATTGTTTGCAAGGCGCCAAGCTCTTTTCTTCCCTAGACTTACGTTCCGGGTACTGGCAAGTTCCCCTGGAAGCGCCTATCGCCTCAAAACTGCCTTTGTAACTCCCGACGGCTTGTACAAATTTACAGTTATGCCGTTTCGCCTTTGTAATGCTCCGGCAAAATTTGAGCGGATGATGGACACCATTTTGCGTGGCCTAAAATGGAAGACGTGCCTCTGCTACCTCGACGACATTGTCGTCTTTTCTCCTGACTTTGACACCCACCTCTACCGTCTGAAACACGTTTTGACCTGTCTATCTGATGCCGGACTGCAGCTGAATTTAAAAAATGTCGTTTTGCTGCCCGCCAGCTCATCATTCTCGGCCATGTTGTCTCCAAAGAAGGTGTATCCCCAGATCCTGCCAAACTTCGTGCCGTAGCAGCCTTTCCCAAACCGAATTCCATCAAAGATCTACGTAGCTTCCTCGGGCTGTGCTCTTACTTTCGCTGCGTTATTAGAAATTTTGCTTCAATTGCTGCTCCCTTCACAGGCCTGTCCGGCAGTCCCGACCTTTCGTCGTGGTCGTCAACGTGCGACGATGCCTTCAATGCTTTACGCCGCATCCTCACGGTACCGCCTGTCCTACGTCACTTCGACCCCACAGCGCTTACTGAAGTCCACACAGACGCCAATGGTATTGGTCTCGGTGCTGTGCTCGCTCAGCGAAAATCAGGTTGTACTGAATACGTAGTCGCCTATGCTAGCCGTACACTCACGAAGGCTGAATCCAATTACTCTGTCACTGAAAAAAAGTGCTTAGCGATTATTTGGGCTCTTACTAAATTCCGCCCTTTCCTCTATGGCCGCCCTTTTGACGTAGTGACGGACCACCATGCGCTTTGCTGGCTTTCCTCACTGAAAGACCCGTCCGGCAGACTAGCAAGATGGGCTCTTCGCCTTCAGGAATATGATGTCCGCGTTGTTTACCGCTCCGGCCGCAAGCATCACGACGCCGACGCACTTTCCCGCTGCCCCCTTATAGCTGAGGTCGCCAGCCTTTCCTCTTCAGGCGATTCCCCGCCATCGCTTCACATCAATGACATGCCGTCAGTGCAACGGCAAGATCCTTGGATAAATTCTCTCCTCAATTTTATCTCCAATCCTACAGCTGCTTCTCCATCACGTGCTCTCCACCGCCATGCTTCCCGCTTTGCAATTCGTGATAACCTCCTCTACCGCCGCAACTACTGCGCAGGTGGCCGCAAGTGATTGCTAGTTATTCCCCGGCAGCTACGTTCGCAAATCTGTGACTATTTCCACGCTGACCCACAATCCGGTCACGCGGGCGTCTTCAAGACATACGCTCGTCTCCGGCTGCGTTACTACTGGCGGGGCATGTACACCTTCGTACTCAAGTACGTTCGCTCATGCCTCACCTGTCAACGTCGCAAGCCATCTCCTCAACGTTCTGCTGGAGAGTTGCTGCCGTTACTCAGCCCCCCACGCCCTTTCGACCGCGTCGGCATTGATTTGTACGGGCCGCTTCCCTACACTGCAGCCTGCAACCGCTGGGCTATCGTAGCCGTTGATCATCTGACGAGGTATGCAGAAACCGCCGCACTTCCATCTGCTACAGCGTCAGAAGTAGCTTCCTTCATTTTGCAACGATTTGTTCTTCGCCACGGCGCACCTCGAGAGTTGCTCAGCGACAGAGGACGCGCTTTCTTAAGTGACGCTGTGAAAGCCTTGCTCACCAAGTGCAACATTATTCATAGAACAACCTCCGCCTATCATCCCCAGACTAATGGCCTCACTGAGCGTTTCAATCGTACCCTTGGCGACATGCTCTCTATGTACGTCTCCTCCAACCACTCAAATTGGGACCACGTCCTTCCGTATGTCACTTACGCTTATAATACCGTAACGCAGTCTACTACTGGCTTCTCTCATTTTTTTCCTCTACGGCCGTCACCCCTCTGCTACAATCGACACCATACTCCCGTATCAGCCAGACGTATCAGAGTATACTCCTGCATCTCAAGCAGCCCAGCATGCGGAAGACTGTCGACAAATTGCCCGCGCATTCCCGGCTAACACCCAGTACCGCCATAAATCCAACCATGACAACCAACACTTGACACCGGACTTCTCATCTGGCGCACTTGTTTGGCTGTGGATACCCTCGATGCTCCTGGACTGTCTTCAAAATTTCTTGCTAAATACCATGGCCCATACCGAGTTCTGGAGCGCACCTCCCCGGTTAATTATGTGGTGGAACCCCTTACACTGTCTCATGATTTACGCCGGCGCGGACGAGAAATTGTTCACGTCCAGCGCCTCAAACCCTATTATGACCCTGCCGTCTTGCTCACGCTGTAAATCGCCAGGATGTCTCCTCTTCGTCCCGAGGGTAATTGTGAAGAGGAAGTAGTGCACGAGAAACATTCCAGGCAGTGGCATCGTGATCGCTGCGCGTGTTGCACCTGACTGTGTTCGCTGCCGCTATGTTCGCCGCTGACCTGCCCAGTCCTGTTGACCGAGTCCTGCTGATCTACTCAATAAAGCCCCATGTTACAAGTAGAACATTACCAGTTGCGTACCCGCGATTCTACATGATGGTTATTTGAAATGGATTGGCATCTCTGTGCTGTGCAATGTCAGTGTACACTCTAAAAAGGTAGCTGTGTTACTATCTTTTAGGGTAGTAACTGCTTGCCACATATGTTACTAACTAGTTAAAAATGCAAGTAGTATTTGCTAGGTAGTAGCAGAAACTACCTGTAGGCGGTAGTAACCAGAAGTATCTTTAGCAAATTTTACCTCTAGATGTAGTACCAGCAACTACAGTTAGTAACTACAAAATTTTCTCCAGATGAAGTACGAGCAACTGTATTTAGCAACTACAAAATTTCTGCATCACAAGTTGTGAAAAGCAGATTGACTGAAGACGAGAAAAATACTCAAAAGAGAGAAGTAACTTCTTGTTCTGTTTTCGTTATCACACATTCATATCAGACAGTGTATTTACATAAGAGTTGAGTATGTTTGACTTCAAACCTTTACAGCAGCTTTAGATATTGAAGGCTTGTATAGCCTGGCATGTCTTAACATTTGTACTAATAATGATAACTGATAGAAGAAATAGCATATAAAAACTATCAGCATATGTCTATGGAAGTTTCTTTACATGCAACCATTTAACCAGATATGTGAAATGAATATCACAATTAAAGGAGGTATTTGGTGGAGAAAAATGGAAGTATAGGCTATAAAGTGCCTATCCTACTGCCTTGGCTAACTGTAGTACCTCAGGTATGAGCAGGTTTTCCCTTATTTTTTATATATTAATATCCTGCATAAGTTTGAAATGCTTGTGGGAGTCATCGGTAAAGACTGGTCAGCTGTCTTCTTTAAAGTAATTAAATGCAACAGATCTTTGATCTTCATGTAGCACCATAAAGGATATTAGCAACAGCTATCGTAAGAGTCTGTCAGAGTCTCAAGAGAATGTGTCAAAATCGATTTCACACAGAACGCGCCGAATATAACTGACCTACTAATAAACAATAAATTGCTAATTATGGCACGCTATATGACATGCATGATTTAAGAAACAGTACATCAGCAATTTCTTCTCTGTCTTAAAACAGTCTCACAAGAATGCACATTTGAAACCTTCCTCACAGCTCGATATTTTGCAATAGAAAGCCAGCTTGTCATCATGCATTTTGTAATGCCCAGAAATTGAGAGTAGGAAAGATAAGGTCGACGAAGAAGCGACTCGTGCCGGTACTCGTAAGTGGACCTAGCGGGGTATTTGACATTCATCCTGCGGCAAGAAAATTACCGACGATTACGTTACTTCCTAATGCGAAATTTGAGCGCAGCAAATAAGCTGTTTCACCTTTTCGATAGATTGAGGCAAAGAAATCGAGCAACACATGTATGCGCTATCACAGAATTTTTTTCGTCTCGCTCATGGCTCAGAAAGAACTGGCAGATAATTTCGCAGTGGCGAACGGCAGCGGCAATTTCGGCTCGGGCGGTGCACATATACAGATCCGCCTCCACCGATCTGGCTCTCTGATTGCCACCGCACAGGGGTTGCATTGGAGGAGGAGCGAAGAAAGGAATTAAGTTCGAGCCGTCGCTTTGACAACCGGAGACTCGCAGGAAGAGAGGGGAGGGGGGCGGCGTGTACACCCAGCGGCAAACGATGGGGGCAGAAGCGCGCGCAGCAAGCGGATAACGCGATAAAGGGAGGAGGGAAGAGATAGCAGCGACTGACTGATGCTGCTGACGCCGATAGTGAGTCAACCCCAGCTGCGGAGCTGGTTTCAGGGACAACGCCGCCGATGCCGACGCAAACAATATGATACCCTCGCTTCCGCAGCGCCAAGAACCAGGTCTAGCCGTGGGAAGGTGGTCACGTATTCGTCGACGTGCCGGGGCCTACGCGAAATAACCGGCGCGTCGGCAACTGAAGAGCACCCTATCCGCCACACAGGAACAGGGGGGGACCCTCCCCTCCTCTTTCTGCATGGCGGCGACGGTGTTCTATGCAGTCACGTTATCTTGACTCTCTAGCGGCGTCAGCGGCATCCAGCGGTATCAGTCGGCCGCTGCTAGCGCTGGGGGGATGAAAGGGGGGCGGAGCTGGTTACGAGGCCGACGACGACACCGACGCGAAACCCAGGAACGGACGCCAAAGAGCTGCGCTCTAAAAAACCTAGCTCGTAACGTCTTGGTGGAAGTGCTGGGTGATCTGTTCAGAGAAACCCCGAAGACTGATTCTCTAGCTTGAACCGCGTCGAAGTCGCCGTCTTGGCGGCCTGCCGACATCTCTGCCTACGATTTCTGTTGACTGCGAAGCTCCGAGGTTCGTGCCTAGCAGCTCATGGCAGCATCCCCGGGAGCCTCGTTCCTTCGCGGGCTCGTCCAGCGAAGACGTGGATGAGTGGCTCACTCACTGCGTTACAATAAGTGGGAATCTGCTGCCCAGCTAACTAACGTGGTCTTCGTGCTTAACGGCACAACCCTAACGTGTTATGACAACCACAAGGACACCTGCAATGCCTGCGACTGCTTTTTAGAAGAAATAAAAGTGCTTTGGACATTCTTACGAGTGGAAGAAGCGAGCTGAACAAGCGCTTTCTCAAAGAGCTCAGCTTCCTGGGGAAACGTGCACCATATCGAGGAAGCCTTGAAGCTGTGCAAGCTTGTCTATCCTCGCATGACGGAAGATGACAAAGTTGGCCATCTGTTTAAAAGGTTTGCCGAAGATATCTATAATTTCCTTTTCGGGAAATCAAGCCTTGACTCTGGCTGACGTGATCCAGCATGGCCACACGTTCGAGACGCTGAAAATGCGCCGGATAGCACCCATGTTCAGACGTTTGGCTGGCGTGACTTCGGTGGCCGCTGTTGACGCAGCTGACGTAACATCTCCTGGCAATCTGGCCTCTACGATCCGTCAGATCGTTCGCGAAGTGAGCCGGTCGCTAGAACTAGCTGTGGGTTCCTCAGCACTGCCCCTGGCACATCCGCCTCAAATAACCGCCTGTAATGCAGTGGACATTGTTAATCCAGCGGACTTGGATGAATACTCGGGACCGCAACCACTGCGGCAGAGCAACACATCGAGGGCACCCCCAAGGCAACAGACCCGCTACTACCAGCCGAGACATATTCGGTATGACAACTGTCGACGGGACGCTCTGAGTTGCGATTACTCCTGTGGGCTACCGCTGCAGCCAACCTGGCCACAACTCACGGTCGAGTCTTCGCTGCCAAGAATCACCTTACGGCTCCGTGAACTACCCCGAGCAGCAGGATTACAATCCTGGCTCTTCTTTATATTCGCGCTACCCTCCTGATTCCGGAGGCCCATGGCATGCGCAGTTCCGGAATCGTTCAACGGCATCGAACAGAAGCATGATGTCACCTCCAGCTTCCCGAGCGTGCCGTTCTCCATCGGCCTGGGTTCGCCGCTGGAAACCTGATCAGTGCGATCGATGGGGATGAGGTTGCTGGTCGTTCCCTGCTGGAAGAGATCCCCCCGCCTCTTAATATGTTACGGAACAAAGGCCATGTTTTAGTTCATGGTGTGCCTGTAATGGCTTTAGATGATACCCGGGCCACCATATCCGTAATGAGCGCTGCATTTTAGCGTCGCATCGGAAGAAAAGTGTTAAGTGTGATAAAAATGTTCAGATGTGTGGTGTGAGTGGTGTGTTGTGTTTAAGTTTATATGGGTGGTGAAGTGTTTTGCGTAAATGGCGTTGAACGCCCGATCACCGCTCAAGTTTCCATGTCTAACAATGAACATTGGCAACAGCCTTGGCAAAGGAATAGCCACATGACCATCATCATCGTCATCATTGCGGTGCTTTCTAACGAAAGCCCTCTCGCAACATGTCGTTTCCCAACGACGCTTTCAGTCACGAAACCCAGCACGTCGAACTTGCGACATACAGACGCAAATTCGAACGCCAACATGCCGTCAGTGCTGTCATCTGACCAGCATTGTCCAGAGGTATTTTCTTTGAGCCCACTGCTGGAAAAAGCCTGGCTGAATGCAGCATTGTGGGATCCTCCTTCATAGACACCTTTTGTTACATGGATGAGGTGTTCAGAAGGTTAGCTCGGCCACATTGGAGCTTTTTGAGAGTTCCAGCTAAATACAGCACACCTTTCCATATTGTTACAATGGCTGCATTGCGAACTTTACTAATTCGGTAGCATCTGAAAGATGCGCCAGAAGGGAAGCACACTAGCAGGACTGCAGAAGAGGTTCTTTTGGCTGCCCTTTCCTCATTTTATGCTGAAGAATGCAGCGACGCAGCCCACGAGAGTGTCGTGCACGCCCTGGGTCATAGCGCAGTAGTGGCCACTGGGCAGATAGGGCTGGACTTAAGACTCAGCCGGCTTCGAAAAGCAGCAGAAAATCGTCTTCAGAAGGCAGCTGGCCCTCGCTGCAGAAAGACAGCTATCGGGGATCGTGTGCTCCCGCAACGCAAGAAACTGTAGGCATCGATCATTAGAAAGCTCGTCAGATTCGGTCACCTCATCCACCTACAGAGCTTCAATGGTGGATGGGCCGAAGTGACGTTTGGCTACAGACCTTTCCCCGCCTTTGCCTAGGCCAAACCCCTGCCCTGGTCTCCCTAGGTCACGAGCTTCTGGAAACTGCCCGCAACGTTTCGTTGGACAGGATAGTGTTTGTGACGCCTGCACCACAATTCCAGCCGCCGGCGGAAGCAAAAAAGGCAGCCAGATTCGCATCCCGGTGTAGTCGACACAGTCATCAAAAACAAAACAACGGAACAGATTTATTGTCCCGTCGTTTACAACACTCGCTCCCACGGTGTGCAGAACACACACTGCCCGAAAAGGGTCCGTTTCGGTGGCGGCACGGTGCACTCGGTCCCTCTCCGCACACCCTCTCCCACCAGATGTCCGGGGTCGGAATGGTCGAGTAACCCGAAAGCTACTTCGCAGTGCGGAGCAGAGCATCCCCCGCCGAGTCCGAGGCAGGACCCCGGAGAGGGTCTGCGCGAATTCCGTCCGTGGGCCGAAAGTGCGTGGCGTCGTCGACAACATTCGGTCATCCTTTTCTTTTCAACCGCCCTCGGTTGGAATGGGGTCTTGCGTTTTCTCTTTTTTTTTCTTACACGTAGGCCGCTTGGCCCTCGTCGCTTTCGGTTTCTTCTGAATAGGAATCGCCGCTGGCCGCGGCTCCCAATGTGAAGCGCTTCATCCGGTCCGCCGCCACGACGCCTTCGTAGAATCGCCGCGTACGCTGTACTTTGGGGAAGTCTTGCACTTTGTATCGGTCGTTGGTAAGCGTTTCCACGACCATGTACGGTCCCCTGTACTTTGGGCACAGCTTGCGCGACTCTCCCTTTGAAACTGGCTCCCTCTCGATCAACACCATGTCGCCTTGTTGGTAGCTGGGCGCTGTCTTTCGTAGCTTGTTGAAACTCTCTCTCTGTTTCTTCTGGTCCTGACGAATATTGTCAATTGCCGTCTCCCGTAGCTTAAGTAGGCTGGCGTCAAGCTCCAGTGCGATGGCGTCATCAACTGGGTCTCCTGTCACGTTTCGTGGGTGAAAGTTGAAAAGCAGACTGAATGGCCTCGCTTTCGTAGCTCGATTTACGGTGTTGTTGATTCCCCATTCCTCCTGCATTAGAGTTTCGTCCCAGTCCTTTCCGTCGCCTCGTTTTGATAGACTGGCAATGGCGGGCGTTATCATTCGGTTGTACCTCTCGACCTGCCCGTTGGCCCTAGGTGTGCACATTGCGTTCTTCACGTGAATTTTGTTGCATAATCTCCTGAAAAGCATCCCTTCTATCAGGGCATACTCCTTTCTTGTGCGGTGCGCTTCTTTTGTCTTCGACGATCCCCTCAAGGTGTCTGCGATAGACTGTAACGTTGGGTCCGTTTTCTGTGCAAGCGTCAACCAGTCGTCGTCGGTGAGCTCCGTCATAAAGATATTAATGCTTCTTGCAACATCAATCTCTTCTGCTTCCGAGGTAGGCGCCCTGCTGAGGGCATCAACATGACGCATTGAAGCTCCAGCGATTGCCTTTGCCAGCTTTTTTTTGTTGCAGCTTACGAGAATCAAGGGTTCCGAATATTCTTCTTCCATGCACAATGTTCCCCTTGCGATTTTTTCGTTTTGCGCGATGATCAGCGGAGACTGAGACATTCGCTACAGGTAGGCATAGCTCGCACCCTTCGCTTTCCCTCAGCACACAGCTTGGTACGTATTGGCCGCGTGGCTCGCACAGCTTTCCGTGGGCGAAGATGTCACTGAGAGTAACGTCACTGCTCAGTGCAACAAAGCCGACGTAATTCGGAGGTATGACAACAGCCTACTTTGCCCTCAAGTTCACTCGGCGCGGTGGTAGGGCTGGTACACCTAAGTTGGCCGGAGTCCCGTCCTCATCCTCCAACTCGACATGCTCCTCGAAAATTCGCACTGTATTTTTGCGGCGCACCACCGTTGTGTGCGGCTGTCCGGTAAAGGGTTGCCCAACAAGCAGTGGGACAGCTTGTACATCGTCCCAGACAATGTGGATCTGGACGTCGGCTGTAGCCTGGTCCACCGTCAGTTTTGCTTCAAAACTGCCCATTGGCGTCGTTGTTCCCGATCCGTACCCGCTGATCGTAAAGGGACGGCTCAGAGGTTCGTATGAGAATTTCAACTTTTCTGCTTCGCTCTCCAGCATCGTTATGCACTGGCTTCCCATGTCAACGTATGCCTTAATCGGCTTCTCGTTCACGTTGGCACTCATGAAATACTTCTGATTTGGCACCATGCTGCCCACTGTATCGTTGCTCTCTTGCGCAAGGACAGCTGGTTTCGTCCCGTTGCTAGTTGTCAAGCTTTCCTTCGAATAGCAAATTTTTGGACTCGTGGCCCGAATTTCCACAATTTGTGCATCGCGGTTTGCGTTGAGGTTTTGGGCATGCTGCCGAAAAATTTCCGTATGAAAGCAATTAAGACAAAGTGGCTCGCCTTTTTCGTTGTATTTCCGTCCGGATGCCTTTGCCGATTCGCCTCTGGTGCGAGGTGGACGTTGAGCAGTTGCCGCTACGCAGTCGTTGCCCTCTTGGATGCGGTGTGAATGTCGAGCATCCAACGGCTGATAGAGCGTCTTAGGTCTCGTCTGCTTCATGGTGTCCGTTCTGTCGCAGAGCCGTTTCATGCACTGGAGCAACTCATCTGGGCTTGCGTAGTCTCGACCGCTGAGGGTCTGCACAAGATCTTCGTCGTTGAGTCCAGTGATGACGTACTCGATACAAGCCGCTTCACCGATGTTGCAGCGCCTTGCTTTAGCCAGCTTGTCGTAGAAGTATGCTTCGACACTTTCGTGTCGCTCCTTCGTTCGTGATTCCATGTCCCCGAATGTGCGTTGGAAACTGGATGCCGAAGGAAACGCCCTCTTCAATTCAGCTTTCCAGTCGGCCCAAGTTCGTTGGACATCTGTGAGCCCATCATACCACGTTTTTGCGACGCCCTGGAGCTTCGTGAGCGCGAAGCAAGTGGTCTGCTGGTCGCTCCAACTGTAGGCTGCAGCCAGATTGTCCACTTTGTTCAGCCACGTCTCGACCATTGGCTGACCATGCAAAGATGGGTTGAATATTGGCACTAGTTGCGCGCTCGCCGTCGCCAATCGTCCATCCGCGATGCACGATGCACCTGCTGACGGGTGGTGTGGTGGCGATTGAGACGATTGCATTAGCTGGGCTGCTCCCTGCAATGCCTCTCGTACCGCCGTCAGGATCGCAGCCTGCATCAGCGCCTGGAAGTCGAAGGCACTGGGAACGGGCACTGCTTCGTTGGGGCTTTCTATGTTGTGGCTGCTTGCCGTTGCAGCGTTCATGGATCCCCTTTCGACGTTGGGCTGCGTCTCGCCTTCCTTCTGTACGCTCTCGTCGTTCGTCGAGTGAGCCGGTCGTGATACCTCGCCCTCGGATCCTCCATTCGTTGTATTCGAACGTAGCATCATTGTGGCTTTTCGTGGTCGAATAACTTCCCATGAAACACAAAAAGAGCTAATTGACATCTAGAATGTCTAGGCCAAGAAATGGGCACTTCTAAAAGAAGACTCATTTGAGACGTTCTGTAGACCCAAGAGCTACAAGCCTTCCTGTAGCTCCGATTTAGCTCTGCTAACGCTACGCCAGTAGAAGTCTTGAAAACTTCTCTCCTAGAAAATTTTTATACTTATTCTAGACATTGCTTCTAGCTGTAGCTCTGCTATAGCTGTGCTAATAGACATCTTTAAACCCTCTTGGCTAGAACGTTTCTATTCTTGTTTTAGATGTGTAACAATGTGCAGTTTGTGCTCATTGTCCTCAATTCTGCATGTGAGGTCACAGTGATCGGCTTTGAGAGCATTTTTTTCTAAATTTAATGAAATGACACAGTTAACTAGGGAGAAGGCGAATTGATGAAGGCTTGCACTTTGTACAACGCAATAAGACACAGCTAGAGATGGCGAAAAATCAGTTGGGCTGAAGAGAATTAAAATTTTAATTTTTTTATAGAATATTCAATTTTAACACCCCACCGATTATGTGCCATCTCTAGCTGTTTCTTATAGTGCTGTAGAAAATGCAAGCCTTCAACAATTCACCCTCTCCCCAGTTAAATGTATTTAAAATTTAGAAAAAAATGCTCTCAAAGCAGACTATTGTGTGATCTCACATGCAGAATTGAGGACAATGAGCACAAACTACAAATCGCTACACTCAATAGTGAATGCACATGCTGAATGTATGAAGAACACATGCTTCTCCAATCCGAATTTTTATTGCACTCCATCTACAAAAGTAAAAGCAAACAGAAAATAAACTTGTTGACAATATGGATTTGAGAAACCTTTTTTGAAGGGTCTTCTGCAAAAGTAAATTCCAAACAACCTACACTGGCAAAAAAAAAGTTAAGTTACAGACATGCATGCATATGCACTGGTGTAAACTCACTGGAACCATCCGCCCAGAAGGTTCGTCATAAAAATATTTTTTTATAACTTGCATAGATATATAAAATCTAATGCACACTCAAGGCATTGTCTGATGAGCTAAATTCAATGGCTTATCGTAAGCTCCAGGTTCTGCCTTTTCCAGGGGTCTTTAAGACAGACAAGATTCCAGCAACCTGCAGAGACAAAAAAAGCTCAAAATAATCAAACGAGCCAAAGGCAGTGGCAGTTGAGCTACGTGCCTGAGTTTTGTGGGGTTTTTAAAAGAAAAATATGCACGGAGAAAGGAAACACCAAAATGCGCTGATACCACTAGCATCTATTCAAAATGACCGGACCTACCATGAACGCCACTGAAATCATTCACCTACTAGCCCCCCTCCCCCCCCCCCCCCCATGCATGAAAAAAAATCCCTCCTAGCTCGCACCATAAAACGAGGTCGAGGCAGTGGCCTTATGCTTCGGGCATTGACCTACCGTGAACTGAACAGTCTTTTCTAGTGTGTTTTAAAAGAAGAAAGTTTTATTCACCCTGTTCAGTTCAGTTCAGGCGTTCAGTCGTGTCCGACTCTTCGTGACCCTATGGACCATGTCACGCCACGCTTTCCGGTCTCTCACTATCTTCTTAACATCACATAACTTCATCTGCAGTGCCTGGAGGATGCCATCTAACCATCGCGTTCGCTGCCTACCCCTTCTCCGGCGACCCTCAACCTTTCCCAACATCAAATCTTTCTCCAGCGACTCCTCTCTTCTCATCAGATGACCAAAGTAGCTGAGCTTTAACTTTAGAATTTGACCCTCCAATGAGCAGTCAGGGTTTATGGTCGACAATATCGACTTATTTGATCTTCTGGCATTCCAAGGAACTCTCAAGAGTCTTCGCCAGCACCACAATTCAAACGCGTCAATTCTTCGGCGGTCAGCCTTTTTCACAGTCCAACTCTCGCATCCATACATCACACCTGGAAAGACCATAGCACGAGTTATACGGATCTTGGTTGGCAGACTAATGTCTCTGCTCTTTACTAGGCGGTCAAGGCTAACCATTGCTCTCTTTCCCAGAAGCAGGCGTCTCCTAATTTCATGGCTGCAGTCTCCTTCCGAGGTAATCTTGGAGCCCAAGAACCCTGTACATACACAGAAAACCTTAAAGTGAGCTGAGGTTACTGATTTGAAAACGCTACGGTGCAAAGATGACAACAAAAACAAATAGGACACCATATGCGCACAACTACCAACTTTTTATTGGAAGAAAACACGAATATTCTACATCTGATGTCAGTGAAGTGCCGGGATTTTTTCAAACAGACTCATATAATTCCACATCTTCAACACGACCTTTAGCAACAAAATAACTCCTCAAGATGTATTACTTCAGTTCTACATTTGCTACCGCACATACTTAACACGCATCAGTGAAGGTAACAAAGCCAACACAATACAGCTAAGTTGCTTGTTGGGCGAGTTGGTTGTACAGTACGTTAAAACAGCGTTAGAAACATGGACAGATAGAAAGACAAACACGCATTGCTATCTACCCGTGTTTCTAGCGCGCTAGTCAGACGCATCTGCGGTTCAATTTCGGCGCATTGCATTCACCATACAAGAGAAGTGGAAAGTTACTTACTGTTGAGAAATATGAGCTCCATATCACAGCGCAGCAGTGGTTGTAAAATACAGCGCGGGAAAGCTGCAAAATCAGAGTAAATGTCCAAGCGCGGGAAACAAAGACAGCACATCGAACACACACCATCGAGAGCACGTTGAGCAACCGTTGAGCATGTCGAAAGACGAGAAAAGATGAGTTGAACGATCGGTGCGCGCGGGTAGCAAGTAGTCGCTAGCGACCAACTAAGATCAGTTGCCAAACTCTCCGGGTTCTCCATGCTGCTGAAGCGGCGCGTCAATTTTAACGCGAGGTGGCGCTGCCGTCGAAACAGGCTCTATCTAGCCGCTGCTTGGCCGCTGTCGAAGCACAATCAAACGTTGCGGGCCCGGCCGTTCGGCGTAGCATTTAGCATTCGGGAATGTTAAGTTACTTGGTGTCCTAAATGCCGTACTTATCGTTAATTACTCACAGTCACCAATCAAGTCTGAACCGTGTGTGGCGAGAATGCTGCAAAACTTTACTGCAGCAACTCGAGCGATACAGGTGAGCGCTGCTCAGGCAACGCTACCGTTGTTGTTTTTTTTAGGAAAGTTGTTTTGCCAGTTTCTTCACCGAAGTGGCATATGAGAAACGTGCAATAATGTTAGAGATATGATCATTGCTAGGTTCATCGTCAGTTCGAAGTATGTTTCTGCAGTTTCTGCTCAACCGCATGCATGTGCATATGTTTAAAAAAAAAATTACCAGCGTTTTTGCTGCAAAGAGCCGCATTCTCTGTGGTGCAGTTTAACGGAATAAGCGAATTTTGCGCATTGCATTCATTTCGTCAATAAGCATGCATGTGACTTTTAGCCGAGCGCCGCGCGCAATCTGTGCCGCGAAAAGAGCGAACTTTTGCTTCTTGAGTTGTCGGTTTCTTTCTTCCAGCAAGAGAAGAGAGCTTACACAGGAGGTTAGACGCCAACTCGAGACAATAAAATTTAATCTCTTTGGGAATCCCAACTGTGGGTTTATCGTTACTGGCCTGCGCCCGCGTCGCAAGTGCTTTTTTTTGCGACCTTTCACGCAGTGGGCTACAGATAGACACACAAGTAAATGTAATTTTAGATTTTATTCACAGCACGTTTTCACACTTTACTGAATGCACAAATTACAGCAGGCGAGACTTCTTCCTTGCATTTTTAACCTGACTACTCACATTGCTCCTCTCGGATAGGAATCGTGTGTAAAAATGCATCCGCATTACCAAATAAAACTTCACCACTTGCACAGTGAACTGTGCAGGCTACAACCTATTCGGGGTAGATTCCTGGTCAGAAGCAGGTCACCAATCAACCAGAACAGATTTCCAAAAACTTTTTCTGTGTTTGTTTGTCGCTCGACCACTGACTTGATGCCAGTCACCAGTTCAGTCAGGGAGCTTGAAGGGTGCTTGAGCACTCCAGGGACAAGTGAGCGCTTTTCAGTTAGGGAAAACCTTCGGTACATATCCTTCAGCGGGGTTCCATTTGCCCCTATCAATTTTTACTTCCTTGCCATTAATGATATGACTGTACGTCTTCAGTATGTCTTCATCGTAGAAATGAAGATTGCACACACGTGATTTGTCAGAAAGTTTCCTGTCAACACGCGGAATCGCGCGGTCCCATGCCGCACGGAGATCCGCGTCACGCGGAGCCGAGAAAAAACGCCTCGCTGTGTTGTCAGTGTTGTCGCTCTTGTAACCGCTCGCACAGCCCGGCACGCAGCACGTCGGCATGGTTGCTGTAGCCCCTTCAACTTTGCATGCTAGCACAGGTAGCACAAAAAACGATCACTGCAGCAGCCGAGTCGGGAACGCACTGTACTCATGCTGCCCGCACTGCACGTGTTCAACCCACATTCGGGTCGACGAGAGCCTGGTAGAACTGCAGCGCCACTAAAAGCAGCCAGCGGTGGCGGCGCCGCGAAACAGCTCTCAGTTTGGCAACTGATCTTAGTTCTATTAACGTTGCTAGCGACTGCAATGCCAAAATGCTAATAAAGCAATAACTGCCTACAAAACCCAACTATTACAAAAACAATTGTGAGTTTAATTTTATTTTGTTTTTCAATTTAACCTTATGCTTTGCAAAGAAACAAAAAAACTTGAATTAATAAAGCAATGTTGAAAATTGTAATTGCATTGGCATCGAGCAGAGCGCCACCACGCAGCAGGCTTCAGCGTGCGGAACGATGTTTGAGCATACGATCGGCTCTCCTGCTGACTGTTCTCTTGCCCAAGCAACAAATTTCCGGCAGTGCGGTGGTTTTCTTGTGCTTCCAAGCAAGCCGGAGTAGAAGCATGTCATTCGCGTGCCTCCCGTCTTCTTTCAGGAGCCGTATGCTACCCCAGTGCGGCCTTACGAGCGGCAATACGGTGGTTTTCTGGTGTTGACCAGGCAAGCTGGAATGAAGAGGCATTCGTAGCATAATAAAGTGTTGTCATTCGCGTGCCTCCCCTCGTCTTTCAGGAGCGGTGTGCAACCCAGTGCAGCCTTACGAGCGGTAGGTTAGCTGGACCGTAAATAGACGAGTTGCAAAACCTACAAGTTAGCTTCCCTGTGAGGCAGGAATTCCTGCACAATGGCGGCATAGACTTACTTTGGAATAATAGTTGGGAGCAGTGCTGGCACAGCGACTGGCGGCAGAGTAACTCCCGCACCCCTTGCACATTCGTCACAGCATTCCGCACGTGGGTCGCCAATTCTAAAACTGCTTTCCTCACCCAGTGTGGCAGTGCTCTCCCTTCCTTTATGCCCGGGTCAAGAATGTCCGAAAACCTGTTCTCGCACAATGGCCTGTGCGACGGGGACTGCATCCGAAGCTGCGTGGACTGTAGTAGATGCATGCACTGGACCTAACTATTGCCGCGGAGTCAGGTTCTGCCGCCATTGTGCATGAATTTCTGCCTCACAGGGAAGCTGACTTGTGGATTTTGCAACTAGTCTAATGACGGGGCTTTGGTTCCCGCTAGAGGTTATTTTAAAGCGGTCTCTTACCTTCTGTTCCTGATTATCAAATAATCAAGTTGATACATTGGAGTAATGAAAAGCGTTCTAACAATTTGTGCCGTAATTATTGCTTAATTCCGTGGCTGCGATAAACCATGCGTAGAAAATGTTCGCTGTGATTCGTGAACATCCTTTGAATAGGGATTCAACATTCTGAACAGGGGAAACATGGAGTATTTTTTGCGGACTTTTAGAAGTTAGTAAACCCTTTCTACAATAGTATTTGTGAAACGTTTCTGAATAAACATCGCTGAGAGGTCTTTGGAAAAATATCTAATTGATGTCTCCAAAAAAACATATCTGAGACGCCTTTGAAAAGGCGTCTTAGTATAGACGTGCTAACGAAGTTTTCCAGGAAACTTCTTTCCGTCGACGTCTGTGAGAGGTTTTGTTCTAGAACAACATATTTGTAGCCTTCCAGAGCTGTTAAAAGAAGTTTATTAGACGTTATGTGTTTCGTGGGTTCAGAGACACTCGTTGAGGAAGGTTGCAATCCCACTTCTGAGAAAAAGTTCTGTAGTCGACACAGTCGTAAAAAACAAAACAACGCAACAGATTTTTTGTCCCTTCGTTTACAACACTCGCTCGCACGGTGTACAGAACACACACTGCCCGAAAAGGGTCCGTTTCGGTGGCGGCACAGACCGCTCGGTCCCTCTCCGCACACCCTCTCCCACCAGATGTCCGGGGTCGGAATGGCCGAATAACCCGAAAGCTACTTCGCAGCGCGGAGCAGAGCATCCTCCGTCGAGTCCGAGGCGGGACCCCGGAGAGGGTCTGCGCGAATTCCGTCCGTGGGCCGAAAGTGCGTGGCGTCGCCGACAACACCGGGATGGGTATAAAAGCGGCTCATGAGCTCTCAGTCACTCGTGACATCGAATCGGAAAAAGTGGCAGCCGTCGTGAGGGAACCCACTCGCCGATTCTATGGTATTTGACTTACTGCAAATGAAATTTTATATGTTTATGTTCTTTAGTTTTGTGTGGCTCGGTATTTGACTTTCTGTAAATACGATCTTATTATGGCATTTGTGTTTTGTTGTTTTAAATGTTTTGGCAAAGATTTTGTATGTTACGTGTGCTGGTGCTGAAAAATAAAGAAAACAGTTATGATGACTCAGGGCTATTGAAATGAGTCGCCCGGTTATCGAGTGAGCAAATGAGCTAGTAGAACATTAACAGTTGCATACCCGCAATTCTACTCGATGGTAGTTTTGAAGTGGATTGGCGTCTGTATGCTGTGCGAGGTCAGTGTACACTCTAAAAAGGTTGCTGTTTTACTCACATTTAGGGTAGTAACTGCTTGTCACATATGTTACTAACTAGTTAGTAACTGCAGGTAGTATTTGGAAGTTTGTAGCAGAAACTACATGTAGTTGGCAGTAATCAGAACTAAATTTAGTAAATTCTACCTCTAGATGTAGTACTAGCAACTGTATTTAGAAACTACAAAATTTCTGCATCACAAGTAGTGAAAAGCAGACTGAAGACGAGAAAAATACTTAAAAAGAGAGAAGATACTTTTTGCTCTGTTTTCGTTGTCACAGATTCATATCGGAGAGTGTATTTACATGAGAGTTGAGTATGTTTGACTTCAAACCTTTACAGCAGGTGAAGATATTGAAGGCTTGTATAGCGTGGCATGTCTTAACATTTGTACTAATAATGTTAACTGACAGAAGTTATAGCATACAAGAACCATAAGCATATGTCTATGGAAGTTGCTTTACTTAAGCATTTAACCAGGTATGTGCAATGAATACTACAATTAAAGGAGATTTTTGATGGAGAAAAATTTAAGTATAAGCTATAAATTGCCTATCCAACTGCCTTGGCTAACTCTAGTACCTCAGGTATGAGCAGGCTTTCCCTTGTTCTCTGTATATTAATATCCTGCATAAGTTTGAAATGCTTGTGGGAGTCATCACTAAAAACTGGTCAACTGTCTACTCTATAGTAATTGATCCATTCAGCCCTGGTATCATCAAATGACGACAGGACTTACAATTGGAATTTTCAGCATGAAAAAAGATCCGAAACTGCTTGTATTTTTCCTCCATCGTACTATTGGAAGTACTAGTGCCATCGCCATGGTTAGCCTCGTGACTCTACAAAGCAGTGTCGAGCGAGGAAGAAATGACAACAACCAACATGGCAGACACGCTGTCAGGTATGTGCACTTTTTTTTCTTTTCTGATTGAAGAAACCCTGCACAGTTTACGTTGCGATTTTTTATAGTGTCTAAACAGATTGCAGAGAACGCATGTACTTGAGTAAGCGTCATTGCATTGTGATATTACTTATAAGATGTTTTTTCAGTCTGGATTTGACAACAGCAGGGCTTTGTGGTTGTATATGGCATGCCATTGGCTTGCCATTTCGTCCGATTTCTATGCGTCTTTTTTTTTCTTCAGGCACACCTATTCAGTGTATACCCACAGGGTCATTCTATTCCCGCCCAAAACCTGCGTTCTAGGCATCTGGAAGAATTCACGGATGCAGTTTTTGGTGAACTTGATAATGGAAACTTGTCTGATGTAAAGGGAGAAATCGACGGATCGTCCTACAGCAGTGACGAGTTTGAGCTGCCTGAACCAGAATAAGTGGAAAGCGAGGATGAAAGCTCGGACGAATATTGCCAAACATCGACAGCTGCATGGACAAAGAAGACGTTCATAAAACCAGACACAACGTTTGAGTGGGCTTTCTGGGTGGCCCGTTCACAGAAACCCGGAAGCCTGATTCCCTAGCTTTAACTGCGTCGAAGTCGCCATCGTGCCAGCCTGCCGACATCTGCGCCTCGATGTCTGTTGACAGCAAAGCTCCGAGGTTCGTGCCTAGCAACTCATGGCAGCATCACCGGGAGCCGCGTTCCTTCACAGGCTTACCCAGTGAAAACATGGATTAGTGGCTCACTCACTACGTTACAACCCAAGCAAAAAAAAGTGTGTGTGGCACAAGGTAGGGAGGACCTCTCTCGCCGAAGAAGAAGTGGCCGGCCGACCTTCGGCACCCAACTAAGGGCCGGCGTCGGGCATTGACACTGACCTAACGTCGGCCGATTTTCGGCAATCGACTACGGCTCTACCTCTTTGCCCGACGTGACCGACCACCTGCCGCACATGGGCCGGCCACCTGTCAGCATTACTGAATGGTCGGCCGCTCGTCTGCCATAGCTGTTTTCCTGACGAAAGACCGTACATCAGCCGGTTTCTTCCCGACACTGGTTAGTGGCTGGCAGATGGCTCAAAACCACGGCATAGCATCCGGCATCGCTGCTCGTGCATATATTCATGCCGTGCATTTGATATATCGTGACCCATGCATTATAACGGGGTAGCGCATACAAATGCATCAAGAAAAGCAGTAGCTTTTCTGGTGCCATGAAGAAACAAAAGAAGCTGCTGTATTTGGTGAAAATTTTATTTGTCAACAGCGTTCAGAAAAAGCTCGCGATTTGCTTTTTAATAAGCGTGGATGTATGACTGACTATAAAGCACGCATGTGCCACATGTGGAAGATGGTCTTGAGGCTTTGTCTTCTTTTGGCAGCCTGTCGATCACTTGATGTCTGCGACTGGTTGGATTTGCGGCTGCATGAAGACTTTTTTTAATTAAATATTTCATTTTCGCCTAGACTTTTGCATTGCAGGTAAATATAGGGTTGAAAGGTAGAATAAATAATGTCTGCTCACTGGTGGCAGGTGTCTTGCTCACTGCCACCAACTGCACTAAGCTTTAAAAGAATGACAAGATTTGACTCGTGCTGTATTTGCCTCAATCACATCAATATATTCTATGCGCCTGACTACTTTCATGCGACCCGACTGAAAGCGAATTAATGCAAAGCCGCAATAGATAATCAGGATCCGTGAATCCGCGAGAAAGGCGCGGGCACTTCGTTTTGCTAGCTGGAGTCACGATGTTGCGATTTGCAACTGTAGTGCACCTAAACCTTATCCTCCCAACGCACTTGTCATAGAGCGCATATGAGGGATTCCAACACGGCAGAACAAACAGTTCGCGCGGTATTTACATGAAAGCTACAATACGTTTATTCTGCAGAATACAGCTTAATGTTCTCAAACTAGATGCTACTTTTACAGCAAAAGCAACCGGATAATTATGCTTTATCTTCGTTATTTAACAACTCAGCATTATTTCAAAAATAATCTTATCAGCCAAGATGACTATCTAGACATCCCAACTCACAGAAGCTTTTAGAACCCGTTATAAATTTTTAAAGCTTGGAACAAGTGAGCTGAACACCTCCTGAGCATGTGAGCAGCACGAAATAATCCGCAAGACGAAAATACAACTGCTTGCCCAGAAAGGAAGCACACAGAGCAAAATCAATGATATAGCAGTGTGAAGTGGTTCATTCTGTGTGCACCACATATATAGTTTCAAAATCCACAAAATGAACTCGTTGGCGCACTTGCCAGCATGCCGCATCACTCAATCATCAATTTTAACATATAGACATCATTACTGCAGCAAACAAAATAATAAAAAATACACCGCATAAATCTTGTACACAGTCCTGGCACGAGCTTCGGCGTGGCAGCAACAATGATGCTTGTACAGCTTCTGATCGCATATGGCGAGGGGTACTGCAATATTTATATCCGTGATAACATTTGGCATTTAACTGGGTTGCATGCGTCCAATCGATGAGTCGGATAATCGAATTTCCCGCACAAAATCAGCGCTAATATATGTGGTAGACGTAGCCGGTATAACAAGCAAAACTGTTTATTTATACATCAGGTATAGTCGAGGGTTCGACGGCATACCGTCTGGTCAGAAATCATGGTTTGTTGATCGATTCACTGGTCACTGACCATGGTCAATTTTAACAATAAGTCATACATCAGGTAATGGCGCCCGTTTTCGCTCTGCTTGGCGCCATGGAGGCAGGAAACAACTTAGGAGAGGCCCTTGCATTCCCAATGCATTGGAGAAAGTGTGGCGGAAGTGACGTCAACATTTAGGGTTAGCCAAGTCGGGCCATTAGCAACGGCGACGCTGTTGCTATGAAAACTCGGGCCACTAGCAACAGCGTTGCTAAGGGCTCTAGGTACTTGAGCGTCGCGGAGAAAGGGTAAAGGAGGAGGAGAGACGTTGCAGCGTACGGTCGCGGCGCGGCCGCGCCGGCTTCAAAAAATGACGTCAGGGCCTCTCCTAAGCTTTCCTTCCTCCATGCTTGGCGCGGTCGCCCATGCCGGGGTCTCCTGGCGGTCCGCCTGGTTAGCTTGCTGCTTGGGGCGCTGTCGTCAGTGGCGCCCACAACACCCCCCTTTCTTGAAAGGTTTGATCTCACAGGTCCAGGCATTCTGGTCGCTTACAAACACGTCCACTTCTTGTGGTGCTCGTGTCCTGTAATGGTTGCAGGTGTCTTGCTGTACGTCTTGCTTGTCCTCTGTCGGTTTGTACAACGTAGGACCTTGGTTCTGATGTTGGCTGTGTTACCACACCGTGTGATGCAGCTCCAGCGAGAATGTGCACCGCTGTGCCTTGTGGTAAGCGCTCTCGGCTCCGTACCTTGTGCCGGGTGTCGTATGATCATTTTGCACGAGCTCAGTAGGCTTCATTTTTTTGTCTGAATTCGCTGTCGTCCCACTTCGGGGTTAGCAGCTTCGAAGTGGTTGGTACTGTGGTGTTCAGACGACGACCTATTAGGAGTTCTGGTGAAAACCCTTCCATGCTGGGTGTGGCCCTGTAGGCAAGCAGCGCTTCGTGTATGTTGGAAGACTTCCTCAAAAGCTGTTTTACTGTCTGCACAGCCCTCTCAGCCATACCACTGCTCTGCGGGTAGTAAGAGCTTGAGGTTGTGTGTGTGGCTCCCCAGTGATGCACTAGTTCTAAAGAACTAGAAAGGATGGAAGACTTGGGAGTCATCCAGAAGATCGAGCGAGCAACCGAGTGGTGTTTTCCAATGGTTGTCGCACGAAAAAAGAACAATGAGCTGCACATCTGCGTGAACTATGGTCAACTCAACCAACAAATAATACGCGAACGTGTGCTCATGCCTACGGTGGACGAGTGTCTTGCAAAATTAACAGGTGCAACAGTTTTCAGCCGCCTAGATGCACGAGCAGGGTACTGACAGGTGCCACTGTCCAAGGACTCTTGCGAATACACAACCTTCATGACACCAATTGGCAGGTTCCAGTTCCTGAGGCTTCCCTTCGGAATCTCCACAGCGCCAGAGTTCTACCAACGAGAAATGCTCCGTGTGCTCGAAGGACTAGATGGTGTGAGTTGTCTGCAAGATGACATCATTGTCTCAGGAAAGACAACTGAGGAACACGACACCAACCTACTGCTTGTGCTGAGGAAGCTGGAAGATGCAGGTGTTACCCTCAACATCGACAAGTGCTCCTTTCGACAAACAGAAGTAACATTCTTAGGACACGTCGTAAACTCAACAGGAGTCAGCACCGACCCGGAAAAGGTCAGGGCCATAGTCCAGCTCGACCCACCCTGTGATGTGTCAGAAGTCAGGTCTTTGTTGGGCTCTGCCAACCACCTAGAGAAATTTCTTCCAGAGCTTGCAGACTTTACGAAGCCTCTCGCAGACATGCTTCACCAGGACGCCAACTGGCACTGGGGCCGAGCTCAGCAGCAGTTTTGACAAACTCAAGCAAGCTTTAAGCAGGACACTGATTCTCACTCACTACGATGCTCAGTCACCTCACACAGTGTCTGTGGATGCTTCCTCATATGGTCTTGGGGCTGTACTTCTACAGCAGTTGCACAAAAAGCTCCTACCTGTGGCATATGCATCACGCTCCCTTATGGATACAGAACAGATATGCCCAAATCGAAAAGGAGACACTGGCAATCAGATGGGCTTGCGAACATTTCCGCAAATACCTGCTGGGATCAACCTTTCACGTGGAAACGGACCACAAGCCATTAATACCACTGCTGACTACTAAATGATGTGATGAGCTGAGTCCTCGCCTTCAACATTTCAGGATGCGCCTTTTGGAGTACGACTACACCATGTCCCACACTCCCGGCAAAAAGCTGTACACAGCTGACCTTCTGTCCCGGAAGCCATCTGGGAAACCAGCAGACAAGGAAAGAACTCTCGAGAGTGCAGTGCGCGAGTTTGAAGAGTTCGCACTTGAACAGCTCCATGCATCAAACCAAATGCTAAACAGAATCAGGGCAAGCATCCAGTCAGAGGAAACATTTTCCAGGGTGGCTACCTTCTAAGTCAAGCTGCAGGCTCTCACTGAGTTTTATGTCTCGCAAGCCGACCACGAGCCTGTCCCAAATCAGTTCGTCTTTGAGAGTTCCGTAATCGCATCTTTCGGCCACCTTGAACAGTTCAATCGCAAATGCGTCAACGTTTTCATGCTGCTCTTGTTTCCGAGCGTTAAATCGCGCTCTCTCATAGATGACATTCTTTCGAGGTAGGAAATGCTTTTCAAAAGCACTCACCACGGCGGAGTATGATGCCATCTGTTCGTCTGTCAGTTTCAAAGCAGCGAGCACATCCTCCACTTCTTCGCCCATGGTGTAGAGTAATGTGTTGATTTGCGTCGTCTCGTCCTGTCCTCTCAGACCGGAGATGAGTCGGTAGCGTTCCCACCTGCGGTGCCATTGTGTCCAATCTTCGGGCTTGCGGACATCGAGCTTTGTCGGCAGTTCCACGGCCAGCGGGTTGAACGTCATTCTCGGAGTGCCGCTCGCGCGCCCTTCGTTCGCACCGCGAGTGTCTGGCATGACGCTGCGGCCACTTACGTTGGGCTCGCTATCCTTCTGGGTGTCACGCTGCATTGGTTATCCCATCGCTGCCACCATGTGGTAGACGTAGCCGGTATAACAAGCAAAACTGTTTATTTATACATGAGGTAATGGCGCCTGTTTTCGATCTCCTTGGCGCGGTTCGCCTGGTTAGCTTGCCGCTTGGGGCGCTGTCGTCAGTGGCGCCCACAACAGCTATTCAGAGGCGACAGAATAATCATCCCGCCAGACATCAGAGTAGAGGTTATGGAAAAAAAATTGGAGGCTTATCAAGGTTAAGCCCAGTGGATGCGAAGCATGTTAAGCAGCTGCCTCAGCGTGGATGGGGCTAAGTAACGGAGACATGGTTTTAGGTTAATCGTCGTACTTTATTCTTTGCAGCCCGACAAACACACTCTTATGGTTTCCGTAGCACGCTGCAGCCTTCGTTTTGCATTCCTATTAACGTCCTTAGTGTTTGGAGGCATCTTGACCGCATACACGCCCGGCGCAAAGACGCTGGCGCGGTTGCGGGCAGAGACTGACGCGACGGCGGGCGCGCGCCGCTTTATCCCTGGCGTGATGTCACATATCACGTGATGCAGCGATGGTGGCGCCGCCGCCGCGTCGCGCGCGACGGCGCGAACCGCAGCGTGGAGGCCTCCGCCGGCGACGTCCGACGGCGCGATATGAGGCCCCATCTTCAGCCGGTGTGACGTCACATCATGTGATCTCACTTCAAGGTCAATGGTGGCCACCACCGGGAGGCGACCGACGGCGCGATATGAGGCCCCATCTGCAGCCGGTGTGACGTCATCACGTGACGTCATGTCACGTGACCCCACTTCAGGGTCAATGGTGGCCACCGCCGGGCGTCGCGCGAAGGCCCGAAACCTACGTTAATATGCTTCGCATAAAACTCCAGTGTATGAAATCATTTTCTGAAATCACACTTCGGACAGGGTTCAGTGATCGATGAGCAGTGATCGAGGGGAAAGATAATTAAGCACAAAGTAGAAGGAAAAACAACATGCCAATGGCGGGAACCAAACCCACGACCCTAAACAGATTAAATTACTTATTTATGTGATTATCAAAGTAAAACTTACCAAAAAGACAAAGTACAATCCCCAATGCATTCCTTTGCCTCGCCGACTGTTGACTTCGTTCCTTCATGTATTATAATGAGTAACCTCATTTCCCCTTCATTTATCTGCTTGTAGCTTACGGGAGTCTCGATTCTCGCAGTCTTGAAGCCATAGGTAGCGTAAGAGGGTTCAAGCACAGCTCTCGCTCTTGATCACGTTCTAAGTGACGCTGGCAGTAACACAGGATGTTCCACATCCACCGCTATGGTTGAGGGTGGCGTTGGTGAACACTCTCATGGTTCGTACACAGACAACATTAATACCCAAGAAAGTAGCAGGTGGGACAGCAGCCGATGTAGCTGAGTTGGAAGAGCACCGGACGCGATATTCGGAGGTCGTGGGTTCAGTTACCACCATTGGCATGTTGTTTTTCCTTCTACTTTGTGTTTAATTATCTTCCCCTAAAAAGATTACATTACTAATTTATGTGATTATTGAAGTAAAAATTAAAAAAGACAAAGTACAATCCCCAATGCTTTCCTTGGCCTCGCCGACTGTTGGCTTCTTTCTATCGAATAGTTATTCAATAAATCGGTGGAGCAGCGGGTTCCGCGCAACGAGAAGCAGTTTTCTTTCTCCTCTCTGCATTCCCCTGTTATTAAAGAAGCATGGAGGTCGTTTCTTTTCTTTCTCTTGTTTCTAAAACTTCTGTGGAGCCCTCGTCTTGGTGCTCAGCAGATGTTCTTTGCATGAAAAAAAAAGATATATATATGACTTGGAGTGAATGGCATGTAAGTTTCTTTTACCCGAATATCTTCCACACAAAGCAAATGTGGGGCAGTAGAACACCTGCAGCTTCATTAAGCACCGGTTGAGGCGGGAAAATTTTCAAAGACGGTTCCGATAAAGTTTCAGAACATTATATTTTGACTGCTTTTGCAGACATTATATAGTCCATGCGTATTTATACTTCCCAAAACAGTACGTGGGTTATTTAGAGCACCTCGGGCTGTCATATTGATCGCAAAGCACATTTCCGTTTTTGCATTTGGCTTCCATCATAATGGAGCTTGCAGCTCGACTAAAGCCCATGACCTTTAGCTCAAGCTAGTAAATATTAATTAAATAATATAACTACTGCAAGTTTCTCAGAAAAAATTTGTCCATTTGTGTTAGGGATGCATGAAAGCAGTAGAAGGTCGCAAGGCAAAGTTCACCGGATCCGCATGAAAGCTCATAAAAGCTCACCGCCTCTTTTCTTGACCCCGTACAAAAGGTAAACTCACTGAGGCTTATACCTGCGAAACAAATTTATGGGCGTTTAGGATTGATAGGTTTTGAGGGCACTAACAAAAGTAATTGACAGGTGACATCTAATCCTTAAAGGCGCGCGATGTCTTCAGTTTACTGTGAGTTTGCTCAGGGTTAGGTTATAGGTTAACTTTATGATGAGGTTGTTTTAATGTAGAGGTTACCATTTAACCGTAAAAAATGAACGATTACATTCGTAGGTGTATAGCAGTTTATCGCGCAAATACTAGGCACTTAATACTAAGTATGCTTCAAGCAGACAATCAGCGCCTACCAGTTCACAAATTCAAGCATAAGCTCATGACAACTCGCTATCAACTACAGAGTGTACCATCTCCACCGTGGCTCAATGCGTGCTTAAAGCTTTATTTCAAAATATGTATAAATAATAGTTAATTTCATTTTCTGTTGCGCGATGTATAATTATATCAGCAGGCTCAAATGATATATTGTCAAAATATATCATGCACGCGGTATAATCACCTACCCATCCACCTTCCTAGGCAGTCACATCGCACTTGTCATCATGAAAATGGTTTAAGCACTTATGTTAACCCCACCCCTTATGTAATATCCCCAAAAAGGGGGTCTTTAAGGCAATAAAAATGAAATGAAATGAAATAATTCAATGCTATATAGAATAAGCTGTTTCAGTGGTACGAATTTTCCACTTTTCTCCTGTTTTGCCAACTGCCTCATGGAACTTAGAGGGGAAACCTGCTGTATTGCAGGAAACGTTTTCTTTGATATGCACAATGTTATTTAATGATATATTTAGCAGCAGTGAATATGCAGCTGCGGAAAAGGGAATTCGAGGAACTGTATATATAGTCTGGCATTTCATGCCATATTTCTGCGTGTGAGACTGACGCTGAAGAATTTAACACAATATAGACCACCACCGGTGCAGGAGCTGATCGATCCTCGTCTTGCGCGGGATTCTCAAAACGCAATCCCTTTGAATTTTCTCAAAAGAACCAAAGGTTACTTCTTGCACAATGCTTGTGCTCGCAGGAAGTTACGTTCGACAGGCGAATCGTCCGGGCGATTGGCTCCTTGCGTGCCTTTCATTTTTATTTGGAAACTATCAGGACCACATTTGTGTTCTGGATAAAGACAGTTGGCCTCGGCATATTGATATATCAGAAATAAAGCTTTCCTAATCGCCATTTTTTAACTGAGGCAGGCAAATATTTATCCCAAGCTTGTCCATTTACCTTAATGTTGGCAATATCCCCAAAGTTTTGATCGAGAGTGCAGCATATATGTATATTATGCGAAGCGTTACAGCTCATTTGGTCCACAAGCCACTTCGCTAACCTGGTTTTTGCTTGAGTATTGTCGAGTTTTCTCTGAAATAGTTGAAACGTGGTAGTAAATATGGAGATGCGGTTCAGGTTCCCACCGGGATCTACGACAGATGCTGCTGCTTTACTTTCCTATAAACAATTTACAATTACCTACGGTTGTCCACCAAAATAGAGATAGAAAGTAGAATGAGAAGACGTATTCCATCTAATGTTAAGGGGAAGCTTCAGCGTATCCCTAATTTTATTTCCTTCTTTTAATTATTAACTATTCCATCGTATCACTAAGTAAGGTCGTGGAACAATTTACTCCGTGCGAGTGCAGACGTGCGTAAGTGCGTGCGTGCGCGTGCATGCATCACACACAGCTTCGTGCCGATGTTGGGATAGACAACTCAATAATCTCGGACATCTTGTTCACCCTAAAGTTATAGCTAATTAAAGTATGCACAAAACTTCTGATAAAGCCTAGTGCACACAGGTGCCAACTTTCCCACATCTGTGTTCCTTGATTGTTCTTTGATCCAGCCTCCCAGTGACACGACCCTGCATGGCTTAGTATGTGTTTTCTTGTGTATTCCTCTAGTAAAGTCAATGTACTTTGATTATATTTTCACTATAGCTAGGCGGTGGCACCTATTTGGGTTCTGCCTTGTCTTCATTATGCCCTTTTTTATGCGCTAATGGGTATCCGACTTAGTGGATCACATAGGTTACGTTGGGAGGCCTTAACTTTTATACTGGTTTGGAAGTAGAAGGCAGATGTTTGTAGTGCATGGTCAAGGGAAAGACAGGCACACGTGTTCGCACAGTTAGAGATGTTTGTAGACAGAGCATGGATAGCCATAGCCATATCTAATCTCTGCGAAGCGCTCTGCTATTCTGCGCCCCTAGACATATGTGCCAAAGGTATGCGAAGTGGGAAACGCCTGTTGCACCCAATCTCCGGCATGCTGTAAGAAACTGTCAGTGGCGCACTGAGTGTGGCATACTTGATCCCCACCAAATTAAGACAGGCTTTACAGCTGGCATATTGATCCGCACTGTATCAACTTTGGTCAGGTCAAGTCTCACACACGTGTCCTTAAGGACTGCGTCACAGCTTGGACATTCCACTGCCTAGCGCCGTGAGCTTTTTCGTCGCACAGAGAAAGGCCGCGTGAAGCGTTCGAACGTTTAGTGAAGTCCGTGGGATTGATCATTTGGCAGAATAGGAACATGGTCGATCGTATTCTTTCGGCAACCCCGTTGTCTACTGTTCCTCATGCTAGTGCATCTCACCTAGATATAGCCAGCTGTTAGCTCTTGGAGAGCAAAGCTTTATCCGGAGGTTGTTGACGCGGCACATCGACCTCAGGTAGGTGACTTGTACATCGAAGTGATTTGAACTCGGTTCTCGTCTTCAAAGACGCAAGCCTGCGGCTCACGCGTATATGTGTGAGCCCAAAGGATCGACCAATCGACTGCCTGGAAATTTGTTAGGTGGTCAGAGCTTCCGAGGGAGCCCTGTCGCAGCTGCATTATTGATATACGTGTGACCAGAAAGCCACTGCATCATATATTTCTTGCCGCTACTTTGTTTCGTATATGTTTCGTACTGTTTGCTGTTTTACTGAAACATTATTTATTGTCCCAGTGTGCTTTGCTATTTTCATGTTTATCAATAAGATTTCTTTGGTTCCCTGCTATGTAAATTGTTGAAGTTTATGCCTATGACATCATAATCATTTCTACTCTCTTATCCCGGTACTTTTCAAGCAGAAGTCTTAAGTTTCTTGACTTATGCAGCATTCCTTCCATATGCAGGGCTATTCCACAAGCGATCTCTCAGCTTAGTACGTTAGACAGATAATTCACCTAAATCACTTCTGATACATGTTCATGCCTTAAAACTAAGTTCTCCATATTATTAGTCTGCAAGCCACAACGAAATTGTGGCAGCTGCTTCAGGAAAGAATTTTTTCAATTAGCCTTTTTTACTTGCACGTACCTTGTATAGCTCTCAATAAATATTCTTAATTTTCAATCACTGTACAACATGAGTCTCAAAATCATATTGATATGCAGGATTCAATGAGAAAATGTCTCTCGTGGACCAGGAGCAGACAATAACAAGCAAAAAATAGAAGTCATAAATCAAAACAATCTGTAAAACAAAATACTAATAAAATAAATAAAAACTGTTTCGTTCCTATAAAACCACACTCCCATTATTTGAACAAAAAACAAGAAAAGCAGAGCATCTTCGATTTTTTTGTCCAAACGCGCCGGAGGAGCGCGTTACTTCAGGATGGCTTGGCAAAGTTACTGAAAGGATACAGCGGTTGAAAACTACCAGTCCCTTGTCCTGACAATATATAAATGCGAATGGGTCTGGCTGCCCACCACCTAGTTATTGAAGGTAACAAAGTTGACTTTCTCATAATTTTCACTAATAACCTGCAACTTTGGAAAACGCGCTTACATTCCCAACATTTCGCTCGCACGTACAGCGTCCTCACACGCTCGAGATCGTCTCTTGGTTCGCGCTCTATGCTTCTGCAACGAACTGGAAAGCATGCACCCATAAGCACAAGCTGCCTAGTCTTCCAAGAACTGTTGACAAGAAGCAAGGGAGGAGAAGGGGGTAGTTTCCGGTCCATTGTAGAATCGAACCGCTCGCAGCGAAAATGCGCCCCTCAGACTTTCGAAAAAAAATGAAAAGAGCCACCCGTCCCACCCCGGCAGGTCATAAAAGAGGATGCATGGGCCACATGCAAAGAAACAAAACCAAATGACAAGGACACTGGCCCGTTTTCTCGCGCCTCTTAGCTTTACCAGACTTTTGAGAAAAAAGTATGCGATTAATAACTTGGTCAATAATCATTTTCCTTTGGTATTTTTCATGTATTTGATGATAAGACAACTTTGTTCGAAAAGAGCTCCTTCAAAAATATTATACAAATACCACAAAACTGCGTGCTCTCTTCAAAGTCGGCATGTACACCTCTTCTCTCGCCCAGTCAGGAACGCTCGCCACCAACGTTTGGGCTGCGGGGGTGACACAGTTGCCCTACACTTCCCACCATTCCCCCCCCCCCCCCCCCCCCCTTTTCTGCCTTTCCTTCAAAACGTCCGAGCGCGCGGTCGGTTTGTTTCGTCCGGGTCTTCCTCCATGTTCGCATTTATTTTCTCCAGCTGCGAAGTTGTGTTTTTTGTTTGTCTCTGCTTGCCTGCCGGAGCATTCGCAGTGGCCAAGGCTTGCCAGTGCCCTACGCATGTCTGCCCCCGTGTGCTTTTTCTCTTCTGTCTGCTTCTTTTATTTTACACAATGACCTTACAATGCGAAGTTGCGTCTACTAGAGCCCTGCCATATAGCGGACGAAATTCAGTGAGTGATACAGGCTACATGGGGTGTACGGGAGCGTGTGTGCCAGAATTGATGTTACATCACCTACTGCTGCGCTTCGTAACAAGCAGACAGTATAATGACATGATCTACACATGAAATCGCGGTTACCTTGTGGCTCAGGAGAACTCGGTAAACAATTTTACCAACAGCTAGGGTTCACTAAAAATGTGAGTGACAAGTTAAACAAACAATAGCATTAATTATTGTAACAAAACATTTGCACTAAATAGCATGTATCATTTTGTTCCATACTAAGTGCAAATTACATAACATCGCGAAAAACCGAAGCCAAGTAACAGGCAAATTAAAAAAAAGTAGCAGTCGTGCTCTTCATAACTTTTTTCAATGTACCCCCTCAACAGTCGGGCCGACGCATTGCCGCACTCGTCATTAACCTGGCACCATGCCCGGCATTTACTCCGCCCGAGAAGTCGGGTCAAAGCCTGCTGTGAACTACTTGCCGAAATGGCTGGCGGCCACCTCTAGGCCGACCACTTGCCGTGGTTCACTAGCAGACGAAGTCGGCTGTCGACCATTTTCCGAACGTCGGCCACACGCAAGTAGTCGGCCAAGGATGCTCGGGAATAAGTGGGACTTTGCTGTCCAGCTAGCTAACGTGGTCTTTGCGCTTAAAGGAGTAGAGCCACCAACATTCGCGATATGGTTTTATGGTTTTACTTGTGACGCGGAGGCGTAAGCATTCGTCTGCTTTGAAAAACGTGCGCGACCGTGTGTGCGACACACCACATGCGTCTGCGTTGACCATGGCATCGTCTTCGCCTTTATCGCCATTGTCGTCATCATTTCCTTCATGGCCGTCCTCGCCATCAAGCGACGCGCGTCGATAATGTATGGGACGAACATTTTGCCGCCAATGCGGGCTCACAAAACCATTACAGGTTTGATCAGCTGGTGAGCCCGTCACAAAGGCCACCACTCCATGGTCCGGGCAACGCTGTCAAAAACGAGCAGGCCGGCAACCAGGGTGCCGCCTAGGCAACAACTGGTAAGTAGTGGTCGATGCACCGCATAGCTGTGATGTTATACAACAGCTACATGTGTCTTTTGGCATTTGTTCCTTTCACGAGAGCGTGACTGACTGAGAAAACACCATTGAGCAGGGATAAGGGAGGGGGATGTGTAGGTGGGCTCCCTAGTCCGGGACTCCAGCGGCTGCCGCTGCTATCCGTGCGCTTTTCACGAGGACCCTGGTCCAGAGCTGGATAGGGCAGCCTCCTACCCCTCAATTTTGGCACTGTATTTCGGTCATCAGATGGATTGTGTGGCCAGGTCTGTACCTCATGACTTTCGGCCAGCGCCATATGCGAGTGATAAAAAAAATCTGCAATCAGTGAAATGAGTACACATGAATTAGGCACACGCGTTTTCGGACAGCGCCATGTAAGTGATGTTGGAAAAAAGCTGCCAAGTATACGAGTGAAAAAGAACGTCTGAGGCATGCTTACACCTATGAGTGTTTATTCGCTGATCCATGTGCGCGCTGTGTGTCAAGCGCAAGAGCGGAAATGAATGTTGCCAAATATTATCTTGGCTGCTGGTGCCGCCCGATGGGGACCCAACAGGAGAGTATCTGTTGCCGCGAGGTGCGGCGTGTGAATGCCTTGATCGAATATGATGCAGCATGCATCACTGAGCACGCTGCATTTCATGCAGCAGTGCTCAATATTCACAGCATTGAGGTGGCATATTACGAGCTGATGGAAAACCGGCCGGCCGCTGTGGAGGACCAGCGGGAGATACACTGGTGTGACGAAAGGGTATCTCTATTCAGTAATTGTTCTCAGCGCACCGATTCTCCAATCATAAGGTGCCTCTGCAAGAGTATTCTCATGGAATAACAGCGCTGGCAGATGAGGACAAAGGGAGGATACACACACACAACTGCGCAGAACTTACAACTTTATTTGGACGTTTTGATCAGTGCTTTATCTTTAACAGTAAGGTATGAATGTGCAAGCGCACCTACAAGACAGATACAATTTCAGTAGCCATGTTTTTTTTTACCGCGAAAAAACAAACACGTGGCTACCAAGATTTCCATATCTGTCTAGTAGGTGCGCTTGCGCATTGATACCCTTTTGTTAAATAAAAGCGGGGATCAAAACATGTACAAATAAAGTTAAAAGTTCAGTGTAGTTGTATTTCACCCCTTTGTCCTTGGCTGCCAGCACAACGATTTTATGATGTTCGACAAGTACCAACTATCCTAGCAGCATGACTTGTATGATAAATTTTGTATTTTCACAATATTTGCATTGGCTCGTCCAAAACCCAATTCATACGTTCAAATTGACAGTTAAAAAAACAAGGCATCCGTGCATGGTACAATGTCAGTGCATGCCAATATCAGTGGTACTAAAATCCTATAAATCAAACATTTCTCAAAACTGTATTTGTGTATAAGCGATATTGCATCTGTGCTAATACGCAGATAGATGTAATATGGCTTATAGCTGCAGCGATAAATTTGTGAAGCAGTGAAAGTATATTTTTGGAACTATGTCATGATCTCACGTCTATTACATCATGCTTTCCTTTTTCAGCCGCTAGATACGCTGCTTACCGCCAGTTTGTGCGGTGGGTCTACCACAGGCTTGGCAAATATAACGGAGTAGTGCTGCCTAGCTGTATTGTAAATGCCATAAGAGAAAGATTCCCTTCGGAGGAGTATACGGGATTTAGGTATTCCTGATTTTAATAAACATCTTGCACAAAATAAAAAGGTATCCTTAATTCAAGTTGCCATTTTTCATGGAGACATAAAAGGGTGAAAAACGTGAGTGGCAGCAATAAAGGTACAGAAGAAACTTAGGAGGCACACACAAAAAAGCATGCTCCTTAAGCACATCATAAAAAGAAGCCATATGGAATCATAGAGATAAGGTACCAATGCCATAAGGTCAATTATGTCACATGTGGCACTAACAAATAAGCTCACCAAATACAGCAAAATATGAACAACAAAAGCAATGTGATGCAACTATGCGAGAATATAACTGGGCTCATACTGCCACTTTACAGGAACAAGCATCTGTTCAAATTATACAGGGTAGTTGTCCAATATTAGTGGTCACAAGTACAAGCCTCATTAATTACATTCTATGGCAAGGGAATTGCTGCACAAGCAGACAGGCATGCTAAGTGCAACCTGCCTGAAATGAGTGGGTTTTGGATAATTCAACGAGTAAAACTGTGCGAAAAAGAGGGGACGTAAGAAACACACAGGCACAAACATGTCCAGTCTTTTTCGTGCAGTTGTACTTGTCCAATTAATATGAACCAACTAGCCCTTCAAAGTATTACTTTTGGATGATGTCATTCTCTGCAATCTGTATGGGACCAAGTGTAGTGACTGTACAGGCCAATGTTCGACTGGAGCAGACATGCTACATTGCAGGGAGGGAAGTAAAGGGTAGCAATAAACTGCACTCATAACATCTTGGTGCAGATGAGTCTCCGTAGCCTTGTCTGTAACAATATTCTGCATTTTGGGTGCAAGAAAGCAGCAAAAAATTGCGAATAACTGAGCAACGGCCCTCCTTATTTCAGTCATGCTTTACAGTGCGAAATTGTCCAACCAATGCACCTTACTGTTTTTAGTACCACGACTGAAGAAAAATCCCTCTGTACGTTGTCATGCAGGAAGCTGCAGTCAGCTGATTGAGTGATGACTCATTAACTGTCCATGGGATGCGAGCAGTCATGGGAACTACATCACTAAGCCATAATATACTACCAAGCCAAGGATAAATTATCTCTATATGTGCATCAAGCTGCATCGCAAGCATGACAACCAAAATAATGTACTGGTCACTAAAATGCACAGGAGCAGACCTTTATCCCAGCATTTTTTTTAAACTATCTTCTTTGGGATTGGATGTTATAAAACACTCACTTTGTAGAAAGTTTTGATTGGGAACCAGTGTCCAAATCAACAAGGTGACCACAGCAGGCATTTGAAAAGTCAATGCAGCAGTAGGATACACTATGCAATGAATGCCAGTACACCATAGAAAAACCATACATCATATTTCTGCCACAGGAAAAGCTTGGAAATGAAATCACTAACAATATTACCGATCCTACAAGCTTAGCAGAAGTTGTATGCTGCCAAGTGTAGTGGTACAAAGGACATGACACCGCTCTCAGGCTGAAAAGTGCTTGGAATTCTATTGTGCCTTGTACACACGCACACACAAGAAAATACTGAATGGCAACACCCTCTGGTAGATGTCAGTATATTAAGTAGTGCCACTATATCCCTTTCTCCCAAACATAAATGCCATCCAAAAAGTTACAAATTCACTCTTCAGTGGGACGACCCACCTTCCAGATCCCATGGTCTTCATTGGGAGTTTGTTTGCCATGCCTGTCTGGCTCAGCCCTTCAATGTTGCTCCTATCACCTGGAAGTAGTAGGAGGCATATATCTCAGTGGTCCCACACATAGAACCGCTGTTGGCCCGAATACATCGCAGGTGAGAACATGGAAGCAGGACAGGGTTCCTTCTTGAAAAGTCTGCGTGGTATAATACTAACACCTAAGGGCGTCTCCAGGGTTGCAGGACAGGCAATCTGCGTCAGCGTGCAGCCAGCCAGACTTGTGGATGACAGAAAAAGTGTACTCCTGAAGGCGAAGGGCCCAACGGCCCAGGCAACCAGTAGGGTCCTTCAGCGTAGAAAGCCAGCATAAGGCACGGTGGTCGGTGATGACGGAGTACGGGCGGCCAAACAAGTAAGGGCAAAACTTTGTAATGGCCCGCACGAGGGCTAAGCACTCATGTTTTGTGATCGAGTTATTCCGTTCAGCCGCAGAAAGGAGGCGACTGGCATAAGCAATGACGCGAGTGCGACCCATCTGCTGTTGGGCGAGTATGGCACCAATACTGTGACCACTGGCGTCGGTGCGTACCTCCGTTGGTGCCGAAGGATTGAAGTGTGCCAGGACGGGCGAGTTGGTGAGGGCTGTAATGAGCGCCGAAAAGGCTTGGGATTGTTCTTGCTGCCAGCAAAATGGAGCGTCGTTCTTCAAAAGATTGGTGAGTGGACGAGCAGTCTCCGCAAAGTTGGGTACAAACCGACAAAAATAGGAGCAAAGCCCAAGAAAACTACGCACGTCACTAGTACAACGGGGTGTAGGAAATGCACTTACAGCACGTATTTTGTCTGGATCAGGTTGAACGAGCACCTTGAGTTCACGTCGGCCGAAGCTGCATTTCTTTGAGTTCAGCTGAAGACCAGCTCTTCGGAAGACGCTAAGAATGATGTCAAGGCGATGGAGATGGCTCTCGAATATAGAAGAAAATACAATGACATCATCGAGATAGCACAAGCACGTCATCCATTTCAAACCGCGCAGGAGAGTCCATGCGCTCGAATGTTGTGGGCGCATTACACAAGCCGAAAGGCATCATCTTGAATTGATACAGGCCATCGGGAGTGACGAAGGCGGTCTTCTCTCGGTCCCGTTCGTCGACTTCGATCTGCCAATAACCAGAACGAAGATCAATGGAAGAGAAATAGCTGGCACCGTGCAAGCAGTCAAGGGCATCATCTATCCTGGGGAAAGGACAAACGTCTTTCTTTGTAATTTTGTTGAGGTGTCGGTAATCAACGCAGAATCTTCAGGTATTGTCCTTTTTAACAAGCACGACAGGCAACGCCCAGGGACTGCTCGAAGGCTCTATAATGTTTTTTGCTAACATCTTGTCCACTTCACCTTGTATGACGCGTCGTTCAGAAATGGCAACTCGATAAGGTCTTCTGTGAATTGGGCGGGCATCTCTGGTGTCGATACGATGTGTAACGAGGGACGTTTGTCCTAAGGGGCGGTCACCAAAATCGAAAATATCACCGTACGTAGTCAGAAGACTCGTAAGTGCTGTAGCTCGGTCAGGGCACAAGTTAGGTGCAACCATTCCTGGTATGTCTAGCATCTTGTCCACTTCACCTTGTATGATGCGTCGTTCAGAAATGGCAACTCGATAAGGTCTGTGAATTGGGCGGGCGTCTCCGGTGTCGATACGATGTGTAACGAGGAACGTTTGTCCTAAGGGGCGGTCACCAAAATCGAAAATATCACCATACGTAGTCAGAAGACTCGTAAGTGCTGTAGCTCGGTCAGGGCGCAAGTTAGGTGCAACCATTCCTGGTATGAGGGCCTCCGGAGGTGGGGACGGTGCAGGTCGTGTCGAAACTTTAGCAGTAGGATCAGGCAAAATAGCGGCAACTGTGACGTCAGACAGTGGGATCAGTTCGGCGAGAGTAATGCCCTCAGGAAGAATGTGCACAAAAAGGCCGAAGTTCAAGACTGGAATAAAAGCGTTGTTATTTTCTACGTGCACGATGTTATGAGGGAGAGCGATTCTACGCTGCAGTGTCACGTCGGTTATGGGGCAAACAACGTAGTCGGCATCAGAAACGGAGGGGAAAGGCGACATGAGCATACACTGCAGCTTCTGGTGGCAGACGAGTAAATGTAGAGGAGCGGAGATGGAGCGTTGAAGTATCAGAGGCCTGTTTGTCAGGACAGAGTGGCAGGTTCGGATGAAGCAGTCCAGAAGAACAGTCGATGAGCGTGGAATGTGCAGTTAAAAAGTCGAGTCCTAATATAACGTTGTGAGGGCAACTGGTGAGGACTAAATAGCACAGGGATATGGCGGTCGGCAATGGTAATTCTCGCAGTACACATACCAACCACAGCAGCTGTGTTGCCATTAGCAACACAAACAGTAGATGAGGAAGCGGGTGTGAGGACTTTGTTGAGGCGTCGACGGAGTGAGGCACTGAGGACAGAAATGTGGGCACCAGTGTCAATAAGGGCAGAAACTAAGACTCCGTCCACAAAAATGTCAATGAGGTTACGTCTAGTTGCGAGGGTCGGTTATGAGTTGACAGTCGGGGTCGGTAATGCAGTGTCACTCCCTGGTGCTGCACTCGCTAGTTTCCAGAGTAGGTGCTGGCGTATGATGGGGAGGAGTTGCGAGGAGGCACCTGTGAATGGGATCGATGAGACCGTGGAGATAGAGATTGGCTGGAGTGACGGACCCTTGAGACAAAGGTGTGAGGTTCATCTGGGTGAGAAGGGAAGTGTCCAGGTCCATCATATGAGGGGCGGAGCTGTTCAGGTTGGGCAGGGAAGCGTCGAGGTCCGTAGTAGTACCGACGGTCAGCGTTGTAATAAGAACGAGGGGTGGGGAAGGTACGAGTGTGGCCATAACGTGAAGTGTGGCCGGCTCGACAGCAAATAAAACAAATTGGCCTGTCATCTGAGGTATGCCACTCTGCAGGATTGCGACTAGCGTAGTGACATGGGGGAGCTTGGCTAGTGGTTGCAGCAGCCACTACAAGAACAGGATGCGATGGTGACGAGGGCGGTACGGGACAACAGCCATGATACAGGCAGACAACAGCCTGTATCATGGCCACGGTGTTTGGCAGTGGAGATGGAAGTAGTGCAGGAGCTAAGGCCTCGAGTTCTCGCCTGACGATCCGAGTCATGGTAGTGGACTGAGAAGGCTGTTGCAGAGGAGCGAGATCATCGCAAGATGATGTAGCTGCCGTATTCGGAAGGTGCTTAAAGCGATGTACCAGGCGTCGTTGTTTAGCCTGCTCGAATTTTCGGCAAACTTGAAGCACCGACTCGACGGTAGAGCAATCCATGCAGAAGAGGATGTTGAATGCGTCATCTGCGATGCCCTTTAGGATGTGTCCTACCTTTTCACTTTCCAGCATGGAGCTGTTCGCCTTGTGACACAACGCGAGCACGTCTTGTATGTAGGCAAGGTAGGACTCCGTGGTGGATTGGGCGCGAGAGGAAAGTTCAGTTTTGGCTGCGAGGGCCCATCCAATGGGCTTCCTGAACAAGTCATGAAGCTTTTGCTTGCAAATTTCCCAGGTCACCAACTCATGCTCGTGATTTTGGAACCACGTGTGAGCGGTTCCCGCCAAATAGAAAATCAGATTGGCCAGCATGATGGTCGCGTATCAGTGATTGTTCCTGCTGCATCGCTCGTATTCATCCAGCCAGTCGTCAACATCTGCCTTGTCTTCGCCATTGAAGATGGGAGGGTGGCGGATTTTTGTGAGGACGAGTGGCTGCGCCATGTTGTTGCGGTGGTAGGAACTGCCTCAGAGGTCATAGTGGCCGTTGTTGACGTTGTGATCCCAGGTAGGTGGTGGCCACTGCGCAAATCCAGCTTTCGGCTGCTTAAATGTATTTATGTGTGGACACGGGGATCTTTAGTAACCTCCACCAAGATGATACGTGGCAAGGTTAGTCCAGGACGACACAGCACACAAAGCACAGAAGCACAGCAGCATCAACCTTCTTCAAACACCAAACGTTACTACCCCTTTGTCTTCTTCTGTGTCACTGTTGCTGATCGTTGTCTTCAATGTCCAGTGAGGCAGGGCATATATGTCACAATATTATACTCGAATGTAATGGTATCCATCCGGAGGTTGATGCAGGCGCAGTCACTGTTGCTGAAGCTTTGGGGTTTAGAGATACCAGTGGCCGGGTGAATAAACTGGCGGTGGAAACTAGCAAAAAACGACTGGAAAATTGGTGGCTTAAAAGCAGAGAAGTGACATAATGTTAGTTATGTAGAAACAAAAATTTAATAAATAGAATGATGGCTTAGCTAACCACTAAACCAATCTAAATCAATAATTAAGATATAGGGAGAAAAATTAGCATGATAGCTCTTGCTACCACCCTGTTTCAAAGGGGACGCTCCTATATTCCATCCATCCATCAATCCATGTACATATAAAGATATAAGAGTGTAGATGTAAAAGGCAAATAACGAGTGCCAAGAACTTTGCGGTGAATTGTCCTTCATACGACTACACAGAGAAGTCAAGAAAATGTCTTGTGACAAGGAAGTAGCCTGCACAGCTGGCATTCTGTGGACATGCTAATAGTGCAGTGACAGCATTGAGGAGCACCCTCTAAAGACTGCACAGCAACATTTTAATATGAAACTTCCCTTATTCACCAAGGCACCACTACAAGCACCAAACTTCACTGCAACCTACACTTCATGCACAAACACCAAGCCACCAATAGCACATCAAAATGTTTCGCTACATGCACAAACAGTGAACCATGTAATAAAGCTGAAATAGGTACCGCGTGTACCTGCAAATATGAAACCATCACTGAAGTGAAAAGAGGTATGGGCTGCTGAGGCATGAAGAGAACCTCATCACGACAGGTTGAAGACTGACCCATGACTCGAAAACCAGTGGGTGCTCTCATTATGGATCTACAAACTACCCCCCCAACACACACACACTAAAATGTTGCGCGATAGCTCTCGTCTGGACTGACACTGCTTTCCAGGGCCTTTAAAACCATGAAGGTTCAAAGCAGATTTTGGGTTCTCAAAAATGAGGGCGGCTTCAAAATGTAGGGTGCACGTGAGAGAGCTAGTCTACAGTGTTCGTTGATGCTGGTATCAGTGAAACTCCAGGTCTGCTACACTGCTGTATGGGGCTGCACTGAAAGTCTCTCTCGGGTGCCTGACAAGCGAGGGGCACGGTGTTGGTAGGAGTCGAAACCATTCTAGCGGCATGCCTACTAATGCTGATGCATCACCTCCCTATGTCCTCTGCAGGCCGCGACGTGCTGCCTTCTCATTTGCCCGCTTTTTAGAGGCCAGTTTAGCTATAATTCAATCCAAATTCCACAACCTGTGGCAGCAGAACAATCCAACCCCCTCAACACCACACCCACAGCCAAGAAGTGCTGCTTTAAACCGTGCTAAACACAAGGAACACTAAATGCATGCTGTTTCCCTTCACAATGAAGCACAATAAAATTTTTGAGAACACTATCAAGCACTCTGGACTGACACCTGCTGTACCTCAAAGCAGCCAAAACAGTGAAAGGGCAACTATCGCATCTAACAATTCATTAGAGGCTTACATTTCACACTTTGGGGAGCCAACCAAAGTAAGACCACACCCACAATTTGACTAAATGCATGTGATAAGCCTCCCCAGTGTACACTTACTATTCTGCTCCTGAACGCAGCACCACATGAGCAGTTCACTAATTTCTCTGACAGACCTGACATTGAAACTGTGCACCTGCAGATTAAAAAAAAAAATAAACGAAAGAGAAGCCAATTCGTGACTGTTATACCGAGACGCCGAGAAGGCAAGACTTTATTCGGACAGCAACACGAACATACAAGCAACAAGGATTCAGTGGCTTCGGTTTATAAAGGAAGCCTGGGTGCAACCGAGGCATGCTATTGGCTAGCGCTACAGTCGCACACGCGAACCATGACTGCGTACATCAGATAGCGGCACACAGTAACCAAGCGGCACACAGTAGCAAGACAGCAGCAAGCTTGATAAGCGTTGCGCCGATATAACACTTCCCCTCCAACAAAATCAGAATCTATCATACGTCAGACGATCCGGCTTCCGCTTGTCACGAGCGCTGTGCCTTGGTAGCACACGTAACCCAGCATCAGTTTGTTCCGACGTTGAGGCACTTTGGGCGTGACTTGCGAGTGGAACACAATCACTCTGATCCAACACTGGCTGGCTCGAGGCAGCTGTAGGAGACCGTTCACTTTCGAGCAAGTCACTTGCAAGGGGCAAATCTGTATCTCTTTCGTTCACAACAGCTGGCTTCACAAAAGAACGTTGCAAATGATCAGCATGCACAAATCGCGTCTGTCCGTCTACAACCACAAGGTATGTCATTGCCGATTTCACATCCACGACCCTGCCTGGACGCCACTTCACCTGTTCCCCACGCACTGAACGCACACACTATCACCAATAACAAATGATCGAGGTGAACTCCTTCGCTTGTTTGCACTGCGAACATTCCTCTCAGATCTGGCATTTATTGCATCTTGCAGATTCGGTTTCAACAAAGATAACCTTGTGCGCAACTTCCTCCTCAAGAACAGTTCATCTGGCGATTGGCCGGTGAATGTGTGCGGTGTTGTTCTGTAAGCGAACAGAAAGTTATCTATCCTGTGCTGCAGTGATCTGGACCTTTTGTTCTTCTGGTCTTCCAGCAATTGCTTCAACAGCAACTGTTTTACTGTTTGGACAGCACGTTCTGCCGAGCCGTTCGACTGAGGATGATATGGCGGAGTAAGCGTGTGCTTGACCCCGTTTGTCAAAAGAAACTCCTCGAATTCTTTTGCACGAAACTGCGGCCCGTTACCTGTGACTACCTCTATCGGCAGGCCATGACTTGCGAACAACGAGCGCACTGTTTCGATCGTGCTTTGCGCCGTCGTTGACGTCATGATTTTTATTTCCAACCATTTGGAATAGGAATCTATAGCTAGAAGAAACATCTTTTTTTCCTTTTCAGCAAAGTCTAGATGTACCCTCTCCCAACTGCCTGTGCACCACTTCCAAGATGAAAGCGGCGCTAGTGGCCCCACGGATTTGGTGCTTTGACAAATTTCACACTGCTTCACTGCTCGTTCGAGGCAGTTGTCTATCTGTGGCCACCAAACCATTGACCTCGCAAGTGCTTTCATCTTTGTGATACCGATGTGTTGTTCATGTAACAAGCACATAACTTCACTTTGAAGCGACTGTGGTACAACGACTCTGTTGTTCCACACCAAACAGCCGCAATCGACTGAAAGCTCAAACCGCCTAACGAAGAAAGGCTGATAAAGTGTGCCCACAGCACGCGGCCATCCGTGCCATACCATTTCACGAACAGTACTAAGAAATGGATCTTTCACAGTTTCCCGCTCAATATCTTTCGCAGTTAAGGGGAGTTTACTAACGGGCGAAAAATAAAATATTTCTTCTGCCTCGTCACCGGCTTCAGGCAGTGGAAGGCGTGATAAGCCATCTGCATTGGCTATCTTTGTTCCTGCTCTGTGCAAAATGCGAAAGTTGTAGTTTGCAAGGAAAATTCCCCAGCGATGCACGCGAGCTGCAGCGACTGCATTTGTGTGGTGCTTTGCCTCAAAAATAGCGGTGAGCGACTGGTGATCGGTGATCATGTTGAACTTACACCCATACAGATATTTATAAAATTTCTTTACTGCAAAAACAACAGCAAGAGCTTCTTTTTCCACCTGCGCATAATTACGCTCGGCAGGAGTCATTGATCGAGATGCGAACGCAATCGGTCGCTCTACGCCCTCAATCACGTGCGACAGCACCGCGCCTAAGCCGTAAGCAGAAGCGTCACATGTCAGCTGTATTTCTTTCTTTACATCATACAGTTCCAAAACCATGTCTTCACTGATCAAATTTTTACACCGTCTGAAACATGAGTCACACTGGCTCGACCACTTCCATGTGCTGCCTTTGCGCAACAGTTGATGAAGAGGTTCTAGCAAGTTTGCTAGGTCAGGCAAAAATTTGGCGTAGTAGTTTACTAGACCCAAAAATGCCTTTAGTTGAGTCACGTTAGTTGGTTGAGGCGCTTCTCGAATCGCCTTTACTTTTTCTGGTGTTGGGTGTACGCCATGCTTGTCTAGCTCATGTCCCAAGTAACAAACATTTTCTTGGAAAAATTTGCATTTCCCTGGGTTTACCCGGATGCCGTGTTTACTGAGCGTTTGTAGCACTTGCTCGGAACGGTGATAGCACTCCGTCAGGTCTTTACCTGCTATTAACACATCGTCCAGGTAACAGGCAGTTCCAGGTATGTTTCGTAACACCTGGTCCATCACGGCCTGAAACATTGCAGGGGCGCTTGCCACTCCGTATGGCAGTCGCCGGAACCTGAACAGTCCCATGTGCGTGTTCACCGTCAGTAATTCTTGTGCCTGCTCATCCAGCTCAAGCTGCAGGTAAGCCTTAGACAAATCCAGTAAAGTGAACACGGTCCCTCCAACCAATGACGCGAATATGTCCTCTGGCAGAGGCAGTGGTCTAGTTCAATACCCCGATTTACAGTCACTCTGTAATCCCCACATATCCTAATCTGCTTTTCTGCTTTCTTTGGGACGATCACTAGCGGTGTAGCCCACGCACTGTGCCTCACTCTGTACACCACACCAGCCTTCTCAAGTTCAAGCAATTCATTCTCCACCTGTTCGCGCAATGCATATGGTACTGGTCTCGCCTTACAAAAAACTGGCTCTCTCTGACAGACCTGACAATGAAACTGTGCACCTGCCGATTAAAAAAATTAAATGAAACAGAAGCCAATCCGTGACACATGATAAGGATCGATGAGTGGGAGATGGAGTTGCAAAAAGCCTTATTAGCAGCAGATCAGAAGAGAGCGCTCCGAGATGGAATCTGGATGAAGGAGGAAGTCAAGAGCACAAGGGCCACAAACACTGAACTGCATAACAGATCATGGCTGGCAACACTAATTCGAGCAGGGCAGATTCCATTAACAGTGACCGTTCCACTGTATATATGACACAAACCCGAAAGCAGTTGAGAACTTTATGGAGCCAAGGGCAAAGGTCTGCACTCATTACAGTGACAAGTGCCAGTGTCAATGAGCATATGCACGGAAGTGCAATCGACAGAAATGTCTGACTGGTTTAGTTGGCAGGTGCAGATTTTGTGGGCCCGAATCATGGATGCAGCTTTATTTCTGTGAGCTGCATCAGCTAGTTTTCAAAATTAACATGGACCAAGGGGCAGCAGCTGAGAGGTGAGGAGCTGTGGGGATGCGGAGCTGGAAAACTGAGAGGGAGGGGGAGGGGCTTGCGGATTCAGATGCTTATAGACTGGAATTGAGATGGAAAGTGACGGGGCATGTCTGGGTGGCAGCGATATTTCTGGGAGATATCTGAGGGCTATGTGCTCGACAATGCCAGGAAAGATGGCCGACCCAGGAGCAGTTAAAGCATACTGGGCAATCATGAGGCATGCCCCACTCTACCAGATTTCAGTAGCGAGGAGAATACAGAGGCCTAGGATAGAAAAGGTTGGTGCTGAGTTACCGAACGCTGCAGTTCACGATAGAATAGACTTGTGGAGCGAGATCCAAATTTCCAAGTTCGCATATGACAGCATGAAAGAGCGATACAGGGGCCAATTGGTGATGCAAGGCAATAGGTCAGCACGGCAGAGGTGCAAAAGCCTCCAGTACATGTGAACAATATGCGCGAGTGTCTGTGACGTAGGGGTAGTAGTGACAAGTGGACTAGATGAGAGGGGCTGCCCTGCATATTAAATATGTGACTGCTGTATAGGGAAGCTGTGGAAACTGCTGGAATATACGCTGGCTCTCGACTTCCTCAAAGCAGTGGTATTTCACAATCAAGGTGCCCGTAGTATCACAGCCCTTGCAAAGAAGCAAGTGGAACACTCCTGCAATCGCCTTTCAAAATGTGGCCTGCCTTCTCAGACCTCACACTATGGTCAGGGGTGTGAAACTCCCTATACCTCCCAGCGGCCACGAATTAGACGCCAATACAGGATTATAGCGGGAGGAGGCGCGTAAAAAATGGACTTGAAGGGGGAAGCCGTATAACGGACTGGTCCAAAAAAAACGGTGCGCTGAAGGGGGTGCCGGTAGGTTGCTTCAAGCAGCACGGGTAGCGCGCTCGCGTGCGCCCGCGCTTGAGAGAACGCTCTGCCCGTGGATTTTCTACTGCATCATCGTTCAGCCACGGCGCGACCGGCTCGCGGCAGGAACAGTGTGATGGAAAGAAAAACCACAAGCATAGCGCTCTCGAGGGCGCAGGCGCTCGCGACCAAGCGTACCCGACTGCAACAAGAAATAGCACAGAGAACAGCAGATATCGTTTCTCTTTTTTATTAGCTGCACTTGAGACAGAAAATGAAAAGATGCGATGAGGTATCCCTCACACACACACACTTTACATAGCCAACAGTTTACAGTAGGGTTCTCTGTTCTGCGCTAACATTGTAAACTTGCATGCTTGCTTTATCACTACAAAAGAACCCAGTTTGCCGGCACTGCTTCTGTCAGCATGTGTACAGTTGATATGAAATTAAATAAATGATGCACATATTCATTCTTCGCATTCCATACCATCAAAGCAATGTAGAAACATGAGCAAATACCTGCGTTCTAGTTACCTAGTGGTTGGTATTTGATGCAAGTAATCACATGTCACTGTGCTATACATAACCAAAATGCATGATTAAAAATTTACACTACCCTTCCTGGAAGAACCGTCTTCAATACGCACTTACGTCTCTCCACAGTACATGAAGGTAACAAGTTCAACAACACGAAACACAGCAGATATCGCCAACTGTAATGGCCAGCACAATTAGCAGACGAGATGGGTCCACGGAACTGGAGGTGCACGCAGACAAGTCTCTCGTCTCACAAAGGGGCGAAGAGCCAGCAGGAATGAGCTGCACAGAGTAAAAGAACCGCAACAAAAAATTACGACTTTGGCCGATAAGCCAACACGCAGAGAATTCACAGCGCTAGGCTACGCAGACGACCGACGCAGGCGACGGTTCTAATTCAAAACGAGCGGAGTCATAACGGTCGCAGCGGTTCACGTGAGGACGAAGCAAGCCATGCAACGGAGTCGGCGGCGCCGTTAGTGCGAGGAGAAAATTTAGGCGCAAGGAAGAAGTCCTCCTCTCAGCTTTTTCTTTCCTCCTTTCGCCCTCGCTTGGGAGAATTAGACGGGATGGAAGTGCCGCTGACTTTCCGCGGCCTGCTATGGTATCCACTGGGTGGCGAAGGCCTAACACATCTTGGATGAACACAACACAGCTTTTAGTATGGGACTGAGCATGCACCTGAAGTTGCTTTTTGCCAAAAGCTTCAAATCTTCCATATGTCTGAAGCATGAAGTTTTCTACTGAAATTTACTAATTTTGTTAGGTCTTCCTCGTGTGTGCCATCCCAGTGCCATACTGTGGCACAGAAATAAATGATGTTCGTTAGCACCGCAGTAGGATGCCATCTGTTATGGGTCCTGACACGTTGCCACTCAACTTCAAGTTACCACTTGAGGTGCCGGAAAAGATGTCAGGGTCATGGGGATAAGCCATTACCATGAGGAGCGATGCTGAAGCTTCGTTACTTGCCGGGTTGAGTCACAGTAGCAGTCTTTGTGTAGTGACTGCTGCAAAGCTCTGTGGTGCAATGCTTGTGTACACCGTTAGCGACATATCAGGACAAGGGCAATGGAAAAGCCCGAGCCTCCACCTACCACAAAGATGTTAGAGCTAAAGGCGTTCACAGCACACACGTAAATTCACTTAAGCACATACCACACAAGGCCCATGCACAGGGCCACACTGCACGTCCAGGCACACGCTGATACGATGACTGACCACAAGCATGCCAGACACACGTCGTCCACATCATCAGGGTTCACCCAGTAATAGCAGTATTATAGTTCCATGTTGACTATGTGAACAGTCACGGTTGATAATTACTGCTGTTATGAGGATCAGTTTCCAGGGAACAATTACAAAGGCACATCACCCATACAGTAAAAGCTCATTATTTTGAACTTCATGCAACCAGAAAAAAATGTTCGAATTATCAGATATTTGAATTATCAAATGGCCTCAAAAATACTGACAAGAACTATTTGCATTATGGCAAGTTTAGTGTATTTACTCTGGTAATGAACCCACTTGCATAATGAACCTATCCACGACTTTTGCCGCTGAGAATTAAAAAAAAACCCAACTCATCCCTCTGCTTCATGTCGTCGCAGTCTCCATTGCATTTCTTTGCAGCATAACATCACAATGCGAGTTTCGATGGAGGCGAAACCCAGTGGCATCCGTACGCTGTGCAATGACAGTGCTTGGTAAGGACCCCCAGGAGGCCGAAATTACTCTGCAGCCTACCATTACGGCTGCCCTTTTTCTTTGCACTTTCACTCGCACCTTCCTCCCTTCGGCGAGATTCAGGTGAAGTGTGACAGGGGATACTGTGCCTTTCCTGTAAACCAATTATTATTATTACTGTTATTATTACGGGCATCTTTTCACATTAGTTCTAGCGATGAAGGGGGAAAGGAGTTTGCCGAGAGCCAGCGGCTGATTCCTCCCTGGCACTCACACTTTACAGTGCAATGCCGTAGCAGCAGTGTACATCGGCAGCCTGCGTAGATTGCAAGGCTTCATCGCACGATGCACTGAATGGCAGTTGATGAGTGCACATTTTAGGAGTGCGTAGAAAACCCACTACTGCCGTGTAGCACATAGAGTTCAGGCTTCAGGAGTGCTATTTTGACAATCATGTAATTGTAACCGACACAGCCTAACCAATGAGAGACCCGTAGCATCCGTACTATGCCACAGCCCTACTTATCCTGACTAACAGAAATACTTTTCCGTATTGCTGAATTAAAGCGGGTCAAATTTACCAGCATTGAGTTGCAAGTCTCTGAGGTCACGCGAAATAGACAGCAAGCAGCCACAACCGGCACCCCACTACCTTCCTGTGTTGTCTGCCGCCTCGCTGGTGATGTAATGGTTAGGTTTTACTCATTCTTCCATGGCACCTGGTTTTTTTTCCTTGTCCCTGTTTCAGACACAGCTGCATAATTATGCTGCCTTAAGCAGGGGCATTTCTTTGGCAATGTTCTCGGTGCCAGACATGGTGCAGTGCAGTTCAAATTATCTGTAACGGAACCAACTCTCTTTCAAATTAACAGGCTTTTTTGTACAGAGACCTCTATGGAGCTTGGCCAGACCAAGTAGTGCAGCTCAAATTACACGAAAATTCGAATGATGGAGGTTCAATTTATTGAGCTTTCCCTGTATGTAGAACCTGGCATGGGCCAAAGCAGCAATGGAGTAAACTTGCTCTGTTGCCAATTATGATCCACCCCACTGATGAGACAGGAAATGCTTTCATATTAAAACCACAACATTGATCTTCACTGAATATTAGTCGATGCCCCTGGATATCACATGACAGCCCTACACCTGGAATCTTAATAGGTGGGCTTCCACAAGTTCCACTTTTTTGACTGACTGGAACCCACTTGAAAGGGATGGTGGCTGAGGTGACAGGTCGAGCGACAGCGAGTTGCCAGCATTCAACCGGTCGTCAACGGCAGCGAAAAGGCGGGCCACGTAGCCTGCATGAGTATTGAAATGAATTAACTAAGGTAAAGATATACAGGATGCAAATGACACAGGGGTTCGGTACAGAAGAATTTGTTGCTTGAATTTAGTTCTGTGCTTTGCTCTACTTTATGACTGTTCATGAGGGTGACAGGTGTAGGCAATCACTGCACATTTTCCAAACCTTGCACTGGAATATCAAAGCTGCAAACTGGTAACTGACTTTCAAAAAAACATTTGTGCACTCAATCTCAAAAAATGATGCTTGTGATGACATCAGGATATCAGTGCATTTGGGGCAGGCCGTACATGCAGGGTGCTGGTGATACTTGCTGCCCTCAGCTTGCCGAAGTTATCATGGCACTACTCTGGTACAGCTGTATGGTCTATGACTACCATATATAAATACCAAAGGAAGACCAAATGCAGAAATTTCATGAACTGCATGCTGGAGGAAAAGCAACAGTTAACACACCAAATGTATGCTGTTCCTTGAAGGGGCAAACAGTGGCTTCACCCTTCCTGGCCTTGGGGTGCATGACCGGCCAGGGCAAGTCTCCCCTCCTGGTCACCACTTGACTTCGGTCTACATTTTCATTGTAGCGCAATGCAGAGATTGCAGTCCTGCATTAAATTACCAAATAAATACAACAGCTATATAGACTGAATAGAGATTCCAAACAAACCCTGCCCCAATCACACTATTTCTGCATGCATATATACAACAGAGACAAGCATCATGACATTTCTAAAAAGTAACATCAACTAAACATGAAGGTGGCAAGACAGTGCATTTCAGTGACTTGAATAAAGCACAAAAGGCTGTCCTTGTTGCTATCTTAAGTATGTTCAGTAGTGCAGTAACACAGCTTAGAGATTTTTAAAAAGATGATAAAAAATTATGAAACTATCCTTGAACCAAGTCAAGCGTGTTAGTTATTGGTCAGTGGCTCATGCACTGCTTCAATCACTGCTCGATTCCGCACTAGATAAGCTTCTCGACAATGGGCTAGCCTGGCTTCTCATTCGATGGTACCAGCAGCCTGTCTTGCACAACTGCGGCCTCTATTGTAGCGAAAGTGGCTGCCTCTGCACCATGCTGCCTGTTTCTGCCACGCTGCTTCGTGGACCTGCCCATTACTATGTTAAAGCTGTAGTGTTTGATGGCCTTCTGCTCCTTGAAATGCTTCTGAACCTGGGGGTGGCGATCAGTAACTATCTCGCCGAGCTTCACTCTTTTCTGAGCAAGGTGCTTCATGGCCCTCTTCAGTCCCTCCAGCTCCATGTGCACGTTTGAAGGCATCTCGTTAGACGCAGCCTCAGCCACATTCTATACGAGTATGGCATGTTTACCTGGGTTAACTGGAGAAGCAACACAGATGGAACTTCATGAAGATGATGATGCTCACTGCACAGTCAGAGAGCCTGTTGCAGTTTTATCCAAGGTGTGGCAGTTACAGTATAGTGCTTTTATGCCTGGGTGCCAGGGAAACATCTGTTCGTTCTGGCACAGGCTAAAAACCGAGCCGTGGCAATGTTTTCTGCACAATTTCGTTACAACCGAGGTGATGTTACACACTGTTGCTATGCGATGGATTCGCTTCATTGCCATGGCGACCACCAGTTTTCACATTGCAGAATAATACAACCTTGACGAACATGAGCAGTAGAATGAAAGCTTTTAATTCATGTGCGATTATTCTTTAACCGAACAGAAATTACATTTTTCCAAGAGGAATGCTAAAAATGGCTTTGCTTCCTTATCACTTGTCTGTACACATAAGTGAAAGCCAGATTGTAGCCCATTCTGCAGGTGTCTGAAGTCAGGCTCATGTTGACATGGTTCCGGCATTCTTCATATTTTTGTGGACTAGCTAATGTGTTGTGATACGAAGTGCTGTGAAAATGCACATTGCTTTCCAGTTGTTATGTACTAAGGACCCACTAACATTTTCAGGTACAGCACATTATATATATGAGCCACAAATAGCTTTTGCAATAGCAATTACAAAATCATAAAATACAAGAAACAGAGGCTGCAGGCAACACAAGGCCCCCCTGTCAACTAAACAGTTCCCCACAAACATACCTTGCAAGCATTCCATGGTGTGGAAAGGCATATGCCTTCGGTGCAAAATGGTTTATGACCACATGGAAGGACTCTACACAAGAGGTCTGGAAGTTCGGAGACAACTGATGCATGTCTTTCAGCAGCTGTGGATTCGTTACAATGGTGCAGATCTTAAAGAAGGCATCTGAACCTGGAAAAAAAGGGATCAAATAATGCCTTGATAGAGTGCAGAGGCATTAAACCATGAAAGCCTGCCAAATACTGTTTCTGTAATGAAGACATTAGTGGGTATTGATTTTGCCTTTCTTATGGCAATCATGCGAGGAACCCTTACAGATCACAACAGACGCCTGAATTGAAAGCTAACAGCAAATATGAAGTATTACTATGATAAATCCATTTCCGTGGCTGCAGCTTGTCGTGGTCAAATCACTTGTAGAGACTGCTGCAGTGTCGGTGTATGTCTTGAACATGGTTCAAGAGAGACAACCACATGGCCACTGCAGTGTCTCCATTTCCTGTGCCGGTCTCGGCAGCATAGTACACATGGCGCACAATGGACTTCCGCCACTCGCCAAGCACTTCACAGACAGTACATATGGCAGCTGCCATAGGCTTCTTATTCAGCCCTACAAAAAGAAAAAATTCACTGCTATAGAAGGTATCATAGCTGCTTTTTTTTGCATTAAATAACTGCAACAAGCCTGACCTTTGACAACATGCCAGATGTCAGTGTAGTGTTTGATGGCCTTCTGCTCCTTGAAATGTTTCTGAACCTGGGGGTGGCGATCAGTACCTATCTCACCGAGCTTCTCTTTTCTGAGCAAGGTGCTTCATGGCCCTCTTCAGTCCCTCCAGCTCCATGTGCATGCTTGAAGGCCCCTCGTTAGACTGCAGACAAATTGCAATTTCAATACATTACTTGAATTGTACATGAAACAAGGATTTCATGCCCAGCTTCATAACAGCATAAGGGGCTGTTTCTACCTTTTCTTTTAATTTCTGCGGTTGAGCAAGGTTTTTCACGATTTAATACAGCCATTTTATACTGCCCTTTTGATTTAACAAAGACGCTGACAGGCAGGTGAAAATGAAAACTAAATCTGGGGCAGACTAATTTCCATATGCCATTTTATGCCCAAACGTTGCTGGCAAGCTTCACTCTGTATAAAACCTGCATTAAATTCACTCTACTGCCAGCCATTTGTGTACTATAACTAAGGCGGTGCGACGAGAATAATTAACTGGTATGATAACTGTCCCAGCAAAAACCTCCCAGTGCATTATGTTTTCTTCATAGCTCCATAGACAGGGTAGGTGCACTCTGAAGTTATGGTAGTTCCATTTCAAGAAAGATGCACTAAAGTTTGCACAGTTAGAATGTTACCAACTGTGGGAATTAGCATTACAGAACTGTGGCACTTCATTATCAATGTAGTATATGCAAAACCTTAGCTGCACGACTTTTATTTCAATCACATGGTTTATGGCAGTCTCTAGCAGGGAGTATGTGCCATACTTGGCACTGTAGCCAGGCGAGTCAGCTCGACTGTCTCCTACCAATTTGGCCACAGTACTGGATGCCTTCAGCTGTCTCACCAGTGCTTCCTGCTCTTGCTTCCAGACCTAGCAAAACAAAACAGCACTCTATAATGTGTATGATTTCCATGTTGGAAATTGCGTGACAGCAACTGTCTTACAGACGTGGAATCCAGATCGAGGCAGCATTGCCTTGCCCAGTAAATGCACGTATAATGCGTAATGGCATACTCCACTATGGCACTCCCTGTTATCTGCTTTCAGACCATAGCCACTGCTTTCTCTCCATAGTGGCTGACAAAATTCTTCACTCGTGCTACATGCTCACAAACTAACCATTCTAAGAACAGCAGCCACATGGAATGTCTTAACCATACACTCATAAATATCCTCTTCATATATACATAACCTAGTATCACTGGGGACTGAGATGTTAGCAGACGAATTTTTGGACTTTGCCCACAATACTTATATCCATGATTCTGCCAGGTACTCTAATGCCCGTCACACAAGCAAATTTAATGTCATTCATATCGAATGACAATAGCATCTAATGTCATTATTCTCCTGCTACACAAGAAAATTTAATGTCAGGTTCGAATGACATTCTTCATCGAATGATTTTGGGAAACTCATTCGCATTCGACCGCAAACCAAATGTGTACTCTTGACGCCAGATACACAGCAGAAGCAAGTAACGCAACAACATATTCTGCGCACAGTGAAATTTAAAAATTATATTTCTAGATTTGTTTTAAAATCTGTTAATTTAGGTATAAAATTATTCGCACTGCACGCTCTTGTGGAATGGCATTACTCTCGATCACAGCAATGGTCCAGTCATGGCAGCAACTCACAATCATTTTGGGCTCTATTCCTTGGTGGCCGCATCTCCCCGTATGTTTATCTCAGGACTATTTAACGTTGTTACTGAGCTTCTCACAGTTTGGACGTCAATTACATGCTCTACGTGTCTCCATACGTCTCTGCACTGTGTATCTGCACTCCGCTGTGTTCAGCCATATTGTTTGTTTACATTCATCGAATTTGTAGGTGACTCTATATTTGACTTGGATAAAAATTTTTATGGCTAAAGTGCTACAGCTTAGCCAAAAGTAATGTTTTTCGCTTGAATTACCGTACAGAAATGTTTTGATCAGCTTTAAAATTTTACACAGTGATTTCAAATGCCTTATATGAGCACTGATGTTCCTTAAGTGCAGTATTTTTTTATAGCTGATCGTACTGTCACCATTTGCGAATGACATATTTTACCGTGTAGCACTGAAAGAAACCGAATGACATTCGATGCATCGAATGACATTAAATCTGCTCGTGTGACAGAGGTATAACTTCTATCTGGACAAGACCCATTACTGCCCTTTCACCCCTTTTTGCTTGCAGCATGATACATCACTACCTTATTCGTGATGCCATAGCCCAAAACAACACTGCCTCCCAGGTTGCTTGTATATGCTCTCCATTTCCTAAGATTATCAAAAATGCTTTTACAACAGTCACAAGCACTGTGTTCTCCAGAATTCTGTCTTTTTCTGGCTTATACCCCACCGTGCGGGCATGTGTGAAAATATTTTGCCATGTCACATGACCCCGTTAGTGTTTTACGAGTGACCAGTATCACATACAACATTGCACCCCACATCCCTAATTCCTGTTCACTCCACTGCCTTTCAAAAGCACCTGAGGCTTGTCTCAAGCCTAAATTAGTACTACACATCGCCCACCTAGTATGTACGGAGATGACTCTGCAGAGGACAGAGTTACCAGTCTACAACAAAGTGTATTGTGATGTTGAAGACCACTTTACTGACAGTGAGTGCTCATGAGTGTCCTTCAAAATTTTGGACATTGAGCACCACACAGCACACAGTATTTGTTGAGCCCTCCCCGTAGTAATATAGTCCGATTAAATATGGCCTGTAAAGTTCTACTAGGCAATAAAAAATAAATACCTGCTTCACAGCAGGAATCAGCACGGATGTCTGGATTTCAATAACACGGAAAGTTGAGCTAGTTGGTACATATTTTGAAGGAATAACAGCGCGGAGACAAGGGACAAGGAAGAAGACAACACCTGCGCTGACTATCAACTGCAGTTTATTAGAAAGAAACACGCAAAAATATACTCTTTTCACAACCAATAACGCATGTGCAACACCAATCGCCAAACAGATACCTCAGTCTTTTGAATCAAGATAGATTAGTTCACAGTCATGAACAGATACGTAAGCAGCCCTGTGTAAGCAGCCCTTCTGTATCTGTTCATGACTGTGAACTAATCTATCTTGATTCAAAAGACTGAGGTATCTGTTTGGCGATTGGTGTTGCACATGCGTTATTGGTTGTGAAAAGAGTATATTTTTGCGTGTTTCTAATAAACTGCAGTTGATAGTCAGCGCAGGTGGTGTCTTCTTCCTTGTCCCTTGTCTCCGCGCTGTTATTCCTTCAAAAAATGTCTGGATTGCGGTCGTAGGTCCGCTTGAAGCAGCTGATGCCAGTATTCTCCAGAAACCACGACTGTGTGGGGCTGCACACAGTAAACAAGATGGCAGCAGCAATCTCAATGTTGCCAAGGGGAAACTTTCTCCTCTTCAGCTGGCTGTGCCACGTGTTTATGTGCCCGTCCTGACATCTGGTTGTTACAATGGCAAGAGAGTCACACACCTGGAAAGCAGAATTCATGGAATGCACTGCCAGCTATACAGCCACACCACTTGACAGGGTGTGCCACAGGTAGCCCTTTTATCCTCCTGAGGCATGGCAATCACATTTGTGCATGCAGTGTAAATGCTGTCAAATTGTGCAGCAGGCGCAGCATGCACAATTTAGAAGGGTCTGAAAAGCCTGAACTTGCACAAACAAGGTAGACGAGTGCAATTAATGCGGAAAATCTGTTTCACATTGAACACATGCACGTTTTATGGTAGTGCTTTTACACCTGTGGTAGGCCTGCCACATTTTCGTTGGTATTCCTGAGATTAGCGCTTTAAATTGCTTAGTATAGGCTGATTTGTTCAATGATAAGTTCTTGTGAGAAAAATGGCAAAAATGGAATAGATTACTTTGAAACCTGCGTCAAGACAGTGTGGGGATATGATGACTTGACAGTGCAAAATGAGCACCAGCAAAGATGTAGGCATGCTCCCTCATAAAATCTGAAGCTTTTAAAGCTTTTGCTGCCTGGTTAGTAGTTTGCCCCTGAAGGGAATACAAAAGGCCTAGGGTTACATGTTGAAAGAATGCTTTGTCACAACGCATGCAGGTATAATATGCACTAATGAAACGGTTGATGTGACAAGCTAGGGCATAAAAAAAGCCTTGGTCACAAAAACAAGCATCCCTTGCATACCTCAACTGACAATTCTGCAGGAAGGTGACAGATATGGAAAAATTTTGTCAGGTCCAGCAAGCATTGTTCATACACCATGAACTTCCTTGTGGAGGAAGGTTCATCTGATGACCTGCAAAGAAAAATTATGTTGTAATCTTGCAGGCAAACCTTACCCTCATTGTGCACTCCGAAAATGGAATGTTTGGATGCCTTCAAACATCTTGAGTATCTAAAAGCTACTCTTGTCCCCATTTGGCTTCATGTTTACACACCAATTTTTTCCATCTACCTTCATACATTTTATACAGGGCGAGACATTTGCTACCAGCAAGCAAAATGTTCACATGATCTCAGGTCAACCACCCACCACTCCAACCATATGCCCACCTGAGGCTTCAAGTTCGGTTTGCTTTACCTGGGGGGGGGGGGGGGTAACTGACTGATGTGGCTAGTCAGCCCAGGTGAAAATTTCTTGATGGTTTCTTGCTGGAAGTTGCTGGTTTGTGCTGGAACCAGCAGGTAGCCTGCTGGATGTTGCTGGTTTGTGCTGGAACCAGCAGGTAGCCTGCTGGATTTCTGCTGGTTGTACTGGTTCCAGCAGGGTACTTGCTGGTCTTCTACTGGTCCCAGCAGGTCACCTGCTGGCTGTGCTGGATCCATCAGTGTGCATCTACTGGTCCCAGCAGGCGACCTGCTGGCTGTGCTGGTTCCAGCAGGGTGCTTGCTGGTTTTCTTTGCTGGTTCTAGACTTTTGCTGGTTTCTTCCGGGAATGCTACTGGAACCAGCAAGTCACCTGTCCACGCTTACAAACGCATGCACTGGAGTTTGTTCACACACGTAAGAACTTGCTGCATCCTCCTACTGCGAGCTCATTCATTCAACAAAAACATAGCACGGAAAGTATATACCAGCTTTTACATTATGTTTCTGCTCCGTGATCAAAATATCACCATAGCTGTGAAAGACAGTTTTTAAAAAAGCCAATCTTTTTTTTTTTGACCAGTAGCCGCAGTGTTTTGCCACTATGAGGTATTGCAAACATCAAAGATGCAAAAAATTTTCTTATCTCGACGATCTTGTTTATCACGGTGTAATGCACGAGGCTGTTAGTGCTGCTACCTTCATCTATTTGCTAGCGTAGCAGACGACGCGCCTTCGGACGATCCGGTGCAACAAACAGAGCAAATTTAATTACGCGTAAGAAGGTTACAAATAGTATTATTCGTACAATTTGAATTATTTCAGGTGTTTTTTGCCGTACCATTTAACAAGCACGCATTTTCAGCACTTAGGGCACTATCGTTACTATTCTCGGGTTGATGCTCAACAAGCCAAACGAAGCCGTTCCAAAGTTTAGACTTGCGTATTGAGCTGTGTTGTGTGCTGACCCGTATTACGCGTTTGCGAATGGAGATGTATTTTGTGCTCTTTACAATATTTAAACGTCGTCGTCAGTATGAGTTTTTTAAGACATTTTGTCTGAAACGTCTGCATAAATTTGAACCGGTCAAGGTGGTGTGGCAGCTTCTGTCAAGACCGAGAAATGTGATGCGACATCTGCAAGGCCCAGGACCTGCGTGTGTTTGGTAAGTAAAAAAGTGCATCCCAATTCATTTTTTTCTTTTTTTGTAGTCCTCGTGTAGTGTAACGTCTTGTAAAATAGAGGGTTTACAAAAGTAAGTCTGGTAACCATGAGCGGCACGCTGATCCGGCGCTGGCAGCCATATTTTGTTCGCTCCATCCGTTCGCTTTGGTATGCTTTGGTTCGCTTCATGTCCGTCCGTCAGCGCCCGCCATTCTGTCCACGCTTTTCATGTAACCTAGTGTGCTGTGCTTGGACCTTTCTTCTGTCCCTGGCAATGTCTGTTAGCAAAACCAAGAAGCGTATTTTGACAGCCAAGGCGTAGCATTTACAAACTGCTCTACGAGTCGTGCATGGGTCCCTCGTCGATCCACGCAGCATCATCTGTATCCAGATACAGTATATAGAGTTTTGTAATGTGCAGATATTTTTTTTGTCTGTGTGCCATTGCTATTTACTTTAACGACTATAAGAGACGATCGCGAGTTTGCTTGGTTTGCGCATCACCGTCGCTCATCCCACCGCTACCAGTGGGATACTTGTTGGTGAAATGAGCGAGGATGCAATTTGTTTTGAGATGAAAGAATCGTGCGTAATTTGACGTAAGTCGGACTGGCGCTTAGTACTTTCCTTCCTATGCCGTCGAATCAGTTATTGGCACAGGTCTCAGAAATAACCGGGGGTTGCATAAAAAAAAAGAAAAATGTGTCATGGTAATTTCTGCTTCCAGTGAGTGAAGACTGATAGGTGTGCAATAGGCAATGATGAGATAATAAATATTTGTAAGTAACAAAAAAGAAAAAATTGGAAATTGAGGGTTGAAAGGGCACAAAATGTTCAGAAGGAAAAGCCAGTACTTGGTGATGCTAACGAAGAAAATTTAGAATGTGTAATTGATTCATTGAAATAATTGAATGTGTTCAAAGGTGTCAACTTGCTCAGAATGGAAAGGTGATTGTTGCTGACCTTGAGTTTTGGTGTATAAAAATAAAAAACATTAAATAAAATAAAGAAACTAATAATCGAAATATAAAATAAATAAAAGCTAAAATTTCAAAAAGGCAAGAAAGAAAACGTGTGTGAGAGAGAGATGCTATCGCGTCATACCCTTGACGGTGGAGCTTAGGTGTCCCCCTAGTGTTTTATAACAGTATTATATATTATAAATCTGACTTTATGAGCACGGCCAGTTGCACCAAGCACTGATACTTCGCAGTTGTGTGAGTTGACTTTTCAAATTTCTTTTCGTTTCAGCCGAGTTCCTCTTCCTCCGAGTTCCTCGAAGCTTCCCATGACAGCACTTTCATATGAGGTTAAGGCTTCAAATGACTGATATCTGACAAAGGGAATAAACAAGAAATCGGCATATTTACAAAATCAACTGAGTTTCAGGTGGCTGTCAATTAGCGAACCATCGGGCGACTCGATAAAACGCACAAAAGTGAAAAGCAAACTTCGTTATATTATCGGCCGCACTAGCAGGTATAAAGGCACAGAATGCAAACCTGAGCTGCGCGCTCTGGACGCGGACCGGACTTCGCATGCATTATCACGTGATAACATGTTTCGAAACGGGCTGGATGTGAGCATATTACAACGCACTAGTGGGATGTCATCTTCTCCTGCTTTACTAGACGCCGCGGGTTTGGTAGCCGCTTTTGCAGCGTGCCTCGGGCGCACTAGACAGCCGTATTGCTTTCTGCACCAAGCGCTACAATTTCGTACGACTGTGAAAAGTAGTTTCGGTAATCATGCCCTTGTCTTAAATCAAATACACAATGGTAAATGCAACCTATATACAAAAGGTTTCAAAGAATGTATTTGAACTATAGCGTTTGGTATACATGCGTTGCTCCTTCTCCCATGTCCTCCATCGAAGCATAAACTTATCCTTCAAGTTAACAAGGCTCCATAGCACGCAAAACAACCTTGCTGTTTTAGGTGATAGCACGTTCTGTGAGCTAGCTCCCAGTCAGAGGGATGTGCAGTAATGCTTTACAAGATGCAAATGACACTTGTAAAACTGATTAGGATTGCAAACGAGCGGTCGCATACACGCGTATACCTTATTTCCGTGCGCATCTACGATGGTGCGCTTGCTGCAGAAGGGTACGCAGCAACATGCTGGCATGATTCTGAATAGAGCTTGGTGCAAGCAGCGACTGCTGTGATGTTAAAAAATGAAACAATTGCTTGTGTTCATTCCAATGCACCTTGCGGTGCAAGCACGGGTTCCACGAAGGCGCACGTTGACAGCGTACTCGATGGGAGGCGCGGGCGGATTGAACAAAACATCGCCGCCGCGCACAGTTTGTCTCTTTCACTAGATGGCAATAACTTTTGTAAAGCCTCTATTGGGCTTATGTCTAGCGGATTTGCGAGAGCTTATTTTAGGCCCGGAGACGAACAGTGAAGCAAGCGGGAACAGTGACGCAAGTGGGCACGAATGCTGGCACAGTTCAGCGGTGATGAGAGCCGCTTACCAGTCGAGTGAACTATCAAAGTGAGATGGTAACTTTGTCGTCCCTAGTTCAAAACAGGTCATAGCATTTTGCTGAAGTATCATTGGCGTTATTTTCGGCAAGTAAAATAATACCTTAGTTGCCCGATTGTTGGTGCCTCATAAATGTCGCCGCAAGCTGGTGAACGCTAATGCTAACTGCGATCCTGTGAAGTGCTAGAAGTTTCTAACTAGAAAGCTAGACCGAAAATGTGTAAACACTTGCCGTGGTGGTGGGTTTGCATGGTTAGGGTGCTCGACTGTTGTGCGCAAGGATGAGGAATTGAATATCGGCCACATTTCGGTCGAGGTGAAAAGCATGATGCCAGTGTGCTATTCGATGTCACACTCGGTTCTTTTACGACTTGAGCTACAGCTTTTCTCCGAAGTGGAGCGCAATGTTCGTACAAGCTCAGTGCATTGAAAAGACTGTTATTTCGCCGTAAGTTTCGTGGAAGTACTGATATCTGACGATTAATGCAAGAATACTGTATTTTTATTACTTGGCTGAGCCAAATGCTCAATGGCAAACACAATTTTGTAAATCATGCCTGTAAACATGCCAGTGAGCAAAGTTCAGAAAAATCCAGAAATCCTTGCAGATTTCTTTTTTTTTTTCAGTACATTACAGTTGTGCTGTGCAGTGTCGAGTCAGCTTGTGATGATGAAGGCGTCTTTTTTCATTGTGTCACTATCTTAAACTGACTGCATTGCCTTTAGTACTGCTAACACATAACTAGACTGTCCTTTCATGCTAATCCATTTGCAGGGTATGGGTGTATGACTTGAGTGGCATACCAAACAAGGTTAAAGGAATGTGCCACTAAGCAGTCACATCTGGCTAGCAATGTGTATACCTCTAACCTCTCTGGTAACGCCACTCCAGTTATGTGGCGTCTGCCTAAAGCAATGCACTGACACTTTCCTAGAAATCGAATTCTTATGGTTGAATGAATGAAACATCATGGGTGCGTGTGGGCATTGCTGCAGTCTGCACAAGCACATGCAAAAGTGAGCCACCCACACATTAGCAGAAGCACTGTTCATTGAAAAATTTCTCTAAACGTGGTTTGTATCACACTTGTCCTGTTCTCATGCGGATTTGCACCAAATATGTGGTTCTGGGGTAGATGCTTTCAATATCAATTATTCATCTTTTAAGTGCAGTAGCATGTGTTGGTAGCATATTTTTCTGGTCTTTTTTTTCCATGCAGCTACCTTCACGGCACCATCTATTTGGAGCTGGAGCACACCTGCTGCCGTACCACAGTCGCGAAGAGAAAATGTGCCCATGAAGATTGCAGAATTTATATGGGCATGGAAAATAAAATTAAACTATGTCTTGACTGAAACCTCTGTCATCTTTATTTTCTTTGCGCAGTCCAAGACAGCTGCTGCACCAAATTCTTGTTGCTGCGAAAGCCTCCGGAGAACAAATGCACCCAATTCTGATTATACAGCCCTTGGCTGAAGCCTAGCCGCCACTGGTTCCAGCAACTGCTTTGAATGTGCTAATAAACCAGCATTGCTGGAACCAGCAGGATCCCAGCAGGAAACCAACAGAAAATTTTCACCTGGGCTGTTTCACTGCATTAAGCCATTATAAGAGCTACTAATAATTTTCACTCCTTCATGCACATGCTTCCTCCACTCTGAGTATGCAAAGTTCAGCAGAACCGTTACATTTTGAGGATGCGTCGCTGCACAAGATCCGCAAAATGACACAGGGCTATTTTATAACGAGGCACCACTGCTACTGGTTCGCACTGCGAAAAGGGCCGTGGTAAAACTTGCGATTTTGGTTTAATTATTTAGCACTCAACACTGTGCGGAAAACAAAGCACTTGACAAAACCATGAAAAGTGTAGTTGTCACTTAGCTTTTATCTCAAATATTTAGACAACCATGTTCGGGTGTTAAATTAAAATTGCAGCAATGCAAACTGTTTTTGGTAATGCTTCTAGACCATCTATAACTTGAACTTTCTGATAATTCAACCATTTTCCTTGAAGGTAAAATTAGCGGCATTTTACTTTATTCACAATGTGACAACCACTTTCTGCATTGTTAGGTTCTGAAAAGCTGCATTTTCCTCTTCATGCAATACTACCCCTAATGTAGTGCCTACTTATGTGGCACAGTTATATTTTCAAAACGTTCTATTTTTCACTATGGTATGGTGCTACTGAACGTCCAATGTTTGGGCAAGGCCAACGTAAACGTCATGCCCTCTTGTGGGCCACTGACGTGTAAACAAAGCCAATGCATGATTTGGTATGTTGCAATGGGCTAGAGATGGGTCGGAAAGAAAAGCTGTGCAGCCGTCTGTGGTCTTTTTTGTCTGGTGTGTAGTTATTCAGTTGGACCCCCCCTCCCTTTCCTGTCCACAAATGCCCACCGCGGAGTACTCTGGTTATAATAGCATGCAAAGGCTTTCAAGATATGAAGCAAATGCTCGCGACTTTCAAACAAGCAGCTTTGAGACCAGGCAAAAATGTGCCATCTTCTAAGTTGTTCTTATTGCTTGTAAGCCTTCTGTTGAATGCCTATGGCAGCAAATTATCCTCATTCTAGGTCAGCTTGCTGAGGAACAAATCTTTTGTTCCAAAAGCCATCATATGATTGTCTACAAGCATGCCCTAAATGTATGTGCACTACTCTAAAAAAAGGTGCTGCCTGCTTCAAGCTGGAGCCTAGTTCAATTTAACACTGCTGAATGTAGTACTGCAACAGCAGTAGTTGGAATAATATTCAAAGGCTACTTACGAGGCATAAGTGTCCAGTGAGAGTTGATATGGCAGATCACGAGGGTCATCCTGATAACTTAAAGATGTCTCCATGGGCTGCGGAGTAGAACTACCGTGAGGTATGTACAGCCGCCCTGATTTTTAACAATATAGCGCGAGCATCGACCAAACTGCTGGTCAGCGCCTTATAACGGCGATAAGCGTGCAACACGGCGAGAGTTCGCGCATGCGCAAGAATGTGGAACGTCGCAAACAGATATTGGGGCAGGGCATGTGTTTTTTGTGATCCGAACAGCATAGCAGAAGACGCTCTCTCTTCGTGCGCGTGCGCGAACTCTCACCGTGTTGCACGCTTATCGCCGTTATAAGGCGCTGAGTAGCAGTTTGGTCGATGCTCGCGCTATATTGTTAAAAATCAGGGCGGCTGTACTGCAGCAGCATGGTGGTGGACAGCTCATCAGTTTGGCAGTCTGAAAATTCAGTCATGCTGTCAATCTAGACAAGACGCATCGCAAGATCCATCTATTACTGTAAAAAACCCTATACCTGTGATAAATGCTTTACAGACTTCGGCAGGTTATGTTGCTCTGTGAGCTGGTTACTTGTTAATGTGATGTAAATGTTTTAATCAGAAATTCATTATCAAAAATTGAGGCACAGCTTTGTGCAGTCTTGAAGAAAATAAATTACTATTGTAGTTGAAAAACATGAAGTATTCTGTGCAACCATGCTTTTAGCAGAACAATGCTTTGAAGTGAGCCTCTTTAAAGTGAAATGCTGCCTTACGTACCAGCCTCTATCCCCACATCCTCTGTCTGCAATCCAATTGTCCTCGTCCTTGGCTTCAGAGCAGCTTGTGTTGATTTCATCAAAACATACACTGAGCACTGCGTCTGGGCATCTGACATCCTGGGCTCCACTGCTATCTGACGTATCAGAGGTTTGCCGGCAAGTGCATCCCTTGCTGGTAATGAGCCTAGACAAGAAATACAGCATGAGAACATGCAATAAGCTTGATGAACACAATTCATGTTTCAGAAGAACGGATAGTACTTTAGGCAGTCATGTATAAAAGGATGTGGAGATTATTTTGCAGCGTTACACTATATTCTGAACACAAGTTCTTACATAGTTCAGGGACAAACCACCCCACTGAAACTGTCTATGCACAACTAATTATTGCGGCGTTGCTTTTTTTCTGTATGAAGCCCCAGGCTTCAATTTTCTTGAACTATTTGACTAGCCTTTGTAATTATCCCAGAGAAATGTCTGATACCGCCCGATTCCACTCACTGCCGCAACAAGTTGTTAACCAAAAATTGTAGAATGCGTAACCAACAGGCTCCACGGGCCCTTGAGAAACGTTTGTGGCAGATGAGTGCGCAGAGTCATAGACCTTTAGCGAATAGCGCTGCCAGAGCAATATAGCACTGCAAACACGCAGTGCTCACAGAGTACTATCCAACGCAGAACACTAAACCAAGGCTACCTGCTAGCAAGAATGCTGGAGAATTAGGCACACAAACCTGGTGTCGTAGACCTCGGTTCAACCAACTCTGACTCGAACAACTCCAGCTCGACGCTATGGGCGGACAAAGCAAGAGACGTATGCACACTGGTACATGCCTGCAGAATGTAATAGAAAACAAACGCTTGAGGCGCGATGCTTCTTCGGAGCATAGCCACATGCAGACTAAAGAAACAAAAATAAGTACCAACCTCAACCTTCAGACGTTTGGGTCCTATTGCGCAGCGAGCATCAAGAGCGGCGACATGCACTGCAGGGTGTATAGTTGGCAGTGCACCAGGCTTCAGCAGTATACGCGACTTCAAGCCCGACTTGGACTAGCATGCCGGGCTCCGAACGTAGCAGTCGTCCGCAAAGTGAAGTGAACACACAAGACTATTTCCCCTGCAGCCAGTCAGTCCGGCCAGCATGGCATATGAAGTCAGTCCATGCCTGTCGATGAAGGACATCACTGGGGAAGCGGTGAAGCACTACACTGCTGGTATTGCCTGCTCGGCCTCCTTCGGTGCTTTAGCAGAAGTCCACCACACAGTAATGCGGCATCGCAGACGGGCGGGCACAAGTAGCAGCGAAATCAAACCACGATTTGCTTCTACGCAACAGAAGGCGGTCAACACATTGCACTGTCGCTGGGCTGAAACTGCAACGCCCTTGCCACTCATTTTTCTTCTACCGGCCGTGAGCAACTACATCATAGAAGCTTGGTGACGTCACGACTCACAGCGCTTTCCAAACGTGTAGTCTGCGTCGTGATCATGTCGGTGACAATGGGTGCAGCATACTGGGCTTTTCTCCAGGCATATGAATAAAATAAAATGAAAATATGTTCCAAGCAAAGCCTGCGGATGAAACTCGCTGTAAGGTACCTCGGTTCATTCAGAAATTGAGTCGCATTGTCATCTCAACTTCAACATTTGGTGCCTCTATCCCTTTAACTTCACAGCCGTAACATATGACGACAAGGACATTTGCAACGCCTAGGACTGCTTTTTAGAAGAGATAAAAGTGCTTTGGAGATTCTGACGCGTGGAAGAAGCGAGCTGTTTCTCAAAGAGCTCAGCTTCCTGCGGAAACATGCACCATATTGAGGAAGCCTTGAAGCTGTGCAAGCTTGTCTCTCCTCGCATGACGGAAGATGACAAAGTTGGCCATCTGCTTAAAAGGTTTGCCGAAGATATCTATAATTTCCTTATCGGCAAATCAAGCCTCGACTTTGGCTGACGTGATCCAGCATGGCCACACGTTCGAGACACTGAAAATGCATCGGATAGCACCCATGTTCAGACATTTGGCGTGACTTCGGTGGCCGCTGTTGATGCTGGTGACGTAACATCGCCTGGCAATCTGGCCTCTACGATCCATCAGATCGTTCGCGAAGGAGTGAGCCAGTCGCTAGAACTAGCTTTGGGTTCCTCAGTGCTGCTGTGTCGCATCCGCCTCAAACAACCACCTTTAATGCAGTGGACATCGTTAATCCAGTGGACTTGGATGAATACTCGGGACCGCAACAGCTGCGGCAGAGGAACACGCCGAGGGTACCCTCTTTATTGCAAACTCTCCCAAAATGACAGAAAAACTAAATAAATGTGAGAGAAAGCTCACACCGAACCAGAGGTTATCACAGGCAAAAACCAATTGAAAATAAAAGAAAATGGGAAACTCCAAAGGGAAATTTAAAGAAAGCCAATCAGAAGAAAACTATGGCACAAATGTCGGGTGGCAAAAGTGGTTTTTAGGGCAGAAATGCCCCGAGACAAAATGGCTCATTGTAGAGACAAAAAAAAAACCTCAAGGTTGGATCCAGCATGCAAAGATCCTTGCGATGTGCTCTCAAGTGTCCACAATAAAGGAAGGGGAGGGGAACTGTGGGAAGGAAGAGAAGTCAAGAAAAGAAAACGAGGGAAGAAAAAAGGGGAGAGAAGGGAGGGGGGCAGTTCAGTTTGGGGGGGTAAAGAATGCAGGTCCCAAGAACAAAAAAAAACGTGAGTGAGAGAACAAGGACGAGAAACAGGTAGGAACAAGGAAACTGATGCGCAACTAGTGACAAAAAAACGGAGTTCAGCTAACAGTCATTACGGAATGTACTATCACAGATCAAAATAAGCGAGGGCACTCGGGGCAATCAAAGAGGAAAGCCACATGTCCACATGACAGGGGCAGGGCCGTAGCCCACCAAAATCGGCCATATGGTGCCCCCAACCACACAAGACATGTTAGAGACTGTATTGAGCGGTAGGGCTACGAACCATCTGGGCAGGAACGAACGCGATTGACAGGTGGAAGCAAGAGACATGAACCGCAATGCGTATTAGCAGCGAGCGAGAACAAGCAGAGCATAACAAAGAAGTTTAGTTATATGTGGTTTTATGGCACATAAGCAACAGTGGCTATCATGCCCCAAACACAAGGTTAGATGATCTGTCAGATGTTTAGGGGTATACTTATATTTGATTTAAAACATTGGCTTTCCTCAGAAATGTGCAAACAATAGAAAAATTGACGAGTGCTTGTTCTCCTAAAAGTAATGCAGGATGAAATAAAATGTGTTGCTTGTAAAATGCAGTAAAATATTTTTTCCTGTGTTCTTCAAGTTGTGAGCATGAGATTAAGTTATGAGTAACTGTGAACTCCTGTCCTCACATTTCAAACACAGGTTTGTCTTTCTTTGTTAGTAGGAAGTTATGGGTGATGTGTGTGTGACCTATGCATAGGCGACATAAAATTATCTCGATGAATCATTTCTGATGATGACATGATTGCCATTTTCCTAAAATGGGCTTATGGAGTGAAGCTTGTTTTCTGCTTCACTTTCCCGAGCAGCCTGCCATTTATCTCTTAATTTCGTGCGTACTAACTTCATACAATCTCTGTGTGGCGTGTATATTCGTTCTATTTGCCCATTTATTGCTAGCGCAGCACATATATCTGCTTGTTCATTACCCCTAATCCCAACATTACTAGGTACCCAGCAAAATTTTGTAGTATGTCTTCGTGCTATGATCTTTACTATGTTGTGTATGATGTTTCCTATGAGTGGTTCAACAGCATTTTTGTAGTTTATTGCAGTGATGACACCTAATGAATCTGTGTAAATGATGCTGTTTTTTATGTTGTCATCCAATATTTTCTCCACGGCAACACAAACAGCATAGCATTTGGCCGTAAAAATTAATGCACACTGGGGCAGTCGTATTTTGTTTTATCTCATACTATTACACTACCAACACAGTCCTGTTTTTGAACCGTCTGTATAAAATGCAATACAATTTTTATATTTTTCTTTTAATGCTAGGTATTCTTGTAATATATATGCTCATGTGGTGTGCGTGTTTTCTGAAACTGCATTAGTGTGAGGTTGAAAACAGCTGGGAGGGTGTACCATGGTGGGAATGGTTTATTTCTTGGGGCATTACTTGGCAATTCACTAATTTCTAAATCCTGGCACATTTGTTCGAAGCGCATGAGAAGCGGCTTAATCAACCGGGGCTTGTTGAAGACTGTCCTAGAGGGACATTCTGTGACTACTAAATGACACATGTTTTGGTTGAGAACGAATTTTCAGGATGTATGCACGTTAGGGCTCATCGTCTATCTTGTAATGCAGGTTCATCTGTTTCTATGTAGAGGCTGGTTATTGGGGATGTTCTGTACGTGCCAGCTGCTGACCTTAATCGAAGGTTGTGTATGGTGTCTAGTCGTTTTAAATAGGATGTCCTAGCCGAACCATATACTATACATTCATACTCTAACTTGGAGCATACCACAGAACAGTAGATTTGCAGAAGGCAGGCTCGGTCGGACCCCCACCGTTTCCGCGAGAGTACCTTTAGGACATTAAGTGCTTGGGCAGCTTTCTTTTTCAGATTGTTTATATAGGGAAAAAACGAGTTTCTTGTCAAATGTAATGCCCAAAAAATTATGTTCTTGTTTCACTGGTAGTATAGTCTGGTTGAGGTATAGCATGGGATCGGTCTGTAAACCTCATCTCAAAGAGAACACAACGGCCACTGTTTTTAGCGGAGAAAACTTAAACCCATTGCTGTCTGCCCAGGTAGCTAGTTTATTTAGTGTCAGTTGTAGTTGTCTCTCACAGGTGGATATGTTGGAGGAACTGCATGTTATTTGCTGGTCATCTACGTAGATGGAGTACATTATGAACTTTGGGATTACTGCAGATAACGAGTTCATTTTCACTATAAAAAGAGCTGTGCTTAGAATGCACCCCTGTGGCACGACGTTTTCTTGTGTGAAAGTCATGGAGAATACTATGCCTAAATGGACTTGAAATTTATGGTTCTTCAGGAAATCATATCTGCTAGGTCGCTGAGGAAAGCGAACCTCTACGTGGTGTCGTAGGCCTTCTCCAGGTCAAAGAAGACCCCGACACAGTGCTGCCTGTGGCTGAATGCCTCCCAGATTGTGTTCTCGAGGCGGACAAGGTGATCGGTTGTTGATGATGCCTTTTTGAAGCCGCATTGATGTATATCGAGAAGTTGCCAGGATTCTAGGAAAAAGATTAGTCTTATGTTTATGATGCTTTCAAAGGATTTTGCAATGGAACTGGTTAGGGCTATTGGCCTGTAACTGCTAGGACATGGGGGGGGTTTACCAGATTTCAAAAAGGGTACTATTATGGCTTTTTTCGAAGCTTCTGGTATCTTGCCAGTTGTCCATATTTTGTTAAACAAATTCAGCAATGCTTCTATGGCGGCTTGCGAGAGGGGGGCGAGCGTTTGACAGTGTAAATTGTCAGGTCCTGGTGCTGTTCTTTTTCCAAAAGATAAGACTGGTTAATTCATGTATTGCTATAAGTTCATTGTAGTCATCATTTATACCTGTCCAAAGGGGAAGCTTTTGTTTTTCTGCTATAGTTTTATGCTTTTGAAATGTGCGAGTATAGTTGGATGAGCTTGAAACGGCAAAGTGCTCGCCTAAAATATTCGCTTGTTCTTATAATGTTGTTTGTGTTCCGGGTGGTGTCAGCATAGGATATGTATAAGGGGTGAAATCTCCAGTGAATTTTCGTACCTGTTCGCACATTTTCTTGTAGGGCAAGGAGCTGTTTATAGAGAACACATTTTTGGCATAAAGTTTTCTCTGCGTTTCTCCGCATATACCACGCTCTGGCTCAAGCTTTCTTGAAGTTAATCAGGTTCTCAGGTGTCGGATATCTGTGAAGGATGCCCCACGCTTTGTTTTGGTCTTTTTTTGCTAGTTTACATGCCTATGTCCACCATTCTTTATGCTTTCTTTCTTCCGTGTTGTGACGATTGCGGGATGGCTACTAAAGCTGCTGAAATTATGCATGTGGCAAACCTTTCATTTATTTCTTCTATGGTCAAATCATCAGAATATACTTTTTCTAATGCAGCATTTGTTCTAAAAACTGACCAATCAGTGAGGTGGAGTTTCCAGTGCCGTGGACTCGATGGAATGATGGGTGTGCAGGATGATAGCTTTAAAATGGCGAGTAGGTCTTCTAAAACATTCCAATTAAAACTACTGAAAATGGATGGCGATGCTAAAGCAAGGTCGATGCAGCTCATGTTGCCCGAGTTGGGGCAGCAATACATTGGCTTTCCTGTGTTAAATAGACATATATTTTTTGATAAAATAAAATCTTCTATTTGTCCTCTCACATCTGTTTGTTCACTACCCCAAAAGGAAGAGTGCCCATTAAAATCACCAACTACCACGTATGGCTCTGGCAATTGTTGGATAAGGTCTTCTAAGTCATAGACTGATTTTTAAGTGTGGCAATAAGTATACAGACTGATTGTTTTGTGGCTGACTATGTTGACTGCAACGGCTTTTAGGTGTGTGTTCAATGGTATCTCCCTCACAGGAATGTTGCTTGGTGTTATGATTGCGACGCCTCCTGAGAGTCGGCTGGCCTGTTGTCGGTCTCGTCGGAAGGTTTTGTATTATTTCAGAATATTTGTGTTTTGTGGGCCAAGGTTTGTTTCTTGAAGGCATAAAGCTATTGGTGCTATTGATTCAAGTATATCTGTGATATCTGTATAGTTTCTAAGCAAGTCTCTACAGTTCCAGTATATCATGTGAGCCATAGTGGTATTTTGGGGAATGATTACCTATTGTCTGGTGGGGTTAATCTTGGTTTTCCCTTTTTCTAGTGAGTTTCGTCGCCCCTGCACCACAGTCGTGGTGAGGCTGAAGTCCATCACCTCGTTGGAGGCGCTGGATGTCCGTGGTAAGCCCACTGATAGACGGTCCTTTGGCCTCCCCCTGCTGGGAGAAAACTTGCAGGCTGCCAGGTCAGCAGCTGGCAGTCGCTCATTTATAGATGGTAGGGCAGTCTTCACTGCCTCTGCGTGGGGCGAGTTGGATGGCCCTACCATTGGCTTTGATGCGGCCTTGGTAGGTGCCAGATTGCACTGTAGTGCATCACCCCTCTGCGCTACATTTGCATAGTCTGCTTTAGGTGTCAACACAAAAAGGTTATTTTGTGCTAACCGTTTCCTTGCTTCAGCGAATGATATTTCTTTTGTCTTTATCATGATGATTTCATTTACTTGGGCAAGCTCTAGAGTATGAGGGGTGTTCCTTGCAGTTGGCACAGCAAGGTACTGCAGCATTGCAGCATTCTGACTACTCTGCACTTCACCTCATTATGGGTGCCATGCGATACCCAAGGATGCGGCTATATTGGAATCAGAAAATGAAGACTAAGCTGGTCGCATCTACCAAGCTCTCACGCAACCGCTTTGAAAAGCTGAGAAACAACCTCCACATTGTTGACGTGTCTCGGCCTGACCTTGATGATCGCCTGTGGAAGGTAAGACCCCTTCTTGATAAATTCGAAGAAAGGTGTCAGGCACTGCATGTGGAAGAGCGATTGTGATCGATGAACAATTGTTCCCTTCAAAGAAACACTGGACATAAAACAGTATGTGAAAGGGAAACCACACCCCTGGGGTATAAAAATCTTCATGCTTTGTGGAGTCAGGCATCCTGTATTCACTGCCGTATCAGGGTTGAATGACACGGTTAGAAGAAAGCCTCACGCAAGAATATCAAGAATATGGTGTGACAGGTGCTATAATTCAACAGCTGGCTCACCGAATTCCCCGCGACAAGGGACAAAAGCTATTTTTTTACAAATATTTTATGTCGCTACCTCTCTTGCGTGCACTGCTTGAAAAGAAAATATTTGCGGCAGGAACTGTTCGGACAAACTGGTGTGAAAATGCCCATTGAAGTCGGAGAAAGTTATAAAAAAAAAAGGCCGCGGAACATCAGCTTCCATGGTCAGCAAGGACGGAAAAGTAGCTGCAGCGTGATGGTATGTCAACAAAGCTAGACAATGGCATCGAACTTTCTGGACATCGATAACGAGGACACCACCAAACGATGGAGCAAGTTCAGTGAAATGCCCAGCTGTTGTAATAACGTACAACAGCAGCATGGGTGGAGTCAATAAAACTGACTTCCTTGTAGCCCTCTACCGTACAAAGATTCGGTCACGATAATGGACGCTGAGGATATTTCACATTATCAAAGCCCCAGTTGTGAACGCATGGCTGGAGTATAGACATGATGCAGCTGCACGACGGCTGATGCCTGCCAAGCAACTGGACTTAATTGACTTCACCCTCCATTTTAGTGAAGCACTTCCACGAGCCGAAAACCTCCCAAAGATGAAAGCGAGGAAGGCCATTACTGTCTCCTCTGGTGACTTCGAAAAAAGCAAGATATGCTGAAAATGGGACTGTACAAGATGTCAGGTTTGATAATCTGGGACACTGGCCTCTTCATACAGACAGCAGGGAACAGCGTTGTAAGCTCGAGGGATGCACAGGACAAACCCATATTATGTGCAACATCCATCTGTGTCTTGCCAAGGCTCGAAACTGCTTTAGACTTCCACATGAGCAATAAGTGAAGTTTAGGTTTGCAATGATTGTGCTTCCCCCTCTGAATAAATTATATTTTCACTGCCTTTCGGAATCACGGAGCCCTGATTTGCGGTTTTGACGACATGATTGTAAATCGACAAATACCCAAATGACATTTTTTGCTCAGGTATGCATAAAATACAAAATCCAGGGCTGAGCAAGGGTTAAATGAAACAGATGTTAGATGTTAAGTACGTCAGAGTCTCGACAGAATGAAATGCGTCAAAATCACTTTCACAGAGAATGTGCCGCATATAACTGACTTACTAATACACAATAAATTGCTCATTATGCCACGCTATATGACATCCATGATTTAAAACAGTACACCAGCAATTCCTTCTCTGACTCAAAACAGTCTCACAAGAATGCACAATTGAAACCTTCCTCATAGCCCGATATTATGCAATAGAAAGCCAGCTTGTCATGCATATTGTGATGCCCAGAAATTGAGAGAATGGAAGAGGAGGTCGACGAAGAAGCGATTCGTGCTCGGACTCGTAAGTGAACCCAGCAGGGTCTTAGACATTCATCCTGTGGCATAAAAACCCTCGCTCGTAACATCTTGGTGGAGGTGCTGGGTGCCCCGTTCACAGCAACCCGGAAGACTGATTCCCTAGCTTGAACCACCTCGAAGTCACCAGGCCAACAAGATGGTGACAGCAAAGCTCCGAGGTTCGTGCCAAGCAGCTCATGGCAGCATCACCAGGAGCTGCATTCCATCATAGGCTCATCCAGCGAAGACGTGGATGAGTGGCTCACTCACTATGTTACAACAAGTGGGACTCTGCTGCCCACTTAGCTAACGTGGTCTTTGTGCTTAATGGCACAGCCCTAACATGTTATGACAACCACAAGGACACTTGCAATGCCTGGAAATGCTTTTTAAGAGATAGAAGTGCTTTGGAGATTCTGACACGTGGAAGAAGTGAGCTGAACAAGCACTTTCTCAAAGAGCTCAGTTTCCTGGGAAAATGTGGACCATATCGAGGAAGCCTTGAAGCTGTGCAAGCTCGCCTCTCCTCGCATGACGAAAGATGACCAAGTTGGCCATCTGCTTAAAAGTTTTGCCGAAGATATCTATAATTTCCTTATCGGCAATACAAGCCTAGACTCTGCCTGACGTGATCCAGCATGGCCACACGCTCAAAATGCTGAAAATCCGTTGAATAGCACTCATGTTCGGAATTTGGCTGGCGTGACTTCGGTGGCCGCAGTTGACACTGCTGACGTAACATTTAGCAATCTGGCCTCCACGATCCATCAGATCGTTCGTGAAGAAGTGAGCTGGTCGCAAGGACTAGCTTTTGGGTTCCTCAGCACTGCCCGTGTCGCATCCGTCTCCAACAACCGCCATTAATGCAGTGGACATCGTTCATCCACCGGACTTGGATGAATGCTCAGGACCGCAACCGCTGCGGCAGAACAAGACACCGAGGGCACCCCCAAGGCAACAGACCCGCTACTACCAGCCGACACATATCCGGTATGACAACTGTCGAAGCGATGCTCTGAGTTGTGACTACTTGCCCACGCCACCTTTTCCTCAACCTCCTGTGTGCTACCGCTACGGCCAACCTGGCCACATCTCACGGTCATGTCTTCGCCGCCAAGACTCACGTTACAGCTCCGTGAACAACCTCGAGCAGCAGGATTACAATCCCGGCTCTTCTCGGCGTTCACGCTACCCTTCCGATTCCGGGGGCCCATGACATGCACAGTTGCGGATCTTTCACTGGCATCGAACAGAAGCATGACGTCACCTCCAGCTTTCCGCGCGCACTGTTCTCCATCACCTTGGCGTCACTGCCGCTGAAAAACTAGTCGGCGCGACCGATGGGGATGAGGTTGCTGATCGTTCGCTGCTGGAAGAGATAACCCCCCCTGTGTTGATGTTACCGAACAGTCCATGTTTTAGTTAATGGTGTGCCTGTAATGGCTTTAGATGATACCGGGGCCACCATATCTGTAATGAGTACGCATCGGAAGAAAAGTGTCAATTGGGATAAACATGTTCAGATGTGTGGGGTGTGTTGTTATTAAATTTATTTGGGTGGTGAAGTGTTTTGTGCAAAAAATGGCAGTGAACACCCGATCACAGCATGACACCATCTTCGGACCGATCACCGCACAAGTTTCCATGTCTCTAAGAACATTGGCAACATTAGCAAAGGGATAGCCACATGAGCATCATCGTCATCATCGCAGTGCTTTCTACTGAATGCAATTTCGCAACATGTCGCTTCCCAATGATGCTTTCAGTCACAAAAACCAGCACGTCGAACTTGCGACATACAAACGCAAATTCGAACGCCAACATGCCGCCCATGCCGTCTCACAAAACACATAATGTCTAAGGCTCAGAGGTGGCATTCGGTAGCGCACCATGTCAGCATCCACGCGGTTGCACTGAGAATTGTGACTCCCCCACTTCATGGTGGTTTTCTCGAGGTCGACAGACGAGGTCCTGACACTGCAGCATACTGCAGCATTCTCTGCCCAGTATGGCTGCGAAGGAAGAGGACGCAGTGCTGCAGGTGATTCTGGAGAACATGAAGAGTGCGGTAAATAAAGCACCGGATGGTGTTTCTATGGGGCAAATGCAGAGGCTGCTGGCACGGCTACCGGCAAGAGTGCTGGGCCCGTATCAGCCTTCGGTGGCTTTGTAGTAGAGCATCCGCCTCGTGTTCGGGAGGTACCAGGTTCGATCCCAGGTGCTGCCGGATACCCACCGGCTTTTCAATGGGTACAAGCTTTCCCCCGGCCTGGTGCTCGGCTCTTTGGGGTGAAATGTTTGGGAAAGGGGTCATAGGTCTCAAATAGTTGCTCCGATGTGGCAGTGATCAGTTCCGCCATCGGACAACAATAAGTCCGCCTTGTGCGGCAAAAGCCCATTATGTGGCCTTTTTTTAGGACTGCTGCAGCTGAGGCTCTAAGGGAGCGCTTCAGGAGACTCAAAGGAAGTACCTGTGCAAGACAAACAGAACCACCTTTGCAGGCTGCGAGGTTCAAAACTGGGTTTGGGCCCACTGCGGAGGAGGGGTGCGCAGCGGGGTTTACGGAGCTTCTCCCAAACGCACACCCCTGAAAATGCCGAGCGCCAGGCCGGGGGATGCTTGTACCCATTTTTACCGGTCGGTGTCCGGCGGTGGGTTTCGAACTAACCACCTCCCGCAGAGACGTTTTGTTCTAGAACAAAACGTCTCACAGGCGTTGACGGAAAGAAGTTTCCTGGAAAACTTCTTTAGTACGTCTATACTGACACCTTTTCAAAGACGTCTCAGATATGTTTTTTGGAGACATCAATTAGATATTTTTCCAAAGACCTCTCAGTGATGTTTATTCAGAAACTTTCACAAATACTATTGTAGAAAGGGCTTACTAACTACTAAAAGTCCACACACGTTTCACCTGTTCAGAATGCTGAATCCCTATTCAAAGAATGTTCACGAATCACAGCAAACATTTCTAAGCATGGTTTATTGCAGCCACGGTATTAAACAATAATTACGGCCCATAAATTGTTAGACAGTTTTGCATTACTCCAATGTCTCACCTTGATTATTTGATAATCAGGAACAGAAGGTAAGAGACCACTTTAAAATCACCTCGAACTTTGTAACTGCGGTTCATTCTAGCGGGAACCAAAGTCCTGTCATTTATGGTCCAGCTAACCTACCGCTCGTAAGGCTGCACTGGGTTGCACACCAGTCTTGAAAGACGAGGAGGGGCATGCGAATGACAACTTTTTTCATGCTACGAATGCCTCTTCATTCCAACTTGCCTGGCCAACACCAGAAAACCACCGTATTGCCGCTCGTAAGGCGGCACTGGGGTAGCATATGGGTCCTGAAAGGTGACGGGAGGCACGCGAATGACATGCTTCTACTCCGGCTTGCTTGGGAGCACGAGAAAACCCCCGCACTGCCAGAAAATGCATAGCAAATAATATATACCAGTTCTTTGTTGCTTGGGCAAGAGAACAGTCAGCAGGAGATCCAATCGTACGCTCAAACGTCGTTCCGCACGCTCTGCTCAATGCCGATGCAATTTACAATTTGTCAACATTGCTTCATTGATTCAGGCTTTTTTTTTTGTTTCTTTACCAACCATAACGTTTAAATTGAGAAAAAATATAAAATTAAACCAATAATTGTTTTTGTAATAGTTGGGTTTTGTAGACAGTTATTGCTTTATTAGCATTCTGGCATTGCAGTCGCTAGCAACTGCTTGCTACCGGCGCACTCCGATTGTTCAATTCCTTTCTCGTCTTTCGGCATGCTCAACGGTTGATCAACGTGCTCTCGATGGTGTACGTTCGGTGTGCTGTCTGTTTCCCACGCTTGGACATTTATGCTGATTTTGCAGCTTTCCCGTACTGTATTTTACAACCACTGCTGCACTGTGATATGGAGCTCATATTTCTCAACAGTAAGTAACTTTCCAATTCTCTTGTATGATGAAATCAGCACGCCGAAGCTGAGCTGCAGGTGCATCTGACTAGCGCGCTAGAAACACAGGTAGATAGAAAGACAAACACACATTGCGTGTTTGTCTTTCTATCTGTCCATGTTTCCAGCACTGTTTTAACGTACTGTTCAACCAACACGCCCAACAAGCAACTTAGCTGTATTATATTGGCTTTGTTAATTTCACTGATGCGTGCTAAGTATGTGCGGTGGCAAATGTAGAATTGAAGTAATTTATCTTGAGGAGTTATTTTGTTGCTAATGATCGTGTTGAAGATGTGGAATTATATGAGACTGTTCAAAAAAATTCCGGTACTTCACTGGCATCAGATGTAGAATATTCGTGTTTTCTTCCAATAAATAGTTGGTAGTTGTGCACATATGGAGTCCTATTCGTTTCTGTTGTCATCTTTGCACCGTAGCGTTTTCAAATTAGTAACCTCAGCTCACTTTAAGGTTTTCTGTGTATGTACAAGGTGAACAGTTTTCTTCTCTTAAAACACACTAGAAAAGACTTCTTTAGGTTCACAGTAGGTCAGTGCCCGAAGCATAAGGCCACTGCCTCGATCTCATATTGTGGTGCGAACTATGAGGGATTTTTTTTTTCATGCATGGCCTACTAGGTGAATGATTTCAATGGCGTTCATGGTAGGTCTGGGCATTTTGAATAGATGTTAGTAGTATCCCCTTATTTTGATGTTTCCTTTCTCCGTGCATATTTTTCTTTTCTTAAAAACCCCACAAAGCCCAGGCACGTAGCTCAACTGCCACTGCCTTTGGCTTGTTTGATTATTTTGAGCTTATTTGTGTCTGCAGGTTGCTCTTGTCTGTCTTAAAGACCCCTGGAAAAGGCAGAACCTGGAGCTTACGATAAGCCATTGAATTTAGCTCATCAGCCAATGCCTTCAGTGTGCATTATGATTTTATATATCCATGCAAGTTACAAAAAAAATATTTTTATGCAGAACCTTCTGGGTGGATGGTTGCGGTGATTTTAAACCAGTGCATTTGCATGCATGCCTGTAACATAACTGTTTTCTGCCAGTGCAGGTTGTTTGGAATATACTTTTGCAGAACCTCCAAAAAGGTTTTTTAAATCCATATTGTTAACAAGTTTATTGGCTGATTGCTTTTAGATGGAGTGCAATAAAAATTCGGACTGGAGAAGCATGTGTTCTTCATACATTTAGCATGTGCATTCACTATTGAGTGTAACGATTTGTAGTTTGTGCTCATTGTCCTCAATTCTGCATGTGAGATCACACAATACTCTGCTTTGAGAACATGTTTTTCTAAATTTTGAATTTTACAGTTAACTGGGGAGAGCGTGAATTGTTGACAGCTTGCATTTTCTACCGCACTATAAGACACAGCTGGAGATGGCACATAATCGGTGGAGTGGTAAAAAAGTAAAATTTAAATTCTATAAAAAAAATTTAAAATTTTAATTCTCTTCAGCCCAACTGATTTTGTGCCATCCTAGCTGCGTCTTACTGTGTTGTATAAAGTGCAAGCCTTTATCAATTTGCCTTCTCCCCAATTAACTGTGTAAATTCATTAAATTTAGAAAAAATGCTCTCAAAGCAGAGCACTGTGACCTCACATGCAGAATTGGGGACAATGAGCAGAAACTGGAAATCGTTACACATCTAAAACAATAGAAATGTTCTAGCCAAGAGGGTTTAAAGATGTCTACTAGCACAGCTATAGCAGAGCTACAGCTAGAAGCAATGTCTAGAACAAGTATAAAAATTTTCTAGGCAAGAAGTCTTCAAGACTTTTACTAGCGTAGCGGAGCTACAGGAAAGCTTGTAGCTCCTGGGTCTACAGAACATCTCAAATGTGACTTCTTTAAGAAGTGCCCATTTCTTGGCCTAGACATATTCTAGATGTCAATTAGCTCTTGTGTTTCGTGGGGTCATCTGACCAGCGGTGTCCAGAGGTAATTTCTATGGACCCACTGCTGAAAAAAGCATGGCTGTATGCAGCATTGTGGGATCCTACCTCATAGACACATTTTGCCACATGGATGAGGTGTTCAGATTTGTTTGGTCACATTGGAAATTTTTTAGAGTTCCACCCGAATCAACAGCACACATTTCCACAATGTTACAATGGCTGCATTGCGAACTTTACTAATCCGGTAGCATTTGAAAGATGTGCCAGAAGGGAGGCACTCTAGCGGGACTGCATATGAGCTTCTTTTGACTGCCCCTTCCTCATTTTATGCTGAATGCAGCGACGCAGTCTATGAGTGTGTCGTGCGTGCCCTGGGCCATAGTGCAGCAGTGGCCGCTGGGCAGATAGGGCTGAACTTAGACTAAGCTGGCTTCGAAAAGCAGCAGAAGATAGTCTTCAGAAGGCAGCTAGCCCTCGCAGCAGAAAGAGCTATCGGGGATCGTGTGTGCCCGCAAGCAAAAGAGCTGGTCAAATTCGATCACCTCATCCATCTACAAAGTTTCAATACTGGATGGGCCGAAGCAAGGTTTTGGCTACAAACATTCCCCTGCCTTTGCCTAGGCCTAATCCCCGCACTGGGCTCCCCAGGTCATGAACTTGTGGAAACTGCCCGCAATGTTTTCGTTGGACAGATTTCTTTGAACGTATTAAAATTCATCAACATTCTATGATTTGACTGGTAAGAGCTAAGGCTGTAAGAGCTAAGGCTGTCTGCAGAAGAATATCAAAGACAATTCCAGTCAGCTACCAAACGCACAGGCAAGACTTGGAAGGCGTTCACGACACGTTTGCGCAGCTATGCTAACTTTTACGTAGACGCACGTGGCGTGAGATCTTTTGAGAGAATTATGGAGCTTCTCGTTGCTGATCAACTAAAGGCTGGCTTAAATGAAGAAGTCAATAAGTATGTAAAGCATCAAGAAGGCGAAAAATGGTTTAAGGCTGGCGATCTAGCTCGCCTTTTGCAGACCTTCGAAGAGGCTGCAGGAGAGGGTAGCACACGAAGGAAGGGTAGCAGTCTTACCATTGTATTCATGAACCGAACTAACCTTAACCTTAACAAAACTCGAAAGGTGACCTTCACAAAGGTAACGGAAAGGGGAAGGTAGGGGAAAGGCCAAGCCGCGTTTCAAAAACCCGCCTTGGGCCAGCCTTTCGGAAGGGGCCCCTTAGCGCGGAAGTAAGCGGTAAAAATGTTTCTATCATCAAAATATGTGCGCGTAATTTGTTTTTATGCCTAAAATAATAGTTACATATATACTGGAGCTGTTATAAGCATTTCTGAAACAAAAATAACATATTTAGTTCTATTTTCGACGTACATTTTTTTCCGGTCTAGCCACAATAGTGGGCAGCCGTCCCTTCGCTGCGTCGACTCGACGTTGGTTTTTGTTGCTTTCGTGAGCCTCGTGCGACGTGTTGTGGCGTGTGTGCGCACGCGTTTGTTTTTCTTTGTCCTGTTTGTGCTTCTTTTCTTTTTATCATTGAATCCTGTACATCATATCCTGTTATACTCTATATTTATTTTAACTGTATTTTAATATGGAACAAAAGAAAAGGACGACATTTACTGAAACAGAAAGAGGTGTATTGATCGACCTCGCGAAGTTGCGTAAGTCAGTTATTGAATGCAAAAAAAGTGATGGCGCCTCCCTCGAGAAGACGTGGAAAGTGTTGACGGAACAGTTCTACTGTCGCACTGATGTTCGACCCCGCACAGAAGCTCAGCTGCGGAAGTGCTGGGACAATTTAAAAGAAAAGTGGCGCAAAGGAAAAGCTGCAGATATGAAGGAGATTTTCGCAACAAGTGAGCCCCGCTTCTGTTTCGTTTGGTAAGAGAAAAATTTCGCACGCCGTACGCTTGCTGCGAAGCATTTTTCGCTTCACGGATAAAACTTGTTCATGGAATATGGCTAGCGAATCTCAAGACATGACGCAAAAGCCACGCTTAGAAACAATTAGGCATTTGTAGTCATTTTCGCATGCCATTATTGCTGTGTCACATGTTTAAAAATCCTTCACCAACCGACTAGTAGTAGTATGTGGTTATTTATTACCGGATATCAAAGATGAAGGAAGATGTTTGTCAGTCCCGGTATCTGCTATCTTATATCTCAAGCACCTGAACTGGTGCGGCGGAATTAAAAGGAATAGTAAGGAAGCGGTAGAGAAAAAAATGAAGTGAACTAATCGAGCAGGGCTCCTGATTTTCATGATATCAGGGTTTCATGTGACATTGGCCTCGTTTGTGTTATTCGTTATTCTCGATGTCGTTGAGAATCAGCGGTTCGATGGCGCATTAACTAAATTTAAGGAAATGTATAACAGTCGCACAATAAAAAGTATATATGAAACCGCACGTTGACGCACTCACTCACTCATGGGCCCATGCAGTTTTCACGCTGTCACCGCGCTGCACACGAAGTCTCTGAAACACAGAAACAAACAGAAAAACCACCCAAACAGCGCCTGTAATGCAGCTAGAATCATATTGCTTGTTCTGTTGAACGTCAACATCGGCAATAAAAAAAAAAAGAAATACAGCGAGGTCAGGTTCGCCCCGACGCATACCCAGAAAATATCGGATGAACATCGCAGGCGCGCTGAAGAACATATTGCTGTTGTCGGGACGGGTGTGGGCACGGAAACAGGGAAGTTTTGCGCTCGGAAGTAAACATTTGTGGCCACTCGAAATCGTAAGATATTTTAGTAGTATAAGATATACTACTACAAGATAGATATTTTAGTAGTATTATACCTGAATTTCATGCTCTTTTACTTAGGAGGAGGCACACCAGCAGACAGCCAACTGGACGAAGAACTACTCAGGGTTGGAGATGCAGCGTCCCACATGGAGACAAGGGTTTTCAACCCATTCGATAGTGACAGCGGCCACTTCAATGGTTGATCACATTCTGGCTGCACTCCAGCCGTTGCTGCTCTTCTAAAGACAACGCAGTCTGAGCCACAGACAGCGGATGATGGTAATTCCCTTGCTTGTCTAATTTCAAATACATACCTCTGCTTGCACAATTGAGAGGAAGTTAAACAGAAATTTGTAGCATAAACTGAATGTGAATAATGTTGGTAAAATCTGTCATTATTACGGTGTATGAGGCTTGAAACGGTGAACAAGAATACTACATAAATAATAACATGCGTGGGATGTAGAGCACGATTCATATTCTTGAATTCAATCCGACATAGCCACGCTTGTTTATCCGGCATAGCCAGCCCCAAATTTATAGCCACTATGCATTAAATTAGGGCACAGGCCTTTAAGTTGAAATACTTGCAATTGCAAGGATTAACGAGGAAATGAACTCTGCATATCAAAAACTACTTGAATGTCAGCAAAGATATATCTTTTTTAAATCTTTCATAAGACGAGCTCCCTTATAGTATCATTGTTTAGGAATGAGCGACAAAATGGCGCATTGCAACACGAATGCGAATGATGCACATAGAACAGAATAGCATGAACATATCAGTTTTCTCTATTACGTCTTGAGCTAACACATCCTGTTGAATGCGACGTATCTGTTATAATATTGTGTGCTTGACTTAGTAGTGCGCTGTTTGAGGACATTTAATTATCAGTATATCACAAAGTGTTGCGCAAAATGGATACTAGCTGCAATGCATTGCAAACTCATAACGCAAACTAGTGCATTTATCTTGATTTGTACTAAAAGAGGCCATACTCATGATGTCAGAAACATACTGCAGGATGGTTCTTGTTTCTATCTTGTCAATCTCTACTTTTCTTAAGCATCTGCAGTTTGTATTTGGGTGGAATTATTTATTAAACTGCCATGTGGTTGTCTGTAAACGTACAACTGCCAGCTTAAGGGGAACATGACTGGTGTTTTCTGTGCCAGTGACAACATAATTTAAATGCAATGTTCTTTGCATTAAAGCTAAACTGGCTTACTTGCAGCATAATGATACTGTGCACACCACTACCCTTCTATGAAGATAGTGTGATACTGTATTGTTATGAGAATTAAACCAATTGAGAGCTTAATGAAACATGTTTAATGTACAAATACTTCCCAAAACCATTTTACAGATTTCGACTTCACATGGAGCCAAGAGACAGGAAGGAGTGAACCACCTGAGTTGTGAAGCTGTCGGCCAGGACGGCCGTGACATACAGGAGAACGGTGACAGAGAAAGTGCTGCACAGCAGCTTTCCTCCCAAAGCAATCTTGCTGTTTCTAAACAGCCTGATAACCGCCGACGCAAGGCAACGGCGCTGACTCCAGCTGCTCCAGAAAAGGCTGTTCTTGCCACGGAGCTCACTGCTCGGCTGCAGGCTGTGTCAGCCGAGAACAAAAGGAAAAGGACAGAGCATATCCTTAGAATGAAGCACATGAAAGCTGAGCATGAGCTTCACGTTAGGAATGCGGTTGAGCTGCAGTAGCTCTTGTTTTGCTTTTTCGGTCGCTTTTTGTAGCTCATGCAGCAAAGCAATCTTGCTGTTTCTAAACAGCCTGATAACCGCCGACGCAAGGCAACGGCGCTGACTCCAGCTGCTCCAGAAAAGGCTGTTCTTGCCATGGAGCTCACTGCTCGGCTGCAGGCTCTGTCAGCCGAGAACAAAAGGAAAAGGACAGAGCATATCCTTAGAATGAAGCACATGAAAGCTGAGCATGAGCTTCACGTTAGGAATGCGGTTGAGCTGCATGAGCTACAAAAAGCGACCGAAAAAGCAAAACAAAAGCTACTGCAGCTGCAAATTGCTGCTTTGAAGGAAGGAAACAGAGTGAAAATAAAATTCCACGTTTTGTTTTTAATTGTTCGTTCAGGCTGTCAAGTTCTGTGTGAAATGGTGCCGAATAATGTTTCCTCTTGCTTTGGAACCACTTTGAGAGTCTGCAGGCAGTGGCTGCGGTTGTGGCTGTTGGAAGTTGCAAGTGTTTGCACATAACAGGGCTGGAGGCATTTCCTCTGCACCACGACAGCGGCCAAAATTGTGCAGTGCAGCACAAGCTGTAATGACTACCACAGACATTGTGGTGTCTATTTGGAGTTTCATGTCAAGGCAGGGAAACCTCCTCTTCCAGATGCCAAATGCCCTTTCTACGGTGTTCCTTGTCCTGATCTGCACCTTGTTGTACCTAAATGAAAAAAAATAAAAGCATTATATTGCTCATAGGATTTATTATGTTATGCTGAGCTGACAGTTTTCCCAGGTAGTCTCAGCTTACCGGTAGTCTGGGCTGCCTCGTCCGGATTCCCTCAGAGGTGTCATGAGGTAAGGGCGGCACGCATATCCCATGTCTCCATGAAGTATCCCTGGGATGACACGTTCCTCGTAGAGGAACCTTGCGTGGCTATTATCAAAGGTTCTGCTGTCATGGGCAGACCCAGGCCAACTTGACACTACATTCAAAAATTCCAGTTTGGGTCCAGTTATCACCTGCATGAAATGTAAAAAAAAAAGTGTCCCACAAACTATTTACACAAAGCAATTTCTCGTGATCACTACTGCAATGCTGCAAAACATGCCGCACAAGGAAGTCGCATTATGAATCAGTAATCTTTACCAAATGATAAAATCGACATAGGAGGTTACAATAAAACTTTGTAGCAGTTTTCTTGTTTCTTGCACCTGGAACGAGCAAGTATGTGGCATGAACATAGCATTCCTTTGTTTCTATTTAACTATGCAAACAATAACAAGACAGATTATTTCTTTTCTCATTATCAGTCCCCTATTTAGTTTGTATTCGTCTCAGTATCATCCCCCCCGTCTAAACCCTGATTAAAAAGAAACATGCTAGCATGCATAGTAAAAATAGTAATGAAATACCACAGGTTGTAAGTATACTTACCTGCACATTGAAGGAGAAATACCCCTTCCGATTCCGGAAAACCTCGGCGTGCTCGCCTCCCGGGCTTATGACCTGAGGAGCTCAGGGCGGGGGTTAGGCCTAAGCAAAGGTGGGGAAAGTTTGGCATCCAAAACCTTGCTTCGGCACATCCATCATTGAAGCTCTGCAGGTGAATAGGGTGATCAAACTTGACCACCTCTCTAATCATGCCTGCAGTTTCGTGACTCGCGTTGCGGGAGTACACAATCACTGGCAGCCATCATTCCGCAGCGAGGCCGGTCGTATGTTTCTGGGATAAGTCAAGTCCTATCCTCCCAACAGCCACTGCTGCGTTATGGCCCAGGATGTGCACAAGGCTCTCATGGACTCCATCGGAGTACTCATCAGCATAGAAGGGGGGACAACTAACCAAATCAACTCCAGATTCAGTCTTCTTGCAGGATAGTATCCCATCTGCCGTACCGTTCAAATGCGACCAGATTGCTGAAGTTTGCGATGCATCCGTCTTATGAATAAAATAGATATAAAGCACAGTATGTAATGCAAGTGTTGAACGTCGACATACCGTCCATACCGCCATCTCTCTAGCATTGTCCTGAAGCATCTTCTCTGGACCCACCTCAACAAAAAACCTCGCTGTATACCGAAACATGGGATCCTTTGTGCTGGTCGATAACAGCGCGATTCTAGTAGCTATCTCGACATCGAGATGTGCTGTCTTTTCCATACCAAGAACTATGCGTGACACTATGAGCATGATTCGTATCCATCGTAAACATCAATCTTTGTTTATGCTCACTGTTGAAAAAAGAAGTCAAAAGCACTCTAAGTGACCTGTGATCATAGGTCGGCACACTCACTCATGAGTGCACTCATATCGCCTCACTCACACTCATGCCGTGAGTGTGAGTGGACACATATGAGAGTGGTCGTGAGTGTGAGTGGGAGTGAGTAGCCATGAGTGTGAGTGCGAGTGAGTGGCCACAAATTGGAGCGGCGATGAGTGTGAGTGGGAGTGAGTGGAGGCGAGTGTGAGTGCAAGTGAGTGGCCACAAACTGGAGCGGCGATGAGTGTGAGTGGGAGTGGATGTGGGCAGTAGCGGACGTGAGTGTGAGTGCGAGTGAGTGGTTGCGAGTGGGAGTGGACGTGAGTGCGAGTGAGTGGTTGCGAGTAGGAGTGGACGTGAGTGCGAGTGAGTGGTTGTGATCGAGAGTAGATGTGAGTGCGAGTGAGTGGTTGTGAGCGAGAGTATATGTGAGTGCGAGTGAGTGGCTGTGAGTGAGAGTAGATGTTAGTGAGAGTGAGTGGGCATCAGTGGATAAGTGTCAGAATAGAAATAACACAAGAAAGGTTATGCAATATCAATATGATCGGGTCTGAATGCTTCTCTTCCAGACATCCAGATACAAAACAATAATCAACCCGGATTCCTTTATTTTTCCTCGGCAGGAAATAATTTCCTTCACATTTTCAGGCATTTTTATCAAATTACCACGCAGATAGTAAATTCTCAGCACTGTACAACCACAAGGATCAACAGATTTGTATTACCGAACAGCCAAACTGATCAGGATGAAAGGAAAGCCTCAGTCCATTAACCAACAGTTCAATGAGAAAACTTGTCTATGTCAACCCAAGTACGTCCACCATTAGCTGATGCTATGTGTGCTCCTCACTTCAGGAGCAGGGACCAGCGTTAAAATGGAGAACACTTAGACTTGAAAGCAATATCCGAATGCACAGGCTGTGACTGCTGATTCAGAAAGCAGGGTTACTGGCCGGGATAACCTGAAAAGTCTTTTAGAAACAATACAAGCAAAGCAATCATGAAGGTGAAAGTAAATGGCTACAAGAAAAGCAAAAAAAAAATAGCATAGACAAAGCTGAAAAGTAAGACAAATCCATTTGAGCTAGCACTGTCGACATTCCAGACGTGGTCAGGGAATACGTAATAGTTTTAATGGGTAGTGGTCTCTGCGTTTCAAGCATTCGTCTGCTGAGGATGAATTATAGCCATTTAGAGAAGCTAGATATTTTCGAAGTGCAACGACAGCGCGCGCTATGAAGAGCCACCTAGTGCGCAGTCAAATTAGCATTCTTTTTACTGCAAAAGTTTTAATCGAAAAAGAGCATGTTCAGAAATCCACATTTTGCCTGTTTTCTTTAAACATAATTGAGTTTCGTCTTTTGGGGCGTCAAATAAATACCACGATGTACAAAAAATGCAAATGTGACTATGATCCCGTGTCAAGTTTTGACCTTCAAACTCCCCATAACTTAAGGAGGCCGTTAACGAAACCGAGGAAAGCAGGCTACCGGTCATATTGATGGCCTGAGCGTTTCGTTAGGATCCCGGTGGGGCAAAAGCTTGCAACCAGAATAGATTACTGCTGTCCAAATTGTGCGTATGTTGTACTGTCATGATTCTATAGCAAAATTAGATGCCTGTGCTGATATCCAAACCAATAGTGTGACCTCTTTATTCACTGTGCAACCTTATGCCACTGAACGCTTTCTAGGTTAAGTTAACGCTGCTACTCAGGAGTGCTCAGCCACTTGAAAATTTTAAATCTTGCAGGCCGGATTAATTGTTAAGCAGGAACATGCGAAAGTTACTAAAGAGTATAATTATCGCTAAGTAGTCAGTGAAATGGCCCCAAAAATAAAATCGACTTCCTGGCTTGGTCAAGGTGACTACTTACAAGCCTGCATTTGTTAACGCATTGTCAACCATGCATCACAGCGCCATAGAAGTGAGCCTAAATTAACTTTGTAACTTTGTGCCTATAAAACTGTAAAACTGTATAAAACTGTAGAAGTAACTTTGTGCCTATAAAATCAAACAAAATGTGATGAACCTGCTTACCTAAAGCTGGCGTCAAATAGTTCCACTTGAAGTCTTGCATATCACTTGTCTCCTCAACGCCGGCATCCGAAGAATTTGATTCTGATGCGCCGTGCTGCCGATGAAGTCGTAATCAACTTTCAGGCCAGCCGTCAGCACAACTTCGATGTCCTGGGCCTGAAATTGCCTTTCCAACTGGACTGTGAGTGCCTGTGGCAGGATCTTCCTTGAATATGGCTGAATTGAGTTTCCCCTTCATGTGGCGATGTGAGGAACACTTGATGATGAAATCGGGGTTTCTTGAAGGATTGATGGTTCGCACTCGCAAACATTCACATTACTCAGCAGCAGGAAAAAAAGCTTAACTATTTATTTACACATAAATAAAACAAGCAGAAACAAGCAAGGAGAAAACTATTTACAAGACTGTCCCGTTGATCAGACAAAATCGGCCCTGGTTTCAACCAGAGCGCTTACTTTTAAGCCCTCTGTCCCCACCCTTGGCGGGGACGGCAATCAAAAAGACAAAACTTCTCACCAATCGACGATTAGGGAAAGGAAAATAAAGTTTCCGTCAGCTAATCAAAGACTGGGGAAAGGATGTTATTCAAAAACTTGGGAAAGGAGAGGTCCCAAGCACACATACGAACAGCATTGACGTCACTGCATTCCGAACCTCTGCTTTCCCCTACGTTTTCTTTTCCGCACACGTGCATACCCTAGGGACCAACGTATGCCGCAGGAGCAATCGCTGAAGGCTCTTGGTGAAACAAAATAAAAAGAAGAAAGTTGTCGCTGAGGGGTGAAATGCTTGCACCTGCAGCCCAAATGACCATTGGTGCCTCATCGCACACTGGTCAGCCACTGTACACCTGCTTCCGCACAATAGCCCTAAAAAAAAAATATCCACTGGCCACAGAAATGGCATTCAACACTGTGAACGCTGCCTGAAGTTGCGCGCTGGAAAGACATCTCTGGTAGGAATGCAAGACGAGAGGGGAACGAGTGCTCTTCAGCACAAGCGAGCCTTCGTCATGCGTCTGTGGTCCCACCAATTCGGTAATCCCCGTGGCCGGGGACAGGTGCACACTGATTGCTACCTCGCGCCAACCACTCTGTGCGGGAGACCAAATACCGCATCCGAAAGTTCAGCGAACTTCGCGGCTATAAAAAAATCCACCAAGCAGTTATGTGCGGAAGAAGGAATGCAACTTAGAGGGCAGAAAGGCATAATGCCTCTCTGTTAACTTGCCGTTTTCTGTTTCCAGCCGTCGAAATTTGTCGAACAGAATATATATTTTTTGGCCATACTGACGTTCATACAACCGAAAGACGTAATTATCAGAGTGAAAATATGTCAAAAACAGAACATTGTTTCTCCCAACACTAGATAACACCTGACGGAAAAACAAATGGGTTCTATGATCACCGGTTGTGAGGTAGTCCGTTGCCGGTTGCTTCGCTATAGTTCCTCACGCCTTGATACTTAAATTATCATGTATCTGCTGCATATGTTGCTGGACCAGATAGTATTTCCCAGTTATTAAGAAGCCGAGAAATTGTTAAATGAAATCGAACCTCACCGAATGCAAGAGATCAAGCAAAAAACTAGCCTTTAGTTCTGACGTTCATCACGTTCAACATTCTGATAATGACTGTACAGAGATCGAGAGTTATAATATTTTGTGCTCGTCACCGTCTATTTAGATTTTATCGACACATGGACAAACCAGCCTAACGAATGCATGAATGTGCAGTAAGACGTATCGATCACCTGTTGTTTCATATGCGCCATTGGGAGTCGTATATTTTAAATCTTTTTCTTAGCCGCAAAGAATACGTCGGGGAGACAGGCCAGTTATGTCAGCAAAAGACTGCAGAAGCATATTCACGAGAGAAAAAATATTTGGTGACTTGACCATCCACTGTCCTGAAAGTATACACTGCAGCTGCCACCCTCTGACATTTACAAACACATGTATAACGGCAAATAGAAAACCAGCTTATTCGCGAAATACTTGATGCAGCCATAACCTGTAATCAATAAGCAATCTGAATTGTAGCACGCCATTGTATCCCTTTGGAAAGAAGAAATTTTGTCCATCTCTGGATCAATATATATTCCACCTGACTTAAGCCCAATGCTGTACATGCCACCACCAACGATCCCTTTTAAATTTTCAATTTCTTTTGTTCGCTCATCCTATCAGTGTTGTGCCTTGTCAATTATTGTCTCAGATATAAATAACAGCTTTTTAATTTTACGTTTAGTGCACCATCACTTTTGCAATGCAATCATCATAGCCACTTTGGTTGTTTACATTTGTTTACTCGGCGTTGGCTGAGTTTTCTTATTAAATTGGTGTGTTGTCTTTCCCTCTTTTGTTTGTTTTCTTGAGGGTTTAGCCTTCACGACGTCATTTCATGAGTGACTGTTATGGAAAATTTCTACTGGTACCTTTCACCGTGTCACAGAAATGTGCGTGTGCACATCACTTCCTTTTGTAATAATGTAAAGTATGCATTGAATGCTTCAGAAATAAAATGAATAGTTCAGATACCATAGTGAATATATTTGCTTAGTTAAGAAATCATTCGTCTCTGAGCGCAGCATGCTTTGTTCAAAAGAGTTAAACCAACTCATGTTCTTTCAGGAGTCCAGACTTCCTAGGGGTCTGTTTTGGTCTCAATATTTTTTTTTCTTATCTATATAAATGATGTGGTAATCTTTGAGCACAAATTTAGTTATATTGCACGACTCTGTCATTTATCATGCAGTGCAAAATGATCACTATACAGGTTAACAGTGTACTCAGCAACCTATGTTTCTTTAAGTGGGGCATACAGATTAATGGTAAATGTCAACATGTGCTAATCACCCGTGCACGTCTGCCGACGTCTTGGAAAGGTTTAGCACCATAAATATCTTGGGATCGAGTTTTCAGTAAACATGACACGGAGTAGATACATTCAACATCTAATGCATATCTTCCAATCCTTAGCCTCATTCGACATCACTTGCATAAAGTCACCCCCCCCCCTAGAAAAAAGCAAAAGAACAGCTTTTCATTACAAATCTGAATGCCATACGCTATTCGCTTGTATCCCAGAGAAAAACTTCAATACATCCAAACTCGTGTTACCAGGTTTATTTCTGAGCATAATACTCCCGCAGCAATGTTTCAATGATAAAGCAAACCTTGGCTGGAAAGGGCCAGCTGCGCCGCCAACTAGCCGCGAAATTAGGGAAATTTCCAAATTTATTCTTTTTGTGAAAAACATAAAAAAAAACAAGAATTTGCACATTTTACCACCATACTTAATTTATAAGCAATATGCGATCACGGGTTGAAAGTTCTCGGAAAGGGCTGCCAAGTCGGCAGCACGTGGTTGATATGATCGCATTTTGCTTGTGAATACAGCTGATGGTAGTGATATATCTGGTAAATATTTTGCCTTCCCTGTAATAGTAATAAAGTAGTAGTAAGTGGTTTTATTCACATAAACAAAAACGGACGTAAAAAGATGTTCGCCAGCACTGGTATCTGCTATCTAATCACCAGAAGCAGCTGTACTGGAGCGGCGGAAATAAAGGGATAGTAAGGAAGAGGGATAAGAAAAGAGTTGAGCGACAGGAAGAAGGGACAAGGAGTTTTGCCTTTCCTCCCTTACATAATCCCCGTTTTGGTCTGATTATGGTATGGCACATATAACTTTAATGAAATGCCGGCAAACGATGGTTCTATCTTTGTTAATTAACACATCAATAAAAGCCAACGTCAGTCTATGCCCCTTAAAAGCAGGGCGTTATAAACGCAGAAGACAACAATTAGGCATGGCGAGAATTTAAAAAAACATGACATCTGACTAATGCACTGCAAAAACCGGGGCACACCGGAAAGCCTGAGCTCAGCCTGTTCCACATCTGTTGAGACCTTTCGGCTGTCGGGTGTGAGCCGAGATCGACAGCCATTTTTATAGGACCTTTCAAGCAGTTGTACGTGAATCCGTGGTCTGTGCTGTACTGGTTGCAAGAATAATCAATTACTTGTATACTTTGTCCCTATCATGCTATACGATTCAATTTATTGCTGCTCTAGACTGCTATCCATAGTATTTCCTTTAACTGACAAAATAAATGGTCTCTTCTACGAGAAATAAAAAGGCTGCAGGCCAAATGTCAGGGCATTGATTACGATGTTGCAGTGCTTGAAAGGCAATCTGGAAATGATGTACAAAGCTCCTCGTGTCCTTTCTTGCTGTCGCTCCCCTCTGCACATCCCCTCGCTATCCTCTCCCTATCCCTTTGCTTTCCCAGCGGTCGCAGCTCGCTTGCTCCAGATTTTAGGCAGGAGTTGCCACGGCAGGCAGCACTCTTTTCCTTCCTGTCGTTTGATTGAGCACTACCATCACCAGTCATCAAATCTAGATTTGCGACTGTTAGTGAAAGCCGCGTTCAAAGTAAACGCTGTTAGGGGCGCCTTTATAATGTATCCAAAGGAAAGAATAAAACAAAAAAGGCCAACTTTGAACGATTAGAGAACCTTATATGAGCGCCATATCTCTGAGAATTCCAGCTCTGGCTTTCTCAAATAAAATGTCTGAATGAAACCGGAAATTTGAGCACTGGCAGTTTTATAATTACGATTATTGTATGTCCTTTTAATTTTTTTCTGCATTGTTTTATGTGTTCCTATAAAAAGGAGGCAATCTTCAAGGCATAACTTTCTTTTATTTCAGTTTAGAATGTTGCATACCTTTTTTGGTTGGCACTTTGCAGTGCCCTCACGCCCTTGCCATGCGAATGCTCAGCAACACGAGCGATCTTCAGCCCTAAAAAAAGCGTCAGGAATATGAAGTAACTTTTTGAACCGTATTTCTTTCTTTCCGCCGGCTGCAGCTCGGGTGCTTAAGATGTACCAATGGACATTTTTCAAGTAGCACTACTGCGTACGCGCAATGCCCTCTCGGCCGCCATTTTCGCCTGGATTTGAACGAGGACATCTTCGGCGGAAATCCGCCTGGTTGGGTTCTTGAAACTAAAGTTTCAGAAACACTATCACCAACCAAAAATATTTATTAGAACCCGACGTTTTAGGACCAACTCGGTCCCTTCCTCAGGGGGCGACTGAAATGCAAGGCCAGCAGTAGCAAGCAGCAGCCTTTGCTTCCCCTTTCCCACCACTTCGCAGAGTCCAATTGTGTACGCGGAGGGTGGCGTCCCCGAATTCCTATTTACAGCTGCTGCTGTCATTCGGATGAACCAAGACTCGACGTGTGGTCTTTTGAAAAGATTGGCTTCCACGGCAAGGACACTTTCCTCCTCAAAGACGATTTTGTGGTCGACGCGTTCGCAGTGCTCGGCGAGGGGGTTGCTTTCATGCCACGAGAAAATGATGGGAGGTGTGTTCTGCACATGGTTTTCTGCGAAATGACGTCCTTTGCTTCATCGACGCAACAAACTGTTGCACAATAATTGTTTACAGTGCTAGCATCTTCTAGGCCTTCGGAATGTATGCATTGCATTGTCCCTGTCTCCCCTAGCTCGCCTCGAGCATCCCGTTGTCAAGGGTAAAAAGGGTAGAGCGGAAGAAGGATTGGAGGGAGGAGTGAGTCACGGTGGGTCCACAGATGACTCGCATCTCTGCCCAGGTTAGGCGAAACAGCCCTGCACACTACTGCTTGGAAAATAAGCCTACCTCACCATTGTGAAATAATGTCTGCACAATTTTACAGCAAGGCAGGAAAATTAGCTTTTGTCCCCGTGCAGTGTGTGTGTGAAACCGGGGGGGGGGAGACGAACAATCACTAAAGGGATGAATAAGCCCGAAGCTAATGTTAACCATATGATCAGTGAGCAGCAGTAGGGCCGCCTCCTTCGCTTCCAAGGGAGCTAGCGGGCTAGCGCTCCCGGTAACCTGCTTGCAGTCGCCTTTGTGAGCTGGGTGTGATACAACTTGAGGGCAGTATGTTTCACAGCTCACTTTCTCGAAGGCGATCTTATGGCCAGGGCACTCGCCGTGCTCGGCGACGGGTCGCGTTCGGTGTTCTTTGACTGTTATTTATGTGTTGCTGAATTATCAAATATAGAACTTTAAGGCGATACATATGAGAAATGCTGTGCGAAAAACGAGCTTTTAGCAAGTTGGATGGAGGAATGAGCAAGAACGAAAGAAGCCAGGACGATAAGTATAAATATGGAGGGAAAAAGGAAGTACATGAAGCAGCGAGAGCGTGCGTCGGGGAACCGAAAAGTTGAGCGAGATGAAACTTTCATCCGCTCCAGGAGTGCGGTATTGTCAAAAAATGTTCATTAACTGGAAAAAAAAGGCTATACTATGCAGAGCTCTAGAACCCAATCTTCTAGAGAACCACAGCCATACTCGATCTTTGTACTTCTTGGCAGCGCTACCAAAGCTGCGATGAATATGTTCAAACCCTGCAGGATAAAATCGCCATGCGGATAACTGAGATACCGTACTGTAAATTAAGTGCGCTTGCGCCAAACGAAGATATTGATGTTGCAGTGTGATTTTTGATCAGTGCTTTTGCATGCCATGCTTATGCAGTGAGTACGATTCGACCGACACGCAAGGACAGCATGCAGGGTTGCTTGATGTTTGCATAGAAAATCCCGGATTTCTCACGATAATGTTAACAATACGGAATGCGTTGATATTACAATCAGTGCGCTTTCAGATTCAACGAAAGATTCAATTTAACTAGAACAAATAGTTTCACCTCTGCCGCGGCAACTCCTCTCATGTGACCGCACATCAGAAGACGTCCCGGTGTTCGTCAGTGTTCGGACGCAGAGCGAGCACAGTGACGCTGCTCAAACCGTTTGAGGCTAGACATACACTATGTTCTGTTGCAGGCTGAGGATGACCGCAATGTCAGCGGGTGAAACCGCTCTACATAAAACGGACATTTAGCATGTGCCATTCTTGTTTGTGTTTATCGTTTCCAAAATCGCAGCTCACTTTGATGCCGGACCCATCGCTTAGGACAGATCTCGTAGCTCTAATTTTAGTTTATTTTTTATTCGGAGTGATAATTTTGCTGCAGAAATGGGACCTAAGAGGTGTTTTTTTTTTGTAAAAACGGCTACTGTTTTAACAACAAGATGGCGCCAGTAAACTGAATTAACGGCTGAGCCAAAAGCGCAGAACTAATAGCGTAATGTCCTGCATAATGCTTTTTTAGCAAACGTAAACCTATCTGCTCTATTCTAATACTTTCCTGCATCAGTCAGCGCACTCCCTCATGAGTGCACTCATATCGCTTCACTCACACTCACGCAGTGGTCGTGAGTGTGAGTGAGTGGCCGGGAATGGGAGCAGTCATGACTGTGAGTGTGAGTGAGTGGCCATGAATAGGAGGGGCCATGAGTGTGAGTGGCCGTGAACAGAACCGGGCATGAGCGTGAGTGTGAGTGGCCGCGAATGGGAGCAGCCATGAGTGTGAGTGCGAGTGAGTGGATGCAAGTGTGGACGGGCATGAGTGTGAGTGTGAGTGAGTGGCCGTGAATGGGATCGGGCATGAATGTGAATGAGTGGATGTGTATGAGAGTCGCCGTGAGTGCGAGTGTGAGTGAGTGGCCATGAATGAGAGAGGCCGTGAGTGTGAGCGTGAGTGAGTGGATGGGTACCAGAGTGACCGTGAGTTTGAGTGTGAGTGAGTGGCCGCGAGCAGGAGTGGCCATGAGTGTGAGTGGGAGTGAGTGGCGGTGAATAGCAGCGGGCATGATGTGAGTGAGTGGGGTTGAGAGTCACTGGTCGTGAGTGTGAGTGAGCCCCTCCTCATGGTGCCGACCTATGCCTCGTAACTCGAATATAGGTGCTTAAAATATAATTAGCCAATAGAAAAAGAAAGTTCAGAAAATGTTGGTTTGCACGTTGGGTAAATTCCACCTCCCCAAAGTCACTGTCATCATGAAACATGATGCTCATCAATGCTACCTTGCTCCTTTCTGCATCTTGCGGGGCCTGGCACAAGGAATCATCATTATGCTGTTCATCGCAGAACTTCTGCGCATCGCTGCTTTGCACCTGCTCAGCATCACACGCCTCGTTCCGTACTTCTACCGCTTCTGACTGAGCTGTTACGTTACCAGCGGTGTTTTCGGGCTCTGCTCTCTCGGGTGTCTCCTGCCTACCACTTTTGCACTCAATCCCCTTGTATTGTTCTTCCACTGCTAGCACAAAAACCTCGGTTTTGCCTGGCATGCGCCAAGCAGTTGCTTCCATGTAACACCCGATCATAAACAATCGGTGCACTTAAGCTTGTTAGTAAGAGCTCACATTATTTGTGTCCCTTCCACTACCTCCTGTATTGATGATTTTTCACGAACTAAAGCTAGAGGCAGCAGTGTTAGCTTAGCACTAACTTTCTCACCGAACGCTGACACCAGGTCTATGCTGCCGTACGGTGTTATTAGCTCCTCCCGCACACGCCTTTCGCGTATCAGTGATATCGGCGCCAGTGTCGACAATGGCGTATATTACCCTGCCATTGCAATCTAGTTTTACATCCCTCAGGGTAGTTCGTAGAGAGCAGGACTCATCTATGGCTACTCTTGCGGTTAACCTTTCTTCAATCGCGGGCCCTACCGATTTTATTACAGTGTCCTCGCAACAAAGTGGACAGTGTGCAGCGTAATGTGTTAAGTCACCGCACCGAAAACATGTGTGCCGTCCGGCTAATTTTTGAGCTGCCTTGGTTAATTTGCCCTGTCATGGCTCTTCATCTCGAGGTCTAGTGCTCCCTTGTGCATTGATCGGTTTGTTCAGTCACCTTTAGCCGCGCCCTTTGGTTCAACTGGTCTAAGACCGCTACCCTTCCTTCGTGCGCTACCCTCTCCTGCAGCCTCTTTGAAGGTCTGGAAAACGCGAGCCAGCTCGCTAGCCTTAAACCATTTTTCGCCTTCTCGAAGCTTTACATACTTATTGGCTTCTTCATTTAAGCCAGCCTTTAGTTGGTCAGCAACAAGAAGCTCCATAATTCTCTCAAAAGCTGTCACGCCACGTGAGTCTATGTAAAAGTTAGCGTAGCTGCGCAAATGCGTCGTGAACGCCTTCCTAGTCTCGCCTGTGCGTTTGGTAGCTGACTGGAATTGTCTTTAATATTCGGCTGCAGACAGCCTTAGCACTTACAGCCTTAGCTCTTACCAGACAAATTATAGAATGTCGATGAACTTTATTACGTATCCTGTCCACGAAAATATTGCAGGCAGTTTCCACAAGTTCATGACCTGGGGATGCCAGTGCGAGGATTAGGCATAGGCAAAGGCAGGGGAATGTTTGTAGCCAAAACCTCGCTTCGGCCCATCCAGAATTGAAGCTTTGTAGGTAGATGAGGTGATCGAATTTGACCAGCTCTCTTGCGTTGCGGGAGCACACGATCACCGATAGCTCTTTCTGCAGCGAGGGCCAGCTGCCTTCTGAAGACTATCTTCTGCTGCTTTTCGAAGCCGGCTGAGAAGTCCAGCCCTATCTGCCCAGTGGCCACTGCTGTGCTATGGCCCAGGGCACGCACGACGCTCTCGTGGAAGGCCATGCGCTCCCACATTTCGGCACGGCTCCATCCCCAGTAGTGACACACGTGTACAAGTCTTCTATTTCTCTCCATATGAGAGTGCCAAGGAGCTGGTAGGTGAGGACACTACTGTGCCATATCTAGCTCGGATATGCGCACACGGAAGCCTGAGTACACAAATAACCGGCAAAACATTTCGGTGGACAAGGAAGCCTTGTGTCAACTAGGCCCGTGCATACTATGGTGGCTATACCATACCTATACGGCATGGATTGAGACTGCCTATCTGGCCTAGCAGCAGGGGTTCTGACTACGTCCGTGCTGCTTTAACTTTCAAAAGGCGCTGAGTTGTGCGCTAGGATGTAGTACGTTTTATTATCAAAACAAATATTATTGACAAGCATGTAATGTCTTTAGCATAACTTTTGTAGCACTTTTTTTATATTGGTTACAGCGCCACTGCCATCATGATCCCTTTTTCTTATCCCTTCTCACTATGGTAACAATGAAACTGGTGCCGGTAGCTGCGAAACTGCTGATACGGTGGAAACGCTATGCGGAAACGCGACCAACAACTGATAAGGGAGAACTCTCGTTCGCTTTGGTTAAAAAAAAAAAGAAATTAGCTTTCAACGGAACGAGCGCTGTCCGAACAAAAGACCCTGACGCACCTGCCGTGCCCGCATAGAGCGGCTATTTCCATGGTCAGCTTGGCGCCAGTTAAAATGAAGAGGCAAATGAATGGCGCGAAGCTTACACCTCCCTCGCAAGATTCATTAATCACTAAAAGATTCATTGCATTACACAGATAAAAAGGAGGGGCGCCAATGCCGCTTTCCATAACACATTCAAACACAAATATATACAAGGTAAACAAAAGAAATGACAAACGTGTGCACGTCAATAAGGCGGCACGCTAAGGGTGTCCAAACCCATACAAGGGTTCAAGTTCTCTCACCGCATTTCGCACATAGTAAGCATGTGCACGGCTGGCAGGTTGATGTCCCGACTCGTGCACTGGTCTTGGTTCACACGGCACAGTGGCGATTACATGCACTTCGACATCACCCTGTTTATGCCCCTAGTGAACGCTCAGGACCTCGAATCAGTCATCACTCCCAACAATCATTTGGAAGACGCGACAGTGCATCTGCATTTGTGTGAATTTTACCCTTGCGATGCTGGATTGACACATTATAGCACTGCAGCGCCAAAGCCCAGCGGGTAAGTTTCGCACCCCGGGGTACGCGCCTCGTAAGGTACAGCAGGTTGTGGCCGGACACAACAGTTACCCGGGCACCGAATACCCACGTCACAAACTTCTTTAATGCCCAAATGACCCCGAATCCTTCTTTCGATTGCGGTCCACTGCATCTGCGTCGGTGTAGAACGATGGCTTGCGAAAGCGATCGGCTGTTTTGAACCGTTATTGGCAATCTGCGACAAGCAAGCACCTGCAGCCACAGCTGAGGCGTCCGTGTAGAGTATGTATGGCCTCTGTGGGTCAGGGGTACTCAGCGAAACGGCCGCGCGGAGAGCTCGCTTGAGCACCTCGAAGGCTTTATCAGCTTCTGGTGACCACGGCAATCGGGTCGGTGCGCTTCTTCCCGTTAACTGCGTTAGCGGGCGAGCTATCTCAGCGAACTTAGGAATGTAGCTACGATAGTAGCCACCGAGACATAGCGCGCCCCACAACTCTTTCTTCGTCTTAGGGACCTGGAGCTTCTAGACCGCTTCAAACTTCTGGGGGTCTGGGCCATGCTTGCCCGAGCCCACAGTATGTCCCAAATAGTGGATTGAAGCCAGAGCTAACTGACACTTCCCTATGTTAGTGCAAAATCCTGCGTTCTCCAAAGTAGTTAAATCCTCACGCAGATGTTCCACATGTCGCTCTAGCGTTTGACTGAAAATGGCTATATCGTCTAAAAAAGCGCATGCATTCTCTTCATGCGGAGCCAACACGTTGCTCATATCCCTCTGAAAAGTGGCAGCTGCATTTTTCAAGCCGAACGGCATGACTCCATGCCAACAGACCGCAATGCGACACGAAGGCTGTTAAGAGTTGTGAACTCGTCTAGTGGCACTTGCCAATAGCCCAGTTTTAGGTCGATGTGTAATGAACTTTGTGGCTCCTACGCGTATAATGAGCCCCTGTGGGTATCCCATTGGGAAGGCATCAGTCTCAGTTTCTGCATTGAGTGCCCTGTAATCAGTGCAGAGATGGATTGGCCCATCTATCTTAGGCGCGCTTACGATTGGATGCACGTACAGACTCGCACAAGCATATATCAGATTTAATCTAGCAGCTCCTTAATCTGCTTGGCGACTTCACCTTTCAGTCTCAGTGATTCTGGACGGGCGGCTGCGTTTCAGCTTGGCGCCTTCCACAAGTTTAATGTGATGCGCGCCGACATGTGCAATGCCTGGTTACGCTACGAATAGCGCTTTGTGCTGGTCGAATACACAGTGCGTATTCTAGTAGCCGTCTCTACATCGAGATGTGCTGTGTTTTCTATACAGAGGACTACGCGTGACACTTCGCATTCGTTTGCACGTGGAGTATATTCCACCTCCCCGAAGTCACTGTCATCATGAAACATGATGCTCATCGATGCTACCTTGCTCTATTCTGCATCTTGCGAGGCCTGGCGCAAGGAATCGTCATTCGGCTGTTCATCGCAGAACTTGTGCACGTCGCTGCTTTGCACCAGCTCAGCTTCACATGCCTCGTTCCGTACTTCTTCTACCGCTTCTGACTGAGCTGTTATGTTACCAGCCGTGTTTTTGTGCTCTGCTCTCTCGGATGTCTCCAGCCTACCACTTTCGCACTCCATCCCCTTGTATTCTTCTTCCGCTGCTAGCACCTACCTTGGTTTTGGCCTGGCATGCGTCAAGCAGTTGCTTCCACGTATCACCGGATAATAAACAATCGGTGGACTTAAGCTTGTTAGTAAGAGTGCCCTTTATTTGTCTCCCTTCCACTACTTCCTATATTGGTGATTTTTCACCAACTAAAGCTAGAGGCAGCAGTGCTAGCTTAGCACTAACTTTCTCACCGAACCCTGACACCAGCTCTATGCTGCCGTGCGGTGTTATTAGCTCCTCCTACACACTGCTTTTGCGTATCACAGTGATATCGGTGCTGGTGTCGACAATGGCGTATATTACCCTGCCGCTGCAATCTAGTTTTACATCCCTCAGGGTAGTACGTAGAGATCAGGACTCATCTATGGCTACTCTTGCGGTTAACAGGGAAATGTGTGGCGCTGATTTAAACGGAACTCGGCGAATGTTCCAACGTGACCAAACCTCCTAAATATTTCGTCCAGATGGGATACTATCCTGCAAGAAGACTGCATCTGGGGTTCATTTGGTTGCCCCCCTTCTACGCTGACGAGTACTACGACGGAGTCCATGATAGCCTCGTGCACGTCCTGGGCCATAACGCAGCAGTGGCCATTGGGAGGATAGAACTTGACGTTTCCCAGAAACATACGACCGGCTTTCCAACAACGTAAAGCCTGGGAGCCAACTTTATTTTGATAACTATTTTACGCCTACGAAACTGATGGAACACCTTTCAAACAAAGGCATCCTTGCAGTAGGGACTGTGCGCGTAAACAGGAAAGATCTCCCAGAGGAAATCAAAAAGTACAATAAGCTGAAGAAGGGCGAGTACATATGGAGGTTGAAAGGCGCAGTTACAGCTTATCAGTGGCGTGACAAAGAATGTCCATGTGCTGTCGAATTTTTACGACCCGGAAGACACTGAGGAGGTATCACGCAAACTGTCCAATGGCTCATCCATCGGTGTCACATGCCCAAAGGCAATAGCTGACTACAACTGCTGGATGAATGCGGTCGACAAGTTTGATCAAAAGAGAAATTCATACCGCACCGACAGACGCTCGAAGACATCCTGGTACAGAATTTTCTATTTTCTTTTTGATGCACCCTGAGAAACTTGCTACCGTTGCTGCCTTTCCCATCCCCGCCCACAAACAAGCAGTCCAACGGTTTTTGGGGCTGTGCTCCTATTAATGTCGCTTTATCAAAAACTTTGCACAGATGGCCAGCCCTCTGACTCTCCTGACTCGAGATGACGCATCATTTTCCTGGGGCGCCGAGCAGCAGATGGCTTTCGACGAGTTACGACGCCGGCTCCAGTCACCCCCGATCCTGGCACATTTCGACGATGATGCCAACACAGAATTACACACGGATGCGAGCAACGTCGGCCTTGGTGCCGTTCTAGTTCAGCACCAAGACAGGGTCGAGAAAGTAATTGCCTACGCCAGCCGTGCACTTTCCCGTGCTGAGTGTAACTATTCCCCCACTGAAAAAGAATGTTTGGCGGTATATGCGCCGCTGCCAAGTTCCGCCCGTACCTTTATGGCCGACCGTTTCGCGTCATCACTGACCATCACTCGTTGTGTTGGCTGAAAAACTTAAAGGATCCTTGTGGCCGCTTAGCACGTTGGGCATTGCGCCTACAGGAGTTCGATTTCGATGTTATTTATAAGTCTGGCAGGAAGCACACCGATGCTGATAGCCTGTCCCGCGCGCCCATCGGCCCTCCTTCGTCAGATGCCACCGACGACGATAGCTTCCTCGGAGCAGTCACTACGTCCGATCTCGCCTCCAAAGAGCGTGCCGACGGCGAGCTGCGACTGATTATTGACCATCTTGAAGGTGGGCATCCTACAATACCCCGGTACCTCGCTCGGAGGTTGTCGTCGTATTGCCTCCGCAATGGGGTGCTTTATAAAAATTCTACATCGAATGCGAAAACATACCTGCTAGTCATACCGGCTGATCTAAGGCACGAAATCCTCGTGGCCTGCCACGACGAACCAACTTCAAGGCATCTTGGCTTTACACGCACCCTAAACCGAGTCCGGCAGAACTACTACTGGCCACATCTTTCTCCGAGCGTTAGACGTTACGTACAGACTTGTAGACAATGCCAGCGGCGAAAAAAACCCATGCTCAAGCCATCCAGTATATTACAATCTATTGAACCACTCCTCACACCCTTCGAGCAAGTGGGCATGGACCTTTTAGGCCCATTTCCTTTATCCTCGAACGGACACAAGTGGATCGTAGTCGCCACAGACTACTTAACACGCTACGCTGAAACGAAGGCCCTTGCCCGAGGTACTGCCGGCGAAGTTGCTCGAATCTTTATGAACGACATTGTGCTCAGACACGGTGCACCGTCGACCATCATTACTGACCGAGGAAAGGCGTTTACAGCTCGGCTAGTGCGCGACACCTTAACTCTCAGCCATACCGAGCATCGCACAACAACAGCGTATCACCCTCAGATAAATGGATTAACGGAACGACTAAACAAATCTTTGGCGGACATGATCTCATGTACATCGACGTTGAGTATAAAATATGGGACGAGATCCTGCCGTATGTCACCTTCGCCTACAATACGGCGCCGGAGGAAACTACGACGTTCCGTCTCGTATATAGCAGAGGCCCGCACGATGTTGGACGCGATGCTCCCGTGCGGGGAAGAAGCGGTCGAACCCGACGCCGCCCATTTCACAGAACAGGCCGAACAAGCCCATCAGCTGGCCCGCTTGCACATCAAGGAGCAGCATGCCACCGACGCTCCACACAATAACCTTCGGCACAGGGAGGCCCACTACGAACCAGGGGACCAAGTGTGGGTGTGGACCCCCGTGCGTCACAAAGGCTTGAGCGAGAAACTACTCCACCGCTATTTCGGACCCTATAAAGTCCTGCGCCGCTTAAACGTTAATTACGAAGTCATTCCAGATGGAACTGTGACCGTCAGTGTTCGACGCCAGCGGCCTGAAATTGTGCATGTGGTGCGCTTAAAGCCGTACTTTTCGCGTGACTGAGCGTTCCCTGCAAGTGAAACCTTGTGTTATTGTACAGTTCACCTCACGCCTTTTTTTTTTTCTCCTCTCACCTTGTCATCGGGACGATGTTTTCTTTCACGGGGGGAATAATGCCACGTGCCTAGCGCCGCGCGACAGCCGTGTTTGGTGCTGACGACGACGAAGCGGTGGTTGGCACGAGCGGCGCGCTGGAGCTGGACTTTGTGTTCGGAACTACAAGCTGACCTTATTCTCGGGTCCTCGGCTACGTGTACTTTCACGTCTTCCTCTGACTTCAGTCGTGAAAATATTATTGTGTGAAAAATATAGGTGGACCTACAAAGGGTTAAACGGAACTCGGCGAATGATCCAACGTGACCAAACCTCCTAAATATTTCCTCCAGATGGGATACTATCCTGCAAGAAGACTGCATCTGGGGTTCATTTGGTTGCCCCCCTTCTACGCTGACGAGTACTACGACGGAGTCCATGATAGCCTCGTGCACGTCCTGGGCCATAACGCAGCAGTGGCCATTGGGAGAATAGGACTTGACGTTTCCCAGAAACATACGACCGGCTTTCTAACAACGTAAAGCCTGGGACCCAACTTTATTTTGATAACTATTTTACGTCTAAGAAAACTGATGGAACACCTTTCAAACAAAGGCATCCTTGCAGTAGGGACTGTGTGCGTAAACAGGAAAGATCTCCCAGAGGAAATCAAAAAGGACAATAAGCTGAAGAAGGGCGAGTACATATGGAGGTTGAAAGGCGCAGTTACAGCTTATCAGTGGCGTGAGACAAAGAACGTCCATGTGCTGTCGAATTTTCACGACCCGGAAGACACTGAGGAGGTATCACGCAAACTGTCCAATGGCTCATCCATCGGTGTCACATGCCCAAAGGCAATAGCTGACTACAACTGCTGGATGAATGCGGTCGACAAGTTTGATCAAAAGAGAAATTCATACCGCACCGACAGACGCTCGAAGAAATCCTGGTACAGAATTTTCTATTTTCTTTTTGATGCAGCAGTTGTGAATGCCTTTATTCAGCTTGAAGCAAGGAATGACATTTCCTACATGTATTTCTGCGTCGTTCTCGGCCGTCGCTTGATAAATGGAAAGATATTCAGGGAGAATAGCAGTACTCGACCCTATCGACAGCAAAAGAAAGGACAAAAAAATGGGCAAAAAATGGTTGGCGTGTGCGATGAGGTCAGGTTTGGGGGAACAGACCACAACCCTATGGCAGTTCCCAAAAGGCACAGGTGCAGGTGGTGTTCTACGGCTGGCAATGAGGTGCGCACAAACTTTCTGTGCACAACCTGTGAAGTGCCCCTCTGCACCACATGTTTTGGGTCATTTCATGCCAAGAACCCGCAGAAGTAATACCATGATGGTGCGTTCATGAGTCAACGGGACAATGTTTTCCCACTTTTGAAAAGAGATTCATGGGTCAGCGGGACATATTCGTCCCACGTTTTTTGATTAAAGTACTGGTTTGATTTCGATAAAATTTCTTTTATACTATTTCTTTTCTGTTTATAAGCATATACCGCAGCCGTATTTTATACCTGTGTTCGGAACTACAAGCCGACCTTATTCTCGGGTCCTCGGCTACGTGTACTTTTACGGCTTCCTCTGACTTCAGTCGTGACACTGGTGGAGGTGCTATCGATGATCCCTTCTCCTGCGGACGACCCTACGCGGCCGCCTCTCGTGACCACTCCTGTTCACCGTACCAGCCGACGGCTCCGAGGCTTGTCCCCCGAGGCCTTCCCTCTTGACGAAGAGACTCTGGCTGTGGCAACGACACCGCCCGCCCGTACCATGACTGTCCCTTCCACCCCTAAACCATTTCACGGTGAGCAGTTTGAAGACGCCGAGGACTGGCTAGCTCACTATGAAAGGGTCGCGACGTTTAACGGCTGGGACGACGCTGCGAAAATGCGGAACGTCTACTTCAGCCTTGAAGACGCTGCTCGGACATGGTTCGAGAACCGCGAGGCCACATTCTCTACGTGGCCGGCCTTCCGAAGTCAGCTCCTCGGTACGAACGCCAACAGTGACCGCCGAGAGAATGCCGAGCGTGCCCTGACCTCTCGAGTTCAGCGTCAGAACGAGGGGGTAGCAATGTATGTTGAAGACGTCATGCGCCTTTGCCATCGCGCCGACCCGTCCATGGGTGAGGAGAAGGTTCGGAACCTGATGCACGGCGTCAAAGAACAGCTTTTTTCCGGCCTCGTGCGGAACCCGCCCACCACCGTCGCGGCGTTTCTGGCTGAAGCTGTGACCATGGAGAAACTGCTACAGCAGCGATGCAGCCAGTACGGTTGGCCGCTGAATTCCATCTCCACACTACCGCCGTCTGACCGAACAGACTACAATCCCGGGGCAGATATGAGCTCCCTTCGCGACCTCACTCGCACCGTGGTTCGCGAGGAGCTCCAGCAACTTCATGGATCATTTACTCCTGGCGCAGCTTCCCTGGCCAGCATCATCCGTGAGGAGGTCCAGAAAGCACTCACGCCACCAACAAGTACAGTCGTTCCACCACCACCCCCGGGCCCCACCGAGCGGATGACTTATGCTGATGTCACACGCCGCCCAGCCCTGCTACCTATCCCTTCGCCTTACACGCAACCTCAGGTCGCTGTGCACGCTGCGGCACGGCTGCCCCTTTGGGCAGATCGGCGCCGGGCGCCCCGGAAGACTGATCTCTGGCGCGCTCCGGATAACCGCCCTCTCTGCTACCACTGTGGCGAGGCAGGTCACCTCTACCGGCAGTGCCCTTATCGTCAGATGGGCATTAGGGGATTTACCCCGACAGCCCTCGTCCACGGCCTGGTCAGCGGCCTCAGGACATCGCCGAGTACGTCACCCGCCAGCGTACGTCACCCCCCAGTCTGCCACATTCTCCTCGTCGCGAGTCGCGCTCGCCTCGTCGCTCTTCACCCTCTGGGTCACGGTATACCGCTGGACGCCATGGTTCCTCGAGCCCTCATCGGGAAAACTAGCTCCAGCGACCTTTGGGGGCGAGGCAGCCGCACGCCGATTCGCCGTAAAGCTTCCACCGCCGCACCGCTCGATTCGCCCCAACGTCGAACGCCGAATTCCTGTCCAGTTTTCGCCGCACAGACCAGATTTGCCCCGACGTCGTCCGCATCACCGACCAGTTATCACCGCCGTGTCGCTTAAATCGCCCCGACGCAGACCACACAACTGCCGCCCAGCTTCCGTCGCCGCACCGCTTGCTTCACTCCGACCTGCCGTCGACATTGAATTGTCCGGACGCTGACCACCCAACCGCCGTCCAGCTTCAGCCACCACAACGCTCACTTCACTCCGAACCGACGTCGACAGGCCCTGGTCTTGGCCGGGTCTCCCTGGGCATCCCTATTATCGTCGACACGAAGGAGGTCAGCGCTTTAGTTGATACGGGAGCCGATTATTCTATCCTTAGCGGGCAGCTTACAAGGACACTGAAAAAGGTGACGCCATGGAACGGACCAGACATACGTACGACAGGCGGACATGTGGTTCCACCACTGGGAATGTGTACAGCCCGGGTTACGGTGCGAGGCTGCACATTTGTTGCGACTTTCCTTGTTCTACGCGAATGCTCTCGTGATGTTATTCTTGGCATCGACTTCCTTCGTGAGCACGGTGCCACTATAGATCTACCGAACCGCTTGGTGACGTTTTCCGCCAAACTGGCCACTGAAAAGCATGAGTACCGTGGGTCCCACTCCACGCTGCGAGTCGCCGATGATAGCCTCACAGTGCCACCACGCGCCAGCATCCTCGCCAGAGTTACTTGTGACGAGCCACATCACGGCCTCCAGGTTGTTGAGCCTAATCTCTCCCTCTCACTCGCCTTGGGAGTTTCTGTGGCAAGAGGTCTTTGTTTCCTTCGTGGAAGAGAGACGGAGGTGCTTGTCACCAATTTCTCCAATGAACATCGACATCTGTTCCGTGGCACTGTCATTGCTTACGTCGACCATCTGCATGAAGTCGCCGAATGTTTTGCTTCCGAGGAAGCTACGCCTAGCACTGAACCGGATGATGCCGTACACGCTGTCGACACCAATTCAAGCCTTTCCACCGTTGAAAAGAGGCAACTCCAAGATCTATTGCTGGAGTTTCGTGTGTGCTTCACGTCTTCATCTAAAGTGCAGCAAACGTAGGTCATTAAACACCGGATTATCACGCATGAAGGCACTCGACCCATCCATCAGCAGCCCTATCGTGTGTCTCCTCGGGAGAGAGACGCTATCCAACAGCAAGTCAAGGAGATGCTTGCCGATGGCGTCATTCAACCTTCAAGCAGCCCATGGTCCTCGCCTCTAGTCCTCGTTAAAAAGAAAGACGGAACACTTCGTTTCTACGTTGACTAACGGAAACTTAACAGTATGACAAAGAAGGACGTCTATCCGCTGCCACGGATTGATGACTCTCTCGACCGAATTCGCCGAGCCAAGTACTTCTCCTCCATTGACCTCAGGAGTGGTTATTGGCAAATTGAAGTTGATGAGAAGGACCGTGAAAAAACTGCCTTCGTAACACCAGATGGGCTCTATGAATTCTGCGTCCTCCCATTCGGGCTCTGCTGTGCTCCTGCCACCTTCCAGCGGATGATGGACACTGTGCTCACAGGTCTTAAGTGGCAGACATGCCTTGTTTATCTCGACGACGTAATAATTTTTTCACCGACGTTCACGAAACACCTGCGCTGCCTGAGAACTGTTCTCGAAGCTGTCCGGTCTGCCAACCTTTCTCTCAAGCCTCAAAAGTGCTACTTCGGGTTCACCGAATTGAAGTTTCTTGGGCACATCGCGAGTGCTGATGGCATCCGAGCTGACCAGAAACTTGCTGCCGTTGCTGCCTTTCCCTTCCCCCCCACAAACAAGCAGTCCGACGGTTTTTGGGGCTGTGCTCCTATTATCGTCGCTTTATCAAAAACTTTGCACAGATGGCCAGCCCTCTGACTCTCCTGACTCGAGATGAAGCATCATTTTCCTGGGGCGCCGAGCAGCAGATGGCTTTCGACGAGTTACGACGCCGGCTCCAGTCACCCCCGATCCTGGCACATTTCGACGATGATGCCGACACAGAATTACACACGGATGCGAGCAACGTCGGCCTTGGTGCCATTCTAGTTCAGCACCAAGACGGGGTCGAGAAAGTAATTCCCTACGCCAGCCGTGCACTTTCCCGTGCTGAGTGTAACTATTCCACCACTGAAAAAGAATGTTTGGCGGTATATGGGCCGCTGCCAAGTTCTGCCAGTACCTTTATGGCCGACCGTTTCGCGTCATCACTGACCATCACTCGTTGTGTTGGCTGAAAAACTTAAAGGATCCTTGTGGCCGCTTAGCACGTTGGGCATTGCGCCTACAGGAGTTCGATTTCGATGTTATTTATAAGTCTGGCCGGAAGCACACTGATGCTGATAGCCTGTCCCGCGCGCCCATCGGCCCTCCTTCGTCAGATGCCACCGACGACGATAGCTTCCTCGGAGCAGTCACTACGTCCGATCTCGCTTCCAAACAGCGTGCCGACGGCGAGCTGCGACTGATTATTGATCATCTTGAAGGTGGGCATCCTACAATACCCCGGTACCTCGCTCGGGGGTTGTCGTAGTATTGCCTCCGCAATGGGGTGCTTTATAAGAATTCTACATCGAGTGCGAAAACATACCTGCTAGTCAAACCGGTTGATCTAAGGCACGAAATCCTCCTGGCCTGCCACGACGAACCAACTTCAGGGCATCTTGGCTTTACACGCACCCTAAACCTAGTTCGGCAGAACTACTACTGGCCACATCTTTCTCCGAGCGTTAGACGTTACGTACAGACTTGTAGACAATGCCAGCGGCGAAAAAAACCCACGCTCAAGCCATCCGGTATGTTACAATCTATTGAACCACCCCTCCACACTTCGAGCAAGTGGGCATGGACCTTTTAGGCCCATTTCCTTTATCCTCGAACGGACACAAGTGGATCGTGGTCGTCACAGATTACTTAACATGCTACGCTGAAACGAAGGCCCTGGCCCGAGGTACTGCCGGCGAAGTTGCTCGATTCTTTATGAACGACATTGTGCTCAGACACGGTGCACCGTCGACCATCATTACTGACCGAGGAAAGGCGTTTACAGCTCGGCTACTGCGGGACACCTTAACTCTCAGCCATACCGAGCATCGCACAACAACAGCGTATCACCCTCAGACAAATGGATTAACGGAACGACTAAACAAAACTTTGGCGGACATGATCTCAATGTACATCGACGTTGAGTATAAAATGTGGGACGAGATCCTGCCGTATGTCACCTTCGCCTACAATACGGCGCCGGAGGAAACTACGAAGTTTACGCCGTTCCGTCTCGTATATAGCAGAGGCCCGCACGATGTTGGACGCGATGCTCCCGTGCGGGGAAGAAGCGGTCGAACCCGACGCCGCACATTTCGCAGAACAGGCCGAGCAAGCCCGTCAGCTGGCCCACTTGCACATCAAGGAGCAGCATGCCACCGACACTCGACACTATAACCTTCGGCATAGGGAGGCCCACTACGAACCAGAGGACCAAGTGCGGGTGTGGACCCCCGTGTGTCACAAAGGCTTGAGCGAGAAACTACTCCACCGCTATTTCGGACCCTATAAAGTCCTGCGCCGCTTAAACAACGTTAATTACGAAGTCATTCCAGATGGAACTGTGACCGTCAGTGTTCGAAGCCAGAGGCCTGAAATTGTGCATGTGGTGCGCTTAAAGCCGTACTTTTCGCGTGACTGAGCGTTCCCTGCAAGTGAAACCTTGCGTTATTGTACAGTTCACCTCACGCCTAATTTTTTTTCTCCTCTCACCTTGTCATCGGGACGGTTTTTTTCCAGGGGGGGAATAATGCCACGTGCCTAGTGCCGCGCGACAGCCGTGTTTGGTGCCGACGACGACAAAGCAGTGGTTGGCACGAGCGGCGCGCTGGAGCTGGACTCTGTGTTCGGAACTACAAGCCGACCTTATTCTCGGGTCCTCGGCTACGTGTACTTACACGGCTTCCTCTGAACGAAGAAGCAGTGGTTGGCACGAGCGACGCGCTGGTGCTGCACTCTGACTCTGTGTTCGGAACTACAAGCCGACCTTATTCTCGGGTCCTCGGCTACGTGTACTTTCACGGCTTCCTCTGACTTCAGTCGTGACAATATTATTGTGTGAAAAATATAGGTGGACCTACAAAGGGTTACACGGAACTCGGCAAATGAACCAACGTGACGAAACATCCTAAATATTTCGTCCGGATGGGATACTATCCTGCAAGAAGACTGCATCTGGGGTTCATTTGGTTGTCCCCCCTTCTACGCTGACGAGTACTACGACGGAGTCCATGATAGCCTCGTGCACGTCCTGGGCCCTAACGCAGCAGTGGCCATTGGAAGGATAGGACTTGACTTTTCCCAGAAACATACGACCGGCTTCGAAAAGATAAAGAAGATACTCTTGAGAAAACTGCTGGCTCTCGCTGCGGAACGACGGATGCCAGTGATTGTGTACTCCCGCAACATGAGTCACGAAACTGCAGGCATGATTAGAGAGGTGGTCAAGTTTGATCACCCTATTCACCTACAGAGCTTCAATGATGGATGGGCCGAAGCGAGGTTTTGGCTGCAAAACTTTCCCCACCTTTGCTTAGGCCTAACCCCCGCCCTCGGCTCCTCAGGTCATGTGCTTCTTGAGGCCTACCAATTTGATTAGTCTCCTCGCAACGAAGTGGACAGTGTGCGGCGTAATCGGTTAAGTTACCGTACCGAAAACATTCACCCCGTCGGGCTGATTTTTGAGCTGCCTTGGTTAATTTGCCCTGTCGTGGCTCTTCATCTAGAGGTTTAGCGCTCCCTTTTGCACTGAGCAGTTTGTTCAAGTTGCCCACGGTGTAAGAATAATTTAGGTGCTGACACTCGCCGCTCCCCGTAGAGAGAAGGCGCGGGCAGACTGTGTTCGCAGATGACCTTCAATCAGCGGTAGTTTTCGCCACAAGGGTACAGATGGCGCTGTAGTATGGGAGCCCAGGGGCCCGCTCGCGTTCGGAAATTTTCACGCCACGCGCGGGGTGTACTTGCTGAAACTCGTGTGTGTGTGTGTGAAGCCTTCTCCGGGTTCTCGAAAAGTGTTTAGTTGTGCCTGTGAGTCCAGTGAGTGCATTGTTCGGCTGATTGGTATTCTGCTGGGATTCACTCAACGTATACCACGCCACGGCATGTGATGCCGAGAGCAATTAGTTGCACTCACCCTTGCTGCGCTTCAAAATGGGCAAGAAGCGCTTTGTACCAAATTGCAAGTCGGGGTATCGGACTTGTACGGAGCGTGTGTCGCTTTTCAAGGCTCCGCGTGAACCCGAACGTTTAGAAAAGTGGCGACGGGCGATTCTGAGAGCAGATAGAATTTTGCAGCCTACCGACCACGTGTGCGCAAAGCACTTCCCGAATGAAGTGATCTCTGCAACAATTCATGTGGAATACAAGGGGAACGTCCTTCTACACGCACAAAAAAAACCGGTGCTCTCACCCGACGCTGTGCCTAGCATTTTCCCGAACTGCCCAGGATTCTTGACTGTGCAGCAAAAAACGAGAAAACCTCCGCGGAAACGGCAGGCTCTGCCGCCGACGTCTCACAAGCCTAAGAAGCAAGGACAGCCAGAAGCGTCGAATGCTTCTTAAGAGCTACACCTGGCCGTTGAAAATACACCAAGTTTATTGCTGGTTGACACGAGTTCAAAACATTCTGATGCCGAATCAGCAGACGCGCCTTGTAAGAGGCCACGCTTGGATTTCAACAGCGTCGCGCCCCCTCCACGTGAAGAAGAGGATACTTTTCAATACGATACTGACACATTCAGTGGCACATGCACTGCCGACACACTTAGTCATACAGCTGAAAAGGTAATTTCCTGTTTTAAATTCAGGTGGCATTCCTCCAGCCGCCTCATCTAAGCTCACTAGGCGCAACAAATCATGATATTGTTCTACATTAAATACTGAGCGGAATTTATCCTAAATACGATACGATTCTTTCCTTTAGTATATTTATTTGATTATAATTAATTAGCCAGGATCTCATTGGACATCAAATAGCACAGTGTGCTAGTAATCGCATAAGCTTTGCTCACTATTAGGTGGCATCCGGAAAGTGAACATTTATTTATTTAATTTCAGCGCCGTTCAGGTGTTAAAGAAGAGGCTGGTAACAGGAAAATTTTAGATTAGTAAGAAATAATAAAATAGCAAGAAACACATAACACCAACTTGTTTAAGAGAAGTAATGACATAATATAGGTGATGTAAACGAAACTTTGCCTTAGTTGGGACGGCAAAAACATTCCCGATTCTATCATATCTTTTCATTCAGCAACAAGTTTCTTCCTCATCTGAAAAAACTATGCAGAAGAGAGAAGTCATGGACCAACGCAAGAGCAGCGACCCACCGAGTCCCTGTTTCTCCAGGACGGAGGACAGCAAATGACAATTTCCGCTCTGTCATGTGAAGCCTGGGTAGTCCAAGTTTCTGACAGATTTGGAGTTAAATCTGTTGCTTTCAGTGAGCTAGAATTGCCGAAAGAGAGTAACCAGGCACCTTTTCATAGAAAAGTACTAGAAGTAACCACATCACATAATGACTCCTTGTCAGTGAAATGTTTTGTTTATGGCCGTATTGTTAACGTACAGACCATAAGTTCTGGTTTGCCCATGAATTCCCTAGCTGATACAGAGTGTGCAGTATGGATCTTTCATGAAATGCATGTTTGTGCAGGTGGTCCCAGTGGTGAAATGTACAATATACGCCCTGAGAGCGCATATATTGCCAAATGTGAAACCTGGCGGCACAACAGTTGCCTACTAGTGACAGAGAGTACAAGTTGCAATGCATGTGCTAAGTTAAAAAATGTACTTCGTATTCATGCTGCACGAAAGAAAAAGAATTCTCAACTGAAACACATTCGCATTCCGGCCAGTCCATCGAAAAAAACACGCATTGAAATGTTGCGGCGCGCCAGGATTGCTTGCTACAAGTCAAAAGTGCGGCTTCAAAAACAAAAACATAATCTTGAACAAGAATTGGCTAACTGCAAATCAAAACTACTAGAAATCGGTAATGAAACACTCTAACGCCTTTCCAGAGAAGCAAACCTTCCTGAAGCACAAAAGCTGGTGTTGAAAGAGTGTGTAGCCGCAGGCAAAGCTCGCTCAAAAAACGGTACAAGATACTCAGACGACTGGATCTTGCTCTGCCTTCTGCTCCATATTAGGTCACCTGCAGGATACAGATTCTTGATGGAGAGTGAAATTCTCGCTTGCCTTCAGTACGAACAATACACCGCTACATCTCATTGGTGGGCTTTAAAACAGGCTTTGATAGTAAGTTCTTCATAGCCTTAAAAAGGAAACTTGAAAAGAAAGATGACTTCAAGCGGCACGGTATTATCATCTTTGATGAGATGCAAGTCCGTAAAAGCTAGGCTGTCAACTCAAAGACAATGACCTACGTCGGTCTGGCATCAGAGACTGAAAACAGTAGCGAGCTTGCAGACCATGCTCATGTTTTTATGTTCTGCCCTTTTGGTGAAAGTTATGCTCAGCCTAAAGGTGTTTTTGCAGCAAAAGATGCCACGTGGGGTACTATTCTTGCACAGTTGCTCCTTCAGGCAATTTTACTTATGGAGGAAGCTGGAGCAAAAATTCATGGGTTTGTTTGTGATGGAGCTTCGACAAACACGACTATGTGGCGAACACTGGGTATAAGTGGGTCACTAGAAGCCTGCCAGAACTCCTTCACACATCCAAGCGACCCCACACGAAAAGTTTTTGCATTTTCTGATTCTCCACACCTCTTTAAATGCATCAGAAACCGTCTTTTGCAACAAAGGTACCTGAAAAAGGAGGGACGTTGGATAAGGTGGGAGGACTATGCAGCAGTTTATAAAGAAGACCAAGCGAATGTTGGAGCTCTGAAGGTGTGTCCAAAAATAACACATTCCCACATTTATCCAAGCAACTGTGAAAAGATGCAGGTAAAGCTTGCCACGCAAGTGTTCAGTCGCTCGATGGCAGCAGATATTGAATGTTACAGAAACCGTGGTGTGCGCAGTCTGGGAGACACTGAAGCCACGCAAGAATTCACTTTGTTTCTTAATAATCTTTTCGATGCCTTGAACCGGCGGTTTCCTCATGAAGGTGTCACAAAGCAGGGCTCTGACCTAGGCATTCTGTCACGTGGGGTAGAATGGTTGGATAACTGGGAAAAAGAGCTGCAGAGTGGAAATATCACGAAAGATATGTTCCTGACAAAAAGCACCTCTGAAGGGCTCCGAGTTACCTTGAGATCAACTAAAGAGCTTTGTGAGGTTCTTTTGCATCAGTACGAGTTCAGATACGTTCTTACAAATAAAATTAACCAAGATCCGATCGAAAGATTCTTTAACAAGATAAGACTTGCTGGAAGCCAGAATGACCATCCTTCAATGCCAACATTTTTGCAACTGTACAATATAACGTCCATTTACAGCCTTCTGAGGCCTCCCGAGTTTGGGAATTGCTGCGTGGTCGATGACAAGCCATTACTAGACGCATCAGACTTCAGAGCCCTGATCGAACTAGGCAGTGCAAGCAACTCTTCGCCTGGCTTCATTGATCAGCTAAAAAAAAAGCTTGATAAACTGATTCTTGTTGAGGACTGGGAATGTGAGGATGTTATCACAGTAAACGGAAAGGATACAGCGCAAGTCGTTGACTGCATTCTTTACTATGTGGTTGGATTCTTGAGCAGAAAGTTGATGAAAGCCACAACGTGCGATTGTTGCCGGTCTGATTTTACCATTCCGGAAAACAGCTCTGCTGAATCATCCCTGACCAACACAAAGAACAGGGGTGGACTGTTGCACCCCAATGTGAATCTCTTTGAGCTGTTGAGAGCAGCTGAGGAGCACTTTGCAAAAAATGCCGACAGTCAGTCTGTATACTGGGAAACAGTGGAGCATGTGCTTGACACAAAGACCTTGATTTTTCCATGTGCTCAGCACATAGAGGAGGTCATTGCACAAATTCTGCACTATTTCTTAACCATGAGAATGAGGCAGCACTGCAAAGCTGCAACCATGAACTTGAAAAAACAAGCTCAAGAAAAAAAAAAGCTTGCAAAACTTTGTTCATACTGAATCCTGTTGCCAAGTTTACAGAATGTACTAATTTTTGTTAGATTTTTTGCGAATGTATGTTTTAGACAGTTTTTGCCATGTAATGTATAGTTTTGTGACAGAATAAAGTACATGTTCAGCCCCCCTTTCAGCATACCATTCCTAATATTCCACATAAATGTAAGAGCACTGTACTCACCACCAGACCTACTTCAGGTCGGATATTTTTTTTTTTTTTTTCTGACATAAGAGCGCGCATTGTTCACCTGAAATGACAGAGTAGGATAGAAAAATTATGCCCATTCATGGGCAAGTAGCACAAGATATACTGCTTTGAGAGTTGCGGTGGATTTAACCGTATGACATGCCCTTCATCAAGCTGTACTGCACACGGCTTGCTGTACTGGCACAAAGTATAACCGCCATCGCCTTAACACTGAGCAGAAGTCTGCGTAGGGGTCGCGTGTCGAGAGAAGTTTGTAACCAAGTACATGTGTAAGCTAGAGGTGCAATGGTTCAAGGTGCTTTGAGGACATTTATTTTTTAAAGAGGCAGATGAGCAGCGGCGGCAGCCGTACCGCCAGCGCACAGCGAGAGATCCCTGGGTTGACAACCGAAGCTCGGAACGGCATTTTGGCTAGCTGTCCTTAGGCTATTTCCCCGAAAATCCTCCTACAATTTATTTATTTTTGCTTTAATAAGCTAACATTGGCGGGCGCAACTAGAAAATACGATTGATATGCTGGCTTCAACGTATGCTAGCTATCAGAGCTATTACAAAAACGCCGTCGAGAAATCAGTTGCACATTCATTTAGATAATCAGTCGTGTTACTGCAGAATCCCGGTGTATTAATGCCTGTGCATACTCTTATATATACCCCGATATCGAGCGCGACAAACGAGCAACGCTGAGCATCAATAACCTACGCAGCGCGAATCCGAGAGCCTCCACCTACTAGCGCCACCTGTCGCTGGGAAACGGAAACAGCGCCGGCACCGAACACAACCAGGACGGCACGCCGGCTGCAGTGTCATCACCTAAATTATTCTCATACCGTGAAGTTAGCTTTAGCCGTGCCCTTTGGTTCAACTGGCCTAAGAGTGCTACCCTTCCTTCGTGCGCTACCCTCTCCTGCAGCCTCTTCCAAGGTTGCAAAAGGCGAGCTAGCTCGCCAGCCTTAAACCATTTTTCGCCTTCTCGAAGCTTTACGTACTTATTGGCTTCATTTAAACCAGCCTTTAGATGGTCAGCAACGAGAAGCTCCATAATTTTTTCAAAATATTTCACGCCACGTGTGTGTATGTAAATGTTAGCGTAACTGCGCAAACGCGTCGTGAACGCCTTTTAAGTCTTGCCTGTGCGTTTGGTAGCTGACTGGAATTGTCTTTGATATTCGGCTGCAGACAGCCTTAGCTCTTACCAGACAAATTATAGAATGTCGATGAACTTTAATACGTTCAAAGAAATGCTGAACACTATCCTGTCCACGATAACATTGCGGGCTGCTTACCCGAGCCCACAATATGTCCCAAATAGTGGATTGAAGCCAGAGCTAACTTACACTTCTCTACGTTAGTGCGCAATCCTGCGTTCTCCAAAGTAGTGAAAACCTCGTGCAGATGTTCCACATGTCGCTCTAGAGATTTACTGAAGACGGCTATATCATCTAAATAAGTGCATGAGTTCTCTTCATGCGGAGCCAACATATTGCTCATATCCGTCTGAGAAGTGGCAGCTGCATTTTTCAAGCCGAGCGACATGACTCCATGCCAACTGACCGCAATGCAACACGAAGGCTGTTACGAGTTGTGAACTCTCGTCTAGAGGCACTTGCCAATAGCTCCATTTTAGTTCGATGAGTGTAATGAACTTCGTGGCTCCTACGTGTAAAATGAGCTCCTGTGGGCATCTCATTGGGTAGGCATCAGTCTCAGTTTCTGCATTGAGTGCCCTGTAATCATTGCACAGATGGATTGACCCATCTTTCACAGGTGCACTTACGATTGCATACGCGTACAGAATCTCACACACGGGTATATCAGATTTAAATCTAGCAGCTCCTTAATCTGCTTGGCGACTTCACCTTTCAGAGAGTCAGCGATTCTGTACGGGCGGCTGCGTTTCAGCTTGGCCCCTTCCACAAGTTTAATGTGATTCGCGCCGACATGCGCAATGCCTGGTTTCGCTACGAGTAGCACTTTGTGCTGGTCGAATACAGCGCGTATTCTAGAAGCCGTCTCGACATCGAGATGTGCTGTCTTTTCCATACAGACGACTACGCGTGACACTTCGCCTTCGTTTGCACGTGGGGTATATTCCACCTCCCCGAAGTCACTGTCATCATGAAACATTATGCTCATCGATGCTACCTTGCTCTATTCTGCATCTTGCGAGGCCTGGCGCAAGGAATCGTCATTCGGATGTTCATCACAGAACTTGTGCACGTCGCTGCTTTGCACCGGCTCAGCTTCACATGCCTCGTTCCGTACTTCTTCTACCGCTTCTGACTGAGCTGTTACGTAACCAGCCGTGTTTTTGTGCTCTGCTCTCTCGGATGTCTCCAGCCTACCACTTTCGCACTCCATCCCCTTGTATTGTTCTTCCGCTGCTAGCACCTACCTTGGTTTTGGATTGGCATGCGTCAAGCAGTTGCTTCCACGTGTCACCGGATAATAAACAATTGGTGCACTTAAGCTTGTTAGTAAAAGTGCACATTATTTGTGTCCCTTCCACTACTTCCTATATTGGTGATTTTTCACCAACTAAAGCTAGAGGCAGCAGTGCTAGCTTAGCACTAACTTTCTCACCGAACGCTGACACCAGCTCTATGCTGCCGTGCGGTGTTATTAGCTCCTCCCGCACACGGCTTTCGCGTATCACAGTGATATCGGTGCCGGTGTCGACAATGGCGTATATTACCCTGCCGCTGCAATCTAGTTTTACATCCCTCAGGGTAGTACGTAGAGATCAGGACTCATCTATGGCTACTCTTGCGGTTAACAGAGAAATGTGTGGCGCTGATTTAAACGGAACTCGGCGAATGTTCCAACGTGACCAAACCTCCTAAATATTTTGTCCAGATGGGATACTATCCTGCAAGAAGACTGCATCTGGGGTTCATTTGGCTGTGCCCCCTTCTACGCTGACGAGTACTATGATGGAGTCCATGATAGCCTCGTGCACGTCCTGGGCCATAACTCAGCAGTGGCCATTGGGAGAATAGGACTTGACGTTTCCCAGAAACATACGACCGGCTTCGAAAAGATACAGAAGATACTCTTGAGAAAACTGCTGGCTCTCGCTGCGGAACGACGGCTGCCAGTGATTGCGTACTCCCGCAACGTGAGTCACGAAACTGCAGGCATGATTACAGAGGTGAACAAGTTTCATCACCCTAATCACCTACAGAGCTTCAATGATGGATGGGCCGAAGCGAGGTTTTGGCTGCAAAGCTTTCCCCACCTTTGCTTAGGCCTAACCCCCGCCCTGGGCTCCTCAGGTCATGTGCTTCTAGAGGCCTACCGATTTGATTACAGTCTCCTCGCAACGAAGTGGACAGTGTGCGGCGTAATTGGTAAAGTTACCGCACCGAAAACATTCACCCCGTCGGGAAAATTTTTGAGCTGCCTTGGTTAATTTGCCCTGTCGTGGCTCTTCACCTAGAGGTTTAGCGCTCCCTTTTGCATTGAGCGGTTTGTTCAAGTTACCCACGATGTAAGAATAATTTAGGTGCTGACACTCGCTGCTCCCCGTAGAGAGAAGGCGCGGGCAGATTGTGTTCGCAGATGACCTTCAATCAGCGGTAGTTTTAGCCGCAAGTGTACAGATGGCGCTGTAGTATGGGAGCCCAGGGGCCCACGCTGCCCGCTCGCGTTCGTTCGGAAATTTTCATGCCATGCGCGGGGTGTACTTGCTGAAACACGTGTGTGTGTGAAGGCTTCTCTGGGTTCTCAAAAAGTGTTTGGTTGTACCTGTGAGTCCAGTGAGTGCATTGTTCGGCTGATTGGTATTCTGCTGGGATTCACTCAACGTATACCACGCCGCGGCATGTGACGCCAAGAGCAATTAGTTGCGCTCAGCCTTGCTGCGCTTCAAAATGGGCAAGAAGCGCTTTGTACCGAATTGCAAGTCGGGGTATCAAACTTGTACAGAGCGTGTGTCGCTTTTCAAGGCTCCGCGTGAACCCGAACGTTTAGAAAAGTGGCGACGGGCGATTCCGAGAGCAGATAGAATTTTGCAGCCTACCGACCACGTGTGCGCAAAGCACTTCCCGAATGAAGTGATCTCTGCAACAATTCACGTGGAATACAAGGGGAACGTCCTTCTACACGCACAAAAAAAAACTGTGCTCTCACCCGACGCTGTGCCTAGCATTTTCCCGAACTGCCCAGGATACTTGACTGTGCAGCAAAAAACGGGAAAACCTCCGCGGAAACGGCAGGCTCTGCCGCCGACTTCTCACAAGCCTAAGAAGCAAGGACAGCCAGAAGCGTCGAATGCTTCTGAAGAGCTACACCTGGCCGTTGAAAATACACCAAGTTTATTGCTGGTTGACACGAGTTCAAAACATTCTGATGCCGAATCAACAGACGCGCCTTGTAAGAGGCCACGCTTGGATTTCAACAGCATCGCGCCCCCTCCACGTGAAGAAGAGGATACTTTTCAATACGATACTGACACATTCAGTGGCACATGCACTGCCGACGCACCTAGTCATACAGCTGAAAAGGTAATTTCCTGCTTTAAATTCAGGTGGCATTCCTCCAGCCGCCTCATCTAAGCTCACTAGGCGCAACAAATCATGATATTGTTCTACATTAAATACTGAGCAGAATTTATCCTAAATACGAAACTATTCTTTCCTTTAGTATATATATTTGATTATAATTAATTAGCCAGGATCTCATTGGACATCAAATAGCACAGTGTGCTAGTAATCGCATAAGCTTTGCTCACTATTAGGTGGCATCCGGAAAGTGAACATTTATTTATTTAATTTCAGCGCCGTTCAGGCGTTAAAGAAGAGGCTGGTAACAGGAAAATTTTAGATTAGTAAGAAATAATAAAATAGCAAGAAGCATATAACACCGACTTGTTTAAGAGAAGTAATGACATAATATAGGTGAGGTAAACGAAACTTTGCCTTAGTTGGGACGGAAAAAACATTCCTGATTCTATCATATCTTTTCATTCAGCAACAAGTTTCTTCCTCATCTGAAAAAACTATGCAGCAAGAGAGAAGTCATGGACCAACGCAAGAGCAGCGACCCACCGAGTCCCTGTTTCTCCAGGACGGAGGACAGCAAATGACAATTTCCGCTCTGTCATGCTGTGCATCCAGCCTTAAACTCCCAAGTGAAGCCTGGGTAGTCCAAGTTTCTGACAGATTTGGAGTTAAATCTGTTGCTTTCAGTGAGCTAGAATTGCCGAAAGAGAGTAACCAGGCGCCTTTTCATAGAAAAGTACTAGAAGTAACCACATCACATAATGACTCCTTGTCAGTGAAATGTTTTGTTTATGGCCGCATTGTTAACGTACAGACCATAAGTTCTGGTTTGCCCATGAATTCCCTAGCTGATACAGAGTGTGCAGTGCAGATATTTCATGAAATGCATGTTTGTGCAGGTGGTCCCAGTGGTGAAATGTACAATATACGCCCTGAGAGCGCATATATTGCCAAATGTGGAACCTGGCGGCACAACAGTTGCCTACTAGTGACAGAGAGTACAAGTTGCAATGCATGTGCTAAGTTAAAAGATGTACTTCGTATTCATGCTGCACGAAAGAAAAAGAATTCTCAACTGAAACACATTCGCATTCCGGCCAGTCCATCGAAAAAAACACGCATTGAAATGTTGCGGCGCGCCAGGATTGCTTGCTACAAGTCAAAAGTGCGGCTTCAAAAACAAAAACATAATCTTGAACAAGAATTGGCTAACTGCAAATCAAAACTACTAGAAATCGGTAATGAAACACTCTAACGCCTTTCCAGAGAAGCAAACCTTCCTGAAGCACAAAAGCTGGTGTTGAAAGAGTGTGTAGCTGCAGGCAAAGCTCGCTCAAAAAACGGTACAAGATACTCAGACGACTGGATCTTGCTCTGCCTTCTCCTCCATATTAGGTCACCTGCAGGATACAGATTCTTGATGGAGAGTGAAATTCTCGCTTGCCTTCAGTACGAACAATACACCGCTACATCTCATTGGTGGGCTTTAAAACAGGCTTTGATAGTAAGTTCTTCATAGCCTTAAAAAGGAAACTTGAAAAGAAAGATGACTTCAAGCGGCACGGTATTATCATCTTTGATGAGATGCAAGTCCGTAAAAGCTAGGCTGTCAACTCAAAGACAATGACCTACGTCGGTCTGGCATCAGAGACTGAAAACAGTAGCGAGCTTGCAGACCATGCTCTTGTTTTTATGTTCTGCCCTTTTGGTGAAAGTTATGCTCAGCCTAAAGGTGTTTTTGCAGCAAAAGATGCCACGTGGGGTACTATTCTTGCACAGTTGCTCCTTCAGGCAATTTTACTTATGGAGGAAGCTGGAGCAAAAATTCATGGGTTTGTTTGTGATGGAGCTTCGACAAACAGGACTATGTGGCGAACACTGGGTATAAGTGGGTCACTAGAAGCCTGCCAGAACTCCTTCACACATCCAAGCGACCCCACACGAAAAGTTTTTGCATTTTCTGATTCTCCACACCTCTTTACATGCATCAGAAACCGTCTTTTGCAACAAAGGTACCTGAAAAAGGAGGGACGTTGGATAAGGTGGGAGGACTATGCAGCAGTTTATAAAGAAGACCAAGCGAATGTTGGAGCTCTGAAGGTGTGTCCAAAAATAACATATTCCCACATTTATCCAAGCAACTGTGAAAAGATGCAGGTAAAGCTTGCCACGCAAGTGTTCAGTCGCTCGATGGCAGCAGGTATTGAATTTTACAGAAACCGTGGTGTGCGCAGTCTGGGAGACACTGAAGCCACGCAAGAATTCCCTTTGTTTCTTAATAATCTTTTCGATGCCTTGAACCGGCGGTTTCAGCAGGGCTCTGACCTAGGCATTCTGTCACGTGGGGTAGAATGGTTGGATAACTGGGAAAAAGAGCTGCAGAGTGGAAATATCACGAAAGATATGTTCCTGACAAAAAGCACCGCTGAAGGGCTCCGAGTTACCTTGAGATCAACTAAAGAGCTTTGTGACGTTCTTTTGCATCAGTACGAGTTCAGATACGTTCTTACAAATAAAATTAACCAAGATCCGATCGAAAGATTCTTTGACAAGATAAGACCTGCTGGAAGCCAGAATGACCATCCTTCAATGCCAACATTTTTGCAACTGTACAATATAACGTCCATTTACAGCCTTCTGAGACCTCCCGAGTTTGGGAATTGCTGCGTGGTCGATGACAAGCCATTACTAGACGCATCAGACTTCAGAGCCCTGATCGAACTAGGCAGTGCAAGCAACTCTTCGCCTGGCTTCATTGATCAGCTAAAAAAAAAGCTTGATAAACTGATTCTTGTTGAGGACTGGGAATGTGAGGATGTTATCACAGTAAACGGAAAGGATACAGCGCAAGTCGTTGACTGCATTCTTTACTATGTGGTTCGATTCTTGAGCAGAAAGTTGATGAAAGCCACAACGTGCAATTAATTGTTGCCGGTCTGATTTTACCATTCCGGAAAACAGCTCTGCTGAATCATCCCTGACCAACACGAAGAACAGGGGTGGACTGTTGCACCCCAATGTGAATCTCTTTGAGCTGTTGAGAGCAGCTGAGGAGCACTTTGCAAAAAATGCCGACAGTCAGTCTGTATACTGGGAAACAGTGGAGCATGTGCTTGACACAAAGACCTTGATTTTTCCATGTGCTCAGCACATAGAGGAGGTCATTGCACAAATTCTGCACTATTTCTTAACCATGAGAATGAGGCAGCACTGCAAAGCTGCAACCATGAACTTGAAAAAACAAGCTCAAGAAAAAAAAAAGCTTGCAAAACTTTGTTCATACTGAATCCTGTTGCCAAGTTTACAGAATGTACTAATTTTTGTTAGATTTTTTGCGAATGTATGTTTTAGACAGTTTTTGCCATGTAATGTATAGTTTTGTGACAGAATAAAGTACATGTTCAGCCCCCCTTTCAGCATACCATTCCTAATATTCCACATAAATGTAAGAGCACTGTACTCACCACCAGACCTACTTCAGGTCGGATATTTTTTTTTTTTTTTCTGACATAAGAGCGCGCATTGTTCACTTGAAATGACAGAGTAGGATAGAAAAATTATGCCCATTCATGGGCAAGTAGCACAAGATATACTGCTTTGAGAGTTGCGGTGGATTTAACCGTATGACATGCCCTTCATCAAGCTGTACTGCACACGGCTTGCTGTACTGGCACAAAGTATAACCGCCATCGCCTTAACACTGAGCAGAAGTCTGCGTAGGGATCGCGTGTCGAGAGAAGTTTGTAACCAAGTACATGTGTAAGCTAGAGGTGCAATGGTTCAAGGTGCTTTGAGGACATTTATTTTTTAAAGAGGCAGATGAGCAGCGGCGGCAGCCGCACCGCCAGCGCACAGCGAGAGATCCCTGGGTTGACGACCGAAGCTCGGAACGGCATTTTGGCTAGCTGTCCTTAGGCTATTTCCCCGAAAATCCTCCTACAATTTATTTATTTTTGCTTTAATAAGCTAACATTGGCGGGCGCAACTAGAAAATACGATTGATATACTGGCTTCAACGTATGCTAGCTATCAGAGCTATTACAAAAACGCCGTCGAGAAATCAGTTGCACATTCATTTAGATAATCAGTCGTGTTACTGCAGAATCCCGGTGTATTAATGCCTGTGCATACTCTTATATATACCCCGATATCGAGCGCGACAAACGAGCAACGCTGAGCATCAATAACCTACGCCGCGCGAATCCGAGAGCCTCCACCTACTAGCGCCACCTGTCGCTGGGAAACGGAAACAGCGCCGGCACCGAACACAACCAGGACGGCACGCCGGCTGCAGTGTCATCACCTAAATTATTCTCATACCGTGAAGTTAGCTTTAGCCGTGCCCTTTGGTTCAACTGGCCTAAGAGTGCTACCCTTCCTTCGTGCGCTACCCTCTCCTGCAGCCTCTTCCAAGGTTGCAAAAGGTGAGCTAGCTCGCCAGCCTTAAACCATTTTTCGCCTTCTCGAAGCTTTACGTACTTATTGGCTTCATTTAAACCAGCCTTTAGTTGGTCAGCAACGAGAAGCTCCATAATTTTTTCAAAATATTTCACGCCACGTGTGTGTATGTAAATGTTAGCGTAACTGCGCAAACGCGTCGTGAACGCCTTCCAAGTCTCGCCTGTGCGTTTGGTAGCTGACTGGAATTGTCTTTGATATTCGGCTGCAGACAGCCTTAGCTCTTACCAGACAAATTATAGAATGTCGATGAACTTTAATACGTTCAAAGAAATGCTGAACACTATCCTGTCCACGATAACATTGCGGGCTGCTTGCCCGAGCCCACAATATGTCCCAAATAGTGGATTGAAGCCAGAGCTAACTTACACTTCTCTACGTTAGTGCGCAATCCTGCGTTCTCCAAAGTAGTGAAAACCTCGTGCAGATGTTCCACATGTCGCTCTAGAGATTTACTGAAGACGGCTATATCATCTAAATAAGTGCATGAGTTCTCTTCATACGGAGCCAACATATTGCTCATATCCCTCTGAGAAGTGGCAGCTGCATTTTTCAAGCCGAGCGACATGACTCCATGCCAACTGACCGCAATGCAACACGAAGGCTGTTACGAGTTGTGAACTCTCGTCTAGAGGCACTTGCCAATAGCCCCATTTTAGGTCGATGAGTGTAATGAACTTCGTGGCTCCTACGTGTAAAATGAGCTCCTGTGGGCATCTCATTGGGTAGGCATCAGTCTCAGTTTCTGCATTGAGTGCCCTGTAATCATTGCACAGATGGATTGGCCCATCTTTCACAGGTGCACTTACGATTGCATACGCGTACGGACTCTCACACACGGGTATATCAGATTTAAATCTAGCAGCTCCTTAATCTGCTTGGCGACTTCACCTTTCAGAGAGTCAGCGATTCTGTACGGGCGGCTGCGTTTCAGCTTGGCCCCTTCCACAAGTTTAATGTGATTCGCGCCGACATGCGCAATGCCTGGTTTCGCTACGAGTAGCGCTTTGTGCTGGTCGAATACAGCGCGTATTCTAGAAGCCGTCTCGACATCGAGATGTGCTGTCTTTTCCATACAGACGACTACGCGTGACACTTCGCCTTCGTTTGCACGTGGGGTATATTCCACCTCCCCGAAGTCCCTGTCATCATGAAATATGATGCTCATCGATGCTACCTTGCTCTATTCTGCATCTTGCGAGGCCTGGCGCAAGGAATCGTCATTCGGCTGTTCATCGCAGAACTTGTGCACGTCGCTGCTTTGCACCGGCTCAGCTTCACATGCCTCGTTCCGTACTTCTTCTACCGCTTCTGACTGAGCTGTTACGTTACCAGCCGTGTTTTTGTGCTCTGCTCTCTCGGATGTCTCCAGCCTACCACTTTCGCACTCCATCCCCTTGTATTGTTCTTCCGCTGCTAGCACCTACCTTGGTTTTGGATTGGCATGCGTCAAGCAGTTGCTTCCACGCATCACCGGATAATAAAGAATTGGTGCACTTAAGCTTGTTAGTAAGAGTGCACATTATTTGTGTCCCTTCCACTACTTCCTATATTGGTGATTTTTCACCAACTAAAGCTAGAGGCAGCAGTGCTAGCTTAGCACTAACTTTCTCACCGAACGCTGACATCAGCTCTATGCTGCCGTGCGGTGTTATTAGCTCCTCCCGCACACTGCTTTCGCGTATCACAGTGATATCGGTGCCGGTGTCGACAATGGCGTATATTACCGTGCCGCTGCAATCTAGTTTTACATCCCTCAGGGTAGTACGTAGAGATCAGGACTCATCTATGGCTACTCTTGCGGTTAACAGAGAAATGTGTGGCGCTGATTTAAACGGAACTCGGCGAATGTTCCAACGTGACCAAACCTCCTAAATATTTTGTCCAGATGGGATACTATCCTGCAAGAAGACTGCATCTGGGCTTCATTTGGTTGTGCCCCCTTCTACGCTGACGAGTACTACGACGGAGTCCATGATAGCCTCGTGCACGTCCTGGGCCATAACGCAGCAGTGGCCATTGGGAGAATAGGACTTGACGTTTCCCAGAAACATACGACCGGCTTCGAAAAGATACAGAAGATACTCTTGAGAGAACTGCTGGCTCTCGCTGCGGAACGACGGCTGCCAGTGACTGCGTACTCCCGCAACGTGAGTCACGAAACTGCAGGCATGATTACAGAGGTGAACAAGTTTCATCACCCTATTCACCTACAGAGCTTCAATGATGGATGGGCCGAAGCGAGGTTTTGGCTGCAAAACTTTCCCCACCTTTGCTTAGGCCTAACCCCCGCCCTGGGCTCCTCAGGTCATGTGCTTCTAGAGGCCTACCGATTTGATTACAGTCTCCTCGCAACGAAGTGGACAGTGTGCGGCGTAATTGGTTAAGTTACCGCACCGAAAACATTCACCCCGTCAGGATACTTTTTGAGCTGCCTTGGTTAATTTGCCCTGTCGTGGCTCTTCATCTAGAGGTTTAGCGCTCCCTTTTGCATTGAGCGGTTTGTTCAAGTTACCCACGATGTAAGAATAATTTAGGTGCTGACACTCGCTGCTCCCCGTAGAGAGAAGGCGCGGGCAGATTGTGTTCGCAGATGACCTTCAATCAGCGGTAGTTTTAGCCGCAAGTGTACAGACGGCGCTGTAGTATGGGAGCCCAGGGGCCCACGCTGCCCGCTCGCGTTCGTTCGGAAATTTTCATGCTATGTGCGGGGTGTACTTGCTGAAACACGTGTGTGTGTGAAGGCTTCTCTGGGTTCTCAAAAAGTGTTTGGTTGTACCTGTGAGTCCAGTGAGTGCATTGTTCGGCTGATCGGTATTCTGCTGGGATTCACTCAACGTATACCACGCCGCGGCATGTGACGCCAAGAGCAATTAGTTGCGCTCAGCCTTGCTGCGCTTCAAAATGGGCAAGAAGCGCTTTGTACCGAATTGCAAGTCGGGGTATCAAACTTGTACGGAGCGTGTGTCGCTTTTCAAGGCTCCGCGTGAACCCGAACGTTTAGAAAAGTGGCGACGGGCGATTCCGAGAGCAGATAGAATTTTGCAGCCTACCGACCACGTGTGCACAAAGCACTTCCCGAATGAAGTGATCTCTGCAACAATTCACGTGGAATACAAGGGGAACGTCCTTCTACACGCACAAAAAAAAACTGTGCTCTCACCCGACGCTGTGCCTAGCATTTTCCCGAACTGCCCAGGATACTTGACTGTGCAGCAAAAAACGATAAAACCTCCGCGGAAACAGCAGGCTCTGCCGCCGACTTCTCACAAGCCTAAGAAGCAAGGACAGCCAGAAGCGTCGAATGCTTCTGAAGAGCTACACCTGGCCGTTGAAAATACACCAAGTTTATTGCTGGTTGACACGAGTTCAAAACATTGTGATGCCGAATCAACAGACGCGCCTTGTAAGAGGCCACGCTTGGATTTCAACAGCGTCGCGCCCCCTCCACGTGAAGAAGAGGATACTTTTCAATACGATACTGACACATTCAGTGGCACATGCACTGCCGACGCACCTAGTCATACAGCTGAAAAGGTAATTTCCTGTTTTAAATTCAGGTGGCATTCCTCCAGCCGCCTCATCTAAGCTCACTAGGCGCAACAAATCATGATATTGTTCTACATTAAATACTGAGCGGAATTTATCCTAAATACGATACGATTCTTTCCTTTAGTATATTTATTTGATTATAATTAATTAGCCAGGATCTCATTGGACATCAAATAGCACAGTGTGCTAGTAATCGCATAAGCTTTGCTCACTATTAGGTGGCATCCGGAAAGTGAACATTTATTTAATTTCAGCGCCGTTCAGGCGTTAAAGAAGAGGCTGGTAACAGGAAAATTTTAGATTAGTAAGAAATAATAAAATAGCAAGAAGCATATAACACCGACTTGTTTAAGAGAAGTAATGACATAATATAGGTGATGCAAACGAAACTTTGCCTTAGTTGGGACGGCAAAAACATTCCTGATTCTATCATATCTTTTCATTCAGCAACAAGTTTCCTCCTCATCTGAAAAAACTACGCAGTAAGAGAGAAGTCATGGACCAACGCAAGAGCAGCGACCCACCGAGTCCCTGTTTCCCCAGGACGGAGGACAGCAAATGACAATTTCCACTCCGTCATGCTGTGCATCCAGCCTTAAACTCCCAAGTGAAGCCTGGGTAGTCCAAGTTTCTGACAGATTTGGAGTTAAATCTGTTGCTTTCAGTGAGCTAGAATTGCCGAAAGAGAGTAACCAGGCGCCTTTTCATAGAAAAGTACTAGAAGTAACCACATCACATAATGACTCCTTGTCAGTGAAATGTTTTGTTTATGGCCGTATTGTTAACGTACAGACCATAAGTTCTGGTTTGCCCATGAATTCCCTAGCTGATACAGAGTGTGCAGTGCGGATCTTTCATGAAATGCATGTTTGTGCAGGTGGTCCCAGTGGTGAAATGTACAATATACGCCCTGAGAGCGCATATATTGCCAAATGTGGAACCTGGCGGCACAACAGTTGCCTACTAGTGACAGAGAGTACAAGTTGCAATGCACGTGCTAAGTTAAAAGATGTACTTCGTATTCATGCTGCACGAAAGAAAAAGAATTCTCAACTGAAACACATTCGCATTCCGGCCAGTCCATCGAAAAAAACACGCATTGAAATGTTGCGGCGCGCCAGGATTGCTTGCTACAAGTCAAAAGTGCGGCTTCAAAAACAAAAACATAATCTTGAACAAGAATTGGCTAACTGCAAATCAAAACTACTAGAAATCGGTAATGAAACACTCTAACGCCTTTCCAGAGAAGCAAACCTTCCTGAAGCACAAAAGCTGGTGTTGAAAGAGTGTGTAGCTGCAGGCAAAGCTCGCTCAAAAAACGGTAGAAGATACTCAGACGACTGGATCTTGCTCTGCCTTCTCCTCCATATTAGGTCACCTGCAGGATACAGATTCTTGATGGAGAGTGAAATTCTCGCTTGCCTTCAGTACGAACAATACACCGCTACATCTCATTGGTGGGCTTTAAAACAGGCTTTGATAGTAAGTTCTTCATAGCCTTAAAAAGGAAACTTGAAAAGAAAGATGACTTCAAGCGGCACGGTATTATCATCTTTGATGAGATGCAAGCCCGTAAAAGCTAGGCTGTCAACTCAAAGACAATGACCTACGTCGGTCTGGCATCAGAGACTGAAAACAGTAGCGAGCTTGCAGACCGTGCTCTTGTTTTTATGTTCTGCCCTTTTGGTGAAAGTTATGCTCAGCCTAAAGGTGTTTTTGCAGCAAAAGATGCCATGTGGGGTACTATTCTTGCACAGTTGCTCCTTCAGGCAATTTTACTCATGGAGGAAGCTGGAGCAAAAATTCATGGGTTTGTTTGTGATGGAGCTTCGACAAACAGGACTATGTGGCGAACACTGGGTATAAGTGGGTCACTAGAAGCCTGCCAGAACTCCTTCACACATCCAAGCGACCCCACACGAAAAGTTTTTGCATTTTCTGATTCTCCACACCTCTTTAAATGCATCAGAAACCGTCTTTTGCAACAAAGGTACCTGAAAAAGGAGGGACGTTGGATAAGGTGGGAGGACTATGCAGCAGTTTATAAAGAAGACCAAGCGAATGTTGGAGCTCTGAAGGTGTGTCCAAAAATAACACATTCCCACATTTATCCAAGCAACTGTGAAAAGATGCAGGTAAAGCTTGCCACGCAAGTGTTCAGTCGCTCGATGGCAGCAGGTATTGAATTTTACAGAAACCGTGGTGTGCGCAGTCTGGGAGACACTGAAGCCACGCAAGAATTCACTTTGTTTCTTAATAATCTTTTCGATGCCTTGAACCGGCGGTTTCCTCATGAAGGTGTCACAAAGCAGGGCTCTGACCTAGGCATTTTGTCACGTGGGGTAGAATGGTTGGATAACTTGGGAAAAAGAGCTGCAGAGTGGAAATATCACGAAAGATATGTTCCTGACAAAAAGCACCTCTGAAGGGCTCCGAGTTACCTTGAGATCAACTAAAGAGCTTTGTGAGGTTCTTTTGCATCAGTACGAGTTCAGATACGTTCTTACAAATAAAATTAACCAAGATCCGATCGAAAGATTCTTTGACAAGATAAGACTTGCTGGAAGCCAGAATGACCATCCTTCAATACCAACATTTTTGGAACTGTACAATATAACGTCCATTTACAGCCTTCTGAGGCCTCCCGAGTTTGGGAATTGCTGCGTGGTCGATGACAAGCCATTACTACACGCATCAGACTTCAGAGCCCTGACCGAACTAGGCAGTGCAACTCTTCGCCTGGCTTCATTGATCAGCTAAAAAAAAGCTTGATAAACTGATTCTTGTTGAGGACTGGGAATGTGAGGATGTTATCACAGTAAACGGAAAGGATACAGCGCAAGTCGTTGACTGCATTCTTTACTATGTGGTTGGATTCTTGAGCAGAAAGTTGATGAAAGCCACAACGTGCGATTGTTGCCGGTCTCATTTTACCATTCCGGAAAACAGCTCTGCTGAATCATCCCTGACCAACACAAAGAACAGGGGTGGACTGTTGCACCCCAATGTGAATCTCTTTGAGCTGTTGAGAGCAGCTGAGGAGCACTTTGCAAAAAATGCCGACAGTCAGTCTGTATACTGGGAAACAGTGGAGCATGTGCTTGACACAAAGACCTTGATTTTTCCATGTGCTCAGCACATAGAGGAGGTCATTGCACAAATTCTGCACTATTTCTTAACCATGAGAATGAGGGAGCACTGCAAAGCTGCAACCATGAACTTGAAAAAACAAGCTCAAGAAAAAAAAAAGCTTGCAAAGCTTTGTTCATCCTGAATCCTGTTGCCAAGTTTACAGAATGTACTAATTTTTGTTAGATTTTTTGTGAATGTATGTTTTAGACAGTTTTTGCCATGTAATGTATAGTTTTGTGACAGAATAAAGTACATGTTCAGCCCCCCTTTCAGCATACCATTCCTAATATTCCACATAAATGTAAGAGCACTGTACTCACCACCAGACCTACTTCAGGTCGGACATTTTTTTTTTTTTTTCTGACATAAGAGCGCGCATTGTTCACTTGAAATGACAGAGTAGGATATAAAAATTATGCCCATTCATGGGCAACTAGCACAAGATATACTGCTTTGAGAGTTGCGGTGGATTTAACCGTATGACATGCCCTTCATCAAGCTGTACTGCACACGGCTTGCTGTACTGGCACAAAGTGCGTAGGGGTCGCGTGTCGAGAGAAGTTTGTAACCAAGTACATGTGTAAGCTAGAGGTGCAATGGTTCAAGGTGCTTTGAGGACATTTATTTTTTAAAGAGGCAGATGAGCAGCGGCGGCAGCCGTACCGCCAGCGCACAGCGAGAGATCCCTGGGTTGACGACCGAAGCTCGGAACGGCATTTTGGCTAGCTGTCCTTAGGCTATTTCCCCGAAAATCCTCCTACAATTTATTTATTTTTGCTTTAATAAGCTAACATTGGCGGGCGCAACTAGAAAATACGATTGATATACTGGCTTCAACGTATGCTAGCTATCAGAGCTATTACAAAAACGCCGTCGAAAAATCAGTTGCACATTCATTTAGATAATCAGTCGTGTTACTGCAGAATCCCGGTGTATTAATGCCTGTGCATACTCTTATATATACCCCGATATCGAGCGCGACAAACGAGCAACGCTGAGCATCAATAACCTACGCAGCGCGAATCCGAGAGCCTCCACCTACTAGCGCCACCTGTCGCTGGGAAACGGAAACAGCGCCGGCACCGAACACAACCAGGACGGCACGCCGGCTGCAGTGTCATCACCTAAATTATTCTCATACCGCGAAGTTAGCTTTAGCCGTGCCCTTTGGTTCAACTGGTCTAAGAGTGCTACCCTTCCTTCGTGCGCTACCCTCTCCTGCAGCCTCTTCTAAGGTTGCAAAAGGCGAGCTAGCTCGCCAGACTTAAACCATTTTTCGCCTTCTCGAAGCTTTACGTACTTATTGGCTTCATTTAAACCAGCCTTTAGTTGGTCAGCAACGAGAAGCTCCATAATTTTTTCAAAATATTTCACGCCACGTGTGTGTATGTAAATGTTAGCGTAACTGCACAAACGCGTCGTGAACGCCTTCCAAGTCTCGCCTGTGCGTTTGGTAGCTGACTGGAATTGTCTTTGATATTTGGCTGCAGACAGCCTTAGCTCTTACCAGACAAATTATAGAATGTCGATGAACTTTAATACGTTCAAAGAAATGCTGAACACTATCCTGTCCACGATAACATTGCGGGCTGCTTGCCCGAGCCCACAATATGTCCCAAATAGTGGATTGAAGCCAGAGCTAACTTACACTTCTCTACGTTAGTGCGCAATCCTGCGTTCTCCAAAGTAGTGAAAACCTCGTGCAGATGTTCCACATGTCGCTCTAGAGATTTACTGAAGACGGCTATATCATCTAAATAAGTGCATGAGTTTTCTTCATGCGGAGCCAACATATTGCTCATATCCCTCTGAGAAGTGGCAGCTGCATTTTTCAAGCCGAGCGACATGACTCCATGCCAACTGACCGCAATGCAACACGAAGGCTGCTACGAGTTGTGCACTCTCGTCTAGAGGCACTTGCCAATAGCCCCATTTTAGGTCGATGAGTGTAATGAACTTCGTGGCTCCTACGTGTAAAATGAGCTCCTGCGGGCATCTCATTGGGTAGGCATCAGTCTCAGTTTCTGCATTGAGTGCCCTGTAATCATTGCACAGATGGATTGACCCATCTTTCACAGGTGCACTTACGATTGCATACGCGTACGGACTCTCACACACGGGTATATCACATTTAAATCTAGCAGCTCCTTAATCTGCTTGGCGACTTCACCTTTCAGAGAGTCGGCGATTCTGTACGGGCGGCTGCGTTTCAGCTTGGCCCCTTCCACAAGTTTAATGTGATTCGCGCCGACATGCGCAATGCCTGGTTTCGCTACGAGTAGCGCTTTGTGCTGGTCGAATACAGCGCGTATTCTAGAAGCCGTCTCGACATCGAGATGTGCTGTCTTTTCCATACAGACGACTACGAGTGACACTTCGCCTTCGTTTGCACGTGGGGTATATTCCACCTCCCCGAAGTCACTGTCATCATGAAACATGATGCTCATCGATGCTACCTTGCTCTATTCTGCATCTTGCGAGGTCTGGCGCAAGGAATCGTCATTCGGCTGTTCACCGCAGAACTTGTGCACGTCGCTGCTTTGCACCGGCTCAGCTTCACATGCCTCGTTCCGTACTTCTTCTACCGCTTCTGACTGAGCTGTTACGTTACCAGCCGTGTTTTTGTGCTCTGCTCTCTCGGATGTCTCCAGCCTACCACTTTCGCACTCCATCCCCTTGTATTGTTCTTCCGCTGCTAGCACCTACCTTGGTTTTGGATTGGCATGCGTCAAGCAGTTGCTTCCACGTATCACCGGATAGTAAACAATTGGTGCACTTAAGCTTGTTAGTAAGAGTGCACATTATTTGTGTCCCTTCCACTACTTCCTATATTGGTGATTTTTCACCAACTAAAGCTAGAGGCAGCAGTGCTAGCTTAGCACTAACTTTCTCACCGAACGCTGACACCAGCTCTATGCTGCCGTGCAGTGTTATTAGCTCCTCCCGCACACTGCTTTCGCGTATCACAGTGATATCGGTGCCGGTGTCGACAATGGCGTATATTATCCTGCCGCTGCAATCTAGTTTTACATCCCTCAGGGTAGTACGTAGAGATCAGGACTCATCTATGGCTACTCTTGCGGTTAACAGAGAAATGTGTGGCGCTGATTTAAACGGAACTCGGCGAATGTTCCAACGTGACCAAACCTCCTAAATATTTTGTCCAGATGGGATACTATCCTGCAAGAAGACTGCATCTGGGGTTCATTTGGTTGTGCCCCCTTCTACGCTGACGAGTACTACGACGGAGTCCATGATAGCCTCGTGCACGTCCTGGGCCATAACGCAGCAGTGGCCATTGGGAGAATAGGACTTGACGTTTCCCAGAAACATACGACCGGCTTCGAAAAGATACAGAAGATACTCTTGAGAAAACTGCTGGCTCTCGCTGCGGAACGACGGCTGCCAGTGATTGCGTACTCCCGCAACGTGAGTCACGAAACTGCAGGCATGATTACAGAGGTGAACAAGTTTCATCACCCTATTCACCTACAGAGCTTCAATGATGGATGGGCCGAAGCGAGGTTTTGGCTGCAAAACTTTCCCCACCTTTGCTTAGGCCTAACCCCCGCCCTGGGCTCCTCAGGTCATGTGCTTCTAGAGGCCTACCGATTTGATTACAGTCTCCTCGCAACGAAGTGGACAGTGTGCGGCGTAATTGGTTAAGTTACCGCACCGAAAACATTCACCCCGTCGGGATAATTTTTGAGCTGCCTTGGTTAATTTGCCCTGTCGTGGCTCTTCATCTAGAGGTTTAGCGCTCCCTTTTGCATTGAGCGGTTTGTTCAAGTTACCCACGATGTAAGAATAATTTAGGTGCTGACACTCGCTGCTCCCCGTAGAGAGAAGGCGCGGGCAGATTGTGTTCGCAGATGACCTTCAATCAGCGGTAGTTTTAGCCACAAGTGTACAGACGGTGCTGTAGTATGGGAGCCCAGGGGCCCACGCTGCCCGCTCGCGTTCGTTCGGAAATTTTCATGCTATGCGCGGGGTGTACTTGCTGAAACACGTGTGTGTGTGAAGGCTTCTCAGGGTTCTCAAAAAGTGTTTGGTTGTACCTGTGAGTCCAGTGAGTGCATTGTTCGGCTGATTGGTATTCTGCTGGGATTCACTCAACGTATACCACGCCGCGGCATGTGACGCCAAGAGCAATTAGTTGCGCTCAGCCTTGCTGCGCTTCAAAATGGGCAAGAAGCACTTTGTACCGAATTGCAAGTCGGGGTATCAAACTTGTACGGAGCGTGTGTCGCTTTTCAAGGCTCCGCGTGAACCCGAACGTTTAGAAAAGTGGCGACGGGCGATTCCGAGAGCAGATAGAATTTTGCAGCCTACCGACCACGTGTGCGCAAAGCACTTCCCGAATGAAGTGATCTCTGCAACAATTCACGTGAAATACAAGGGGAACGTCCTTCTACACGCACAAAAAAAAACTGTGCTCTCACCCGACGCTGTGCCTAGCATTTTCCCGAACTGCCCAGGATACTTGACTGTGCAGCAAAAAACGAGAAAACCTCCGCGGAAACGGCAGGCTCTGCCGCCGACTTCTCACAAGCCTAAGAAGCAAGGACAGCCAGAAGCGTCGAATGCTTCTGAAGAGCTACACCTGGCCGTTGAAAATACACCAAGTTTATTGCTGGTTGACACGAGTTCAAAACATTCTGATGCCGAATCAACAGACGCGCCTTGTAAGAGGCCACGCTTGGATTTCAACAGCGTCGCGCCCCCTCCACGTGAAGAAGAGGATACTTTTCAATACGATACTGACACATTCAGTGGCACATGCACTGCCGACGCACCTAGTCATACAGCTGAAAAGGTAATTTCCTGTTTTAAATTCAGGTGGCATTCCTCCAGCCGCCTCATCTAAGCTCACTAGGCGCAACAAATCATGATATTGTTCTACATTAAATACTGAGCGGAATTTATCCTAAATACGATACGATTCTTTCCTTTAGTATATTTATTTGATTATAATTAATTAGCCAGGATCTCACTGGACATCAAATAGCACAGTGTGCTAGTAATCGCATAAGCTTTGCTCACTATTAGGTGGCATCCGGAAAGTGAACATTTATTTAATTTCAGCGCCGTTCAGGCGTTAAAGAAGAGGCTGGTAACAGGAAAATTTTAGATTAGTAAGAAATAATAAAATAGCAAGAAGCATATAACACCGACTTGTTTAAGAGAAGTAATGACATAATATAGGTGATGTAAACGAAACTTTGCCTTAGTTGGGACGGCAAAAACATTCCTGATTCTATCATATCTTTTCATTCAGCAACAAGTTTCTTCCTCATCTGAAAAAACTACGCAGCAAGAGAGAAGTCATGGACCAACGCAAGAGCAGCGACCCACCGAGTCCCTGTTTCTCCAGGACGGAGGACAGCAAATGACAATTTCCGCTCTGTCATGCTGTGCATCCAGCCTTAAACTCCTAAGTGAAGCCTGGGTAGTCCAAGTTTCTGACAGATTTGGAGTTAAATCTGTTGCTTTCAGTGAGCTAGAATTGCCGAAAGAGAGTAACCTGGCGCCTTTTCATAGAAAAGTACTAGAAGTAACCACATCACATAATGACTCCTTGTCAGTGAAATGTTTTGTTTATGGCCGTATTGTTAACGTACAGACCATAAGTTCTGGTTTGCCCATGAATTCCCTAGCTGATACAGAGTGTGCAGTGCGGATCTTTCATGAAATGCATGTTTGTGCAGGTGGTCCCAGTGGTGAAATGTACAATATACGCCCTGAGAGCGCATATATTGCCAAATGTGGAACCTGGCGGCACAACAGTTGCCTACTAGTGACAGAGAGTACAAGTTGCAATGCATGTGCTAAGTTAAAAGATGTACTTCGTATTCATGCTGCACGAAAGAAAAAGAATTCTCAACTGAAACACATTCGCATTCCGGCCAGTCCATCGAAAGAAACACGCATTGAAATGTTGCGGCGCGCCAGGATTGCTTGCTACAAGTCAAAAGTGCGGCTTCAAAAACAAAAACATAATCTTGAACAAGAATTGGCTAACTGCAAATCAAAACTACTAGAAATCGGTAATGAAACACTCTAACGCGTTTCCAGAGAAGCAAACCTTCCTGAAGCACAAAAGCTGGTGTTGAAAGAGTGTGTAGCTGCAGGCAAAGCTCGCTCAAAAAACGGTAGAAGATACTTAGACGACTGGATCTTGCTCTTCCTTCTCCTTCATATTAGGTCACCTGCAGGATACAGATTCTTGATGGAGAGTGAAATTCTCGCTTGCCTTCAGTACGAACAATACACCGCTACATCTCATTGGTGGGCTTTAAAACAGGCTTTGATAGTAAGTTCTTCATAGCCTTAAAAAGGAAACTTGAAAAGAATGATGACTTCAAGCGGCACGGTATTATCATCTTTGATGAGATGCAAGTCCGTAAAAGCTAGGCTGTCAACTCAAAGACAATGACCTACGTCGGTCTGGCATCAGAGACTGAAAACAGTAGCGAGCTTGCAGACCGTGCTCTTGTTTTTATGTTCTGCCCTTTTGGTGAAAGTTATGCTCAGCCTAAAGGTGTTTTTGCAGCAAAAGATGCCACGTGGGGTACTATTCTTGCACAGTTGCTCCTTCAGGCAATTTTACTTATGGAGGAAGCTGGAGCAAAAATTCATGGGTTTGTTTGTGATGGAGCTTCGACAAACAGGACTATGTGGCGAACACTGGGTATAAGTGGGTCACTAGAAGCCTGCCAGAACTCCTTCAGACATCCAAGCGACCCCACACGAAAAGTTTTTGCATTTTCTGATTCTCCACACCTCTTTAAATGCATCAGAAACCGTCTTTTGCAACAAAGGTACCTGAAAAAGGAGGGACGTTGGATAAGGTGGGAGGACTATGCAGCAGTTTATAAAGAAGACCAAGCGAATGTTGGAGCTCTGAAGGTGTGTCCAAAAATAACACATTCCCACATTTATCCAAGCAACTGTGAAAAGATGCAGGTAAAGCTTGCCACGCAAGTGTTCAGTCGCTCGATGGCAGCAGGTATTGAATTTTACAGAAACCGTGGTGTGCGCAGTCTGGGAGACACTGAAGCCACGCAAGAATTCACTTTGTTTCTTAATAATCTTTTCGATGCCTTGAACCGGCGGTTTCCTCATGAAGGTGTCACAAAGCAGGGCTCTGACCTAGGCATTTTGTCACGTGGGGTAGAATGGTTGGATAACTGGGAAAAAGAGCTGCAGAGTGGAAATATCACGAAAGATATGTTCCTGACAAAAAGCACCTCTGAAGGGCTCCGAGTTACCTTGAGATCAACTAAAGAGCTTTGTGAGGTTCTTTTGCATCAGTACGAGTTCAGATACGTTCTTACAAATAAAATTAACCAAGATCCGATCGAAAGATTCTTTGACAAGATAAGACTTGCTGGAAGCCAGAATGACCATTCTTCAATGCCAACATTTTTGCAACTGTACAATATAACGTCCATTTACAGCCTTCTGAGGCCTCCCGAGTTTGGGAATTGCTGCGTGGTCGATGACAAGCCATTACTAGACGCATCAGACTTCAGAGCCCTGATCGAACTAGGCAGTGCAACTCTTCGCCTGGCTTCATTGATCAGCTAAAAAAAAGCTTGATAAACTGATTCTTGTTGAGGACTGGGAATGTGAGGATGTTATCACAGTAAACGGAAAGGATACAGCGCAAGTCGTTGACTGCATTCTTTACTATGTGGTTGGATTCTTGAGCAGAAAGTTGATGAAAGCCACAACGTGCGATTGTTGCCGGTCTGATTTTACCATTCCGGAAAACAGCTCTGCTGAATCATCCCTGACCAACACAAAGAACAGGGGTGGACTGTTGCACCCCAATGTGAATCTCTTTGAGCTGTTGAGAGCAGCTGAGGAGCACTTTGCAAAAAATGCCGACAGTCAGTCTGTATACTGGGAAACAGTGGAGCATGTGCTTGACACAAAGACCTTGATTTTTCCATGTGCTCAGCACATAGAGGAGGTCATTGCACAAATTCTGCACTATTTCTTAACCATGAGAATGAGGCAGCACTGCAAAGCTGCAACCATGAACTTGAAAAAACAAGCTCAAGAAAAAAAAAAGCTTGCAAAGCTTTGTTCATCCTGAATCCTGTTGCCAAGTTTACAGAATGTACTAATTTTTGTTAGATTTTTTGTGAATGTATGTTTTAGACAGTTTTTGCCATGTAATGTATAGTTTTGTGACAGAATAAAGTACATGTTCAGCCCCCCTTTCAGCATACCATTCCTAATATAACACATAAATGTAAGAGCACTGTACTCACCACCAGACCTACTTCAGGTCGGACATTTTTTTTTTTTTTTTCTGACATAAGAGCGCGCATTGTTCACTTGAAATGACAGAGTAGGATAGAAAAATTATGCCCATTCATGGGCAACTAGCACAAGATATACTGCTTTGAGAGTTGCGGTGGATTTAACCGTATGACATGCCCTTCATCAAGCTGTACTGCACACGGCTTGCTGTACTGGCACAAAGTATAACCGCCATAGCCTTAACACTGAGCAGAAGTCTGCGTAGGGGTCGCGTGTCGAGAGAAGTTTGTAACCAACTACATGTGTAAGCTAGAGGTGCAATGGTTCAAGGTGCTTTGAGGACATTTATTTTTTAAAGAGGCAGATGAGCAGCGGCGGCAGCCGTACCGCCAGCGCACAGCGAGAGATCCCTGGGTTGACGACCGAAGCTCGGAACGGCATTTTGGCTAGCTGTCCTTAGGCTATTTCCCCGAAAATCCTCCTACAATTTATTTCCTTTTGCTTTAATAAGCTAACATTGGCGGGCGCAACTAGAAAATACGATTGATATACTGGCTTCAACGTATGCTAGCTATCAGAGCTATTACAAAAACGCCGTCGAGAAATCAGTTGCACATTCATTTAGATAATCAGTCGTGTTACTGCAGAATCCCGGTGTATTAATGCCTGTGCATACTCTTATATATACCCCGATATCGAGCGCGACAAACGAGCAACGCTGAGCATCAATAACCTACGCAGCGCGAATCCGAGAGCCTCCACCTACTAGTGCCACCTGTCGCTGGGAAACGGAAACAGCGCCGGCACCGAACACAACCAGGACGGCACGCCGGCTGCAGTGTCATCACCTAAATTATTCTCATACCGTGAAGTTAGCTTTAGCCGTGCCCTTTGGTTCAACTGGTCTAAGAGTGCTACCCTTCCTTCGTGCGCTACCCTCTCCTGCAGCCTCTTCCAAGGTTGCAAAAGGCGAGCTAGCTCGCCATCCTTAAACCATTTTTCGCCTTCTCGAAGCTTTACGTACTTATTGGCTTCATTTAAACCATCCTTTAGTTGGTCAGCAACGAGAAGCTCCATAATTTTTTCAAAATATTTCACGCCACGTGTGTGTATGTAAATGTTAGCGTAACTGCGCAAACGCGTCGTGAACGCCTTCCAAGTCTCGCCTGTGCGTTTGGTCGCTGACTGGAATTGTCTTTGATATTCGGCTGCAGACAGCCTTAGCTCTTACCAGACAAATTATAGAATGTCGATGAACTTTAATACGTTCAAAGAAATGCTGAACACTATCCTGTCCACGATAACATTGCGGGCTGCTTGCCGGGAGCCCACAATATGTCCCAAATAGTGGATTGAAGCCAGAGCTAACTTACACTTCTCTACGTTAGTGCGCAATCCTGCGTTCTCCAAAGTAGTGAAAACCTCGGGCAGATGTTCCACATGTCGCTCTATAGATTTACTGAAGACGGCTATATCATCTAAATAAGTGCATGAGTTTTCTTCATGCGGAGCCAACATATTGCTCATATCCCTCTGAGAAATGGCAGCTGCATTTTTCAAGCCGAGCGACATGACTCCATGCCAACTGACCGCAAAGCAACACGAAGGCTGTTACGAGTTGTGAACTCTCGTCTAGAGGCACTTGCCAATAGCCCCATTTTAGGTCGATGAGTGTAATGAACTTCGTGGCTCCTACGTGTAAAATGAGCTCCTGCGGGCATCTCATTGGGTAGGCATCAGTCTCAGTTTCTGCATTGAGTGCCCTGTAATCATTGCACAGATGGATTGACCCATCTTTCACAGGTGCACTTACGATTGCATACGCGTACGGACTCTCACACACGGGTATATCACATTTAAATCTAGCAGCTCCTTAATCTGCTTGGCGACTTCACCTTTCAGAGAGTCGGCGATTCTGTACGGGCGGCTGCGTTTCAGCTTGGCCCCTTCCACAAGTTTAATGTGATTCGCGCCGACATGCGCAATGCCTGGTTTCGCTACGAGTAGCACTTTGTGCTGGTCGAATACAGCGCGTATTCTAGAAGCCGTCTCGACATCGAGATGTGCTGTATTGTATTGTATTGTATTGGGGTTTTATGGCGCATAAGCAACTGAGGCTATCATGCGCCAAGAGCAAGGTTAAAATCTGTTCTTATTTGAAAAGGGGAAGAAGGTTCGTTTAAGTTTACAGTTTATTCAGAACGTCTGCTTCTTTTAAAAAACTAAGAACACATGTTAAGTTTATTATTGCTCTTTCTCCTAAAAGTAATTTGGGATGGAAAGGGATGGCATGATCATAAAAAATAGTGAAATGCTTTCTCCGTAGTGTCTCTAGTTTTGGGCATGCAATCAGGATGTGGTTGACTGTGAGTACTTCTCCGCATTCTCCACACGTAGGCTTATCTTGTTTCATTAGTAGAAAATTATGTGTGAGATGTGTGTGCCCGATACGCAGACGGCATACTGTAACCTCCATGAAGCGTTCCTGATGAGTGCTTGTTTCCCATTCTTCTATTATAGGCTTTACGAGGTGCAATTTATTACTTTCCTGGTTATTCCATATAGACTGCCATATATCCTTTTGTTTTCGTTTAATTAACTTTATGCAATCCTTATAAGGTATGTTTACTTTCTCTATTTCTTTCCTGCCTGCTTGAGCAGCACACACGTCCGCTCTCTCATTTCCTTCAATGCCCATGTGGCTTGGAACCCAACAGAATATTATGTTATGTCCTTGGGCTGATATCTTTATTACATCGTGTATTATGTTACCGAGTAATGGCATGACTGCATTTCTGGAGTTTAGAGCTGTGAGCACACTCAGTGAATCTGTATAGATAACACTGTTCTCAGTACCCTCGTACACAATTTTTGCTACAGCTACCCGGACAGCATAACACTCGGCTGCAAATACTGATGCACATTGAGGAAGTCGAATAATTTTTTCGGAGTTCCGATCCATTACAGCGCAGCCCACATAGAAGGCAGTTTTTGATCCGTCTGTGTAAAACTCTGTGCATTTGCTGTATTTCTCTTTTAGTGCGTGATATTCTTGTAATATATGTTCTGTAGGAGTTTCGCTCTTTTTGAACTGTGTAAGAGTGAGGTCACAGACTGTTGGAAAGTTGTACCATGGGGCCAGGGGCCTATTTTCTTGAGCGACATCAGGCAAGGTGTCCAGAATATGGAGCTCACGGCAAATGTCTTGAAATCGCATTATCAATGGTCTTGTTGTCTGAGGCTTATTTGAGAATATTGTTCGGGAGGGGCAAGTAGTGACAATCGGGTAACAGATGTGTTTTTTCCGTGTCCTTATTTTGAGGACATATGCGCATGTAAGTAAAGCTCGTCTATCTTTCAGAGAAGGCTCGTTAGTTTCAACATAGAGGCTATGCACAGGAGACGTTCTGTATGCACCACAAGCAAGGCGGAGGCCTAAGTTATGCACTGGGTCTAATTTCTTTAAATATGATTGCCTAGCTGCTCCATAGACTATGCTTCCATAGTCCAAGGAGGAGCGCACAACGGAGCGATATATATGCAAAAGGCATGCCCTATCAGATCCCCAATGTTTGCGTGAAAGGACTTTTAGGATGTTTAGGGATTTGGAGGCTTTCTTCTTTAGTGCTTGTATGTGAGGGAGAAAAGTGAGTTTTTTGTCAAAAGTAATGCCCAAGAATTTATGGTTATTGTTTATGGGCAATTTGATTTCATTTAGGTGTAAGGTAGGATTGGGCTGTATGCCTCGTTTGAGCGAGAACATAACTGCCACTGTCTTCTGCGGGGAAAATTTAAACCCATTTTCACTGGCCCATTTTGTTAGCTTATTTATTGTTAATTGGATCTGTCTCTCACATGTGGACATGTTGCATGACGTGTAGGCTATTTGAAGGTCGTCCACATAGAGTGAATACATTATGGAATTTGGTATTACTTTACTGATCGAATTCATTTTTACCACGAAAAGTGTGGTGCTTAAAATGCACCCTTGGGGCACACCATTCTCCTGCAGGAAGGTTCTTGATAAAGTGGTCCCAAGACGTACTTGAAACGACCGATGTGAGAAAAAGTCACTTAAAACCTTTAGCATTCTGCCACATATGCCTAGATCTGCTAGGTCGCGCAATATCCCATACCTCCAAGCCGTATCATATGCTTTCTCAAGGTCAAAGAAAACGGCAAGGCAATGCTGTCGGTGTATAAAAGCCTCTCTGATAGTGTTTTCAAGACGTACGAGATGGTCAGTTGTTGAGCATCCTTTTTTAAAACCGCACTGATGAATGTTTAAAAGTTGATGAGATTCTAAAACAAAAGTTAGTCTGATGTTTAAAACACTTTCAAATGATTTTGCTAAACAGCTGGTGAGAGCAATGGGCCTATAACTACCAGGAGATGTCGGCTCCTTTCCGGGTTTTAAAAAAGGTATGACAACAGCTTTTTTCCACGCCTCTGGCAATTTTCCTAGGACCCATATTTTGTTAAAAAAATTTAATAGTGCCTCTATGGCAGGTTCGGATAAGTGGGCGAGCATTTTGTAGTGAATTTGGTCAGGACCAGGTGCAGTTTGTTTACCGGCAGCTAGGACATTTTTTATTTCTTGTAGTGTAATCAAGCTATTATAGGGTTCTTTTGTACCACTACTTGTAGGGAGTTTTTGTTTCTCTGCTGTGTTTTTGTGTTTTAGGAATGTTTGAGTGTAGTGTGATGAACTGGAAACTTCAGAAAAGTATTCACCTAAAATGTCGGCCTGTTCTTGTATAGTTGTCTGTACTCCGGGGGCTGTTAGAAGGGGAATGGTAAATGGAGAGTAGCTGCCATTTAGCTTTCTAACCTGTTCCCACATTTGTTTTGTTGTTGTTGAGCTATTTATAGAAGTTACATAGTTTTGCCAGGAGGCTTTTTCGGCGTGGCGGCGGATGTAGCGGGCTTTTGCTCTTGCTTTTTTAAACTTGACGAAATTGTCCTGTGTTGGGTATCTGCGAAAAATTCCCCATGCTTTGTTTTGTTCTTTTTTTGCTTGTTTACATTCTTTTGAATACCAGGTTTTGTGATTTTGTTTCACCACTCCTGAGGACTGAGGAATTGCTATATGTGCTGCAGTAAGGATACAATTTGTGTAAGCATCGTTTAGTTCATCTATATTATATTTATCTAGAGTAATTTTTTCTAGGCTGGCCTTCTCTCGGAACAGTGCCCAATCGGCTAAATGCAGCTTCCAGCGTCGCGGCTTGGATGGGATGATTTGTGGTGAAGATGTTAAGCTGATTAGTATAGGTAAGTGATCACTTCCGTGTGGATTATCTAAAACGTCCCATTTAAAATCTGTAAAAATTGATGGTGAGCTGAGGGATAAATCAATACAGCTCATTTTGCCTGAACTAGATGAACAGTAGGTTGGTTTTCCGGTGTTAAGAAGACAGATATTATTACATAGTATACAATCCTCGATGATTTCGCCTCTCGTATCTGTTTTTCTACTGCCCCAAAGGATGGAATGTGCATTAAAATCTCCTACTATTAAAAATGGCTCTGGAAGCTGCTTTAAAAGGTCTTCTAATTCATAACTACTAAATTTAAGGTGCGGCTCTAAGTATATGCAGCACACAGTTATAGTTTTAAAAGCCTGTAAGGTTACCGCTATAGCTTCAAACTTAGTTTTTAGTTTGTATTCTCGAACTGCTATTCCATTTTTTACTACTATGGCAACGCCACCTGAGAGCCTGAGAGCTTGCTCTCGGTCGCGACGGAAGACTGTATAGTTTTTGAGTATGTTCTTATGTTTGGGACCTAAATTTGTCTCTTGCAAACACAAGGCTAGTGGTGAGTGAGTGGCCAATAAGTGTTTTATGTCATTTATATTAGTTAAAAGTCCTCTGCAGTTCCATTGTAAGAAAGCCATTTTGTATTAAATGAGTAGAGCAAGTTAAGTTTTGTTTTCAGGCCCTCTGATTCGGGGCTTTTCTCGTTTTTGTCTATCCAAGGAGCTGTGCCGTCCGTCTGACGTCGACGGCACAGGACTGCCTTGGCTTGTGTTCATCGCGTCTTCTGACACGCTGGACGCCCGTGCGGACCGCACAGGTGCGTTTGTATTTCCCCTCACCGCATGGTGGGAGGCCTTGAGGCCGGCTGACCTGGGGGTCTGCGCAGCCTGTTTTTCTGGTGGTGGTGCAGCGCTGGCCGCAGCCACCAAGGGCACGGATGGCCCTGCTCCCGGTTCACTGTGTGAAACCTGGGCAGGTGCCAGAGTCTGTTGTGGCTCAGTGCCCTGTTGTGCCACAACAGAATAGGCCGGTTTTTTTGACAGAACACGATTTCGTGCTTCCCGGAAAGTTATGTTTTCTTTGACCTTGATGGTAATGATTTCCTTTTCCTGTTTCCATATTGGGCATGTGCGTGAATAGGCAGGATGACTACCCTCACAGTTGGCACACAAGTGTGTCTGAACCTCACATTTTTGGGAATCGTGTTCATGGGAAGCACATTTTGCGCATCTCGGCTGGCCACGGCAGGTCTGGGAGCCGTGACCATAGCGTTGGCACTTGAAACAGCGGCGAGGATTTGGAATATATTTCCTGAGTTGAAGTTTCACATAACCTATTTCGACTGATTCGGGGAGGATACTTTGTGCAAATGTCAAGACAAGGTGCTTGGTCGGAATCTCTTTGTCATCGCGCCTCATTTTTATTCTGTAAACATCTGTTACGTTTTGGTCTCTGAGGCCTTCTAGAAGTTCCTCTTCGGTTAAGGATCTGAGGTCATCGTCAGAGATAACTCCGCGGACAGTGTTCAGAGAACGGTGTGGACTGATGGTCACTGGGATTTCTCCAAAAGACTTTAATGTGGACAGTTTTTCATGTTGATGGTTATAGAAGATTTCCAACAGAAGGTCTCCGTTCGGAAGTTTCTTTACGTTGTAACCCTGACCTATTACTTCTGTCAGTGTCTTGGTCACTATGAAAGGTGAGATTTGTCTAGCCGTTTTCTCAGCGTTGTCACTGTGTACTACATGAAATCGTGGGAACCTGTTTGGGTTTTTCAGAAAGAATTTAGAGGTTTCGTCGGTGCGACCCCTTTTTCGGGATCGATCATGTGAGAGTAAAGAAGTCATAAAATAATGTTGACGTTCGGCCAGGGTGGCGGCCGCCCACCACCGAGCCCAACAAGGGGACGGGACGGGAGCTTCCGAGAAAGTCCAGCCCACGCCAGCCTTACACCCTGACTATAACCAAATATGGCATAACACAGGGTGGTTAGCCACACAAGGTTAACCCTTGCCGCCTGGAAAATGAAAAATCCAAGAAAAGAGGAGGAGACAGGAAAGTTGTAAGCAAGAGGACAGGAAAGCAAAAGATGGAGGGGAGGACAGGAAAAGGCGACTGCCGATTTCCCACGGTCGGGTCAGGCCGGAGGTGCCGTCTGTGGGAAGCGTGGGCCAAAGTGGTGTGTTGCCTCCGCCGAGGGGCCTTAAAGGTCCAAACACTCGGCATCGGCTCAACCACCAGGATCCCCTTTTCCCCAGACACGGCGATGCCACGCACGGCTAAGCGTGGGTGCTCGGGGTCCGTGGTGTCGCACAGTACACGCAAACATCTGCTTTAGCAGATGCCCCCTGCGGGGCATCGAGATGTGCTGTCTTTTCCATACAGACGACTACGCGTGACATTTCGCCTTCGTTTGCACGTGGGGTATATTCCACCTCCCCGAAGTCACTGTCATCATGAAACATGATGCTCATCGATGCTACCTTGCTCTATTCTGCATCTTGCGAGGCCTGGCGCAAGGAATCGTCATTCGGCTGTTCATCGCAGAACTTGTGCACGTCGCTGCTTTGCACCGGCTCAGCTTCACATGCCACGTTCCGTACTTCTTCTATCGCTTCTGACTGAGCTGTTACGTTACCAGCCGTGTTTTTGTGCTCTGCTCTCTCGGATGTCTCCAGCCTACCACTTTCGCACTCCATCCCCTTGTATTGTTCTTCCGCTGCTAGCACCTACCTTGGTTTTGGATTGGCATGCGTCAAGCAGTTGCTTCCACGCATCACCGGATAATAAACAATTGGTGCACTTAAGCTTGTTAGTAAGAGTGCACATTATTTGTGTCCCTTCCACTACTTCCTATATTGGTGATTTTTCACCAACTAAAGCTAGAGGCAGCAGTGCTAGCTTAGCACTAACTTTCTCACCGAACGCTGACACCAGCTCTATGCTGCCGTGCGGTGTTATTAGCTCCTCCCGCACACTGCTTTCGCGTATCACAGTGATATCGGTGCCGGTGTCGACAATGGCGTATATTACCCTGCCGCTGCAATCTAGTTTTACATCCCTCAGGGTAGTACGTAGAGATCAGGACTCATCTATGGCTACTCTTGCGGTTAACAGAGAAATGTGTGGCGCTGATTTAAACGGAACTCGGCGAATGTTCCAACGTGACCAAACCTCCTAAATATTTTGTCCAGATGGGATACTATCCTGCAAGAAGACTGCATCTGGGGTTCATTTGGTTGTGCCCCCTTCTACGCTGACGAGTACTACGACGGAGTCCATGATAGCCTCGTGCACGTCCTGGGCCATAACGCAGCAGTGGCCATTGGGAGAATAGGACTTGACGTTTCCCAGAAACATACGACCCGCTTCGAAAAGATACAGAAGATACTCTTGAGAAAACTGCTGGCTCTCGCTGCGGAACGACGGCTGCCAGTGATTGCGTACTCCCGCAACGTGAGTTACGAAACTACAGGCATGATTACAGAGGTGAAAGAGTTTCATCACCCTATTCACCTACAGAGCTTCAATGATGGATGGGCCGAAGTGAGGTTTTGGCTGCAAAACTTTCCCCACCTTTGCTTAGGCCTAACCCCCGCCCTGGGCTCCTCAGGTCATGTGCTTCTAGAGGCCTACCGATTTGATTACAGTCTCCTCGCAACGAAGTGGACAGTGTGCGGCGTAATTGGTTAAGTTACCGCACCGAAAACATTCACCCCGTCGGGATAATTTTTGAGCTGCCTTGGTTAATTTGCCCTGTCGTGGCTCTTCATCTAGAGGTTTAGCGTTCCCTTTTGCATTGAGCGGTTTGTTCAAGTTACCCACGATGTAAGAATAATTTAGGTGCTGACACTCGCTGCTCCCCGTAGAGAGAAGGCGCGGGCAGATTGTGTTCGCAGATGACCTTCAATCAGCGGTAGTTTTAGCCACAAGTGTACAGACGGTGCTGTAGTATGGGAGCCCAGGGGCCCACGCTGCCCGCTCGCGTTCGTTCGGAAATTTTCATGCTATGCGCGGGGTGTACTTGCTGAAACACGTGTGTGTGTGAAGGCTTCTCAGGGTTCTCAAAAAGTGTTTGGTTGTACCTGTGAGTCCAGTGAGTGCATTGTTCGGCTGATTGGTATTCTGCTGGGATTCACTCAACGTATACCACGCCGCGGCATGTGACGCCAAGAGCAATTAGTTGCGCTCAGCCTTGCTGCGCTTCAAAATGGGCAAGAAGCACTTTGTACCGAATTGCAAGTCGGGGTATCAAACTTGTACGGAGCGTGTGTCGCTTTTCAAGGCTCCACGTGAACCCGAACGTTTAGAAAAGTGGCGACGGGCGATTACGAGAGCAGATAGAATTTTGCAGCCTACCGACCACGTGTGCGCAAAGCACTTCCCGAATGAAGTGATCTCTGCAACAATTCACGTGGAATACAAGGGGAACGTCCTTCTACACGCACAAAAAAAAACTGTGCTCTCACCCGACGCTGTGCCTAGCATTTTCCCGAACTGCCCAGGATACTTGACTGTGCAGCAAAAAACGAGAAAACCTCCGCGGAAACGGCAGGCTCTGCCGCCGACTTCTCACAAGCCTAAGAAGCAAGGACAGCCAGAAGCGTCGAATGCTTCTGAAGAGCTACACCTGGCCGTTGAAAATACACCAAGTTTATTGCTGGTTGACACGAGTTCAAAACATTCTGATGCCGAATCAACAGACGCGCCTTGTAAGAGGCCACGCTTGGATTTCAACAGCGTCGCGCCCCCTCCACGTGAAGAAGAGGATACTTTTCAATACGATACTGACACATTCAGTGGCACATGCACTGCCGACGCACCTAGTCATACAGCTGAAAAGGTAATTTCCTGTTTTAAATTCAGGTGGCATTCCTCCAGCCGCCTCATCTAAGCTCACTAGGCGCAACAAATCATGATATTGTTCTACATTAAATACTGAGCGGAATTTATCCTAAATACGATACGATTCTTTCCTTTAGTATATTTATTTGATTATAATTAATTAGCCAGGATCTCACTGGACATCAAATAGCACAGTGTGCTAGTAATCGCATAAGCTTTGCTCACTATTAGGTGGCATCCGGAAAGTGAACATTTATTTAATTTCAGCGCCGTTCAGGCGTTAAAGAAGAGGCTGGTAACAGGAAAATTTTAGATTAGTAAGAAATAATAAAATAGCAAGAAACATATAACACCGACTTGTTTAAGAGAAGTAATGACATAATATAGGTGATGCAAACGAAACTTTGCCTTAGTTGGGACGGCAAAAACATTCCTGATTCTATCATATCTTTTCATTCAGCAACAAGTTTCTTCCTCATCTGAAAAAACTACGCAGTAAGAGAGAAGTCATGGACCAACGCAAGAGCAGCGACCCACCGAGTCCCTGTTTCTCCAGGACGGAGGACAGCAAATGACAATTTCCGCTCTGTCATGCTGTGCATCCAGCCTTAAACTCCCAAGTGAAGCCTGGGTAGTCCAAGTTTCTGACAGATTTGGAGTTAAATCTGTTGCTTTCAGTGAGCTAGAATTGCCGAAAGAGAGTAACCAGGCGCCTTTTCATAGAAAAGTACTAGAAGTAACCACATCACATAATGACTCCTTGTCAGTGAAATGTTTTGTTTATGGCCGTATTGTTAACGTACAGACCATAAGTTCTGGTTTGCCCATGAATTCCCTAGCTGATACAGAATGTGCAGTGCGGATCTTTCATGAAATGCATGTTTGTGCAGGTGGTCCCAGTGGTGAAATGTACAATATACGCCCTGAGAGCGCATATATTGCCAAATGTGGAACCTGGCGGCACAACAGTTGCCTACTAGTGACAGAGAGTACAAGTTGCAAGGCATGTGCTAAGTTAAAAGATGTACTTCGTATTCATGCTGCACGAAAGAAAAAGAATTCTCAACTGAAACACATTCGCATTCCGGCCAGTCCATCGAAAAAAACACGCATTGAAATGTTGCGGCGCGCCAGGATTGCTTGCTACAAGTCAAAAGTGCGGCTTCAAAAACAAAAACATAATCTTGAACAAGAATTGGCTAACTGCAAATCAAAACTACTAGAAATCGGTAATGAAACACTAACGCCTTTCCAGAGAAGCAAACCTTCCTGAAGCACAAAAGCTGGTGTTGAAAGAGTGTGTAGCTGCAGGCAAAGCTCGCTCAAAAAACGGTACAAGATACTCAGACGACTGGATCTTGCTCTGCCTTCTCCTCCATATTAGGTCACCTGCAGGATACAGATTCTTGATGGAGAGTGAAATTCTCGCTTGCTTTCAGTACGAACAATACACCGCTACATCTCATTGGTGGGCTTTAAAACAGGCTTTGATAGTAAGTTCTTCATAGCCTTAAAAAGGAAACTTGAAAAGAAAGATGACTTCAAGCGGCACGGTATTATCATCTTTGATGAGATGCAAGTCCGTAAAAGCTAGGCTGTCAACTCAAAGACAGTGACCTACGTCGGTCTGGCATCAGAGACTGAAAACAGTAGCGAGCTTGCAGACCATGCTCTTGTTTTTATGTTCTGCCCTTTTGGTGAAAGTTATGCTCAGCCTAAAGGTGTTTTTGCAGCAAAAGATGCCACGTGGGGTACTATTCTTGCACAGTTGCTCCTTCAGGCAATTTTACTTATGGAGGAAGCTGGAGCAAAAATTCATGGGTTTGTTTGTGATGGAGCTTCGACAAACAGGACTATGTGGCGAACACTGGGTATAAGTGGGTCACTAGAAGCCTGCCAGAACTCCTTCACACATCCAAGCGACCCCACACGAAAAGTTTTTGCATTTTCTGATTCTCTACACCTCTTTAAAAGCATCAGAAACCGCCTTTTGCAACAAAGGTACCTGAAAAAGGAGGGACGTTGGATAAGGTGGGAGGACTATGCAGCAGTTTATAAAGAAGACCAAGCGAATGTTGGAGCTCTGAAGGTGTGTCCAAAAATAACACATTCCCACATTTATCCAAGCAACTGTGAAAAGATGCAGGTAAAGCTTGCCACGCAAGTGTTCAGTCGCTCGATGGCAGCAGGTATTGAATTTTACAGAAACCGTGGTGTGCGCAGTCTGGGAGACACTGAAGCCACGCAAGAATTCACTTTGTTTCTTAATAATCTTTTCGATGCCTTGAACCGGCGGTTTCCTCATGAAGGTGTCACAAAGCAGGGCTCTGACCTAGGCATTCTGTCACGTGGGGTAGAATGGTTGGATAACTGGGAAAAAGAGCTGCAGAGTGGAAATATCACGAAAGATATGTTCCTGACAAAAAGCACCTCTGAAGGGCTCCGAGTTACATTGAGATCAACTAAAGAGCTTTGTGAGGTTCTTTTGCATCAGTACGAGTTCAGATACGTTCTTACAAATAAAATTAACCAAGATCCGATCGAAAGATTCTTTGACAAGATAAGACTTGCTGGAAGCCAGAATGACCATCCTTCAATGCCAACATTCTTGCAACTGTACAATATAACGTCCATTTACAGCCTTCTGAGGCCTCCCGAGTTTGGGAATTGCTGCGTGGTCGATGACAAGCCATTACTAGACGCATCAGACTTCAGAGCCCTGATCGAACTAGGCAGTGCAAGCAACTCTTCGCCTAGCTTCATTGATCAGCTAAAAAAAAGCTTGATAAACTGATTCTTGTTGAGGACTGGGAATGTGAGGATGTTATCACAGTAAACGGAAAGGATACAGCGCAAGTCGTTGACTGCATTCTTTACTATGTGGTTGGATTCTTGAGCAGAAAGTTGATGAAAGCCACAACGTGCGATTGTTGCCGGTCTGATTTTACCATTCCGGAAAACAGCTCTGCTGAATCATCCCTGACCAACACAAAGAACAGGGGTGGACTGTTGCACCCCAATGTGAATCTCTTTGAGCTGTTGAGAGCAGCTGAGGAGCACTTTGCAAAAAATGCCGACAGTCAGTCTGTATACTGGGAAACAGTGGAGCATGTGCTTGACACAAAGACCTTGATTTTTCCATGTGCTCAGCACATAGAGGAGGTCATTGCACAAATTCTGCACTATTTCTTAACCATGAGAATGAGGCAGCACTGCAAAGCTGCAACCACGAACTTGAAAAAACAAGCTCAAGAAAAAAAAAAGCTTGCAAAACTTTGTTCATCCTGAATCCTGTTGCCAAGTTTACAGAATGTACTAATTTTTGTTAGATTTTTTGTGAATGTATGTTTTAGACAGTTTTTGCCATGTAATGTATAGTTTTGTGACAGAATAAAGTACATGTTCAGCCCCCATTTCAGCATACCATTCCTAATATTCCACATAAATGTAAGAGCACTGTACTCACCACCAGACCTACTTCAGGTCGGACATTTTTTTTTTTTTCTGACATAAGAGCGCGCATTGTTCACTTGAAATGACAGAGTAGGATAGAAAAATTATGCCCATTCATGGGCAACTAGCACAAGATATACTGCTTTGAGAGTTGCGGTGGATTTAACCGTATGACATGCCCTTCATCAAGCTGTACTGCGCACGGCTTGCTGTACTGGCACAAAGTATGACCGCCATCGCCTTAACACTGAGCAGAAGTCTGCGTAGGGGTCGCGTGTCGAGAAAGTTTGTAACCAAGTACATGTGTAAGCTAGAGGTGCAATGGTTCAAGGTGCTTTGAGGACATTTATTTTTTAAAGAGGCAGATGAGCAGCGGCGGCAGCCGTACCGCCAGCGCACAGCGAGAGATCCCTGGGTTGACGACCGAAGCTCGGAACGGCATTTTGGCTAGCTGTCCTTAGGCTATTTCCCCGAAAATCCTCCTACAATTTATTTATTTTTGCTTTAATAAGCTAACATTGGCGGGCGCAACCAGAAAATACGATTGATATACTGGCTTCAACGTATGCTAGCTATCAGAGCTATTACAAAAACGCCGTCGAGAAATCAGTTGCACATTCATTTAGATAATCAGTCGTGTTACTGCAGAATCCCGGTGTATTAATGCCTGTGCATACTCTTATATATACCCCGATATCGAGCGCGACAAACGAGCAACGCTGAGCATCAATAGCCTACGCAGCGCGAATCCGAGAGCCTCCACCTACTAGCGCCACCTGTCGCTGGGAAACGGAAACAGCGCCGGCACCGAACACAACCAGGACGGCACGCCGGCTGCAGTGTCATCACCTAAATTATTCTCATACCGTGAAGTTAGCTTTAGCCGTGCCCTTTGGTTCAACTGGTCTAAGAGTGCTACCCTTCCTTCGTGCGCTACCCTCTCCTGCAGCCTCTTCCAAGGTTGCAAAAGGCGAGCTAGCTCGCCAGCCTTAAACCATTTTTCGCCTTCTCGAAGCTTTACGTACTTATTGGCTTCATTTAAGCCAGCCTTTAGTTGGTGTAAGGCCGCAGTGAAAAGCGACTCGCACGTGGAGTCGAGCTGGCGGTCGAACCCCCACGCGCCGAGGCCAAGGAGCGAGCGCTGTTGTTTTTTTTCTTTTCTCCCCTTTTCTTGGGCGCGGGCGCATGGGAGGCCTGGTTTGTTTCGTCCTTCGCCCTGAGGCGTCGCCAAGAAGCGAACGACAGACGCATCCAATTATCAGCCGGGGACAACAGTGGCACGCTTCTGCGAACCACTTTACGGCCAGCTCGTCCAGCAATCTCAGCGATCTCCCGCCGTGGCGCCAAGCATGGGTGCAAGGAGACGCCGTTAATGAAGCTTTTTGCACTGCCACAAGCGCTCACTAAATGTCCTGCAGAAGGCGACAATGGGCGCGACCCTCGGCCCTCCCAAGTAGGCAATTAGCCCAGCGGCCTACCGCTGTGTCGCGAGACATTGGGTCCGAGCGACGGCGACTGTACACTGCTCTGGGACAGTGCCCCCCCCCCCCCCCCTTTTCCTTGAACGCGACGGCTGGATGGCCTGGTCTCCGGATCCCCCGCGGCGCTTCTTTCACAAAGGCGGCAGCTGCAAGGTCGCGTCGCAAACACGCCGGAGAGAGGAAGGAAAGACAGGCGCCGTGTGAGAGGGTTTGTGGACCAGCGAGTGGAAAGAGTGTGTGTTTTGAATGTTGTATTTTTTATTTGATGTAATTAAGGACCTGGGTCCGAGATTATTCCCAACCTATGGGGGTTGTGGCATGTTTTTAAATAATTTGATTGGCTGCTTCATTTTCGGGGCGGATCACCTAAGGTGACCACCCTTGGGCCTTTGTTGATGTCTGGTATCAAAAAGCAGTCCTCGGACCATGTTCGACAGTCAAGATTGAGGCTCCGTGCTTAGCACGTATTTACAGTCCCTAGGCTTTAACCGAAATGCTCGGTAGAAAAGTAAGGGCTTGTAGAGTGACTTCTCTGTGTGAGAGTCTATTTTGTTTTAAGTTGCAGTTGTCTGTGTGACTCTTGTTACTGTAACTTAGTTTGCCTATGTATACTATTTTGCTTCTGTAAATATATATCTCCTCCTGACCATCATCAGATCATCGTCTACTGTTTCCTCACTGCCTGCCGAAGACAGCTATTCATTACTGTTGGTCAGCAACGAGAAGCTCCATAATTTTCTCAAAATATTTCACGCCACGTGCGTGTACGTAAATGTTAGCGTAACTGCACAAACGCGTCGTGAACGCCTTCCAAGTCTCGCCTGTGCGTTTGGTAGCTGACTGGAATTGTCTTAGATATTCGGCTGCAGACAGCCTTAGCTCTTACCAGACGAATTATAGAATGTCGATGAACTTTAATACGTTCAAAGAAATGCTGAACACTATCCTGTCCACGATAACATTGCGGGCTGCTTGCCCGAGCCCACAATATGTCCCAAATAGTGGATTGAAGCCAGAGCTAACTTACACTTCTCTATGTTAGCGCGCAATCCTGCATTCTTTAAAGTAGTGAAAACCTCGTGCAGATGTTCCAAATGTCGCTCTAGAGATTGACTGAAGACGGCTATATCATCTAAATAAGCGCATGCGTTCTCTTCATGCAGAGCCAACATGTTGCTCATATCCCTCTGAAAGAGAGTGAACTGCACATTCGATTGTCTTTTGAGACACGAAAGACTTCATCTTCGTCTTCAAATATAGTTGTTGCAGCAGCGAACAATGCACGACCGATGAGTGTCGTGAGACATCGTTCGAACAGCATCATGGCAATGAACGGCGCCATTCTTTGCCAATTAAGACTTCTTTACTTCCCCCTTCAGTGGCATCGGGTGTCACACTATATTACGCATACAGAGCTAAAGAGATTGCCGTGGACCACTTTACACAGCGGACAAGTACGAGTACCGGTCCCCACTCGTCGGCATGGAACGAAACCACAAAACTGCAAGACAAAAAAAGCAGGAACCAGCAGCAGTGCGCCCGCGGTAATTACGAGAAGATCCGAAGGCAATGGGTTGGTTGTGACACTGACAAGGAAATTGCTTTTTCGCTTTGCGTTTTGAAAAATCTCACCCGGCTCTGACAGACAAGACTCACTAAACGAGAGAAAACCAGCTTTTCAAAAGAACCACCTCACTCGCTTTCCAAAAGAATGGCACACTCTGCTCAAAAGACAGCAGAGGGCAAGGACATCATTGCGAATCTTGCGAGAAAGGGCGGAAGTTGCTTTCTTGCATTGCTAATAGATGGCACGGAAGTCGCACCCGCCTGTGACGGAAAGTTTCACTGAGCGAGAGAACCAGCAACCAGCTCTCTGAAAGATCTGACGGCTCCGACCACTCCGGCCGCTCCAGATCCAACGGCTCCGGCGGATCCGGCGCCGACTTTGCAGAGCCAAATGGCTCACCCGCTCCTTGAAAAGAGCGGCTCCGAAGATCCAGCTCGCTCAGGAGCAACCCATCCCTACCTTGTTGTACGTAAAATTAAAATAAGGGCGTAGAAGAAAAGAAGCAGCAAGTTACATCACTTGAGCTTATTTTTTTTTTCTTGAGACTTGTGTTAATCTGCTCTCGCGTGGTTGTCGCGCTAGGCGCACTTTCGATCAACGGCACGCCTGATTAGTAAAATATCTTATTTAGCGTGCATTGGAAGATTGCAAATCATTACCCAGTGCTAAGGCAGATGAAATATATCGCCCACGGTGTGTTAAATTTGCCTGTAGACGGACTGCGCATCGCCTTTTCACATAAAATATGTGCAAGAGTGTTCCTGATTTCCTTGTTGCGCCAATTCATCTCAGCTTTTAAGGTTTCATGCATACAAGCTGTTAACAGATTTCTGTTAACAGATTTCGCCCATATGTATATGTCATATGGGCAAAATCAACCAATGAACTATATGTCAACAAATGAACTCATCCAGACGAGCCGTCGCCCCAGTTTTGTTGCGTGAATTTAGTCATTTATATGTCAGCAAGAGCAGCAAGTCATGCTCTCAGCTCCCGCAACCTCGAGTACGTATACATTTTAATCTGGCTGGATTTAGCAAATTAACGCGGGAGCGTGGTATCGACGAGAAGCCAGAACGCTACCTTGCTGCGCGCGCGTAATCCCATTTAGAACACCGGTAAAAATACCGAAACGCTAGGACAGCTATCGGCAGTCACGCGCTGCCATGTCGCGAGTTTAGCACACTTCATTTAGCTGCGCTTAACATCGCGACTTCTACCACAGACATCATGCTGCCCCGATTTCTTTTCTTAATTGGGATAGTTGAATTTCCCAGGAGCTCTATGGCCATTTTCTTTATTTCAGGTTCTTGCAAGAACCTGAAAATAATAAAATGGCCATAAGATATAAACATGACATAAGAAACTTAATTTAACAAAGCAGAGGCAAGTTTAGGATGTGTGTTCTCCTTTATGACATAGGTTTCTGACTTCCATTTTAAAAAGTTCATACTTGGCATGTGCAAGCAGAATCGGATCGCCAAGTGCAAAACGTATAGAGGTCCAAAACTGCTCGTTTTCCTGAACAAAACTTTTCATGAGCAAATAAGGGCTGCCTTTCCATTCGTCAATTCAGCAGTGTGATGACTCTTTCCGCATCGCACCGATAGCCAAATCATGAAAGCAAAAAAAAAAAAAACAAAAAAAAATCCTACTCTCTCACAGTTTTCCAGCCGCGTCAGCGGGCGCCAATGCTGAATAGTTTTACTTTCACCTGTGCCTTCATCTGCCCGGCCACCCATCTGCCCCACAGAACAAAAACGTAAACAGAACAGAAGAGCAATATGATGTATTGGACCTCTTACCTCGAGTTTTCTTCTTTTTGCGAAAGCAGCTCTTGGCGGCGGAGAGGTGCGAAGACAGAAGGCACAGCACCGGTTTTCAATCGCGTAGATTTGATCGGTATCCCAAAAGATCGCATCAACGACAAGCTTTGGTGATAGTCACTGTCGCGAAAATGATCTGAGCAGATCACCGACGATTTTGTTGGCTTGAAATCCTTCCTCTTGACCGCGGCAACCCAAAGCGTCGATAGCTTGAGCTCCTTGGGGAATTTATGAAACGCGACATCCTCTCTGCCGCCAGTGTTCGTGCAGCCATAGGCTGCGCAGAACCACGACATGGTCGTTCTTTTCGTGAAGAACGGTGCGGGATGCACTGAAAAAGCTTGCGGTAAGCGCGACACAAGAAAAAGGTTGCACTGCGTAGCCTGCAAGCGACAGGTGATGCACGGCCTGCTGGGGCAATAAGAAGCGGAAGAGAGGTAGATGCCGTCCTTGACGTCACTACCGCCTGTCGTACTCCTGTCGTCTGCTACTGACATCCCACCTCCAGCGCTGTGCACTGCGGAGAAGCCTGAACGGGGTAGCAACTTTAATCGATGATTACGTCACTATTTCAAAAGCTAAAGCCAAAATATTTCGTATACTTAACATACAAACCCTGCAGATTCGACCCTCTGAAGCGCATCAAATTCTAAAACCGGTGCAGCTTCCCTTTAAGGGCGGACATGGGTCTTGAGCAAAATGTTCTTAATATTTGTCCTGTCAGTATGAAATTTGCAGGGTTTATGTAAATTCTTGTGCTGGTTTCAAATATGTTGTTAGTTTTCTTCTACAAAAATTTGCTGAGTAGTTACAGCAACTTTGCTTTTCCAGACTTGCGGGAAGCTTGTAAAAATATCTACTGAAGGGAAATTGCTAAAATGCACATGGATCTGTTCCTGAATGTCTAAGGAACACAATAAAACAAGTTTTGTGCTCCTGCCTTACTACAAGCCAACGTTATGGAAGTTTTAAGTTTCAGCTCCTTAAGTGCAACCACCCCCTTTCTACATCTTCTTATGTTTAAAAATGTTTCATGCAGTTGAGACCTTGTATAATAGCTTTATTGTGTTCCTTTAACACTCACGAGCCAGTAAAAAACAATCATTACAATCTAACGAGTAGGAGAGCCACAATGCCACCCGCAAAATAGAAGGGTAGGCAAAATTTTCATTTTGAGAAAAATGGAAAAAACGAATTGCAATGTCAAACACTAATTTAATCAAACAAAAACTGTAGAAATGCAGGCCACTGTGGCCTAGAAGGCTCCTGGACAGTAATCTGCATTGGGTTTGCCCTTCTGCTTTCGTTTTGCTGCAGTCTGAAAAGCTGCAGAGGAAGCACGCTTCCTCTCTGCTCTCAGACATTCACTGGTGCAATGCACACGTTTACAATTTAAAATGGCTATAAACCTCCAGGAATGTAGTCTCTTTGCTTTCCAACGTCCAAGTGTCGCCTCTTTCATTTTGATTTGCAGTTGCAGCACATTCAGTTGTCACTTTTTCGTTTTTTTTTTTTTGTTTTTTTTTACGTACGTCGTTTTGCTACGTCCTCGCATCAAGACCGCGGTGAGGAACGTTTATTGCGGAAAAGAAATGTAATTTGGAGCTGTTTGCTGCTTCCCAGTGCTCTGCATTGCACTGGAAGCAAGTGAATTCCCTAGGACTATGAACGAGGTCCGATCGGCGCAAACGCGCGGCGAGCTCTACGAAGACGACGTGTCCCGCAGTTTACGCATTGGAGAATAAGTTTGACGGTGATTCCTTATCCCCGTTCACTTTTTTAAATGCCAATATCGCCGCCGTATGTTTTACGCTTCGCCAATCTCGGCAAACTGTTTAGATCTGACGATCGTGAACTCCGCATCGCCAAGCGGACTGTCCGCCGCGCTGCCGTCATCGTTACGAACACAATCCGTCTACCGCTTCGTTGCTGGAGTTGGCGCGAGTTCAAGCTTTTCCTGTTTTGAGCTTATCTTTCTGCTCATCTGCGGCCTGCGTTATCACTGTCGCGGCGGGTGCGACCGCTGGCAGTAGCAGTCCCCCGTGCTGGGGAACACGCTAGGCCTACTTCAGGCTCGTACACACGCTCGTTCGGCGCACGATTTTCGTCGGCCTGAGCGCGCACAGCCGGGGCAGGGCATCACTTGAGATGATTATTAAACTATTTTTTTCACTTTTTTCACAAATTCTTGCCATGAACGCACCTCGCGGTTCGGAACCAAGCGCGGCCGGCGTCACGTCTCCGCCGTCTCCCCGCGCCGAGCAGACGCCGTCAGCCAGCTCCACCAATGCGGGGACGCCTTATCGTCATGTGCACCCCGAAAGCCAATGGGATTGCAAATGCCACGTTTTCTTTTTTGCTATTTTTTATGCGACCAATGGGCGAATGTAAACAGCAGAGGCGGCAATTTGAAGACGAAAGGCGGCTCTTTCGAATGAGACCAAGATGGCTACGGTGCCGCGCACAAAATGGGAGCTACGCCTCGCGGAAAATGGTTGTTTCGGGGGTCGTTTTCGGCCCAAATTTGGGCGACATCGATTATATAAATTGGCATTGTGACTAAAATACCGACCCTAGAGATGAAAAACTTAGCAGATAGGTAGATAAAGAGCTACTGATTTCGCAAATCACATTTTCTAAAAAGTGATTTTTTCGCGATTTTTTGGTCCGAAAGACCCGTGTCCCCCCAAGTGGAAAAGGGTGGTTCTTAAACGCCCATGAACATACATGTTAAACATTAAAGGGAAGAACTGGAGCAACAAAGTAATCATGTAACAGTTGAATGACATGTTTGTTGTTTCTTTTCTTTGTATTGTCTTGGAACTGGTGGCTCTATAAGCCAGTTCAAGTCTATAAACAGCGTTAACACTTTCAGGGGTGGAAGCAGGCTCAAGCATTTTGGAGCAGCTTTGGGAGCAGTAGTAAAGCCATTTTGGAGCAGCTTTGCAGCAACGAAACAAGAGTTTTGGAGCATTTGAATTAAGTTTTGGAGCACGCTTCCAAGATGAAACACCTTTGATAAATGCACTTTTCTTTTTCTGAAATACAAAATTTCCAATCAGACTCCGGTTTTATGCAAGTTCAATGCCTTTCCAACTTTGCACTCATCTCTGACATGACAAACGGCTAAAGCATGTGAAGATATATAGCACAGGCCGACCTTAGCATAAACTTGGAACAGACTAGCAGAAAACGTAGTGCTTGCTGGTACGCTTCATAACTGAACATCTAGTCTGACCTACCTATTTTGACTTGATAGTTTCAAATATTTCTTTCTTTAGACCACAATAATGCGCCTTGACAAGCTTGGCGCTAGTGCCACTCCTGTGCTTTTTGCCTACCATGGGATTGCAGACGACTGCAGCACGACCTCGATCGTCTTGTCCGTTTGTAAATATGGCAGAGGTCTACAGGGGTGAAAGCAGACTCGAGCATTTTGAAATTTTGGGATATAGACAGATGGCATTGAAGGGTAGCTTTTCCATCCTACAGCTTTTTTACTTACTACCTCCTGCATGTAGTTCATCATTCTTTGCTTCAGCAATGCTGGGACTTATTGTTAATATTTTGGCAATATACCTCGTATGCCTTTCTAACACTCTTGAGAAGCTTTCTATTGATTGACAGCTTTAGCATACCAACCCATAATGCTTGAAATATTGTTTTGTCTGCCGTAGGCCTGGCAAGCTTGTCACTGACAAAGAGGCTCGATGGTGAAGTACCTGCTTGTTTTCACAGCAAAACTATTAGAATAACTCATGCAGCTTTTGCAGTTGGACAAGTTTCTTTCCTATTACAGCAGTTAGCGCTACCTGCTTCGCTTGCTGACCTCGCTTCTCTCTACCAGCGCTTCAAAAGGCTGAAACGAGGTGCTACGTTACATGCACAGTGCATTTTTTTTAGCAATTATCTCCAATCGTCGGTGGCTCATATTAAATTTACTTGCGAATAAATATTTATTATGCTCCATACTTCCTTCCCTTACAAAACTTTCATTTGTATTAAGCCCAGTGAAAGATGCCTTATATCTTTGCCCCTGGTGCTGTGACATTGTTCCTGTGTTCTGCTAAATTTGATGACAGAACATCAAAACAGCCAGTTTGCAGCAGTTTTGGAGCAATATTGCATTTTGGAGCAGGATGAAGCAGGGAAAGCAGTTTGGAGCAGAATGGAGCAATTGGAGCAGCCCTTCCACCCCTGCACTTTGTTTGCATCAGGCTTCCTTGCCCCTATCACTACTGCACTGTATTAATCTGTTTCAAGCAATAATTAAAAAAAAAAGAGAGAAATGTAACTCAACATTTTATGTGATCTTTAAAAACAAAGGTAGAACAAGAGAAAGAAGATGTCTACGGCAAGAAAGAACACTGAGCAAAGGTTGTAAGGAGCCTGAGTTCACAAGTCGAGCCAACATTTCGACAAGGGGACTTGTTTTTGTCTGGGCAGCACGACCATCGTGCTGAGAAAAATCTGTCAATGCCTGTCCAAAACCATAGTAAGCACAAAGCAAATAACAAATCCGGCACAATCAAAATGTCAGAACCTACAGTTTAGGCAACCAGACACAAGATGAGCATAAAAAGAAAATGTTCATGCGATGAAAAACGTAAATCCAGACGCAGAGAAATTTACCTTTGTTTGTAATATCAACAGGATCGCAATCCTAGGTTGGATGGACCCAGCAGTAAAAAGACACAGCCAAAAACATGCATGCTTTTAAAGTGATCTGAGTACCCGTGTTCACAAAATACTGCTGTTATCTTGATCACCAACTATAAATTTGAGCTAGCACGGGTGTACATGAACACACATAAACACACATACAAGAATACGGGAACTAGCCCAAGCTGAAATGCGTAGAACGGAGCACAGACGTGGGCAAATTACTGCTTAAATTCAAGCATTTCAATTAAAAAAAAAAAAGACCCAATCTGCCTCCTACTGAAGCTAAAGTCACAACCATTCCACGCACAGTAGCGTTTTTTCTTAATACAAAACGACTGGGTCTATACTCATGCTGCGGCCTTTCTGCACCACGCCTTCTCACAACAAATCACCGAGACTTCAACCCACAGGAGCCGTGACCCCTCTACGGCAGCTGAAATAAAGCGCCTACAACACTATTTAGAGGCTGTAAACACAAACTGCAGCAGTACGATACAATACCTCGTTTCTCTAAATTGTCTTACTTCGCAATGTGCACAAGTACTTTAAATTCAGGTTGTAAACATTGCTTACCTCCAAAGACAACTGCGTAGTCATGCAGACAACTGTTTGCCTTTATCCAGGTTCAGCAAAAGTACTGCTGCATATTTGGCAAGTCCAACTTGTAGTCACATTAAATAGAGCTGTCCAGGCCTCCTCCTTCCGATCCTTTCAAACTGAACACAGAACACCAATCCTTTAGACAGAGCACAGCACAATGAAGCACACACACTGAAAAGTTAGCAAGACTCGAAATAGCCCTTTACATGGAATATTGCATTTCGACAGCACTACACGAGTGAACGTCCCACTACAGTTGTATTCGCACGCTGAACGCAGCACACTTCATGACGGTTCACTATTGAAGAAGCGCTTCGTACAAACATTGAACTTCGCCGACGTCCGGCATGTCGAGCAAGACGAGGCAATGACTAAAGTGACGGGGCCCAGTGCTTTAACAACGGCGTTGAAGAAATAAAAAACACAAAGTGCATTTAGTTTCGGTTCCGATTTTACTGGGATAAAACACATTCAGACATTTTGCTTTACATTTTACTTTTACACTTGGGTACGATGTCGCATCAATGCATATAAAAACCACACTGATTACAACCTACGTTGACCAGAATCGTCAGTGAACGGCGCTTTTTGCAGTACGCCGCAGTAGCAGTGGTGCCTCTTCACAAATGGCCCCGTCACATCTTGTGGATGTTTCACTGCAGGGACAATTCTGTTATGACCGTGTGGTGATCGAAGCTTCCTCAAAACGCAACGGTTCAGCGTAAGTGCAAACGAATAGGTTAACGACCTGTTGTTTTCACTGTTGGTGAAACTTAGGCGAAAATGGCCCCATCTCAATGTTGCAGTGCATATTTGCATGGTGACATGTCTATTTGTTTTGTTTGTTTGTATTTTTTTTATGCCCGCAAACCCTTTTCCATTAAATTTGCACTGTTTTAACAGATCTACAGCTGATGAAAGGAATCCCTGCCTCGAGTGACGTACCTAAAGGAAAATGTTGTGATATCTGTCAGATTTTGTAATACTGCTTCAACCTGTAGGACGTAATGGCACAGAAGAGCGTACCACGTTTGCGTAATCTGCCTGTAGTACAGCCTGAAATCACAGTTACTGGATCAACAGAACATACCTGTAAAATGTTTTTCAGTCCGTCCGACGCGCTTAAAGCCAACTTTTTTGCCCACAACCTGTGCCACAGTTTTCTTGTTTATGGCTCTCACAACATAAATTGAAAAAGAAAAGTTAAGGGGGGCTGCACCGAAATGAGTCATTGCGAACTAAATAAATTAAAAATAAAAGAACCGAGGGCCTGAAACGAGCGAAAAATTATAAAGAAACATTAGGCACGGTAGACATATATTATGGTGAGGCTCCCCAAAAATATATAAAATATGCCTCTGCCAGTTAAATAACCCATCCTATGCGCAGCGTTGGTTGCGCTTCAGACCGAGAAGCACTACCAAAAAAAAAAAAAAAATAAGGCTCGCGCCGAGAGCGTTAAGTCATAGAGAAAAGGTGTTAGGCTGCAGGAATCCGACAGTCTCGCCGGCAACAAAACAGATGACAGTCACGTGAAGCCGATCGACCCAGCTTTTGCTTTTTTTTTTTCGCCATGGATTTCGGTTTGAGCTAAGCAGTTTAATGTCGGCCTAAATACGCCTGTACTAAAGCTTTAATATCACGCTCATGCGTTTATTTATACCTGTTCTACGCTTTTTAAAGCAGGCGCCCATACCGACTGTTTTTACGAAGCATTGACGAGTCCCGCACATAGTCCAAACAAATGTTCGTTACCGCTGCCGGGTTTGAGAAACGAATGGAAACCTCGATAACTAAACGATGAATGGTTAAGAGAGGCTGCGCAAAATTCGCTATAGGTTATCTCAGTGAACGAATTAAGTGACAGCGTTGGTTCAAATTCCTTTTACGGTAGAGGCTCTTGAGGGGTGAATTGAACAATGACTGTGGTCAACGGAAGAAACAATCACCGCGCACATCCAGCACCATAATGAACAAAGAACGAAATCTTGCTCACCTGCTGGCAAAAACGATGTCTTCTTTTTCACAACCTGCGTTGGTTAATTCAGTTAGATCAGCATCACAATCACCGCACCACGTGGCACCACCACAGCGACCACAGTTGCATAGCCCTAATTTAATTTTCAAAACCCGGAACGGGAAGTAACACCGTAACACCAGGAGGCGCCTTCGCCAAATGCAGCCGGCACAGCGCGCTATCGCGCTATTGGCTGCACAGTGCTATGACGCACTTCCGGCGCAATTCTGTTTCCGCTTTTAAAGGCGCCCTCCTTAGGGGTCAAGAACATTTCAAATATGAAATTTAAAACTAAGACTTGAGGAGATGTAAAAACAAGTGCTGTCAATGGCGCGGCCGATATATGACAACAGCTGACCAGCTGACAACTGGGTTAAGCAAAATGGCGCCGGCCAACTCGCTGGATAATGCGCTGGTGGGTTCCATCATAATAATGGCAGACCTCCGCTGCGTTAACCGTGTAGGCCCGTGATTGTGCTGCGCCGTGCGTGTCTTAGCTGTTCTTCCAACGCTAACCATTCTCAACCAGGCTGTCGTCGATCGCTCGCGCCCGTGTGATCAGTGTATGATTGTGCTGCGGCGAGCGTGTCTTAGCTGTTGTTCTAACGCTGACCACTCTCAACCAGGCTGTCGATCGCTCGCGCCTGTGCGCCGCGTTTGCTCTTTTACGATCAGTGTAAGCCTGTGATTGTGCTGCGTCGTGCGTGTTAGCTGATGTTCTACCAGCGCTGACCACTCTCAGCCAGGCTGCCGATCGCCCGCGCCTGTGTGTCGTTTGGTCAGTAGTGCCAGATTGTTTTTAGGTTGCGATTTACAAGATGCTAGCATGCTTCTTGCCGATAATGGGCGCATCATTATATTGCTTATCATGACTACGTACGACTGCGCTAGCGTATTGGCCACGGCTGTTGTAGCTGCTTACAGTCACTATAAGGTATTACGCCCGAGGTAACATCGCGGCTAACTGTGGTCATGGGTCATAGGCAGCGAGGCCCGTAATAATACATACAACATACTCCAGCAAAGGGCAGCACAAAGCAAGGGAACCAGGTGCCCGCCCCTTCTTTGCCTATTTTTGAGTGTGCCCGTCGAACATCAGTAGTAGCTAAAAACTTCTAACAAGCTTGACATAAGTTCGATACAGCTGCTGTTTGAAGCAACATATATCATCCTGAAAGTCAGTGAAATTGCAGCAGTTAAATCAAAAAGAGAATAATAAGCAAGAATATATGTTTTGTATTTGTACTGAAGATGAATTGATGTAAATGATTATATGTATCTGAACTGGCAGTATTCAGTGTCGATCACACTTGTCTAGAGCACTCGAGGAGAGTTCTCTGCAGAGCAAATTAAGTGAACTATTATAGAGGATTTTTTCCATTTTGCAAGGAGCTTGTATCTGTGCTGTTCACAAGTATTTTCGGCTGCCTGCGAGTGCAAGTATTATCAGGGAAAGCCAGTAGCTCCTTTAGAATTTCAGGTTATTCCTTCCGCACCACACTGTGCGATAGCTCGACAAGTGTGATCGACTCTGCACATCTGGTGCTACTGACACAATGCAACAGACAGTGCAGTTAAATTGAATTCAATACCTTGCATGCTTGATCATGCTCCCAGCACTGAACTGGTGTGAAAGAAATGATTTACTGATAAACATATGGATGTTAACTTTAAATAACTTACAGAATTGCATCATTAGCATCTGTTTGGCAGCCATTGTAAGAGACTGAAGGTGCACATTTTAGAATAATGAACAAATTAACCTTTCTCTCTGTTTCTTTAGTGTGTGTCTTCCAAGCATGTGGTTATGCAAAAGGCACAGCATATAGGACATGCAGAAACATATATGTAATGGTACAAACAACTAAATAGCTTCTTCATGTCAGAAAAGTGCTAGCGAGACTGACAGATGACATAGCACATGTCTGGTTTATGTCAGCGCATCATCCATCAGTCAAAGACAGACAATAGGATGCTTTTTTTAGAGCGATGTCGCCACAGAGGTTCATACGCCAGCATAGAGGTTGAGGTAGATTGGCTATCTGAAAGGAAGTGTGACATGGTTTTGATATATTTTCCTGCCTATTGAGATTCACGTGGTTCTACTATTTAGCAGACACTATAATCAATGCCTCCGCAGTGGTGCAGTGGTAAGACGCTGGACTACTTGTGCTGGAGTTCCCGGGTTCGATCCCGACCACCGGCGACTGCGTCTCAGTGGAGGAGAAATGAAGTGGCGCCCATATATTGTGCGATGTCAGTGTACATTAAAGCTGGTCGAAATTACGCCGGAGCCCTCCACTATGGCACCCCTTTCTCTCTTTCCACTTTCACCCTCTCCCTTCCCTTAAGGCAAAAGAGGGGGAAGGGGGGTTCAGGCTTAGACCATCGTGAGACAGGTTAGTTTTACCCTACTAATGACTGGTCGTTGCGATAGTAATTCTGCTCAGTACGAGAGGAACCGCAGATTCGTACACTTGGTTCACGTGCTCGGGTCGAGAGACCAGTGGTGTGAAGCTACCATCCGTGGGATTACGACTGAACGCCTCCAAGTCAGAATCCCATCTAAGCATTGCAACGATATGTGTGCGCTTGCGGCGAAAGCGAGTGAGATTAATGCTGGGTTGGGCGCTACGGGCCATCGCACTTCCCGGCTCGATGTGTGACAACGCAACAAGTGTGACAGATACTGGGCCTTTCCTTTCCTGTGAACCAATTATTATTGTTATTATTACATGTAAGGACTGGGCTTGTTTGTGTATACTGTCCAGACCCTTTATCACCACCAGAGCTATCTGATGCACAGAAAATGCCTAGCATGCAGGAACACAACCTTATTCGTGCAAACAATTTGCAATCTGCGATGGGCAGCAACAACTGTTGCATTCAATCTAAGCAGTAAAGGAATCGGTTCAACTGAAACAGCACAAAAGTTTCTGTCACAAGCTGCCTCGCATATAGAGCGAAACTTACGGGATCTCCTCGCTCCTCCGAGCATGCTTCGACATGATGTTCGGGGCAGTGACCGTGTGTCCTTGACGCGGCCACAGCACAACCAGCCGAGAGTATAAAAAGGAATACCGCAGCACACCTGCAGCACTGCGTTCTGCGAAGATTCAGTCTTCCGGGCCGCTATGGGAAAGTGTCTTCTGTTTAATCGAGCTCGCGATCAACTCATCGTTCTCCTCATCTGTACGACCGCTGCTACCGGTCAACTCGGCGACTTTGACGCCTCATCTAACAAAAAAGCCATGAGGATTCCTTTTTGCCACAGACTGTCGGCTAATAGAATATTGTTTTTTGCCTTTGTTTAATTAACCTTGATCTGTCTTGGTAGTTTTCTTGCTGCATTTTCTGTGTAACTCATGCCCTTACTATATATGAATACTTGCCTTGTTATCTTTATAGTCTTCTTATCGCAGTGTTTTGTTGATTGTCAAGAGTTGTCTTTTATCACTATCTTGTCGTGGCATTTTATTAATTTTTTTATTGTACTCTATTATTATGCAGTGTAATTTGGACCACTATCTATAAACATTCAATTGTTTGTAAAAGAAATTGACTTCCTTGAACTTATTCCTCAATCACACACTGACACACATACTTCAGGGTTGACCGGCCTAAATTTTAACTGTGTTCTCAAACTTCACAGGGGTGACGGGTAACCGTAAAGGGGATCCCACGCATGTGTTGACCGTAAAGGCGGGGGTTTGTGACAGTTTCAGTGCGAGTATATTGCACATGGGAAGGTTTGACACCTAGTGCTGCCAGTGCCAGGTAACAAGCAGTTTCCAGTAAGTACAAGCATACCGTTGCACTGTCGCCTAGTTTCCTTGAGGCAAAATTCTAAGGAAAAAGTAGGTCCCTCGCCACACTTCCAGCTTACGAAAATACCTAGGGCAGGCTGCCCGAGCACCATCACAAAGTCGAATTATCAAAATTAACTTGGTCTTGGCTTCAAAAAATTGGCAGTAGTAATGATCAAAAACGGCTCAAAGCTCGCAGTGCTTAGTCAAACACCATTTGACAATGCTAGCACCCTTTAAGAATTGGAAATCAGCAGTGCAGAATATAGACACAGAAATGGTGCTGTCACAAACATGCATGCAAATGCCAAAAGAGGGCTGCCCTAGCAAAAAAGACCAATAGGGTGCGTTATTGGTTTTATAAGAATCGGTATTGGTTCTGTAGGTATTCTATGTGTTTTATCTGCATTTCTATGAGACTTATTCAGAAACTCATAAATCTTATAGACTGGTACATATTTGTCCTATAGGCAATAGTATTGGTTTCATAGGTTTATCGGTGGGTTGTATAAGAAAAGTATCAGACCAGTGCAGAAGCCCATACATCTTATAGGCTGATACATGCTTGTCTTGTAGACTACTACATATTGGTTCATGTGTCTGATACATCAGTATGCCTTTGTTTATGGGTCTTGCATGCAGGATCAGTACGTTGGAGATTTTAGGTCTTTGTCATTGTTTCCTTTTCCATCTCGGACACATCCCCAAAACTCACGCATTCATCCCGTTTATTGAGTGTTGCCGTAACGTACAATATTAGCCGCAATAACAATTGAGAACGCTGCGCGCGGTCTCAACAAACTACGTACGGTTGGAGCCGCAAGACGCGCGACGCTGTTGCTACTGGATCACTGAATGGAGATGGGAAAGCACGCGGATATAGCACGGTTCTGTCGGGGCCCAGCTCAGTCACAATCACCTACATGTGCAGAGCAGGACGGTGAAATGGATTGAGAGGCGCGCGTCCAAGCAACTGCAACTGCAACGCTGCAACCGCCGCCGAAGCGAGAGGAGTCGACATCGAGCACGCGACGAGTACGGCTCGAGCTGCCGATGCGGTAGCGCGATGCCGGCGGCGCTTCGCAGCGGAGAGGTAGGTTTCCTTTCTCTCACTCCCACTCCCGCGCAAGCGTTCCCGTGCTGGCCTCTCTCATCCTCCTTTCCACCTCTCCTCTGGGCGCGCATGCGCAGGTGCGCAGCTCCGTAGAGGCATTGGCGCTGGCGCGATCGCTGATCGGGCGGCAGTTCGGTCCGTGCCCTGTGTTTATAAGTTTTCGCCGATTTTCGGGGTGCTTCTCGAGGATATCAACGTTCCAGCGCACGTTCAGCTTTTGATCAGGTGCGTGTGCATCACTTGCAACTTCGGGCTGACGTTTATACTTTGTCAGTGTATGATGTGGCTTTGCGTTGCAAAATGCCGTTGCCTGCACGCCAACAAAGGAATTTGAATCGCGCGGTGCGATATAACGCAATGTCGAGTTTTAAAGTTGTCGGCACGATTTCTTGGAAGTATTGATGAAACTTTTTAGCGTTAATCTGTTTTCGAATATCGTGCGCACTGTGTTTAAGTGGCAGAACCTGTGGTGAGGCGCAAGGCGGAATGTTGGTTCAGCAGCTACCTCGGCGTTCAGTAATGGCGGCACCTCCTAACTGCCTCCGCATGAATACGCGCGCAATCGCGGTTGCCGGTATATGTGTGGACCGATTTTTTGAAGTCATGGTGGTGTCGCGTTCTTGAAATCGCTTATTTTTCAAGCTGTAACGCAATTTTTTATTTCTTTCAGGTGCCTTAGCATTCGAGAGACTACATCATCGGGCCGAAATCCGCAATCTTGGAATCGAGGGCTACCTGGATGCAGTCAATGTTTGGATTATGTGCCAGTATGCGTTGCCGCTGTCATTGTGGATTAAAATGTGTATACATGCACCTGCTGCGTAACTCATCCCTAGAAAATGGAACATAGCTGCCCTCTCTTTTCAGGTGTCCGGAGAGGTAAAACACCCGCAGCTACTCGATGAGACCAGTATTCCATAGGGCCTACAAAACCAATAGGAAGCCTACTGGTTTTGTAGGTCTATCAGATTATTGACAGGTATGAGTGTACTAGCATTACAGACCTATCAGTTTATCAGATGCCATAGGACCGATAAAACCATAGCCTATACGACCAGTAAACAATTGACCTATAAAACCAATACTCCAGTAGACCTGTAAAACCAATCGGCTAGGATACCCATAAGACCAATACTCTGGCAGACCTATAAAACCAATATCAATAATCTGATAGGCTATTAGTTTTCTATCGGATTTTTTTGCTAGGGTGCACATAGAAACATAGCTTATGGCTGCAACAGGCACAAATGAGCACCTTATGTTTGAGCAAAATTTTGGCATGTGGCAGATGCGTTTGAATTTTGTTCTTTTCAGTTTCTAATGTTTTCCAAACACTTGTTTATCAAATCTCACTTGAATGTCTACTGCGTACAACCCTCTTACACAATAGCTAATTGGCAACTGGTAGCTTGATTCACATATATACCCTGTGGTGACTTATCTACATCGTTGTTTTCATGCTCCTTGTGGTTTCCAACCTCCTGGCAGAAGATAGGGAAATGTTCTACATCACCAAAAAAGATGCAGCATCACTATGATTCTGTACACAAAAAATCATGTCATTGCAGGCAATCGCAGGCTAAGGAATGCAGCAGACGGATGTGTATCGATGACATACCCCTTACAAAGCTTTGAAAATGCTTCAAACAAGGTGGTGCATTTGACAAAGGAAGCCTTGCTGAACAAATAAGATTTAAAAATAAATCTGACTGAATCAAATCAGGTAAGCACTGCGCTCAGACAGCATAAAAAAATATTACCAATAAATTTTACCTTTGAGCGAAATACGACCTGAAAGTGAATGGCAAAGCCGAGAATTTTTTTTGCTGTGCTCCAAGTAAGGCAACACTCAGCATGCGGCCGAAGCTCCACTGTCTAGAAGCAACTTGAAGGAGTGTGACCTTATCCATGGAGCCCCTCTGGGTACTCAAAACAGCATATCAATCCACACCTACTGTGCGCAGTGTCAGATACAACACAGAATACAAGAATCACGTCTACTCATTTTCCATGCTAAAAAACTTTTCCTCATGAAGTAACAGTGTTTTTAATGATCAGGGGTGTTTGTTGGCGAGAAGAAGGAATCTTCCCAGCAGCATAAGCTGCGCACCTCATAGTGGTGGCATGTCATTATAACTATGCCAGTTTTTTTTCGTCTAGAACACAACTGAATGCGATCTCAGTTGATGTGACAAGTGGCATGTAACTACTAGTGGAGAGGAAAAACTTGCCATGCACAGAACCCACAGCATGTGCGTGTTCTTAAGTTCAATGTCGTCTTAAGCAAGGCTGAACCATTGGTATGACTGAAGGAGGCAGCACTAAGATATATTAAATTCGGTAAACCCTGCTGTAATGAATAAGATGCGAAAAAAATTGCAGCGTCTAAGAGTACGTGAGAAAGAATCGAAGAGCACAGTAAAAATTCTTTGACTCAACCTCACAGCAGCCTTTACGGTGCCTTAAGAGGCAGGGGTCTGTTGCCTTTGAATGACATTGACCAACAGCTGCTTGAAGAAATAAAGAAGCATCAACATAAATAAAACAAGAGTGACACAGACAAGTGCCCGTCCATGTCACTGTCTTGTCTGCATTTGTGTTGGCGCTTCTATATTTCTTGACATGCACCAACTAGTTCGACAAAATGCTTTGCGTGAGCAGATTTAGAAATAAACACACTCATGCATTGCCTGAAACATAGTTGGAGTTTGACCAGTCAAAGACAAATTTTACCAAAATAGTAAAGGACACTTGTCATGGGAATCTGTTACAAGCAGATATAATTTAACAATAATTTATTAAAAGACAAATACATTTCAATCTGTAAAAATAACATATGGGCCAAGAGACAGCACAGTGGAGGGCCGATTTTAATATTGCAAAACAAATACCAAAATATCAGAAGAAAGCACTTCTGCATATTGCCTGCAATGAAACTTTACCATGGCCAGGACTAAGCTCAGTCTAAGAGAAAAGAAATGCCACCACTGTCGATCACCCACTTAAAATGTTATGAAGGCTCACTACACTACAGCTCAATGCTACTGTGAACCAGAGAACTGCAAAGGAGCTTCATGCTTGCCAGATTAGCATTTGGATAGATGGCCCTCAGCAGCAAATTATGCTCCAATTTGTCAAAGAAAGAACTGCAGCACCACTATCAGCACTGATATTGTAACGATAAGGCATCGGGCATGTGCACAAAAATATGCGCAGGGCATTTAGTCAAAGCTGACATGCTTGATAGAAGGCTGGCACTCCTCAGCAAAGTGCAATGGCCGTGCGACACATTTTCCCCTACAAAGCCTTTGCATGTAAAAAAAAAAGAAGAGAAGCTATACATAGGTTCCTGATAAGACTCTTGAAGAACGGGTGAATACAAGACCAGTGGGGAACGTAAATTCAGTAAATTTGCCAGGCATCTCTGATAATGATGACAGCATCAGTTTAAAGCATTAACATATTTGTTATACTACTTATGATCATTCTTGTTAATACCATTTTTCTCACAAGGAAAGCCTAGTACAGTAGTTTGAACAAGGCACACACAAAGTGGTAAAGCATTATGAATAACACACCATGGACCAGAAGCAAGCCAAGGGACAATAAGTAAACGTTCACACCAGTACTTACGTTATAGTCACCTGTTTCTAGAGCTGCATGAGTAAGTATGAAAAGCAACACTGCCTTCATATGCAGTGTCCCATTTCCCATTTGCTTAGCCAGACATTTTTCAGAATATTTTGCATGTTGAGAAGAAAAGAAAAGGCTAAGAAAGCACAATGCATGGTTGGATAAAGTGGGCCTTTATATCTTTGTTGGGTGATCTTTCACATAATGTAGTAGCATATGACTGCGTGCCAATGAATATATGTGAGAGAACAGAGTAAAAAATTAAAACAGTGATTAAGCAAGTGGCAAAGTGCATGTACATGAGCCAGAGCCTGCAATGAGACCTGCAGATGGGAGGCGGTAACACCATCATGTCCCACACTTAAAGGTGGACATTAAGTGGCTCCCTTATTTTTTATTCATCACAGTGTAGTGGGCACGTAACCTGATATGTCAATAAATGCGTTTTCAAGTAACTATGTGGCGTACAACTTTGTGTCACCTGTCAGACGTCATGTCTGAAGTTATCACAGGTGTTGCAGATATTCTCTTTACCTCTAGGGTGTCATTGCAACCTTTTATGTTCAGACCAGCTGAGTGATGGTCATTCTGATCTTTGATAACTGCTGAGCACATTTGTTGTTGCTGCAACCACCCCAAGTTCAATTAATCTCAAAACACTTAAGTACACCATATAAAGTTTCCTTTGAAAGCCTTCACCTGTTTTTTTGCTTCCCTGCTTCAGTCATCAAGCGTGAGAATATCTAAGCCAACTGTATTCACAGGTGTGCAGTTAAAGGTACAGAGATAGGGTCCAGAGCACATGGAACATAATTACGAGACAGGACCCGAATCAATCGCTTTTTATTCTTCTGCCTCCGAGACAAACTCGAAACCCGAGCGTTCATGGCACACGGCTCCTGTCCAGTCTTCTTTTTCCACCTGTTGTCAACAGAGACGCCATGCACATTCGGCCCACGAACGGAATGCGCTCAGACCCTCTCCGGGCTCCCACCTCGGACTCTACGGGGGGTGCTCTGCTCCGCTGTGAAGCCACCCTCGGGTTACTCGGCCATTCCGACCTCGGACATCTGGTGGGAGAGGGTGTGCTGAAAGGGACCGAATGGACCGTGCCGCCACCGAAACGGACCCTTTTCGGGCAGTGTGTGTCTTGCACGCCGTTCGAGCGAGTGCTGTCAAACGAAGGGACAATGAATCTGTTCCATGTTAACGGCTGTGTCGACTACAGAATATTTTTCAGAAGTGGGATTGCAGCCAGCTACCCTCCTCAGCGAGTGTCTCTGAAGTGATTTGACCACGAAAAGCCACGATGATGCTACATTCAAAGACAACGAATGGAGGACCCAAGGGCGAGGTATCACCACGACTGGCTCACTCGGCTAACGACGACAGCGTACAGAACGAAGACGAGACGCAGCCCAACGTCGAAAGGGGATTCATGAATGCTGCAACGGCAAGCTGTCACGACATGGATAGCCCCAACGAAGCAGTGCCCGTTCCCAGGGCCTTCGACTTCCAGGCGCTGATGCAGGCTGCGATCCAGATGGCGGTACGAGAGGCATTGCAAGGAGCAGCCCAACTAATGCAATCGGCCTAATCGCCACTGCACCACTCATCGGCAGGTGCATCGGGCGTCGCGGATGGAAGACTGGCCACGGGGAGCGCACAACTTGTGCTAATATTCGACCCATTTTTGCACGATCAGCCAACGGTCGAGACGTGGCTCAACAAAGTGGACAATCTGGCTGCAGCTTACAGTTGGAGCGACCAGCAGACCATTTGCTTCGCCCTCATGAAGCTCCAGGGTGTCGCAAAAACATGGTACAATAGTCTCACAGATGTCCAATGAATTTGGGCCGACTGGAAAACTGAAATAAAGAGGGTGTTTCCTTCGGCATCCAGTTTTCAACGTACATTCCGGGACATGGATTCGAGAAAGGAGCACCACGAAAGTGTCGAAGCGTACTGCTACGACAAACTGGCAGAAGCAAGGCGCTGCAACATCGGTGAAGCGGCATGTATCGAGTATGTCATCACTAGACTCAACGACGAAGATCTGGTGCAGACCCTCAGCGTTCGAGACTGCGCAAGCCCAGATGAGTTGCTCCGGTGCATGAAATGGCTCTGCAACAGAACGGACACCTTGAAGCAGACGAGACCCAAGACGCTCTATCAGCCGTTGGATGCTCGACACGTTCACACCGCGTCCAAGAGGGCAACGAGTGCGTAGCGGCAACTTGTCAGTGAGATTTACCAGTGAGGTTGTCAGCGAGATTTACCTGTCGGTGCGGTGGGGAGAGTGTCAAAGAAGTCATAGGGAGGCATAAGGAGGTTCCATAATCAAGCTGATCTGCAGGGCACCAGAGGTCTTGTTTGAAGGTTCTGTATAGGCAAGTGTCAGCCTGTGACGTCAGTGGAGGTGTGGCGGTGCTGGCGATAGCAGTGACTTTCGGGATGTAGGCAAAAGCCCCAGCAGTCTGCACCGGATGCGCGGCGCTTGCTGTGTTTTCGAGCATAATTCCTGATATTCCTGCAAGCTGTGGTGCGGTTCGTTACGCCATGAGGCACAAAAAAGAAAATGGCACCTGTTTTCACATGTTTCTTGCTGTCGGATAGAGATGAGAGCGAAGGGCAGCAGCGTTGAGAGCGACAATTGTAGGCCCTTCGGTGAGATTGCCTTCGCGGCTAACGTGCGTTGCACTTCTGCATTGGAGCTTGATCAGTTAGTTTGCAACTTAATTTTTGTGGTTGATTTTCGGCCGCACTACGAAGAGTGCAATAGCAAACGCCTGTAACTTGTGCATGTTTTGTTGTATATAGTATCAAGTCATAAGAAATTTTGACCGTGTGGGTATGATATCAGAGATCATACGCACACGGTCAAAATTTCCCTAGCAAAAAAGACCAATAGGGAGTGTTATTGGTTCTATAAGATTCGGTGTTGGTTCTGTAGGTATTCTTTGTGTTGTATTTGCATTTCTATGGGACTTATACAGAAACTCATAAATCTTATAGACTGGTACATATTTGTCCTATAAGCAATAGTATTGGTTTCATAGGTTTTTCTGTGGGTTGTATAAGAAAAGTATCAGACAGTGCAGAAGCCCATACATCTTATAGGCTGATACATGCTTGTCTTATAGACCACTACATATTGGTTCATGTGTCTGATACATCAGTATGCCTTTGTTTATGGGTCTTACATGCAGGATCAGTCAGTTGGAGATTTTAGGTCTTTTTCATTGTTTCCTTTTCCATCTAGGAACATCCCCAATACTCACGCATTCATCCCGCTTATTGAGTGTTGCCGTAACGTACAATATTAGCCGTAATAACAATTGAGAACGCCGCGACACAAAATATTCTCACTTAATTCTGCGCGAGGTCTCAACAATCTACGTACGGTTGGAGCCGCAAGACGCGCGATGCTGTTGCTACTGGATCACTGAATGGCGGTGAAATGGATTGAGAGGCGCGCGTCCAAGCAACTGCAACCGCCGCCGAAGCGAGAGGAGTCGACATCGGGCACGCGACGAGTACGGATCGGGCTGCCGACGCGGTAGCGTGATGCCGGCGGTGTTCGCAGCGGAGAGGTAAACGGAGAGAACGGAGAGGTAGGTTTCCTTTCTCTCACTCCCACTCCCGCGAGAGCGTTCCCGTGCTGGCCTCTCTCATCCTCCTTTCCACCTCTCCTCTGGGCGTGCATGCGCAGCTCCGTAGAGGCATTGGCGCTTGTGCGATCGCTGGCGGCTGATCGGGCTGGCGGCAGCTCGGTCGGTGCTCTGTGTTTATGCCGTTATTTCGGGGTGCTTCTCGAGGATATCAACGTTCCAGCGCACGTTCAGCTTTTGATCAGGTGCGTGTGCATCACTTACAACTTCGGGCTGACGTTTATACTTTGTCAGGGTATGATGTGGCTTTGCGTTGCAGAATGCCGTTGCCTGCGCGCCAACAAAGGAATTTGAATCGCGCGGTGTGATATAACGCAGCGCCGAGTTTGAAAGTTGTCGGCACGATTTCTTGAAAGTATTGATGGAACTTTTTAGCGTTAATCTGTTTTCGAATGTCGTGCGCACTGTGTTCAAGTGGCAGAACCTGTGGTGAGGCGCAAGGCGGAATGTTGGTTCAGCAGCTACCTCGGCGTTCAATAATGGCGGCGCCTCTCCTAACTGCCTCCGCCTCCGCATGAATACGCGCAATACGCGCGCAATCGCGGTTGCCGGTATATGTGTGGGCCGATTTTTTGAAGTCGTGGTGTTGTCGCGCTCTTGAAATCGCTTATTTTTCAAGCTGTAACGCAATTTTTTATTTCTTTCAGGTGCCGTAGTATTGGACAGACTACATCATCGGGCCGAAGTCGGCAATCTTGGAATCGAGGGCTACCTGGATGAATGTTTGGATTATGTGCCAGTATGCGTTGCCGCTGTCATTGTGGATTAAAATGTGTATACATGTACCTGCTGCGTAACTCATCCCTAGAAAATGGAACATAGCTGCCCTCTCCCTTCAGGTATCCGGAGAGGTAAACACCCGCAGCTACTCGATGAGACCAATATTCCATAGGGCCTACAAAACCAATAGGAAGCCTACTGGTTTTGTAGGTCTATCAGATTATTGACAGCTATGGGTGTACTAGCATTACAGACCTATCTGTTTTATCAGATGCCATAGGACCGATAAAACCATAACCTATACGACCAGTAAACAATTGACCTATAAAACCAATACTCCAGCGGACCTGTAAAACCTATAGGCTAGAATACCCATAAGACCAATACTCTGGCAGACCTATAAAACCAATATCAATAATCTGCTAGGCTATTAGTTTCTATTGGATTTTTTTGCTAGGGAGCTCCGTAGAGGCATTGGAGCTGGCGCGATCGCTGATCGGGCTGGCGGCAGTTCGGTCGGTGCCCTGTGTTTACACGTTTTCGCCGTTTTTCGGGGTGCTTCTCGAGGATATCAACGTTCCAGCGCACGTTCAGCTTTTGATCAGGTGCGTGTGCATCACTTGCAACTTCGGGCTGACGTTTATACTTTGTCAGTGTATGATGTGGCTTTGCGTTGCAGAATGCCGCTGCCTGCACGCCAACAAAGGAATTTGAATCGCGCGGTGTGATATAACGCAGCGCCGAGTTTGAAAGTTGTCGGCACGATTTCTTGAAAGTATTGATGAACCTTTTTAGCGTTAATCTATTTTTGAATGTCGTGCGCACTGTGTTCAAGTGGCAGAACCTATGGTGAGGCGCAAGACGGAAGGTTGGTTCAGCAGCTACCTCGGCGTTCAATAATGGCGGCGCGCCCCCAACTGCCTCCGCATGAATACGCGCGCAATCGCGGTTGCCGGTATATATCTGCGCCGATTTTTTGAAGTGGTGGTGGTGTCGCGCTCTTGAAATCGCTTACTTTTCAAGCTGTACCGCAATTTTTTATTTCTTTCAGGTGCCTTAGTATTGGAGAGACTACATCCTCGGGCCGAAGTCCGCAATCTTGGAATCGAGGGCTACCTGGATGCAGTGAATGTTTGGATTATGTGCCAGTATGCGTTGCCGCTGTCATTGCGGAATAAAATGTGTATACATGACCCTGCTGCGTAACTCATCCCTAGAAAGTGGAACATAGCTGCCCTCTCCCTTCAGGTGTCCGGAGAGGTAAACACACGCAGGTACTCGATGAGACCAATATTCCATAGGGCCTACAAAACCAATAGGAAGCCTACTGGTTTTGTAGGTCTATCAGATTATTGACAGCTATGGGTGTACTAGCATTACAGACCTATCCGTTTTACCAGATACCATAGCACCGATAAAACCATAACCTATACGACCAGTAAACAATTGACCTATAAAACCAATACTCCAGCAGACCTGTAAAACCAATAGGCTAGGATACCCATACGACCAATACTCTGGCAGACTGATAAAACCAATATCAATAATCTGATAGGCTATTAGTTTTCTATTGGATTTTTTTGCTAGGGGAGTCATCCACTGCTGATGTGGAGGTACTTCGCTGCAACTTGACTAATGGGAAATCCGCAGAAATGTGGGTGCGGCAATACAGCGCAAACACGAACACCTCCTGGGTTTGCGAGAAGATTCAAACCAAGTGCACAAGGTGAGCAAATGTCATGACATAGAACGCATTGCGCTGCATAGAGAGAAAATCTGCCGCTTCGTTACATATAATTATAGGGGTCCGCCGTACAAAAACCACCTGTCTATCGTACATTTTGATCTTGGCAGTCCCGTTTTTCAATGTACCATCGCCCATGCAAGTCATGATGAGCATGCATTAAAAATAGGGGGGGGGGGGTGAGAATGAGTTGATCCAAGATCTATCGGAAATTTAACAAATTATTGCCTTGGTCAAATTCTTCAGAATGTTTTTTAAACGAATTCCGTAACCGATTTTTACATCATATACCGTATTCTTAATCAAGCGGATATCAATTGTTCCCCCAGCATTACTGCTCCAATGACAAGTTGTAGGCTTCGCCACTATACACGCAAGTGGCTGGTGTTGCTGCAGCAAGGGTCTGCGCATAGTCCACGCCTTATTGGCTATATCAAATTCTTCTATTTTTAAACGAACATGCGCAATTTTTACATGGTATGCCTTACACATATGGCCACAGATATCATGTGCTACAGTTATACTGCATTGTATTGTACTTTGTATGGACCCAACACTAGCCCTTGGTATGGGTCCAAAATCTTAGTGCATGTTCCATTGTTGTAAAGTTACTGTTTCAAAAAAAATCCTCTCTAGCGCCAATTCCACGACAGCTTCGGTGACAAGCTGTAGGCTTTGCCGGACTTTGGGTACACTTGTATACTTCTGTAATTCCAACACCGCCATTAAAGGCTTGCTTTCTAGACAATCGCCAGCTGTCCATGCATGCCATAGTGTGCACCGCTTGTTTTAAACATTTCGAGACAAAATATTAATGTGATGTGGGATGTAATGATGAGAAACTTTGCGGACTGATTTCAAAGAATTTAGCTTGCTTGCTTAGTAAAATATAAGGAAGATCCTGTTATAGCCATGAACAAACTTCTTCAAGCCAGCTTATTCATAAAAATGACTCAAAGTATAATGTGTTCAACACATAGGCTATACACCTGTGCACTGCTATCATTTTTTTTTATTCTTGCAGGATGATCTTCCACAAAGTGTGGAAGTGTCAGCATAATCCACGTGAAAAAGCATCAAGCCGCAACACTTCATGCCCAGCGAAACTGGACATTAAAATTAAAAAAGTGAACCGTGACACACAAAAAAAATGATCTATTTTTGTGCCGAGAAACGCCTCTACAGGCTGTTGTAAAGATTTCAGATCACAATCATAGCCTGCAATCAGCTGACTCTCTTGAACTTCTTCGACCAAGCGAGGAAACCAGGGCTGTTTTTGAAAGATATTTCGATGAAGGAATGGGAACAGCGCAAGCTATAAGCCACCATGAGAGAATTCTTGGTGGGAAACCAAATGGGCCCACCTTACTGGCAAATTCAATGGTGAACCCACCACCCAGGAGTGTTTATAGGTGGCATAAAGAATTTCGGAGCAGGAAATATGGCCCACAGGGCAACCCATCAACAAAGTTGCAAGAAAACAAGCCCAAGTACTCAGCCCAGGGTAAGCAGAATTATTTGATGAACTCGAGCATCGTTCTGTGAAATTTCCAGGCTTGTTTTGGCTAGCAGTCTCAATAAGTACACACCATCACATATCAAAACTGTAACCTTTGAACAGTTCTGGACAGTATCATTAAGTGTTGGACTTTTGCTTTATTTTTGACAAATTTGGCACACTTTTTTTTGCGAGTGTATTCCAGACCATCAGGTTCATATTGGGGGGTTGGGTGAGAAATTATTATTTTCTATGCAAAGATTTCAGGTTTATTATCAGCAAAATGCATTATGACAGTTCGGATTCAGATGTGATCTGGGCTTTGGCTTTCTTCTTTTTTAAACCCAACAGCTCATGTAGCGGTATTTATAATAGTTATAATGGTTAAAGGGCACTGAAATGGCTGAGAGGAAGCCTCAGTTTGCAAGCCGAGTCAATGTTTTGACAAGGTGTCTTGCCTGAGCGAAGACAAGTCCTCTTGTCGAAATGGAACTAAGGCTTCCCCTCAACCTTTGTTCAGTGGCCTTACATACTGTGTAGCCATCTTCTTTGTCTCATTCTACCATGGATTCTTATAATGGTTAAAATATTTCAAGGAAACAAAATAACCAATGCAAGACACGATAATGGAAGCACCATATGTAAACAAGACACTAACAGATGCAGTGTAGAACAACTCTAAGCAATATGCAGTTGCAGGTTTTGGAGTCAGTGCTGTTGGTAACATTACACCTTGCAAAATGATTAATCTGTGACTATTTTCAATAACTTTTACAGCTGCTTGATCTCACTGCTGATAAAAGGTGCTGGATAAGGTTTAAGTAAAAACTCTGCAAAGTGCTGCCAAAAGTCAGGAAAAAGTTATGCAGAGACTCATGTCATGTATCATACTAGAACGGTCATTTTCATGGCTGAAGAACAATCTCTTTTAGACTGCATGGAAACATCTTTATTGTTCCCTTTGTTGCTTTGTTTGCTGTGGTAGACAGCAGTGAAAGACTGGTCCGCTGTCAATACATTGCAAGACGAATCGATATTACGTTATGCGTATACAGCTCGGTAGGTCAAAAAGGCATCGCTATAACCCAGAATTGAGAAAAATGATGTGGGCTAAACTATACACAATTTTATATCAAAACTACAATGAAACTGTCCTTTGTGCTGCACTCAAGGCATTGTCAAATCACATCACTTCCCATTTAGCGTCCCTAGCTCTGCTAGTCAACTTTGAGGCTAGTTTGCAATAGAGATTCTAACTGATGACATATACCTCCAATGGTATGCAGTTCATTGTAAGATACTGCAGCTTTCCCCCAAAACCAAACCAAAATTTTCCAAACACTTTGCCAAACTTCGCGCCCATCTCTTGATGCCAAAAATTTGTGAAATAAAAAGGCACTGCTAAAGGCATTATCACATTTACTCTTAAAGCAATACTTACACCATCCTCCTATTTTTTTTGTTCATGAAATATCAAACTTCTTTGATAATGCACTATGCAGAGACATCTAAAAAATATCTTGGAACAACAGTATGTTATCAAAAGCAACATTGAGTGAAAAGAATGTTTACAGCAATACAAATGATGTTCTAGACAGAGTTGCATTATGCTCTGTAGCAACACCTGCATCGGGATGAGTGTAGAGTAAAAATTAGTGACAAGGTCTTGCTCAAACATAACTTGTGAAAACTTGTGTTTCAAGCATAGATTTTTTTCTGCCCTACTGCTGTAGCTCACAGCCTGTAGTAGATATACATAAAAATGTAATGAATGTTGTTTATTGGGCATAAGGAGAAATGGAACAGGTGAGGTATCCTGAACAAGCCTCTTTTTATGCCATTCTCTTCCTGCCTGTTTAATGATTTGCTTGTTTGCTTTGCAGGAGTAGACGTCCCCTTCACAAGTGTCACAGATGACAGCTGGGCAGTACTTGTCGTGACACCCACCATGCGCCGAGCCCAACAGCTGGAGTCAGCTCAAGATATTATATTTGTAGACTCCACATCATCATGTGATGAAACTAGGAGCACCATAACGGTGCTGCTGACAGCAACAAAAGCTGGAGCTATGCCAATAGCAGTTCTGATACACAGCTCGCAAACAACGCAGGGGTACGAGCAGGCCTTTCAGCTGTTGAAGCACCAATGTCCAACATGCTTTGGAACCAACCCGGTATGTTGCTTTATTGAATTATGAGCAAATGCAAATAAGGTTCATTTTTTGACAAATTGTGTACTGGGTGATTGAAATTCGTCACTGCCTTGGGGCAGTCACAGCAACAGTGACTAGCAGCATAACGAATCTACTGCTAGTGTGAATGGCTTAGCAATGGTACTTCAGTGAGCCTTGCTTTGCTTTCTTAAACTTCCCACAACTCATTTTAAATATTAGTGTCAATCATGCTTAACCCCCTAGTAAAGAACAAAGGCATCACACTGCCAACAAAAACCATAATTCGTGCTATGGTTTTTTCTGTTGTGATGTATGGATGCGAGAGTTGGACTGCGAAGACGGCTGACCACTGAAGAATTGACGCTTTTGAATTGTGGTGGTGGTGGATACTCTTGAGAGTTCCTTGGACTGCCAGAAGATAAATCAGTCGATACTGGTGGCCATAAACCCTAGCTGCTCATTAGAAGGTCAAATTCTAAAGTTAAAGCTCAGCTACTTTGGTCATCTGATGTGAAGAGAGGCAGTCGCTGGAGAAAACTTTGATGCTGGGAAAGATTGAGGAACACAGGAGAAGGGGTAGGCAGCAAAAGCGATGGCTAGATGGCATCCTCGAGGACAGATGAATCTACGTGACATTTGAGAGAGTGGGAGAAAGCTCGGCTTGATTTGGTTTATAGGGTCACAAAAAGTCTGACATGACTGAACTGTTAATCATGCTATGTTATGAAGAGCTGCAGTTTCTTTTCTGAACATTCCTCACTAAGCGCGGATAACTTTATTATTATCAGGAACTTTGATAGTGGTGATGGAATGATATGGCATGATGTCTAGAACCATATACGTCTGCAGAAGTTGGATTAGTAAAACCCACTGCAAAAGATGAGCAGTGTTTTGTAGTAATCTTCAGGTATGCTTGCTTAGTATATGAATTTAAAGAGAATTGAAACATGTCAGGAGAACAGCTACCAACTTTTTTGGAAGGCAAGATTAGGATAAGAGCCAGTACACAAAACAGATGAACAGCTGCAAGTAGAAGTTTGCATTTTTTTAGTTAAAAGCTAAACTATGTACAAACTAACTTTCTTGACTGCTTTCTGTCTTGCAAAGTATGTTTCCACCACAGAAGTTCAATAAGGAAACATAGTGCAAAGAAAAACATGCTTCCAGTTATTCCACCAGCTTGTTCTTGCTTTACTGCAGGGAATTGCTGCAAATTATTGCTGAATCAAGGCTATCATTCCTTTTTCTTTGGATTAGAGTACACCTTCTCTACAGTCTGCTGTTACAAGTTACATAAGTAAGAAAGAAAAATTTTGTGCAGTGGGATATGTTCTTGAATATGCAGTAGAACCCCGCTATAGTAAACTTTGATATAGTAAAAACGCGGATATAGTAAAGTGAAACCGAAGTCCTATTTCATCTTCCATAGACGACTGTGCAATCCCCCCCCCCCCCATAGTAAAGACATTTTTGGTAAAAATCGGTTATAGTAAAGTGCGTCTGGCCACGACGAGGACTTTTCACGAAATGTCATCACCGCGCACGCCCTACTTAGAATCGCAAAGCGAATTGTTTTTTTTGTTTTTTTTTTCTGAAAAAAAAAAGTTTCTTTAAATGGCTTTGCCACTAGACTTAGCAGCATTCACAAAAAGCCAACTCCACATACACCTTGAAAAAAAAAATGTTAGGCTATCTACAAACATGGAAAGAAGGCGGCGCGGTCTGTTCAGAAAGTAGAGTAAAAGTGCAACAATAAATAGGGAAGGGGAAGAAACGTGCAGCACAAAGCACGAGGCAAGAAGTGGAGCGCAGTGTGGGCGGTCTTGCGGCACATCAACTCCATTACACATTTATCATCTATTGCCCTCTACAAGAAGGAACGGGCAGAAAATTAGTTGTGTTCATGCGAGGTTTTCGTTTTCCGCTAAAATCAAAGCTGGCTGTATTCGTTGCCACATTGTCCTCATGCTTAAGAGGTACTTCCACAAGATGTAAACAAAAAATTTATAACAAAAAACGATACAAAGAGGTGATAAGAGAGAGATGGAAGGTATTTCAGAGTGTTTTTTTTATTAAGCAACCAGATGTGTTCAGTAAATAGCCATTTAATTACCAGACAGCATCTTCAGGATGATGTTATCACCAACAACTGATATAGTAAAGATTTTTGCTGGTACCACTGAGTTTACTATAAAGGGGTTCTACTGTATAATACCTATCCGCGATAAAAATATGATCATTCTGACAAGACAATGTTTGGAATGGGGACTACGCAGATATATGTTTGACAACTTCTGCAAAATCTGAGTTAATTGGTAACAGTACTGACTGCTTTTGTATACACGTCTAAAGTATCAAAGTGCTGGTTAGCTTTGCTGTTAATGTCTACACAATATTTATATGCCACACTGCAATGTTGAAAGCTTTGAGTTATTGGCGCTTGTGCTATTCACCAACCTGTCATCCACAGGCATATGTATATGCCAAAAGTAGGCATATATTTTTTTTCCAATTCTCTTGCAACAGTATGGGCAGCATATCTATTTGACAGCCCCATATTGTGAAAATCTGGTCAGTGTTGTGAGCGAAAAATCATGGGCATGCTTCTGGGAGGTGGGTAGATGGCAGGTGACATGGCCAGCCGCCGATTGGTTTGCAGGTAGTGTAATGTCACATGACCACAACATTGTCAAGCTGGCAGGAGCTGCAAACTCAGATGGAAGGGTAAAATGGGAATTCAACCCGGAAGCTTTGTCTCCCAAATCAAACAAGCTGTTCTAAGCTACTCAGACAAGCTGCTCTAGGCAGGCAGGTTCGTATGGCTTGGTTAAATCAGGGCATCACATCACGTGGTCTTTATATGAAATATGACAGCTCACAACTGCATGCTAAAGAGTATGTGCAAAATAACAAAAGCAGGAAATAAAATATTAGCAAATAACTGCATGTACATGAACGAGGATCCACAAGGGGAGCCACAGACGGGAGCCATTAACACTGCATGGAGATATGGAGCTTGACTGTCCCTCAAATTCTTCATAAAAAAAAACAGGGAAGCAAGTTAACCATTATGGACATGATGTTATAATGCAGTGCTGAGTGCATAAGCATGTTGATTCATGCTTTTGGTGGATTTTGGTTATCTTTACAGGCTCCGGCTTTGTTCATGACGGACAATTCCAGGCCCGAAAAAGATGCGTTGCATGCAACATGGCCCAGCGCAAGGCAGCTACTCTGCCATTTCCACGTTTTGCAGGCCGAATGGCGTTGGCTGACCTCTGCGCAAAACCATGTGCCAAAAGATGAGCGACGTCATTTCATGAGGGCCTTCCAGCAGGTAACGCAAAAGCTTTCATTTCACCAACTCCTTAAAACACATTCTACAAACAAAAAAGACATGCACTCTACGCACAAAACAAGCTTTCTTTGGGTGCAGCATTCAATGACCTTTGAACTAAGAAAATGCTACGAAAGGAATGCTGAACAGAAAACAAAATTGGGTTGCATTAATAAACACATCACTGCATATCAATGACAAAGTGACTGCCCTCATCAATACCATAGCTTTTAAAAGCGAGAATAAACAAATAAAAATTAAACAGATCACTCATGGACATTTCACAAGGAAAATAGAGAGACGTAAAGACCTATTCTTTTACAGTAGATCTCTGTCACAAGCTGCCTCACCTATTATACAGCGGAAGATTCGGGAGCTTATGGCTGGAATATAGAGCGAAATTCACGGGACTCCGTCGCTCCTCTGGACAAGATTCGACAAGCCGATGGGGCAGCGACCGCCTGTCCTTGACGCGGCTGCTGCATAGTCGGCCGAGGGTATAAAATAACCGACAGCAGCACGCCCTCACCAGTGCGTTTGGGAAGATTCAAACTTCCGGCCACTCCGCGGTGCTCCGAAAGCGTATTGTGTTCTTCGGGCCCGCGATCGACGCATCGTCCTCTGCACCTGTACGGCCGCCGCTACCGAGCAACACAGCCTTCGACGCCTCAGCAAACAAGAAGACGTGAGAATTTCATTCGCCACGGACTGTTGTTCAATCGAACATTATTTTCGCTTTAACTTTTGACCTGACTTAGTAGTATTTTACGCTGTGTTCTTATGTAACTTTTGCTCATACTTATAATATCTGAAATACCTGCTTTATTATCTTTATAGTCTTCATATTTCTATCACAGTGTTTTGTTCATTGTCGGGTTATTTTTTTTTCTCTTATCATTTATTTCTTCGTCTTTATCAATATCTTGTCGTGGCGTTGTATTCTCTTTCATTGTACTCTATTATTATCAGTGTAATTTTGGTCTGCTATTTATAAACCTTCAATTGTTTGTAAAAGAAAGTGACCTATTTGTATTTATTCCTCAATCACACACCGACACACGTGCTTCACGGGTTGACCGGCCTAACTTTTAAATGTGTTCACAACCCTCATAGAGGAACGACGAGTAATCGTAAAGGGGATCCCGCACCTCTTTTGACCGTAAAGGCGGGGGTTTGTGACATAATTGGCGTCCGCGAACAGGACTGGTCAACCAAGTGTCGGTGAGGGAGAGAGGAGTAGGTGCAATTTTTTTAGTGTTGTATCATAGCACTGCATAACGCTTTCCACCTAACATGGCTGATGCAGAGTTAGAACGGCTTGTTGAGTATGGCCGAACTTTTGGCTTTGAGGGTCAAGAGCTCCTCAAATGGGTAGATCAGGAGCGAGCTCGTCGCAGAGAAGAACGCAATGAGGAACGTACGCGGCGGAAAGAGGAGGCAGAACTAGAATCTAAACTCCGGATGGCGGAGATGGAGAAAGAAAAGGAGTCGCAGAAAGCCCAACTCCGGATAGCGGAGATGGAAAAAGAAAAGGAGTTACTGATGCTCCGACGAGACCTACCTAATAATCCGGCAACTGACGCTAACAGCACCGGGGAGAGTCAAGCTGCTCAGAAACGGGGGAGAGTCAAGCTGCTCGGCCCGAACGCATAAGCCCGCACAAGCTGATGCCGGTTTTTAATGAGGGCAGGGACGACCTTGACGCTTACCACATGCGTTTCGAGCGCGTCGCTGAGAGTCAGAATTGGCCTCGCGACCAGTGGGCTACAGCCCTTAGTCTATGTTTAAGCGGCGAAGCGCTCAGCGTTTTTAGTCGCATGTCTGCGTCCGAGTGCTTGGACTACAACAAGCTCCGGCAGGCACTCATGATTCGCTTCCGTATGACAGAGGAAGGGTTCAGAGAAAAATTCAGGTCTGCTAGTCCCCGGAACGAGGAAACGTGTTCACAGTTCGTGACGCGTCTTCAGAACTTCCTAGACAGATGGATAGAGCTGTCGGACACAAAGAAAGAGTACGCAGATCTCTTTGACCTGATTCTAAAGGAACAGTTCCTTTCTAACTGCGCCACTCCGCTACAAATGTTTTTGAAAGAAAAGAAGGACACATCCTTCTCTGAAACAGTAGCAAGGGCAGAAAAGTATGTGGAGGCCCATGGCTGGTCAAACTTCGGAAAGCGAAGCACCCCGAAGAATAAGGCAGAAAACGCCGTCTCCAAGACGACCGAGAGAAGGGAAACTTTGCTTCAATCATCGGATGCGAAGAGCAGCGATGAAAAGAAATGTTTTATTTGTTCACGCACGGGACACCGCCCCGAAAATTGCCGGGCCGCCCCATCCGACGGATCGGGACCGCCCAAGAAATGCCACAAATGCGGAAAACCAGGTCATACAAGCTGGAGATGCTGGGCAAATGGGGCCCCGAAACAGAGAGAAGAAAATCGGGAGTCCGCTGCAGTATGTGTTGAGAACGGATACCTCGAACTTAAGGATGGAGGGAAGATCCCCGTCATCAACGCTGGGTTCACCAGTAAAGAATGCGCCGTCAGGGAATGCTTACCTGTCGTAGCCGGCATGATCGGAGGCCAGACAGTCCGAGTCCTGAGAGACACAGGCTGCAACACGGTGGTGGTAAGAAAGGACTTAGTACGGAAAGAAGATATCACCGATACGAAGTCTCCAGTTTACCTACTTGACCGCTCAGTCCTAATGCTCCCAGAAGCTTGGGTCGATGTCGACACCCCGTACTTTCAGGGACGACTTCTCGCTAAGTGTATGGAGAATCCCTTGTACGATTTGGTGCTGGGAAATGTGGAAGGTGCTAGGCCAGCAGACGACCCCGATCTGAACTGGCACAAGACAACAGAAAGCGAGACTACGAAGTCCACTGCAGTAAAAGTTGAAGAGCTAGCGCCTGACACCGAGAGCCCCGCACCCATTTCGGATGCCGCTGAAGCTTGTCCGGTAGTGACTAGAGCGCAGGCGTGCAAGGATAAAACGCTGAAAAAGCTTAAAGTCCTGTAAGGCCTCCCTAGTATATGCCGCGAAGAGTTGGTTCAAGAGCAAGAGAATGACGCGACCCTACGCTCGTGTTTCGATCGCGTAGGCCCGCCGCAAGCGAAGAAAGGAAAGGGTAGCCACCAGTTTTTCATTGCTAACGGCGTCCTTCAAAGGAAATACTTCGCCGAGTCGGGCGGGGAGTACACTCAAGTTGTTGTGCCCCAAAAGTACAGATCAGCTATTCTCAAGCTGGCACATGATGGGTTGATGGGAGGCCACCAAGGCGCGAAGAAAACCCTACTGAAGCTTCAGACAGAATTCTTCTGGCCAGCAATGCAGGCTGACGCTAAGCGGTTCGTTGCCTCTTGCGATCTGTGCCAACGCACAACTCCGAAGGGTCACACCACACGAGCGCCTTTGGTTCGAGTGCCCGTCATTGAGACACCGTTTCAGAGGGTGGCGATCGACATCGTTGGTCCACTCAACCCGAAGTCCGCTCAAGGCAATCGGTACATCCTGACCATGGTGGACTATGCCACTCGGTACCCTGATGCAGTCGCACTTCCTAGCGTCGAGACCGAAAGGGTAGCCGAAGCACTTGTCGAAATGTTTTCCCGTGTAGGAGTGCCCAGAGAGGTCCTCAGTGACAGGGGCACGAATTTTACGTCCGAAGTAATGAAGGAGGTTAGCCGTCTGTTGTCAGTAAAACAGCTGCATACCTCTCCCTACCACCCGATAGCGAACGGCCTAGTCGAACGGTTTAGCGGCATGCTTAAACAAATGCTCAGCGCATGTGTCAAGAGAGACCAACCGATTGGGATCGCTACCTGGCTCCACTTTTGTTTGCATACAGGGAAGTGCCCCAAGAAAGCCTCGGCTTTTCCCCATTCGAACTGTTATATGGGCGAAATGTGCGTGGACCCCTGGCTGTACTTAGAGAGCTTTGGACGAATGCAACCATCCCTAACGAGTTGGGAACGACGTACGAGTATGTGCTTGCTCTACGGGACAGACTGGAAAATACCTGTAAACTTGCCCACGAAGAGCTAGAGCGCGCAGGAGAGCGTTACAGCCGCTACTACAACATCAAGAGCCGCAAACGCTCACTCAAACCGGGAGAGAAGGTTCTTATTCTTCTTCCCACAGAGCACAATAAGCTGCTCATGCAATGGAAGGGTCCCTTTTCGGTCATCAGCCGCAGGGGCGATGTCGACTATGAAGTGGATTTGGGCCATGCCACAAAAATATTCCACATCAATATGCTGAAGAGATACCAGCAAAGGAAAGACGACACCATTGTTGCAGCTGTCGGTGCAGTAATATCGGCAGAAGAAGACACAGACGCTGGAGAGATTGAGCTTCCTAAGCCCTCCCAGACACAGTCTATCGGGGATGTACACATTTCCGAGAGATTGAGCCACGTACAGCAGAATGAAGCCAAGAAACTTCTGCAACAGTACGAAGGTATATTTTCGGACCTTCCGGGAAAGACCACGCTAATCGAGTGCCAACTGAAGTTACAGAGCGACCGGCCGATAAATGTAAAACAATATCCGCTACCGTACGCTTTGAGACAGGCAATTGCATCAGAAGTGGACGACTTGCTCCGATTAGACATCATTGAGCCATCGGAGTCGCCCTACAATTCCCCTGTGATCGCCGTACGCAAGCCCGACGGGACGCATCGGCTATGCATTGACTTTCGGAAGTTAAACGAAGTCATCGCAGACGACGCCGAGCCCTTACCACGTGCGGACGACCTTATCGCCTCGGTAGGCCGCAAGAAATTCTTTTCCAAGCTGGACTTATCCAAGGGATATTGGCAAGTACCGTTGTCACCCGATTCAAAGGCGATGACTGCTTTCACGGTTGGCACGGGGCGCTTTCAATTCCGATATATGCCCTTCGGTATTAAGACGGCGCCAGCCATTTTTACTAAGCTGATGCGGAACATCTTGGCCGATATTCCCGACGTGGCGTACTACTTCGACGATGTTCTCATTGCCAGTGCGACATGGGAACAGCATCTCCAAACATTGTACGAGGTCTTTGCTCGAATTGAAGCTGCTGGTCTCACCATCAAACCGCTGAAATGCGAGATCGGAATGGAAACCGTCGCATTCCTGGGCCACCAAATTGCGTCCGGAGAATTGTCACCCCTCACCAAGACCCTACAGAAGATACAAGAAGCTTCACGGCCGACAACAAAGAAGCAGGTCCGATCCTTCTTAGGACTCACGGGTTACTACCGTGATTTCATCCCGAACTATGCTGACCTAACCTGTCCTCTGTCAGATCTAACACGGAATGGTCAACCTTCAGTCGTGAGCTGGGGCCCCGAGCAAGAACGGGCTTTCAAGAACTTGCGGGAAAAACTGGCTGAGGCACCAATTCTGAAATTGCCAGACTTTGACCGGGAATTCGTCCTGCGAACAGATGCTTCTGATAGAGGTGTTGGAGCCGTTCTGCTTCAATCGCATGACGGAATCCTGCACCCAGTTGCCTATGCGAGCCGCAAGTTGCTCCCTCGAGAGGTAGCCTATTCAACCACTGAGAAAGAGGCTTTAGCGCTCGTTTGGGGAATCGAGAAATTTCAAGTCTTCCTCTACGGGAGAAGGTTTCTCGTTCAGACGGATCACCAGCCTTTGAAGTTCATAAAAGAAACAAAATCTGCAAACAGCCGCGTTCTTCGCTGGAGTATTAAGCTTCAGGAATACAACTTCCGTGTCGAGTATATTAAAGGCAGCGAGAACGTGGGCGCAGATTACATGAGCCGGCTGGAATAGTTGTTAAGCTTGCACTACTGCATAGCTGCATTGTGTTGATTGTGTAATGAAAATCGTACACGATGTGCCTGTATATATGTGCACTTGATTGTTATCAGTGATCCGTGACTTGTGACATGTGCGCAAGACATGACTGAAGAACTACAGTGTTGTGGTGTGTGCGGGTTCAGATCAGTGCGTATATGGTGCGCGTCATGAACGGTAGTGAGTGACGAACGATCTTCAGTGCACTGAACGGACCCAATCTACTGCACCCCTCTATAGGGGCGTAATAACATCGTTCTCGGCGCTTGTGGAGTTCTAGAATATTCCGAGGCAATATTCTTCAGTGGGGGGCAGTGTCACAAGCTGCCTCACCTATTATACAGCGGAAGATGCGGGAGCTTATGGCTGTAATATAGAGCGAAATTCACGTTACTCCGTCGCTCCTCTGGACAAGATTCGACAAGCCGATGGGGCAGCGACCGCCTGTCCTTGACGCGGCTGCTGCATAGTCGGCCGAGGGTATAAAATAACCGACAGCAGCACGCCCTCACCAGTGCGTTTGGGAAGATTCAAACTTCCGGCCACTCCGCGGTGCTCCGAAAGCGTATTGTGTTCTTCGGGCCCGCGATCGACGCATCGTCCTCTGCACCTGTACGGCCGCCGCTACCGAGCAACACAGCCTTCGACGCCTCAGCAAACAAGAAGACGTGAGAATTTCATTCGCCACGGACTGTTGTTCAATCGAACATTATTTTCGCTTTAACTTTTGACCTGACTTAGTAGTATTTTACGCTGTGTTCTTATGTAACTTTTGCTCATACTTATAATATCTGAAATACCTGCTTTATTATCTTTATAGTCTTCATATTTCTATCACAGTGTTTTGTTCATTGTCGGGTTATTTTTTTTTCTCTTATCATTTATTTCTTCGTCTTTATCAATATCTTGTCGTGGCGTTGTATTCTCTTTCATTGTACTCTATTATTATCAGTGTAATTTTGGTCTGCTATTTATAAACCTTCAATTGTTTGTAAAAGAAAGTGACCTATTTGTACTTATTCCTCAATCACACACCGACACACGTGCTTCACGGGTTGACCGGCCTAACTTTTAAATGTGTTCACAACCCTCATAGAGGAACGACGAGTAATCGTAAAGGGGATCCCGCACCTCTTTTGACCGTAAAGGCGGGGGTTTGTGACAATCTCTGAGGCTATGAAACATTGCCATCGCTCGTAAACAGTCGTCACAGAGTCCTTTGCAGTGCTACGTCACGAGTCTGAAGTTAGTGGAGGGAAGAAACAAAATGTTTCAGCTATTTTTCAGCAGTGGTTACTTCTGCATCCACATTGCTGCACAGCACTAGCGATTTGTTTGTTTTTATCAACAAAGTATGTTACATCTCAAAGCTTGACATCTATAGGATTCCTTCAGCGGCTCTGAGAGCGGACGGACGTGACTTTCGCTCGCTCCGAGCCCCGTTACGCGATCTCTGGACCGCGCCGCCCCCAAAATCGGGCCTCCCGGGACGCCGCGCGCCTGCAAGGCGAGCCCCGCGTTCCCGGCCGTTTCTCCGTCCCGTGATCTTCGTCGCCTGAGTTCGCCTCGGGTTCCAGACGCTGCCAGCTCTTTTTCGACACCAGCATCCACATCCCGCAGCGTAATGACGGATGCTGCGTCGCCGCTACTGCCATCTTCCACGCCACCTCCTGCCCATTGCTCTGGCACTACCGATATTGATGTCGACTCGGATGAAGCTGCATTTGCAGACAACTGCGATCCCAATACAGAAGAAGGGTGGATAACGCCCAGTAAGACCAAGAAAGAACGCCTAGCTCCGCGCCCCAGGCACGAACTACATACCATCGTAGTGCGCGTCTCCCACACCCTGCGATTTGAAGCCGTCAAACCGTATGCCATCTTATCCGCCTTCATCTCTGAGGCAGCGCTTCCACCCCACATTCGCCAAGAAGTGGCCATCCAGACTCGGCCGCAGCAAAGAGTCATCATCCTGAAAACTGCCTATGCAGTGGCCGCGAATCGCCTCGCCCAAGTGGAAGAAATACGCATGAACAACCATATCCATCAAGTCACGCCGTACCTCACCGCACCGCTCAACTCGTGCAAGGGTGTTATCCACGGAGTGGATCGGGCCTTTCCACCACTGAATTAATGAATTGCCTGGACAGCTATCAAGCCACCATCATCACGGCGAGAATGATGGGTGAGACCGAATCAGTTCTCATAACATTCGAAGGCACCACTGCACCCCATACAGTGCTTTTCCGGCGAGCATCGTACAGGTGCCGCCCTTATCATCCAAAAGCCCTAAAATGTGAAAGATGCAGGACCTACGGACATCGTGCCATGAATTGCCCCCAAGTGCCGACTTTCTGGAGATGTCCTACGTGTGCTACTCCTTTGCATCAAGATCAGACAACACATGAATGCATTCCCTGGTGTTATTACTGCGGCGGTGAACATCCCTCTTTCGATCCTACATGCTCAGTGCAACAACAAAAGGACAAAGCCAGTATCAAGGCAGCCTACGACCAGCGAGTACACCTCCGCAAAAACCTTCAAAAAGCCATTACACGGACGCCATCACCCGCCAAGCGCGACAGTCGCAGTCAACAAAAAGAGCCGCTGCGAAAAGTGCCAACAACCAAGACAAATGCGAACCAGCAGGCACCGCACTATCAGCGACTTGACACATCATGCCACACAGTTCAGCACTAAGCATCTGCGTCCGTGCAAACATCAACGCTACCACAAACATCGGTATGGGGACGTGTGTCTCCACCTCCTGCAACGCCTATTGAACCGTCACAGCAGTGCACCCAACAACGACCGATTCTCCAGCCGGCCATTCTACAGCCTCCAGTCGGAAGAGTTCCGAAGCCCACTTCTGATACCAAGGCTTCCAACGCTCCCACCGAGGACGCACGATCGCCGTCCACTTCACTGCCCGCAAATCCGCCTGGACTTTCTCCGCCAACGAATCTGCCAGGTACTCCTCACCCCTATCCAGTACCCCTTACTCATTCCTCCCCCATAGCCCAAGCTCCCTTTAACCATCCGAACATTAACCAACAACTCACATTGCTGAAAGAAAGATTAGCTCCGTGTGAACAACATATAGCTGAACTCATCGAACGCATGACAAACTTGGAGAAAATGGTGTCCAACATTCTAAATATGGTTAACCCCCTTGTCTGCCGCATAGAAGAGCTCACCAAAGTTGTAGTTTCGTTAGAAAAGACTTTTTCAGCTCTCTCAGCATCACAAACACCTATGGAAGCAACATTTCAATCTCTCAAAAGACCTCGATCGCCTGAGCCCGCACAGCCGGGCATTCCTCCTTCACAGCCGCCCCCTCCACTCTCCCCCGCAACCGGATCCTCATATATTTCATAATGGATGTTAAATCGGCATTCAGCGTCATCCAGTGGAATTGTAGGAGCTTGAAATCCAACCGCACACCCCTTCATCAGTGGATTCTCACCCTCCCGTTCCTTCCTCAGGTTATCTTACAAGAAACTCGACATGCGATGAATATTCCTGGGTATCGCGCCCTTCATGCTCAACCAAACGAGGCCCCACTCGTGTCCACATTCATTCGACGGGATCTCCAGTATGAACCTTTAGAACCTCCCGCAGCTCTTGCAAATCATCTGACTGCATTCGCTTTCTACCCCTCCCCAAAACGTAAACCTTTTTGTTTTCTAAATTTTTACAATCCTCCTAAAGAACACAAACTCTTCAAGGCCCTTTTCAGTTTCACTGCAGAGCTCGCCAATAAGTATGAGGTCCTTTTGGGCGGCGATTTCAATGCCCCCCACGTCAGCTGGGGATATCGGAGCACCCTACGCCCAGGCAGGCTTCTGCATTCGTATATCACGCAGCAGCATTTCACTATAATTAATAATCCTGATACCCCGACCAGGGAAGGTGTAGGTCGTCAGCTATCTACCTCACCTGACCTCACACTCTTTCTCGGATCTGCATATGTATCCTGGACTCACACTCAAGAACAACTTTTTAGCGATCACTACATTATCATTATTTCATTAGACATGTGCTCTCGGAAACGTAAAATTCAAGTCAAGCACACCAATTGGGATGCGTTCCGCAAACTTCTTGTGAATTCAAATAGCTCCACTGAATCGTATGATGAGTGGGTTCAATCTGTAAAGCGGGCGCAGGCACAAGCAACTAAAGAGGAGGTCACCACGGCCCCTGCCCAGCATCCAGACCCGCATCTGATCCGCCTGTGGAAGCGCCAAAAACGGATCCTGAGGCGGATCAGGGAGGAGCCCCAAAATTACCAGCTTAGGGAGCGAATAGAATATTTGGATCTTCAAGTCCGTCAGCACTGTGCTTCCATTGAGAACTCGAACTGGACAAAAATATATGATCAGGTTGACGGTAGCTTGCATCAAAAATCTGCATGGCACCTACTTCGTGCTTTACTTGGTCCGCAACCGCCCCCCGTGCCTCTAGATAAGCACCTAACCATACATGGCCCAGCACAGCTTACTAAAACACTGCAGGATCATTATATGCCCCCACCACTGCTATGCTCGTACCCCTCGTACTCAGGGCCAGATAACCCAGACCTCGACGAGTAATTCACGCTGGCAGATCTGGACTGGGCTCTCGCGAGAAACTCCAAAACATCTTCCCCGGGAGATGATGAAATCACTTACACATTACTCCGGAACCTTCCTGAGCACGACAAGGAGCAACTACTTTCCTTCATCAATACACATTGGTCAGAGGGAACTTTCCCCCAGGAATGGCGTTCCTCTACTATTGTCATGATCCCAAAATCTGGCAAGCCACCGACACTGCAAAACCTCCGTCCCATTTCGCTTACTTTTTGTGTGGGCAAGACGATGGAACGGATGGTGTTGGACCGACTTCAACGTCATCTGGAAACCACATCGTTTCTCCCGCATAACCAGATTGGCTTCCGCCCCCACGTGTCTACTCAAGATCTCTTTTTGCTTCTCCAGCATGCCTTCCTTTCACCGCCCTCCTCCCAAGTCCATGCCCTAGTCACAGTAGATGTGCGAAAAGCATTCGATAATACCTCCCACGATCATATACTCCGCTGTGTTCAAGAAACTGAGTGTGGGTCCACTCTCTACTCATACATACGCAACTTCTTCAAAGATCGCACTGCATGTTTCCGCATAGCAGGCGAGAATTTCCTTCCCTTTGCTCTCACCCGTGGCACCCCTCAAGGCGCTGTTCTTTCCCCCACCCTCTTTAATCTTGGTATGGCCCCACTTTCACGCCAACTTCAAAAAATTACAAACTTGTCTCACATATTTTATGCTGACGACCTCACGCTGTGGTGCACACAAGGCTCCCCAGGGGAGGTTGAGGCAACACTTCAACAAGGCCTCGATATTATATCCCAGTTTCTGACTTCTGCTGGGCTCCAGCCAGCACCAGAAAAGTCCGAGCTCCTCCTCTTATCGCGTACCCGCTATCAGAGATCCGTCAATCATCACATATCTCTTCATTTAGCCAACCATCCTATCCCACAGGTTTCTTCATGCAGAATTCTAGGCATTAATATTCATGAAAGGTCCAATCAATTAAGTGTCAATTCAGCGATTAGCACGTGCCGCTCCGTTACTCACCTGGTCAAGCGTGTTGTTAAACGCCAAGCAGGATTGCAAGAAAAACAAGCCAGTCAGTTAGTACACGCACTAGCACTAAGCAAAATTTTATACGCTCTTCCTTATTTTGAACTCACACAACCGCAAACTATAAAAGCTTCATCAGTGCTCAACAGCCTATATAAAGCATCCCTTAACCTCCCTGTACACACTTCAAACAAGAGGCTCTACGACCCAGGCCTTTTTCTTCCCCTCCCCACATTACTCGTTCTCTACAGAGACAGGCAGCTGGCTCGGCTGTCTGGCACTTTGCAGGGTCGCTGGCTCCTAGAGAAAGCAAATCTGTCTCCTATCAACCTGCCTATCGAAGAATCATCTGCACCCCTTCCCTCCAACGTGCGCTTCGCCCCTCTACCCCGTCATATGGACCCTTGTGTGAATAATGGTCGCAGGGAAGCTCAGGCAGCTCACCACTGTCCTCCCTTATCAACACAGACAGTAGCATATACAGACGCCACCATATTGGACACAGGTTCTGCGGCATATGTAATCTTCACCCCTTTGGAGGCGGACCCTTCCCTTCATACATGCGGCACACACAGCAATCCTCCCCCCATCGCTACTCTAGAGATTGTACCTATCATTCATGCCATCATGTACTTCTCTGAACTTCCTCGCACTTCTTCGTACACCATTTACACTGACTCAATGGCGGCTATTCGGTTGCTGCAGCGTCGGCTAATTCCTTCGGACCTAGAAACAGCATTACACCACGCCTTACTCTCGTTGGCTCTATCGTCAGTCACGATACAGTGGGTCCCTGGCCATGCAGGGATCACAGGAAATGAGCTGGCTCATCAGCTAGCCCGCGATATTCACATCCGGGCGCCTGTGATCCCTTGGTCAAGCCCTCCGGCGTGGGACGATGCATTGGCCTATAAACTCACAATTAAGGAACACTACCGCCAACTAAAAACGTCATTTAGGCACGTACCCCGCCCCCATCGGCATCTGAACGTTGCTCAAGTACATATACTCCGTAGTATTCAAATGAACACTCTTACTACACCTTCCCGACAATTCCATTTCCGTCTTCGTTCAGACCCTTCCTGTTCCAACTGTCCTTCGCTGTATGCCAATCTAGAACACTGCCTCTACTCCTGTCCAGCCGCCCAGTCCAGTCACTACATCCCCTTCCCTTCTCCTCCCTCCTGGAGTGCCTGGCTGTCATCGGCACAGATGGAAGACCAGCTTGCCTTGGTGAACCAGGCGAAGGATATGTTGAGTGCTTAATTTGCGCTCTTAAATAAAGTGTTTTTCTTTCTCTTTCTGACATCTATAGTACACATCTTGACATAAACATACAATGGCATGAAAAGAATACTGTATAGCTTAACAGTGGTAAAAAAAGTGACATGGTTTTAACATACTGAAACTGAGTTATTAAGGTGGTAGTTTGGGCTTGTTGGTAATACATGTCAACAAAAATAGCGCATAGACAGAACCAGGACGAGTAGGACGTGAAAAGCTTTTGTGCACAGATTGAAGTTGATGGAGATGACGACGTGCAATGCATAGTGCAAGAGTGCATTGTGGTGTGCATGAGGGGTCATCGGCTGTGGCGATAGCCATGGCGTTTCGCAATCACTTATCAAGATAAATTACCAGGTTTGAATCTGCTCCGCTGTAATGTTTCGCTATTTGTTTATTTTTCAGTGAGAAACACAGCAGGTGGATATATAAGCATTAGACAATTTTGCTAGGCAATTATTGCTTTTGGACTAATAAAGCAAAGATATGCCACTTCCTGTAGGCAGTGTAATTGCCACTTGATTCAGTGGCCACTGAATTAATTGGATGGAGATCAGGCAGCGCCAAACAGTAGCTTTTTTTTTTTACTGACCATCAAACTTAAATATGTGAAAAGGCCCTCAAAAGACTTATGGTCCTATACAATGGAAGAAAGACAGATGACTAAAACAATGAATAAATATCTTCCTTTCATTATTTTATAAAATCTAGACCATAAAAGCACTTTAATAAATTATTTTTCATTCGGTCACGAAAATAACTCTTCAGGTTCCCAGTAGTATTCAAAGCAACACCATTTCTGTTCTGTGCTATGTCCTTGCATTCTGCCCATTTAAACCTTCTGGCAAGCTTCATAACGACAAACTGAAAAAGCCCAGCTAGTATTACAGCAAACCTAAGAGAACAAATTTTAATTGTGTGTGGAAGCACCTGTAGGGAAAGAAAATGCTCCTATAAAAAAATGCAGTGTTGCCTCTCACCGCCTCTCTGTTGATTGCATTGACTTTCAAAGTATGAATTGCTTCATTTTCAAAATGTTTGGTTTATTTACGGTTTCAGACCAACTACTCTTCACGAATGCAAGTTACCTTTAGTTGGATACAGCTCAAGAATGCAACGAAAAATGCCCTTCGAAGGAGGCCCTCTGCCCAATGGCATAGAGTGCGGGTGCTTATGTAGCTTGTAATCATAGGTGAATGGCAGATGGGCCCCTCAAATGAGATTAACAGTGACGTAAAATCGGTCATTGCCATTAACGACTACCTTTGAGAGGTGTTTGCCACTGTGTTCTTGAGCTGTATCCGACCTACAGTTTTTCACAAAGCCCATTGTGGCTTAGGCGGTGCAGACTGGACACTATTATTTCCCTTTTTTCTTGCCCAGACAAATTTGTGCAGTTTGTTACGTGTAGTGTGCCATCAATCAGATTTTTAACAAAATGTTTTCTTCACAGTTTAAATTGATGTAGCCCTCAAAAACCTTTTATGACCATTGTTCATATGACAGGAAATTGCTCGTCTGATCAGTCTAGCCCTGTTTGGGGTAAAAGCCTTCTATTCACAAGTGAGTTTATCATATACTTTTTGTGTAACTTTTTGTGTTCCGGTTTCAGATTCTGTATGCGAAAACAGCAGAGCAGCTCCAGAAAGCCAAGGAAGAACTCCGCAGTTTGAAGCATAAAGCTTTTGTTAAGAGGGTCAATACCTTTCTTAATAATGAACAAGAATGGGTGCTCCTTTACCGTGCGGGCACAATGACTAGGGGGCACAATACAAACAACTATTCCGAGGCGTCCATCCGCATTCTGAAAGATGTTGTTCTGTGCCGCACAAAGGCATACAATGCAGTAGCCCTGGTGGAGTTCACCATCACGACGTGGGAGAGCTACTTTGAGGCACGGCTGCTAAGGCATGCTCACAATCGAGATGCATCTCACCCTGTTGCTTTCCAGCATCTGCTGCAGAAGCTGCCCAGTGATTTTGAAAAGTCGATAGTCCAGCTAGATGGCACTTCGTATAGTGTTCCTTGTTCTTCCGGCACAGGCTCCTATGAAGTAGACGCCGACATTGGCACCTGCAGCTGCTGGACAGGCAGCCAAGGAGCGTTTTGCAAGCATCAGCCTGCTATGCAGAAAGCCTTCGGTGGCTTTTTCCTGAATAGCCCAAAGCTGACTCCTGAAGATCGCCGACAGCTTGGACAACCTGGCGTTGGGAGACCGCTGCCCGCAGCTAGAATTGTTTCTTCCCATGATGTCAGCAGGCTGTGTGGATGCGACTCCAGTAGCTTGCATGTCCACATGCAGTGATGAGGCAATGGAGGATGTGTGCCAGTTGCCGAAATCTCCGCCAAAATCTCCGCCAGGACCACTTGCAGAGCGAAATGAGAAGCCTCAGGTACAGTTCAGTATTAATCCTCTCAACTACTGTAATGAGCAATTGCAGCAGCATATCAATTTTTTTTAGGTTTATGACCATCAGTGACCAGTGTCGTCACCATGAGAATATGGCCCTGAGTTCATTTCCTGGCTACTAAGAATATTCTAAAAGAAAAAAAGGGGATGTGAACAGGTTCCGTTATATACTGTGTGCAGTAGATTAAGCCGGACTCGCTGCTGCTCATTTTTCGCAAGGCTGCAGTGGACGCGAAGGTAAGGCCTGTAGAAACGTGTCTGTCTCCACCACTCAGAACAAAGGATATAGCACAACCGTTTTGTATGCCCAGAGGAGGGCTGTGTGTCGTCCCATTTCTTCCACTTCATCTCATATATCACGTTGTTTTAGTAACTCAATATGCCTGTGACAAGAATGAAATAGGACAGCTTTGGTTTTACTAAGGCCAAGTTTTAAACTATTGCTTTGAGCCCATGAATTTGTTCTGTACAATGTATCATTAGCTTGATTAGTTAAATCCTCAGAGTTGTCATTTTAAAGGATAAACTAATGTCATCTGCGTACATTACATAATGGGCATTTTTATCGAGATGAACTATCTTATTTACATATATTTGAATAAGTAAACAGAGTGGGGGGACACTTAACCTCTGCCTTCCCTTACAAAAATGCATGTAGGGTTACTATAGAAATTCGAAAACGTTGTGTCAATACACGCTGTTGAAAGTCTGTCGATAATCGTCAACATCTTGGATGATGCAGTGTTGACCTCTTGTTGAGCGCTTATGAAATAGTGGCCCATGTGTTTCTTAAGAGCGCTTTTGGAATTCGCGCAACTGAAATTCTGTTGATTTCAGGCTCAAATGCTTCAGAAACTCTGCAAGTGACGCTTTTTGATTTTCTGCTACCTTTCCACTCCTGAACAACAGAAAATAGTACACGACCATCGGTTTGCCAGGAGCAGACACGGGGTGATTTTCATTAATGCAAAAGTAGTACAGTACATCTCCTAGCTGCGATAAGTCACCACATTCTATGTTCTGCCCGACCAATCAACAATCCTGTCTGATCAGTGCTGGTTAATGCTAAGCACAGTGAGGCATAAAAGAACAAAACAGATCTTGATTTTTTAAGCCCCATTATACTTACTCACTCATTAACCTACACTAAACTGACTAAATTGTTGATTGGTCGAGCAGAACATAGAATGTGTTGACTGACCGCAGCAAGGATATGTGCTGTGCTACTTTTGCATTAATGTAAACCACGTCGTGCCTGCTCCTGGCTAACCGTTGATCACGCAGCATTTTCTGTTAATCCGCAGAGGAAAGGGAACACAGAATAAAAAATGCGCGTTAATGAGAAAGAAAAAATATGCATCTTTGGTGAACCCATAACATGAGCTGGGTTGTTTATTTGCTTTATTTCAATTCATGTGCAAGGTATGACGCCAGGCTGTTCTTTGCGTAAAACGCTGATACGTCCGGGAACTCCTCGCATGTGATGCTGAAATAAACAATATAAATCATAATTAAGTTGCGGTATATACTAACCTAAAAATAGAGCAAAGGCATTTGTGCGCTGCTCCACGTCATAGCTCAAGAAATTTCTTGTCTAAAATGATTTGTCACTGTCTTTCACTGCTTAGACGGCATCGACCGCCGCCTCCACAGCTCGGCAGCACTACCACATCGTTCATTTCTCCCTGATAAACAATATATGCTGCCGTCAAAGGTCCCATTGTGAATATAAATAGCAAAGCGCAGGTCACAAGCATTACTACCCAGAAAACGTGAAGCAAAATTACCAACTATAGGCACTAAAATGAGTGGAAACAAAAACAAACACTGCAAAAATGGCGGAGCTGCACAGATTCAATAATCCACAATGTGTGACAGAGGCATATTATGATCTCGATAATGTGTCCGTCTCAGCGCGAGTAGCGTATCGAAAGAGTACAGCACTGTGCCGAACAATCCGTCAAAAACGGTCACCGGTTAAAAAAAAAGAAAGAAAATGTCGCCATGCCAGCTGGCGTTCCATCGGCCCCAGCGTCCGCGCAGAGACAAGCCTCGTTCTCTCTCTCTCCCTCCTTTTTTTTCCGACGAGGCTGGTTTGTCTGCTAGAAATATTTACATGCGGGCTTCACCTTGTAGCACACACTGTACAAGACTGGCACAAACACGAATAGGAAAAAGTAAAACACTCACCAAAGTGCAGACGCTCCCTCCGCCCGCGCCGGCTTTTCGCCTAGAATCCAAAACGCCTGCGACTGTTGAACTTCTTAAACACGTCCTCCTTGCGCAGAAGCTGCCACCCAAGAGCGGATTCCTCCGAAGACTTAAATGCGTACGTTCGCGCTCCAATTTGAACAAAACGATCTTCGTGATAATCACCAGCGAAAAACCTACATACGGTGCTTCGTTCACAGTGCAAGATGCGACCACGGTGGCAGGAAAACGCCAACTGGCACATCGCCGCACTCAGCGTACCCGCGTCTGCGTGCAAAGAAAACGGGGCGCAGAACAGCTTCGGTGAAAAGGGGAAGACGCCGCCCCCGCTGCCAAGGTCATCTCCGTGAAGACAAACCACGGAGAAGGCAGAGAGCGGGGAGCACCCCTCCCCCCCCCTTTTTTTTTCCCCCCAGCCGACAGGGAGAGACCCCTCCGGACATGCTGGCGCCGTTCGCGGGGCACGGGGGAAGTGGGTACGGACAGGAGCAAGGCGGCGGCCGAATGCTTCTTTGAAAAGAAGAGTCGCCGATAGAAGACGCGTGGAATCCTGTTTTTGTTTTTCTTTTTATTTCATACGCGAATGTTTTTGCTATGCGTGTTGACTCTATAGTATGCGCGGGATCAATCCGTGATTATTAGAACCCCTCAATGTTTAAAGTGACTTCATTTTAGCATGGTGTCCACTTTAAGAAAGGAAGGAAAAGAAAAAAATAACAGTAAAATTCTCCAAAGACATACAGCGGTGGAGGATTCCAATACAGACTGCACCTCATTTTGCGGCAAAAGCTACGGGCAAAAATACCTAGGCTTGGGCAGAATATCAGACCCTGAAGCATATATATAGTGAACTTTGGAACTGGTTTAAAAAAAGCTCTGTCCTGCCCTACATGGTAGGTTCAATCTAGGATCCTGTTTGTTAGTATGATGACTCACTGAACTTGTTTTATGATAAATATAAAATATGTCCTACCACTAAAGTTACCTTCTGCGACATACAGAAGCTGATCCATTACGGATTCTGATTGACATTCAACGATGTATTTGCATTATTAGTAGAGGCTTTGCCATCATGAAGTTTTTAGGGCATATTTTCACTGTGTTGCGAAGCTTGAGCTAAGTGTGCACCGTTAATATGTACTTTTATATAACATGAACGAGCACGCAACTGCATGCTGCTCTTATATTTCCCTTTGCAGAATGTGGCCAATAGTTGATTACAAGTGAGACCAAAAATTCATAACGAAATTGTCACATCATGCTCTTATCATTTGTGCCTAAAACTACTTAAAAACATGGGTCAGCATGAACAGTACATGCTAATTGTTCGTGAACGTTGAAAACTGACAACAAAAAGCACATAGAAAAAATTGCACAAAAAGTCTATTGGGTAGAACACAATGAAAATTCTCTTGGCCCTGTAAAGTTTGCATTCAGCTGGGGTTGAATGTCTATCGAAATTCAGTAAATTCAAACGGCGGTCAATAGTCCAACAACAGAGTTTCAAAACTCATTTTTGTAAGGGTTTAGGGGTATGATGCGACAGCTTAGCGTTAACAGCTCCTCTCTGCCGCTTCTCTTGCAGGTTGTTGTCTGCGCACATGCAGCAACTTGTTTAATTAGCAATCCCTTCACATATGCCTCTGATATCTCACACATATTCATTAGCATACAGTCATAAGTTGCCAAATTATGTAAAAAAACTACCTGCATAGATATGTGTAAACCACTGCTTTGACCAAGCCACATGGATGCGCCCATGTGTCCTAAGAGTAGCGTGCCTTATTCTTCGCCGAGAGATCCTGGAGTGCATTTTTTTATTCGAGAAGTTTGCCATCAGGCATAGTGAAAAGAGAGCGGGGTGTAGGAGGAAGTTAAAAGAAAGAGTGAAAAGAGTGTGGGGAGTAGGAGAAAGCTAGAAGGAGTGCAAACAGGTCTCCCTTAAATAATCGCATAGGTTGCTGATAAACTGATTGTTTAATGTCCACTTCGTGTAGTCACAATCAAGGTCCCACCGCAGGCCAACTTTCCGTAGGCAGCACTGTCTCACGGATGCCATAGCTGGGCAGGTCCACAATAGATGCTTCACATCACACAGTTCCGATGAAGCACCACAGTGCGGGCACTTTTCAGTCCCTTGAAAGCGTTTGTCACGCCACCGATGACGCACAGAAGGGGCGAGAGCCGCTCTTGCCCGAATCCGGTGCACAGATACCTCCTCCTCCTGAGTGAGATTACGGGGGAGAGGGTATGAACACGGAGGAGTGCTCAGTTGCCATCTCATTTCCCAGTCTTGAATGACAAGTCCTAGTTGGCAGCAGGGCCGGATTATCTAGGGTTCAAATGAACCGGGCTCTCCGTTCTCAAGGACCCCCCGAGAGATGGAAAAAATGGCAGATTTCGAGGTTTGGTCCGATAAATAGTGAAATCATCTTCCTGATTTCCCATGATTAAAGTAAAGTTAGAGCTTATGTATTGCAATGTGGAATGCTTCAAAAGCTGTTCGTTACATCGTACAGTTAATTTTAACGCCAGCCTCATATTTCGCCAGTCAAAGTATAAAGCGTTGTACTCGCCCATATAAAAAAACAAATCCAAAATGATTTGAACTGGTCCTGCCTGGGTTTCAGCTGGTCCCGCAGCAAATCGTCTTGCGCTATCGAATTAGCAAAGAATATAACCACTCGATGAAACTATTTTTCGCAATTTCGCGTTATTATTTTTGGGAGAGGGTCTTATGTGTCCTGTAATTTCCTGGAATAGCTCAGTCTAGATGTCAGTCTGTCTGTGTGCTCTGAAGAAATGGACATGCTTAGACGATGTTCATAAACAGTCTGCAGATCCTTCGAGTGAATATGGTGTGTTCTCTGTAGGAAATTAAATGCATCAAGTTTCAAACATGACAGCGTGGGGCAGAGTAGGGTAACAGAAGGGGGGGAGGGGGAGTAATAGGGGCCCTCTTAATTTCTTCTTGAACTGGGCCCTAATCACTCTTAATCCACCCCTGGTTGGCAGCTTCTGCCATGCTGTTTAGTAAATTCATGCAGCTCATAAATCGATCAGTGAATGACCATGTCACCCAACTACCACCTGTAGGAGAGTTATGCTTCTGATTTTTCTTTCTTAAGACTGGCAATGGTAGGTTTTTCTGCAGAACAGGGCTTTTAAAACTATCATGTTAAAAAGTAATGCACTAAACTGAGAGTAACGCAATGGGTGGACTAACAACTAGATTTGTACTTGAGACAAGGGTACCAGTCACTAGCACAGCCATGAATGTGCCAAAGTCAGGAAGAGAAATAAACACATAAATTATCCAAAATTCGATTTCTTATCTGTCATTGTTATAGAGGGTGTACTCACACAAGAATATCTGCGCTTCTTTATCAGGAAGATCTGAAGGATTTCTTGTGATTTATATGTTTCCCCATGGTCTAAAATGTAAAAAGTGGCATTATAACCCAGGCGGAATGCCTGTCCAGCTTGATTTTTCCATGAGGAATGATAAAAGAAACAGTAGTGCTAAAAATGATGGTGCCCGAAGTGAGAAAAAAAGAAAACACATGCGACCAATAAAGGAAAAAACATTCAAGTCATTAGTATACTTTGTCTCACTATGAGTGTAGCACTGTGAAAGGCAGCGGTGCCCTGGACCAATCAGGATCATGCAAAATATAATAGACAATTGTGTTCCTCTTGGCCAGAGCCATAATAATAGGCACGAATGGTCCTGAAAGGGTCAGGGTACAGCTGCTTTTCACAGTGCTGAAAACATCTTGTGAGATGAAGTATAATTTGCGTAATATGGTGCACAGCACAAAAACTGTACTGATCAGCTTTGCTTTGTACAGAACTATGTGCACAGCATATCAAAATGTTATGCATGATTCACTGAATCAGCATACATGCAGAGGTATGCTCACAATGTCATAATTATTTTCATTAAATATCAACTGCAGGACATGGAAGCCAAGTACTGCGCACTAGAAAAGAAGCTGCGACGTGTACACAAACTGGCTGAGGACAGTAATGTGTATGCTGCTCTGCTGGATGCATTCATAGCCCAGCTTAAGCACGTGAATACAAGCAGTACTGCACATGCTCTACTGCTGAAGCTGAAGGTCTCTGCAGCAGTAGATAGGAGGCGAGGCAGAGTGATTAAAGTGCAACCAACTAGCCTGGCAAGACGCCGGCCTGGCTTACCAAGAGGCTCGAGACATGTTCCACCTGGGCATCCAGTGACGGCATCCACCAGGAAGACAAAACGTGGGCACAAATTAAGCCGTAGCATTGAACAAAATGTTCCAGGTGCCAAAAGCCACTAGGGCTTTTTTCAGGGCTCACACTCACTTCACAGTCGAGACTAACTGCACATGTCCTTAAGGATGGTGTTCCTGTTCGTATTCTTTTTGACACCACTGCCCAACTATCCATTCTCAGTTCCTCGGTTCATCACCGCTTCAAGAAAGTAGTGACGCCAGCCTCCTCGTCCACAGTGCACGCCGGCAATGACAGCACACCTTAAAATACAATGCTTGATGTGACTATGGGATCATAAAGAACGATACATCTAGCATGACAGTGATTTTTCACTTTCACCCTATTGCAAGTTCCTTGAAAAACCAGTTTAACCCTGAGCTGAAAGGTTGTTTTGCAGACAATTTATATTTCAGTATCTATAAAATGTTCATATTTTGTGAATATATTTCAAAATCAAAATTTCTTAACAGCCTCACAAATTTTTTTTTTTTCAAAAATGGACAATATTTTGTACTCAAATTAAAAATAAGATTGTGTCTGGAGAAATAGTATTGCTTGCAGAACAAAACAGCACATACGCAAAAAAAGCACCAATATCGCTCAAATTTAATGTGCAATGCACGAACTGACAGTTCACCTAAAATTACAAGTACAATAGCCCTGTGTACATGGCCTCGACAGCACCGGGTTGAATCAGCGTTGAGTAAGCAAGGTCATAATTCTAGACCCGGCTGATGTCTACATGAACTCGCTTTCTAGTAAGTATCGTAGCAGAGCATAGCATCAAGATTCGAAGTTATTGTGCAAGTTCTTACTCGTATTTGATCCCATGAGCGCTAAAAAGCATTCATTTCGAGTGACGCTCGTCGCCGCTCCAGAGGCTTTTTCATATCCCAGAGTTCCCCATAACTAGACTCCCTGACTGGACAGCGTCTACATGCCTTTAGATAAGCGGGTCAAGCGAATTAACCTACCCCCTGCGACCCGCTCCGCGCCCCGCTCCGCCGCCAATTTTACTCGACCCGACTGTGTATACATGAACCCCACAACTGATTTTTCACTCGACAGACGTATTCAACCTAATTCTGCTGAGTTCATGTATACAGGGGTAGAACGCACGTGTAAGAAATTACAATGCTGCTAAGAATCCAATCTGCTTTCTTCAGGCTCGTCCAGTTTTCTAAAAAAATATCTTGTCTGACAAAGGAGGATATTTGGAGTTAAGCAGCTAAGCAACACAAGATCCATATGCTTGCTCTAACGCATGACTCCTCAGTGCACTTACAGTTGCAATTTGCTTGGTCATGTGGCAGTTCACTAAACCGTCTGACTAGACATGACAATAAAAAAACAATCGGGGGATCATTTCTACTTTTATTAAGTTTATTAAGACATGCAAAAGCTTTTTTGTTGTTGACATAGCATTCAGACTGCGGGAGTTTGGCAGTTTTATACGTCTTATTTCATTTGGCAGTTGCAAGGGTATGTAGAAAAAGAACTATGAGTAAGGAATATAAGGGGTGACAACATCTCGAAATGAAACTAATGGACCAATGATGCACACTGCGTATCTTAAATGGCGTCACTGGTAACATCAAAAACAGAAAATTGTCCTTGAGTATGACAAATTTGAAGCCAAGGAGGTGAGCTGGTTGTGGGCAGGTATTTGGAAAAGGGAAGTCCCCCTCAGAGGTAGACGGCAAGATCACTGCCACCCATTATGGGGAAAGCCCTGGCAAGCATGCAGGCAAAGGTGCACATATATAAGAGCAATAAATGCACAAGGAATGCACACCTGAATGAGCAGCTGCACTAATAATTTCCTTTTATCTTGCAGCCCACCCCTCCTGCACTGTAAGAACGCCAACCTGTAAGAGCTTAGGTAAGCAATTCAAATTGGGATTGCTAGTATTTAGAAGTTAATGCGTCTGAGAAGTCAAAATATCTACGATATAGCTTTGCTCCAATAAATCTCGCCCTGTTCATGATTCCATTATTTTACTCGCGCTTCGTTTGCCACTGAGAGGAGTCAATGTGAGGTTACAAATTTACAACTTAAACATTTAACATGTTCATGAGAAAGATCCCATTGACAATAGGAACATCACTGTAATAACAGCTAAAGCACGTTCAGCGAACGTTGGTGCGGTAATACGACGCAGTAAGCAAAACACGCAGCAAAGGGAGCGGAACGGAAGGCTTTGAGCAATGCGACACGCGTCTCGGGGACAATAAAATCTCACCTTCACCGCTCAATTAAAACATTCAGCGATGCGCCGCTAATGCAGACGTGTATCCGTAAAACAAGCCACCACTTTTGCGATGTGCCTGGGAGGCCGAGCCGAGCCGCCGAGCTGTGACGCAGCATTGTCCCATCGTCCGGAAATGCGCACATGCAGCGGCAATCAGTTTCTCATCGAGCACAGACAGTCTTCGCCTTGCTGTAAAGCTCTATCACAACCAGCAGAATGAAATACTGACTGTTTGTTACAGATAACCCACTCTGTACGCAGCACGCAACGATGAACCGGGGCCGATGACGCAACTATCCGCGGATGAAAAAAGCTTTGGTCTGAGCCATATCTGAGCTTTAGGCAACTACGCAGCGGATAACAAGTGGCCGAGAGAGGCTGTTAGAACCCTAGCAAAAAAATCCGATAGAAAACTAATAGCCTATCAGATTATTGATATTGGTTTTATAGGTCTGCCAGAGTATTGGTCTTATGTGTATCCTAGCCGATTGGTTTTACAGGTCTACTGGAGTATTGGTTTTATAGGTCAATTGTTTACTGGTCGTATAGGCTATGGTTTTATCGGTCCTATGGCATCTGATAAACTGATAGGTCTGTAATGCTAGTACACCCATAGCTGTCAATAATCTGATAGACCTACAAAACCAGTAGGCTTCCTATTGGTTTTGTAGGCCCTATGGAATATTGGTCTCATCGAGTAGCTGCGGGTGTTTTACCTCTCCGGACACCTGAAAGGAGAGGGCAGCTATGTTCCATTTTCTAGGGATGAGTTACGCAGCAGGTGCATGTATACACATTTTAATCCACAATGACAGCGGCAACGCATACTGGCACATAATCCAAACATTGACAGCATCCAGGTAGCCCTCGATTCCAAGATTGCGGATTTCGGCCCGATGATGTAGTCTCTCGAATGCTAAGGCACCTGAAAGAAATAAAAAATTGCGTTACAGCTTGAAAAATAAGCGATTTCAAGAACACGACACCACCATGACTTCAAAAAATCGGTCCACACATATACCGGCAACCGCGATTGCGCGCGTCAGTTAGGAGAGGCGCCGCCATTACTGAACGCCGAGGTAGCTAACCAGCATTCCGCCTTGCGCCTCACCACAGGTTCTGCCACTTAAACACAGTGCGCACGATATTCGAAAACAGATTAACGCTAAAAAGTTTCATCAATAATTTCAAGAAATCGTGCCGACAACTTTAAAACTCGACGCTGCGTTATATCACACCGCGCGATTCAAATTCCTTTGTTGGCGTGCAGGCAACGGCATTCTGCAACGCAAAGCCACATCATACACTGACAAAGTATAAACGTCAGCCCGAAGTTGCAAGTGATGCACACGCACCTGATCAAAAGCTGAACGTGCGCTGGAACGTTGATATCCTCGAGAAGCACCCCGAAAATCGGCAAAAACTTATAAACACAGGGCACCGACCGAACTGCCGCCCGATCAGCGATCGCGCCAGCGCCAATGCCTCTACGGAGCTGCGCATGCGCGCCCAAAGGAGAGGTAGAAAGGAGGATGAGAAAGGCCAGCACGGGAACGCTTGCGCGGGAGTGGGAGTGAGAGAAAGGAAACCTACCTCTCCGCTGCGACGAAGCGCCGCCGGCATCGCGCTACCGCCGCTACCGCGTCGGCAGCTCGAGCCGTACTCGTCGCGTGCTCGATGTCGACTCCTCTCGCTTCGGCGGCGGTTGCAGCGTTGCAGTTGCAGTTGCTTGGACGCGCGCCTCTCAATCCATTTCACCGTCCTGCTCTGCACATGTAGGTGATTGTGACTGAGCTGGGCCCCGACAGAACCGTGCTATATCCGCGTGCTTTCCCATCTCCATTCAGTGATCCAGTAGCAACAGCGTCGCGCGTCTTGCGGCTCCAACCGTACGTAGTTTGTTGAGACCGCGCGCAGCGTTCTCAATTGTTATTGCGGCTAATATTGTACGTTACGGCAACACTCAATAAACGGGATGAATGCGTGAGTTTTGGGGATGTGTCCGAGATGGAAAAGGAAACAATGACAAAGACCTAAAATCTCCAACCTACTGATCCTGCATGCAAGACCCATAAACAAAGGCATACTGATGTATCAGACACATGAACCAATATGTAGTGGTCTATAAGACAAGCATGTATCAGCCTATAAGATGTATGGGCTTCTGCACTGGTCTGATACTTTTCTTATACAACCCACAGATAAACCTATGAAACCAATACTATTGCCTATTGGACAAATATGTACCAGTCTATAAGATGTATGAGTTTCTGAATAAGTCTCATAGAAATGCAGATAAAACACATAGAATACCTACAGAACCAATACCGATTCTTATAAAACCAATAACGCACCCTATTGGTCTTTTTTGCTAGGGAAACAAGTTAAAATATTATTAAAAATGTGACACATTTTTTATTACGCAAGAAACAAAAACTGCATTCATTCCTGAGCGCGAATATTATGTTTACTTTCTAGTTCTTTGGAGTTCTGGCAGATCTTATTTTCTGTGCGCTAGTAATTTGCCTCACAGTTCGCAGGAGCCCTCATCATCGAGTTGATGCCGCTGGCAGTAGGCAGCTGCACCCGTTTTCTTCCAAGTTGCGCGACCAGTTAAGGTTGTGCATGTGGGGGATTCACTGGCGAGTGGCGAGACTCCGGGCGAGATGCCGAAGGACGACCGGAGCCGAAGCTGAGTACTTTTCTTTTACCAGTTTTTATATGTAATCGTATAGTGGCGGCAAATTTAGATTACAATTTAGCTTAAGATCAGAGACAGGGAAGTGAAAACATATAGGACTTAAATAACATAGAACAGCGCTAGGAAAAAGTATTTAGGCCTAGTTCGGAAAAATTTGCTGAGCGACGCGAATTCTGTCGCAGAGTTGAAGCTATGGGGCGGCCGGCCAGGAAAGCAAAGGGTGGGGATCCTGGGGATCTCGTCCAGTGCGGAACGTGTGAGCGCTGGGGCTTCCTGGACGAGACAGGGTTTGAGAGCATGATGGAAGCTGAGGAGGCCAGCTTGAAATACAAAATATGCACGGCGGTGGAGAAAGTAGAGGGGGAGCTGACCAAGGAGGTAGAACGGATGAGGAAGGAGCTTCAGGAGGAAAGGAAGAGAAGGGCGGAGTTTGAGACAAGAGTCGAGAAGGAGTGGGGCGTCAGGGTGGAGAGCCTACAGCGCGAGTTAGAGAGGTGCGCGATAAGGCAAGCAGATTGGAAGAACAGGTGGAAGAGTGGACAAAGAGACAGGCAGAGGGACGGAAAGCACTCCACAAGAATGCAGGCAGTAATGCCACCCTGGACGACGGGGGGGCGGACGCGTCACAGGGGGCGCGCAGGGAGAATGAAGCGATTCTGGGGGACACGAGCCCCGATGGTAACCGAAGGGAAGAGGGGACACAGGGGTCGAGGCAGCAGGGACTGGATAGCACTGACAGGGAAGAGACAGGAGCCGGCAGCAAGAGAGTATGGGTGGTAGGGAGCTCTAATGTCACGAGAATTAAAAAGGCAGTCTTAAAGACAGTGAAGTTTAATGAGAAAGTACAAGTGGAAAGCAGGCCGGGTGAGTGTTTTGGGCAGGTAGTGGAGAGGACAAGGGATATGCTGTGGGAAAATAGAGAAGGAGACAATCTGGTAATCATCCATGCCGGAGTAAACGACGTGCTGAAGAACAGGGGACAAAACCTAGGCAGACAGATAAGAACAGGGGTGGCGAAGCTACGGGCTACAGCTGAGAATGTGCACATAGTGCTGTGCACAGTGCCGGCAGTCAAGGGACAGGGCCCGTACGTAGCACACCAAGTACTGAGGGCTAATGAGATGATCTGGAATGTAGGGAAGGCCCTCAGGTGCGATGTCATGGATGTGAACAGGGTGATACATGGGGATAGGAACTACCTCCCCTTCACTCCTGATGGCATCCATTACACCGCACCAGCGGGATGGCAGCTTGGGCTCTGCGGATGGGGCGAAGGGCGCTAGCTTTTTTACAGGCGAGCAGATTGCCCCTGCATACCGAGAAGTAGGAGACAAAGATGGAGGGAGGAAGGCAGGACGAAGGCACGGAGGAGGAAAAAGAAACAACCCGTAAATTTGGCCTTCATTAATATGCAAGGGGGTAGAAGTGGAATTAAATGGGATGAAATTCAGGGGCAGCTGCAAACTGGAAATTTTGTAGTATATGGTGTAGCAGAAACCCACCTTAGAGACAGTGAAGAACCTCCACACAAAATAGGAAAAGCTGGGGTCCAGTGGATGATGGACATAAGTAAAAAAGATAAAAATGCTGCAAAGAGGTTTTGGAACCACATAAGGCTACAAGCAAAAAAGACGGAAGGGGTCCAACACTCACTGACCACACAGAAAGGAAAAAGAGTGGAGGGAGAGGAAGCACAGGAATATGTTAGGCGCACAATAGAAACAGCCTTTGCCAGTCTGGAAGTGAATGCCGCAGAAGAAATGGAGAATAATGAGGACCACAGGGACGAGGAGCAAGAATACAAGGAGATGACAGCAAGAGAATGGGAAAGAATAGAACGGAAGGTCCCCTTGGGAACAGCGACAGGACCAGATAGCATACCCATGGGAGTGATTACCAGATTAGGACAAAAAAGCAAAGTAAAATTGCGACAGTTGATTGAACAAACAATAAAGGGCGGGCAAGTACCAAAAGATTAGAAATTAAGCAGGATGAGACTAATATACAAAGGCAAGGGAAGCAGAAATAACATAAAGTCCTATCGGCCAATCACAGTTACATCAGTTATATACAGGGTAGCAATGCAGTTAGTAAAAGTAAGGATGGAGGAATGGGCAGAAGGAGGGAATATCCTCGGAGAACTACAAAATGGTTTCCGCAAGGACAGAAGACTAGAGGATAATTTATTTGTGGTTACCCAGTGTATAGAAACAGCAGCAGCAAGTCAGAGACCATTATGGATAGCGTTTTTAGATATTAAAGGGGCATATGACAGTGTAGATCAGAAAAAACTGTGGGACCAGTTGAAGGAATATGGCCTGAATAAAAACCTGGTTCAGTTCATACAAGAAGTGTATGCAGATAATGAGGCAGTGATAGTATGGGAGACAGAAACAACAAAACCAGCAAAAATAAAAAGGGGGCTTAGGCAAGGGTGCCCACTGTCACCGCTGCTTTTCATGATATACATGAGCCAAATGGAAAGGCGCCCGGAGGAAAGTAATATGGGATTCGATGCAAGCTATATGCAGGGAGGACAGAAAGTAACACAAGTTCTACCAGGATTGATGTACGCGGATGACATTGTACTGCTGGCAGATAAGAGGGATGGGTTGCAGGAGCTGCTTAAGATCTGTGGAGAAGAGGGCGAAAAGCTGGGACTGCAATTTAGCAGCGAAAAATCAAGTATAATGGTATTTAATGATGAAAGGGGGGACGTGCCGGAAATACAAGGCACCAAGGTTGAACATGTGGAGAGCTATAAATACCTGGGCATATAGATCAATGAAGGAAAAAATTACCTAGAAAAGCATGAAAGAATTACGATAGACAAAGGGAAAAGGAGTTCGGACATTATGAAACACAGGGCCCTCTGGAATTATAACAGGTATGAGGTTGTTAGAGGGGTATGGAAGGGGGTTATGGTACCAGGACTCACTTTTGGAAATGCAGTCCTGTGCATGAAATCAGAAGTACAGTCAGGCCTTGAAATCAGACAGAGAAAGGTAGGTAGATTGGCATTGGGAGCACAGGGCAACACACCTAATGAAGGAGTCCAGGGAGATATGGGCTGGGCATCATTTGAGGTTAGAGAGGCAATTAGCAAACTAAAATATGATCAGAGGCTAACCGAAGTGGAGGAATCAAGGTGGGCACGAAAAATGTACAAGCACCTCTTCATGAAAAGCCTGAATACGAAATGGACTAACAGAACCCGAAAGCTCAGATTTAAGTACCTAGAGTTTGGAGATGCACCGCAGCAAAACAGCAGCATTGAAAAGCAGGTAAAGGAGGCAGAAAGGAAAATGTGGGAGGAAAGAATGCAAGGAAAATCAGCATTGGGTATGTATAGAACTCGAAAACAGGATATAAAGAAAGAAAGTTTATTCGATAACTCACGAGGGAGCTCATTGCTGTTTGAGGCTAGGACAGGGGCCCTCAGAACAAAAACGTACAGGAAAAAAATTTCAGGAAGTAGATATATTATGCGTGGCGTGCGGAACTGAGGAGGAAACAACGGAACATGTTGTTCTATTGTGCCAAAAACTTCGTCCTGCCCTTCTCGCGGGAAAAGCGGCAGATCTGGAGAGAGCGCTGGGATTTGCTGGGGAAGATGGACGAATGGATGAGGAACGCGTTTTGATAACAAAAGAGAGGTTAGAGGATTAGTGGAAAAAGTCATGAGAATAAAAAGAGGAAAAAAAGGGAGGGGGGCAGATACGGGCGAATTAGAAGCTAAAAATGGGGAAGAGATAAATATATTTCTTTTAATTTTTTGGCTAGGCGGCGCAAGCTGCCGTCCGATACAAAGGGCAGAGCCACTATCATCCATCCATCCATCCATCCATCCATGGCGCAGCACCATGCGCAGCACGAAAAAAAACTTGTACACGGTGGTTTTGAATTCGGACATCATCAAAGTGGAGCCGTGGAGCTTCCATCATCAGGAACGTTATAAACTTCGGCAGTGGATCATGGTTCGGACCAGCGGACGGAGACCCGAGGACGACGAGCAGCGTAGGCGCGATGTGTTCCATGCAGTGAGAACTAAAAGATGACCCTTCGTTTAGGACTCCATACGGGTGTTGTAGCTAGAACGCAGCTCACGGCTTATTCCGAAACACACGTCTCTGGCAAGGCTGTAAACAACCTAATATTTGAGACGGGGCCTGCTGTCCTAAAAAGACTAGGGTACTGCAGCTTTTTTCAGATGCCTGTGGCTGTTTCGTTTGTGATATTCTGACGATGCGCGAGTGCTGTCATGGCTTTGTGCAAACTTTCAAAAGCTGCATTTCAAAATGCGCAAAATAAGAGAGCTAGATAATGCAAGCATGGTACATGCTCTCTAGGTAAGTATGAACTTCATGCTGCAAACTGAATTATAGCTCAATTATTCAGCAATCTTGATTCAAAGGTAATTGCGTGAAATGTAGGGACAAGGAAGAAATAATTAAGCCACCATCTTCCACAACTGCACAAATGCAACGAGCGCTCATATTTTGCACAGTTTTGCATAAAGTTCTCACAAGCAAGCTTCTTTCACCTTCCAGTTATGAGCATGCATTGTGTGCCCGTTATTGCTTCCAAAGCATTTTATAACACCAGTACAATTAGTCATACCTTGCTAACAGGTACACATTGATTCTAGACTCAAACTGCCTCATAAAAAGTTTCCTGTTATAACAAATCTTGATGAAACAAAGATTAAATCAAGCCAAGCCAAGTTTGTAGCAGTCAATTGTTCAATTCTTTCATGTGCAATATCGTGGCTGACATTTCATGCAAACAATTTAACACCTTGACGTGCCTAGTGAGTTATAACAGAACATGGTATAGGCTACATTCTTATATCTTTACAGTGGAACTGTGTTTGTTAAATAAGTGTCTCGTCTCACACATAATTGCTGTGGAATTGTTACTGAAAAGGCCCACGATATTTATAAAAACTAGAAAATGCGTGCAAGCAATCAGTACCTCTGCAATGTAAACATTTTCAAGCTACCTGCATTAGCACTGATCGTATCGGTGCAAAAAATGACTCTTGTCCCCATCAACTCAGCGCATGCCACCATGCCCTGTCCCACCTGCCTGCCTGCATCACCTGGGAGTGTCCAGTTATTGTGTGCACCCAGCAGACCCCAATAACGTCATTGAAGAGTGAGCGCACGAGAGGCGTCACCTTAATTGATTGCGAGCAGTTGCCAGGAGCACTTTTTAAACATTATCTGCAAAGCTTTGAAATTTGACTTGAATGCTCACAAATACCACCTCCGTGGACTTCTTGCATTAGAATATTACCATAGGTACCATTTCAGAGACCATTGAAGCACTCATCAGCTCAGCATGTTTATCACCTTCAAGCAGGTAGGACAACTTTATAGACTGTTACTGTACTAGCTTAATCAAGCAATTCTTGAAGCTTTGTGAGGGGTGCGATGATACCTCTGAGCATGTCCATCTCCTTCATTCTTTTGCTTGCCTGTGCCCGCAATGAATATGAATTCTTCCCTGCTGAATGATAGTCATAAAGGACCTATGAAAATGCCTTTCTGGGCTGTGTTAAATGCTTCACAAATTTTCCTGATCGTCGTTGCGTTTGCCACACGTCAAAACCTACTTTCTCAAGCACTGACGCACATTTACTACCATTTTTCAATGATATGCTAGGTCTCCTAGGGCACCACTCACATCACACTTGTTTGTGTTCAACAGCACCACTTCCACACAGTATTAACATTACAGCGGGCCTGACATAACGGAGAAAATGTTTAGTTCGGGGTCATTTCCTTCTTGCATTAACTAGAATAGTCCTTTCCGCTTGCAAAGGTAACAATTTCTTTTCCAACGGATGCCAAGCGTTGCCCTTAAGTGGACTGATGAAGCTAAGACATTTGCAGGGGTCAAGTGGATTCAACTAGTGCAGGACCTGGTTAATTCGAGAAATATGGGAGAGACCTTTATCCTACCTGGGCCTAGAAGCAGCGTGTCCTACTCAAGATCCAAGGGTTTTGGAGGGATGGATTCCGATCTCACCCTCTTATCTCAAAGGCAAAGTCTGAGTTTGAAGCACTTGCCAAAGTGGCCATGCCGTTTAGTCTTCTGCCATCAGACAACCCAATACCCAGTAAGCGCCCGGCCATGTCAGCTGCCAACTACTTTCTGACAAAGTTAAAGTGGAAAGACGGGCTAGTTGGTATTGGTATGACGACTGCGAGTACAAAAAACACAGTATGAAGGAAGGAGACAGACGCAGGATGAACGCTTCGTCCTGCATCCTTTGAAGCATTTGCCCTGCGTCTGTCTCCTTTCTTCGCCCTGTCTTTTTTGCACTGAGATGCATATTTTTTTCTGGCAATGACATGCCTGTGATTTTTCGCTCACAATGCTCACACATTTCATAACGTTGACAGCAGATTTTCTGCAAAACACTGCAAAAGTTTTGCTGTGTTAAAAGTTTTACAGGCTTCCCGCACAAATTCAATTGAGTGGTACCTTCTCGTGAGTGAAGAATAAAGCTCGCTCGATGGCCGATTGGCTGCTGTTGCCTTTTCGTCCTACCAAAATGTTTGCTCACCTATGCCAATGTCAAAATGACATTGCGGCAAAGCGAGCCAGTTCCAAATCAAACAGTTTCATGGTGTAGCGCCTTCCTCTGGCTGCGCAAAGACTGCGGCCAAAGCATGGCCGCTGGAAAAATGAAAAAGGACGCCGGCTGGCAGTGGCACGTGAAACCACAGTTGGCTGGTCTGTTCTAGTCTAGATCCTAATCTGCTGTCTCGTCCTTTGCTCCTGAGGTCTTCAGCCTACAATGTATTCGGCCTCTGTTCCTTTTTGCATAATGCCAGCCTTGCCTCGAGCCCAAGTAGCATTTAGCTTCTGCGGCATTTTTTTGATATGATAGCTTAAAGACTTTGTTTTCCAGAAAATTCAGCAACAGCAGTAATATTGATGTGAGCGAAAAATCATGGGCATGCCTCCGGCAGGTAGCAGTTGGCAGGTGAGAAGACCGTGCACTGACTGGTCAGCAGGTTGTCTGTCGCCAAAAAGCCACAAGACATGGCCAACTTGGAACTCCCGACTCCAGCAGCTCCTTTGAGATGGAGGGGGAAATGAGAATCGGACCCACCGGAAGCCTTCTATACTGTAACAAGCAGCTCCCATTAATGGCGCAAGCTACAACGGCGATGCATCGTATCCTCATCGATCGGAGCAGCCAGCTGGGCAACACCCTCTGAGCTGGGAGCCCTAACCGAGTGCCGTGCGCTGAGTGGAGTGGTTGGCAGCCATTGTCTCCCTCCTCACACAGAGCAGACAACTGACGTTACATGGCATCTCTTCTCTAGCTGCAACACAGCAGGCCCACACCAGTGTAGCCTAGACTAATTGAACCTGTTATGCCCATTTAAAAACTGCTCGAGTAATTCATCCATACTAAACAGGCATGAAACAGATAACGAGTCAAGCACATTACTCCTATGCCATGCAGGCACGTTCTTGGTTGAAGCAGGTCTTTTAGCTATGGCTGTTGGCGTTTCATGTAATGTGGTAGCTCACGCTAATGAGTAGGTGTGGGATAATAGTGTCACAAATTCAGGAATTGGTGATTCAGCGAGTTGTAAAGTAATGATCTGCAGGGGAAGCCATTAAAACTATCGCATTAGGGCTGATGTCTTCCAGGTTTTTTTCTCATTTCTTGCGGGTTTTTTAAGGTTTTATTTGTTTTATTTTTGAGGAAATATGCTAAAAGGAACCTATAAAGGTAATTATTGTCATTTTGTAATGCAGTACATTTCTAGGATTTTCTTTGTTGGTATTCAAGTCAAATTTTAAATGTCTCAGCATACCCCCTTTAATTTACAAATTTCTCAAAATTGCTTTTCGCAGTCTATTTGGACACCATCTCACGGCCTACTCTTAGCTGCCCCTACTGACATAAACTTGGCCATCTGGGACCAAATGATGCAGGCGAAATGGGCCACAGTGGGGAATGGTTGTGACATTTTCTTTACTTTTCTCATCAGCGTGTGTCGAGTTGAAGGGAAAGGAGGGTCATTATTTTTTACCTCCATCTGTGTTAGTAAAATCAGCTTAAAAATGTGTGTCGTGGAAATGAGTGATGAAATACTAATCGTTAGTGCACCTTTTCTAGCCACAGCAAATACCTTTCATTGTTCCTTTATTCGAGCTGAACTAGTTCGTTCATTATCACAAAAATGTATGCAGCTTTGTCCTCATCTATTTGTTCCTTTTTTGTTGTGGTTTCCATGCAGCAGTTTTATAACAACTTCATTCCTTTCGTGCACAGACAAGGGTAGGAAAATGAATGGCTCGTGACGACATGCATATGAAAAAAGCCAAAAGTGATTGAAATCAAGTAAAGCATATGGAAATTTTTATTATTGTTGTTGTTTCACAGGATATTCAATGGAAAATTATTACTTTTCTCGTTTTTTACCTGAAAGATTACGGTGGAAGTAGGAGAGACGGCAACTATATGAATAAAGAGATCCAAAGCTCCAGCAGTGGCTGTTAAACCTTGTTCTTCCGAGTATACTAATTCGGTTGTGCATAGCCGAATATTGAGATTGTTCACAAGGGTCACCACTAACCAAAGCGGCAATAGGTCTAATACCACAAGTGCCACTTGGAATGCGATTGAGTGGTGAGAGCAGCAGCTGTACCAGAACCCTTTAGTCCTCCTCTAGGAGCACCAAAGGGATCTAGCCAGAGCCACTGTTAAAGGTATACTGCAGGGAATTTGCAACTTTCTCTGAAATCGCTGAAATTGCATTCGGGAGATGTAGTTATTAAAAGCTGCTTTTTTGCACTGCTTTGAGATTATTGTACTGGCAAGTTATATTTTGTAGAAGATGGCTGTAAAAGTGTGAACTTTCCTTACAACTAGTGCTAGGTAGTTTATAATGATGAATTATATACAACTCTGAAAAGTTTTGTTAAGCAAAAACTGTAAAGAACTGTATTAACACGATAAGTACAAACCATCTTCTCTTGGTCACGTGTCAGTACATGTTGTGCCTCCGAGGCTCCTGTACTGTGTCCTTTCTGTGATGGGTTCCTTGCAACATAGGCAAGTGGCTTTGCCTTATGAGTGACCTTAAAGCAATTGCACTTCCTTCAGTTTTGCACTTGCACAATCAAGCACAAGAGACGAATTATAGGGTCATTCAGCACTACACATCTTGCATCTACTGCACACCTAATATGGAAAGCCTGGGAGTGCTGCCAGCAATCTCTCTGTTATGCTTTTCTCACTCCGAATTTTTTTTTATACCATCCTCAACAATTAAAAACGCAGCTGAGTTGATGCAGAGAATTTTCGGAGAATGATTGGGTTTGTCCGCACATTCACGAAGCATGCTTGGGTAGAAATACAGGAAAATACTGAGTTTTCACTATACACTATCTTAAACGCAGTTGCGAACTGATTGTAATCTTCATTTATCGGAATTTGTTTTTGGCAGAATCACAAAGTGGCTGAAATATGTGTAGGTGGTTTCTTCGCATTCACATTCAAGAGACTAACAGACCAAAATGGGCCATAAATTATGATGGAAATGGCAAGCTCTTGCCTTGTAATTGAGGACAGCAGTATAGGAAGCAAAAGGATTTATTTATCACTGAAAATCTTATCAAATGAGCTAGAGTGTTACATTGCTGTGAAACCTTGCCGTTACCGGTGCATCCCACCATATGGCCACATCTCGGTGAAATATTAGAGTGCACATGATTTTTTCTTTTTCTTTCACGAGTGTTCATGTTCTATTTTAGTTTCTGCACTCTCTGGCCAGCACTCTGCCGATTATAAATGCTCCCTTCACTTCGCCAGTGAAGTGCGTCTAGCTTCAGTCACTCAGTGGAACCACAATGTTCTGCATTTCTTGGCTGCAATGGCGACCACGGTCATTTAATGCTTGCATAGACTTAGGCGTTTGTCAAAGTGCCATAATGGCTGGGTGCGGGAACTCATATATATATTATTCTCTTCTGTAAAAAAAATGAATGTCTGGCAGCAGAGCTTTCTTTTTATATTAGCTTTCAATACATCCTTTTTGCCGGCCTGTGATTGACATTGTGCTCATTTATCATGGTTTCCAGCTTCTTCATACAAACAAAAGAACAACAGTAACATCTACTGATGAAAATATTCTTGGTAAAAACTCTTCTACAGCATTTCTAACAAAATTTCATGGAATGGTTACCTTAGAAGTATGTTTTTCGTTGTGCCGAAAAGATTAGGTGTTTAAACTTTTGTAAGGTGTGAGAAATGTACTCATTTTGCAAAACCATTGTTTTTGCACGTTGCAGCCATAAAAAAGTTTGCAATCTGCAGTTCTCGTAGGACGTAAATTCACTAAGGTGTAAACAAAAAAAAATGAGAGATATAATTAGCTGAGGAGGAAAAACTCGAAAGCCCATCATACTCGCCACTGTAGCCATAGAAAAAAGTCTAGCTCTTCCGCACGATGACACAGCTAGGCAGCTCCCAACACTTTTGTTCCTAATACACTGTGCATTAAAAACGTTTTGCTTTTTGTCCTGTAACTCATTACATGATGGAACTGAAAGAATTTACATTTAAAATAACGCTTAGAAATGAGCTCAGTCCTACTTCACACATTTTGATTCAGTTTTCACTGGTGGCAGCACGCTAATTGTGACTGGTGCATCTGTTGACTAAACTATCAGTGAACAGCAGTTGATGATTTAATTTGTTCTAGGAAACAGCTAGAAGTTCAATGGCACAAAGTTGGTACTGTGGGGGGCACGAGGTAAACCAGCAACTTTTGATGTACAGACTGATGTACAGACGTCAGCAAGTCTGCCCGGAGTGCTCGAACACCAACCTGTCGCACAAAGAAAATGAAATTTTTGAGCAGGGGCCCAATTCTAGGAACAATGATGGCGCTATACTGAAGGTGCATAGGCATACTACTTGCACTGACAACTACACTTTACCACTAATAGAGCAGCCCAGACAAAATTTCACTTTGTTCGCTCCGCAGCACACCTCTCCAGCATTGTAGACGTGCCGACGACTGCACTAGCGATGAAAGTGTGCTGCTATTGCTAGGGGGAAGGACTATACAACCAAGGCACAGCAGAAGCCAAATATTATAGTGATTATGTTCAGCCATTTCGCTGCTAGTATGTTATTATTATGCTATTATGAATCAAATCATACACGAATACCCAGGTACAGATGCAGATCTGCTAAGCGAACTCCGAAGCAGATATCTCAATACCGGTAGCAACCCCAATGCCACCTGCAAAGGGGTTCCTAATGAAGACTTAGAGAGATCGCGGAAGCGGAAATTTGGGCCGCGATTGGCCATTTACATACTACCTCGGCACCAGGGCCAGATGGCGTAACCAATAAAATGTTAAGAAACTTACACCTAAAGTCACTCTCAACAATTAACGACTAATTGAATGAATATTGGAACAAAGGTGAACTTCCGCAGATGAGAAACATGTGAAGGTTGTCTTTATTCCTAAACACAAAAAGAAACTAAGCATAGAGAACTTAAGGCCCATCTCTCTTACGTCGTGCTTAGGTAAACTTATGGAACATGTTATTCTAAATAGGCTTTAGAACTACGCAGAAGAGGATGACCTTCTGCCCAGCTGATTGGCTTCAAAACTCGACTCTCTACTCAGGACGTAATGCTTCAGTTGCATGCAGAAGTGATAGATCATCCTAACAAAACCAAAACCAAAGCGATTCTTGCCCTGGAAAAGCCTTCGACAATGTCTCTCACGGAGCCATACTCCAAACCCTCTCCCACATAAACGCGGGGAACAAAACCTTTTAATTACATTCGTTCCTTTCTCTCGGGAAGGACTGCGGAGCTAAGTATCGCAGGACTTGGATCGGACAAAATAGCAATAGGAGACAGAGGAACCCCGCAAGGATCAGTCCTCTCTCCCTTCTTGTTCAACCTAGCAATGATAGGTCTGCCTCCCAAACATGAAGAAATCCAAGATCTTCAACACTCCCTATAAGCTGACGATGTCACCTTGTGGATAGCAAAAGGTTCGGATGCTCACATAGAGGAAATGCTTCAAGAAGCAGTGAATGTAGTCCAGTCATACGCTAACCAGATTGGGCTGAAATGCTCACAACATAAGTCTGAACTACTAGCAGTCAGAAGGAAAACGTAAGACAAAGTAGAGATAAAAGTCTGCCTGCACGGACTACCCACACCCACAGTCGATACTATTAGAGTACTCGGGCTCTACATCCAGAACAATAGGAAGAGCAATGTTACTATCAACAGGCTGGACATGACTGTGCGATAAATCACTAGACTGATACACAGAGTAACAGCAAGAAAGAGGCTGACATTTGTCGTCTTATCCATGCCTTTGTACTAAGTCGATTCACATACTCTGTCCCTTATCTCCGCATCATTCAATCTTGGTGTGCCCAGAGTATGCGAACGAAAGAAATGTGCTAGCTGCTTCCTTGAAGTGTTTAGACAAGAGGCCTCTGTCGGAGGAACTGCTGCTGGGCGCTTGGCAGGACAAGGGGAAGGGCGTCCAGGCAGTGCGTGCTCTTTGCCGTTATTTGAGCGCCAGCGGACTTGATTCGCGCTTGTAACGCAAGCTTCTGTGTCTGTATATATATTTCATATGCCTTCTCCCACATCGTCACCCATCATGACCTTCTTTCTTCTCTCCTTCCCCTTCCCCAGTGCAGAGTAGCAGGCCAGATTTGAATTATTCGGGCTAACCTCTCTGCCTTTTCCTTTCAATAAATCCATCTATCTATCTGACAAGGAGAAATTAGACACTCATTAGAAGCACCTACAAGGCTGGGCTAGGTCTACCCAGAAACACTTCAACCGAAAAACTTCTCTCACTTGGGATACACAACAATGTAGAGGAGCTGATTGCAGCTACAAAGACTAACAAAATCTAAAGCAGGCAGACAAATTCTCAACCGCATGGGAATTAATGCCGAACCACTAGCCAACTACCAGGACCACTACCAAGAGGAGCTGGCGACAAAATTATCTCCAAACCTTTGCCCAAAAACATGCATCCCTCCTTCCATCAAGGCAGGAGGAAAGCTAAAGCTAGGGCCCTAAACAGAAAATACCGAAATCACGATGGGGTGGTGTATACGACGCCTTGGACTACTATATGGCTGAAGGTGCCGTTGCTATCTTTGTAATTAAGCAGTACAGTAAGTAAATGCGTATCAGCCGCTTCGTTCAAAGTCCGCTACTCGGACCAGGTGGAAGAAGCCGCAATCGCTTTAGCCACCGCTACAACAGATGCGGACGTAATTGTCACTGATTCAAAGACTGCCATCGTAACTTCTCGCATAGCAGAATATCAAATACTGCCAGAAACAACCTCGCGGATATCAGACTCGACAGAGAGATAGAACTCGTATGGACACCTGCCCACTCAGGGAACCGAGGCAATGAGGCTGCTCATCAACACGCTCGAGGTTTTGTCGGCCGAGCGGTGAGACCTAATGCCGAGGAACTTGAAATGGAAGGATTGCTCACATACAGAGACCTACAGTGACATACCCCTACCAGCATTCTAGTTCATCAGGACAGTTTGCCCATATGATAACAGTAGCAACTAGGGCAGCTCCCTCATGGCTGCATGGGCAGCAAGAGCGCAAGTATGCTGCAAGAGAATACACTATCAAGGTTAAAACATGCCAAAGTTAATACCTTTCTTGCTTCGTGCACACTGGCTACAAATGAATTACTTCTCCTCTGTGTGAAAACAGTAATAGACTTTGTTTCATGCATTTTGCCTCGCTTAACTGATCAGTATTAGACACATACCTTCACCAGACATTGCACTTCGGGCTGGTGGCAGAAATAAGTGGATTAATATATTGTATCAATAAATTATTATTAAACTTTTACCACTTTGTTTGCAAGAAAAAAAAACATTTTTGCAAATGTGTGTAACATGCAAGGCTGATTTTGTTGATGCCCACATCACATTGACACAGATAAAGTAACATAGCGTGTACAAGTGAAAAAAGTGATTTCTAGTCTGTGTTTGTGCTAGGCTTTGTTCCTGCTGCTGTCTGCAATCAACAAACTACATTTCTAAGGATTGCATTTGCAAAAGAAAATAGCACTCATATTAAGACATGCTAGGCCGAGGACCTGGGTTCAGTTCCAGCCATAGTGGTCGTTGCATATCAATGAAGGTGAAATGCAAGACACACTTGCAATGTCAGTGCACACGAAGAACCTCAAATCAATGGCATTAATGCAAAGCTGTCCGCTATGACGTCTCTTATAGGCAGTTTTTCTATATCACATATGTAAGTTAAACACCATATACCACACCGAAGGAGGAACAAAACTTTCTTTACTGACCAAATAAACGAAAAAGAAACGAAACTCGCGATTGCCCTGGCCTTTAACCCTGATGTTGAAGGAAAGAAAGTGTATTCAGAGGCAGCAGCGATGGCAATTTCCACCTGGGCATGGATATTCAATGAATGCTTGTTTTAATCTGAAAGTAAATCTCTAGAAGGAAAATTGTTGATGAAGGGCGACATCTGCAGGTTTTGTTGATGCTATATTGCCATTTATGACATTGTGAGCACCCCTTCCCCCTTCACTCTTATCTACTACCCTGCAAGAAGCAAACAAGATAGCTTTGAAAAGTGCCACATTGCTGCAATACCTAAACAACAGCTGCAAGAGCTGTTTAAAGCCACTTGCAAAATTCACAAACCATTTTCACTACATGCACGGCGGAAGGTGTTGCACGCAGTAGAGGCACTCAGAAAAGTAATGTATCAGCTTTTGGGGTTGAAGCACAGCCATGGTAGAAGCACAGCTACGGACGGTCGCTTTTTTTTTCTCTTTTTTTTTTGATGCAGGCCTTTGCTTTACCAGACGGTTTAGGTGGGGTTCTCACCGAAATACAAGGCGTGCGACAGCATTTCGGAGCCGATTTGCATGTTAACGATATGTAACACAAACCTGCGTCTGAGAGCCACGACGGGTTTCATGACGCGGCCGCGTGCGCCAGCGATTGAAAACATGCACAAATAAACCGCATTTAATTGATTCGTGGCAAGACTAGCCACTAGAGCACTAGCCTCATGCAGTCTTTAGGGTAGTCTCGCGGCACATCACGCACGCACATCCAACGGCTAGCAGCAACGTTACTAGAACAAACTCTAGCAGTCAGCACAAGTGATCTTGCCGAAATACAAGGCTTGCGTACCCTCATAAATTAGATCGCATTTCGGAGCCGATTTGCATGTAAGCGGTATGTAACAAACCTGCGTCTGAGCCACGAAGGGCTTCGTGGAGCGGCCGTGCGCCAGCGATTGAATCAATGCACAAATCGCATTTAGTTCATCCGGGGCAAGACAAGATGACTAGCCTCATGCGGTCTTTGGAGAAGACTCGCGGCACAAGTATAGCACAAGAGCGCGCACACACATCCACGCAACAACGCGCGCATCGCACGCTGCCACAACAACACGGTCGCCGACTCCGAGGCCCATGCTACAGTGGTACCCATGCCTTGCGTCGCTAGCGTGGAATGGGGGTGCCGGCCGCAGCTCGTAACAGCCAGCCGACGGCCTCTTCTCCCTCTCCATCTTCGTTTTCCCCCTCGCGTCGCATCCGTTTGTTGGGATCAGATATACATGGGGCCTGGTGCGCTGGTATGGAGGTGCCACTGCTCCGGAACAAGTGGCGCCACCTCCCGCCGGCGCACCCGTATGTGGTACGTCTGCTCGTCGGAGTGAGGCGGCGGAGTGAACGCGAAGTCTACGCTTCTCGACAGCAAACTTGTTAGAACGAAACTTTCTTCGGCCATTTCCTGCCTCGTGCCACATGCGCACGTAAGAGACATGTGTACCATGTGTTTGTGTTGAAAAATAAATCAAACCAAAGCAAAGAAAGCCGCTACTGGCCGCCGGCGCTTGGGGCGCAGCGCATCGTCGGCGCGCGAGCGCTTCTGCCGGCGGCTCTTCGTTCTTTTTTTTCTTTTTGAAGTAGGAATTTGGAATCCGCGCAATTTGGCGGTTTGAAAGTAAGTAGATAAATAAAACAAAAACTAAGCCAGTATGCAATGCGCACCACTGGCTTTTCCCCTCGATCGGTGGCAGTGCATGTTTAGACTGCATATGTTCGACCCCCCAGAACCGAGAGCCGAGTACAGGTGGGCACCGTCAGTCAATGGAATCGCTCTTCAAAAAAAAAAAAAGGAAAGCAAGCTCTTTCGCAGGACAGGACGAGCCCAGGTTGTATCTGGAGATGTGCCCTAAGGCGCCGGACCATGTGGGCACGTGCTTTTTCGCCACTGCAGTTCTGCCGTAGTTTTTATTTTCTATTCGGTGCGTCGAAACGAGAGGTGACTTGTGACAGTGCAGTGCGCAGAAAAACAGGCATAGCTGAGCAAGCTCCGCAGCGCGTGCTGTTCTGAGGTAGCGATCCTAGAATGTTGAGTCTTATTTTAAGAATAACTGCTTGGCGCGCGGTCAGAAACTGGACGAAGCCAGCACGTGTATGGAGTGCGCGAGGAACTTCACAGTGCAGAGGGGCCCTCGGATATCTTCGGAAAATGCGCGCCTTCTACGACATCAGCTTGGAGGTTAGTTTTATTCGGCCCTTTCGGCGTCTCTTCACCACATGTGTAATTTTTTTTATGTAGTTTTTGGCAAATTAACCCACGCAATATCACCGAGGCATCTGCAAGGTCGGGGGCCACTGTTAACGATGAGTCGCATTGCTCTCGTATGATTTCCAAGGAAACCGAAAACACTGATTTTCGGTTGCTTCCCTGCGGTTTTTTGATAACTATTAAGGCACCCATAAACTCAGCAGTAAATCGAGCTGGAAGTCTTAAAGAGGTTTTCTCATTGCGGAGAACCGTGAACGCGTGGCAAGAGCGCGCACTCCTGCAATGTGCTTTGCCCTCGATGTCGCACTTCTTCAGGCTAGTCTTCCCAAAAACGAGCGCGGATAACAGCTGGAAACTATCATTACGAAGTCATTAAAAAAAACATCCCGCTGGGCAGGAAGACTGCGAGCTCTCTACATTAACACACAGGCCGTGCCCGAAGACGTGCCGAGCACTGCTTCCAAGCATGCACGCATAGTACAACTCTTAGGGCTTCAGCTGAGTCCAGAAGAAGAAAAAAAAATACTACCCCGTTTTTTTTGTTTTTCGCATGCCGCGCGCTCGATACAACCAAGCGATCGGTCGTGCGCATGCTTGAAAGAAACCTAGCGTGCAGTCCTGAAAAACAAAACAAAAAAAAAACATGGGAAATGCGCAGCCGAAACGAAAAGCAATGGGTGCGATATCAGGTTGGAAATGACCATAAAGACAACAGTAAGTAGAGGCTCTTGTTTCAGTCGGCGTTTATTTGTTTATTCTTACGGGGAACCAGGAACAAATCGGAACCCAGCGTAAGCGCTACCCACGGCTGCGGATCCAGACAGCCCCTTTTCTCGACGGCGTCTCCCAGATGGCGCCACATGTACGGCCAAAGCTGCAGCGCACCAGGCCCATACGCTGTTCCAGCCACTGTAACGCCGTGAATATCCGAAGTTCGCTTTTAGGGCTACGATGCCACGCAGTTGTTTACTTTAGGAAATCAGTACTCTGCAAAACAGAAACGGTTTAACTTGAAATAAGCTGCAAAATGATCGGCATCAAGTCGCGCACACTTGAGAACCACTTTTGAAAAGTTAACAACGTAAGAAATATGCTAAAAGAAGACAAATCTCCCTAGCACATGGCTTACGCAGCCTGCAGCAACAATGAAATGTAAGACAACACTTGTAATTTAAAAAATGCTCAATCTAAGAGGCTAATATTTTGCTCCAATATACACAAACGCTTTATAAAATCTGAATGAAAAAATTTGAAAACTTACATGGAATATTTCTTGAAGAAAGAAGCATTTTCCGTGCGCGGTGCCACCGAACGTCGAGCCGAGCGAACGAGTGGCCGTTGGATGGACGAAAGAATGAATTAATGAATGAAAAACTTTATGTACAGAAAGGGAATTCTCCCGGCGTTGGTGGGGCCCCCAGTCCAGGGCCCCAGTGGCCTTTGCCGTCTTGCGCGCTCTGTCAATCAGCTTGAGCTGGTCGTCAGGCGTCGAGCAGGACAGCGCAGCCTCCCACTGCTCCGGTGTTGGTGTGGTGTTTATTGGTGCTACCTGTGTTTTTTGACAGGCCCATGTAACATGGTAGAGTGTAGGGGGTTCTCCGCATAGTGGGCATTTATTTTAATATGTGGTGGGGTGGATTTTACTGAGTAGACTCAGATTGGGGTATGTGTTAGTCTGTAGCTGTCTCCAGGCAACCGACTGCTCTCTATTGAGGTCTACGTGGGGAGGTGGATAGATCCTCCTTAAGGCTCTTTGATGTTCAAGGATGGCTCCATAGCGTCTAGTGACTGCGTCCAGTTCCCCGTTGTCGTGCGCCCCCCGGTTGGCGTATGCTCGGGCATTGGCGTCGGCACGTTGGTTACCTTTGACAGTCCCATGGCCTGGTGTCCACGTTATGAAGCATCTCGAAAAGCTGATTTTTCTTGCCTTGAGTATGTGGATGGACACAGTGGATATGCGTCCGCTGCTATACCTTCTGCATGCTTCTTGCGAGTCCGTAATTATTTTTGTGGTCGCCTCCTCACCCTGGTGGGTGATAGCGAGACCGATTGCCGCTTCCTCAGCCTCGAGAATGTCGTTGCTCTTGATCGAGGCGCAGTTGACTTCTTTAAGCTGGTGATCAACCACACTGGCTACCGCTCCGCGTTGTTCTTTGTATGTGGTCGCGTCGACGTACAATATGTTTTTTTTTTCCTGCGAGACTTCTTTCGTGTGCCTCGGATCTTGCCTCTCTTCTGGCCTTGTGTATTTTCGGATGCATGTTTTTCGGAATCGGGTTGACCTTAATGATCTCTCTTATTTCTTTCGGTATGCTGCCCGTGCTGTTTATTTCTCTGCAAGCGTCTCTCATGCCCAGTATATTTAGCGTGTTCCTTCCCGTTTGCGTCTGCATGAGTCTTATTTTCTGCGCGAGAAGGTGGGCCTCGATGTGCTCTTGCACTGTGTTGTTTATGCCCAGTTTATTGAATTTTTCGGTCGAGGTGTTGACCGATAGTCCAAAAGCGCATTTGTAGGCTTTCCTCAGGATTGCCTCAAGTTGTTCTTTTTCCTGTTCGAGCGGAATTTGGTAGGGGACGCCATATATAATTCGGCTTACAACGAGGGCCTGTACTAGCCTACATGTGTCCTCCTCGGACATGCCTCGTCTTCTGTTGGAGATTCTTGCTATCATTCGCATGATCTGCGCGGTGGTACTTGCTAGCTGCCTGATTGTTTGATCTAAACGGCAATTGCTTTGTATCCGCATGCCTAGGATTTTTATTTGCGATACTTCCGGGATCTTCTTTTCCCCTATGTAGATGTCTATGGAGTTGTGCAGATCGTACCCTCTTCTGTGGACTCTGAGCACCTCAGATTTCTCCGGAGAACATTCAAGGCCGCAATGTCGAGCGTATGCGTTGACAGCGTCTGCTGCTCTCTGCAGACAGTCTTGCTTTTCTCCTAAGGATCCCCTGGTCACCCAGATCGTGATGTCATCAGCATAGATAGCATGTCTGGCTCCTTCAATTTCTTCGAGTTTTTTTGCTAAGCCGATCATAACAATGTTAAAGAGCATAGGGGATATCACTGAGCCTTGCGGTGTTCCCTTTTTGGGGGTCGGGGAGGTGTCTGTCCTGATGCCGCCTATTCCAATGGTGGCGGTTCTGTTACTCAAGAAGGCTTTCACGTAGCTGTGTATTCTCTGCCCGCAATCTAAGTTGCAGAGCCCGTCTAGCACTGCCCTGTGACTGACATTGTCGAATGCCGCTTTGAGGTCGAGCGCGAGCAAGATGTTTTCTCCGTATTTCGGGACCGTGTTAAGCACCTCCTCCTTGATCTGCAGGATGATGTCCTGTGTTGATAGATGTTTTCGGAATCCGAACATAGTGTGCGGCATGAGGTCATTGTCCTCCAGGTGGGTCTGCAACCTCTGAAGCACAATTCTTTCGTATACCTTTCCCAAACATGATGTCAATGAAATGGGTCGTAGATTTTCCAGGCTGGGAGTTTTTCCGGATTTAGGAATCATTACTATTTCCGCATGAGACCAGTCTTTCGGGATGGTCCCCTGCTCCCAGTGTGTGTTGATGAATTCAGTAAATCTGTGGATTGAATTCTCGTCCAAGTTTCTAATCATGGCGTTGGTAATGCCATCCTTGCCTGGGGTGGTGTTTTTGGGGTGGTGGGGACATAACAGCGTGTCTGACTTCTTCTATAGTAACGGATTCGTCAAGAGTGGGATTTGCTTCTCCCGTGTATGGCGAGCTGTAGTCGGCGCCCGTTTCGTCACCGATGTATCGCTGCTATCTGGATGCGCAAGATGCAGTGGTCACTGCCTAGCGTCTCCCCGTCGTTTTCCCATCTTGCCTGCCTTATTCCTTTGACGAACGCTAAGTCTGGGCACGAATCGCGGTTGATGCTATTTCCCACTCGCGTTGGCTGGGTGTGATCTGTGATTAGGCTGAGGCTTCTGCGATCAGCTTCTCTGGCTAGATCCTTGCCTTTCGGAGTTTCTCTGACATAGCCCCAGCTTTTATGCCAGGCATTAAAGTCCCCAAGGATGAGAAGACCCCTCTTGCCTGCTGCTTGTTCTGCCTTGCCCAGCAGGTAGCTGAAGCTAGCGTTCTTTTGGCTGGGCGGGCTGTATACGTTAAGCAGGAAGATGCTTTCTTGGCTTCTCTTTTGGGTAATGACTTCGATAAGAACGTGGTCAATGTCCGTTCCGTCGATTTCGTGTCTGATTGCGGTGATAGTTTTGGCAACCAGCGTGGCGACCTTGCTTTCCCCCTGCCCCTTCATATGCTGAGTAACCCGGGAGAGTAGGTGAGCAGCCGGTTTCCTGTAGGGCGATTATATCTGGCGGTACTGTACAATCTGTGATATGTTGTTTAAGAAGACTCCGCTTTTTGCTGATCCCGCGGCAGTTCCATTGCCATAATTCAAGGGTTTCCAACTTGACCGAGCTCTTACGGTGCCTCGCCATGCTCGGTCAATGGCCTATCATAGGGTTTGCCTCTGGATTTCATGCTCGTGAATTGTACTAGGCGTTCTCTATCTCTTTGCGCCTCTGCCTGGATGTTAGAAATGAGATTACTAAGATTAGCTAGTGAGTTGTTCATGGCTGCCATGGCAGTTGCGAATTCTTGCCGCCCTTTGGTGGCTGGCTGAGTTTCATCTGTTCGCGCGTTCGTGTCAGTCTGCCCTGTTCTCTGGGCTTTGAGCTCTTCTATAAGGTCGTTAAGTTTCTGTCTCAGTTCAGCATTTTCCGCCCTGAGTGTCTGAATGGTTTGTCTTAGTTCTTGCGCTTCGTTAAGTTGTCCACTAGTGTTTTTGCTGAATTGTGCCTGCGCGTTCGTGTTCTTTGGAACAGTGGGAGAAGTAGAGAAAAGCTGCGCTGCCCAGCTCAACTTACTCTGTTCCTCCTTTTTTATCTTCTTCTGCTGCTGCCCCTTTTTTGTTTCTGGTGGCTCCCTGGTCCTTGATCTCGAGCGCGACGCCGACCTGGACCTGGAGCGCGACGCCGACCTGGACCTGGATGGCGAAGTAGCATCTGAGCTGAACCAACGTTTCCGAGCCCGGCCGCGTCCGCCCGTGCCGCCATCGCCCTTTGCTGCGCTGTCGGTTTCCTCTTTCGTTCTGGTCCGTGGACTCCTCGGTTTTCTTAGGCGTTGCTTGCACTCCTTTGCCCCTGTGGGATGCGCTTGCACAGCGCACACCTGGGCTCACACGAATGACCGTCCTCGATGACTGGTTAACCACAGTTCGAGCACACAACGGCGTCAGGTGTCGGGCATACGTCCGCCCTATGCCCAGGCTTGAAGCATATATAGCAAACTTGGCGCGATGATCGGTAGAGGTAGCAACGCGTCTCACCGCCGTAGTAATAAACATAGCGGGGAACGATCTTGCCTTCGAATGTTATGACGGCGCTTTGAGATTTTCCAAGCATTTGTGCATAAAGGATTTTCACTCCTTGGGTGCGTACCCTAAGATGGGACAGCAATTCGGTAGGTGTTGTACCGACATCCAGTCCGTGGATCACTCCTTTGCATGAATTGTCCGGCGCGGCAACGTAAGCCGTCACAGCGTAGTCTTTTGCACCGAAGCGTAGTCTCGGAATGTTCTGTACAACGTTGGCAGTCTCCTTGCTTGGCGTGCTGATTATGGCGATGTTAGATCCGTTGTGCAGCCGTATATGTAGGCTGCCTTCGTTGCAGGTGTCTGGGTTTCCACATGCTTTAGTTATAGCCCGGGCCATCTGATGCGTGCTCAGCTGGCTGATGTCGAGCCCATTCTTTGGTCTAATAATGATTTTGAAGTCTGCTTTCGGCAGTGGAGGTAGTTTGCCCTTGCGAATAAGATTTTCCTTTTGTTTGGGCTGGCTCGGTGGTGGTTTGCCTGCCGCTTCCGTCCCGGTCTCCGGAACGGCAGTCAGCCTCGCTTTGTGGTATTTTGCGACGAACCATCCTCCGTTGTCGAGTGTCTTCTGTGAGTCGTTGGTAACGTTCTCTTCGTGTTCTGTCTCTTGAGTCGGTGTCGTGGCTCCGGTCGATGCCGCTGCGTTGTCAGCAGCCATTCTTGGAGGCTCCCGCGTGAGCCTGGGCAGCGTTTCGTCGGGCCGATGGCCCGAAGCTGCTAGGCTTAGCGCGGCGTTCTCCGCTTCGGATCTGCGAACGGCCAGAAGGTGGTGAAATCTGGACTTACAGATGAAAATCTGTTATCAGCAGATTCAGCTTGATTAGTGGAAGCCGATGGAGTATCCCACTTTCTGTAACGTTGATGTTTTCCGGGTAAAATACGGCGTCGAAGCAGGAGGTCATGTGGAGCGCGTCCGCTCCATCTGGCCCCCTAGCGGTGTCCCTGGACGAAAGAGAGAGAGAGAGAGAGAAAACTTTTAATGAGCATATAATCAGTAAAAATTCGCAGGAGCTGGGTGGTCGGTGCCCCTAGTCCAGGGCTCCGCTGGCAGCAGCTGACTTGCGGACTAGCTGGATAATCCAGGCTTGCTGGTCCAGGTTGTCGCTGGTCAGGGCCGCCTCCCACTGCTCGTGTGTCGGGCATGGCACTATTAACGTTGCGTCAGGAGTGCAAAGAACGGAGCGCCCTCTTTGAAACAAAATACAACTGTCGCTGTCATGCCGGCTAAGCGATTGTCGCGTCATCCTTCGAGCTTTTTAGTAAACGCTTTTTCAGCAGCAGCAGCATAGATGCGCTGCTGCTGCTGCTTATCTATGTAGGGCTCTGTGCCAGCAGCGAAGCGCGTCATCGCCCTGGAGAGGCGCCTAGCTGTTTTGTTTATAACACCCAAACCTGTTCAAGTTGTATTTTGTAAATGCTGTGTTCTACTACGAATAGTTTGCTCACTTTTAGCATACCAACGAAAATGCTTTCATACAATAGTGCTCAATCGAGTGGAATATTTCAATCACCCTGAAATGAGGATTTGAAGCAAGTTCGTTGAAAATTATTAGCTAAGCATCTCAGTACCACGACTGGCCACCTTCTTATAAGCTAGTTGCATACGATGCTTACATTTTTCTCATATATATCCGCACTGTCAGCATCATTCTATCTTCTAGATTAGTCGTTTGTTGGCCCGATTCATAAGGCGCTTGTTTCTTTCTCACAGTTTAGTTTCTTGCGTATATTTTATTGGCCATGAAAATGCGGTAAAAGCACATTTCTCTATGAAACCTGTTATGAGAGCCCGGAAATGTTTGAAAGAAGTCTCTAGTCTGTTAGCGTTCGTGTTTTTATTACTGCGCAATTCCTTCCCCTGGGCGGCGGCCGTCCGCCCCTTGGACCCTGAGTGGTGCCTCGACCCGTCCACCGCATTGGCGCACCTGTGTGGATTTCGACGCGCGCATGCAACCTCGGACCTTGCTCGCATCGCATGCGGTGAGAGAGTGCGATCCGTGGAACGACAGAAGTGCGAAGTGCGCGAGGACGGGATTGAGCGGTGCGTCAGCACGGAGAACAGGCGCTGGAAAACTGTGCGAACGAGCGTGTGGGAAACAAAGATGTGTCATTGTAATCCAGTTGTTAATATGCCCATTGTACCTTTTCGTATTTTATTTGTGTTTCCAGTCTTTTCTTTCGCATTTTTTTTTTCGTTCTAATGCGAACAAGTCAGTTTACATGTGGGTATCTTCTCTCCATACACAACATTTGTACAAAAAAAAACTACCTTTTCCGCGCACGCCTGTAACTGTTCCACCACGGAGGTAGTTAGAGAATAAATAAACTTTGATACCGAATTAAGCTTAATTGTAAAACAACGACTGCTTTTTTTAGTTTTCGAACTCTACAGTTATTCCTTCTTGCCATATGTAGCGCAAGCATTGTATAGCAGTGAACGACGACGGAATAGCAAAATTGGGGGTGTGAATAATAGCGGAGAACCGTTACAGACTTATTTTTTTCGCACTTGTGCAAAAAAAAAATAATCCAGAAATTCAAAAATTATGCTATCAATACACTTGCATGGCGTCGAATCAAATGTTGTTCTGCTGAGCTGCCGTTCTTGTATACTGGCTGCAACACGAAGCTATTTTGATTTCCTATGAAATTCAGTGTGACAAAGCCCCACGCGGATATATTTCGCGTTTCAAGTTCTTGTGAAATGTGGAAGCCGGCCCGTCGCCGTGCCGCGGACGACTCTAGCTGGCTCTGCGATCATTTTTGCCACTGCAGTGATTTGAATAATCGCGGCTTGTTTAGCAAATACCTGGCGAACTCGTTTGCCGAATGAGTGTTTCAAGATAATCATAGAGCATTTACCAGTACCGTATGTGTGCGATATTCCATCAGTGATTAATGCGCCATGGTCATTGCAGTCGTACTTTTGATGATACACGTATGGAATGGTCTACTCAAGCAAAGCCTAAGACGTAAGTTACGCTAGCTCTACGTATGTCAAATAGGTATATGAAAGAAATAGAGCCTTAAAGTATAGCGGCTGACGCATTGCGTCGTGAATTCCCGCCCGGGCGGCATCCGTGCGCACCTTGAACCACACGTGGAGCGTCAGGGCCTGCGTCTTGGATTGCATCGCGCAGCGTGTAACCCGACAACCCCACCTGCAGAGCGCATCCACTAGGGCAAGTCGGCGCCGCTGTTGCTGGCGCCGTGCCTCCATGTTTTTCTTCGTTTGTTTGTAATGTTTTCAATGCACCTAGCAAGCAGCGAACAGAGCGTCCATATTTCGGCGCTAGTGAGTGCCATCAGTGGACTGGAACATAAGTGCGCGGTGTGTCGTCAACAAGGGCGGACGCTTGAGAAAAAACAATTGTGCGAACGAGTGCGATGAAGAAAAGTGAAACTGTAACCCAGTTATTTGTTTCAGCATAACCTTAATATTATTCATACTGAGATTGTACGTGCAGTGTTTTCTCTCCATTTTTTTTCTAATACTTTACTTCTTAGAGCGACAACGAAGCAGGAACCGTCGATACGATTTGCCATATGTGGGAACGTCCATGCATGTGCGGACCGACGTTTAATTTACCTCTCAATAACCCAGCTTTAATTCGTTTAAGCGAAAGTATGTGCTGCGATGCTACGTATTCGTATAGCTTAAACGGCCTAGTGTATTTTTAAAGTGTATTTCGATGGAAGCGCGCTCGCCATAGTCTATATGAGTCACGTACGAGCCTTTAATAGGCCGACGCTTATCGCTCATTTTTTTGCATCGCACTGCATGCGTGTCCTGCAGTAATCGTCTCTTTGAAGCCACTGTTGTTAAAACTAATACACTAGGGGGCAAAGAAATTTGCTAAAACTTTTGGAATTCTCTTCACTCAGAGCAGCAGGAATCGGCACGGGAGCAGCCATGGGAGCACCTAGACCATTGCCGAATGGAATACAAAAAATAGCAACCATTGCCTATGCACGATATATGACATGTCGTTTTGATTCTTTCTAATCTCCCAGTCGGCATGGAGCTATTTATCGCCGCCGCCCTGACGGACCACCAAACGGTGGTGAACTTATTGATATTTGACGCCGTTGACCGATCGTCGGTCTCATCCAAATTCGTCACAGTATATATGTGGATTGATTACAGTGCCAGCTTAAGTCAGTGAAGATCTAGTGTAAAAGAACATGGTGTAATCCCAAGCAACATCAACAACAGCTAGGTGGGATAAAAGCAAACACGACGGAAACCAGCACCGCGGAACTATAACTATTTAGACACAAGGTTTCCGAAGTATTTAAAATTGCAAAGGTAACTTGAAAACATCGATTATAACAGCACAGTTAACGACTCCAAGTATTAAATGAACCTGCAAACCGCAAATAAACGCTAATGCGGTTTCCCACGGAATATTTCCAGCTACATGCTAATTTGCATCTAATATTCACCAGTAGGTGAAATAGACTAGCCAATGCTGACTAAAGTGTATGCCAATACATCTGGCGTGACATGGTAACAAAACTGACAGTATTGTCCAGCATATGTCATATATTAGTCAACGTCAGTGGAGTAATGGCTAACGCTGTTTGACATATCCATCCTTATGAAAGGACAATGCCAATACCGTTGATATGTAAGGTATGCCAGTGTATATCTGACATTGGCGGGCCACTGTAACAGAGCTCACATTATTGTCCAGCATATGTCGAATATTGGCCAACATCAGTGGACTGACGGCTAATGCTGTCCGTTATAGCCATCCTTATCTCATGGCAGTGCCAACACCGGTGATAAGCCGGATATCCATGCCCATCATTGCCATCCTCGTGTAATGGTACCACCGATATCGCGAGGGCATCGGATATGACGGGCCAATGTTGTGATCATTATAAATAGGTACGAACAATATTGGTTACCAATGGAATCCTCAGGGCCAGTGTTGGACGTGTTATAGAATGGCACAACCAATACCAGCCATAAGATGGCAGCGCTGGGCCTACATAGGGCTGATCTCAGCCAACTCACTGACAATATTGGCCCGGGCTCTTGTGCTGCCTGGGGCCGTAGCTACAACGTACTGCAGGCGCGTCTCTCGGAAGCAGGGTTTGAGCCAGTGTTGAGCGGAACGTCTAAAAAGCTCCCGCTTCAGCTGTATATCATCAGAGTAGGCAAAATCACAACGCGTACAGCCCCTGATCGCGGGACCTTACCAATGCAGTGCCGCCCGCTGGCGCGGCGGACGACAGTCATCTGCCGTGCGCTGCTCCCTAGTCGTCACTAGGCCTATTTTGTCTCGCATCGAGGGTACCACGACCGGCTTTGATGGTACAGTACATGAAACGGTGCTATGAAATTCCTTCGTGCTATATTAAATGGTCTACTCATAGAACTGCCTAACTCCCCCCCCCCTCAATCCCATTCTCTAACAATAACAACAAAATATGATTAACTTCGGCTCCACTTTATAGCGGAGGCGGCGTGCAAGCGGACCCGAGCAGCCCTGCCGCAACGGCGGCAGCTGGTCGTGAGCAGAACCTTGCTTGCATCGCAGCTGTCGTTTCTATATCAGCCACTCGGTACGGCTCAGTGATCCTCAGGGATTCAGTATGGACATTTCGCTTATTATTTACGAGAACAACAAACTTAAGCACACTTTTTTGAAGTTTTGCGTATCTTCGGCGCGCACTACTCGGAGCTGCAGCCAGCGCGGAGCGGCAACAAGTGCTGCCATCTTACTGTAGTCGCGCCCTAGAGCGGCCGTTCGCCCGGCCGCCGGCGAAAATATCTGGCCCGATTTGATAGCCGGCGAACGGCCGCCACGCGGCAGTTCGCAAGTTTTTCCGCGGGAAAATCGCTCCATGTGGGTCGGCCTTTACTTTGGCGGCGTCCTCTCGAAACGGACGCTACTGCCATGGCCGGGCCAAAGGGGAGAGGCGGCGCCTCTCTCCCCTTTAGCCCAGCAATGCTACTGCGAACAAATAGGAGCGCGGAAAGCTGGCATTTCTAGTTTGAGCGGCTACTGTCAACATGGCCGCCATGGTCGACGAGGTGTGCGCATGCGGTGTGCGGCAGTTTGGCCGCAGAAATCTGATTATCGTAAATATAAATGCCTTATCTTATCAAGCACGGAATTAGAGATGCGCAAGACGGCTGACTTTAGTGAGTGGATCGGAGCGGCTCCGTTCACTAAAGTGAGCCGGCTCACTGACTCACTCGCATTTTTAGAGGAGTGGGTCGCTCAGGAGGGGCCGGATATTTTATCATCATCATCAGCCTGACTATACCCACTGCAAGGCGAAGGCCTCACCCATATTTCTCCAATTAACCCGATTCTGTGCTAGCTGCATCCACTTGACCCCTGCGAACTTCTCAACCTCCCCTCATCCGCAGACCTAACTTTCTGCCGCCCCCTGCTACGCTTTCCTTCCCTTAGAATCCAGTCTAAGCGACCATCAGTTATCCTCTCTTCGCACTACATGTCCTGCCCACGCCCATTTCTTCTGCTTAATTTTCACTAGAATGTCAGTAACGAGTTATTTCTCTGACCCACTCTGCACGCTTCCTATCTCTTAATCCCAAGCAGCATTAGCCGACTGCCAACCTATGGCCGGTCATCGGCAGCTGGTCGGCAGCCGACCTGCCGGCATTCGGGGCTCGGTCGAATGACGGCCCATGGTTGGCCATGTGCCAGGTAGGGCGGAAGTCGGCCATCAAGCAAGGCCCAAGCTCGAGCACCCGACTGAACGCTGACCAATTTGGCCATGGTAGCTCGACCATTGGGCGGCCCATGGTCGGCCATGTACTAGGTTGGGCAGAAGTCGGCCAGCAACCATGGCCCGAGCTTGTAACCCCAACTGAATGCCGACCTGTTTGGCAACGGTTGCTCGGGCATTTGGCAGCCCACGGTCGGCCGCGTGCCTTGTGGGCCAGGAAGCCGGCTAGCACTCCCGACCAAATATGCTTGTAGTGGACGCCGATTACATCCCTGGATCTACTTAAAGGTCCACGGAAACGGCCCCCAAGAAGCAATTGATAAACGTGTTCAGTGTGTAGAACACATCCTTTTGAGCATTAACGGAAAGTATAACTCCTTGGAACAAAGCCAGCAATTTATTATTAATTTTTAAAAACAGCGTTTTTTGAAATTCGCGGGCAGAGGGAATATCGCTTGGCGGTGTCGCATGGAACTATTTCCTAATCCCGTGACGTCACGGGTCGGTTGACTGGCAAGGCTTGCTAGAAGCTGCCATTCGCTGCGGTCACTGCAACCATGACGTCACGAACACACTTCCGGTAGCTGCGAAAGTCGTGTGCTCGTGCGCTGCTGGAACTCTGTGCGGGCTGTTACAGCTCGCCGCCCTTATCGGTTAGGTGGCCATTGCCCATTAAGTGCAACAACCGAAGCGACGCAGGGATCGGCAGAACGAAGCTGCATTTACAAATATCTTATTTATATAACGTGGTTTCAGGAGTATCGGAGTGTCGTACGACGAGGCGTCAACAGCACGGTCAAGCACCGCACGATGGCAACACCTCCTTGACCGCCGTAAACATCGCCGCTGTGGCCCCTCCTCCCGCATACCGTTCGCGAACGACACGGCGGATTGTTAGCACCGATGTCCGAAATAAAGCGTGCTAAAATTTGTTGGCGTCTGAAATATTGAGCCGAATATCAAGTATGAAGCCCTCGTGAGGATCGCTGACCAGCAGCAAATTGCTGGTAAGAGCGATAGCCGTGATACAAGCTAGTTTCTGCTCAAGCCAGCTGCCGCTGGTGCATTTCGGCTGATCCGATCTGCTCGTACTAGCTCTGCGATTAATGCGTCGGCAGAGTTAATCCTATAATTATTTTACTATGGCAGGATAGGAGTCACTATAAGGCAGTTTCATAAGTAGACGATTTACGACAGCGTTGATCATGTTCCAAAGCGTCGACCGCCGCGGCTTCGAAGCGAACAATAGGCCTAGCGACGACTAGGGACGGTCACGCACGGCGCCGGCGTTCGCCGCGCTCGCACGTTCCACCCCCGCGGTAATTGTGTAACGTACCTCAGCCTGCTCGCGGCATCCCGTGCTGCAAGCGTTGCAAACTCGTGTACTTTCATAGCTAAGGCCCCGTATTTTTTGGCGTTCTGCTCAGCAACAAGCCGTTCAAACGATACTGTAGGCACGACAAGGCTTCAGTACGCAGTCGCTGCGCTGTCGGCCGTAATCGAAGACGTCGGGCGGCACCATAATCTATACACCGATCTTTAAACGTGATACAGTGGGCAAATGAATAACTTTGTGAAGCAGACCCGCTCGTATACGTTTCGCGCACTCGGGCGCCGACGAGTAGCTTCCGTCAACAGACGCCATCATAACCTCGGTTAACGACGCAAACCGAGGTCGTCAAGCTCGGTTTGCGGTAACCGCGGTTAGTGGTGCAACCATGGTTTGGTCCGCCGTGTAACATAGGATAACCACGGGTTCGCGGTTACACTAACCGTCGCTGCGCGAACTGGGGAACTCCTCAGGCGTGTGCAAGCGAGGACGGGTTGGCGCGAGTACGCCAGCGAGCGAGCGCGCGGCAACCGGAAGTTCGTCGAAGTGACGTATGTCTGGGCGGAGCTTTGAACTTGCTTCTATTCTTTTTTATGGCTCCCTTCGGCGTACGAGTTGAGAGGGAAAATTGGAAGGGTCATTTTTAATCGCCGATATCTCTGGTGTTGCAGAAGCTAGATCGAAAATTTTTGCGGGAGAATGATGGATGGTTCAATAACTATCAGTGCTATGGCGTTGTTTACCCTTCTTTGTGACCCCTTTCAGTGGACCTTTAGCCTCTAGTACAAATCCAGTTGATAGTGAGAACGCGCATACAAAACGAAACCATGTTGTCATAGCACGATTATGTGACATTAAATTATGATTAGAAGGTAGCTTTTTCATTGCCGAGAAAGAAAACGTTGCCGCAAGTTGATCGAACAAATGACCGTTTTCTCAGCCGTTTTTTGTCCTAGTGCTTTTGCATTATCCATAAGGAACTACGCGCAGCATCGTCTGTTTACCTGGGGAAAGAAACGAATACGATGTGTGTACTTTCTAGACCGCAATCCCTGGAAAATGAAAAGCCGGAAGACTCGAGTTTGCCATTTTAGTTTTGGGCATTCACACGATGGTAAAAAAAATGAAAAAAATGGCAGTTTTTCGCGCAGACTGCGAGCATGACAAGCCCCGGTACATTTATATGGCGCGCAACATATATATCTGCAATAAATAACAAATTAGTTTATTCGGCCTATTAGTTTAGAGTCCGATCATTCTAACCGCGCTAGGCGGTGGAAAAGGAAGAAAAAAATAGTAGAATGTTTTCACTTAAGAAAAAAAAAAGATTGTCGGTCGACCTTTCATATTAATTTCCAAACTTTATATAACATTGTCAGATAAATGGAAAGAAGAGATCTGCAATTGGTTTTGCTGCCAAAACATTTTTCCGGCCACACGAAATTAATAATGAAGAGGCGGAGCTTCGCGCTTATCTTCTCTGCTCTTTGGACAACTTTGGCTTTGAACTCGCAAAATATGTTACAGTTAATTGAAAATTATCGGACTAAATATATGCATGTTTTTATTTGTGTTCAGTTATTTTTCGCTTTTCAAGGTGGTGTAGATTTTTTTATAAATTTTCACAAAATCGGCCGAAGAAACGAAATTTTTCTACTTTGCAGACCTAATTATTTCAAAAAAGGTTTATGGCAGAGCAGCAAAAAATCCACACTATGTTCTCAGCATAGTTATGTATTCAACAGCTAAAGCTTATATTTATATAACTTTTCAATACACAAATACGATCGCGCTAATTTAAAGAAAACTGCGAACATTGAACATTTCTTAGGAAAGTACAAATAGTTTAAACATTGTTTAAACTTTTACTACGTATTCTCCACTATACCCCAGCTTTCGAAACCATTAAAACACCTTACATAATTTTGTTGCGCAAGTAATTACGGCCACTTCAATAAGGCCCTGGTGCAAGGCGTAGCGCACCACGCAGTTCTGAAGATTCTACGGCATTTGTGAATCGCCCACGACCTCATCGAGACGATGCTTCCTGAGGAGGGGGGGGGGGGCAAATGACACATAGAAGGCGAAGCAAAAGATGACATATGAGACGACAAGCGCGAGCCTGGAAGAGAAAGAAGCTCTGAAAGAAGCTCTGGAAGACTCGCTCTGGTCGACCATCCAAACCATCTATCGCTAGGCCCTCCTTGGCGTTCTACCGAGACGTGACAATATTATTGTAACAGAGAGAAATATATTTACAAAAGAGGAATAAAGATAAATACAATGAGAGACAGCCAAGGAGCTAGGCAATGAGGGCCCCCCGTTCGACGCACTTTTTTCTTAATCTTACGAAAACGAGCGCGCCACTTCGTCTTCATCATTCTCATCATCATCCAGTAACGTTTTGTCTCGACATTGCAAACTAGCTGTGACAGACACAGCAAAGAATGGTTCGAAGTCGGGGCAACTGCACAGTGCAGCACAACAGCAGCGGAACAGCGCACGCGTGCGAGTCACGGCAGCAGCGTCGCCGTCTTTGTCAAAGCGATCGCGCTTCTTGTTCGGGCGCTACAATATGCATTTATTTGCTGTCACGAAGAAACGCAACGTAAAAACACGCGTAACGGAATCCATAAAAGTAATATGACAACAGTTCAAACCCTGAAACGCGAAAAGGAGGAAAAATGCAAACTCGACTAAATAAGCGAATAAGAATCAATATCTATATATTACAGGCAGTAATAGCGAGATTATATATCTAGACCAAAAAAAAAACGAAAAAAAAAAACGCACTCGGAGAGAGAACATAAAGGGACTACGGCGAATGCGAAAGGTTCGGCGATTGTCAACATCGTGCGAGCTGGAAAGCGGCGCGCCCATGGAGGAAGAAAAAAACTAGGAGAGAGCGCCGCGGCGGAAAAGTGAAGCCTAGTCATAAAAAATATAATGGAAAGCATCATGGGAAATTAGCCGTCACGTGACACAGCAAGCGGTAGGCGCTAGCGCTTGTCCAGTTTCGGTTCCGGTTTCGCATGCTCCGCTACGCGATGCCTGCGCTTCCCTGCCTGCGCTCGAAACCCGAGATGCGGAGAGGGAGCGCCGAGCAGACGATGGAACTTTGGAACTTGGACCTTTGGATGGGCCGATGCGCGAGGGCCACGGCCGCATTCCGCCCGTGTATTTCGCAAAGCGTGGTTCAGTCTGCTATACTTCGCCATGAAATGCTGCGTGCCGGGGTGCAAGAACTGCACGGAAGAATACCGCCCTGGACTCTCGTTCCATCGGTGAGTACATGTTGCTATGCGCTCCACGAGAAACAAAACTTTTGACGATCAGGGCATGTGCATGTATTGTTTGAGACTGAAATTGTTTTATTTTCTTCCGGAAATTAAATGATGATATGGCTGGCGAATGCTGCTTTTTTTTTTTTCGCCCTTTTTGCACCAGGTTTCCAAAAGACCCTGAAGTGAAAACTCTTTGGATAAAAGCGCTACAACGCGATAAAACTTGGATGCCATCGAAATATAGCAGTATCTGCTCCGTGCACTTCAAATCTGATGATTTTATGGGTGGTTCACGTCGGCTGAAACCAAGAGCTGTACCGTCACTTTCACATACCGAGGTTTGTAGACCCAGCTATTTATCCCATTCGTATTCCTTATGTCCGATATTATTTCTGAAAAATAGAGAAATAGCGCCCCGACGCCGCGAGAGACGTGTTGAACTATCATGACGATGGTTTACGAGGTAGCAAAAAAGAAAAAAGAAAAAAAAAGCGCGCAGTTTTAGCTGCCCGTGCCTGGTTTGTTAACTGTGCGAGATAGCGCCCGCGAGCACTTCGATCCGTTACTATGCTGCGTTCGTTTTTTTTCTCTCTCTGATTTTTCTTTTTTCTTTTTTTTTTTTGCGGAGTTTGGAATATATGTGAAAATAACACACTGAGCTGCCCGAGAATGAAACTATTTAGCCAAGTTAACAATATGCGCCTTTTTGATTGCGGCACTATGCGACAAAATGCTGCATATAAGCAATACAAGTTCTTTTCCAGAAACTGTTGTACTTTATCGCCAATTAATGGGTGATAATTTTTTATTGCCGAATATATTATTGAACAAATTTGTACAGAACGTAAAACAAAAAAAGAGAAAAAATTGGGGACAGTAATCGGGTTCGGCATCACCTAGAAGTAAAAAAGAAATGTCCCATATTGTGCTTTCTTCGGTTGGTTGGTTATTGATTGACGCTCAGGAATCGAGTATAAATTTCCGGGTTCACGGAATTGCATGACAGCTAGTCTACGGATGATAATGGTTAATCTTCGGAAGACGAGCTACATTCAACCATTTCCTGCTTCGACCATACCATATGGTCGAAGCAGGAAGCAAAGTATGGCTTTCTTGCTATCCCTTAAAAAATCAGTATCTTAATTTATGGAAGCATGCTGGCTTATTTTTTTTTCAGAGTTCTTCAGTGAGGGAAAGTGCTGTGCTGCTGAGCACCAGCAGAGCAGAACCTACCCCCCACGAAGCGGTGCTAACGTCCCAAGATGAGCCTGTAGGTGGAACGTTTCAAATTTTTCTTATAAAAAAAAAGAACAATGAAAATATGCAGCTGTACTGGACATGATGTGTCGTTTGTCTCTTTACAGGTAGCTTCTCAGGAGGCGTCAGAGCCCATGGACATTTCAGATGAGCCAATCCTTATTACTGTGGACACTTTGACTGACTTGTCAGCATCACAAGATGTCTTGGCAAGTCAAACAATCTCTGAATATTTAATGAGCAAAGAAAGAGCAGTGCTTGTTACCAATTTTCCTAGAAGTGCATGCACATTTCTTACTGTCAGAAGATGGCAAATTTGTGAAATTCGTTACTTTTTTACCTGATGCAGCTGGCCTCCCCGGAAGTAGAAGTTTTGCTTGCTTCATTTCCATTAGTCACAGACACCACTGCTGAACAAACAGCTAGTCAAGAAATGTTGGTATGTTTGCTTGCGATACTATCCTTGCAACTTTGCTAAACCAGCACATATTTAAGACCAATTTGTACTTAGGACCAAAACATATTCCCAGAGCCAGCCCAAGTGATAGGCTCCAAGCCCAGAGCTTAAGAATGGTTATAATATTGCCTTGACATGGCCTTACCAGTATTACTACTATGCATATTGTGTAATTTCCCACTTTGTCTGCCTGCATAGTTAAGAGGGGCGCATCAACAGAGAATATACTGTTGCTAGGTGAGTCTGGAGATGTACTTTGGAAAGCCTGCAAAACAGCAAGTGTTGAAAATTTTTATCATACCATAGCTTACTTGAGGCTGCATTTTCTAAGGACAAGTTCACAAAGATGGCCTCTAAAGTATGTTGAACTGGAAATTTTAATCTTGCCCCAATGTTGCAAAATGGTATTTTGAAAAACAAATACGCAATAATCAGTGAATGGATGGTTTACTCCAGCAATTAAATATATCCAGGCTGAGAAATGGAATTATGGCCCCTATTAAAAGCTACTAGCCCCAAAATCTATCTCTATGAGAGTCATTTTTTTTTATTCGGAAAGAAAAACACGCTGTGTATTTTGCTGTACCCATATATGTGTAGCCATCAGTATTTTGGTACCTGCCAAAAGTGACGATGTGTTAGATAGTAAGCACGAAGAAACAAAGCTAGGTTTAAGTTTTATGAGCACTAAAAAATGATATTCAACTCAATTTATTGAAAAAAAAAAATGTGATTTTTTTTATGATTGATATCTTTAATTGATCTGCTTATGTAATTTAATCTGCTCTTGCACTAGTTGTAATAAAGACTTCAAGTTGATTACTGCAACAAGACCAATTACTCTATTTGCATGCACTGTGGTTATGCTTTTTATAGCCAGGCAGTTCAAGTCAGCCTGATGCAAACATGGAGGCCTCTCCATCACCACACTTGCAAGAAAGCCACATTATAGAAAGACCATCAACTTCACGACGTGAACTGGTAAGGAAACTTCAGGAAGGTGTGTTATTGGAAATACTCATTTTTATGTGTTTAGTGATAGTCCACAAAGAAGGAGGGCTTTTGTAAGCATTGCATATGTCATTAGTTAGAGCCACTGGGCTTGCTCCTTCATATAGGCTGCACACCCCTGCTTGAAGAAAGAAAGAAAAAAAAGGCAACATTATCTTGGAAGCATATTAAAGTCTTAATTAATAGATGCTTTCTTTTGTCTAGGTGAATTCTGAAGGCATGTAAATAAAAACCATCTATCAATTAACGAGACATATCTTTTGCAGTACCTTTCATACCCGAGTATTATGTGTGCGTGTGTGCATGTTTTCATTGTTGAAGCTCTTGTCAAAACCAAAATATTAAATTGTACAGTACAACTTTGTAATAAAGTTTTAGCATTAATAATTTAGAACAGTATCTCTGTATTTGTAGAGCAGTAAGTAAAATTACATTATGTGCAAGCCAAAACTTGAACTCAACAAGTAGATATGAACTTTTGCTTTTGCAAATTTTGTTAAAAACTTGCTAAATCTGCAAAAAAGAAAAAAATTTGGAAGTGAAATGATCTGTTGTATTTAGCTATTTATGTGTTTTTTGGAGCTATAAGATAATGTTTAGTGTAAACTTCATTTCAGCTACAGGTTGTAGAAGACACACCTGAAAAAGCTTTTCTGCGGAGTGAGGTGAAACGATATTCAAATCTCCAAACTGCAAGCAAAAAGCGGATAAAAACTTTGCAGCAGTCTCGACGCCGGCTTGTACGCAAAGTTGCTCACCTCAAAGATGTGATCAAGGACTTAAAAAAAAATCGTATCCTTCTTGACCAGAACATTTCCACACTGGAAAGCCTCGCTGGTTCTAACAAGGACCTTCTGATGCGTCAAATGGCACGTAAGACAGGGGCAGCAATGCCATCCGTTTATTCACCTGAACTTAGGGCCTTTGCTCTCACTTTACATTTTTATTCCCCAAAGGCATATAACTATGTACGAGCTGTATTTGATACCTGCTTGCCACACCCAAAAACATTGTCGAAGTGGTATCAAAGCATTGATGGTGCTGCTGGATTCACAAAAGAAGCCCTGGTCGCACTAGAGATGAAGGTCTGCCAAAATTCAAATGAGGGCTATCCGACACTTTGTAATTTGGTCATCGACGAAATGGCGATTCGAAGGCATGTAGAGTGGGACGGCAAACAATTTCATGGATATGTAGATATGGGAACAAAAGTAAATGATGACTGTTTCCCAATTGCCAAAGACGCATTTGTCCTAATGCTGGTAGCAATTAATGGACGATGGAAACTTCCAATTGGTTATTTTTTAGTTGATGGACTTGCAGGGGAGCAAAGAAGCAGCCTAGTTCTACAGGCTCTCTCTCTCGCTCACGAAAAAGGAGCACATGTTGTGAATGTGACCTGTGATGGCGCTGCAGCAAACCTATCTATGTTGCGCAGCCTAGGCTGCAAGCTTGAACTAGCTAAACTGGATGCATCCTTCCAACATCCAGTAACCAGAAAACCTGTCTTTGCTATGCTCGATGCATGCCACATGCTGAAACTGCTGCGGAATACACTCTGTGATAAAAAAATTATTGTAGATGAAGATGGAGGAGTAATTAATTGGAAACATATTGAGGACCTCCATGAAATTCAGTATGCTGAAGGGCTCCATTTGGCTAATAAGTTGAAGCAATCACATGTTAACTGGAAAAGCCAGCCCATGAAAGTGTCCCTTGCAGCACAAGTGTTCAGCAAGTCTGTAGCCGATGCTTTAGCGCAATGCAGAGCTCAGAATGTTTCAAGGCTGCGTCATTCTTCTGCAACAGAAACATTTTTGAGGTATGTGAATGATACATTTGATATCCTTAACTCCCGAAATTTAAAGCAGCATGGGTGGAAAAAGCCACTGACAGTTGAGAACTCAGCTAGTGTCATTGCATACCTGCAAAAACTAAAGTCCTACTTTTCATCATTGAGGGAATCTGTAGGTGGAAAGCTGATGATCGAAACGAACAGAAAAACTGGATTTATTGGCTTTATTATTTGCATCGAAAGTGTTATCTCTTTGTATAACCACTTAATACGTGACAATCAGCTATTGGCATACCTCCCTACAGTAAAACTAAGCCAAGACCACCTGGAATTATTCTTTGCTGCCATTCGCTCATTTGGCCGATGCAATGATAACCCCACTGCAAGACAGTTTGCTGCAGCATACAAACGTTTAATAGTTCAAAACGAGGTGAAGGATGTTGCTGCCGGGAATTGCCTTCCATTAGAACACATACAAATTTTGTATGCGAGTTCGACAGCAAAGCCTTCATCGATGGATGTGATTAACCTGAGTACCTCCAGAAGAAGTCTTGCTGACAGTGAAACACCTCCAAGAACAGAGATCCTTTCTGAAGATCACGCATACTGCGCTGATCCAGGCAAAATTTCAGAACTTGGCGATTCAATCATTGCATACATCGCTGGTTTTGTTGTTCGCCATTTGCAGGCCCGCATCAAGTGCTCAGAGTGCACATCTGCATTGACTGTGTCAGGCCCTGTGTACACTGCACACTCTCTAATCCAAAGGAAATCATTCGGTGGACTAAATTATCCTTCAAGTGATGTACTGATAATTTGCAGAGAAGCAGAGAAACAGCTGCGTAGGGCACTAGTGCACTGCTCACTGCCATCGCAAAGACTTGCAGCAGAAGTTGCCTTGGCCACCATGACCACCTTCATTGGCAGAGGTCTGTTCAAAGGTCTAGATGAGCATATGCTCGACAATTCTGCCCTGGAGAGCCACTCTTCTCATTTGATGAGAGCAGTAGTAGACAAATATCTGGATGTAAGAATGCATCACCTTGCAAAGTCAATAACACATAAGCTTCATGAGGAAAAGGTTCGTCAAAAACATACGAAATTAACTCAGTTCAGGGGCCAGTAGCAAGTTGTTGTGTCAGGTATAACACTCTGACCTCTTACAAGAAAGGCAAATTTTCTTCCATTTGCTTTGAGTGCTACTTCCTTATTGCTTCAAGCCTCATCTTTTTTTTGCCCATTTTATTTTGGGACTAAATCATGCTGTAAACGATTGCAACATGCTCTTTCACTATAGAGGCACTCATTTCTCTGGGGCATCATTTGACGGGCTGTGTAATTCTGCGCTCGTTTCTGCATTTGGGTCATGCAAGCGCTTAAAGATTTGCATCGTATTTTATCCATGTCTTTGTAAACCGAAACAGTGCACATGTTTCCCCTAGCATGCTCGAACTAGCACAATTACAACCACTGCTTTAGATTGGACAGAGGGTTCCTTAGGACTTGCAGATATTTTATTATTTTTATTTACTCAGTACTGCAGGCCTGAGCCCAAGCAGGAAGTGCATACAAGACAAAAATAATTCCTTTGGGTCTCCAGCATTAAATATATTGATAAACCCAAGGCTAATAAATATAGTTGGATCAGAAATGAGAGAAAAAATGGTGCAAGGGAGAATGGAAATGGAACAAAACAAGAGCATGCTGTTATTGACTGTACAGCTTGGGCTTCTTTTGTGGTCTAGCGGCGGTTTTTATGCTTCGATGATGACTTTTGTCTGTGGATGCTATTGTCTTTTATGATTTAATTACTTCTTACCAGAAAAAAAGAAAGCATTGCATAAAGTGACTGTTCTCACTGAACACAAAAGGTAACATGGAAAAAATGACACAAGGTATCTGTATGAAGAGTGGTGAGGCCCATGTCAGTGGCAAAGGCAGCATTAAGTAAAGGCTGGTATGTCGCAGTATGGTATAAGTAATGGCTTATTATAAGGCATGTAGGGCTTCAAAGAGAGACAAGGCAGGAAGGAAAGATGGGAAGGTTAACCAAAAGATATTGGTTTGCCACCCCTTAAAGAATAAAGCCAAGTTAATGTTGAAGCATACAAAGGAGCATACTTAAAGAGAAGCATACTTTGCAGCCAGCAAAGTCATAGCCTAGTGCACACACAATGCCCTCGAGAAACACAAAATTGCCTATCATGCCATCAGGACCATCAAGTGCTGTGGCCACTGGCAAGAACCTTCGTCACTGTTTAATGTAGGAAGGGTGTGCTCACCAAAACATGCCAGGGCATGTAGAGCTTCCAAAATTGCAAGTACACATTGAGGACAGTCTTTTTAAGGAAGCCATGACTCTGGAAGTTTCATTTAAGCAATACTGCAGCCTGTTTATGCATGTTTGAGTGAAAATGGCTTAATAGTCTAGAAAATAGATGCAAAAAAGGCAGAGGAATGCAGCTTGCTAGTATTTATTTGATCAGTAAGGTTCGTCAGTTGTATGCCATGAATGGGGCTAGTCCAAAAATGTTGTACACAGAGGTAAGAATTATTCAGTCACAACATGTCAACTGCCATAACGAGAAATGTATTTTGAGCTACAGCAAAATTTTCTTGTGCCTTTGTTCCAAGTGCTTGTTCAAAGATATATGTCTGAATGAAGCTCATTTTGTGATGCGTGATGGCCCGACTGTCTACATAAGCATTTTCACATGAAGGTCTTGGCCAGTGATTGTATTGCTGCACCTTGCATATGAGATAACTATTGTGTCAACAATCTGTAATCATGATAACCTGATGGTGTATATGAAAATTTGTATGCTAGCCCTGGTCTTTCCACACTTTGTGAATACTTTATGCTGTTTTGCAGTTCTGTTACTATATGCACCCGCTTATTTGTGATTACATGCTTTCTCTGGATAAATATTGTTCATGTAAATCTGTCCATTGGTTGTTTGTGTCATTCGCTGATTGTTAACACAAGCAGCAAGATGGTGTTGGTTTGTCCATGTCGCGCTGGCGAAAACGAAAGCTTCATTATTTCTACTGAGCGGTTCAGTGGATGTGTTCGGAAAAGGGCCGCAAGTTACTTCTCAAGCAATGGAGCTTGCCTGAAGCACATTAACCCAGAGCAGCTTGGAAATAGGTGCTTCCAATAAATGCGAGGAGGCCCTGCGCAGGGGCCAGCCTAAAGCCAGCGACTTCCGAGAGGGGCGAAGCACGCGGGTCAAAGTGCGGTCTGCCCGAGAAACGCGGGGTTTTCAGCTGCGCGACGGAGCGTCGCTGAAAATCGCGCGTTTCTCGGCCAGACCGGACTTTGGCCCGCGCGCTTCGCCCCTCTCGAGAGTCTCTCTTTAGGCCGGCCCCTGCGCAGGGCCTCCTCGCATTTCATCAAAACGCCTATTTCCAAGCTGCTCTGTCTGCCCGAGAGACGCGGTGTTTTCAGCGGCGCGACGAAGCGCTCGTTAAACACGCATCGTGAGGAATCGCCTTTTTAGCTAGAGGTTCTCTTTGTTTATTCTTTAGGGTTCCGTTTACACGATGCGTGCGCAAAAAAATAAGAAAAAAAACTTGATATGTGCGTAATAACATGGAGAGATTTCATTTTATTTATGAACCACCGTTTCAGCGACAACGTCGCGGCCACTCGCCTTGGAGTTATTTCAGAGCCGGTATCTAGATTTATACTTTCACTAATAGCAAGAAAACGCCTCTGTTCACGTCGGCACCACAATACCGAATACCTATGATTACAATTTCTTATGTATCGCATGTTATAGGAAATGCAGACCTCAAGCCAGTTTCCCAGGCATTCAACACTATTGTAGTTCGAATGCGTTGCCTGCATGGCGAACCCGTAGATGAAAACGTTACCTGCATTTCTCTCTCCAGTGTGCTTACAAACACCGAGCACAATGCAACATTGGAAAACTGAGCAACTGAGGTGTTAGAACAAGACGCGAAACTTTCAGCAGACCACTGCGGTAGGCTTCTCGCTGAAACGTCCCGAGTCACTAAAAACTACCGCGCGCCCAGCTGGCTTTGAGTCTGGCAACTATGTTGGCTAAATTCCCAAGATTCAATGCGCGGAGGAGCACCGAGAGAGAGAAGGCAGCGGCGTCAGAGGAGGTTGGCCTGCGGAGGCTACGCGCGCTCCCTCCTAGTTTTTTTATTCCTCCATGGGCGCGCCCAGTACGATGAAACGCGCTCCTCGGCGCCTGTAATTTGGCCTCAACGCGCCCGCAGAGTAAACATCCACCCTCTTCCTCCGCCTGTTTCCCACCGACTGTGCTGGCGCGTCTCACATGCGCTGTTGGCTTGCGCACGCTCTGCGCAGACTACCGGTGAACAGCAGGGAGGCGAGAGAGGCTGATAGAGGCAAGAACCTCCTTCGGTTTCACGTTCCAGCTTTAGTTCCCAGCATTGAACCAACACGTACAGCTTCGAGCAAACCGCTACGATTGCTTTTTTTTTATTTTATACAAAACAATGCCCCAGACAAAATTGTTTGGGCAAGATGGCAAGTACATTTAGGAGAGTACCTTAAACAGAAATAACCGCTTCACCGTCAGAAAAGGCGAACGTGATGACTTTTCAAAGCGCGTGGCCTCTCCACTTTTTCTCGCAGGTGTGCTTACCTCGCTAACACACGTCTCAAAAGGAAGGTCGTTTTTGTCGGCCTGTGGCCACAAAAGTCTCGTAAATTGCCTCTGCTCAACTGTTTTTAATGCCTACGCTCAGTTGGTCCGTCGCTTCCAGAGTGAGGCCTATTGAGCCTTAGGAAGAACGGCGAGAAATTCCGCCATGCATGCGCGCTATCGCTTTCGGGACCCATGATAAGTAGAACATTCGCCCACAATCCACAAGGATTCCGCAAAATGTCTACAAAATTGATATCCGAATCTGAAGCGTATAAAGCGTGTTGGCTCAGTGGTTACGCTCGAGTTCTGAATACAAGTGCGAAGGTACTTGTATTCAGCCAAGGAGCCAGGCAATGAGTTCGACGCACTTCTTTTTTTTTTTTTTATTCTTCCACAAACGAGCGCGCCACTTCGTTTCATCATCCTCTGCCATTTTTTGTCTCGACGTTGCAAACTAGCTGTGACAGACACAGCAATGAATGAATCGGAGTCAGCTTTGTATGCGTAGAGTTCCTGATGCGCTGTGGCATAGGGCAGCCCACAGACGTTTTCGCAATCACCTTCACCATTATTACAATGAAAATTTCTGAGGAGAATAAAAAAAAAAACCGTTTATGATATCTTTTTAAACTTTGTTCACGTATTCTTCTCTACATCCATTTGCAATGTCAATAAAAACACATTGCACAATATTGGTGCACTAGTAGTTACGACCAGTCCAATAAGACCCTTAAACAGGAATTTGCTATTGCTGTAGGTCTGACTTCTTGGCCACTAAGCGAATAAAATGCAAGCAGGATTGGATTTCAGGTTCTAAAGATATGTCCAACAGTAGGGAAAAGATGTCGACGGAAATGAGGACAGTAATGTTGAGATGTTGAGATGACCGGAGCGGCCATGAGCGCCGGGGTGTGCTCACCCTAGACGTTCGTTTTAAGAGGCGGTGCAATGAGAGCTCGTTTTTGCGTCTTCAGACCGACAGACTTCGATACATATATTATGGTGAAGCTACCCAAAACTAATAAAAAATACTTCATTGTGCAGTTCAACGCATCGGCACTAGAGCTTCACTATTCTATCCGCCAGTTTTTCGCACCGCAACCGGACGCCAATAACACGGGGTGAAGTTAATGAGATGCGACCACTGTCGGGAAGCCCGCTTCACCAGCGCGGGCGACAGCCTCTGCTGCATGAGAAACTGCTGCGCCAGATGCGATCGGTGGAAAGCATAACTGGTGCTGCAGTGGCAAAGCAAGGTATCGAATGCTAAAAAAAAAAGGAAAAAAAAAAAAAACAATTGGTAACCGGATGCTCGTGCCTCTCTCAGATGACGGCATCCAGACGGCCTGAAGTGGGCCTTTTGCCGCGCGTTCGATCTGCTGATCACACTTCATGCAGGCACGCTAGCCAGGACTGCATGGAAGAAACTGTACAGGAATGAAAATAATGTGCGCTGTCGAGTCATTCGAAAAAAAACGGATGCAGCCCAGAAACACTGTGTTTTACTGAGGCAGTTTTCCATGCCCTTCACAATTTTTCCATTTTACTAAAATGATTTGGAGTACGTTGCTAGCTCATTGAACGTTATCGTCTCCTTCTGTAATTCGCGTTAAGGTGAAGATGATTGCGAAAAACGTCTGTGTGGTGCCTGATGCCACAGCGCATCAGGAATTCGATGCGTACAAAACTGATTCTGAATCATTCATTGCTGTGTCTGTCACCGTCAATTTGCGAAGTCGAGACAAACAACAACCGAAGAAATACTTTTATGGCTGGAGAATGATGAGGACGAAGTGACGCGCTCGTTTGTGGAAGATTAAGAAAAAGAAGTGCGTCGAACTGGGGGCCCTCATTGCCTGGCTCCTTGGCTGTTTCTCAATGCATATATCTTTAATCCTCTTTTATAAATGTATTTATCCCTGTTACAATATGCCAAAATTTAAAAACCTTGAACGATTCACAAATTCCGGAGAACTTCAGACCTGCGCGGTGCGCTATAATTGGACAAAGGCCTTATCAAAGTGGCCATAATTACTAGCGCAACAAAATTATGCGCGGTGTTTTTAATGATTTTGAAAGCTGAGGTAGTGTAGAATAGGCGGAAGAAGTTTAAACAGTGTTAAAGCAGTTTTTTTTTTATTTTCCTAAGAAATTTTCAATGTTAGCTGTTTTCTGTAAATTAGCGCGATCGTATCTGTATTCAAATGTCACAAAAATATAAGCTTTACCTGTTTGCGGATAACTATGCTGAGAACATAGTGTGGAATTATTGCTGCTCTACCATGAACCTTTTCTGAAACAAAGGCCTGCAATTTAGGAAAATTTCGTTTCTTGGGCCGATCTTGAGAATTTTTATAAAAACATCTACTCTTACCCGAATAGCGAAAATTAACTGAATACAAATAAAAACATGTATATATTCAGTCAGATAATTTTCAGCTAACTAACTTGAACATAGTTTGTGTAATCTATAACTAAATTTGGCCAGAACAGCAGAGAAGCTCGGAACTCCGCCTCTTCGATATTATTAATCAGTCATCATGCAACAATATATACTATTTTGAAGTAAATATAAAAGGTCGAACGACCGTCTTTTGTTCGATCATAGGTGGAAGCGGGAGGGGAAAGATGACGTGCGCATTTGTCGATGCACCAACTGTATATATTTACGCAACGTTGTGGATGGTAGATGGGGAGGCTTTCTATTTTTTTTTTTTTTTTTTAGAAAATGTTGTCCGCGGTTGGCTTGAAGAAACAATGCTTTTGCGAACAGAAAAAAACTATTTATTAGACCTCGACTTGAGCGGTGCGCGCTGGCGGCCGCTCATAGGCGCGGTCCAATCTCTGGGCACGGCTGGCCGATGCAGACAGGAGAGGCTGGGGTAAAGGAGGAATGGAATGTCGAGAGGGTCGTTGGTCCTTCGTTCCCACGCGCAGCCCTTGCGAACACAACACCGCGGCGGGAATCAACGCGCACTGGTTAAGCAGTTCATTGTTCCACCTCGTCTACGAATCCCCCGCTGCGCGGCTGTGCGGCCTCCTCCCGAAGCGTTCATTTCAGAGCTTGATGAAGACGCTACAAGACTTGTGACTGCTTCTTATAGCTTTCTTTAATTGCTTCCCTCGTTAATTTTCTTATTCATTGTGCTGTGTATAATTTTTTTTTCTTGCGCCTATATACGTTACATGTGCTCCGGTTTGTGCTTGCTACATATATGTGAATAGTAGAGCTGTGAAATGTCGCCGGAGTACGGATTACAGCAACGGCGGGAAACCATCGGCATTCTCGGACTCAGTGAAAGCCGTCATCTTAGACCGTGAGTATATATCTTTGCAGTATGCCACTGCTTCATAATTGGTTCTATATAATCTCCTACCAGTCCCAAATGTTCTCTTTCCGTATTCTCCTCGAAATAACTGCACGACGCATGACTTCAAGAACTAAGCGAATTTTCGTCCGGGTTAAATGCAAGCAAGTGCGTGGACTTATTTACTGGCTGCGATATGAACAACATTTGCGCCGAAAATAGAGAAGCCGTGCATAACAGGTGGAGATTCGAGCGAAAATGTTTGGGAGACTCATCCTGCTACAGCCACGATGAGCGGACGTGCGATGCATGAGCTCTGTTGAAGTTATGTTTTGGCGGATTGGAGCAGTGCATCATCAAATGTTCATGATCAGCGGGCTCCCTTCTGCACTCGGCATCGCCAGGAACATCCAGCGAGCGTGTGAGTGACTTTATTTTCGGCGTTGAACCTGTTGGACTCCTCGTAAAGCGGGATAAGTGCTATCCCTAACAGCCGTGGAGACGCAGGGTAGCGACTGCGGATGCGCGGCGTGGAGTTCGCGCAAAGCTGAGCAGCGTTCGCTCAAAGCCAGCCTGTAGCTCTGCCAATGGAGCCTTCCTGGGCGTCTCGCGGCAGGGCTCGCAAAAGCAAGGCTGAGGTCACCACAGCCAGGAGGGCCCTGAGCGCGTGCCGCCCGGCGATTGAAGAGTGCTCCGATCTGCTTCAGCAGTTCCTTGTCGCTGCACAACGGAAGATGCTGGCGACCCAGTCAGCGGAGGCCGCCAAGAACGCACTCCGCTCTTTGCGCTCGTCCAACATCCCGTCTGCTATCGTCACGCGACACGGGCTAAGTGTATGCGCCCCCGATCAAGCCTCGCGCGGCGCACCAGAGACAGAAAAGGCACAACCAGACACTGTAGTTCCCACTTCAGTGCACAACATGGCGTCCCAAGACGAAGACGCAGGTTCCGCAATGGATACTTCCGTGTTGCGCAAGAGGCGGCGTTCGCCCAGCCCCGGACGAAGCGACACTGACAGTCTAGAGGCAGCAGGTGGCAAGAAGGAGGCCCACCGGCCCCCTGATTCTGGCTCCTTCTCCCGCTTTACCCCACCGGAGGGAATTGCAGGCCCAGTAGAAGCCGCTCCAGTCATGGGCATATCCAGCACCCTGCCTGCTGGAGCGATGCCTTTGGTGCAGCAGGAGCGACCGGCAACCTCCAGCACCTGCTCCACGGCGGAGACCAGCACAAAACGGCAGCTGCCTAGCGCGTGTCTCCAGGCAGCAGTGGACCCTACCAACCTGGTGCCTTGGACAATCAAGACAACCAAGGCCCAGCGGCGCCGTCAGGCGGCCCTCCGTAGGGCTGCGTCGGCTGTGGTGGCCCACACCGCGCTGCCACACAAGACGGTGCTTTTCCGCCCTGCAGTCCGGGGTACTGGGTTCACCAGAGAACAAGGCTGGGACCTGGCGGAGGAGCTTCATCACCGTCCTGGCGTGCTAGCAGTGCGCGTGAACACGCGTCGCAACGTAGTGGCCGTGGACGTGGCCGAAGAGGGCAATTTCAATGCCCTCTTGGCCACAACGGTCATCCGTGGCCTGCCCGTGCGGGCCAAGGAACCAGCCCCGCTCAACGAGTGCAGCGGGCTGGTATTCGGTGTCGACACCCGCCGCACGGCCGAACAGCTCCTTGCAGCGGTGGACTCTGCTGTGACAGTGAAAGCGGCCTCATTGGACGGCAGCACCCTGAGGCTCAGGTTCGCCGCTACTGCCCCGCCGCCACATATATCCATCCACGGCCGGGTCTTGCCGGTCCGACCATGTCGTCCTCGCCCACTACAGTGTGCTCGGTGTTCTAGCCTGGCCCACGCAACTGAAGCCTGCCTCGCCATGGAGCGTTGTGCCCGTTGCGGCGGGCCACATCCAAGTGCGGAATGTGCCAGAGCCAAGCCGCGGTGCTCAAACTGTGGAGGCCGCCATGCTGCCACGAATCCAGTCTGCCCTGCGTGGCAGAGAGAGAGGCACGTGGCCACTATCCTCGCGACGTCAGAAGTGCCCCTCTCCCGGCGGGCCGTTCGCGCGGTTGTCTGTGAGGGAACTATTCCTTCGGGTGGCCAGCAGCACCAGCGTGCTCCCAGCTATGCGCAAATGGCCTCCCGTGGCGCGCACCAGCGCCCGCCCCAGCAGCCCCGACAGGACCAGGGACCACGCCAGCAGCAGGGGCGTCAGCAGCGGCCATGCCAGCAGCAACGCCAGCAGCACCCCGGGGGCTCCCAGACCACAGCTCGCACCACACAACCCATTTTCGGTGCGAGCAACATCCACGCCACCTCTCCGGACGAGCGAGACAAAAAGATCGAGCAGCTGATGGCTGCAATTCGCGTCCTCGCCAGGTATATCCCGGAGGACTCTCCCGACAGGCGCGTCTGCTTAGAAGCAGCAGGCGCCTCCTTACAGGATGTCCAACATCATGGCTAGTCGCCGGACACCTCCCCGAATTCCTTCCATCCTGCAGTGGAATGTACGTTCTCTTGCCGCGCGCTATTCAGAGCTGCGCTTACGAGTGTCTAACGAGTCTCCTGAGGTTGTAGCGCTGCAGGAGACGTACGTTCGTGCACAAGAGGGGGACCCTCAAATGCGGCTGCCCGGCTACGTCGGATACCACTCCCCGACAACCTGTGAGGAGGTTACATGTGCTGCAGTGCCGTGCAGTGATCCCCAGCACAAACCAGGGAAATCTCGGTGCGCGGTTTATGTGCGGCGCGATGTCCAACATGTCCTCGTTGACTCGGCGGCGGCGACGAGTGATGTGCAGGAGTGTGTTGTTGTTACAGTCCGCATATGTGGTGTGGACACGTCTGTGGCTATAGTGTTTACGTGCGCCCAGCTGTGCAGTGGAACGCCCAGTGGTTCAGTGCAGTCTCTTCGTGTTGTGCCACCCGACAAATCATCCTCGGAGATTTCAATGCCCATCATTGTGCGTGGGGAAGTGCCCGAAACACCGCGCGAGGAGACGACCTACACGCCATGGTAACACAGCTGGGACTCACACCGCTGAACACCGGCGAGCCCACCTTCCGGCGACGCGGCACACCCGGCTCCTGCATAGACGTTGCGTTCGCGTCCAGCGGCATCGAGGCGACCTGGAATCGCGCACCATCACTTTGGGGCTCTGATCACTTCTCTATCCTCATTGAGCCCACTGCCAAGGAAGCACGCGCCACGCGCACTTACTCCATTGTCAACTGGAACCGCTTCCGCAGCGAAGTAGAAGCCGCAGCTACGTCCGGCGCGGATTTCTTCTCCAGTCTCGTCCGTAGCGCGTTCGCAGCCACTCGCCGCGTAGAGGTTCGGGCAGGGCAACCAACGCCCGACAACAAGCTGCTCGACCTGAGACAAAAACGCGACAAAGCTGAGCGACGAGCACGGCGGACGGACCGACCAACCGACTGGACAGTATACAATCGGCTGGACGCAGCAGCGAGGCGGCATTCCAACAAACTTTACCGCCGGCAGTGGGCATCGCTCTGCAGGAAGATGGAGGAGGACTGTAGCTCGCGGCGGCTCTTTACCATCCTGCGACGCATCACAACGCCACAAGCGAACCCGCAGCCGCTGGCCGCTCTCGCCATCTCTAGCGGCCTTAGCTACGAGGAGCTAGCTGAGCGGTTTGCGGACCGCTTTGCACCGCAAAGCCCCGTGAACGCAGGCAGCCAAACTTCACCTGTGAGTCCCGGAGACAGAGCCAGCGCTCCTACCCCTGGTGACCCTTGTGATGCCCTCTTCACAGTGACAGAGCTCAACAATGCGCTACAGCGCTGCCACCGTCGCTCGGCGCCAGGGCCGGATGGGGTGACCTACCAGATGCTGCGCAACCTGGACGCAGATCAACGGCTGGTTCTCCTGCAGCAGATCAACCTAGTGTGGGAACGCGGGACCCTCCCGGAGGACTGGCGCACGGCAGTCGTCTGCCCCATCCTCAAGCCAGGACGCCCACCAACCCAGCTCGCGGGATACCGTCCAGTGGCGCTAACATCTGCGGCTGGTAAGCTCATGGAACACATGGCTTTACATCGCCTTAACGAGCAGGCTGCGGCGGCGGATTTGTTTGATGAGCGGCAGACGGGCTTTCGCGGAATGCGGTGCACTGCGGATTCCATCTCCGATGTTGTCAGCGCGCTCGAGCACGCGAAGGCAGTGAGGCAGGTTGCGTTGCTTCTACTGCTGGACGTGTCGGGCGCGTTTGATAACGTCTGCCGCGCTCCCATTCTCGCGACGCTTGAGAGGGCTGGCGTGGGCGGACGCTTGCTACAATACGTTCGGAGCTTTTTCCAGGCGCGCTCCATGCGCGTTCGCGTGGGGGGTGCTCTCTCGGCGCCTCGCCCGGTCGGGCTAGGCGTGCCGCAGGGCTCTGTCCTGTCACCTTTTCTGTTCAATGTGGCGATGTCGGTGGTGCCGGGCTGCCTGCCTGCAGGCGGCCGGCATCATGTGTACATCTCCATATACGCAGATGACATTGCTCTGTGGTGCCTGGGACCGCCGGGCGAGACAGCACGGGTGCGCGCGTGCCTGCAGGCAGCTCTGACGGCGGTGAGCGACTGTTTGCGCGGCCTAGGTCTCTCGCTCAGCGCGGACAAATCCGTCGCAATGGCCTGTGTTCCGAGCTCGCGCAAACGACCACCGCCGCTCACACTGGACGGGACCCTCTTGCCGTGGCGACGTTCGGTGCGGTACCTGGGGTTGGACATAGACCAGCGCCTTTCCTTCCGACCCGCGGCGATCAAGGCCTGCCTGCAGATGAAGAGAACCACCGCCGCCGTACACAGGCTCACTGCTCGAGGCCAGGGCATCTCCCAGCAAGCAGCGTCACGGCTGTACAACTCCGCGGCTCTGGGGGCAATACTCTACGCGCTACCGCTCGTCACACTGCGCAAACCATGCTGGAAGAAGCTAGAGGTCGAGCATCGCAAGGCGCTCCGCATTTGCCTCGGCCTTCCTCAGAACTCTCAATGCGCAGCTACTTTGGCCGAGGCAGGTGCGTGGCCTTTACAACTTCAGGCCACGCGGCGGGCGCTCCGACACATCGATCGCCTACAGCGCGCAAAGGACGGCGGCCCGCTATTACATCGGTTGCGACATCATCGCCACTCGCGCATGGGAGCGGCGCTGCTCGAGTACGAGCAGCTCACCAATGCAACGCCCCCCTACGACCTCTTCTCGCCCTGGCCCGCTGCTACGGAGGTTCAGCGAGAGATTGTCGGAATCGCGGGGAAACGCACCACATCGCCCTGTGCAGTGCAGCAGCTGACCAGAGCCGTCATCTACGAGGAACTCCAACACCACCTCCTCGTTTACACCGACGGCTCCGTGGCCAGAGACAGTTGCTCGCTAGCAGCGGCGGCTACCATCCCCGCCCTGCAACTGCACAGACAGCTGCACCTGTCATACCTGGGTTCTTCCACCACGGCGGAGCTGCTGGGCCTACGCCTAGGCCTGGATCTACAGCTTGAACTGACTCCGCCGCCACCCAGGTGTGCCGTGCTATGTGACTCCCGCGCTGCCCTCAGCCGCCTTCGAACCACCGGCCGGGGAACTCCGCTGCTGTGTCAGATTCGCGCACGTCTCAAGCACTTGGCGGAGCGTGGCTGCGCTATACGGGCACAGTGGATCCCCGGGCACTGCGGCATAGAGGGCAACGAACGTGCCGACGAGCTCGCGACCGCAGCACATGAACTTCCTCCTAGCGACGAGCAACTCGCTTTGGAGGATGTGCGTGCGGTAATCGACGATCACCTCCGGATGCAGCACCCCGACCCACGCATCGCAAGAGGTGAGCGCATTCACAGTGTCAGCGGCCGCTCGCTGACTCGGCTGCAACGCGCAATGATCCTCCGTGCACGCATTGGATGTGTGTGGCCTGGGGAACGACGGATGCGCCACGGACTTGCCAATAGTGACGTGTGTGATGGCTGTGGCGAGGTAGAAACTCTCGAACATCTTCTACTGCGCTGCACCGCGCTAGCCGAACCACGACGTGAGTTGCTGGCGGCTTACAGAGCGCAGGGGTTAATCCCGGACAGCGTAGCTGTGCTCCTGTGGCCACCGGGCTGTGCGCGCGCCCGCGAGCGAGCTCACGTGAGCTTGTGTGAATACATCGAACAGGCGGGCTTGATGACCCGCCTATTTCACCTCGCCAGATAGTGCGCGCTGGGACTGAACGCTCCACGTGTGCTATTTCCCACAATAACGGCTGATCGCCCACGACAGCCGTCAGTGTTTTGTACAGTGTGCAAGCGCGTGCGTAGTGAACAGTTGCCTGCACGTGGAGCTATTGCGGAGGCCCGCCCGATATGCCGAGTACTCAGGGACCTAAGACATTTGCGGGTGGGCCCCAAGCAAACTACTGTATACTGTACCATAGTGTATATATTTCTTTTATTTTTACCTACTCTTTTCTTTCTCCCTATCACTCACCTCTTTGATTTCCTCTACCTTCTCCTTGCTATCCCTTTATTTCCGCCGCCCCAGTTCAGGTGCTTCAGATATAAGATAGCAGATACCGGGGCTGGCAAACATCTTTTCTTTCCTTTTGTACATGCAATAAATAACCACTAATAATAATAATAATAATAACAGGTGTGTGTGCCACCAACGCGCGACAGAACACTACCGGCAGCAATTTGCGCAGTTTTTTGACTGCGAAGCGCGCCGCAATCAATTAGTAACCGAATACTACACGCTCAGCTTTGTACATATATTTTGGACAGCGTCTTTTCTGCGCGCAGGAAGCCATGTTCGCTCAGTTTTTGGATTTTGTTAAGAGTTAGGGCAGTTTTTTGTTTTCAAATGTACAGACGATGCTTTGAAAACTGTCCGTGCGGTCTGTGCAAGCGAATTTTACAGTGGGGCAGACGTTATGTGCGTGATGCCGCTTGATGATTAGGCTATACTTTAGTAATAATGAACCCCCACTTTTATAATGGTTAATATCATATTGAGGATTTGAAAGCCGTGAACAGCGCAAGTGAGCCCCTTTTCAAAATTTTCTTAATCGACGCCCCCCTTCTGAGAACGCACCTTCAGGTGAGGGCGCGCTGTCAGGAAGCGGCGACAATAGGAGAGCGGTTTCGCAGACGCGCTTCGAAGGCTGAGGAAAATAACAAAACAAGCAAAAAGCGCATCAGCCGTGTGTGCACTGCGCCCCTGTCACTGGAAAGTAAACAACGTGCATGTGGGACACATTGTACAAAAAATTGACGGCCGGTATGAGGCGACCATATCGTCCGAGATATATAGCTCGCGAAGCGCTCGATCACGGCGCGCACTTTAAATGGGACAGGACGTCAGGTCCGCCTGTTCGGCAATTATAGCTCTTTGTGCCTCACGTACTGTATGCATGAAGTGCACGTCATAGCCATCGTACAAAAATTTTAAACCGAAGCAGCGACCGACGTATTCTAATTGTATAGGAAATCATTTGGGAGTAGAAAAGAGCAACCTAATAAGATGTGCATGGTTCTTTAATGAACAATACGTATAAATGGACGGTTGAATAGTTACAGTAATGGAGTATTGTGCTAATTCTTTACGGCCGTGACCGCTATAAATATTACTCATATTTCTCTTAGCTTTAAGCTCTGGCATTGACAACCCTATCCAAAGAACCGACTAGTAGTGACAGGTTGTTTACAGCTGTTGATGAAAAGGTAGGTCATCATGCTATTATTGCAAGCATATTTTCTCCTTTTTGTACCTTTGTTTATTACAAGCAAAACTTAATTTTGTTCCCTATTCCTAGGGACGCTGCACCTCTTACAACACCCACTGTTCAGTCGCTTTCACTCAAGGTACAAAAAGGAGGAAATGAACATGCACTCATAAGATAGCCTGTCTTATCGTTAACAGCTGCAAATAACACGCCGCAGCAACCTTGGATGAGGTTTTCAATGGGGTTACCTGAGATGCCTAGCAATTTCTGCAATATTTATACCAACCGCTGCAGTGAAACAAAAAAGGTAGCACTGCATCACTGTAACTGCTGCATGCACCTTTAAATGTGCCATAATTTTATTGCCTATTCTTATAGACGCAGGACCTCTTGCTATTGACTTTGTTCAGTAAGCAACCGTCTTTCATTGCTTCAATTGCTATCTCTCCATCACTTTATTGTTGCTCCGGGTGTGATCATTCGATTTTATTGTTCAAATAATATTGTTTTATCATGTGTGAATGATTTAGCCTACACATACATGCTTTCATTTTTTTAGATGTGCATCGGAATGTTTTCAACGCAGAAATGGATCGATTGAGTTGTATCACTGGTGCGAAAACCGACAGTTTGGCACCCCCAGAAGATCTGTGTCCTGTGGTTGGAAGGGGAATAAAGAAGAGGATAATCAGCGGAAAAGCCTGCCTAACAAAAGGTAGCACTGCATCTCTAACTGCTGCATGCCCCTACTATGTTTCGTTCCATGGCCCTCTGAGTTGTCCTCAACTTAAGTAGAACCCTCTTGGTTAGCCTCCACGTTTCAGCCCCAAAGGTGAGTACAGGTAAGATGCAACCATTGTATAATTTCCTCTTGAGCGATATCGGTAAGCTGCTAGTCATAATCTGCGAGTGCTTGCCAAATGCGCTTCATCCCAATCTTATTCTTCTTGTTAGTTCCTTTTCATGGTCCGGATCTGCGGTTACTACCTGTCCTAAGTAGACATATTCGCCTACTAATTCCAGTATTTCGCTACCTAATGTAAACTGCTGTTCCTTCCCGAGGCTGTTGAACATTACCTTAGTCTTCTGCATATTGACTTTCAAGCCTACCTTTCTACTTCTCCTGTCTAGGTCACCAATCATTATTTGTAGTTCATTCCCCGAGTTAATTAGCAAGGCAATGTCATCAGCAAATCGCAGATTACTGAGGTATTCTCCCTCTACCCTTATCCCTAACTGCTCCCAAAGTCTCTGAATACTTCCTCTAAGCAAGCTGTGAATAGTACTGGGGAGATCGTGTCTCCTTGCCTAACACCGTTCTTTATGAGAATTTTGTTACTTTCTTTATGCAGAACTTGGTTGCTGTGCAGGTGATAGAAAAATTCTCGGAATATAACCAGCCCTTATACATAGCATTCATTTATTACGAAAAAGCATTTTACTCAGTTGAAACTTAAGCAGTGATGCAGGCATTGCGAAATCAGGGGGTAGACGAACCGTACCTGAAAGTGCTGGTATATATATATATATATATATATATATATATATATATATATATATATATATATATATATAGGGACTGCACAGCAACCATAGGATCTTTATATATATATATATATATATATATATAATGACACATGCCATTCATAGACGAAGATTTGAACGGGCGATTCGGAGAAGTCGATGAAGCGAAACGGTGCTCCGCTTTCGTGCTGACCTGACTGGTTGTTGGTGTTCTTCGGTGCCAGAATGCCAGAGCACCTTCTTTGTAACGTTACGTTACAAATCTGGTGGAGGCCACGGTATGGGCCGAAGTACAGGTGCAGCAATTTTTCAGAGAGCCCACGATGACGAACGGGCGTCCAAATCCAGACATAGTCTCCAGTCTCGTAGGCAGCAAATCGCCGTCCCTTGTAACGGTCAGCGTCTAGTTGCTGTTGTAGGCATATGCGCTGCCTTGCCAGCTGCCGCGCTTTTTCGGCACGCTGAGTAAAACTAGCGATGTCCAGGTCAAGTTCATGTTCGTCGTCGGTGAATACGGGCAGCATTGTATCCAGTGGAGTGGTCACTCGACGGCCGAAGACAAGCTCGAAGGGTGTGAGCCGCGTCGTCTCCTGAAGTGCCGTATTACATGCGAACGTGGCATATAGGAGGATTTGATCCCAGGTCTTATGCTCTATATCCACGTACATAGACAGCAAGTCGGTCAGAGTTCTGTTTAGCCGTTCCGCCAAGTCATTAGTTTGCGGGTGGTATGCTGTGGCCCGTCTATGGCTAGTGTGTGTAAGGTTCAGTACAGCCTTAGTCAGGTGGGCCGTAAAAGCTGCCCCGCGGTCGGTAATGACAACAGCCGGAGCGCCATGATGCAGTACGATGTCGTGGACAAAAAACTTTGCTACTTCGGTGGCAGTTCCATTTGTGAGCGACGCGGTCTCAGCATATCGGGTCAAGTAGTCTGTCGCGACAACAATCCAACGCTTTCCATTAGTTGACTTCGAGAAAGGACCAAGAAGATCCATCCCCACTTGTTGGAAAGGAGTTTTCGATGGAGCGATCGGCTGAAGAAATCCAGCTGGTTTCACGGGTGGAGTCTTTCGGCGTTGACAATCACGGCAGGTTTTAACGCAAGATCGTACTGAAGGTAATAATTTCGGCCAATAGTATTTCTCCCGAATTCTTCCAAGCGTACGACTAACTCCCAAGTGGCCGGCGGACGGTTTGTCGTGACAAGCGCTCAAGATGTCAGGCCGTAGGTGCGTAGGTACTACGAGTAGAAATGTCTCTTTTGATCTTTCAAAATTGCGCTTGTAGAGAACTCCACTTCGTAAAGCGTATAACTGCAAGCCACGACGAAAAAGAAGCGGTACTCTACCACCGCGTCCTTCCAGATAATCGATGAGCGGCGCCAGCTCCGGGTCCTTCCGTTGAAGGTCAGCCATATGGGATTGAGTAATGGCCCTAATAAAGGAAAAATCGTCGGTGTTTTCCACTGCAGTGGAGTCCAATGGCGCGCGTGACAAGCAATCCGCATCTTGGTGTTTATGCCCCGACTTATAGACAACAGTAATGTCATACTCTTGAAGACGGAGGCTCCAACGAGCTAAGGCTTGCCAGCCAGCACAAGGAATGATGGTCGCTGACAATACGGAAGGGTCGTCCATACAAATATGGTCGAAACTTGCTGATGGCCCAGATTACCGCAAGGCACACCTCCGTTGTCGAATAGTTCGCCTCCTATCGTGAGAGTGTTCGGCTCGCGTAGGCGATAACCCGTTCTACTCCGCCTTGCCACTGAATGAGTACTGCGCCGAGGCCAACGTTGCTGGCATCAGTATGTACGTACGTCGGTCGAGGCCTGGTTTCCCGATCATGGCTCTTTAGTTCTCGAAGCGAACACCACGTGGCTGACCATCTTGAAGCCCTCCTCGCTCTCTTACTTCCCTCCTCTAGGGGCGGAGCTTAATCCTCCCACACGGCCGAGACTCAACGCGACGGGGGGCGCGGGTTAGAATGGGAGAGCTCTTTTGCTTGTGTTGCCTACCCTTCAGCAGCTCGAGCGCTGGCCCGTGGGGCAGCCGGAGCACGGCCAGCATGACATGTTCGGGTGTCATGTCCCCTTCCCATCTGAGAACTGAAGCCCATGTGGGGGAGGGGGGGGGAGAGGGGGTGAGGAGTCTATGCTTCGACGTCGAAACGCTGCATGTGACGGCTGCGGCGCTGGTTTGGGGAAACTTTTCCTCTTCACGGTGGCTCTCGATCGTCGGCTATCAAATTAATTTGCACCCTAGCTGTAGAGTTATTGAGCCTATGAACTGACCATTAGTAGAGCGATTAAGTCGCCGGCGATGCAATCATCCAGCAACAGCGTAGACGCACGCATGCCCCAGCGGCACCTGTTTTCGCCGTCTACTTGGTGTGTTTATGTTTGTATGAGGAGAAGACGGCACGAATTTTTTAAGTACCCCCGAACGCATACATTGAAAGGTAAAGTGTATATATTCATATCTCCCCTGCCTGTGTTCGCGTGTTCACTTCGGTATAGCACTCGCGGCAAAGATGCAGGAGCTGGTCATTTAATGTTTTCATCCGAAATTACAGCCTAAACAGATTTTACAACACGCCTGTTTTACTGTGAGAAAATAGACTGCAAAGCATAAACAAACATGCACATCATTTGTAACATGTACAGAAGCACTGTTTTCCGTGCGGTTCTCCCCTGTGGTAGCAATCTCTTAGTGGCGTACATTTCGCCACGTAATCCTCATTTCTGACTGCAACGTACAGCTGTGGTGTTGCATATGAGATGCATTTGCACGCAGAAAATGTGTCGAGGTTCATGACAGTAACAAATCTTTAAAAGTGCATGGAATCATTTGTTATGGTATCCATGCCATAGCAAATGATTCAAACAGTGCATGTTCAAATTATCTCTAAAATTCAATGTGTTTACTTCTTCAAAGACATTTAAAATAGCTGCTCAACTAGTTTATTTGTATTCAGTTTGGTTTTCAGCACTATTCATATTTGATTCAGCAGCAAGACTATGCTATTCATAATCAGTTTGGTTGGCAAAACTACAATTCGCATGCCCCCCAGTACGTAATACAAGTTTCTTCATCTCTGTGCTCAGTGCTGTCTATATTAATAAGTGCTTTCATGTCAAGTGCAGCATACACTTCCTTTTCTTGACCTATGCCATTTGGTCTTCCTAGGTTTCATGCGTGTGCACTGCTTTTGTCATTTCAGACACAGAGAGTAGCAAATGAAATCTGGCGATTGAGTGTTAACATGCAACACAGCTCAAGCTACTCAGCTGCGGCATGTACTGAAAAGAATTGTTACCAATTGAGACAGCCTCTACCAGTCAAATTTCAAGTGAAATATTTGTACAGTTAGTGCTGAGCACAAATAAACAATAATTACGGCACAATTGTGCTGCTGCTGAGGAAGAGTCCATAAAGTTTTCGAAACATTGCATGATATGAAATGACTATTCTAAGTACAAATATGTATATATTGGATGTTTTGTGTGGAATGAGTGTTTTATTCTTCTGTTGTAGTTTTATTTCACTGTTTCTCATACTTAAAAACAATACAGCTAAGAGTAAGCACTGAAAAGTCGCGTCGCTGCACGACAGAGTAATAGTGCATGGCCGGAGCGGTCAGTTGGGATCAAGAAATACTTAGCGCCCACTGCCTTGCATCAGCTAAGGGTCCCCACTTGTAGAGAAAAACTGTCTAGGGGCTAATTGTAAAACAATGACCAAGTGTAATGGCATGTCACTTAGTTGCCAGGACAGCATGCAGACTTGATGGATTTTTGACTTGTCTGTGAACATGAAATACTATACTTCTATGACTAGTGTACTTACCTACCCGAGTCCTTTGCTTTGTTTACATAACTATCCTGCAAGCCCATACATCAAGTTCATCGTGGAGTGAATACACAGATCCTCAATACAATTCAAAGAACAGAAACCAATTGTAGTGGCATGTAAACACAGTGCAGTTCTCCAAAAGAGTCATGACAAAACTGCACCTTGTGATATCGAATAAAATATCCCCTCTGAGAATTCAATACTCTTCTGAGAAAGAAAACTGTGCTTGGAACTCTGAACTGTCAAATAAAAGAAAAATGGAAGAAAGCGAGTGTGTGTGGATGTTAGGAGTCCTTGCCACGGGAGGTTAAATGCCTTGCAAACCCAGATGTTTTATACTCGGTGGCTCGTGTAATAAGTAACGAACGCTAAGACAGAGAGGCAAAGAAAGCAGCACTGAACTGCAAGATGTTTACTAGGTCAATATTATAATTGCATATAGTGAGAAAGCTGCTGGATAATCTTGTCAATCCAAGAAAAATGCTTTTATTGACTTTTTACAATCACCTGGCCTGTTTGAGACTGATTGAAAAAATGCTGGCTATGCCCACCATCGAACCGTTTGAAATTATGGTTTCATTTTGTATACTTACTTATTTCCTTAATCAACTGAAACTGGCAGTGTTTTTTTCCTCAATGCTGCCTATGCTTAAAAACCCACCTGATGTAGCTTTGTGTTTTGGATTGCTCATCTTACTGAATTTTGTGTATTTAGAGGCACATATGAAGGCTTCTGGGTCATTTTACAATATCACCAAGCAGCAGGTGTACCGTAAAAAACACATTTCATGCTTTGGTCAACCGCTGCAGGATCCTTCGTCAGGGAATCTGTCTCTACAAAAGCATTGAATGTAAATGTATGGACCAGTGAGGCTTTACATACCTACCAGAGGATGCATGCATATGTAATAGTCATTCGCAAATCATCCATATGTGCCATTTAGTAACTCAAACAGCATCTGCCTTGCAATGGAAACACGCCACTAGGATGCTACATGTGCTGACCATTTTATGCTTGTAGTACTTGCTGTAATGCTAGTTGGTTCACACTGACCATTTGAGTGGCGCAAGGACATGATCACAGGAAAAGAAAATGGAAAGAAAGAGCGCCTTTCAATCCTTCTTCTTTTCCTGTGATCGTGTTCTTGTGCCGTTTTATTGACCATGTTATGCTGGGTTACTATTTCTTGAATGCGTAACGGCGCCCTCGCTTCACTGCCACTGGAAGGTTCCAGTTTGTGCCTGGTTCAATAGCCCTTAGTTTAGATCGCCCCACCAGATTCTGCTCGCCTGAAGAGCTCATGCTGCATGATACGTCATCCTGTCCCGTGTTAGATGCGTGTAGGTTTCTATATGCATTCCTGATTTTATTTTTTTTTGTCTGTGTTTCAATGTTACTTTTTAGATGTTTCCAGGACCATGCATAAATTCCTGTGAAGCTTAGTGGATGCGTTCCTACCTGCGCTGTAGTGTGTTCATTTCCTTCTCTGTCATTGTCATTTCCCTTCATTCACTCTCCAGGCCTTTGGGCTGCGTCGAATAACATTGGCTAGCACTACTGCTTCTTGTGCGCCTTGTTTTTGTGCTTTTCGTTTCCACTTTGTTCCCCTTAAAGCTGGATAGAAACTAGTCCATGCAGTTTCACACTTGGGAAATGCGTAGTCCCCAAGTAGACGAGAGGGGGGGGGGGGGGGGGAGCGGTGCTGTTGTAATGCAGCAGTGATACACAGTGGTATGCACAACATATAATAGTGATGATCGCACCTTGTAGACTAGCAGACAATGCTGCTTTGCCTTTGAGCAGTGTGGATGACTATATTGCTGGGTTCTTTTCTATCACAAATTGGTTGGTTGGTTGGTTGGTTTGTGGGGTTTAACGTCTCAAAGCAACTCAGGCTATGAGAGACGCTGTAGTGGAGGACTCCAGAAATTTTGACCACTTGGGGTTCTTTAACGTGCACTGACATCGCACAGCACACAGGCGCCTTGCTTTTCGCCTCCATCGAAAAGCTGCCGCCGAGGCTGGGGTTCGATCTCGCGTCTTTGGGAACAGTAGTCGAGCGCCGTAACCACTGCGCCACCCTGACAAATTGAATAAATAGATAAGTTGGCAAAGCACTACTCTTGGTCATTCATTACAATTGTGTTTTCTTCAACCATGCAGCCTTGTACTGTAGTCTCACTTTTTCACACTTGTGCAGTGTTGCATGTGGAGACAGGCTCTGTGGAATTTTCCATACAAAGGGGTCCTTGCAATGGGAGTATACAGTGACAGCTTCATTTAGGGGGACATTATAAAAATAGCCACTGAGCTCAACAGGGAAAGAGAAGTACATTGCTCTGAGAGGACACATAACATGCTGTAAGGTGCTGTGTTCCAGACTCGTGAAGCGCACTAAGCTTTCGGTCAGTCCGAGATTGCTAATTAGGTACATGCTGACGTAACTGCATGAATTTTCACTTGACAACCATATCAGTGGAGTACTTAGAAGCATTCCAGTTATTTTAGATGTGTGTAACATGGCTTTTTTTGAGATTTCAAGCTGTTTGTGTTGCCTGATAGTAATGCTGCACTGCTCTGGTTGAAGCCAGGAAATTCAACAAAGCAAAGGATATTTTATCCAGATTTCTCATGCTATACCATGAACAAAAAATGAATGTTGCCTGTATGTAGCAGCAAACTTAAGCTGTTATATGCATATCCCCAGTTGTAGCATCTCGCATCTGTTACTAGTATAGTGGTCTTTGAAGCCAGAAAATAAATGTTTATCCCCCTCATTCTGGTTCTCCTCAACATTTGGTTCTTGCCAAGTAATTTCCATTTTCTTGCTACACTAAGCAGCAGCATTTAACATTCTCAAGAAGCATCACTTTATGCAGCTCAAGGCAATGCAAGGTAATGTGGTTGTGCGATGGGATTCTATCCAAATTATGATGCTGTAGAGGGTTGACACTATCGAACCTTCACGGTTTAGTCTCAAGGAAACTTGTTTGAAAATTCATCTTGCTCTGTTGCAACTCGTTATTTGAATTCATCTTCCCCTCAGTGTGATCAAGGGCCTTGGCCTGGTAAAAGTGTGCAAGTACCTGTATATTGTTGTTTCATTGCAACTGGAAGAATGTTTAGCCAAGTTGAAAAATCCTTTCAGATTGTTCTTTTTTTTTTCATTCTGCACCATAATATTGCCCAATTCATTACAGTCTTATAATGGGCCTTACCATCTTTCTTAGCCATTCATTTGGTGGCATCTTGCTCTGTTGAGCTAAGGATAGAACGACAGAAGTTGATATCAACACGGCATGTGCTTTATTGGGACATGAATCTCTCCTCTTGTTTTTGGCTCAGCACCAAACCCTCGGTACCCATCATAGATATGTACCCTTTTCAGAGAGACAAGAAAAATATTAGTTTTGTCGGCACACCATCATGATACCCAGCACCCACAACATAACGATTAATCAGAACAAGACGTGGCACAGACAAGACAGGCTTGCTATAATCTAGCTATAATTGCAAGAATTATATTTCATGAAGAATCAAGCCACTGAGTGGTGCCGATGCTTCTGTACTCACATCAGAAAGCAGACAGTGGAGACCATTTCATTAATACAAAATAGTTTCCAGAAAGGTCACATCGCACCCAAGGCTGTTTTCAGGCACAGTACACACGAGCCACAATCAATATTTATGATGGACACGTTGCAGGGAAAAAGCCGTGCATACATGGTCACTACAGGGGGAAGAACAAACGCGACTACCTGCACAGATCGAACTTCATTTCAGCGTTCAGAATGCAAGATATGTGTAGTGAGCTTTTCAAACGAATCAAATACTTGTAGGTAATTTCAACCACGAAATAATTAAGAAGTAAAAATTAAAAAAAAAAGAATCGATGAGAGCAGGAAATCTGCAGTAAATAATAGGTGCATGTTATTGCCATTATGAAAAGCATTTTTTTTTTGGCTGTTCATAGAAAATGAGGGAAATGTATATTGCAAAACAATGCCGCTGGTCAGCTGTTCACAGGATTTCACGTGATGTCTGAAGTGCTTACATGCGCAAACTGCCTGTCTTGAGTGTAAATGAGATGCTATTTTCTGCATATACCTTTGGTTTTTCATTGTAATGCACTTGAAAGAACTGTGGTAGCAGCCCATTTCTTAACAAACTCAGTCTGAAATTACCTGCTCCTTCTTATACCTCTGCGACGCGAACACTTGTGATCCTCATTGAGGTTCACGAAGCATTGAAGCATCCGGTGCTGCACGGCCGTTTTGAATGACCACTGAGAAGCTTCCTTCGTGTGCGTTAGGTGACATCGAGGGTGGCGACGCCCGCTCTCGGATGTGCTTCAAAACTCAAGAGCGCTCAGAAACAGCTTCGATCCAAGCAGGCTCGGGCACGATTGCACGAGTTGAATGCAGATCGAGTTCAATGAGGATCGAAAGTGTTTGTGTGACTGTGTTACGTACCTTCTACTCATTAATTTCTGCTATGAATATCCCTAAAATTTTGCTCCTTGAGTTATACTTGAGAGTACCAGCATTCATCACTCCCATGAAGGGTTACTGCATGCAGCTTAAGGCATGCCAGATGTAAACATTTGCCTTGTGCCATGTATTTGCACCCCAAGGTTCACACTATGCTCTGTGAGCCGCATGATAAAGCTGAATCCATGGAGCCTTATACACTTTCGTGCAGGTGGTTTTCTACTGAGATCTTGCTTGCAGGTACTCTTACTCTTTATTATTATGGCTCACAATGCGAGTTTTTTTTTTATGACAATATCATGAGGACTGTCCTGCACAATGTGCAGAAAACTTCCATCCTTCTAACCTTATACTGCTCCAATGGGGAAACTGAATAACACATAAGATGGCATTTCATTTCACATTGTGTCTGTACTTTTCTTCCTGTACCATATAACACTGCCCAATCTATTACACTTGTCCTAAAAAATCTTACACACTTTCTTAGCTTTCTCAGCCATTTCTACGGTAATCGTTCCATTCACAGAACAAGAATGCGTTTTTTTTTGTTTTTTTTTTCTCGGCACTAAAACTTGGTTACAATCCCGCCGTGGTTGTGTGCCCACAACTCATACCTATATATAAAGAGGCCAAGAACACTAACAACAAATGTCGTCCGCGCATGGTTGTAATGAGAGCATTTGGAGTACAACGATTAATCCCAATAAACACATCTGTCAAGACATCACACGAAGCAACGATAACAAGCAACCATCGCAAACATACTTCACGAAGCATCAAGCACCAGATTGGTGCCGGCTTCCCGACGCTTCTCCGTGCAGCCAAAATGGTTTCGCGCACGTAAAACACAGTTTTCAGAAAGGGCACTTCACACCCCGACCTACTGTACAGTAGGTCGTGCTTCACACCCACGGCAGTTCTGAAGCAGAGCACATACACGAAACACGATTGATATCAGTGATCGGCACGTAACACGAACAACATCGTATGCTCGCGATCGCTGCACGCAGACGAATGAATGCGACTAGCACTGCTCAAAATTCATATCAACATTCGGAAAACAAAGCGTGCGCAGTGAGCTTTTCACTCGTAACAGATATACTTGCAGGCGATTTCACGAACTGGGCAAAACAGCAGTAGTTCCGAACGTATCACTTTCGCTGCACTCCCACTAATTGTCGCTGCTATGAAACTGTCTACGCGCACAGGGAATTAATTCACTGCGGGGAGCTGCTTCTTGATGTTGTCCGTGAAAATCCTGCAGCAATCACAAACGGCTCCAAATAAACACGTCGAGGCACCGCAACTGTGTAGCAGTAGTAGTACATCTTCCATATATAGGTTTGTCGGCCACTCGTCAACTCGGTGCAGGCCAACTCAACTGGGGGAACTGTCACTCGATGCTTGTGCACATGGCAAGGCAAACTTCCAAGTCGCTTTGAATAATCGTAATAAACGAGCAATAGCGACATGAAGTCTATCTTTCATCGACAGGCACCGTCCGCCTAGGCCTTGTTTCGCCTACGCTCGGTCGGCGGCCATCTTTGAAAAAGTAGGAGGAGCTTGCGATGCGCCTCCAGAACGCATGCGACAAAAGTTGAAGTTGACGAACTCTGTGCGGCAGCCGGGCGGAGGACGCATGCCTCCGTCCGACCCATTGTTAGGACCTGGCGGATGCGTCCTCGAGCGGACGGGCGCAGCGCCCAAATAGTGATCGTACAGCGGCCTTAAAGGCCCACTGTCCACCCTCCGGTCGAAAATATTTTCTTCCCCGGTGACTGTGAGACTTCGCCCTTAGAACTCAAGGCCGCAAAATGTTTTTGAAAAGAGTAACTAATAACGCAGTTACCGCCACCGCAATCACCCGATTCTATCATGCCTCTCTCCTTCCGTTCCCTCGCAAAGGTTTTTCACTCTCCTGCCCGAGGTCGTATAGCCTCCGCAATACAAATTCCCCTTCCTCCTCCGCGTTTGGCGGGAGGTGGGGCGTGGCTCTAATCGAGCGCGAAAAAAAAAACGGTCGAGGGAGCGCGCGCCGCTGGATTGTCTGGTCGTGGCGAGGGAAAAGCGCGCTGCGAGCGGTAGACACCCATCCTTCTCCCGTCAGTCAGCGAGACGGACCAATGGACATCGTTCCCGGTACGTACGTCATTGCTGTGGCCCGTCGGGCCAGCGCAGGAAACGGGGAAGCTGGCTTCCCAGAGGAGAACATGAGAGAGCTTTGAATTGTATTTTCGATGCTTTGCGGCGCGCGTGTCACTGTAGCATTTTGCACAGACTATCTCCGGTACCTGATCGAAACACTGGGCTCCTTTGCTTAAAGGGCCTTCCCTGGACAGTGGCCCTTTAAGGTGCGCCCCCTGTAACCCCGTCCCCCCCTCTTCTCCACCCCCACGGAGCCTCGTGCTCTCTCGAGTAGGGAGTTTTAGAATAGGGGAACCCAAGGCTTGGGGCCCCTCCCAAGGTTCGAGCCTACCGGCGAGTTTTAGAATAGGGTTTTACCGACGCAGCGGAGCGGGGCTTGCGTTTGTCGATTGCAGCGCCGAGACGGTAAACCGTGAAAAGCATATAAATATATAAAAGCCAACAATGCTATTTTATTAAAACGAAACTGCTGCCATTGTACAAAGCTATCTTAAAAATACCAGTTATATATAAGCTCTCTTCTTCAGACAAGACGAAATCGGTCAATCTTTACCAATTCTGGCTGAGCCGGGAAACCTCATTTGAACCTTCCGCGCTTTCCGACGCCTGCTCCCCATGGCAACCAAATGAGGCGAACTCGCTAAGCCTAGCGGCTCGGTAAATCCGGAAGCAATCAGAAAATATGGGGCGTTTTATCGCTTAAATTTGGTGGCGCGGGCATCATGAGACATAGCACAAGCTTCGTTGGCCTTTCGTTTGCCTTGAACGCGTGACACCATGGAGCGGTAACGACGAATGTGTGCCGAGGCGAGCGGCCGCCGCTTGGCCGGGGAGTTTTAGAATAGGGGGACCCTATCGGTTAGGGGGATAGGGTAATAGCGGGGCGCGAGTGCGCCTGCGCAGAACCCAAGCGAGCCTTGGGTTTTTGGGTCAGCGGACGACGGTCACCCTATCTCGGCGAAATAGCGTGGACCCTACCGCCGGATAGGGTCGGGGAAAATGGCGGCGTCCGGCCAAGCGGCGGCCGCTCGCCTCGGCACACATTCGTCGTTACCGCTCCATGGTGCCACGCGTTCAAGGCAAACGAAAGGCCAACGAAGCTTGTGCTATGTCTCATAATGCCCGCACCACTAAATTTAAGCGATAAAACGCCCCATATTTTCAGATTGCTTCCGGATTTACCGAGCCGCTAGGCTTAGCGAGTTCGCCTCGTTTGGTTGCCATGGGGACCAGGCGTCGGAAAGCGCGGACGGTTCAAATTAGGTTTCCGGGCTCAGCCTGGATTGGTAAAGATTGGCCGATTTCGTCTTGTCTGAAGAAAAGAGTTTATATAACTGGTATTTTTAAAATAGATTTGTACAATGACAGCAGTTTCTTCTTAATAAAATAGCATTGTCGGCTTTTATATATTTATATGCTTTTCACGGTTTACCGTCTGGGCGCTGCAATCGACAAACGCAAGCCCCGCTCCGCTGCGTCGGTAAAACCCTATTCTAAAACTCGCCGGTCGGCTCGAACGTTGCGCCACGGCACGCTATTTTCTTGGGGGCCCCAAGCCTTGAGTTCCCCTATTCTAAAGCTCCCTATTTTCCCCGACCCTATCCGGCGATAGGGTCCACGCTATTTCGCCGAGATAGGGTGACCGTCGTCCGCTGACCCAAAAACCCAAGGCCCGCTTGGGTTCGGCGCATGCGCACTCGCGCCCCGCTATTACCCTATCCCCCTAACCGATAGGGTCCCCCTATTCTAAAACTCCTACTCCTTGCCGCTTCCCATGCGGCGGTCTTCTAGACCACTCCGTTGCTCTGAGGATGTATTTCGTCTGTTGTCACTTGCCGGGACGCAAGGCACACGTACAAATAGCCAACCGTTCGTCTTGCCAGTACTCCGGAAAAAACAGCGAGCACGACAGTGTTACTTTCGTCATGTTTGCCTTCTTTAATTGACATCATGTTCAAACAATTAATGTGCTACGTCACCTCCTAAATGTGATCATAACTTGGAAAGAATTAGTTATTTATAAAAAAAATTCCCGATACGCTGTCTCAGGAGTGCGAACCCATTTTAGTGAATTCAAAAAGTCCTACTATGCTGAAGGTGAAAACCAGCGAAAAGTGGGCGCGTTAACAAGGAAGGAGTGCACAAGGACGACGCTGGAAGAATCAGTTGTGTTCCAGCGTCGTCCTTGTGCACTCCTTCCTTGTTAACGCGTCCTCTTTTCGCTGGTTTTCACCTTCAACTATGCATCAACTGGCCCAACAAGCTACGCTTCTTGAGTCCTACTATGCATGTCATATAGATTTAATGAGCCACCCGGCGATGAATTTAACATAAGCACTCCAAGTCATATATACGTATATATATGGTGCCACTGGCAAGCTTGAAAATTTGTGAATTCATGCTGTACACGATCCACACGAGCAAAAAGGTACGTTTAGCAGTAATAGGCTTTTGTTGCACCGCCTAGAATACCATTTGAGGCTTTGGCGTATCACCAAAATTAATATCATTATAAATAATATTAGTAACAAAACAATATTATTCTATGTATTTTTTTTAAATGGCGTGGAGATGTAATGTAGCGGGCGAAAGAATGAGACAGAAAAGATTCGGGTATAAGTGCGTGGCAAGAACAATAAGCGAAACAGGAAGCCCTATTTTGACCGCTTTATTAGCATAGCGCGGCATCCGAGGTGTCTGGTGCTGTGGAAGGCACCACTTGAGGCGCTTTGAAGACGATTGCAGGTCATTTGAAAGGTTTGGTTTGGTTTTGTGGGGTTTAACGTCCCAAAGCGACTCAGGCTATGAGAGACGCCGTAGTGGAGGACTCCGGAAATTTCGGCCACCTGGGGTTCTTTAACGTGCACTGACATCGCACAGCACACGGGCGCCTTGCTTTTCGCCTCCACCGAAAAGCGGCCGCCGAGGCCGGGATTCGATCCCGCATTGTTGGGAACAGTAGTCGAGCGCCGTAACCACTGCGCCACCCCGGCGGGGTACATTTGAAAGGGACATCAATGTTATCAGCTACGTTTTATTTCCTACGTTTATAGGTGCAACCTTCCTACTTTCCGCTTCACTCTCAGCTCCGCAGTCGTCAACACCCTGTTTCACAAAACAACGGCCAGAGGGAGGAACAGAAGGAATTAGACGACAAAGGAGAGAAGGGCGTAGAAAGCGAGATAAGATCCAGGGCAGATGAGAGCGTGCGGGGTGCGAACAATCTCTCAGGCATTAAGCGGGAAGGGGAGAGTGGCGAAAGTGAGGCCCCGAAAAGGCAAATGAGCGCACAAACAAAATACACGCAGAGAAAAGTCTCCCTATTCTTTTTTTTTTTCTCGCAACCCTCCCCTACCCCCACCCCCTCTTCTATTCACATAGAGCGAGCGGCTGCGATCCCACAAAACCAACGAGTGGTTGTTTGAGTGAAGCCGTAGACAAGCACAGGTGACAGAATAAGGCAAGATGGTTTGGAGAGGGCGGCAAGAATCTGTTAGTTCCTGCAGTAGCTGTCGCAACACTCCTGAGGAGTGAAGGGAGCGGCACGAGAGCGGTAAGCACAGAGGATATTTTCAGAAAAGACGTTCCAGTAAAGCGTTGTTTTTAATGCGAGCTTAATTGGGAGAGTAGCAGTCATGCACCCTAATGTACAAAGCTCCCCCCCCTCCTTGTCCGTTCTTAATATCGCTCCCTCTGTGCTTCCCCTCGCTATCCTCTCCCTATCCCCTTTTCTTTTCCGCTGGCCTAAGCTCGGGTGGTTCAGATTTTAGATAGCAGTTGCCGCAGCCGAGAACACATTTTTTCTTCCTTTTTGATTATTTAATAAACCACTACCACCACCACCATGCACTCATCATTAACTCAGAGAAGTGAGAGCCTCCAAAAGAGCATCTGCATATTTGAGGTAGTTATCTATTTATTGCACATAAGGACGAATTCAAAAAGAAACTGAAAGATATTGCAAATAAAAACAGAGATAAAGGGCAAAGGAAAACAATAGACACTGTTTACGTTATTCACAACTACGTGCAAGTAAAAAAATGGCTAGGAATGCTACTCTCACACTGTGTTAACATTAGTGTTCCACGAGGATGGGCAATAGCGATGAGTCACTGGGTTTGTCACACGCGAGGATGTGCATACATGTAGCGCATCGGGAGCTTCGCTCAACGTGAATGCGCCAAATGCGCGCAGTAGGTGTCCGGTCACTGCGACGTTAGAGGCAGCTATATATAAGGCTTTCAAACTGACTACTGCTGTATGTTACCAGCTTCCCAATGGCAGCCCTAACGCAAAGACAGCTAGTGTTCCCACCAGACTTGGCCCGCACGTCTGTCATCAACTTGCGTGTGGATTATATGTGGCCCGCGCTAACGGCAGGTGTGTCACGGTCTATAATCTAGTGACGCCTGCCCAGTTGCGGCACAGTTGAGATCGGAGGACTTCTATACGCTTCGGGGCTTTTACAAAGGCGCGTTACGATGCGCAAAACGTCTACAGGAAGATGAGCATCATACCTCTGTTAATCTCAATATGTATATATATATATATATATATATATATATATATATATATATATATATATATATATATATATATATATATATATATATATATATAGTTGCGCCCCCTCGGATTCGGATGGATATCCCGCCCTGGTCTCTAGCGACGCTGGCCATCGAGCCGGCCTAGGACGATCAGCGACCAGGCGCCTTACCTCGGCTGCTTCTAAGGCGAAAACCTTTCTTGGCTCTTCGGCAGGAAATGTTCGCACTAACTGACACTAAAGAAAAAAATTGTCTCCGCCTGGAATACAACCCCTATCCCTCCGATCTCCTGCCGAGAGCGCAAAAACTGCACGTCGGGCTTGTGAGACGACGGTCACAATTCTCCTTGTCAAGCATGAGATTATAATACCGATACCGATGACAATGACAATGGAGTTAGCGATAATGATGAGAGTAAGATGATAATTACACTGTAGTTAGTGATAACGATGATGGTAGTAGCGATGAGCATTGCGGTGCATTTAGTTCATAATGATAATAGTGGCGATAGTTATGATGATGATTATAATAAGGATGACAATGAAGATGCAGCTCAGTTAATGAGAACAACCCTGTTGTGGCCATCACCATTTCCGTTCTTCCGTAGACTTAAGCGCAGTCCTGTAATATTCTTTTTTTTTTTTTGCGTTGATCTGTGTGCAGGAGAGAATGATAGGACGTGTCATGCGCGTACGCAGCTTGTGTTCTGTACATAGTCTAGCATGACTACAAGGTTTTCGCGTGGACGTCAACCAAGAACAGAAACAGCGCCATTTCCGACAATCCTCGGACGTGTATAAGGCAGATTACAGTCTCCTCACTGTTGTAGCTGTTTGCAGCGTTCACTCCTTTTTTACCGAGGTTTTTATTATATATATATATATATTGTGAGCCTTCTGTGGACCTTCTTTCATTTGTACATACCATCATCATCGTCCCGCGGCGCCGGCTCCGGCGCGTGCCTGGGTTCGCGATCGGATTAAAACGCTAGACAAGGCTTCGCTGTCCTTGCCAACACGACCTCGCCGTCTCGACGTAGCCGTCTTTTACAAGTGGTGGAGGTGAAATTTGATCCCTTTGCTGCCTTGGGCCTTGCCTCTCGCTGGAGCTACGTTCCGGTCGCCGTTTGGAAACTGCCACCATGGCTATGTCTACCTACCGACAGTACCCACGAACCGGCCGGACCCTCAACCTCGGCTGCACCACCCCTTCCGACTGTGCCCACACGACAGCGCGACCCGCCGCTGTTCGCTTGTCGTCGCGATGAAGACGTCGATGACTGGCTTCACGCCTATGAACGCTGCAGTACCTACAACCGGTGGGACGATGCTCTGAAATTTATCAAAGTCTCTTTCTACCTTATTGAGGTCGCCAGGAATTGGTTCATCAACCGCGAGCCCCACACAACTAACTGGACCACCTTCAAACAGCAGTTCAGACAGTACTTCGCCGACCCGGCAGTTCGGACTGAGATCGCGAAGACCAAACTCGCTTCACGCCTTCAAGGTCCTGATGAGTCATATGCGTCTTACATAGAGGCCATACTTGCACTCTGCCGGCGTATTAGTCCCACCATGGCGGAACCTGAACGAGTACACCACGTCTTGAAAGGAATCAATTCTATGGCGTATAACATCCTATAGTTGCTCAGAATCCTTCAACTATTGATTCCATTATTACGACCTGCCAACGCATCGACCAGCTGCAGTCCTCCCGATTGCAGCCAGCCAACGCTACTGGCCCGACGTATGCTGATATCGATCTGCGGGCACTTATTCGAGCCATCATCCGCGAGGAGCTCCATGTCCTCAAGCCTGTCTGTCGACACGGGTGCGATCACTCTTCCGTAACATCTAATGACGCCGGTCTCCGCAGCATCATCAAAGAAGAGCTGGCAACAATCACCCAATCTATGGCACCTGACCTTCCGGCACCCCGTCCAGCACCGACTTACGCGCACGTCGCAGCATCTCCCCCTCCTTTCGTTCCCCCGCCCCGACCGGCACCAACCTACAATCACGTCAATGCAATAGCGACGGCTCAACCTGCACCACCCTATTACGCACCTTGGCGCCCCTCCCGACCAATTTGCTATTACTGTGGCATTAGAGGACACATATCCCGCTTCTGTCGTCGCCGCCTTCAGGACGAGCGCCCTGGTTACGATACCTTCGAAAGTGACATGCCTTCAACGTCATATTATCAACGCCAGTTTATTCCAAGCCCACCTCGAAGATCATCCCCACCTCCTGAATCCTCGTCTGATCCTCGTGGAACCCATGCATCCCGACGTCGGTCCCTATCCCCATACCGCCGCTCAGTTTCCCCTCTCCGAGCCGCAACAACTCTCCCTGTCCGCCATCCGGAAAACTAAGCGTTGCAGTTTCCGGAGGTCAAACTGCAGTCTGCGAACTTACCAAAAGTCCTCCAGATCGCCCGTTTAATGTGATTTCTGTTTTCGCTGAAGGATTACCGGTCGAAGCATTGATTGATACAGGAGCTGCAATTTCTGTCATTCATGCTGATTTGTGCTACCGTTTGCGAAAAGTGACGACACCATATGATGGGCCTGAACTCCGTGGAGCCAATGACGTCCCTTTGCGCCCTTTAGCAAAGTGCACCGTACGAGTTGTTATTGACGGCGTCCGCCATCATGTGCAGTTTGCTGTGCTCTCACCATGTGCGCATCTGATGATTTCTGGATGGGATTTTTTGTCAACCGCTTCGGCGTTAATTTCTTGTGGCGACCGTGTTATCCATATGACAGACAGCGATTTTTCATCTGGAGTTTCTGAACGACATTATTCCCTCCTTGCCGCCGCTGATACCGTTTTGCCTCCTTAGTGCGAAAAACTGCTTACCGTTGTTTCTGACCACATCACTGACGGGGACGTACTCATCGCACCATATTATCGTCATCTTGCACGCGGTATCGCCTTCCCGTCTAGTCTTGTGAGGTTCTGCAACAACTCAGCGACAGTAGCGGCCACTAACACTTCACGTGAATCCCTCGTGCTCCCAAAAGGAACTTCTCTCCCCTGCATGGTCGATGTTCAACCTTTGTCCTTGATGGTGCTCACCGCCCCTCTGCCTCAGCACCGTGTTTCGCCAGACGTCTCTCTTTCTGTTCTCACAAAGACTATTAATCCTAACCTCACGCCGAACCAACGCCAAGAACTGCTGACATTGCTTCGACACCATCAAGCCATTTTCGATGCCACTTCCCCACCGCTGGGACGGACTAGTGTCCTAGTGTTGCGCACCATCGCATCATTACTGAAGGTAACTCTATAGTTCGCCGACGGCCTTATCGGGTTTCTCTCTCTGAACGAAAAGTAATTGAAGAAAATGTAAATGACATGCTCCATCGCAATATTATTCGTCCCTCAACAAGCCCATGGTCCTCCCCAGTAATGTTAGTTAAAAAAAAAAGGACGGCTAGGTACGCTTTTGTGTTGATTACCGCGCACTCAACAAAAGTACCCGCAAAGATGTACACCCAATACCAAGAATTGATGACGCCCTTGACTCTCTCCAAGGCGCCGAATATTGCTCGACTTTGGACCTCCGCTCAGGTTATTGGCAAATACTTATGCACGAGGACGATAAAGAAAAAACCGCTTTCGCAACTCCCGATGGCCTTTACGAATTTAATGTTATGCCTTTCGGACTTTGTAACGCACCAGCAACATTTGAAAGAATGATCGATACTGTGCTTCGTGGCCTGAAATGGAGAACCTGTTTATGTTACTTGGATGACATTGTCATCTTTTCGTCAACTTTTAACGACCATCTCAAGCGACTGAATGAGGTCGTCACGTGTCTCGCTTCATGGGACCTTCAGCTCAACACCAAGAAGTGCCACTTTGCACAGAAGGAAATTAAAATATTGGGATATCTAGTCAGCCGTGACGGCATTCGTCCAGACCCTGAAAAAATCATCGCGGTCTTGAACTTTGCTCGTCCACAACGGATTACAGAATTGCGCAGTTTTCTCGGCCTGGCGTCTTATTTTCGGCGTTTTATAAGGAATTTTGCAAGTATTGCTGCTCCACTTCATGAACTACTTAAAGCACGCAGCCCTTTCGCGTGGACTGAACAGTGCCAAACCGCTTTTAATAACCTGAAGCACGCCCTCACATCAGACCCTGTTCTTGGCCACTTCAGTGACAGCGCTCCAACCATCCTGCACACTGATGCCAGTGGTCTCGGTATTGGCGCTGTACTTCTACAGCACGATGCAACTTCGCGTGAGAAAGTCATTGCCTTCGCCAGTCGGACTATGACTCCAGCTGAGAAAAACTACACCATTACCGAGCAGGAGTGCCTTGCCGTCGTCTGGGCTGTCCAAAAGTTTCGCCCTTACCTCGGCACTTCACAGTTGTGACCGATCACCATGCTCTTTGCTGGTTGTCTTCGCTCAAAAATTTGACAGGCCGACTTGGCCGTTGGATTCTACGCCTGCAAGAATACAATTTCGACGTCACTTATAAATCGGGTCGCCAACACCAAGACGCCGACGCTCTTTCTCGCTGTCCACTTTCGGAATCAACTTGCTGTTTTTCTTCCCAATGCATTTCCACCTATGACCACAGCCGACCATCTCTTTCCCCGACGTATATCACAACAGTTTCATTTGACGACTCTGAGAACAAACACGCTCTCCGCTCACAGCAATTAGCCGACGCCTACTGCCGTCCCATCATCGACCGCCTTATTGGCGCTTCGGACCCACCCAATGCTCGGCTTCGCCGACAACTTCGCAATTTTAAGCTCGAAGATGGCATCCTACTCCGCTTCGTGTATTGCCCTGATGGAACTCACTGGATCCCAGTCGTGCCGCGTGTGCTTCGCCCACGTATACTGGCGGCACTCCACGATGACGCTACTGCAGGTCACCTTGGTGTTGATAAAACTTACGACCGCGTGAAAAAACGATTCTTTTGGCCTGGCCTATCTTCCAGCGTTGCCAAATACGTCGCATCCTGCCCTCTATGCCAACGTCGCAAACGGCCGACGCCTTCGCCCGCTGCCCTTCTACAACCTGTTCCCTGTCCCGCCACGCCATTCAACGTAGTCGGCATCGACTTATATGGTCCCCTACCTCTCTCCGATGGGGGTAACCATTGGATTATAACAGCTGTCGACCACCTTACACGCTACGCTGAGACAGCACCTGTACCGACCGGTACCGCTCAAGAAGTAGCAAATTTCTTTTTGCGATCAATTGTAGTGCGTCATGGCGCTCCTCGGGCGCTCCTAAGTGACCGCGGGACGGCCTTCTTATCGACAGTCGTTGCCGAAGTTCTTTACGCGTTATCCACTCTTCATAAGACAACCTCAAGCCACCATCCCCAGACTAACGGGCTGACTGAGCGATTTCACCGCACCTTATCGGATATGATCTCCATGTACATCACACCGGATCATCGAAATTGGGACACTATTTTACCATTCGTCACTTTCGCCTATAACACAGCAGTACAGCGGACTACCGGTTATTCTCCATTTTTCCTCGTTTATGGCCGCCCTCCGACTACAATTCTCGACGCTTCCTTCTTCTCTACGCCCGACTACTCCACATCAGTACCTACCCAGTTCTTATCTCGTGTGGCCAGATGCCGTCATCTTGCCCGCCTCAACACAGCAGCGTGCCAGGAAGATCGCAAGAGTCGCTACGATTCTACGCATCGCGTGGTCTCTTATCGTCCCGGTGACGAAGTACTGCTATATACACCACTGCGCACCCCTGGCCTTGTGACAAATTCCACCACCACTACCTTGGTCCCTACGAGATCGTCAGCCAAACTGTGTTGATCCCCCAGCCGACCGACGCCACCGTGGAACAGAAATTGTTCATGTTTCTCGCTTGAAACCTTTTGTGCGCCGCGGTACATCGGTCAGTTAGGAGCGGCCAGGCTGGCCGCTTCCGACCCCCCGGACAGATTGTGTGAGCCTTCTGTGGACCTTCTTTCATTTGTACATACCATGATCTTCTTTCATTTGTACATACCATCATCATCGTCCCGCGGCGCCGGCTCCGGCGCGTGCCTGGGTTCGTTATCGGATTAAAACGCTAGACAATAAAAGTTTTCACCACCACCACCACCACCACCAAAACGCTAGACAAGGCTTCACTGTCCTTGCCAACACGACCTCGCCGTCTCGACGTAGCCGTCTTTTACAAGATATATATATATATATATATATATCGTCACGCACTTCCCGCGGTCCTTATTAAAGGAAGATGAGGTTTGGCGGGATAAGCAGAATAAGAGGAAGCTGGTTCTGCCCCGCTCTTGTGTGCTATTCTCTAGCGCAGCCTAAAATCTGTCTAAATAAACGTCGTAACAAGTGTGGTGGAGTTTGCGGGCTAAAGATCACCACGGAACCTCTCCTACTTCGCCGGAGCAGAAGAATTGCTGGGCTACCCCCCCTACGGACAGAGATGGCGCAAGCAGATGTTTCAACGCCGCCCATGCCAGCAGCACAACCGACCACCCCACAGCCTTATCGGGAACCCCGACACTTTTATGGCAAGCCTGGGGAAGACGTGGATGACTGGCTCACCCACTACAATCGGGTGAGCAAATACAACCGCTGGGATGCGAATACCAAGCTGGCGAATGCGGTATTCTTTCTTGAAGAAACTGCACTAACATGGTTTGACAATCATGAAGCATCCCTTACCACCTGGGATCGCTTCGTGGAAGAAATGAGAGCGGGATTCGGCGATGCCGATGCTCGAAAAAAGAGCGCAGAACAGACTCTGGCTCAGCGAGCACAAGTACCGGGGGAGACCTGCACAACTTATATAGAAGAAGTCCTCAAGCTATGCAGAATAGTTGATGACCGAATGACAGAAGAAGACAAGGTGGGCCACCTCCTCAAAGGAATAGCGCAAGATGTGTACAACTTTCTCATCTGTAAGGAGGATTTGAATACCACCGCTGATGTAACACGACACTGCCGCACGTTTGAATCTTTGAAGCGACGCCGTATCATTCCGAGTTTGGTCGGCTGCCTAATGTGACAACTGTCGCTAGTGTGGATGTGTCTGAAACGACAAGCCTGGCAGATACAATTCGCCAGATCGTCCGCGAAGAGCTTCGGAGGCGTCAAGATATTGGGGGCCATGTCAGACCCGTCTACAGGAGTACCTCTTCGTCAGACAGCCCATCTTCTACCTGTTATGATCCCTCTGGTACGTCTCCTTCGGACACCCGATGCTCTGTTGCTCATCGCCCGAACATCCAGCCTCTCAACATCAACGCCTACAACAGCGAGCACTCTCGTCCTCCTCGTCGACCACATCCAGAGCATGAAACTTTTAATACAAGCGACGATGAGCCTTATTCATCGAACGAACGTGAGCCGCCAGTGTGTTATACCTGTGGAATGATCGGCCACATTTCCCGCTTTTGCCGCAACCGTCGTCCGTACCAGCAGTATCGCCGACAATGGGTGAACTCCCGTACAAGGCTTCCTGCTGACAATGATGATTCATATAGAAGAACACCTGGCCGGAATGAGTACAGAACAACAGCTAACCGAAAAGAACGCAGAATGGTACTGAACCGAAACGAATCACCGGCCTCTGACCGTAGCCTGACACCACCATCTCGGCGCCTACGACAATCTCCTTCTCCCCGACGACGGTCGCCACCCCCGGGAAACTAGTGAGTGCGGCCGATGGAGGTGAGGTCGCAAAATATTCTAGCTTACCCATGCCTCTGCCCATTTCGATGTTAAAAAACCGAATTGAAGTGTTTGTGGACGGTGTATGTGCTATGGCATTGTTGGACACAGGTTCAACTATTTCTATTATAAGTCTCGCTTTTAAAAACTGCCTTGGTCGTAAAATTATGTTTGCTTGGGATAGTGCGACAACATTATGCGGTGTTGGTGGCGAACCGCTTAACCCACTTGGAGTCTGTTCCGTGAATCTTGTTATCGCCGGCCACACATTTCGAACTGAATTCGCAGTACTTACTCGATCAACGCATGACGTAATTCTTGGACTCGATTTTCTGGAGCAATGTGGGGCCACTCTCGACTTTCGCAATGGAGACATTTCTGTGAGCACTCGAATTGAATCTGCTTTGCGTGAAAATTCGTGGACCCATCCTAGCACGCTTTCGGTTTCGGAAGACATAGTCATTCCTGCAATGTCAGCAGAGTTTATACGAGTTGTTAGTTCCAGCTGTGCCAGTGATGCGTTCGACGCTGTGGTTGAACCACTCACCCTCAACTGCGGGAAGAAAAGTATTCTGATTCCCCGCTGCATCATCGCAGTCATAAATGGCCATTCTTCTTTGTGGACGACTAACTGCTCTAACGAACCTGTTGTATTACCACGTGGTCTAAAACTTGCCAACTTTGACGAAAACACTTTTAAATCAGTGGCCGTGCTCAGCACAGACAATTCCCAGCCTACCGTATGCTCAGAAGAAGATGAGACAAAATTGCTTGCCATGATTAATGAATCCCTGCCAACAAGTGACCGTCACAGTTTAGTGGAAGTTCTGGCGAAACATACTGCGGCTTTCGATTTCTCTCGGGACTCGCCACCACGGATTCCCATTTCCCGTACTCAGCACCGAATCAATACAGGAACTGCTGATCCAATCCGCCAGAAGCCTTATCGTGTATCCCCATCAGAGCGCCAAACAATCGAAGAACAAGTTCGTGACATGCTGCATAAGGGCATCATTCAGGAATCGTCTAGTCCGTGGGCTGCCCCTGTGATTCTAGTCAAAAAGAAAGATGGCACATGGCTATTTTGTGTTGATTATCGACGTCTGAATACTGTTACCAAGAAGGACGTGTATCCCCTGCCACGTATTGATGACGCCATTGATTGCTTACATTCCGCCTCCTATTTTTCCTCAGTTGACCTGCGATCAGGATATTGGCAGATCCCCATGCACCCGGAAAATAAAGAAAAAACGGCATTCATCACCCCAGACGGGCTGTATGAATTTAATGTGATGCCGTTTGGATTATGTAACGCTCCAGCCACGTTCGAAAGATTCATGGATACAGTTTTGCGCGGGCTGAAGTGGCACATTTGTATGTGTTATTTGGACGATGTAGTGATATTCGGGAAAACTTTTCATGAACACAACAGTCGATTAGAGGTTGTCTTGGAGTGTATTGAGAAAGCTGGTCTGGTACTCAATTCCAAGAAATGTCGTTTTGGAGAACGCCAGACTGTGGTACTTGGACATCTCATAGACAAGGATGGAATCAGGCCTGATCCGAAAAAGATCGAAGCTGTCACTTGTTTTAAACCGCCGAAATCGTTAAAACAGCTCAGGAGTTTTTTGGGGCTTTGCTCCTATTTTCGGCGTTTTGTTCCGAAATTTGCTGATCTAGCATATCCCCTTACTTGTCTTCTGCAAAAAGATGTGCCTTTCAAGTGGACTGCCGATTGTGACTCCGCCTTTCGTCAGTTAAAGTTTATTTTGACATCAGGACCAGTACTACGCCACTTCTGTCCATCAGCTCCAACAGAACTTCACACTGACGCCAGCGCAGTTGGAATTGGTGCTGTGCTCATATACAGCGCCACAATGGCGACGAACATGTCGTTGCGTATGCAAGCCGTTCTTTGAGCAAGGCTGAGCGTAATTACACAGTAACTGAACAGGAATGCTTAGCTGTTGTATTCGGTGTGCAACGGTTTAGGTCATATCTTTATGGATGTGCATTTAAAATTGTGACGGACCATCATTCCTTATGTTGGCTTGTAAACCTTCGTGACCCCTGTGGACGCCTTGCGCGGTGGGCTTTGCGCCTTCAAGAATTCAATTTTACTGTGTCTTTTAAGAGTGGTCGTAAGCACGGTGATGCTGACTGCTTGTCACGGTTGCCACTGGAAACTACTGATTGCGACAATGAGGTCTTGGATGAATATATAGCTGCTATCTCTACAAGTTTCCCTGATGTTGGTGAATTCAAGATTGCGCAGCGGCACGACAACGAGTTGGCGCCTCTTTTTGAGGCAGCAAAATCCCGGAACCCTACGACCTCATTCTGCATTCGTGACGGTGTACTATACAGGAAGAACTACTCGTCAGTAGGTGCGCGGCTTCTTCTGGTAGTTCCTACAAGTCTTAGGTGTCAGGTTCTTCGGGTAATGCACGACGATGCCACAGCTGGACACTTGGGTTTCGCAAGGACATTGCACAGGACTAAAGAACGTTTTTATTGGCCGAAGATGCGTCAAACTACTCAACGTTATGTGGCCAGCTGCCTCCAGTGCCAGCGTTTCAAGCACCCAACCTGCCCACCGCCGGGTCATCTTCAGCCTATAACGCCACCACGAACCCCATTCGAACAGGCGGGAATTGATCTTCTAGGACCGTTTCCCCGTTCCTCCAACGGAAACCGCTGGGTCATAGGGTGCGTAGACTACCTCACGCGGTACTGTGAAACTGCTGCTATACCGTCAGCCACTGCTTCTGATGTCTCGGCGTTCCTCCTACGGTCCATCATTCTTCGACATGGGCCTCCTCGTGTGTTAATAAGCGATCGTGGCCGACAGTTTACGGCAAAAGTTGTAGAAGAACTTCTTCCCCTCTGCTCATCCCATTTTCGCCATTCAACTCCTTACCACCCACAAACAAACGGTCTTGCCGAACGCACCAATCGGACGCTTAGCAATATGCTCGCAATGTATGTCGACTCCCGCCACATAAACTGGGATGAAGTCCTTCCGTTTATAACATACGCATTTAACACTGCTAAGCACGAAACGACAGGCTATAGTCCGTTTTTTCTTCTCTATGCACGACCTCCACGAAGCACTTTGGACACGTTTCTGCCTTTCTCACTCCCTGCTGAAACTTCACTAGCGCATACTCTCTCTTTGGCTGAAGAAGCTCGTCGACTCGCTAGACTTCGCACTCTAGCCTCCCAGGAACGCTACAAGCAACGCTACGACAAGCGTCATCAAGATGTTAATTATGTCCCTGGTGACTTGGTGTGGCTTTGGACGCCGTTGCGTAAGCGCGGCTTGTGCCAGAAACTGTTGCACCATTATACTGGCCCTTTCGTTGTATTGGAACGCCTCATCGCAGTAAACTTTGTAGTCTCTCGCGTGACCACCCAAGGGCGTCGTTCTCGGAAGACTCAAGTAGTCCACGTGGCCCGCATGAAGCCCTTCTATCAACGTGACGAACCTTGACTCGCCCGGCGGACATCGTCTGCGAAGGGGGCAGTGTACGCACTTCCCGCGGTCCTTATTAAAGGAAGATGAGCTTTGGCGGGATAAGCAGAATAAGAGGAAGCTGGTTCTGCCCCGCTCTTGTGTGATATTCTCTAGCGCAGCCTAAGATCTGTCTAAATAAACGTCGTAACAATATATATATATATATATATATATATATATATATATATATATATATATATATATATATATATATATATATATATATATATATATATATATATATATATATATATATATATATATATATATATATATATATGTATATATATACATATTTTATTCTCGTTTCGGCAAATAAGCAATGATGGTATTGATATTTGTGACTGCGCGTTCCAAAGCTACACCACTGGCGCGTGCAGCGTCAAGGCGTGGCGCATGGATACTATTCGCTCGCTATCTTACACCATGCTCACTGCTGAGGCAGAGCCGAACACCACCACTGCCAGATCATGTCAAGCGCGCATGGTTGTATCGTTCGTGAAGAACAGCAGCTCGCCACAATGACACATGGTCGCAATTTACGTATACCTTAAAACAGGGAGAGAGAGAAATACATGGCCCTTTGTTAGTCGCTGGGGCGATTGTCGTAGCACAGGTTTCTGTAATGGGCTGCACAGAAATCGCGCAGGATACAGTCCTTTTACACTTCGTCTTCATCGAAATGCGGCTGCCAGCGTACACGTCACAGTTCTGCCGCAGCCTTCCGCCGCTGCCTTTGTCGCCGGACGGAGCACGAATTTACGAAGCCAAACCCAGTACCCGCTTACAATATAGAAACTTATTGACGCTTTTTCTCTACGCTCAATTTCCCGCTGTCTCAGTAAAATCTCTACACTCTTCCCACATTGCCTGGAACCCTTCCCGGCAACATTTTCTTCTCCGTTTATTTCTTTCTCCTAAAACATTTGCGTTGCGTTTCTTCTTTGGCTGTCCTGGTCCTTAGTTGCCTTTCGTTTTCCTTTTTTTTTTTTACTTTTCCTTTTCCCATTCATATTTCGGAAAGCAGCACGGTCGTCCGCTACTTTCCGACTGCTCGAGTCTCATAGGTCAGGAACAAGGCCCTATTAGATTGAGAAAAAGCCAGCTTGATGGTGATGGTGAGGCGCACGCAGTTGTCAGTGCGGTTTTCCCACACAGAATGGATTGGGTACGCAGCAAGCTCAAGGCACACAGTCAGCGTTCACCACGCGTCTACACTCCCATTCAAACAGACAATGTCAGCATCCTCCATTTCTTAAATGCTTCGTGAATCGTGGTAAGAAAACGCTTGAGAAAGTTACCTTGACTTACAGCTAACATTTACAAAACTTTAAGCAACCAGCACTTCAATCAGTACAACATTGTCAAAAATCACATAGTGACAGGATCATACTCTGAAAGCGACGATTAAACATTCTAACTCTGAAGTGCAACGCTGAAGCCAAGCTTGCACGCTTTCGGAGTGTCAAAGTTCATGAAAACTCCGCAAGGGCTGCAGTATATCTGAAGGAATCGTTCTCGGCCACGCAATCCAGCCATTTCACCAAACTAGTCCAGCACCATTGCCCACCACCGAGTTCGCGCGCAAACGCTGAAGCAAGGCACTGAAACCAACATAAGCCTTCAAAAACGACATTCGAACAAGATTCTAAATATCGCAAATAGCAGCCAATTGATCGCCCACTGTGAGCCTGCTGAAAAGCTAGACTTCACTTTAAAAAAGAAACACAAATAAAAAGAAAGTACTGGCGCTCACCCAGTCAGTGTGGAGACACAGACTTGCACTTGCCAGCAAATACATATTACGAAACGATAACTCCTCGCGCTTAATATTGCGCTGATAATTTTTCTCTCTCTGTCCCTCTTTTTCTGCCTGCAGGCTTCGACGAATGGCTTCATGGTCCTCACTAGCCTCACTTCTCTTTCTCCCTTTTCTTTCCCACCAGCCACTGCTCGGGTGCTTAAGATATTAGATAGCAGTTGCCCCGGCCGACAACTTTAATTCTTTTCCTGACTTTTTGATTATTATTTTAATGAGCGCCTACCACTACCACAAGGCCTCAACACCTGCAAACAATCTGGGCAGGAAGCGCGAACTGTAGGCAAGCACAGAGAAGGGAAGAAGGAAAGAGTTTTATACTCTGACCACAGTAAGTCCGCCAACCTTTCCCAGAAAAGAGGCATCCGCGGTCGATGCTTGGAACACCCTTTGTCAAAGTACTTCTAGTACCGTGCAGCGGAAGAAAGAAACGTCATAACGGGATTGAGAAAAAGTTTCGCGGTCTTTGCCGAGTGACACGACAGTGTATGTTATCGAAGAAGCGGTTTAAGAAAAAAAAATGCTAATCTTGTAATAATTGAAGCACTGCAATTCTAAAAGACGCTTTTGATCATTAAAGTGCACGGTAGAAGACAAAACGTAACACGCAATAACTTACTCTCCTGCTGGACTAGAGGCGACGCGAAATGGCTCGCTCATTTAGACGAAGGCCCCGCAAAACGAGCTCTGTTCTCAATCGAACACACATGTTGGTGTTGGAGTGGGTTAACGCGGCAGTGAATATTATGTGCAGATGTACTGAGAGGTCATCCCAAGGCGGTCGCTTGCTGTCGTCATGCGTGCTCGTCAAGATGTGAAATTGATGGACTTTTCAATTGTCACGCCCACAACAGTAAGCGATCAAATCGGCAGCGCAGCATAATATACGCGGATAACCGAAGAGTAGGAATGCTCCAGACGAACGGAAGGACATTTCGGGCCATCTCGACCTTGCAGTAAGCGCACAACAAATGTTAGATGGGGCTACCGAACAGGGAAGAAGCCTGTGGATTGGTCCTCAACTTCGAAAGTGGGAGCGAGTGCCTTTTAGGCCGGTCATGCTGATCGCTGTACAGAGCCGTGGGCGCTGAAAGTAAAGGAGCCAAACTAAAGTGTGACGCTGCCCAGTTGAATGATTGCTATATTCTCTATATTATAGCAGGAACTGTAACTACACACCACGGCAAGCCCCGAAGTTGCCAGCTGCGTCATTAAATTATATCAGGTATAGTTCACGGCTAGGGCGCTCGACTACTGTTCCAAAGGACGCGGGATCGATTCCAGGCCTCGGCGGCCGCTTTTCGATGGAGGCGAAAAGCAAGACGCCCGTGTGCTGTGCGATGTCAGTGCACGTTAAAGAACTCCAGTTGGTCGAAATTTCTGGAGTCCTCCACTACGGCGTCTCTCATAGCCAGAGTCGCTTTGGGACGTTAAACCGCTCAAACCAACCAACCAGTTTACGGCAAGATTTCCGCCCTCACACAGCACAATGCAACGCAAGCCAAAGTTTGCGCCTTCGGCGCTTATCGTGAAAATAGCATTCATGTAATGGACAGTTCTCTGTACACATAATCACATTTGAATTAAGAACGAAGCTTTAAAATAAAGAAAAAGTAATTTCCTGTCCTATACTATGAACTTAGGTCCCTTTCGTTCACACCCACCGATTAATGTTACGAACTCGCAGTGGTGTTTATGAACTGGCGGGTCTTACCATCAGAAGCTGCGGTGATTGCTCCGCCTGTAGCCAGTAATGATATGTGAAAAGCATCCACACCCGCCAAGTGGCCGAGTTTCCTCTAAAAACTCCACACAGTATTCTGTAATTTCTCGCCGCGCATTTCGCGAGTCTTTGGGAAACACTGTACTGGAGGCGTTGTCCAATGAAAGAGTAATTTTAGTGAGATTGTACACAACTGACTTTCGGTCACCAAAAAAAAAAAGACGACACATGCGCTGTCATAGCAGGCCAGAATGTGCTAGCAATGTTCTACAGTGCTTATGAATGTCTTATAACTGTCGACTGTTCAGTCGGCTCTTCTGTCTGCTGAACTAATAGCTGTACTTATGGCTGTCAGTACGGAAGGCGTGATGGCTGTCATGGTGGCCTCTACTCTTGGTCCTCTTGGCGTATCACTTCGCAGACCGGCATGCCACGTGCACCACTTAAATCGTGCATCCCTGCCCAGACAGGTGGGTATTTCAAACACAGCTACGAGATGAGATTGTGATATCTACGTTGCTCACACTTAGCCAACTCTCGCCACCGATCATTAATTTAACTGCCCCTTGCCACAGTAGATAGTTTTCTCATAATCCAGTAGTCAGGCTCATAAATCCAGAGGAGTCCTCATACCACTCCTGGGGTTGGGGTGCAGCAGTTAAGTTAAAGGTCCACGGAAACGGCCCCCAAGAAGGCACTGACAAACGTGTTGAGTGTGTAGAATACATCCTTTTGAGCATTAACGCAAAGTAAAACTCCTTGGAACAAAGCCAGCGATTTATTATTAGTTTCTAAAAACAGCATTTTTTGAAATTCGCGGTTGCAGAGAGAATGTCGCTTGGCGGTGTCGCATGGAACAATTTCCTTGACCCGTGACGTCACGGGTAAGTTGACTGACAAGGCTTGCTAGAAGCTGCCATTCGCTGCGGCCACTGCAGCCATGACGTCACGGACACACTTCCGGTAGCTGCGAAAGTCGTCTGCTCGTGCGCTGCTCGAACTCTGTGCGGGCTGTTACACAGCTCGCCGCCTTATCGGTTAGGTGACCATTGCCCATTAAGTACAACAACCGAAGCGACGCAGGGATCGGCAGAACGAAGCTGCATTTACAAATATATTATTTATATAACGTAGTTTCAGGAGTACCGGAGTGTCGTCCGACGAGGCGTCAACAGCACGGTCAAGCACCGCACGATGGCCGCACCTCCTCGACCGCCGTAAACACCGCCGCTGTGGCCCCTCCTCCCGCATACCGTTCGCGAACGACACGGCGGATCGTTAGCACCGATGTCCGAAATAAGGCGTGCTAAAATTTGTTGGCGTATGGAATACTGAGCCGAATATCAAGTATGAAGCCCTCATGAGGATCGCTGACCAGCAGCAAATTGCTGGTAAGAGCGATAGCCGTGATACAAGCTAGTTTCTGCTCAAGCCAGCTGCCGCTGGTGCATTTCGGCTGATCCGATCTGCTCGTACTTGCTATGCGTCGGCAGAGTTAATCCTATAATTATTTTACTATGGCAGGAAATGATTCACTATAAGGCACTTTCATAAGTAGACGATTTACGACAGCGTTGATAATGTTCCAAAGCGTCGACCGCCGCGGCTTCGAAGCGAAACAATTTAGGCCTAGCGACGACTAGGGACGGTCACTCACGGCGCCGTCGTTCGCCGCGCTCGCGCGCCACACTCCCGCGGTAATTGTGTAACGTACCTCAGCCTGCTCGCGGCATCCCGTGCTGCAAGCGTTGCAAACTTGTGTACTTTCATAGCTAAGGCCGCGCATTTTGTGACGTTCTGCTCAGCAACAAGCCGTTCAAACGATACTGCAGGCAAGACAAGGCTTCAGTACGCAGTCGCTGCGCTGTCAGCCGTAATCGAAGACGTCGGGCGGCACCATATTCTATACATCGATCTTTAAACGTGATACAGTGGGCAAATGAATAACTTTGTGAAGCAGACCCGCTCGTACGTTTCGCGCACTTGGGCGCCGACGAGTAGCTTCCGTCAACAGACGCCGTCATAACCTCGGTTAACGACGCAAACCGAGGTCGTCAAGCTCGGTTTGCGATAACCGCGGTTAGTGGTGTAACCATGGTTTGGTCCGCCGTGTAACATAGGGTAACCACGTGTTCGCGGTTACACTAACCGTCGCTGCGCGAACTGGCGAACTCAGGCGTGTGCGAGCGAGGACAGGTTGACGCGAGTATACGCCAGCGAGCGAGCGCACGGCAACCGGAAGTTCGTCGAAGCGACGTCTGGGCGGAGCTTTGAACTTGCTTGTATTCTTTATTTTTTTATGGCTCCCTTCGACGTACGAGTTGAGAGGGAAAATTGGAAGGGTCATTTTTAATCGCCGATATCTCTGGTGTTGCAGAAGCTATGATCGAAAATTTTTGCGGGAGAATGATGGGTGGCTCAATAACTAACAGTTTTATGGCGTTGTTTATCCTCCTTGGTGACTCCTTTCAGTGGACATTTAAGCGCCACTTGTCCCATCAGGTGGCGTTCCGAAACCCAAGTTGGACTCCCCTGATATACACAGCTGAAGCCATACACAAACAGCGCAGCTAAGCTAGCCCTCATTTTATCCTTCTAATGCTACCGCAATAAAAAACAAGAGCAAACAAAGATGTAATGACCCGCAGACGATGGATCCTAGCTGCCCCAAGGGAGAATAGAAAGGAGTATTATGCATTAAGGAGAGTAGCCGGGCCAGTTGGTACATGATAACTGAAGAGCGCACTTTCGACAACATTATGCGCTTTGCAATTCACAACAGCACTGAAAGGGCAGAAACTGGACTGCATTTTTTTGCCAATTTATGTGGGTTACACCAGTCAAATGTTGACGATTGGCGCGCAGATGAGTGTAAAGGCGTTTCGGTCCAAACCGCGCGCCTACGCTCTCCCTACAAAGGAAAATCCCTTCAAGAGGTTGTCGCAGCGCACCTTACTGTAGCTAGCGAGAGGAAAATAGAAGCGCGCCGCGGGCTGCGAGGAGATAAGATCTACCCCACCCGGGCCTTTTGTATTCGACCCTTCTACGCCGGGCCCCTTCCATTTCGGACGAGTTTATTTTATTTTGTGTGCTTTTTTCACTGAACTTATTTCCCTTATTGGTAAAGAAACGTTAGTAGCCTTGTATACATGGACTCGACAGCACCGGGTCGAGTAAGCGTCGAGTAAGTGAGGTCACCATTACTCGACCCGATTGGTGTCTACATGAACTCGCTTTCTAGCGAATAAGTATCTCAGCGGCGCGTAGCGTCGATATTTGTAGTTATTGTGCAAGTTTCTTACTCGTATTTGATTCCATTGCCTTTTACTATTGAGAGCTTCGATTATTCTTTTTTATCGTTGATGAGGGCTAAAAAGCATTCAACTTCGCTGACGCTCCTCGCCGCTCCGGTTGCTTTTCAATCCCAGAGTTCGCCATAACTCGACTCGCTGACTCGACAGCGTCTACATGCTTTTAGACAAGCGGGTCAAGCGAGTTAACCTACCCCCTGCAAGCGAGTTAACGCGACCCGCTCCGCGGCTATTTTACTCGACCCGACTGAGTATACATGAACCCGACAACTGGTTTTTTACTCGACAGGCTTACTCGACCCGACTCTGTCGAGTCCATGTATACAGGGCTAGTAGGTATGAAACGGCTGTCTTGTGTACTTCTGCGTTCCTGTCCTGCTGCGTGCGGCTTGAAATAGTCGACGTCTCTCTTCGGCGACTCTTCATCGCCTGTGTGAAAGTGCGAGTTCGAAAGCGGGGGCGAGTTTGCCCAGCCCGTGACGTCGTGCACCTCCTTTCCACATCCATCCCCGTCGGAATCCCCCGCAAACCTCGTCAGGACTTTCTGATGTCTACAGGCTTACTTCAGCCACCTTCCGTATAGAAAGTTCATAATTTTTTAGAGCTTTCTAAGATTTAAATGTCTGTCTGCTCGGTCAATTAGCTCTCTAATCTTCTTCAAACCGCTTTTTCTACGTCTTTTGGTCAGGGAAATGAAGTTAGATTCGTTCTTTGAATAAATGATTGATTGACTCACTGAGTGAAATCAAACACTGCGTTCAATCTCATCGTTCATCTCTTCATGAAGTAACTGTATACCAGCAAGCTCGTCCTGTGAAGGGGGGAGGGGGAGGGGGGTAGGTTCACATAGACTCAAATTAAAGTTTTGACCAAAACATATCTAACATCAAAGGAAACTGCCTTTGAGGTCATTATATTTATAACACCTCGCCCGTCATACCATGTCAGCCGCCTTTTGCTGCTCGTTTTTTCACTCCTGCATTTTTTATTACACTATCGATTGGGACAGTTCCTCGCATATGCACTCAGATTCATTCTAATCTGTTCAAAGTCAGGCAGTCTGGAACATTATGGGGGACACTGAAGCTGCGCCTTTAACAGTATGAAGCGATAGCGTAAGCTACCAGCCCACGCGTCAAGTGCGCGGTTGCATTGCCCTGGCCGCAGGCAGCACGAGCGGAAAAAAATGTGTGTGTGTTAGTGAGTGCGCGCGAACGGCCATGGTAGACGCGCCTTTCCGCTGAACGGCTCAAACCGCTCAAACGTTTGAGGAAGTCTGGTGGCTGATACCTCTCGAACAGCCAGTGCAAGAAGAAAGATGCTGGCAGATGCAAAAGATCGCCTTTGAAATGAGACAAGGCGACCAGACCAACGGGAGGGCTTCCCAGAATTGCGCTCGCGGCCAACTGCGGTAATGGCGACGAAGGAAGGACGGCTGGAAAGAAGGAATCGGCGGAGCTCGGGAGGCCGTAGACGAAAGTGAAAGGAGAGAAGGGAAGGAGGAGTCGGAGGGCAGCGGTGGCTTTGAACAAGGCGGCGATGTGGACTATAAAAACTGGAGTGTTTAGACGAAATGTCGCACTCTGAGTGAAATGAAGTGTTCGCAGTTGTGTAAATAAATTTCTTGTAACTTGGATTTTCAAAGAAGGACCGATCAAGAGACCTGACTCGCAACCTGATAGCGCTCGTGTTGTTCGTTCTTCTCGTGTGTCCTGTCTGCTTTGCGCTACAGTCTCGCTATGTTCACGCACCAACAAGCCCAAAAAGCCACCCTTTTGAGACCTGACTGATTCCACGTATAAAATCCCGCTTTAACCATGCCGTTATGAAGTGCTTGCGTGGCTTAGGAGAGAGAGAGAAACACTTTATTTATTGGTATTGTGAACGCAATGGTCTTGGCAGGTTGATTCTGATATCATCTTCCCATATGAAAGGAGATACCCGAATTGGGAATTCCTGCCAAGCGTAATGTCAGCCAACCCTACATCCAGTTAGTGCTCGGCCATTTCAGCTGCCAGCTCCATGATCGCTATTGTTCACTCACCACATATATATAGGCGCCGGCGGCATCGAGTAAACTTTAGTGCTGGTTGTCCGAATTCACTCTTTTCTGTGTTGATAACAATGCCGCTTACCGAAAGGCTTTGGAAAAGTAGGCACAGTTGTTCCATGTGTTCTTCGGGGGATGAACTTGCCACGAGAATGTCATCCACGTAGACGAACACGAAAGGTAGGCCAAGTATGACGGAGCCGATGAAACGCTGGGTGGTTTGTGCAGCATTGCGAAGTCTGAATGGCGTTCTTAAGAATTCAAACAGTCCGAATGGTGTGGTGATTGCTGTTTTAGGGACGTCTTCTTCTGCTACCGGGATTTGGGGATAGGCCCGAACAAGATCTATTTTAGAGAAGATGGTTGCACCATGTAGCACTGATGTGAAATCTTGTATATTTGGCAGTGGGTAGCGATCTAGGGCGGTCTTGCTGTTTAGGAACCTGTCGTCTCCGCATGGTCTCCAGTCTCCTGACTTCCTAGGGACAAGATGTAGTGGAGATGCCCAGCTGCTGAAGGAGGGTCTGATGGTGTCAAGTTCCAACATGTGCTCGAATAGTGCGCGGGCCACTTAGAGTTTGTCATGAGCTAGGCGTCGGGCGTGAGAAAACTGGTGGTCCTGCTGTTATAATATGGTGCTGAACGTCGTGACACACAGGTTGAGTACAATCCGGGGGTGACGTTAGCTTGGGGAACTCATTAATCAGGGCTGCGAACGGCCCTTTGGCAACTGTATAGCACATGCAGGTGCTGCATCAGTAGTTGCGCGCGCTGCGATGCCGTGAATGAAGAGTTTAATTGCGGAGTCAAGTAGTCGCTTTCGCTTGACGTCGAAGAGGAGTCCGTGTTTGGTCAGAAAGTCGGCGCCGATGATGGCATAACCAATGCCAGCGACCAAAAACACGCACCTGAAGACAATTCGAAGCTCCAGGTTGAGTGTCAAAGAGCGCTGCCTGTACACAGGGATGCGAGTTCCGTGTACTCCTTGGAAGTAGGAAATTGCAGCGGTAGCGCGCTCAGCTTTTGTAGCTGGGAGAATGCTCACTTGGGCCCCGGTGTCAATGAGAAATCTTTGTCCGGTGGTTCGGTCAAAGACGTGGAACAGGCGACACTTTTCTTGGCACTGACTGCTCGTGGCCGCTAATGGTCGGACTGCAGGTTCTCCGCCCAGGTGCAGGGCAAGAGGCAATGACGGGCGTTGGAACCGAAACGGCGGTGATAGTAGCATGTTGCGGGGCCTCCGGATTTACTTTGTTCCCATTCTCCATGCCGGCGAGGCGTTGAGGACCGACGACGTTGGCGTCCATGGCGTCGGGGCGGCTCTGAGACTGCACTTGCCGCGATGAGTTGCTCGAGCCATGAACACAGGCGGTTAACTTCGAAAGTGGTGGCGGGATGAGGTGGCTGGGGAGTGGTGACAGGAGCGGCCAACAGCGAATCATGTGTGGACGTGTTGAAGACAGCGACGCTGAGATGTGGTGTGGCCACCGCCATCACTTTGTCAGCTAGCGCAGCCAACGATGTCAAGTCCATGGTTGCGGCAGTGGCAAGCACCATTTGCAGGTTGGTTGGAAGGCGCTGTAGGAAACGCTCGTGCAACACAGCATTGTCCAAGGTTTGAGCGCTCGTCCTAAGAAGCTGCGTCATCCATCGCAAAAGCTGACTTAGCTGTCGGTCACCGAGCTCCTCCGCGGAGAGCAGCTGCTGAATTCTTGTCCTCTCCGATGCGGCTGTTCTTTGTAGTAGTGCTGCCTTGAGCTCGTTATAGGAATGTACCGGGAGACTGGTGCTGAACGAGGCGAGGATGTCGGCCACCTCCTCCGCCGCTGTTGATGGCAGTATCCACGTGATAGAACTTCTGTGTCTGGGATGTAATTCTGTCGAGCTGACATTGTGATTCCACTTGTATGAACCACACAGCAAGGTTGCGTTCCCAGTACAGTGGGAGGCGAACAGCTACAGAAGAGACGGTTCCGCCGGGCTCGTCGTGCGTTGTCTGGCTGATGCTAGGAGTCAGTGCCTGATTATGCTCCATGGCAGTTGCGTAGATTTGCGTGCTATCTTTGTTACAGTGGGGAAAGGCGGCCAACCTACGTTAATTAGTTGCGTAAAAGTCGGGTCACCAATTGTAGGGCGCTGTGATCCCCGGAGAAAGGACGCAACGGAGACGAGCGTACTCTGACTTTATTCTCCATGTGCCTCGGTGAGAGTCAAAGTAGCGTACTCTCTGACTTTATTCTCCATGTGCCTCGGTGAGAGTCAAACGGTGGCGGAGAGCCCGCGAGGGCGTGCCGCCGCTGCAAGGGTGAGAAAGAGAGAGAAGGAAGGGTGCGCGGTGCTGTGGGTGGGGCTGCTCATGGCCACGGTCACGGGACAGCCAGTCACACACAGCTCATATTGCGGCGGCGAACTCCGCTACATAACTGTTCGGAAGCCTGATGGTGAACGCGGGCCGCTGCGCACCACGTGACGTATGTTGACCAATCGGTGGTGTAGCGCCGCGGGGTAAAGAATCGCGGTTCTTCGAAGTTATCGAGGGACTGTAGCCAGGCATAGGCACCCTAGCCCAGGCTTGCCCTCCGCGCTGCTGTCGCAGCGCCAGTAGCCCGTTGAATTGCAGCCGGATGCGAGGCTGCAACACGCGTTTTTTTTTTTTTTTCAACCTGTAGAAGTCCGTAATCGTTGAATAACTCGAACGCAAGATGAAACGCCGCAAAGGCGTGGACGAGCAGGCGGTAGATACAAGGCAAACGTTTATTCCGTTTGCTCGAGATGGGAAGCTTGGTGGCGAAAAAAAATATACGGGAGCGGTGAATGCGTTAGCATGACGATCCTCTATTCACATATATTTTCTTGTAGGCCTGCACACATTTCCTTTCTCATTAAAGTTTCTTCGCCCGCGGAGGAACTTTGACTTGCTCTTCGCTGAGTGAAGTTATTTTCATTTTTACGCTCTTTCCGTGACAGCCATCGCATGGTGATCTCCACTACCTGGACCTGAGCCCAGACTTTTCGCTCTAATGCGTGGAATGAAACGTGAACAAATATTGATCTCATCGTCTGTTTTGTGTTCGCTGATCCGCTTTGAAATTATTTGGAGTCCACGTTGAAATATGCTTTAAAGGAGCCCTGAACAGACCTTACTGAGGCGAGCAGACGTGGCGCTCTTTCCGCAAGCTGTTAGCGAGGCGAAGAGCGCAGCGCCGTTGAGGAGGACAATCGCTTAACAGGTATTTTCGCTGATAAAATTGCTTGGCTTGGCGACAGTCTAAAGCCTCAATCGGTCTTGGTCTAAATACAGTTTTTCTGTCACTCTACTCACTGCAATTCCTCTTGGCATATGCAATGCCTAAATGTCATTTTCGACTTTAGTCAAGAAGAAACGAAACGTCGTTCTGCACAAACTGATCGTTCCCTTTATCCTTTCATACAGAGCGGTCATGTACAAAGTACTACGCGCGGAGAGCAGGGGTAGAAATCGACTCTAGAGCGCAGCTCAAGGAGGTGTCACGTCTACGTGCGTGTTTACTTTATGTAAGATTTTCCGCTCTTAAGTTACGATGACAGGTCATCAAGCCGAGTTTCTGAAACGAAGCGGTGCCCTGAGCAAAGTATGTTTAGCAGGGGGGAGGGGGAGCGCAGCGGCTGCCCAATTCATCTGCGGTAGCTAGGAAAGAAAGGGAAAAAGTAATGGAAAACCAAAAGCGCATGCAGAAGAACCACAGCGCCGGAGCACCCGTTACTAAAGAAGGGGAAAAAAATCGCAAAAATAACATAGAGGGCAAGGATGCGACCCTTCCCCCATTCACTTCACCTGGCATCAGAAAGGGGGAGGGGGGGGGGGAGTTCAAAAAGTAACCGCGTGCTGAGAAGCAAGGACCAGGATGGTAATACGTAGCCGTGATGTAGAATATAAGTCGCCCTTGTCACGTGATCCTCCCCATCCAACGTGCAAGAAGTGAGCCCCTCTTACTCGCTGCGACGCCATTTTGAAAATCTTAAGGTCCTAAAATTAAGTCGTGCAATTCCGTCTCCGACGACCCTAGGGTTTGAAAAATGCTATCATTAGTGACGCGGTACGCAATGCGGTACTGATAAAAAAGATTGTCCCTGCCAAAGCACTCTGAAGCGCGCCGAGAACGTGAACGGTGTCGTTACGAACGCTAACGCAGCTGATCCAGTGTGTTTCATGTGGCGAGGTTGTCTCCATCCTGAATGGCAGCGCGCTGGCCGAGGAACATTACGCCAGACTTGTTCAGAGCGCTTCGTTTCGCAAGAATGCACCAGTTTGGGAGCCATATCTCAGGCCCCACCTCTGCCTCAGCCGAGAGACCCTAGGAAAGTGGTCACTCAAAACCAACGGCGGCTTTTCTGCTCGATGCAGGTCCCCTTATCCGGCCCGTTTTCTAAGCCAATTACACTTAGGGCATGCAAACACCTGTTGCCGCACTGAAGCTTCTTGGCATTTCTCCTGGATTCTGTACTGCCAACAAAAACTATTTCGCGGCAACACTCGGGTAAAAAAGTCGCTGGTAAATGGAATGAGTCAGGTGGGATGATGCAAAGCTTTCCGAACCTTTTTTCTGTCTTCACAGATAAACTGTCGAGCAGCAATCGTTCACACTTAGCATTCGGCGGAAAAAGCGAGCAAAATCCGCTGCCGCGGCAGAGAATCCACCGGAATTCTTGGCGGAAAGCCAGTTCGGTCCGGGACGCGACATTCCGTTTCCAGCCCAGATGACAGCAGACGCTGACGTCATCGTCGCCATCACGCAACGTCAGTTCCTTCGTTTTCGGTTGCCGTGGCAACAGCTACGCGTTCCAAAATGCATATGGCGTCACGCATGTTCGTCGTCCGCCTCGGACTGGAGGAATGGGGTTCATTTGGCGTCGGCCTGCGAGCAACGATGAACGACACGCACACGACGCAAACAGCGAGCATGCAGCTGTTGATGGGTCTCACAAAGTGAGTATGTTATTAAAGCGTGTGCTTTTCGGCTCGAACCGAGTTTTTGTGTAAGCGAGATTTGAGAAATGCCAGTCTCTTACGCTGACAACATAAATACATGCGGGAATAACCAACTAGTGTGCGTTAGGACCTTTCTAAGTCAATAACTCTGGTGGCAAACATTGTCCCGTTTCTGGGCAAGCCGCCGTCAAGGGGTCATCGCTCGATCGAGCGATTGACTAGACAGTCTTAAAGTGTTGTATTATCGTTAAACCGTTTTTCGCGGCGTTGTAATCAACGCTGCTGGTATATAATGCGGGATAAACATACAATTTCGACAAATGCACGAAACTTTGAGGCGCAGTTGTTTCAGCCTTTCGCGATGCGACTATGTGTGCAACGGAATACTGCTGCGACACTGGCGCCTCATTTAATTCAAATGTGCGATCCAAATTGTGGATCAAGTGCGTTGTTGCGGAGTGTTCTATGGAGAACGCGGAGCCGTTTACTGCAAGTAATGTCATTTCAAGACAGCGACTGGAAATGACACTGTGCCCTGTATTAATGGTACCGCTGCTTGGTAGTAGCACTGAAGTAACTATGTATAGCGCAAAAACATTACTACTATAGCAATTAATTTATTTCACCATATATATGATAGGAACTCCTGAGTAAAAATATTGTATAGAAATCCAAATGGTGCGTTCTAGATAATGACTGCATGTGTTGTGTGCATGTTAATTGGGCTAATAGTGTCTGCTCTCATCTGGGCTGGAAACGGAATGTCGCGTCCGGGACCGAATCTTGCCGCCGGATTTTTTCCGCTGAATTCCATCAGCCAATAGGAAGGCGAGGAAGTTGAGTTGGCGTGGCCCGCGGCGTCGACCGGTAGCATCCCAAGCAGCACGCCGTCAATGTACCGCCAATGGTCCAATATTGGGATATATTGGTCCCAATAGTGGTCAATATTGGCGTCTGATTGGGGCGCGCAAAGAGCCAAGATATGTGTCAACCAATTTGATCGGCTCTCCTATCAAAACCAGTATTGGCATACTACCTTGTTTACTGGCATTCAACGGCACTGAATGGCTACTCATTATCTTCCACCCAAGCTCACTCACTGGTTGTTATATCACGGCCATCCCGCCAAGCTCACTGGTCATCCAATATCTTGTATCCATGCTTATTCACTGGATATTCACAACTGGCATCCAGCCAGATTTATCGGCTGCCCAATATTTCCATTCCAATCTTGCCCAGTGGTTTTGCTTATTGGCATCCAGCCAGAGCAATTGGATATCCGGCTAGTTGCTTTTTCGTGCTATGACTAATAGGCACCTGCAAAGCCATCTCCTACTTATGCAGTGCAGATATTTTTCATGCAGCTTTTTATTTAAATAAAGCATGCTGAGGATATCCATGCACAGAAAATAATACAGCTTAAAGGTTCACTGCATGGTGATTTATTAGGTGTGCACGTGTTACAGGGCATGGAAACATTTAGGCAGAACTCTTAGACTTCAGTGCTCCTCCTGTCTTTGCGTCCCTTGGCAAGGTGTTCTCAGGTCCCAGGTTGGAGGAAGGCGCTGTGTTCATCGCAGCTTCTTTTGTGGTCGGTTGTAGGGGCAGCAGCTCCATGCAGCCTTTAAAGATATGGACTTGAGCAGCGTACATAGCAATGTATTTCCTTTCGCAGATGGCACCTGGAAATAAAAGCAACATTCATAAATCCCATTAAGACAGAAAACTTTTGGAAAGTGGAAGTGGTTCTAGACCGTGGAGTAAAAATGCAAAATAAAGCACTACCTGTCGGCCCTCAGGCAACTTTCTTGTCTGATTTACTCAGGTTGAAATAAGCTGCATGTTCAGTGAGGCCGGCCATATTAACTTTGTTACATTGGTTGCGACATCTGGCAGTGCATGGCTTCCCATGTGGATGTGTTGTTTACGCTGGAAACATAAAACAAAATGATATTTGCCATTATCTGTTTGTTAAACGGTAGTCAGTGCTTGCCCCTTATACTTGTAGTGCCTTTGTGATCGAACACCTGTAGAAGAAAGACGTCGTCATAACTGGAAGCTTCAAATCAATAGCTTTCCTTTGAATAGATTGCCGCAAGAACTAAAAAGAAACTACAAAGGAAAAAACGGACACAAAAAATGGCAGTCGCACTCCGACCGCGGCTGCTAAATTTAGTGTGCACCGCATCATTACTGCAAACAGAACGTTTTAAAAGTTGTCAAAGCTGCAGCCAAAACAACGTACGACACAGATGCTTTGGGTTTTGTATGATACACTCGAACTGAAAAAATAAAGAAATCCGTAACTTAGCATCACGTTTGTTGTGGGAACAAGTTTGTACGTGTGGTAAAGTATAAGAACTATGGTAGCAACTGTAAATAACCTATTTTAAGCGGCTATTTTATGACACTTCTACTACTCGGCATTAGCGCAAGAGAAAGATCAAACACGTGAATAAGCTACGCGTCGTTTAGACCATTCCAATAGCGCATTCATAACGGCAAATTACAATATTAAATATTCGCTCGCTACTAAAAATCATGTCCCAGAAAGCTAGCTTAAGTTTTGAATATAGACGAGTTGCAAAACCTACAAGTCAGCTTCCCTGTGAGGCAGAAAATCATGCACAATTGCGGCACAACCTGACTCCGCGGCAATAGTTAGGTCCAGTGCATGCATCTACTACAGTCCACGCAGCTTCGGATGCAGTCCCCGTCGCACAGGCCATTATGCGAGAACAGGTTTTCGAACATTCTTGACGCGGGCATAAAGGAAGGGAGAGCACTGCCACACTGGGTGAGGAAAGCAGTTTTAGAATTGGCGACCCACGTGCGGAATGCTGTGACGAATGTGCAAGGGGTGCGGGAGTTACTCTGCCGCCAGTTGCTGTGCCAGCCCTGCTCCCAACTATTATTCCAAAGTAAGTCTAAGCCGCCATTGTGCAGGAATTCCTGCCTCACAGGGAAGCTAACTTGTAGGTTTTGCAACTCGTCTATAGTTTGTAAAAGAAACTGACCACTTCAGACACACAACAAACGCGCGATGAAATTGTAACCTGAAAATCACACAAAACACGCGTTATGTTTTACAGGACCACGTTTTTCTTTTGCAATACAAATTGGCCACCTCTGCGCCGTAAATTTTGTCATTATGACCAGAGTTTATGCATACAAAATAGTGCGCTGAAAATACAGTTCAGAACTGACTGGCGTGGTGCGGTCGAGATAAATGACTTTCCGTTCTCGCAAGCATATCGGTTATTGACATGATGATCAAGGCTGACAACATACTGCACCAAATAATGCAAAAAAAAAAGTATCTTACCATACGGCCAATGCAGATTTGCAGACCTCAGTTGCAACAATCCAAGATGAATGCTGCCACGCAAAGTACATCACAGGGATCTGATGCTTTATACACCTGGTAAGAAAAAGTAGCGATCTTACAAGGAGACAAAGCAAGAAATAATCTCAGACCTCAGTTACGAACAATTTAAAATGCTGGTGGTACTCACAAATATCCTCTTTCAGGCATGGCCATTAAAACGAATCGGAACTTTCACAAGGCTTGGTTTTTCGGTTCTGCTGTCCAAAGCTGCGGGAGCTCGAGCAGCTCGAGCGGGTGGGGATTGTGTGGCCGACCAGACGCCTCTGAATCAGCGGCTTGTGTCGAGTTTTGAGGCACGGTTGGAAGGGGGCAGAAGGATGGTTGTGTTTTCTCTCCCTCTTTTTTTTTTTTTGCTTGAGATCTGTCGGAAGAGTAGGCATAAAGCTCGAAAGGGGGTGAGAGAAATGAAAGAGGTCCTGCAGGACCACGTGAGCCCAGAAGGCTGCCGGCCAGGAAAGTTGGCGGGAAGGAAGGGAAGAGTGAGGGGGAGTAGAGTGGGGGGCATTGTGAGCAACGCCTGCCTAGCCGGTAGGAAAGAGAGGGCAGTGAAGGTCGCTGCCCTTCCGCGATGACTGCTTTACGGGGAGAAAAGGCTACAAGACGGGAAGTTGAAAGCGGTTTGGAGAATTGCTTTAGTCAAGGCCCTCGGGCGGAAAGGCGACAAAAGGACGAGAGAATGGAAACCGTATGTTCTTTGCGCCAAGCTTGTGAGGAGGAATGCGCAGAGTTTTGCCCTTGGCTTCGCTAAAACAACGAGGAGTGCGTTCAGAGCTCTTTGGTCGCCTCGACTGTTGGCTCGGTAACATTTTCAGTGGAATGATAATTTCGCTATATTTTTTTGTTAATGCAAAATACGTTTTACCTCATAGTTTTAAATAATAATCACATATGTAAAACAATCTTCAGTTTTCACGGAATCGTCCTCGGTTCGAACAAATGGACATATTTTTTTTTTAATAAAGATGGCACACAGGTCGCTGTTCATGACGGAGTGCTCTTGAAACGTCATCACGCGCAACTGAGCGATGCAACAGCCGGAATACTTGCTGTATTCCTATTAAGGAAAAGAAAAGCGAAAACGACCATACCTACTGGTACTTCAAGGTTAAAAATTCCCATGTTATTCATTTTTATTTTTTTTTTAATCAGGTGGACATTTAGAGCAAGAAAAAATCCGCGTAGAACTAAGCGTGGGCATATCAAGAAATACAAAATACTCGACGAGCTAAGATCTGAAGAACTAAATTTGCAGTAAAGAAAAAATAGAAAGAAAGCAAGGGTCAACATTGAAACTATATCTACGAACTTGGGACAAGGTTGTCCTCAGAAAGAAGCGCGGTATAATCATCCTTCAGCCCGCGGAAGCACCGCTTGTGAAAGCGGCAGAATATTTCACAGAGGAACCCTAATTCTCAATCATGTGTTAAATTCTTCGAGAGTGGTGTTCTCTAAAAATGCCCCAAAACTGCTAAAGTAACGCACTCGCATTACTTTTAATATATATGAATTGCAATTAGCTGCCTGGTTGACATGATGGGATAGAATTATTTAGTTCTCTGAAGGGAAACGCCTTCGGTGCGGTGATTATATGGTTGGACAATAAGGAAATGAATGTTTGAAGAACAGTTTCTGAACAATGCTTAGGAGAGCGCTGTCAAACGCTGTGGTCAAATGCATCATTATGAGCCATATATTACAGCTTTCGAACAAAAATAACTTCGGTAAAGAACATCGTTATTATGCAATTTCAATTTTCTTACCATATATGCTGGCGACACATGTGCGCGCATTCATTACACTGTAGGTAATTGTTTTAAAAATTTATTTTTTTTTCCTTTGCCTTGCCCCATGCAGTGCTGTTGATTTTTTTATTATCTTTTACATGTACATTACTTTTTGGCAGTGTGCGATTTACGTCGCATTAGAATACGAACCATTCCAGGACAGTTCAGATTTCAGTGAATTAGCTAGGCATAGCGTAGAATATATGTTGCTTGTATTTTTTCTTTGAGCTGAAATATTTTATGCGCTGCTGCACCGATGGCCAAAGTCGTTCAGTCTTTGTCTGTTGCTGAAGCCCACAGCAGAGCGCAAGAGAGTACAGTACAAATTTGTGTTTAGTAGATATCAGAACTCGAAGGCCCTGAAAGCAGCCCAACATATCTGTCTATAAGAACAGCTAGTACTGAGGCGTGGTATAGTCGGTGCTTATGCTGAATGCCGGAAACAGCTAGGGTAATGGCGAATCATGCAGTGCGTGTTTGATTGGCTAGCGCGATCGATCTTTCCCACCTCTGCTTAGCTTGAACATGTTGGGTTTCCTTCCATCACGTAAATAAAGGCCGAAATAATGATGCTACGCGTGCGTGTTTCCAATCATGGACAAACGTTTACAGGATGTGGATTCACCGGATATATTCGATCGTTTCTGCGTTTACTATCCAAACGTAACCCCTGGTGTTTGTTCAAGCGATACACACGTTCTGTTGCGTTCTTCGCATTTGAGTACCTTGCGTTTCTTGACTGCGCAGGATATTTTTTGCGGACATGCATCTATTAAACATTTGCTTGTCAGATCAGATGTGTGCTCGAGCGTGCGCGTATGCTTGTACTCGTATGCGTATAAATAGGCCGATGGAACGAAATCCCGTGCGCGAGAGTTGTGCGCGAGATGTGTTCGAGATCTGTGCATGGATATATCTGTGCATCGGATCTGTGCATTGATGTGTCAATCACTTTCAATCATCCTGATTTGACGAGATCAGAAAAACAAATCGTCTTCACCGGGAATCGAATTCCTAGCCTAGTTAACGCTTTAATCAACTGCGCTAAACCCTGGATCGCGAAACTAGCACCATACGTAATTCTCATTGTCTACCGTGAGGATAGCGACGAGAATGACGCTGCAATTAGTGATAATTACAATGATGACTGAATCAATGGTAATGATGCTGCGTTTAGTTGATAACGATAATGATACGTAATGCACTGTATGCAGTAGCATTAATCTCGCCTTCGCTAATTTCTGCAGTGTAGATTCCACGTGCTGTCAGAATTTTTTCAACACTTGGCTAAAGTTTGGAACACTATCTGTGTTAGCTACGTCCACGCGTGATCGACATCCGGGCCTCTAGTCTGCAGGAATTGTCTCGAAGATATTATATGCAGAATTTTACATAACAATTAATCGTGCCTAAAGTCGTAAATAAAAGAGTTCTCTACCAAAATTGTCAAGTATAATCGCAGGTCATCCACAACAATTAGCGAATCACGAAAAATGTATTCAGAAAAATATATTATCATTTTCCGTGATAGGCACTTCTGTTCATTTTGTCTGGTCAGCTCAGTCAAACAATTTTAGGACAATCCATACATTAATCCCAATAAACATTATATATATGGTGGCCCAAATTACGTATGGCGTATGAATATCTTCTACAGTTGAACGTAAACTGACGTCCGGGCCAGCGAAAAATTTAGTTGCGACGAAATTAGCCCCAACACACTGTCATATTGAGATGCAAGCATTAGAAATGTCTCTGTCGGTCAGAACTGTTTTTTTAGCGCCGCCGCAGCCTGAAATGTGCTAAGGTGACCAGCCATCAAAGCTCGTTAGACAATATCGACCACTAGAAGATATGATATATACAATGTTGGGATGCCATCAAAGCTGATGGGACAATATTGACCAATCTATGTCAAGATATATGCAATGTTGACAAGCCATCCATATTGGCAGAACATTATTGCCCAACCTATGCCATTAGGGTGCAGTGCTGGCTAGCCATCACAGTCCATCGAACAATATTGAACAACATAATGCATATGTATACATTGTTGGCAGGCCGCCATGACAGGCGGGTCACTATTGACCAATATATGCCATGATTTATTTATTGCTGACAAAACAACCATAATGGCCGGACAATATTAACCTATTTATGCCATTATATGTGCAATGCTGGCCAGCCATCAGACCTCATTAGGCAATATTGACCGCTATAATCCAAGATATATACAATGTTAGGATGCCACCAAAGCTGATGGGGCAATATTGACCAATGTATGCCAAGATATTTTCAATGTTGACGAGGCAACCATAATGGCCGGACAATATTAGCCAAGCTATGCCATGATATGTGCAATGCTGGTCAGCCATCAAGACTCATTAGACAATATCGACCACTAGAAACCAATATATTACAATGTTAGGAAGCCGGCAAAGTTGGTTGGACATTATTGACCACTGTATGCCTAGATATATTCAATATTGAGAAGCTGTAGTTATTGACCGGACAATATTTACCAGGTTATACCATGGTGTGGAAGATATTGGCAAACAATTGCAGCTGGTTGGCCAATAATGACCAGGCTGCCTCATTGTGTATACAATAATGGCAAACTGTTCAATATGAATGGGCATTATTGACCGCTCTTAGCCGGTTGAATGCCAATAACAGATATGGGTGAAGTTCACTGGGCCAATAATGATTATGTTATAGCGTGGCTGCACATTATTTGTAGCTCAATGGCACCATTGGGCCACTTGTGGGCCAGTAATCCCCAATCAATCCCCATTATTGGACCGATGAAATGTGCTGCCTGGGATCCCTAAGGGGCCAACATGGCAACAGCGTACTCACAATCGGCCATTCATGTCGACCGTCCTCAGTGTTCCTAAAAAGGTGTCTTCATACTCGTCGTGTTGATCGTCAGATGCTGATTCCATAGAAGCTGTCGAGAAGCAGTCGGCACCTGTGTACCTGCGACCGGACTTATAAACTATTGTAGCGTCGAATTCTTGCAACCGAAAGGCCCACCGTGCAAGTCGTCCTGAAGGATCTCTCAGAGTGCAAAGCCAACATAGAGAGGTGGTCGGTAACCATCTGAAATGGGCGTCCGTACAAGCAAGTCCTGAACTTAGTAATCGCCCAAACTACCGCGAAGCATTCTTTTTCAGTGGTCGAGTAGTTAGTCTCTGCCTTCGATAATGTCCGACTTGATTAAGCGATTATACGGTCGGTGTCGTTCTGTTTCTGAACGAGCAGGGCCCCTATGCCCTTGTTGCTAGCGTCTGTATGAAGTTTAGTTCTGGCGTCCTGGTCAAAGTGCCCGAGAACAAGGAAGGCCTGTAAGCTCTGTTCAAGGTGGTCGAATGCCCGCTGCTGTTCATCCGACCACTGGAAGACGACGTTCTCCTTCATGAGGTAAGTGGCGCAGCGAAACGAGAAAAATTGGGAACAAAGGGCCTATAGTAAGCGCAAAGGCCCAAAAACCTCCGCACGGCGTTCTTGTCCTCAGGTGTGGGCAAAGAGGCGACGGCGGCTGTTTTATGGGGATCTGGACGGACACCTGCGCTACTGACGACGTGGCCGAGAAATTGTAGTTTATCGTAAGCAAAGTGGCACTTTGTTAGCTTTGAGGTCTGCGCTTCGTATAGCTTGTAGTATGTGATGTTAGGAAGATAGTGAGAGACCGGAAAGCGTGGCGTGATATGGTCCATATAGGGTCACGAAGAGTCGGACACGACTGAACGACTGAACTGGACTGCTTTCAGGCGGAGAAGATGATCGAGGAACGTGCTTGAGAAAACTACATCATCGTCAAGGTAGACCAGGCATGTTTACTACTTGAGTCCGGCCAAGATGGCGTTCATAACACTCTGAAAGGTTGCTGGGGCCGTACAGAGGCCGAACAGCATCACTTTAAACTCATACAGGCTATCCGGGGTGATTAAAGCAGTCTTCTCTCGATCGCGCTCATCAACTTCGATTTGCCAGTAACCACTTTTTGAGATCCATGCATGAAAAGTAAGGAGCATGTTGTAGATGATCAAGTGCGTAATCAGTACGAGAAATGGGATAAACATCCTACTTGGCGACAGGCGACAGACACCACAGAATGCCATCCTTTTTCTTGACTAGTACCACTGGAGCTGCTCATGAGCTGTGCGAGGGTCGAGTTATATTGTCGACCAGTATTTCGCGCACTTGATTCCGAGTGACTTCGCGTTTTTTTGAAAAAAAGCCCGGTAAGGCGACTGACGAACAGGGTGAGCAGCGTCGTCGGTAATGATTCAGGGTTTCGCAGTGGTCATTTGAGGAACTACGGATGACGTGGAAAAGCTGTCTTCAAATTCTGCAAGCAGCGCTATCAATTTGGCTCTCTCGCTCGCAGCGAGATTTGGCGCAATGCTTACATCCAAAGGCGCACCGTTCTGCTGAGAAAAGATGGGAGAGGAAGCACCTTCGGAGAGGATAACAACTTGAATAAGGGCGGTAATTCTCTCGATGGTGCCAAGATGGTGCCCTGCCTTTGGTAAGCTGCTGCGGAGAGCTGCGAAAGTTTGTGGACGTGCGCACATTCAGTATCCAGCTGCGCGAGACCTCGAGCAACGCGAAGGCGCCATTTAAGAGGCAGCTGATCACTTCCTTCCAGTAGAACTTCCCCCGAGGCAATCAAGTCGGACGTGACAGGGAGAAACGCGTTAATTTCACGCGTTCCACCAAGACACGTGCCGTGTAAACTCTGGCCCGATTTCGCTGTCAGCCTGATAGCCCTCCGAACTGATCGAGACACATGACGTTTACGACATGTTTCCGAGTGTACTTATGTCGCATCCTTCCTTGAATAAACGCCTTTCGTTACCGGACCGCCGTCCTGCCTACATGCTGGCAGCGGTGCCCAGTGGAGATGTCGACGACACCACTCCTGCCAACGACGCTGTCGGTACCATCTACTCTACTGCCGGCTACAAAGCACCTGGATACGTCAGACGACGCCTGGCTTTCTAGGAAAACATGGAAGAGTGAGTCCAAACTATTTTCCACTGCTACTCAATTGTCTGAAAAGCCGAGCGATGTACAGGTAGCAACGTTAAGGCAGAAAAACATACGGCATTTTCAAGTTTGAGGCATAAGAGGACAAAAATGATGTCCAAGTTTTGAAGAAAAAAAAATTGAAGCCTACTACAGGCCAGAAAAACAACTTGACTCTTCCTGAATTCCGCTTTGGTTTAAGAAACTAGAAAGAAGGCGCGAATCATTAATGACTGGCTGGTCGGCATTCAAAAAGTTTGGTGAAGGAATGCGAGCTTTTAGAAGAACGCATGCTACGCAGCCGTATCGTACTGGGTGTTAGAGAAAAGTGGCTGCAGCAGAAACTGTTGGCTAAAACCCTACTTACCAAAAGGTGGTAAAATTTGCTGCATTAAAGAGGGAGGAAAGCAGCACTTCTAAGAGATAAGCGCAGCTACCGGGGCAGCACACACTAGGATAGTGAACTCGGTTGCCACTGAAAGCAATATGTTCAGGAGGTGCGGCTACCAGGAGCACCGGTGCAGAAACTGTCCAGCGAGGGGAAACAATTGCAAGAAGTGCGGGGCACCGAACCATTTTGCCCAGGTCTGCAAAGCAATTGGTGCCAAACCAACAGCAAGCCAACAAGGAAAAACAGTTGCGGGAGGTGCAGGCCGAAACAGACGATTTTTTTTCTTGCGGGACTAACGATCAACTCGCTCGAAGCCGATAGATGGACGGCAGCAGTTTACATCGAAGGTCAACCGCTATCGTGCAACTTGGACACGGGGGCAAACTGTTGCGTTATCGCAAAGCAGGAGCTGGCAAGGCTATTTGATAAACCGAAGCAAGCATGCAACGCGACTTTAACAGCGTTTTTTGGTCATAAGGCCACAGCACCGGCAAAAGTCAGACTTCTTAGCGTTAATAACAGATAATGCGAAGAACAACTTTTCGTCGTTAACCAAGATGTTACAGTCATGTTAAACGGGACAGTGGCAGGACGACTGGGATTGATATACCACATACAAAAAGTGGAAATTGAAGAACTATATATCCTCCAGCCCAATTCGTTTCGCAGATATTTTTGGTGGACTTGGACAACTGAAAGGTGTGGAATAGTCAATAGAGCTGAAACCAGGCAGCGAGGGAACCGTCGTGCCGGCTAGGAGGGTTCCCGTCGCGCTGCAAGACAAACTCATGAAACTACAGCGCATGGAGCAGTAGGGCGCCATTAAAAAGGTAACTGAGCCCACCAAATGGTGTAGCCACATGGTAACCATGGTGAAAAAAGATAAAGTGCATATTTGCTTCGACCCGACGGCCCTAAACAAAGAGTTGCTTCGAGAAAACTATCCCATGCCAACTTTAGATGACATAGTTCCGCAGCTCTCCGGGGCAAAAATTTTGCCACCCTTGATGTAGTATACGGATTTTGACAAATTAAGCTAACTGAAGAAAGTTCCAAAATCTGCATTATGAGTACGCCGTACGGGAGGTATCGCTTCCTCCAAATGCCCTTAGGAATATCATCGGCTCCGGAAATTTTTCAAGCTGCAATGCACCGCTTGTTAGCCGGCCTGCCTGGTGTCGCGGTTGTAATAGACGACTTTGGAATTGTTGCCGTTTGACTCCTCGCATTCCAAGACAGTAAAACGAGGCATCGCCACGATGTGCTTAGATTCATTTCTAAAAAAGTCGTGCAGACACAAAGCGCAGGAAAGCTTTGAGAATCAGATCCGTAAGCTAACACAGGCAGGCTTTCCTTCGTCGGTTTTGAGCTCTGTGAGCGAAGCACTAGTACAGAAGGTGAAAAAAGAAAGAAACAGAACAAAAGACGAAGATGCAACTCCAAAAAGCAGAATCAGACCAGTGGCAATTCTGTATTCCCATAAAGTTGCACACAATCTGAAGCATGTTGCTGCCAAGTACAAAGTTCCCGTTGTTTTTTCTGCCCCTAAGAAACTCTCTTCATTGTGCCGAATGACTGATCCTGAAAATGGTGTAAAAAAAGTGTGTCAAACGAAGCATGTTAACCCGTTTGTGAATGTGCGGTTGGGGGGGTGTATAGCATCCCACTGAAAGCTGGAAAAGTTTATCTCGGACAAACGGCGCGGTGCATTAACGATCGTTTAAGAGAACACAAATTGTCAATGAAGAATGGTACAGGTTCGAATCTGCCGCTCCATCGCAAGGATTGCGGGACAGAAAAGAAGGCTTGTAAGGCAAGGCTTCAGGACACCAGAATATTCTGTAAAAGTATAACGACACTATCGCTCGTGAACTGATAGAAGCCTACCATATAATTAAGGATGGGAGTGCATGACATGTATTAGCATCCCTTCGATCGTGATGTTCCAAAAAGAATAAGTTTTTAGGTATGTTTTAGTTTCAGCCGAGTCACCTGTGTACCTCTTTATGCTACTTCCGAGATCTCGCGCATGAGCAGTCGCATATTGTTCATACCCTCTCCCCTCCCAGTGCTATATATACTGCTGTTCGTTCACGCCAATATTGCAAGTAGCGCAAGTCCTGTCCTATCTTGTCTGTGTGTTGTCTCTGTTACGCTTAAATTTTTGACAGCTGTGGACCAACCTGCCCCGCTAAGTATCTTACTAAAGGCATTTGATACCCATATTCAGTAAACCATGCGCTACCTCAGAGTCCGCTCCACTCGCAGTGCATGCGCCTCAGCTTCGCTACGCAATAACTTTGAGATACAAACCGGGTAAAGAGCTATTTCTAGCGGATGTATTATCGCGGTTTCTTAGCAAGATTGCACTGGAAGAAGAAATGAACACAGGTTCAAGTGAATTTTCTCATATGTTGCAGCGTCAGAAAAACACTTGAAAATCCTGCGTGCCGCTACAAACGAGGATCCTACACTTGTGATTGTCCGTGAATACGCAGGAACAGCATGGCCGGACAACAAACAGGGAATACCTGACCGGCAAGACCTTACTGGACCTGCAGGGAAGAAGTTCACGCACAAGAAGGGCTAGTCTCCCGCCGCAACAAGGTAATTATACACAAGTCGAAACGAGCAGAGATAATGCAGTTCCTTCACGCAGTGCATGTTTGAGCAAACACGATGAAGGCAAGGGCCAGCAGCGTAAAGTTTTGGCCCAGCATGTCCGCAGATATCAAGCAGTTTGCAAAACCTGCAAGATATGTCAAACGCACCAGGCGCGAAACCGCCCCTTTTGAGCTATGACGTTCCGAACCTACCATGGAAAACGGTAGGTGTGGATCTGTTTTACTACTGTGGCCGGGAATTTGACGTTATGGTCGACTTCTATTCTTTTTTCTTCGAAGTCCGAGAGCTTCGCCACACCACAGCTAATGCGCTCAAGACTTGGTGTGCACAGTTTTTTCTGTGCATGGGCGGCCGCAGAATCTGCACAGTGACAATAAACCACCCTTCAGTAGCACAGAGTTCAAAGAATTTTTGACAAAGCTAGATATTGTGCATATCACGTCAAACCTATACCACCCGCGTTCCAATGGCATGACAGAAAGAGCAGTGCAGGAGGCAAAGAAGCTGCCAAAGAAGTGCTCTATCCGTCTACATAAACGTTGGGCTTTGGTTGCGCCGAGGTAATTCGAGGTCGACGAAGCGTAAGGCGGCGGTCGGCAAAGTCGATTACACCGCTACAATCGCTAAAAAAATCCATGCCGATAACAATGTCTCTAGAACAATTCGGTAGTGAAACGAAGGTGACCGGGCACGTGAGACTGTTAATCTCAATATGAGCAGTGCATCTGCCGATTGGTCTCACGAGCTGGCCTCCAGCGGTTCTGATATCAGGGCCATCTCACTGTGGTGTTACCTTGCGAAGTCGGCGGCATAGCTCCCCACTCCTAACAGGATAAACTGCACCGGTGTCGATGAGTGCCGTCGCGTCGTATCTGTCGATCACAACATCAAGATTACTGCACAATTTCACACCATGCCGGGAGGGTCGTCGGAAGCTCCATCGGTAACTTCGTCGTCAACGCGCTGGGACGGTCATCGAGTCGCGTAGGAGAGCTGGGCGACGCGCGTGGAGGCTGTTTAACAGGGACTGGTTCGTCAATGCCGCCTCCAGATGTTGCCGGGCTTAATTTTCCCGCCGATTGCTGCCAAGGGGAGAATCGTACCGGCGGGGCGGTGGCGAGCGAAGGTCACGAGGGGAAGGCCGGTCGGGTTGTAATGACTTGACAGTTACTTAAAGTGGTCCTGGGTCCACACTGGGCATGAGGAGATGGAGAAACAACATCGAGATATAATTTTTAAACATATTTAATTAGAAAACCTTGTGCAATGTCGCGTACCGGCTTGCCGTCACTGGGCTGCATTGCTGCTTCGGCGTTGTGCAGCGCGGGCTTCGAAGAAGGGCTGGGTGTTCATCACAGCCAGGTGGTGGAATGCCGAGTGCCGGCAGTGCTGTCTTCTCCAGCTGGCGGTGACATGAGCTGCCAGGCGTGAAGGCAGGATGACAGGAGCCGAACTTGAACGGCGACTAGACTACGGGCTCCCAGGTCGTTGAGCAGCCCCGGTCTTTTGCCCTGATCGTATTCTGTTGGACCGTATCGTCCGCTGCTTGCGATTGCTCGCCCCGCACTCCCGTTCGCCTCCTCCTTTAAGCCCACTGCAGCTACTTTTCCCGCCAGACGGGTTGAACGGTCTCCGCGGCCGCCTCTGTTAGCTCCCCCGCGGCTTCAGCAGGTCCCGTCCCAAGGCAGCTGTCGTTGTTGGCTGTCCATATGGGGTCCAGTTTCCGTATATATGGACACGTGTGTAGTTCGGCGACTCGACGATGGCATGGCGCGGTCAGTAGACTCCAAGAAAAGTCAGTGACCGGCGTTTGCAGCCCTGCGCACGCGCACGATCCGTCACAGTATGGTGGTGAACGGCGCAGATATTCCGCGATATCACAGGGCTGCTCGCCGAACTCCGGGCGGGGAGCATTCCGTTGGAAGCCGTGAAGACCAAGCTCGCGTAAGAGCAGCGACGTAGACGTGGCCTGCTTCTCCACAGTGGAAGCATAGCGGGCGTTGATCAGTTGTCCTCCCCAGGTCGGCCTCGCTCATCCAGTCCAGCTGCGGAAGAAGATCGTGCGCAGGTGTACGGGGCTGTGCATGCAGGTAATGACGGCGAGGAAGCGGTAGCGATGGCTGCTGCGGCGGCAAGCAACGAGTGAAGGGCGCCTATGTCTTGACGCGAAGAAGCAAATGGGCACTGTGGGTAAAGGGCACGTTGTACTTCTTCGCAGAGAGCCTCCGTGAGGGCGCAGTATGCCGTACAATCAGCAGGCGGAAGCAGCTGCCGTAGTTCGTCTCGAAAAACTTCGCGGATGATTTCGCCCAGATTCGCGGTGTCCAGGGAATCAAGCGAAAGCGGGCAGCTGAAAGGCTCGAAACGCTGGAACCTCTGCAAGGCGACGATAATTGTCCGCTCGCGTAACCAAGGCTCGCTCGATGTTCGTCGCCGCTGTCACAAATTGTGCAACTGTTGTCAGCCGATCTCGAATAAGACCACCGAATATCTCACCCTTGATACCCCGTATGAGTGCGCGCACCTTTCTGTCCTCAGTGGCTCGAAGGTCGGCTCGAGCGCTAAGTCGCAAGAAGTCTTGAAAAAACTTGTCACTGTCTCATAAGATTGGTGGACTCTTGTTTGTAGAAGGCCCTCTGCTCGCTGTCACCGATATTGATTGGCGAACATCCTTAGCAGCTCTTCCTTACAGACGTGCCAGGATGCAAGGGAAGCCTCGTGGTTGTCAAACCAGTGCCGAACAGTACTGTCCAGGCAAAAATAAAAATTTTGTAGAAAGTGCTCGGCAGTCCAGCCATTGTGGCGGGCCACACGTTCGTACTGTTCCAGCCAGTCCTCTATATCTTCGGAGACGTCAGCATGGAGCGTGGCAGCCATATGAGGAGTAATCGGTAGATATACCACGGATGGTGCGAGAAAAGAATCTGTCTGCTGGCACTGGGTCGTGGTACTCAGGGCCATTGTAAGTCGTGGCGAGCCGATGTTGCTGGAGTTCGGTAACAGACCGAATTCGGGAGCAAGCCCTAGAGGTCGCCGGCTGCACGTATCTTGGCCTCCTCATCGAAGGGGAAGCGGCTGATGAGACTTGGGAGCGTACACAGAGCAGCGGGCGTTGAGGAGCTGTCCTGTAATTACCCCACACCTCCACCAGCATGTCACGGGTTCTTTGGGCAACCCGGATGATAGTCCAGAAGGGCCGACTCAAAGGACAGGGTCGGAGCGTTGAGGCACAGAAAGCAGACAACAGGAGCTCGAACCAGGCAAAGCAGCGTTAGCCCAAACACACGGGCACTCCGCGCGATCTTCCTCTTCGTCGCCGATCCGCCGAATGCAAACACCAGCAACTATTGCTACCACGGGTGACACGGGTGACAATATCTTCAATCGTTTCCCTGCTTTACATTCAGCAGCAGCAAATGTCATCTGTGCTGTCAAATTTTTGCCGGTAGCAGCCAAGTATATACAACGCCATCTAGCGAATGGGTAACACACGGATTGCGGATCTCGGTAACGAAGGGGTCCAAGTGTCTCCTCATGTTCGTTATGTTACTGTATAGTTCTGCCGCCGACGATCCAATTTGCGCCGAAACACCGGTATCTACCGAAGTAGACACACGCCCACTCCGTGCTGCCGCCAAACCAGGGGGTGGCAGATTAAGAGATGTATGGGACAATGTGTATACGTCATTTTAACACCATTAACGACAAATGAACCCTAGCCCACATACTCCAACAAGCGGCGCAGCAATTTGTGCTATGCCGTATCGAATGCCGCTTTAAAATCAATTTGAAGCATTGCAACTTTATGGTGGTTTGTGGTTTATGGGCTTAACATCCCAAAGCAACCCGGGCTATGAGAAACGCCGTAGTGAAAGAGTACAAAAATTTCCTCCCGGCGTTTTAGAACATCGCAGCGCTCTGAAACGCTGAGCGCTACGTGAATATTATTATTCACACACATTTGGTGAGGCCCTACATTATCTTTAATATACTCTGTACATTCATTTTGCTAGTACCTCCATGGTGACTTTATATTCTACGTTAATGTGATCGATTTGAAGCTTCCTAATTTAAGAAGTTTTTTGGTATTAAAAATTACAAGCGCTCCTAAAAGAAGAAGGTAATAACGTACTTCAAAGCGTTCCACAAACGGCTTGTAAATAATCACAGCTAACGCATTCTTGAAACATTATTAAAAATTGCGTAGGTTTACCCCAATGAAACTACAGGCTCTGTACATTGTCATACTGGAGTTACTTCTCTCCTCTGTACCCATGACACATACCCACAGTGGGAGATTGGCCTGGGTTTAGTGCAGGCGTTTCTCGTGAGCTTCTAGCCCTTCGTCGGACTCTGCATCGAGCTGATCACAGTTTGTCTTGGTTGCTGTTTCGCGGTGAGCTATATCGGCTAGATGATCAGACTCATCGTGACGCCTGCGCTTAAGCGTTGATGCTCTTGCAGAGGCACGTAGCTCATAAATGGCGAGACTGAACATTCAAGCACCGGCGAAGCTGTTAAACGTCCCGGCCACCGGGTCCAAGAATCGGGACGATCGCTCGGTGGCCGCGGGCAGTCCGCTAGGTCCGCTCCGGCGGCTCAAGTTTAAACGCGCAAGTGAATGACCTTGGGAGTTGCAGTGCGAAAGTAGAGTACGTTCTAGAAGCAGCGCAAAAGCGAAGAAGCCCTAGTGCTTTGCGAGCATTCAATCATTCGATGGCAGCTGCTATATACTAAACACTTATTTCTCTAGCCCCTTCATTTCCAAGTTTTGGCATATAAGGTAAGTATACCCCACTTCGAAGCCATAGCCACTAGGCGATTTGTGCTTAAATGGCTTTCGATAATGTCCAATAAAACCTTTTCTATTATCTCTGTTATCAGCGCCGTTGCGCGTTTTACTCGATAGCCTCGATTTCGTTTTTCCCCGCATACTGATTTTTATCTCTGTGAGCCTTTTTCATTGGCACTTCACCAGCTACTCACTTTGTTGAGCGCGCTCGTATCTCTGCAGCCTTGTGCTTGCACGCATCTAAATCCTCCAGCTTGGCTTTTATTTATTTGAAATAATTCATAACCATGCCAAGCAGTTCCTCTTCTTCACGCGCTAGGTTGGCTAACAGCTGACGCAATTGCTTTTCCTCCCTCCTTTCTTCTTAACTTATTTGCTCCGAGCACTCAATGGCTTTCATTTAAAGTCCTGCTTAAAACTTTCACAAGCCTCGAGCCAGTTCATTGCAACCATATGAAAAGTTTCCAGGCTGTTTTGAACTTTATGTAAACAGATATACATATTCAAAAAGCCACGAATTCAATTTACACATGTCCTAGTTCATTTTAACCTTTTTGTGCTTCTTCCTGCCCAGACTAACCCAAAATGCACAATAATCACAATGACACGCGTGTCACTTCATACTGCTCGTACGAAGGTGCGAAATTTGGCGACACATATATTATGTCTAAACGTGCATGACTAACTCCCTGAAAAGGGGTGTATTGCACCCGGTTTACATCCTCCACACGTCTAGTTACATCTTCTAGGCCAGCCGCGCCGCGGTGGTTCAGTGGTTATGGCGCTCGACTGCTGAACCCTAGGATGTGAGATCAAACCCCGGCAGCGGCGCCAACTTTTCGATGGAGGCGAAAAGCCAGGTGCCCTTGTACTGTGCGATGTCAGTTGTACGTTAAAGAACCCGCAGTGGTCGAAGTTTCTGGAGCCCTCCATTACGGCTTTCCTATTGGCTGAGTCGCTTTGGGACGTTAAACCGTATGTCATCATCTAGGCCAGTGATTCGCAGGCTCTCCAGCTTCAAAGAGCCCAACAGCCACCAATCCGTGCCAGGGACCCCCACCTCATCCCCCGCCTGTGCTTTCGTCATCGCATTGACATGATCATCATCATCATCATCAGCCTGATTATACCCACTGCAGGGCGAAGGCCTCTCCCATATTTCTCCACTTAACCCGGTTCTGTGCTAGCTGCATCCACTTGACCCCTGCGAACTTCTTAATCTCATCCGCCCACCTAACTTTCTGCCTCCCCCTGCTACGCTTTCTTCCCTTGGAATCCAGTTTGTTACCCTCAGCGACCATCGGTTATCCTCTCTTCGCACTACATGTCCTGCCCATGTCCATTTCTTCTTCTTAATTTCCACTAGAATGTCATTAACTTGAGTTATTTCTCTGACCCACTCTGCACGCTTTCTATCTCTTAATGTTACCCCTACCATTTTTCGTTCCATAGCCCTCTGGGTTGTCCTCAACTAAGTAGAACTCTCTTGGTTAGCCTCCACGTTTCAGCCCCATAGGTGAGTACAGGCAAGATGCAACTGTTGTACACTTTCCTCTTGAGCGATACCGGTAAGCTGCTAGTCATAATCTGCGAGTGCTTGCCAAATGCGCTCCATCCCAATCTTATTCTTCTTGATATTTCCTTTTCATGGTCTGAATCTGCGGTTACTACCTGTCCTAAGTAGACATATTCGCCTACTATTTCCAGTATTTCGCTACCTAATGTAAACTGCTGTTCCTTCCCGAGGCTGTTGAACATTACCTTAGTCTTCTGCATATTGATTTTCAAGCCTACCATTCTACTTTTTCTGTCTAGGTCATCAATCATTATTTGCAGTTCATCCCCCGAGTTGCTTAGCAAGGCAATGTCATCAGCAAATCGCAGATTACTGAGGTATTCTCCATCTACCCTTATCCCTAACTGCTCCCATTCCAAGTCTCTAAATACTTCCTCTAAACAAGCTGTGAATAGTACTGGGGAGATTGTGTCCCCTTGCCTAACACCTTTCTTTATGGGAATTTTATTGCTTTCTTTATGTAGAACTATGGTTGCTGCGCAGCCACTATATATATCTTCCAGCACTTTCACGTACGGCTCGTCTACCCCCTGATTTCGCAATGCCTGCATCACCGCCGAGGTTTCAACTGAGTCAAATGCTTTTTCGTAATCAATGAATGATATGTATAAGGGCTGGTTATATTCCGAGCATTTTTCTATCACCTGATTGATGGTATGGATATGATCGATAGTAGAGTACCGTTTCCGAAACCCTGCTTGATCCTTTGCTTGATTGCAGTCTAAGGTTGTCCTGATTCTATTGGCGATTACCTTAGTAAATACCTTATACGTAACAGACAGTAAGCTGATTGGTCTGTAATTTTTAAGGTCCTTAGAGTCCCCTTTCTTGTGAATGAGGATAATGTTTGCATTCTTCCATGCTTCCGGTACCGTCGATGACACCAGGCACTGCGTATACAGGGTGGCCAGTTTTTCTAGCACGATATCCCCCCCGTCCTTCAGCAAATCTGTAGTTATCTGATCCTCTCCAGCTGATTTCCCCCTTTTCATAGTTTCTAGTGCTTTCTTGACCTCGTCCTTCGTCACTGGTGGAATGTCTGACTGTTTTTCCCTACCGCCAATTGACATGATGCTTCTGCTTGAATCGGTCCTCGTTTTTATTTGCCTTGCCATTATTTCAGTTTTGCATTTTTTTTGCAGTCAGTATTTTATTAAACGCTCACTTCTTAGTCGTGCTCAGACCTCTCAAAACAATTCTAGAAAGCACTTTGGACCACTAAAGTACGATGAGGCGAAAGCCATTATAGTGCGGTGGATCGTAGCCCTCCACTAGGGCACCTCTATCTCCCTCTCTTTTTTCACTCCCATCTTCCTCCCTTACTTTACGGCTCGGTACATGTGTCCGCGGAGAATTCTGACAGATGCTGCGCGTTTTCTATCTTGTAAATCAATTTGAAATACCGCTGATGCCAGCTGTACTAACGCCTCCTAGACATCTGGGTCTACTTCTGTTTACTGTGTGGTGCGGCGTTCGAGGAAGCGGGAAATGAAAGGCGCCGCTCGGACGCCTAGCTGGATCGGACGCCCGGCGGGGTCAGCTTCGTATATGCATGAATCGCCTGGTGACGTCATGACCAGTCGTGACGGTACATGGCGTGCCCCTTGCCGATCACACCAGCATTCCATTGAACGCATCAAAGTTCACCGGCGTTCTATAAATCGTTTACAGGAAATTAAAGGCGCAGTATCTGTCACTCGCGGAATTCCGCTATCCTCACGGTAGACAAAGAGAATTATGATGAACGTTTCACGATCCGGGGCGTGGCGCAGCTAGTGAAGTGTTCGGCTGAGAATCCAACGGATAGAGGTTGGATTCCCGGTGGAGACAATGTTTATTTATTTATTTTTAACTACCCATCGAAAGAGTGACACCCTCTGCCGACAGCTCCTACTCACAACGATGACGCATTAAAGGCTTTCGCTTTAAAACAAGAACGCAGAAAAGCATAGTCACAAGGGTCACAAGATCAACATGGCTTGATGGGCTGGGCTGTGCACAGAATCACACGACGGCTCGCCCGGCTTTCATTAATAAATAAAGTGCTAACCGAGAAAACTGATATGCGTTAATCCCTACAACAGGGCTTGCCGCTTTTTCTTCTATGCTTTTCGCATATTTGGAGCTGTTGAGCATGATTTTTGCCGTCAATCCATCGCCGTTTAGGATGAGGCATGCGAAGTGCGCATTTTAGCATAATGTGAGGATGTGGCTTTATTTTGTATTGACCGCTGCGATGTCGTTGAGGCACTGAAAGTAATCTGGAAGTTTTCGAAACAAACAAGCAATATTGTTAACTGGGAGAAATGTCTGGGATGCTGGCATGGAGAATGTGACATCCGGCCGGAGACGTTTGGTAATGTGGACTAAAACGGCATGGACTTGCTTAGAATTTCATGCTTGACCAGTATAAAAACATTTCCAATTACTGGAATGAAAATTGGATGAAATGCGTGATAAAACAAAAGATACACGGTGCGGAACCAATCAGTTTTTGTGCGTGCAACTGCATATAACACTTTTGTTGCGGAAGCAACACTACACTAGTCGCTGAGCCATTTCGCGGAGCCCCCGATGAGCTAAGCTGCGCATGTGCGAGGAGCGAGTTACGTCACACGGAGCACAGCTGGAGAGCTGCGCCGGAGCCGCCGCCGACTCCTTCGGGTGCGGTGACTCAGAGGTGTCGCCGCCGCCGTGTTCGCAGCATGGCCATTGGTCAAACCACAGCCATTTTTTTTTTAGTGGCAGAAATCTTCTCCCTTCTAGAGTTGTACTGTGCAAGAACTAATATTCAAAGGTTTCATCGTGTTCTCTGTTTATCTAGTCACCTCAATGGCAGCGTATTAATTAGTAGACAGTCTCTTGCGACGTTTAAGTGAATGAGGTTTTTCGCTGATACATAAGTATATGCAACAGTCGGCTTTGAGCATTTGTTACTTGCGTGATCAAAATGTCGGAATCACATTTATGCAGGTCTTTTTATCTGAAACACTCCAAGAATTTATCGTACGAACAGGCTGTGCTAGACGGCACAACGCTTCGCGATTCTTACGGAAATGGTTTGGTCTTTCTGTTTTCTTGCGCGTAAGATTTTCTTTGCGATACTTACCCTACGTAACAGACAAGCGACTCTATAAGGATATTATTGCTAATTAATATTGTGCTGTGAAAACCACTGCGAGATGATGCCTGCAGGCCCCCAGGGCCCAGTCAATCTGTCTGTGACAGCTTTTTCCCTGGGGGACTGCCAACTTGTAGTTTGGAAATAAAGTGGATTTGGATTTGCAATCTATTCCAGCCCTTCGGTATTGAAGCATGTATGCTGAAGGACCAGGCAATGATGTGTTCAAAAGAGTGCAAGAAGTAGCCGTTGCCCAGACATTAAAACTTTATCATTTATATCACATACCGTAACCCTATAGACCAATGAAAACGTGCTTAGAGAAAAAAATGATTTTTCTATCCGTGGGGACTATTTTGCTCGTGAAAAAAAAAACTAACAGCTGAACACGACATGTTCCTCGGCTGCTGGGAAGCATGTTCTCCTGGGATGTTACAGAAGACGTTGAAGAAAATATTTGCCTCTGACATTATTCGGCATTATTCGGCCCTTAACAGCTGAGAAGCCTATCCAATAGGACCTTGCCGTGTTATTTGGTCTTCATAGCATTCGGCGAGGCAGGATCGCATTTCTGTAGTGTGACCTGAAGGCGAGACGACACGCAGTTACTTTATTGAAACTGTGGACAAATGGGAGAAAGTCATGGGACATATACCAACAGTGTGCTGATGATGATGTCCTAATTGTATTGAGCAAATTGGTTTAAATGAAACCTTTTAGTTACGATTGCCTGTCCAGTGTTACGACAACCATGTTATTTTAGCTGTTTGAAAGCTGTCTGCAGTTATGCTAACTCAGGCAGCGAAGAAAATAATTCATTCGTGACCCATGCTATTCTTGCCCGCCTGTCATGCAGAAGACCTGGATTCTTGCCTGTATTGCAACACATTTATTGAATAGCGCGATTTTTCTCGCACATTTTCCCAATCCTGGGTTACGGCATCGGCGACACTTTTGGACCGAACGAGCTGCAACGCTTCCGTGTGAAACTGCGAGAAAACTATAAATTTTCCTTGAGTTTTCTTCTACGTTGTTGTCTGATAGGAACCGTGCATTAGGACAACACCGTTACCACGTACCACTGAGAACGTAGACACCGCTCTATACTATCGCATCCGTAACTGGTTAATAACCTGAGTGAACTGTTTGGTTAGGAGCCTCCGACGTCTATCCGCTAGCCAGCCGCTCGGGTTTCCTCTCCTCCCCTTGCTCGCGGACTTGGTTTCCCTCTGTCGTGTGCGTCCGACGGGACACCCTACGGTGGAAGAATGACCATCGCCGGAGCGCTGAGTCTTTTGTGTCGAGGTGTGCGACTCGGACAGAGACAAGCTATACGGCCTCGCGAGCACTTCTGTTTATGAGAATTGAAGCGTTTTATGGTCCTTCAAAGATGCGCTGCGCTGAGATACCCCAGAAGCGGAGATGAGATGGGACCGCTACTGCCCCTCGGACCGCGCGTGTGGCTCCCGCTGCGCGCTGCTATTGTTCATTGAGTGCTTTTTTGCGTCGGTCCGCGGGACTGTAGCCATGTGTTTAGACGCTCGACGGTTTCGAGAAAACACGTGGTGTGGAAAAATAAAAAACAGTTTAATTATAGCCCCGGCACCCCATTGGCTCGCTCCAAAATCCTCGGATTGGCTGTCAGGAATGGGACCGTGACGGATATGTAGGAGGTCCCCCGAAATCCCGGGAAAACTGATTTAAGAAGATGTTTTGACACAAAATGGGGAGAGCGCGCCGGATTTCGGCCTCCTCTGGACTGCCACCTTTGAAAACGCCTTTCTTCATCTGCCCTGTACGTCTTCAATAAATGGCTTTTATATTCAAGACTTCTTCTGCTCTCCAAATTGCAACATGTCGCCGGACGAGCGGACGAAGGAACTTGGCGCTCCTCGTTCTACGGAAGCCCCTTTTTGAATTTATCTAGAACACTCGTTGCCCATCACCTTGCCCAGCCATCAGCCTTTGCTCGTCCGCCGTGCGCAGGAACTTTGCAGCCAGAGCGGGGCTGTCGAGCAAAGAGGCTCAACCCCGGTGGCTTGATTTTTGTCTGCATTATTGTACATTCCTTCCTCTCGCTGTTTCTCCTACACAAGAGCAACATCAAAGGAGAGGCAGCTCTGGACAAATTCGCACATATCACCCTTGGCACAGTGAATGAATCCCAATTTACACTCCTCTTACTGCACCACTTTCCAAGCCACCACAGCAAATATATACCACTACCATTATGCCTGTCCGTAACCGCGTGCTGTGAACCCCATTTCTTTCCTATCCTGCTCTTCCAGGGAGAGCACTCCAGCTGAAGTTGCCAGAGCCAAGCGATATGCGGATGCCAGTGGGCTCCTGAACGGCTAGGGGCCATGTATCTCGGAGTACTACAAGAATAATTATAGCCGTTTCAGTCGTTTTTCTGAAACTATTTTTGTCGCAAGTAAAATTAGCTTCGGTCAAATATTCCTCCCTCAAATATCCCTCAAGTGGAGTAGGGTTGTAATAAGGGAGTAATTACTCATTGACATATGACCACAAACGAAACCTATACAGCTTTCTCAAACTTCGTAATGAAATATTTGTCCTGGTCTGGAGACAGTACCCGGGGCCACCGTATTTCCGCGGCAGTGCTTTATATGGTTTCTCCTAAATATTCGACCAAGCCCCGCCGGGGTGGCGCAGTGGTTACGGCGCTCGGCTACTGTGCTCAAAGAAGCGGGATCGAATCCCGGCTGTGTTTCGATGTAGGCGAAACGGAGTGGCGTCCGTGTGCTGTGCGATGTCAGTGTACGTTAAAGAACCCCAGGTGGTCGACATTTCCAGTGTCCTCCACTACGGCGTCTCTCATAGCCTGAGTCGCTTTGGGACGTTAAACCCCACAAACCAACCTAAATATTCGACCAACACTGTTCCCACTTCGAGCTAATTCGCTCTCGCCCTACTATTTGATGTACTGGCCATTCTGATTAGCTTAGTTGGTAGATCAACTGGCCGGAAAGACGGTGGTCCAAAGTTCGATCCCCAGACCAGGACCATTTTTGTTGCGAAAGCAACATTAAGCCAAGTTTCAGCTCGTCGCGTATGCCGTGGCCGCGGCCACTCATGACCTTGAGCAGCCGCGCCTAGCAACCGCTTAGCCGAGCTCCGCCGGATGGCGCCGCAGGCCGCGCCGCTGCTTGTGTGTGTGCGCGTGTGGGTGACCGATTTGACTAATGGGCGTGCGTGTGTGTAACTGTGTAACTCAGTGTGTGTGACCCTGGTGTGTGTTTTTAGTCTGGCTGGACACTGTGTGAGTGTCCACCCGATTCAAAGGGCATGGCCACCAATTCATCATCATCATCATCATCATCGCCGCGCCGCTCGCTCTCGCCAGATGTGTGCTCCTCGGGCAAGGCGACGCTTCGCCGATATAAGTACGCTTCGACTCGGTGGAATCTAGTCGTTATGGAGAGTGCTAAAGAGAAGCAGCAATGACAGAAAGCTAGAAAGAGACGATGCGCTCAAGAGACAGCAGAAAAACGCGCTGCACGACTCGAGAAGCGTCGAAACGAAGACGCAGATAGAAGAAGTCGTACTACTTCCCAGACTCGGTGACTCTACGTCGACTACGGAAGAATCCGGGTTGAGTTCCCAAGAGCGTCGGAATGAAACGAAGCGCAAACGACATGCTGAGGAAACGGAGGAAGAATATACAAGAAGGCTCGAAAAACGGCGGCCGACGCTGCCGCTAAACAAGCCGATGGCGCGACAGAAAGTCACACATAGGCGCAATGAAAAACCCAGAAGACAGCGAGCTGAGGCATAGCCTCCTTTGAGGCTATGGTTGAGGTAACGAATGAAGAGCTGGCTGCGCTGGCTGCACGTCTAGAAACAAGAAGGAAATGTCGGTTTAATCGGCGAGTCTGGAGACGTCAAAGATTGTATACGTGCTGACTTTGCACAAAGAGTGAACAAGCACGAGTCGGCCACGCGAGAGTTCCACCGCCGGTTCACGAACAACCCCTTCTGAAACAACTTCAACCTTGCTTCGCCTTCTTGATATAGCCATAGCTGTCACTATGAAACACCAACTAACCACAAGCGTAGCCATGCAGCTGTTGGTTTCGCAACTCGACCAGGCTTAGCCAGAGCTAAACGGAGCCTATTTTTTTTCTTTAACTATGCGAAGTTTCTGAGAAAGCTGTAAGTGGTTCTTTGTGGCCGTATGGCCGCACTTGAGTGGATGTCCGCGAGTAATTATACTCCCTTTTATAAAGTTAGCTTTATTTGACATTTTGTCGGTTTATTAGTGAAATATGCATTAACCTGTGAAGAATTTTAAGAAGCAATTTTTGTACTGTTCTCCCAGCTCATTTTAAACTCGTGACAATGGTCACGAGGAAACATTTATGGCCTTTGTCATTTGTACGCAGCAGTGAACACATTTCCCGACTTCAATATATAATGAGAGCCTCTTTATTATGTTAAATGACAGAAAGCTTTTGCAGGCTCTCTGCTCAGTATTCATGGGTAATGCAGAAACCCACACAGCGGTTCGGCGCACTTTATTAGTGGCTATTCAGCTGATAAAGCTTGTGGCAAGTAAAAGAATGCTACATTTTCACACTGTTGACAACAATAAACGACAGTATAGTATGTCACGGAAGAGCGCGAGAAGAAGTCTAAGAGCAAGTTCAGTTGCAGTCAGCATCGTTCCTGGCTTGCACTGAAAGGGTACAAGCATCAATCAGGCTCTTCCATGTTGCTTTCAGGAGTGTACTTCCTACCGAGGCGCTTGTTTACTGCCTTGAGATATTCAGACGAACTGGCGTGGCACCTATCATCTGGGCCATCTTCATCATCTCACCTTGCAAATTCACATCTTGAGTAAAGTTTTTCTTACAACGTGAGAGAAGACTCGATTTTTAGCACCCTTTCTCTTAGCATAGCGTTTTCTTTATCTGCTTTTCTCAGCTTGACCTTATATTGCTCCATTTCTTTCCGTGCATCCCTAAGCCTTTTCATGAGCTCCATGGAATCCTGCTTCGGTCCCTCCGTGCCCTTCAGAGGGCAGGTCTGCTGCTGTTTGTCCCTCGCTGAATTGTCTAAAAGTGTTCTTCAGTTTCCTGAAAGACATTGTCTTCTGTTTTACGGATTCGAACTTTAAGCGCATGGCTTTCTTTTTGTTTTTCATAATTACTTGCCACATTAAGTCAAACTTAAAAAAAATTTGGTCTGTTGCTCTTTGGGAACTAAAAGAAAATTATGATTAAGGTCTTCAGTAAGCTTCTTTAAATTTCCAGCAACAGTAGCAATCTGAATGCACTGCTCTTCCATAAATTCAGCAATAATTGCCATATGGGGGTACTGCTTCTTGCTATAGACCGCATCATCCATCAAGCCATCGCCTTCGGGGTCTCGAGCTCTGCTACCGTTGCTCGCGCTGGGACCGGACGAAAACAGTTGCCCTCCTCGAAGAGCCAAGGGGGAAAGCCGATTTCCGTGTCCTCATCGCTGGATCCCTCCTCTTGCTTCTCAACCTCTCTCCTTCTGGTTGTTTGTAGTCCTGTCCGATTTACATGCATCTTTATTTGATCGACGGCCAACTGGAAGGTAGAAAACAAATACAGATATAACCATCAAGTACCAACGTGTGAGTGCCGGCCGCACACCGGCCCGAAATAAGAACACATGCCCTCTACACAGACAAAATAAAACACTCGCAGATATACACGTCTGTCAATGGAGAGCAGATTCTTCGACACTCAGACGGCGAGCAAGATATATACTATCAGCAACGAATGAAACGTGAAAAAGACAAGTGAAACATGACCAACAAAATGAGATCTTCGCCGAGAACCAGCAGTTTAATTTCAATTCGAAGGTGTAAGGACTTTCCTCTGGAAGTGCTAATTGATATTAGTTTTATTTCCTCCCCAAGATCTACTATGGCAGTGTTTTTGCGTTGGCATTTCAATTTTCTTGTTCGTGTCATACTGCTGAAATGCCAACGCAAAAACACTGCCATAGTAGATCTTGGGGAGGAAATAAAACTAATATCAATTAGCACTTCCAGAGGAAAGTCCTTACACCTTCGAATTGAAATTAAACTGCTGGTTCTCGGCGAAGATCTCATTTTGTTGGTCATGTTTCACTTGTCTTTTTCACGTTTCATTCGTTGCTGATAGTATATATCTTGCTCGCCGTCTGAGTGTCGAAGAATCTGCTCTCCATTGACAGACGTGTATATCTGCGAGTGTTTTATTTTGTCTGTGTAGAGGGCATGTGTTCTTATTTCGGGCCGGTGTGCGGCCGGCACTCACACGTTGGTACTTGATGGTTATATCTGTATTTGTTTTCTACCTTCCAGTTGGCCGTCGATCAAATAAAGATGCATGTAAATCGGACAGGACTACAAACAACCAGAAGGAGAGAGGTTGAGAAGCAAGAGGAGGAATCCAGCGATGAGGACACGGAAATCGGCTTTCCCCCTTGGCTCTTCGAGGAGGGCAACTGTTTTCGTCCGGTCCCAGCGCGAGCAACGGTAGCAGAGCTCGAGACCCCGAAGGCGATGGCTTGATGGATGATGCGGTCTATAGCAAGAAGCAGTACCCCCATATGCGTTGGCATTTCAATTTTCTTGTTCGTGTCATACTGCTGGCCCCGCCGGGGTGGTGCAGTGGTAAGACGCCCGACTACTGTGCCGGAGTTCCCGGGTTCGAACCCGACCGCGGCGGCTGCGTTTCGATGGAGGCGAAACGAAGAGGCGTCGTGTGCTGTGCGATGTCAGCGCACGTTAAAGATCCCCAGGTGGTCGAAATTACTCCGTAGCCCTCCACTACGGCTCCTCTTTCTCTCTTTCCACTTTCATTCCCACCTTCCTCCCTTCCCTTACGGCGCGGTTCGGGTGTCCACAGAGCAAGTGTGACAGTTACTGCGCCTTTCCCTTCCTGTGAACCAATTTATTTATTTATTTTTATACTGCTGATAGCAATAGTCGAGAAGAGAAAATGCACTATTATAGCTCCTTAAGTAAATAAACATCAATAAATAAAACATGGCGCCGTCATTTATACCTGGTGTCCAGCGAACTTCAGCAAATGCTTCTAAACACGCAAACAAAATAGCTGAAGGTGAATTCAAGCATGTAGTTGGTTAATTTCATGTAGTTACAATATTTTTGTCATCTTTAACCAAGGTGATGGCTCAGTGGTTAGTGCATTCGACTGCGGCTAGATTCGGATGCACTATCAACGTCAAATGAAATGCTCAATGCGAAGCGCGTGGAAAAGGGCCTAGTCTGCATGATATCAGAAAATGGTCGGCAGAAAACGTCACGGAGGGGCATTAGTTATAGGCGCGCTCTTCCGGTTTGCGACTGTTTTGCTTCCCTTTTCTTTTGCGTTCATTTTTCTCATTGTGCCACTGGAGCGCCACATTCATTGTTTCCAGAGCTGGTGACTAGCGCAGCGCGGTTTCACTACCGGCGGTGGCTGTCACCCATGCGGGTGGTAAGAGAGTGATGGCGGAAGCAAACTCAACGCGCTATATAGACCAGTGAGCTAAGAACGCTCGCTTCACCCACGCGGGCTGCAGCTGCTCAGCAAAGAAACCACGCACGCGTGTCACCATCTCTAGAAATAATGAATGTGGCGCTTCAGTGGCACCAGAAAACGAATGTTAAAGGAAAGAGAAAGAAAATTATGGGTTAAAATATATTCGTTAAAGCGGCTATAGGGGCCTCAATTTTGCCACCGAATGCGACTTCAGTATACAATAAATATAACCCCACAATGTAACCATCTGGTTATGCCTTGTTTCATGGGTACTCTGGCATCGTTCCCAGCAACAGCATTTTCTTCTTGGTTTTTATTCCACCGTTGCCATTTCCAAACATGCAACTCGGTCGATTGTCATTTAGTAAAAGTCTACCGTAGCCAAGACATGTCTTACTGCTCTGCTTAATTTATCTTGGGGCGCACGAGAACATGTCGCTTTAAGATGCACCATAGACTATAATATCAAAATGCTACGGTATCCGATTTTTGGCGATAATTAACGGTTGCACAACTACCGGGCATCACTCGCTGTAGGCATCAGTCGCATATCGAAGGCTGCTTTCAGAAAACGTCAGTCCTTGAAATTTTGCACACTATGGCTATACTCTTCTCCTTACCAGAAATGACTTCTCTGGTACAGATAGCTGCGTTTATTATAGCCCCTACTATGGTGATTATCTCGTCTAAACAGCTGGCTTAGAAACTGTCCCACAAGCGCATCTGTCACCTGGAAAGGCTTCGGAAGGCGCTCTGCTTTTTAGCGTACGGTTTTCGCCCTTCTTCCAAAAACGAGAAGTAGAACTGTCAAGCTAACTTATTTATTTTTTGCATCCTAGTCAACAACGCCGTACTTTCGATTCATTTCGACCGAAACAAACAAGTTCTATAAGCACCAGTTTAGTCGTTCAGTCGTGTCCGACTCTTTCTTTCTCCAGCGACTCCTAACTTCTCATCAGATGACCAAAGTAGCTGAGCTTTAACTTTAGAATTTGACCCTCCAATGAGCAGTCAGGGTTTATGGTCGACAATATCGACTGATTTGATCTTCTGACCGTCCAAGGAACTCTCAAGAGTCTCCACCAGCACCACAATTCAAACGCGTAAATTCTTCGACGGTCAGCCTTCTTCACAGTCCAACTCTCGCATCCATACATCACAACTGGAAAGACCATAGCACGAGTTATACGGATCTTGGTTGGCAGACTAATGTCTCTGCTCTTTACTAGGCGGTCAAGGCTAACCATTGCTCTCTTTCCCAGAAGCAGGCGTCTCCTAATTTCATGGCTGCAGTCTCCTTCCGAGGTAATATTGGAGCCCAAGAAGAGAAAATGTCACAGCTTCCACTTCTTGTCCATTGATGCTCCAGGACTTGATAGGGCAAGACGCCATGATCTTTGTCTTTTTAATGTTCAGTTTAAGCCCAAACTTCTCACTCTCTTCTTGTACGCGCATCAGAACTCTCTTGAGTTCCACTTCACTTTCTGGCGTTAAAGTGGTATCATCTGCATATCTAAGGTTGTTGATGTGTTTCTTAGTAATCTTCAGTCCAGCTGAAGACTCGTTCAGACCGGCCTTCCTCATTATGCACTCAGCCTATAGGTTAAATCAGGGCGACAGTATGCAGCCTTGTCTCACTCCTTTCTCAATCGGAAACCTATCAGTAAGACCATGACCAGTTCTGACTGTGGCCTCTTGCCCTTCATACAGGTTTCTGAGGAGACAGATGAGATTAATTGGATCTCCCATCTCTTGGAGAGCTTGCCACAGTCTGCCGTGATCTATGCAGTCAAACGCTTTCGCATAATCAATAAAACAGAAGTGGATGGGTTTCTGGAACTCTCTTGCTCTTTCCATGATCCAGCGAATGTTGGCAATCATGGTCTCTGGTTCCTCTGCCCTTGCGAAACCCAGCTTGCACGTCCGGAAGCTCTCGATCCACATACTGCTGCAGCCTACCTTGGAGGATTTTCAACATCACCTTGCTAGCATGCGAAATAAGCGCGATCGTGCGGTAGTTGGAACAATCTTTGGCACTGCCTTTCTTTGGGATGGGGATGTAAACTGACCTCCTCCAATCTTGTGGCCACTGCAGGGTTGTCCAAATTTGATGACATAATGTACACAGAACGTTAACGGCGCCGTCATGATTGAGGTTTTGAAGCAACTGAGCTGGAATGCCATCAATTCCGCTAGCTTTGTTCTTGGGCTGGCTAAGGCCCATTCAACTTCACTCTTCAGGATGCCCGGCTCAAGATCAGTAATCGCAATCGTCTTATGTTGGGTTTGCACATCCGGGTCCTTCTTGTACAGTTATGTGTATTCCTGCCACCTCTTCTTTATCTCTGAGGCTTCAGTGAGGTCCCTGCCTCGTTTGTCCTTTATCATGCTCAGCTTGGCACAGAAGCTTCCTTTGATATCTTTGATTGTCTTATACAGAGTTCTTGTGTTTTTCATTTGGCTGTTGTCCTCAACTGCTTGTCACTGTATGTTCAGGAAGGCATTCTTATCTCTTCTTGCTATTTTCTGACAATCCGCATTGAGAACCTTGTATCTTTCTCTTTCCCCCATAACTTTTGCCATCCTGCTTTCCTCAGCTATTTGCAAAGCCTCTTCAGATAACCAGTTTGCTTTCTTGCATTTCTTTTGCTTTGGAACTACCTTAATAGCAACTTCTTGTATTATATCACGAACCACATCTCTTCAGGCTCTCTGTCTTCTGGATCTAATTCTTGAAATCGATTCCTCACTTCCATAGCATATTCTAATGGAATTTAATCCAGATCGTACCTGAAAGGCCTTCTAGTTTTCTGCGTTTTCCTCAATCGAAGCTTAAATTTGGCAACAAGAAGCTGATGATCGGTGCCACAATCGGCCCCAGGCCTTGTTTTTACTGCTTGTATAGCGCTTCTCCATCTCTGCAGGCAACTAATATAATCAATCTGATTCCTGTGCAGACCGTCCGGTGAAGTCCATGTGTACAGGCGCCTCTTTTGCTGTTGAAAACGAGTATCCGCTATGATCAGGTTGCTTTCTTGACAAAACTCTACTAGCCTCTGCCCAGCTTCATTTGGCTCACCAAGGCCGAACTTGTCTGTAATTCCGGATATTTCTTCACTCCCCACCTTAGCATTCCAGTCTCCTATGAGAAAAAAGACGTCTGATGATAGAGTGCGGTCTAAAAGGCATTGCAGGCCAGCATTATATCTCTCAACGTCAGCTTATTCAGCAGTAGTGGTTGGTGTATAGACTTGGATTACTGTTATGTGGAAAAGGTGACCTTGGATCCGAAGTGAAATCATTCGGTCGTTTTTGGGGTTATACCCTAGCACTGCTTTGCCCATTCTTCTGTTTACTATGAGAGCGACCCCATTCCTTCTCCTGGATTCGTGCCCACAATAAAAGACAATGATCGCCGGAATTAAATTCTCCCATTCCGGTCCACTTGAGCTCACTGACACACAAGATGTCAATGTTCAATCTGTCCATTTCTCGCTTGATGACATCCAGTTTACCTTGCGTCATAGATATTACATTCCATGTTGCTATGTGATATATCTCCTTGCAACATCGGACTTTCCGATCGCTTCCCGACACATCCACAACTGAGCATCCTTTTGGCTTTAGCCCAGCCGCTTCATTCGTCCCGGAGCAACTAGGAATCGCTCTTTGTTCATCCCCAGTAACATGTGGGACGCCTTCCAACCCGGGGGGCTCATCTTCCGGCGCCATATCATTGATGCTATTGTGACTGGTCATAGGGTTTTCTTGGCAGGAAATACTGGAGTGGGTTGCCATTAGCTTCTCCAGTGCGTCACATTTTGTCAGAACCCTCTGCCGTGCCCTATCTATCTTGGGTGGCCCTACACAGCAGAGCTCACGACTTCATCGAGTTTCGCAAGCCCCTCCGCCGCGACAAGGCAGGGATCCATGAGCATAGGAGGAATCAAATACGAACAGATACATATAGGCAGCCGGAGCACTCCTCCTGCTGGCTATTATATCCTATTTAATAACGCGATGATCGAGAGACTTGCCGGAAAATTTCAAAAGAATAAAGTCAGTTAAACACGCTCTCTATGTCGGCATTATCGCCATCTGAACTGGTACCAGGTCGGACGGTGAACTCCAGGAAAGGTTACAAGAAGCAGCTGACGCGACGCAGTAGTATGCGGAGGCATGAAGACTTCAGTGCTCTACTCGTAATTAATACTGAGCAGAAGATGCTAGACGTGGGCATCCAAGGGGATGCTGAAAACATCATGGTACTCAGAAAGCTCACAGACACCAAGAGGAAGCTGTTGCGAATGGTCATGATCAGGAGTCATGAACGGAAACGTGAGCTAAAGGGAAACGATCTGATTTAGCTAATATAAGTATTCATTTTTACTAGAATCACATATGAAATACCGTGCACGACCAGCGAAAGAGCAAAGGTTAATGTGCCTAGTAGGAAATCATATAAATATAAGAGTGCTGGGTCAGGCAGCCGGTACGTCGATCACGAAGCTAGCGCTGTGAATACACAATACATTCGAATTACTAATGGAGGCAAACACTATCGCAAAAATCAAGAGGATGTTGAAAACACGGCCAGAAAGGGAAGTATAGGAAAGGCTATGTATGAGGCCAATAGAGCAGAATCAAAAAGTTGATGTACCAAAAGGACTCAGAACCAAAACAAAAAATCGCAAATACCACAAAACATGCATCCCAGATAGGAGAAAGCAAGGAGAGCAGAAAGAAAAAGGTACCTTGAAATAGATGTGAAAACACGCCAGGAGTCATATTTAACAATTTTAGCAATGGCCATCAAATTTGCTAAGCCGAGGTAGACAGCGATATCAAATCCAAAGCTTGAGATTGTGATTACAGACTCTAAAGCCGCCTGATGAAATCTCATAAAAGAAGTAACTGCAATGAGGGCCGCGACAATTCTGAAGCAAAATCCCAAAAGGATAGGAGTGGTTATTCCAATATGGATGCCTGCTCACGAGATTCTCCGAGTTAATAATGACGCCCACGCTGCAGCCTGAACGCCATAGATACCGGCCGTTAACTGAAGATGGTAAGGAGGGGAGCGAATAACTCACCACGCCACGAGAATTAGATCTAACTAGAACACTGTGGATATTGCGTGCATCCGACATGTATAACACACTCAATGCGAGCTAATTTTGAAAGCATAATGTAAGTAATTTAGTGTCTTGTACTGCGTACACGGGATTGGGTACGCTTATTCCGAACAGGGTATCATTCACTAGCAGTCTGTGAGGATACCCTATTACAGAGACATTTCATCTCGGAACCCGATATAACCTGCGGTCGTCTCTGGTTACGCCCCGTTACGTTTCGCCACAGACAAGTGTGACATCTGACACGGCCACCGCGAAGCAACAGGCAAAGCAGCGAGCTTTTCGGCCATTTCGGCGCCGTCCGGTCGGCCGCCCGGCGCTTCCTCCCGCAGGCGCGTCTCGGCATGTCTGTGCCACGCGCCAAATGTGTGTACGTGCGTATGTGTGCAAACGCTGGCTAAGCCCGGCGCTCAAGGGAGAGTGTGTCGCCCTCGCCCGCCTGCAGGAGGCGGAGGAGATGCGGTCGCGCCAACGGCGATTGTGAGTCATCTCATCTTCTTCGAACTTGCAGGGTTCTCCCTTTCCCTCTGAACTGGCAAGCCTATAGACAAGCGTCATGTTTGTAAACAAAGGCGGCGCTGCGATCGGCAGCGACAAGGGGTGTAGGCAAAAACGATGCGTGCCTACACTGCGCCAAGCGACGCCGCCTTCGAAACCAGTTTGCGCGTGCAAATATTCTGGAGCGTAAGCTTTGCTTGTGCGTAGAAATAGTTTGGTTTATGCCTGGACAATAGTTCAGTACTTTACTAGCCGATTATTTATTTATTTATTTATTTATTTATTTATACAAATACCTCACAGGTTCCAAACATGGAACATTGTGTGAGGGGGAGGGGTTACAGTGTATCAAAAGGAACAATGGTACATAGTTTAAAATACAAAAGTTAACAGTAATACAGGACTGGAACTGCAAATAAGTATTAGAGCATGCATGGGAAGTAATAAACCGAGGATTATGACATTATACAATAGTTAGCGGCATTGGACGAAATCAACCTGCACACAGTGAACGCAATATAAAAAAGTTATTCTGACTGCAAAAAGGTACTCAATTCGTTTTTGAATTTTAGTGGGTCAGATATGTTAGCGATGCGTTCGGGAAGACCATTCCAACCCTTTATAGCCCGTGGCAAGGCAGAGAAGTTAAATGCATGTGTTCGGCCGAATAGACGTTGAAAACTTATATTATTATTCAGGCGGTGGGAGGTGCGAGTCGGTCTAGTAAGTGGCACTGTGGATGCATGGCGACTGTAGATTAGTTTATGTAGCAAGCAGATAAGCGCGATATCCCGACGTGATTGTAAACTTGTGAGTGATAAGGACAACTTGATGTTAGTCACGCTGGTATGGCGGCTGTAATCATGGGAAATAAAACGTGCTGCACGGTTTTGAATAGCTTCTAGGGATTTGATTAGATACTCTTGAAGTGGTGACCAGATGGCTGATGCATATTCGGAACCCAATATAACCTGCGGTCGTCTCTGGTTACGCCCTGTTACTGCTGGAATTAACTGAAGAGCGCTGCATGCATTGGCTTCCTTCTCCGTGGCCTCAACAGCGCGCGGCTACGGTGGGCGACTGTAGTTATATAATAGTGACTGATTAAATTAAATGAAAACGAGAAATCGCAATGTAGTATAAGAAAAACTAGTATATAGTCAACACTGTCCAACTTCCGGGCCTATTGTAAGAGAATGCAAGGGCGGTGATATGAATGATTGGAAGTGTGTTTTTGATATGACGACTATTTTGATGGGTACGTTTTCTGCTGCTCCAAGCACCTTCACTCTAAAGAGCAACATTACCGGCCACTATACTGAACTAGAAATCACATTTCTAGCTCACTGTACCTGCAACTTAAGTCATAGAATTTCACTGAATAAGAACTCAATCTTCTAGTTCTTAATTGTAACATTCGCCTAGTGGGCGCTGCAACTTGTTTAATCCTGCTCGATAAAAAGACGTTTGACGTCTGTTTAATCGCACAGACGTAGCTAGGGTCATTCGCAGGTTAATATATGCATGAATTGGCCCGTAATAGCGCTCTTTTTTATTTTATTTTATTATTATTATTTTATTTTTATTTTTTTTTTTTATTTTTTTTTTTTTTTTTTGCTATGAGCGCAAATTCAGTGTTCTCCACGATGTCCACGATCGCTTGCAGCGCAATTTTCGCGATCTGCTGAGCATTATTTATTATACTGGGAATGGCTTTATTCAAATGCGCATCATCTTATTCTACTTATTTTTCATCCCTCATAGCCAATTCCACTTTGGGACATAAAACTCAATGTCCCGTATATATCATACTTAAATATCTTACTCGATCAGAGCTGGTTGTATACCTGGTTAATTCGTTCATTATATCTAAATGATCTTCAAAGAGAAAATTTAATACTCTGAGAAATAGCGTGCTTGACTTTGTCCGGATCCTAACGATGTTAATTCGATTTCTAGGATCATTGATGAAAAGTCACTCGTTGAAATTCGGGAGAGTGAAAACAGAAAAAAGCTACTTCACAACTCTGGGCCTGTTTCGGCAATATCGCACTGGAGTGACCGCTCAAGGTAACTGCAGTTGCCTTCGCAGCAGCTTCTGTGTCCTTTTCTGTACGAAAATATGCACGGGCAGTACTGCAGATGGGAACTCACAGCGTGGTTTCCCTGCATTCGATTAAGATCATACGCACACAGAATATCACGTCTAAACTTCTTATGGCCTGGTAGTATATACACCAAAACGTGCACGAGCTGCAGGCGCTTATTTTTACTCTATTCGTCGTGTGGCCGAAAAGCAGTTACGACAATTAGGAATTGCAAACGAACTGATCAAGTTTCAGTGCAGAAGTGCGACGCACGTTAGCTGCCAAGGCGATCCGTCGTTGAAAGGTCTACAATTTTCGCAAGCCTCTGCCATTCGCTCTCATCTTTATTCGACCGCAAGAAACAAGCGAAAACAGGTACCATCTCCTTTTTTGTGCCTTGTGGCGCAACCAAACGCACCACAGTTTGCAAAAATATCCGGAATTATGCTCGAAAACGCAGCAAACGCCGCGCATCCAATGCAGACGGCCTATGCTTTTGCCTACACCGCGAAGGTCACTGCTGTCGCCAGCGCCGCCGCATCTCCACTGACGTCACGGCCTGGCGCTTGCTTATAAAAAGCAGCGGCAGACTCCGCTGACAGAGACTCTACTGCGAAGACGTCGCACTGATGACGCCAGACACCAGCTGTGTGAGCGTGTCGGTATTCTCTCCGGGTCAGCTTCTCTGCTCGTTCCTTCACGATGTTGTATTAAACGTTTGTTTTGTTAGAAGATGCCTCGTCTTTGCTGGGACCGTTGATGCCGTCCGCCAAACCACGGAGCCGTCAGGCCACCGCTACCGAGGGGCCGCGAGCCGCATGTGACAACTGGCGTCAGCGGTTGGATGAATCACGCGAACCCCAAATGTAATAACTGGTAGGCAGCGGTGGGACGACCAAGCCGTAACCGTGGTCGGTGGGACGAGCCAGGCGATACCGTCGTTCAACAACTGGTGATCAGCGGAGAGACAACGACGACCAAGCCGTGACCGTGGTTGGCGAGATGAGCCAGGCCTGACCGAGGTGGAACATCTGGTGGGAAGAGCGGAGATGTCCCAGGCGTGACCCGTGCAACAAGCAGCTCAGCGGAAAGCCGGGAGCAGTGCAACGAGCCCTGTGTGATGGCTGGTTGCCTGCAGCGGAACGACTGCGTTGGATACTTGGCTGCGAGGTTTGGTGAGTGCGGGACTTTCTTCTACTGAGTTTTGCCAGGCTTTTGTTAAGTAGAAAACAGAGCTGGTAATTGTATTGTCGTTGTTGCTGGGTTAAATGCAGCAAGGCAATAGTGGGCAGTAGAGAAGGCAGCACTCAGAACAGCCATGGATTTTGATTTGAAGTCGTTGCGCAAACTGAAATTGCTGGAGCTTGCGAAGGAGTTGGGGCTGAATTTGTCAAACTCATAAAACCAGAAGTGTTAAAGGTTATTCTTGCGTTGGAAGCTGAAGATGACGAGCTTTCGGAATGCCTTGAGATCATTGACGAACGTCACCAGAAAGAGGAACGTGAACATCAAGAGAAAGAGAAATGTGAACGTCACGAGAAAGAGGATCGTGAACGTAGGGAACGTCACGAGAAAGAGGACACCCGCGTAAAGAAATTGATGCGGCTGGAGATTTCAGCACATGGAATGAGCGTAGAAAAGATTAGAGCTTTCAATACCATTCAGTGTAACGGTTCGAAACCGCGAGACGGTCCACCACCGTTCCTCATCGCCGAGGATGTGGCAGAGTATTTGGCAGACTTCGAGAGTGTCTTTAGAAGTAAACGCTTCGAGCGAGATAGTTGGGAGCAGAAGTTGGTAGCTCTTCTCTCCGCTGAAGCGTCGGAAGAAATCAAGCGCTTGATTGGCGACCGCTTTAAAAATTACGATGAACTAAAAGAGTCATTGCTGATACGATATCAGATAACGCCTCATGATCTTCGCAAGAGGTATGAGAGCAAGAAACATTGTTAAAAGTCGTACTTTGATTCGGCGTATCAGTTGAAAGCCGCTGTAAGCGAATGGCTAGACGGTGCGGAAGTTTCGGAGCAAATCGAACTTGCACCGGAGTGCGAGAAACAGCTTGGGAAAGCGGCCGAGCAACGCGAGCGCAGTAGCGATCGAGCCGACCGAGCCTCGAACAGAAGAGTATCGGTTTACTTTGGTTGAGCTACTGGCAGCTGAGACGGTTAGCGAGAAATCCGCAGGGACGCTTCCCAGCGAGGTGAACTGCACGCCGACCCAAGTAGCTGTAGGAGATACAGTTCCATCAAATGAGTGGGGAACTATCAGTAACTGAACCGCCTCTCGAGTCGAAACCAGAAGCTTGTGTAGAGCGCGACGGAGATGGAAACGAGCTAGGAAATGACAGAATTGCGGTTTCCGAAATCGACTGTGTGGTAGAGCAGGGCACGCCGAAAAACGAAGTGCCGATCAGGAAAACTGCGCAGCCCACTAGTTGTAATCAGCCTGGGCAGACCAACGAGGAGTGCGCGTCCGCTGTAGAGAGGGAGACTTGCGAAGCGAGTCGCCAGATCAAATTCCTAGCAGGGGGACTGACGTGAGCGGTTGTTGTTCGGATTTGACTGAAAGTGAGTCATGCGCTGCCGGCCGCGGTGCAGACGCGGCACCGCACTTTGACCACTCAGACGACGCCGGTGCCCTACTAGCTCCGGTTACCGCTAGCTTGTCAGAGATGGCATCAAAAGAAAGTAGAAAGGGAGTACTCGAGTGCTGCCACCGGAAAAAGCGGAAAGGCAGGCGCGAGATATATTGCTGCCATCGTAAGGAGAGCAAACTCAAACAATTGCGAAAAGAAAACAGAAAGCCTGTGTTCCAGTGCTGCCGTAAAAAAAAAAAAAAAAAAAAAAAAAAATCGGAAAGGTAGGCGCGAGAAAGAATGGAGCAAATTGAAGCTATCGCGAAAAAGAAAGCGACTATCCCAAAGGCACAAATGCGCCCGTGCCCAGAAAATGCGTGACTGGTGCGCAAAGCGTAAGGAGAGGGATAGGTTGTTTAGAAAAGCGAGTGACTCGTGCTCGTATGTTTCTTTGCATAGAAACAGGAAGGTAAGGTTGTTCCGGGAAACGGACAACCGAAGCTTCAGTGAAAAGGGTGATCTCAACGGTAACGCCGATGGCTTAAGTCGGAGCCCCTAACGTGAGAAGAATCCTGTTTTCACTTGTTGGTGTTTTTCTTCCTGACATAGGATTTTGAACATTTGTATTGATTATCTTTGTTTGAAGTGATGTTTTTTTGAAAGCGCGATTTTCAAATTTGTGGACGTCTTCATGCATGGCGGCAAGGGTGCTCTGCTGTTGCCGAAACGCCGCGGCTCGCTATCACCGGATCACGGTACCGTTGTCAGATGGGAGGAGGTTTAGCTCCAGAAGGCGCCGCACCTCAAGGTCTCACATAACCTATCTGCCCGTCATCAATCATACATCATCCCCGGTACCTCCCCCTCCTCCCGGATGTCCGGGGGGAGGAGGATTTTGATTCGGGATGACGGCCGTACCCTGGCAAGGGGGCAGTCGTGTGGTGACACGCACACAGCAGTCGCCGAACACTATGTCAACTGCGTTTAAGGTCCCCGCTGTGACAGTAGACCAAACACAGGGAGACCGGACCTTCTTTGGACCTCGGATGTCCTGTAGGACAACTGTAACTTTAAAGGGCTTCATGTTGACACTGTTATGGTACGCCCAGAAACCTCGCAAATAATCGGTGGCCCGCTCCACGTGTCTATGAACTCTTGCTCGCTGAGATGACGCTGCTCACGGCTTAGGTGAAACCAGACCTCCCTGCGGACTCGTGGGAGCACCTCATGAAGGCCTGGAACACTGCGCGAAAATGCAGCGGCGCACCTGGCAGACCAAACTTGGTACATGCACTCAACGAGCAAGAGCACAAACTGTTTCACAGCATGCCTGGGTAACGGGTTGAGGTACCTGACAGTTTGATATGGCACTCCTGGAATGCTAAACAAGGTAGCCACTCGTCGAAGGAGGGCTGCTGGAAGAAGACATTGTGTAAAGATGTGCACAATGTCTTCACGACCACCACAGAACGGGCAAACTGTATGCAAGCTCGCTCGTGTGAATGCCTTGCTGCGTATGGGGAGCCGTCCGTGTGCAAAGCGATACATGAACGTTGCTCTGCTTGCATCCAAAAAGTTTGCCAGTATCAGATTCCAGCTTGGACGCATATTGGACAGATCTGTTTGGATATACCTATGGGGGTGCGTGCATCCCGCTCTCACTCGCTAGCAGTAGCGGCGTCAGCGGCATCAGTCAGTCGTTGCTATCTGTTCGTCGCGCAACGTTCCTATATGGGCCCACGCGCTGCCTCCCGCAACCTCCTGATAACTCAATTGCTCTCTTCATTTTTCCGACCACAAAGCTTATTTCATGACAGCCAAGAACTGTTAGTGGAGTGTTTCTTGAAGGAATACGTGTGAAAAATTAAAAAAAAAAGTTGTCTGTAATTGTACATACGTGTCTTGCTCGAAATGTTTGCCTCAATTTATCGAAAAGGTGAAACAGCTGAAGAGCTGCGCTCAAATTTCGCATTAGGAAGCAACGTAATCGTGGGCAATTTTTTTTAACGTCACGCTCCCTACCACGCATGCCGGGGTGCGATTTAAGCCAATAAATGTAACCAGAAGTGCTACCGGGCACCCTGGCGTAATATGTTTTAGTTTCAATAGATATGAGAAGGAATGGAAACTTTAAATAACAGATTCCACACATAATTTGTTCAGTTAGAAACAGGATGCTCTTACACTAAACCATGTGAATTCCAAGAACACTGGGGGATGTGCGGGGCCCAACCGAGTTCCAGTGCAGCCTTGTCAGCTCCTCGAGCCGTCTCCTCTTTCATCCAAGCAACCGCTACTCTCTCGGAGCTTGCAGTGAAAAACGTACGCCCAAGGTACCAGGTGGCTGCGGGAAATAAAATCACAGCTGCTTCAAACTGAAATCAATCTTGAAGGTTCACATAATTAGGCTCTAAAATAAAGTGGATCAAAAAGAGTAGTTGTACAATGGTAACGGCACATAGCACGAAATACGAGCATGCAATGTAACAGAGACGGCGTGGGCGCAACTGGGCTGACACCATAAGGTCAACTAACTGGATTTTTCTGGGAAGGCCGTCAGCAAGCAAGCAGGTCACAGCGATGGGTTGAGGCACTCTGGAGATGCTCGAACTCCTCCATGACTTAGTCGCGTTCCTGAGTTCTCCAGCAAAAGAAAAAAAAGCACTCTGCCAGAGTATATGCACATGGAGCACTCTCGTCTGCAATTTCAGATAGTAACTTTCTATATCCTGCATCCCATTCCCCCTTTCTCAACTTATGCCTTGTGGCAAACTTTTGGAGAAAAAATTTCAGACAGCTCACGTGTAGCGAACGTTCTCGTAATGCCAGTAGGCTCCATGCAGAGCATAATGTTCGTCATCGCTGCTTTCGGTACCGCCTCTATACACATACATGCAGGATACGCAATGCTCGCGGATCTCGTGCATGGTTCCAAAATATGGCATTGAGTCACCAGCCTCAGAGAAGGCTTGTAGCGAGGTCAAGGACAGATGACGATTGAAAGCGGATCATAATGTGCGTCACCGCTGTTCTCGGTACTGCCTCTACGCATTGAGTTACCTCTACGCTGGAGACGCAATGACCGCGGCTCTCGTGCATGGTTCCCACTAACCTCAGAGAAGGTTCCTCGCAAGGCCAAGGACAGGGGGCGGGTGAGACTGATAAGCGGAACAATGTGCATCACCACTGTTCTCGGCACTGCCTCTACAAGGCTTGGACAGGTGGCGACGGAGATTAGCGAACGGCTGCCACGTCATATTCGTCGCGCGTGGCGGAACGCGCAGCTCCATCCCTCTTCTTCTTCCTTCTCCGTCAAGTTCAGTTCAGTTTTTATTTCTTAAAGGTCCCCATTTCAGGGGGTGTTACATAAGAGGTGGGAGTACACTTGAAACGCTACAAAAAAGCAGCGATGGTTATTTAACATTTCAGGTGATTGGTTACACACTCTCGAAAAGCAAATGACGACGCGATGGCTACGATGTCATAGGGAAGGCCGTGCCACTTCGTAGCTGCTCGAAAAAAATTGCAAGGGTTCAACGCTGCTGAACCAAATATTGAGCGAAAGCATTAACTGCGGGTAACAGAGCGTTCTTCTTCTCTTTTTCTTCCTCACCCACATATAAAGCCCCGCTTTAACCAACCCGTATGAACGTGCCTTAGTGGCCTACAAGGGTAACGTGAATGCCAGGGTCCTAGCAGGCTGATTATGACATAATCGTCCCATGTCAAACGAGATACTAAAGTTGGCAGCTCCTGCCAGCCCACATATAAAGCCTCGCTTTAACCAAGCCTTATGAGCGTGCCTGACGTCACGTATCCCCTCAAGCGCGCCACGCCGACCGCTTTTGTGTCACGTGGGGTGGGATGTCACGCGTTACGCCGACCGCTTGAATTGGTAGCCCTAAAGCCCCTCAAAAAACTAGATGTGGGTGCTGGTGGTGGTGACTATGGTTTATTTTTGGGGTGGGGATACTGGTCACGTCCTATGTTAGCCATCTTTGTAGCATCATTCTTGGTGACCAGGGGGAAGGGGAAGTTGGAATTTAGGGGGAGGTAGGGCAGGGGAAGGTTGCTGACGCCGCAGATAACGCCGCCTTTTCCGCACGAAGCACTATAGGCCCATGCAGGCCTACAGAATAGAGCTGAGGCCGGTCTCCTCCAGATAAATCAGGAGGAGCCGGTGAGCAGAAAGTTGGTTCCGAGCCGGGAAGAGCAATTGCCCTTCCGTATCAGCAGGGAGACCAAGATTCCGGTATCCAGTCAGAAGTTTCTGGCGATGGCCAGCGGAGGCTGTACAGACAAGGAGCAAGTGCCCCAGTGTGCCAGTGTTGCCGCAAGAGGGACAGACTGGGCCGGGAGCTCTGCCACAGGCATACATACGGGACGGAGTCCACGTGCAGCCTATTCGAAGTCGTAGGAGGAGGAATTTGTCCTTCCGTAAAAGTTTGTCAGAGAGCCGTTTCAGATGTTCACCAGCGGCGATACGACGGTCAGGATGGAACGACCTTATTGACATTCTCAAGAGGGGTCTTGAAAAGTCGAAAAGTGTGACATCCTCTGTGACTGGGCGCCGTTGTGCGCCGTTTTGGCCAGGGCATCCGCCTCCTCATTGCCCTGGACTCCAGTATATGTTCTGGAACCCAATGAAGGTCCAGTTGATACCCCGAGTCCTGAAGGGCTAGGAGTCGGGCTCGGAGAATGTTCGCCGAGAGGTTGGTGCCGTGGTGGATAGTCAGCAGCTACAGAGCGGATCTGGAGTCACACAGAACATTCACAGGTCCAGGAGGGGCACTGGAATCAATGAACTGTGCCGCTAGGTGAAGACCGGCTAGCTCAGCGGCTGTTGAACTAGCAGGGAATGACAGGTGGCAGGACCTAGACTGGTCTAGCTGCGGTTCTGTCATGGCAGCAGCTGCTTGGAAGGTAGCGGGACGAACCGAGCCATCCGTAAAGAAGAGTGTAGATCCTCTACACTCCTCTAAGAGGACTGCAGTTGTCTGCTGGAAGGCAACTGCAGGGGTGTGACGTTTGGTGTGGCCATCCGTATCCAAAAAGACAGAAATTGGGGGTCGATTGGGTGGAGGGGGTAGGACTGAGAAACCTGGGATGGGGCCAATGATTTCTCTGTACACTGTATACAGCTTACCAGTACTAGAATGGGATTTGCTGTGCAGCCGTACTAGGAGTGAGGCACCATCTGGAGCATGGCTGAGACGATCAATGTGGGTCAGTCCCCTCTGGGCTAGGAGAAGATCCAGAGGGTAGATACCAGCTTCCGCGAGGGTAGCAGGAATCTGTGAGGACTGAGGGACTCCAAGGAATCTTCTAATCCAGCCCCTTCGAATCGTGTCGAGACGGATGACTCGAGTCGACCGAAGGGAGACTAAGGGAAGGGCATAGAGGATGACCGATGTCGCCGCTGCTTCAAAGAGCTTGATTGCCCAAGTGGATGAGCAACCATTGCCATTTGCAAGGAGATGCTGCACTGCTCTTCCTACATGGTCTAGATGGGGAATGAGGGCTTTGTCCGCAGGGATCCAGGTGAGACGGTCGTCAATTGTGAAACCTAGGTATCTCACCTGGCGTCTCCATGGAACGGGGGTTCCTCCGATATGCAAAGTTGCAAGATGGCGGGAACTCCTTGCTCCTCTGGGATGGTAGACAGGGCCTCAGACTTGGTAGCCGAGAGGGTCAATCCCTTGGATGCTCGGAAGTACTGGACGCCGTCCATTGCCCGTTTCATGGCCTTCCTAGCTAAGACAATATGTCTCTTTGGAGCTCGGATCCAAAGGGCTATGTCATCTGCATAGATGGAGCAGGAGACCTTGCGGATTCTGATCTGCTGAACGAAGTTCGGCAGGCCAGCTAGGACGAGGTTGAACAGCCATGGGCTGAGGACTGATCCTTGGGGAACCCCAGATGTAACAGGACGAGGAGAGCTAAGTTCTTGCCTAACTCGAACTTGGGAGGAGCGATTTGAGATGAATGCCGAGACAAAGCGACGCAGTTTCCCAGTCACTCCAAGGGCATCCAGAGCCTGCTCAATGATGGTATGGGGCAGGTTGTCAAAAGCGGACTGGACATCCAGGAGGACCAGGAAGACAACGTCGCCCGCATATTTGGCTTCCTCAAGGGTGGAGACCACGTCTGCTATAGACTCTGCAGTACAGCGGTGCTTCCGAAATCCTGTCTGCATCTCCAGAAGTAAGTTGGTTGCTCTGGCGATCCATGTGAGTCGCTCCAAGGCAATGAACGCCATGGTCTTGCAAGCTGCAGAGGTGAGAGATACAGGACGGTAGGAAAATAGTTGTTTAGCTGGCTTACGGAGCTTAAGGATGGGGACAACGATGGAATTCCTCCAGTTGTCCGGTAGTATGCCGCTCTCCCATGTGTCGTTGAAGACGGCGAGGAGGCGTGTCTTCTCCGGGGCATCCAGATTACGGAGCATTTGGAGTGTAAGTCCGTCAGCGCCAGGAGCTGATTTCTTCGAGCGGTTGAGGACACGGTGAAGCTCATGAGGGGCAATGGGATCATTGCAGAGGGCAGAGATGGTCTGTGCCAAAGCCGCTGGTGGTGAGGGGGTAGCCCGGAGGGGTGAAGGATTCGCCACTGGAAGTCCAGCGGATGGACTGGACTGGACATCCAGGAGGACCAGGAAGACAACGTCGCCCGCATATTTGGCTTCCTCAAGGGTGGAGACCACGTCTGCTATAGACTCTGCAGTACAGCGGTGCTTCCGAAATCCTGTCTGCATCTCCAGAAGTAAGTTGGTTGCTCTGGCGATCCATGTGAGTCGCTCCAAGGCAATGAACGCCATGGTCTTGCAAGCTGCAGAGGTGAGAGATACAGGACGGTAGGAAAATAGTTGTTTAGCTGGCTTACGGAGCTTAAGGATGGGGACAACGATGGAATTCCTCCAGTTGTCCGGTAGTATGCCGCTCTCCCATGTGTCGTTGAAGACGGCGAGGAGGCGTGTCTTCTCCGGGGCATCCAGATTACGGAGCATTTGGAGTGTAAGTCCGTCAGCGCCAGGAGCTGATCTCTTCGAGCGGTTGAGGACACGGTGAAGCTCATGAGGGGCAATGGGATCATTGCAGAGGGCAGAGATGGTCTGTGCCAAAGCCGCTGGTGGTGAGGGGGTAGCCCGGAGGGGTGAAGGATTCGCCACTGGAAGTCCAGCGGATGGAGGGGGTGTGACTGACTTGGCAAGGAAGTCGGCAAGTTTCTCTGCCAAGTCTTGAAAGGAAATGCCTCTTGCGATGGCTGCTCCCAGGACAGGTTGACGACTGGAGGCAACCTGCAAAAGGGATTTGAGGATGCGCCAGGCAGCAGAGGATTGTCTGGCTGACTGTATGGACCGGCAAATGCTGGTCCAGCTCTCCCGGGAACGGCGATTGGCCTGACGACGGCAGCAAGCATCGATCCTGCGGAAGGCCTTCCAATGTTTGGGATGGTGGGTGCGTTCGGCCACTCGCTCAGCCCTTCGTCTGGAGGCCCTAAGTCCGAGTAGACGAAGGTCCGGGACTGGTGCATAGAGTGGGACTGCACAGGTGATTGTGGAGTTCTTGGTGCAACGTCCATGGAGATCCAGGAAGTCACCTGCAAGTGGGATGTCTAACTCGTTCTCTGAACTCGGCCCATTTAGTAATGGGCTAGAGCTTTTCCCTGCTCCTACCCCTCACAGAAGGGTTAAGGAAGATGGGAAAATGATCAGAGCCCACAGAGCTCTGGCCCACGAATAGTGGCAGGCATCAGAGATAGAGAGCCAGGAAACTAAATGTAGCGTCATCTCCTCCTCCGGCGCCGCCGCTCCTCCTCTCGTATTTCGACCGTGGCTCCACCTACGCGGTAGCACGGCCGGTCTCGAGGGAGAGCGCGCGAGAGAAGCGCGCTCTCCCTCGAGACCGGCCGTGGCGGTACATGGCTAGCGCGCGCTCTCCGGAGCAGGCACCGGTCACGGCCGCCTCCGCCGCTCGCGCGCCGCGTCGTTTTGCATCGGTGGAAAGCGCGCCTCCTCTCCGGCGTTCTCCTTCGGCGTTCGACCCTCCCATTGGCCGAGCGCCTTCACGTGTTTGCACGCGCTTTCCACCGGTGCAAAACGACGCGGCGCGCGCCGATCGAGGTGGCCGTGACCGGCGTCTGCTCCGGAGAGCGCGCCTAGCAGTGTACCGCGTAGATGGAGCCGCGGTCGAAATGCGACAGGAGGAGCGACGGCGCCGGAGGAGGAGGGAAGAGATGGCGCTACTTTTAGTTTATTGAGAGGTTTTAGTTTTAGCATAACCTCCTTTGGTTTTAGGTAGTCCAGCTCTCACCCTAGTGTAACGTGGGGTGTGACGTCACAGCGTCACGTGGGTGCGGCCGCGCTACGCTGAAGGCTCGAAACATAGAGTAGTATTGCTTTCGCAATAAAAGAGCGAAGAAATATTGATAGTGTGTGATTATGGATGTGCAACTTATGACCGCTGCATCGACACTGTGCTGTGCTGACGTGGATTACGACGCTGGTGTGAATCGGCTAAAATATTGGGCGGCTGGTCCTCTTTTTCTGTTTTTCCCTGCGCCTTTGCGCCTTTTACCGTGTTGATAATGCTCGCGGAGAGATCGTAGCTGTAAAGTGATGTCTACGCAGTCTCCCGGACAGGGGAGCGCCCCTTGGTCGGCTTTCATTGTGTATCATGATCTACCTCTGAAAGCGTTCTAACGATCTGGCGTTCGAAACATTCCTGTAGCGCTGGCGCCTAAAGATGGCGGGTTTATCAAAATGACTAACCCGGGGACTGTTCGAGCTGCTCTCCAGGCAGCCTCTTCCCTGTATGACTCGATTACAGAAGTGAGGCAGTTTGGAAGTGGCGGGATACTCTTCCGATCTCCATACCTCAATTGCATTAAGGATCTGCTTAAATGCAATTCATTGGATCGCTTCAGGTGAGCAGCTTCATCCCTTCTCATCTTGCATGCCCAAAAAGAATGGTCCAAGGAATAGACTCTTCTTTAACTCCAGCTGAGACTCTCGACCTTCTTTCGGCGGCTGGTGTGGTAGCGGTGTATCGTTGCAGCCGGGAGGTTAATAATACGCGGGTACCAACAGAGTCAGTGATTGCCATATTTGCGGGAACTTCATGCCCGTCAGAGATAAAAGCATGGTCATTGATCTTTCGTGTGGATAATCTTGAATATAAGCCATTGCCGTGTACTGATTGCTGGCGATATGGTCAAAGTGCTCGTAGTTGTAAGTCCTCCGTGCGGTGTTGCAAATGTGGCGATGGTCATCATTCGTCATCATGTCCACAACAAAACAACAAATGCTGCCTTTGCTGTGGAGCCCATGCTGCAAACTCCTTGGATTGTTCATCTCGAAAACAGGAGCTTCAAATTCTAGAAGTAATAGACAGAAAATGCTGTTCGCGTCGTGACGCTGTAACAGAAGTTCGAGTGAGAACATGGTTATGCAGGTATGTCAGCCCGATCGAGTGCGCCCCTGGATGCATCAATCTCAAAGGCGATAATGACTGCTGTAGAAGCCTCAGTGATTAAAATGGTCGACCGAATAGTTGCTACTGTCACAGAGTGTTTTACTAACGTTTTGGCAGTTCAGCTAACACAAGCCCTGCAAGCAGGAACAGCCCCTGTCATAGCAAACATCCTTTCGAAAAGGTCTCTACTGCTTGAAAGCACTACTGTTGCTTCGGCTCACAGGACTACTACTCCAGATGAGGATGGAGTCATTAATGACGCAGAGATGGCGGAATCAGATGTAATAATTCTAAAATGGTGTGGGTCTCCCATGTCCAACCCTTCTTCTCCGCGGTCCCAACAAAAATCAAAGAAACATCACCATGCATCAAAGTGAAAGGAGAATATTTTGGGGCAGGCAGTTGCGGCTGCCCAGATATCGCAATCATAGGGGTACTAAAAGTTATCCAGTGGAACTGTCATTCAATTCTAACAGCTTCAACAGATTTAGTTTACATTTCTTCACAGTATAATCCACAAATAATTATTTTGCAAGAAACTTGGCTAACAGCTGATAAGCATTTCTATTTACAAAACAAAGTACATCAGGGACTACAACAAAGCTAATTTTCACAAGATAAATACAGAACTTGATAACTTTCTGCAACATTTCAGTCCTCTCGCTCATTATAGAACAGTTGAACAAAACTGGTCCTTATACAAACACAAAATACTTTTTCTCATCGGCAAGTACGTCCCCCTAGTGCGCATTCGGGGGGATGTCAGTAAGCCTTGGTTCTCTAATTCATTGCGCGAACTAGCCAGAAGAAAAAAACGTATTTTTCGAGAAGCTAAGAAAGCAAATTCCCTCCAGAAGTGGTCTTCCTACTTCAAAGCACTACGTGAATACACGGGCCAATTGAAGCGCTCCAAACGAAAGTTTTTTCATCAAGACCTTCTAACTATTCTTCGCGACAAACCGCAAAAATTTTGGAGCTTATTAACCCCGAAACGCTGCCCGCCACATATGACACTGACCAATCCTGATGGCTCACATGTGCCGGGTAACCAGAGCGCCGAGGTCATGAACACGTATTTCGCTTCTGTGTTCACTCATGAACTCACTTCCGACATTCCCTTCCAACCATGCTTTAATTTCTCTGAAATGCAGCCAGTCACAATCACATCCGAAGGCATAGAGAAACTAATAGACAACCTTAAGATATGTAGCAGTCCAAGCCCCGACAATATTTCACTCTTTCGTTTTATAATGCTCTTTTAACAATTATGTTTGCCTTCACTGCTATATTCCAAATGTTCCTCTTGTTTGTGATTTCGTTTTTTTTTGCTCCCCCCTTATGTAATGCCCCGCCTAGGGGTCCTTAAGAGAAACTAAATGATGATGATGATGATTATCATTCATTACGACAAGATCGCCAATCAAAATGAGGAGGTTTAATGATATTTGTCTCTGCAAAATTCTGTCACAGGGCTGAGATTTCTTTCCACCTATCTTCTCTAGATTGTGAGTTATTGGCCCTAGACTTTGAAATTCCAGGGTGCTGTCCGTTTTCCTTAGTGAATGTTTAATTCCCTAGCGGTGTACAAGATACAAAACCCCTAGATCTGCTATTGATTAATTGTCAGAACTCTGTTCTTCTGGGTGGTGATTTTAATTCGCATCATGTGTCATGGAGCTACAAGACAGATAGTTGCGGCAAGCGCCTTTGGGATTGGGTAACACAGAATAACTTTTCCTGTAGAAATTCGGGTTCGGCCACTTTCATAAGAAAACAAACTCAATCTGTGTTAGATTTAACTTTTACCACTACCAGCTTTTTTTTTAAATAATTGGTCGACACTTGATTGTGGCACCTCTAGTGACCACATACCGATTGCTTTTAATGTTAATTGCCCTGTAACTTCAGCGACTTCTCAGTTGAAGTCATTTATTATTTTCATTTAACATTACGCTCTAACCTTGAGTCAATGACTAACGCGTATGAAGAACAAAAATCAAAACGCTTACGCTCGGTGATTGAGGATTGCCATAAGAAGTACGAGATCTTCGTACGTAGTTCAAATGGGAACACTTCAGCTGTTTGGTGGAATTCTGATTGTTCCCGAGATTAGAGACGTATAAAGGCGGCATGGAAAAAGCTTCTCCACAACCAGTGCCCGAAAAACTGGCATGATTATAAAAGTTCATTGCAGCTACTTTTAAACGTACAGTTGTAAAAGCGAAGGACGAGTATGATGTTAGGCATTTCGATTTCCTGTCTAATTCTGGCAACCGAACTGCTCTTTTCGGTTTTTTACGCTCGCGGAAAAAGATTCCGCAATCACAGAATCTGCATTCTCTTATTTTGACTCCCCATGAAGCAATAGACACAATTGAAACAATTGCCAAAGGACTGGAGAAGCGTTTCTCGTCTACACTTCCTTCATGCTCGAAATCTGGGCCCGCTTGCACAAAACAATCTTAAGACTGTCTTAGCTAAGTCCAGACTTAACTGGAGTCTAAAGAATAGGCCACTAGCATGGCCGCTTAAGACTGGAGTCAAGACTGGGCTTCAGTCCTAACTTGAATAAGTCGTTTGTATGATTACGACTCTAGTGCTGTCTTGGTTAAGACACAAGGACGCCAGGTGTCTAAGTAGAGAAATTAGGGAAATACAGGGATGCGCTGGCACTGTCCCTGCTGTAAGATGTACACATTCCGTCAATTTTGCGTTGTGTAAAATCCGTGCCATTGCTTTTTGCGGCTTAATATTGTGTTACGAGGAAAAATGCCCCAAGTGGTTTCTGAGGCCGTTCTGGGAAGCCACTCTGGTGAACATGAACCCGAAGCGTTCGACGTTCGGAACACGAGCCGTCTTAAATAAGCTTGGTCTTTCTAAAGACACCATTTAAGTCTGGACTTAGCTCGGACTTTATCGTGCGAGCTGGCCCTGTAATGCCAATGGATCCAGTTAATTATGATCCTCAAATTTCCGTTTCTGAGCTTTCTCCTATAGTTATGAAATTACTAGTCGTTGCTCCCAGTCCTGATAACGTAACTTCAAAAATGATAGATTCTTTTTTGAGGAGTCATCTGACACGTTATTGGAGGTAGTAAATTATTCCATCAAACATGTTTGGATACACCCTCAATGGAAACTTGCTTAAGTAATTCCTTCACTTAAGAACAAAGGCGGTGCCTTTTCCATTGATAATATTAGACCAATTTCATTAACATCAAACATTGTAAAACTAATTGAAAGAGTCATACTTATACGTATTTCGGACTTCATGAACCAAGAAAATATCCTCAGCCCTTGTAAAATTGGTTTCCGTCAAAAGTGTTCCACTTGGAATGCTCATGCTGACATCAAGAGTCGAGTTCTTTTAGCGCGCGCCAACAAATGCACGCTGCCTTATAACGCTAGATATCGCCAAAGACTATGATAGTGTTGAACATGGCATTCTATTGCAAAAACTAAAAGCTCTTCAGTTTCCACATTATTTAGTAGCCTGGATATTTGCATTCCTCCAAAACCGAGAGTTTTACTGTGCATTAAATGGCGTTCATTCTGGCAGATATAAGCAAGCCAGGGGAGTGCCGCAAGGAGCAGTCCTCTCACCTGTGCTTTTCAACATACTACTCAGCTCAATTCCAGTTAATCATGACGTTCGCATTTACGTATATGCAGATGATATCGCCTTTTTTTGCAGCTGCATCAGATATTGAATCCCATCTCCGCTTACAAACGTACCTAAACTCTATTGAGAATTGGTTGCGTGGCTTGCGTCTCACATTAAATGTGAACAAAAGCGCGGTCCTTGTATTCAATATAAAAGATCCTGTAAGTCTGTCTGTAATGCATCGGCAACAAATAATACCTCAGGTTAAATCATAAAAGTATTTAGGGGTCACTTAATTATGATGATAATCTTTCATGGCAGCCCCAAATTAACCATATTGCTACGAAAGGGGCTCGGGCCTTGGGCATGTTGCGCCGAATTAGTCGTCCCCGGTCTGGAATGGGGAGAAATGTGCTTTTAATGGTTTATGTAATGTATGTGCGTCCAATTTTAGAGTTCGGTTCAGTCTTGTTTTGTTTTCTGGCCCAGCAGCTTATAAAATTCGGCCACGTGTTCTCTTGGAGCGAGAAGCGCTTCGGTTGTATCTTGGACTTCCAAAATTTGTTGCCAACAATATGCTCTACCTTGAAGCCCGGATTCCTCCTTTGATATGTAGATTACAGATTCTAACTGTTCAGACGTACCTAAGAATATATGAATCAAAGTTTCACCGATCTATTTCTATATTTTGCTGTCAACCGACCTCCTTTTTCGGTGTCCATTGACCTAAATTTCACACCCTGCAGGTAGTTATGGCCAAAAAGTTGCTGGACCCTTTAACTATTTTCCTTCCTAGTATTCTACGTATACAAACCAGAGGGACGTCTGTTGAAATTGTCTTTGATGACATATTCCCGAATAATGCTAAAGACTTATCATCCGTTATTCTAAACGGATTATTAGAAGATCATTTAAGAAGTCTTTCTGCTAGCTTAGCAATAGCTACTGACGCATCTCAATGTAATGAAAAGGCGGGTGTGGGTATATATTGTCCGCATTTAGACTGGTCTTTTTCTGTCCGTCTTCCAGGCTTCACCCCAATTTTTGAAGCGGAGTTTCCGGCGGTGGTACTCGCTTTACGGAAATTAGACTCCTCTTTTTCTAAAGTGGCTGTAATTTTTGTCTCTCTATCCTTGTGTTCCTCCCTCTCTTCTCAGTGGATTCTGCAATTGTAAAAACCTTTCTCTCCCTGATCCCTCGACATTTGAAACTTGCACATATATGGTATTGGTACAGGCCACAGCAATGTGATTTTAAATGAATATACTTATAGTTTGGCGGGAGAGTCCCTCAATGGCCCCGTATCATCTATCCTTCCGGCGACAGCGTACATCACCGCAGCGAGGTTTCAGAGAAACGTTCTATTAAATATGCAAACTGGACACCTTTTAACATCGGATGACTACCTGCATCTAAATTATTCTTGGAATAGGAGATTATGTCATTCACGGCAACTTGAGATTTCTCTAACAAGGCTGCGATGCCGCATCCTACCTTTAAATTTCTATCTTTACAGGTCTGGTTTGGCACTTTCTCCAGTCTGCGCATTTTGCGGTGAGCAGGAATCATTAGATCACTTCTTATTGTTTTGCCGCCGCTTCACTACGTTGAGAAGACAGTTGATGGAAAGGTCATTGCAACAGCTTGGCCTCAGTTTAAATAACCCGATATTGTTATCATTTGAAGCCACCATCCTTGGACACAGTCACAGGTCTGTTTTCACTGCCATGCAATTTTTTTACTGGAATCAAATCGTTTGCCTTGCTAAATATTTAAACATCACTTGTTCTACAATTGCAGTGTCAATCTCCCGTATGTGTTACCACTTTTCATTTTACATTTCATTTATTTCCATTTTGGTTTCCTTTCCTCTACCCCTCAAATAACGTTTTTTTTTTCATTAAAGTATACTTCCAAAATTTTTTTTGCTACCCAATTTTTGGCCGATCCCCCTCTGTGGGTATGTGCCATAAGTTATTTGGTCAATAACAACAACAACTTGAAGTGGACGACTTGTGTGGTGAGATAAGCGCGCTGCAGCTTTGATATACGATCTCGATTCAGAGACGAATAAAAAAAAACCTGTGAAAAAGGCTTGCAATGCGGCGATGAAAAGAAAGTAGTGGCAATCCAGATTTTGCTTTCAGTGGCGAAACACTGGTGTCACATGAGTATGAGGAATGAATGAACCAAGCGCCACAATTTTGAACAGATTCCAAGGCAGCGATTAGACATGCTTGCTGTGGATTCCAGATGGCAGATGCGTATTCTAATTTGGGTCTTAGAAGCTATTTAATGCAAGCAATTTTACCTGAGCTGTGAAGCAAGGCGGAGGTGACATTTAAGAAACCTAGTTTTTTGTTTGATGCTGCAATGATACGTTGCTAATAGGATCGCGCCATGATAGATCGTAAGAGACGGTGACTCCTAGGTATTATATGATTGTGTTAGCTCGACGTGTGTATTAGAAACTGAATAATAAAAGAGGGATTTTGAAGACGAGAAAAGGACGTTAGTTTGCATTCAGTAGGGTTGATGGACGTTAACCAGTTACTGCACCAATTTATTACGCCTTTAAGATTTGCGTGTATTGATCATGACTATTGGTAATGGTGCGATAGGTGACGCAATCATCTGCGAACATTCAAATTCTACAGGAAACATGCAAGGGTAAGTCGGTAATATATTTAAGAATAGAAGGGGCACAGATCCTTGCGGAACGCCTGACGTAACAGGGAGGGATTTAGATAGGTGTCCGTTAACATATACTAACTGACGATTGGTTAGAAATTCTTCAATCCATTTTAGTATATGAAGATGTAAGTTTAGCCGCGCAAGTTTTAGTAATAGCCGGCGGTGAGGACCCTTGTCAAAAGCGTTCGCGAAATCTAGAAAAATGGCATCCGTCTGTATTTTACAGTCGAGATTCATATGAAGTCATGAAGAAATAGGGCTAGTTGGGTTTCGCAGGAGAAGTTCTTGCGAAACCCGTGTTGTGAAGGGTGAAAAAAATGGTTTGAATCCAGGAAGTTTATAATTTGTGAGCAGATGACGTGTTCCATTATTTTGCAAGGTACGCTAGTTAATGAGATGGGACAGTAGTTCAAGGGTGAGTCTTTGTTGCCTGATTTGTAGACTGGAACGACCTTACCCTCTTTCCGCATGACCACAAGAACAACAACGCGGTCACAGACAAATCAGGAAAACTGAACTTGTGAATCAAAGCGTCCATTTTTCTGAATAGAATTTATGAGCTCCTGACTAAGGTCTAGGGAAAATTTGCGAAAAGAATGAAACAGCGTTAAGAAGACGGAACAAGCCGGAAGATAAACACTTACTCTGATTGACTGATTGATTAACATTTTATTTTCCACCGATTTGCGAGGCCCCCTACTTCCCTCTCTTGCCACACAGGCCTGAGGAACGGGGGGTTGGATCTCCGGACACTCACCGGTAAAAATGGGTACAAGCGTCCCTCGGCCTGGCGCTCGGCTTCCCTAGGGGCGTGCGCTTGGGAGACGCTCCGTAAACCCCGCTGTGCCCCTAGGGGGCCAAACCTAGTTTCGAACAACTTTGCAGCCTATAATGGTGGTTCATCTTCGTCTTGGTTCTCACTTTGAGCCTCGGCGGCGCAAGCACTCAGGAGTCGTACGCCTGGCGGCTGAGGCCGCCAGGCGTACGACTCCTTACCACTAGCGCTGTTTCATTATTTTCATCAACAGCTAACCAGCCCTCTTCCATGGATATTCAATTCACTCTGGCAGTTTTCAGAAATCCGCCTCTAAACAACTGCCCGCAATTTTTATTGCAAAAGCTATACTACGCCAGGTCTAACCGCTAGCCTGCCGTGTCCGTGTCCTTGGTCCCCGAGCCGGCGCTGCGCCTAACAGGCGGTGTGACGTCTGAAGAAGATGATGATGATTATGACTATGAAAGAAGAAGAATGTTCGGTCACCCGAAGCTAATTCTTTCGCTCCATATTTGGTTCAGCAGCGTTGAACCCTTCGAATTCTTTAATGGCTTATTCACAGCACAGATGTAACCATCATAATCAAGATATTAGTCAGGCTTTTATCCGCCGTGTTCATTCCGAGACAGTTTCTCTATCCAGTCTCTAGCCAACATGCCTTCGTGAGCAATGTCCAAGGCTCGTTTCAGCTGGTAGAGGGAAGTGAGGAGTATGGCATATTGTCATCCGTACTAACCGTGTCAGTTGTGAAGGGCAAGAAGAAGATCGTGCGGAGTGCGCGTGGTTCTGGGCCACCGCTGCTCTGCCTGGTCGAGCGCCTGTTCTCTGTCTCCTGCGCCTCAGCGCCCCAACCTCTTCCTTTGACCCTGTCCTTCTGGACTGCCGTCCGGGTAGTGAAAGAACCCGTGACATTCTGGTGGAAACGCGGGGTAAATGCAGCACAGCCCCTCATCGCCCGCTCTTCTCCGCCCCCAAGTCTCAGCCGCCGCCCCTTCGACGAGGAGGCCGAGATACGTGCCAGCCGCCGAATTCAAGGACTTGCTCCCGAATTTGGTCTGTTGCCGAACTCCGGTTCTCCACGACTTAAAATGGCCCGGAGTACCACAACCTAATGTCAGCAGACGGACTCGTTTCTCGCACCGTCCGTGATATATCTACCGATGACTCCTCGTACGGCTGCCACGTTCCACGGCCATTCCTCCGAAGATGTAGAGGAGCTGGCTGGAACAGTATGAACGTGTGGCCCACCACAATGGCTGGAATGCCGAAAACTGTCTACAGAATGTGTATTTTTGCCTGGACAGTACTGCTCGGCACTGGTTTGAAAACCGTGAGGCCTCCCTTACATATTAGGATATCTGTAAGGAAGAGCTGCGAAGGACGTTAGCCAATCAATATTGGCGACAGCGAGAAGAAGACCTTCTGCAAACAAAAGTACAACGACCTGATGAAACAGTGACAATTTTTGTTCAAGACGTCTTCAAGAGGAAAAAAAATGCGCGCACTCATGCGGAGCGTCAAGAGTGACATTTTCGGCGGGTTTATTCGAGAGCCGACTACAGAGGCACAATTTGTAACAGAGGCGACGAACATCGTGCGAGCCCTGATAACGCGAGCCGACCATTATCGTCGCCTTGCTGGAGACACAGGCCTTGCTGGAGGTCCCAGCGTTTCGAACCTTTCAAAAGCTTTCCGGTCGATTCACTCGACACCGCAAACCTGCGCGAGATCATCCGCGAAGTTGTACGCGAAGAGATACGGCAGCTGCTTCCACCTTCTGATAGTACGGCATCCAGCGCCCTCACGGACGCTGTCCGCGAATAAGTACAACGTGCCCTTTATCCACAGTGCTCCGTTGCTTCTTCACCTACTCAGCCCGTCGAGACATACGCGTCCGTCGCTAGTCGCCCGCCGCCGCAGCAGCCACCACCGCCACCTGTTCGCCGTCAATACTTGCCTACACAATCCCGTATCCCTGCGTACAATCTTCGTCCGCAGCAGTACTGGATGAGCAAGGTCGACGCGTGGAGGACAACCGACCAACACCCGCTATGCTTCCACTGCGGAGAAGCAGGCCACGTCTACCGTCGCTGCCCTTACAGCGAGCTCGGTCTCTGCGGCTTCCAGCGGAATGCTCGCCGCCCGGAGTTCGGCGAGCAGCCCCGTGACATCACGGAATATCGGCGCCGTTTACCACCACCCGACCGGTATTCACGTCGCGACCTTCGCTCGCCACCGCCCCGCCGGTATACGATTCTCCCCTTCGCAGCAATCGGCGGGAAAGCCTGTCCCCTCGATGGAAAAACTAAGCCCGGCGACGTCTGGAGGTGGCGTTTCCGAACCCGTTCCTATTAAAGAGCCTCCACGTGCCTCACCCAGCTCCCCCACGCGAACCGACAACCAACCCGACGACCTTCCCGACGAACTTCCCGACGAGCTTTCCGACGAACTTCACGACGAACTTCCCGACGGAGCTTCCGACGACGGTCCCGGCACAATGTACAATAATCTTGATGTGATCGACGGATACGACGCGTCGGCACTCGTTGACACCGGTGCAGACTATTCTGTTACGAGTGGAGAGCTATGCCGCCGACATCGCAAGGTAACGACGCAATGGGTGGCCCCCTGGAGGTCACCTCGTGAGACCAATCGGCAGATGAACTGCTCGTGTTGAGATTAACGGCCTCAGGTGCTCGGTCACCTTCGTTGTAGTGTTGAATTGTTCTAGAGACATTATTCTCGGCATGGATTTTTTGAGCGATTGTAGCGCTGCAATCGACTTTACCAACCGCCGCCTGACGCTTCGTTGACCTCGATATACCTCGGCTGAAGCAAGGCCCCAAGTTTGCACGGTACGCATCTTGGCGGAGCACGTGACTTTACCGCCTCAGTCTAGCGTGTTTCTGCCTATCATGTCCGACCATGTTGCTTCCGGCGAAGTTGTGCTGGAAGGAAGTGCTCAGCTGCTTTCTGAACGGGGTATTGGCGTTGCTCGAGGTCTCGCGTAGCTGGAAACTGGCCGCGCACACGTCCTTGTCACCAACTTTCGCGGCACTCCACAGCACCTTACGAAAGGCACGGCTTTTGGTTCCATCGAGAGCATTACCGCCCCTATTCAACTTGTTGCCTTGTCCGAAAGTGCTTTCACTCCCTTCTCTTCGCAGCAGAACGGTGCACCTTTGGGTGTAAGCATTGCACCAAATCTCTCTGTGAGCGAGAGCCAAATTGATAGCGCTGTTTGCGGAATTCCAAGACTTCTCCACGTCATCCGAAGTTCGCCAAACGACCATTGCCAAACACAGAATAATTACCGATGACGCTGCCCACCCTGTTTTACCGGGTTTCTTTCAAAGAACACGAAGTTATTCAGAACCAAGTGCAAGAAATGCTGGCCGACGACATAATCCAACACTCGCACAGCCCATGGGCAGCTAAAGTGGTACTAGTAAAGAAAAAGGATGGCACTCTTCGATTCTGTGTTGACTATCGCCGCCTCAACAACGTCACCAAGAAGGATGTTTATCCACTTCCTCGCATTGATGACGCACTTGATCATCTACGACATGCCCGTTACTTTCCATCCATCTATCTGAAAAGTGGTTACTGGCAAATCAAAGTTGATGAGCGTGACTGCGGGAAGACTGATTTTATCACCCCGGATGGTCTGTATGCGTTTAAAGTGGGCCTCTGTACCGCCCCAGCAACCTTTCAGCGCGCTATGAACACCATCTTGGCTGGACTGAAGTGGCAAACTTGCCCGGTCTACCTTGACGATGTTGTAATCTTCTAAAGCACGTTCTCCGATCATCTTCTTCGCCTGAAAGCAGTACTACAAGCTATAAGAAGCGCAGGCCTCACTCTAAAGCCAACAAAGTGCACGTTTGCTAACGGTGAACTAAAATTTCTTGACCACGTCGTCAGTTGGTTGGTTGGTTGGGAACTTTGGGATATTCACGGGGGGTGGGGGGGAACCGGACACGGGTTATGCCGGCCTAATATCGCGGCGGCACTCTTGGTGTCCGGGGGGTGGGGAAGTGGGATGTTGGGAGGGGTGGGGGGGGGGAGATCGCCTTGTCGTCGTGGCCCGCACCAAGCAAATAGCCCGGTGAGCATCGGCAGGTCGGTGGTCCGGTGCGCAGCCTCCGGTGCAGCAGCGCTTCTGGTTGTTCCAGACGAAGCCTGGTACTGCGCCTCTGCGAGGCACAGGAAGGACTGCTGTTGACAGCAGGACGCCACGGCGATTGTAGCAACCGCCGCAGCAGGAGGGGACCGCGATAGACTGCTGCCAAGGCAGCAGCGCGGCGGGTGGCGCTGAGGTGACCGTCAGTAGACAGCGCGCCGAGGCCCGCGAGCAGGGAGCCCACGGGGAGCTGTCCCGGAGTATCCAGGTAGCAGCAGGAGGGGGTGCCAGGATTCACAAGAACACGTGGTCCATGGCGGCGAGGTGGAGCCGCCTCGGTGCACACAAGTGGTGCTGCGAGGACGGCGGATGGCTTGCACGTGGCAAGCATGCTGGCTTGGCTGGAAGCGCGAGCGCAGCGAGGACTGCGGCATCACAAAGATGTCAGCAGGGACTCACCGCGACGACGAAGTCGGGCGGCAACTGGGGGGGCCGCCGGGAACTGCTGCAGCACCAGCAGCGCGGCGGGTAGGTCGCCGGATCCACAGCAACACGTGGTCCGTGGCTATGGGGGGAGGCAGGGTTCTCGCGCCACGAGGGTGCAGCGAGAGTTAGCCAGGGTGCGTCCCAGATCCAAGGAGCTGGGACGCACCCTGGCTAACTCTCGCTGCACCCTCGTGGCGCGAGAACCCTGCCTCTCCGCAGGTGTCCGTCCAGATCCCGATAAAACAGCCGCCGTCGCCTCCTTCCCCCACACCATCGGTCAAGAACACCGTGCGGGGGTTTCTGGGCCTTTGCGCTTACTATAGGCGCTTTGTTCCCAATTTTTCTCATGTCGCTGCACCACTTACTCATCTCACGAAAGAGAACGTCGCCTTCCAGTGGTCGGATGAACAGCAGCGTGCATTCGACCGCCTTAAACAAAGCTTACACACCTCCCTTGTACTCGGGCACTTTGACCAGAACGCCGAGACAGAAGTTCATACAGACGCCAGAAACAAGGCCCTCGGAGCCGCGCTCATTCTGAAACAGAACTGGACCGAGCGTGTAATCGGTTACGCAAGTCGAACATTATCGAAGGCAGAGACTAACTACTCGACCACTGAAAAGGAATGTCTCGCGGTAGTTTGGGCGATTAATAAGTTCAAACCCTACTTGTACGGACGCCCACTTCAGGTGGTTATCGACCATCACTCTCTATGTTGGCTCAGCACTCTGAGAGACCCTTCAGGGCGACTTGCACGGTGGGTCCTTCGATTGCAAGAATTCGGTGCTACTATACTCTAAGTCCGGTCGCAGGCACACAGATGCCGACTGCCTCTCGAGACCCCCCATAGAATCAGAATCTGGCGGTCAAGACGACGAGTATGAAGACGCTTTTTTGAGGCGCCATAAGCACGGTCCATATGGCAGCGCGGCAGTGACACGACACTGAACTCTGTGAAATAATCGCCCATCTGGAAAGTCAAGAAGGCACCATTCCACGCGTCTTCTTGCGCGTTCTACCTGCATTACGCCTTCGCAACAATGTGCTATGCAAAAAGAACTTCGCAGCGAGTGCGAGCTAGGTATTGCCTACTGGTTGTTCCGGCTGACCTGCGTAATGAAAATATGGACGCCTGTCATGACGACCCAACATCCGGACATTTGGGATACAGCCGAACACTTGTACGAATTCTTTTTAAGTATTACTGGCCTCAACTTGCTAATACAATTCTTCACTATACCAGGACCTGCCGCGAATGTCAAAGGCGTAAGACTCCGCTCGTACAACCTACAGGACATCTTCACCCCATCCCGCCGCCTATGACTCCATTCCAGCAAGTAGGCATGGACCTGCTCGGACCTTTTCCTACGTCCAACTCGGGAAACAGCTGGATTGCTTTTGCCACGGATTACCTCACGCGGTATGCTAATTCACGAGCTTTGCCTTCTGCAACCGCGGCTGATGTAGCGAAGTTTTTCGTCGAGTCCATCGTTCTCCGTCACGATGCTCCCGAAGTCTTGATCACTCGGTGCCGCGTTTGTGTCCCAGCTAATGGCAGAGATCTTGCGTTTAAGCAACACGCACCACCACAGAACTACTGCATAGCTCCCCCAAACGGGCTCACTGAGCGCCTTAATAAGACTATGGCCGACATGATATCAATGTGTGTGGACGTCGAGCACCGTACATAGGACGGCATTCTTCCCTACGTAACTTTCGCTTATAACACCGCAACTCAGTAAGCAACCGGGTTTTCGCCGTTCCGCCTGGTGCATGGCCGAGAGGGGATTGCCATGCTTGACGCCATGCTTTCGCATAAGCCCGAGGCCTACTCTTACGACGATGTCCAACTGGTAACCCAGCATGCGGAAGAAGCCCGACAGTTGGCACGACTACGCATCCAAGACCGCCAGCGCGTTGAAGCACGCAGGTACAACCTCCGGCATCGTGAGGTTCATTTCGAACCTGGTGATAAGTCTGGGTGTGGACTCCCGTTCGCCGTCGTGGTCTCGGCGAGAAGCTCCTAAAACGCTACTTTGGCCCATACGAGGTTGCTCGTCATATAAGCGATATGAATTACGAGGTGCTTCCGATTGTTCCGAGCACATCTTGTCGGCCGCCTCATTCTGAAGTGGTTCATGTGGTTCGCCTCAAAACTTACTGTGAACGCTAGGACCACGTATTCTAACTCTGCGCTCTGTTCGCTTTAACGTTTCAGTTACTCCGGAGCGCGCATCGGAACGATGCGCCTTTCAGGGGAGGAGTAGTGTGACCCGTGCTAACCGTGTCAGTTGTGAAAGGGAAGATCGTGCGGAGTGCTCGTGGTTCTGGGCCGCCACTGCTCTGCCTGGTCGAGCGCCTGTTCTCTGCTTCCTGCGCCTCAGCGCCCCAACCTCGTTCTTTGACCCTGTCCTTCTGGACTGCCGTCCGGGTAGTGAAAGAACCCGTGACAACATGCGTACGTCATTTTCTTGCCTCACCAAAAAATTTAGCGCAGCTGTTGAGCGCCCGTTCCTGGATTGGATGTTAGTGTGCTTGTACTAAGACGTCGGCGTAACCGGCATAACGAGCACACGAGGACAGGTTCCCAGCCAGCCACTCATCCGAGACCACTACCGAGGATATGAATAGAGTAGATGCATGTGGCAGGCTCGGTCTGCGGCTGCTGTAAGCCGCGAAATTCGCCGCGTGCATGTAGCGGCGGAATGGAATCGTGTACCATGCAGTAAGAGCATGTTTGGTATGATAAACGCTGGTCCATAACTACACATAGATGAATGTATCTAATTCTTCGCCGCAGTATATCGCACAATAAACGTGTCTGTCTTCTGCGCTGAACATTCGCATTTTCTAGGGGCGCAATCTTGCAGTGCGTTTTTTTTTTTTTTTTTTTTTTGCGAAAGCAATGCACTCGTCACTGCGGTGCCGTGTCGGTGTTCGTGTCTGTGTCCTTATTTAAACAGAAGAAGAAGAAGGAACGGAAGAAGAAGAACGTTCGGTCACCTATGATCTCTCACGGCCCATTGCTTGCAAATCTCTGAAGTGCGGCCTTTCAGTCGTAGAGGCATTGTTTCCAAGTCAGCAGACATTGCTTGTGTCGCAGACTTGCTTGAATGTTAAAACTTCAGTTTAGTGCCGGTTAAGGCATTCATTCCTGAACAACTGTAGCATGCATCAAAGGTATTGTGCGTGGTGTCGACCCAGCATCTTCCCCACAGAAAATATTAGAAGAATTTCAGACCGCGGGAGTTGGAGTACTTTCTGTGTATCAATACAGCCGAGAGGTGAACGGCTCGCGATTCCCCACTGAGTCGGTTATAACAACCTTTGCGAGTTTCTCTTGTCCCGATGAATTAAAAATTTGGCCTATTGTACATCGCGTGGCCCCTCTGCATCCCCGCCCTCTGCAGTGCACACCAACTGCTGGCGGTTTGACATAGTGGCAAAGCGTGTAAGTCTGCTACCCGCTGCCGTTTGTGTGCACAGAACCATTCACTTGACAACTGCACCTCAGATCAGCCTTACTGTTGCTTATGCAATAGCAACCTTACAGCTGGTAATGCAGACTGTACAAAACGTAGTGAAGAGCAAAACGTATTGGAAATAATCAGAGAGAAGCGCTGGTCAAGAGCAGATGCATACGCGTTTCTGGACAGGAAAAAAAAGAGTCGTACGCCAGTCGTGTGCGCTGCTCTGTTGAGACATTGAGTCCAGTTTGGCAACATAAATTGTATCTACTGTGGAAAAAGCCCTCTGCGGTTGAGCGTATGATGACCACATTTTCTCAGGTGTTGGCTCAGATTGTAGCCGCACATTCAGAGTCATCATCACCATTGAATCAGATATTCTATGTCTGCATCTCTGCCAGATTGTGCAAACAGTACTACCCGTTCAACGGCTTCAGGGCGCAAGCTTGCATCAATCTTTCTAGTAATACACATTGCATTGACATCTGCGCTTCAGATGTTGTGATGACGTGCCCGTCCTAGCAGCGCCGTGCTTCGTCACCGTCAAAATCTAGTCTACCTCAGTTAAAATCTAGTCTATCACTGCTGTTCAACAACATTTTTTATTCTTTTTGGTGCAAATGTTTAAGTGTAGTCATTTATGATTATGTATTATTGTTACTGTTTGTCTATGTTTAGAATAGCTATCATCTAAAAAAAATTGTCAACGCCTTCGGGGATCGTGCGTGCATCGGTCCTGCGCTGTTGCTTGTAAGGCGGTCAAGGGCCCTTCAAGCTGCTTCCATACAGCATTTTTACTTGGCCTCGTCCATATATTTTATGGAAATAAACAATTGAATGAAAAGCAAAAAAGGATCACTAAAAGTCTTCCCTCAGACCGACGTCCCCAAAGAGGCTATTACAACCTCTTTAATTGATTAATAATCATGGCAGCTGTCTTAACATTTTACAGTCGAATCACCGCTCCGTTCTGTCTTCTCTTCCTGATTTAGAATTACTTCTTAATAAGCACAACCCTGATATCGTACTTCAACAAGCTATAAGTTAAGTTAAATTAAGTTAAACTGGTTCACAGGAAGGGAAAGGCGCAGTAACTGTCACACTTGCTCTGTGGACACCCGAACCGCGCCGTAAGGGAAGGGATGAAGGTGGGAATAAAAGTGGAAAGAGAGAAAGAAGAGCCGTAGTGGAGGGCTACGGACCTGTAAACCATTTTCTATGAGAAATTTCAGAATCTTCAGAGCCGATCACAATATCGGCAGAGGAGGCGGATTGGCAACAATGATATAAAAAAATATATGCCATCATATTTAATAAAATTATACGTCCTGACTGTGAGCTTTTAGCGATCAGTATTTCCCTTCCAAATTGTGCCACAATAAAAACTGTTAATGTCTACTTCCCTTTAGGCGTGCTCAGAACAGGCTGTTTGGATGGGTTATTGACCGGCGCAAGTAGTGCTGTAATTTCAGGGAATTTTAATTCTCATCATAGTGAATGGGGCCGTCGGACAGATACCTGCGGCCAGCTTCTCTGGTCGTGGATGTCTACAAATGCTGTGCGATGCTGCAATTCCGGAGCTGTTAGATTCATACGAGGAGTTTCCCGTTCAGTCATTGACCTAACCTTATCAATGGGTGTGCTAGGGGTCACTAATTGGTCCACAGAAGATCCTGGCACATCCAGTAGTCATTTTCCAATAACTTTCAAAATACGAATATTGGTAAAACCCACAAATTTGTTAATTACGTAACCTATAAAATTTGATATCCGCATTTATTGCTTCGGTAGTTAGTACAAACCTGTCAGACAGAGCTAAGAAGACAGTTACCTTTCTGCAAAATGCAGTACAGCAATCGGTATTTACTGTACGCGCGGTGACCTCAGCCAAGCAGCTGTCTCCCTGGTGGACGCAAGAATGCGAGAAAGCCTCGTCGCAGAAAAGCTGCTTGAAAGGGCCTATCTTACAACCAGAGCCCAGCTAATTGGTTAAATTACAAATTCTTCTCTGCATCTTTCAAAAGAAAAATTGCAAAAGCAGAGGAGGAGTATAACATGAATTTAAACACTACCTCTCAAATCCAGGTAATCGGAAGGCTCTATGCAGGTTCATGGGGCATAACAAGTGTTCACTAGTCTCCAGCCTTACTAATTTGATAGTGCTTGCGCCACAGAAGACTATAGGCAAACACAGGAGTGCATAGCTCAGGGATTGGAGTTTCGATTTCAGAAAAAGTGACAGGTCCCTTTGCGTACACTCGCTCCTTGCTTAGACTTTACCGAGGTTTCTTCGCCTGAGCTGCTATCAGTCTTGACAACGATGCAATCTGCAGCTCCAGGGCATGATGGTGTCACTGTTGGACTGATTAAAGTCTTACCACAGGATTTCACAAGTGGCTGTTTAGATTGTGAACTTTTCATTGGCAAATGCTTGGATTCCGCACATTTAGAAGGTGGTGAAAATTATTTTGTTGTTGAAAGATGCAGGGAAGGAATATGTCTTAGGCAATATTCGGCCAACTGCATTAATTTCAAATTTAGCCAAATTAATAGAACGAATAATACACAATCGTCTAACAAAGCATGCCCAGTACGGATTGGCTTTCAACAAGGTTACAACATATGAAATCATTGAGGACTTTATGACTGTGACAGATCAGTATGAAATTTTAACATTACGCTATGACAAATACATCATATCCGTGATCTACCACCTCCAAGCGGAAACTATGACCTTTTTTTTTTAATATTTCAAAAAATTACAAGAATTCTGCTATTTAAATCAGTATAGCTTAATTTAGGGTGGAAACTTTTTTATTAATATGCACGAGGAGAGCCCCACATCTTTAACATGCTACAGTATCATTGAATCGAATGGATTTACCAATGTGAACTCTTCGCCAACACGAATCACGCCATTCAGCTTGAGAATCATTGCCTTCTTCATCATTAATGCTGACTCAAGTTGTTGCGTGCTGGACGCCGTGGCAAGGAGCAGACAAGTTCCGAGTAGGCGGTTTTTTTTTTTTTTTTGTTTTGTTTTTCGTGCTTGTGGGTTGGTCGCTCCGACGAAACTACCGCCGCTAGCCAGACGACGCTCTGCGGCACATGCGCACTTCGTACCACTGTGGCTTATCAGTGGCGCACACAGACATGACACAAGTGTTCACTGTGCTGGCACTATCTCCTGTGATATTAGTGATCACTGTCCAATTTTTGCATCAGTAAAAAAGCGGCAATGTACAACTACTATACAAACCCTTAAAAAATTTCAATCATTCAGTAATGAAAGCCTAATTGAATTTAGGCAAACAATAGAAAACTTGGATTAGTCAGACGTCGACAACCATACTTGCGTTAATGACGCTTACATGTCATTCACTGAAAAATTTTAAAACCGTCTACAATTCTCGTTTTCCTTGGATAACAAAGCGAAAACACACACACACACAAAAAGGAAACCATGGATAACCCGCGAGCTTTTTCAAAGGATTAAAAGCAAAGATAGATTATATCAAAAGCCCCGCCAGGGTGGTGCAGTGGTTACGGCGCTCGACTATACTCTGCCCAAGGACGCGGGATCGAATCCCGGCTTCGGCAGCTGCTTTTCGATGGAGGCGAAAAGCAACGCGCCCGTGTGCTGTGCGATGTCAGGTGGTCGAAATTTCCGGAGTCCTCCACTACGGCGTCTCTCATAGCCTGAGTCGCTTCGGGAAGTTAAACCCCATAAACCGAAAAAACCGAACCGAACACGTTATATCAAAAGTTCACATTAAGTAGGGAGAAAGATGACCTAATGGCTTTCAAAGAGCTTAAGAACTCATTGAATGCTGAGCTATGCAAGGCACGAAGAGGTTATTTTGAACAACTGCTTCAGAAAAACAGGAGCGACAATCCGAAATTAATGTGGCGCGCCGTGAATGAGGTAATCAACAGCCGTAATCGAAACGATTGCATCCCTGAGCAAATAATTGACGGGTTGGGTCGCCAGTAACGGTAGCCGCGTTAGCGGACCGCTTCAACCAGTACTTTATCAATCTTCGGAATACTACTTACAACAAAGATGCAGCTGGCTCAATTAAAAAGCATGCAACTAATTCCTTATTTTTCCAGCCTACTGATCCATCTGAAGTATTCTCTACGCTTATGGTACTGAATAACAGTCCTAGCTCCGACACTGAGGGTCTCACAATTAAGCCAATTAAGTTTGTTGCCGACCTTCTTGCACCTCACTTATCGCACATTTTCAACCTATCAATCTCATCCAGTGTATTTCCAAATAAAATGAAGCAGGCAAAAATTATTGTTCTCCACAAAGGTGGTTCAAAGCATGAAATAAGCAATTACCGCCCGGTATCGATTCTTCCCATATTGTCAAAGCCACTAGAAAAACATTTGCCTAAGCGTTGTTGCGCCGGTGGGGTTATCACACAGTAGCCCACCGTCAACAGGGTTGTGCCAAGGAGTTGGTTGCGCAGCGCTCGCCACCCGTTTCGTGAACGAGGGCTGTCAACTCTCTGGGCGGTAGCGATTAATCCGAGTCGGCGCTGGTGAGATGAAAAGGTTTATACACTATTTGCAGGCATTTACACAACAAGATCGGCTCTGGGACCGAAAGCTAACATAGCCATACGCGACTGTTCTCGCGCAGCGACGGCCGGGGAGATTCCGCCGCGTCCGCTCTCTCAGGGGGCGAACTGCTCCTGATGGACGCTAGTGACGAATTCACACTCGGAGTCTCGAACGGAAGCACCTGAGACTCTGTCACCGAGAGCCGTTGACGCTCAAATGGTCCAATCCGACGGCAGCACTTTCGCAGGGCCAATGGGAGAGCTTGCTGCGCTCTCGTTTCAAATATGCCGCGGGGCGAGAAGGGGTTCACCGTCAGGGCCACGGCGCCGTGCTGTCTGGACGCTCAAGCTCATGTTGAAACACGTTGGTTCTATCCCTTTGGCACGGCTCGCCTCCAGTGCACTAGTGCTGTGCAGAGAAGTATCCGGATTTTGTGAAGGAGGCGTTCGCCGAAGAAGTCTGGCGTCCGGCTGAATTTCTGGGCGGCTTTGGCCAGGCATAACAGCACCCCCGCCATCAGACAATGCGCCGGGAAGACGAGCTGCTCGCATGTGGCTCGGATGCCGGGCGCGCTCGTTCGCCAGGTTCCTCCAAGCTCACGTCCAGTGTCCGGGCGCCAGGTAGCCTCACGTGCCTCGGGTTCCACTCGCCAGGTCAGGATCTCTGCCGACAGCCTTGTTGCCGGGGCACGCCGATCAACTTCGCTCGGATCGCTCCGATGCCCTTGCCACTCGCCACTGGTAACGGTAGACTTTTCTGCGGCTTGCAAAACCGACCGACAACAGGCAACACCCAACACAAGCAAGTACCCTCGGTCACCCGTCAACCACCAGACAGGCAAAATTTCAAATTCAGTTAGCTAAATTGTTGTCCCATTTTTGCTCCCACTACAATAAGAGACAAGTGTATAGGATGCAGTACACAAGGTTCAAACAACAATTTTGCACATTAATGATACATTAAATAGCAGGGAAAGTAATAATCAGTAATGGAAAAGAATCTCCTTGAAATCACTTGGACCGTAGACCACAACTGAGGAAGCAAGGTCATTCAATTTTTCCCTGATCTGCCTACAACATTACCGTTAGTGACGAAATGCTCGTCGAAGGTAGCTATGTCTCGAATGCATGACTCAAAGCATCCGAGTTCGCACTGTGCTGCTCTCTTCCGCAAGCGGCAGAATGCGTAGCAGTATTCGGATGGTTTGGCTCTCCTCCCTCCGCTACAGCTTCGGCTGTCCATTTCTCTACGAGACCTTTCTTTCCACTTTGTGCGTGAAAGGACAGACATGCATAAGTTACTAGCTTTGTTGAACGATCTGTCTCGTTCCTTACGCTTTGCGCACCAATCGCGCATTTTCTCAGCACGGGTGCATTCGTGCCGCTGGGATCGCCGCTTCTTTTCCTTTCGCAATCGTTTGCGTTTTCTCACCTTTCGATGAGAGCATTCTTCATTGCACCTGCCTTTCCGCTCTTTTCGGCGGCAGCACTTGCATTTCGCCAGCTCTTTCAAGCTGCCGGTAACCGGAGCTAGTATGGCGCCGACATCGTCGGAGTGCGGCGCCGCGCCTGCATCGCGGCCAGCAGCGCATGACTCACTGCCAGTCGCGTCCGAACAAGGACAAGGCTCGCTCACCCCAGCCCCCGAGCTAGGCATATCCTCTGCAGGTTCGCCACTCAAGTTACACTGATCCGCCGGTGTGCCGCATCGCTCAGCGCTAACCGGCGCACGATCACGTTCGTCCGACAGCTGCGGTGCTTCGGATCGCGTGAGGTCCACGTTCGCGCTAGGGGTTTCGCCAATACAATTGAGCGCGTCAGGACACGAAAATTCATGGCTACTGTCTAGTCGCTTGCTGTCATGCAAGCTGTCGATTTTACAAGTATGGCTCTCGACAGCGTCCGCGTCATGGGTTTGCCTTCGCTGTTCAACACCCGTGGGCTGCGCAGTTTGAGTTTCCATGAGCGCCACAAGAATAAAGTCTCTGTATAAGGGGACCGGGGACAAAGAGTGCCTGGAAAACTACAGGCCAATAGCAGTGACCCCGGTACTGTACAGAGTAGCCGCACAGGTGGCGAAGGCGCGATTGCATGCGTGGGCAGAGAGAAATGGGGCTCTTGGGAAGCTCCAAAATGGTTTCCGGGCGGAACGGCGCATTGAGGACAATTTATTTGTCCTCACACAGTGCATAGAAATAGCACAGCAGACGGGAAACCCACTCTTCGTGGCGTACCTGGACATCGCTAAGGCTTATGATAATGTGGACCGAGCCATATTGTGGAGCATCCTGCGGGGTTTTGGCCTTGAGGAGTCCAGCATCGAGCTACTGCAAGAGCTGTACGCCGATGTCAGAGCTTGCGTGGGGTGAGCAGGTCAGAGGACTAGCTTCTTGGAGAGCCCGAAGGGGCTACGACAGGGGTGTCCACTGTCACCACCGCAGGGGTCACGGAGCAGCTGGAGGTGTCTGGGCACGGATGTCGGTTTGAGCATCTAGAGGCCGGGGTGAAGGTCGAGCGACGTATACCAGCGCTGGTGTATGCCGATGATTTTGCGGTCCTCGCAGGGACACCAGAAGAGCTACAGAGACTACTGGACATTTGTGCTACGGGAATGAGCGAGCGTCGACTGAAGTTCAGCCCAGCAAAGTGTGTAGTGATGGCATGGGGCGAAAGGGACAAGCTGAGCGGGCACAGGTGGGAACTTCAGGGAAATCAGATAGAGAGGGTGGATTCCGCCAAATACCTCGGCGTCTGGTTGTCGGCAGGGGCAAACTACCTCGGGCAACACGAGAGGGAAATGCAGGGGAAAACGGCTCGCTGTAAGGGTATGTTGGGCCGTCGGTCACTCTGGGCGTTTAACGGCTACGAGGTGACGAGAGCCCTATGGAAAATGGTGGCGGTGCCAGCGCTAACATATTCAAATGCAGTTCTGTGCATCTCCGCCGGCACCCGGGAGTTTCTTGAGCGACAGCAGAGGGCAGTCGGCCGGGTAGCTTTAGGGGTGCCCAAACACATAGCGGTGAAGGGAGTCCAAGGCGAGGTCGGATGGTCCTCTTTCTCAGCGAGAGAGACGGCGGCCAAAGCAAAATATGAAGACCGACTGATGCGCCTCCCGGCAAGTAACCTGGCACATCAGACGCTAATCCACCTGGTGTATGCTGGAATAGCAACGAAGGGGACAAGGCGGATAGCGAGGCTGCAGAGACGGTACCATCTGCCAACAGGATGCCTCTCGGATGTACCGGCAGTGAGCCAGGGGAAGAAGCTCAAGCTGAAGGTGAAGGAAGCTGAGACAGCTGAGTGGATGCGCAGGGCAAGGGAGAAGTCATCCCTGGCATTGTACAGCGCGCAGAAGACAGGGATTAGCCCAGAACCATTTTATGACAACTCCGTGGGGAGCGGGCTACTGGCTGAAGCCAGGTGTGGAGCTTTGAGGACGCGGCAGTGGCGATCTAGGTTCACTAGCAAGTGCGTATCCGACTGCGCCCTCTGCGGAGCGGAGGAGGAAACTTTGGAGCAAGTGATACTTGGATATGTTGCGATTTCTCCCGCCCCTCGCTCGGCGTCGCTGCCGGTCGCCCTTGGCTTCGCAGGCAGCACGGCTGACACGGCAGAGGGAAGCACCGACGGGGCTGCGGCGTCACATGAAGAGGGGAGTGGAGTAGAATCCCTTGGTGCAGTCGTGGAATGTACGAAGAGACGGCTGGAGTTCTGGTGGGCATGAGGAGCAGAGCGGCCGGAGCGGCGCAAAGACGTGCAGTGAACTAACATCTATACTCTCCTTTTTCATTTTCTTTCTTTTTTTATTTGCTTTTTTTTTTTTTGCTGGTCAGATCCCACTAGGTGATCGCCCGTTCAAAAGGGTACGACCATATCGCCATCGCCATCGCCACTTCGTTTTTCTGTGTGTCATGATCGATGGCGACGCTGACTTTGGAAATTGCACTTTTGCCATCTCCTAGCGTGAATACATCTCCACCACGCTTTGCAACTTCTGCTTCTGAGTTGTCAGGCGCGTCATTTACTGCCAGTTCCCTACTCTCGTTTTGTGGATTGCTTACAGCTACATGGAGCGGCGTGCAGGACGGTGTCACTGCGGATTTCTCGCCGATGGAGTCGGCTCCAACCGTCTCAGCTGCCAGTGGCTCGACCAAGGTAACCCCAGATACTTCTGTTCGAGGCTCGATCGACTCGCTGCTGCGGTCGCGTTGCTCGGCCGCTTCCCCAAGCTGTGTCTCATCCTCTGGTGGAAGTACAATTTGCTCCGAGACTTCAAGTGTCCAGCCATTCGGTTATATCGGCTTTCAACTGATACACCAAATCGAAGAACGTTTTGGTACAGTTTTTCTCCCGCTGATACCTGTCCCTAAGTTCCATTAGTGACAGCCGATGTCTTTTCAGTAAAGACTCTTTCAGGTAATCGTATCTTTTCAAGTCAACGTCTATCACGCGCTTGATTTCTTCCGACGCCTCAGCGGAGAGAAGAGCTACCAATTGTTGTGCCCAAGTATCTCGCTCGAAGCGTTTACTTTTGCAGCCACGCTCGAAATCTTCCAAGTACTCTGCCATATCCTCGGCGAGGAGGCACGGTTGCAGACTCTCCCGCGACTTCGAACTGTTACCTTGAATGGCAATTGAAGCTTCATGCCTGTCAACACTTTTTTCATGTGCTGAAAGCTCGAGCTGCATAGACTTCTTTAAGCGGGAGAACCGCTTTTCGCGTTCTAACCTTTTACGCTCAAGCCCTTCACGCTCATTGCGCTTTTGGAGTTCTTGCCTTTCGGCTTCCTTCCTTTTTCTCTCTTGAATATCATCCCAGGCCTCTGCGGCTTCCTCAACCGTCACTTCCTTTGCCTGCATGATCTCAAGAATTTCCTTTTTTCTTTTTGTTGAGCCCAAATCGATACCCAACTCATCACAAATTTGGAGAAGTTCTCTGACCTTGTAACTCTCCATCTTTACACCGGCCTCTTGTTGTTTGCCATTTTAGAATAGTGTACTAGAGGTTCGCTATCTCGCTCCTAGCAAGAGACGCGCAAGCCTTTCTCGCACTGATTGCCCTCTCAGCATCCCTTGGTTTTCAAAACACTTCCTGTAGGCTTGAAATACGCAAGGTTAACACAATGCTATGCTCAGCCTTTCTCTAAGCTATCCTGTGTGTCAGAGAAAGTCTGGCGTTTGAGGGAAACTTCAGGTAATCACCGCGCCGAGGTGCCTGACGCCGGTCAATCCCGCAGCTGCCATCCAATGTTGTGCCAGTGGGGTTATCACACAGTAGCCCACCGTCAACAGGGTTGTGCCAAAGAGTTGGTTGCGCAGCGCTCGTCACCCGTTTCGTGAACGAGGGCTGTCAACTCTTTGGGCGGTAGCGATTAATCCGAGTCGGCGCTGGTGAGATGAAGAAAAGGCTTTATACACTATTTACAGGCATTTACACAACAAGATCGGCTCTGGGGCCGAAAGCTAACTTAGCTATACGCGACTGTTCTCGCGCAGCGACGGCCTGGGAGATTCCGCCGCGTCCGCTCTCTCAGGGGGCGAACTGCCCCCGATGGACGCTAGTGACGAACTCACACTCGGAGTCTCGAACGGAAGCACCTGAGACTCCGTCACCGAGAACCGTTGACGCTCAAATGGTCCAATCCGACGGCAGCACTTTCGCAGGGCCAATGGGAGAGCTTGCTGCGCTCTCGTTTCAAATATGCCGCGGGGCGAGAAGGGGTTCACCGTCAGGGCCACGGCGCCGTGCTGTCTGGACGCTCAAGCTCATGTTGAAACACGTTGGTTCTATCCCTTTGGCACGGCTCGCCTCCAGTGCACTGGTGCTTTGCAGAGAAGTATCCGGATTTTGTGAAGGAGGCGTTCGCCGAAGAAGTTTGGCGTCCGGCTGAATTTCTGGGCGGCTTTGGCCGGGCACAATAGCGTCGAGAACGCTCCTCTAATAGATACTCCCTTATCGACGACGCTTAGTTTGGTTTACGCCCGGACTTATCAACTGATTCTGATTTACTGACACAAAAATAATTAATTTAAAAAAATATAGAAGACAAGCTACTAACTTTACGTATATTTATTGATTTTAGTAAAGCTTTTGGCTGCATTAATCACAATATTCTAGAAGATAAGCTGCGTAGATATGGAGTCAGAGAAAATGCATTGCAGCTTTTTGCATCATACCTTAATAAACTCGAACAATGTGTTAGCATTAATGGCTTGTGCTCCTCCTTTGAACATAATAAGTGTGGTGTACCGCGGGAAAGTATATTAGGCCCTTTTCTGTTTAATTTATTTATTAATGGTCTTGCGAAAATTACATACGTGGCGAAATTTATAATTTACGCCGATGACACGAGCCTGTTTCTTTCCAGCAGATCTTCAAATGAATTACTGGCTACTGGAATGCAATTTTAGAAAAGTTGCTACATTTGTCCAATTGTAACTCCTTACACGTGAACACCAAACGATCCAAAGCGATAATTTTTCGTTATGTAAACCGTATAACACCCACACCTCTGTCGCTAACCCTCGGAGTCAATAACATTCAAGTCGTCAAGAAGCATAAAATTCTAGGAGTAATTTTTGACGAGCATCTTAAGTGGTCTCACCATATGCAACACATCACTCGTAATTTATCAAAAACTGTAGATGTGCTGTGTCGATATCGTGATATGCTGCCAATGGAAATGAAGAAAATGATACACCATGCATTATTTCACTCACAAATCAACTATTGGCATTTCGTCTGGGGAACCGCTGCCTGTACACATATAAACCAACTTCTTCGTATGCAAAAAAAAAGCGATTCGTATTATTTCATCTGCAGACTACCTATCACATACACCACCGTTATTTGTTCTACATAATATTCCACCAGTGAACAAAATACTGCAATATAACGTTTTGCTTCTAATGAAAGCTAAGGCTTCGCACCGGAATAACTTCCTTCGCAAATTAGCATCCTTAAAACAAACAGACCAACCTAGACATACACGCCAAAAACTGAAATGAACAGTACCTCAGCAACGTACCAATTATGGGAAACAAATGATGAAGTTCTTGATACCGGCTACATTGAATGCAAATGAATAGTGCCATGAAAGTACCGGTCTCAATAACATGTTGTTGAGGAATTTCCTGCAATATATCATGAATAATAATATATTGTTTTTCTCTGGAGTATCTAGTGTTTCGTTTTTCTGGCGTGCCTCCGTGTGCTATCTGTGTTATCTCAGAAATAATATATGCTTACAAGTGTAGTTTGTTTTCGTCCTCATGGATTCCACCAGAACTGAGTGGTAGTGTGGTATGGATTTTTTATATTTGATATTTGCTTGTCTGTATATGTTTCTCCTTTTTTATTACCTGTTCCATTGCTCACACTTGCAATTTCTTTCCATTGGTGAAAATTGCTCACATGTTTATATTTTTGTATTTATTGACCATGGGAAGTCTCTTATTATTTATGATCCATCAGCATGTATAAATTCTGTATGCTGTATGTTGCCCTGGAGAAGGCTCCGAGCCCAGGCAAGCTACTTTGTAAGTAGCAGTTTGCCCGGGGGCCTTTTTTCTCTCTGAGAGAAATAAAGAACACTTTTGAATTTGAATTTTTGAATTTGAATATGGTCCGCGCACGTAGATCTAGAGAGCCGAATCTGTCTCTCTCTACGCAGGGGGGAAGTCTCTGCTCTGGTGACACTTGACTTGATGTTGCTAAGGCTTACAACAGCGTTGAACATACGATCCTGTTTAACAAGATTGCCCTGTTACATCCTCCATCATATATACTTATAAATGGATATGCGAATTTTTGAAGGATAGGCATTTTTACTGTACAGACGGAACCTTCTGCTCTAACACGTGTCAGCAATCAAGGGGTGTGCCACAAGGGTCAGTTTTTTCACCGCTGCTTTTTAACATCTTGGTAAAGACATCCCCATCCGTCCAAATATAACATTTTATGTTTGTGCCGACGATATAGCCTTTTTCGCATCGGTTTGGATGTTCATGGCCTATACCGCATTCTTTAAGGATATTCGGATGAGATTGGAGTCTAGCTGGGCCGTATTAATTTTCTCCCTAAATGTCAATAAATGTAGTGTGCTTGTATTTCCCCCGGATACATCTTTACATATTTCTTTAGCTCATCGCTTCAACCAGATTCTACAACTAGATTCGGTTAAATATTTAGGTGTTACATATGATTTAACATTGGACTGGAGATTTCATATAAAAAATTAATGTGGTTAAAGGAGAACGTGCTCTTGGGCGGCTTATACAAATTAGCCATAAAAGGTTTGGAATGCGTCGCGATACTTTGTTTCTCTACAAAGCTTATGTAAGACAAATACTTGCATTCAGTTGCATTCTGTTCTCTGGCAGGGCAAATTACAAACTTCATCCTCTACTGTTATTGGAGAGGCGTGCTCTACGTCTCTGTCTTGGTCTTCCTAAATTCATTTCAAATGATCTGCTTTATCTTGAAGCCCGTATCCCCGACTTAACCTCCCGCTTCCAACATCTCACGGTACCATCAGGTCGCCAGATCCGGCCTCTGAAGTCATTCCTCCCATTTTCGCATCCCAGCCGACCTTATTCTTATCTGATCATTGACCACGCTATAGACAGCCTCAAGTTACTGTAACACAAAAACTTAGCACCAATCAGTGTTGACTTGAGTTCTTTGCAGTGGGCTGATGACATTCAGGTTCATTATGAAGACATTTTCCCCTACCATGCGAAATATATCCCTTCAAACATTTTAAACGGTCTTCTTTCTGATCATAGCGCGTGTCCTGTGTCGTCTTCTCTTGTGTGTGTCTTCCCGTGCGCTTTATCTTCAGTCAAGTTACAATGCACCATCTAGCCCAACATCAAGTTTCTGATCATCTAGAAAAATACCGCCATCACACTGTTATCTCTATACAGATGCCTCAGTCAGCCAAGAAAAAGCTGAAGTTGGCATATTTTCACAGGATTTGACACGGATATATTCTTTCCGTGTCCCAAATTATATATATGCCTACATTCTTTGCGAAATTTTTAGCTATTGGGTTGGCTTTGCACAAAATTCCATGCTATGTATCACAAGTAATCCTTCTTGCTCATTGTTTATCTGTGTTGATCTCACTTGAAACCTCAAAAAAAAAATATTTTTCCAGTCGATTCCTTCGTTTTCTTTTTGTTCCACGTACTTTAAAAAAAGTCCGTTTTGTCTGGGTCCCTGGCCATGCAGCTGTTCATTCAAATGAGGTAGCCGATTACTTAGCGAGATTGGCCCTTAATGCGTCTGTAGTATATCCAGTTCCTAATCTTAGTATATTGGCGATTTACAGGTTCAAACGGTTCCAGCATATATCAGCCAGGCTGCGGGATCCGTTACTGAATACTACGGATTATCAGCATTTCTCACATAATTGGAATGTCTGTTTACGTAAAACCAGGCAGTGCCAGGTATCAATGACGATACATTGCGGTGCAGAATTCCGGACTTTAATTTGTGTCTTTGTAGACGTGGGTGGCCACCAACAAACCTTTGTGCATCATGTGGAGAAGTGGAATCAATAGAACATTTTTTCCTCTCTTGCCGGCGATTCACACTTCAGAGAAGGACATACCTGGAGATCCCCCTCTATAGGTTAGGACTCCCCTTGTACCTACCAGTATTACTGTCTTTCGGTGCGAGTGCCAAGGGAGTTGCGTTGGGCACAATTTGTGGAATCATACATGACTATATTATAGCAACTGGTAGGTTAACCTGTAAACCTTTTTTGAAATTCTTTCAGGCTTTTTCTTCATCAAAGTTATTGTGATTGTTGTTTTTTTATGCTCACAATTCCCATAGCTTCATTCTTATATTGTTCACAATCTTGCGACAAGCTTGTGCTTGTAATTGAGTTTGTGGACAACACCACACCTTGGCCAATCCCCCATGTGGTGGTATGTGCCATTTTTCAAGAGGCCAGCAAAAACAACAACAACAACACCCGCAGCTAATGCTTTCACTCCATATTCGGTTCAGCAGCGTTGAACCCTTCTCATTTTTTTCCTTCCGTTGATTTCGCTAGCTTGCATTATTAAGTGAGCACCTTCGTTTGTTTGCCAATGTCCTCACATCACGTTCGTCTATACGACCTGTGCTTTAGTTTTCTGTCTTGACAAAGAACCAAGAATAAATTCAGTAACATATGTCTTGCTAGGTTATACTTTTTAGCGTGCACTAAAATGACTCAGTTTACGCACAACTCAAAATTCACAGATGTTCAATGAGACATATGCAGGAAATTCGCTTTTCGTATAGGTAACTTTTCTGCATTACGCTACAGGATTATGTTATCTATCTAGAGAAATTAAAGACATTGATGGCAGTTATGAAGCATTCATTATACTCTTACAGTTTCCTTTATGTTGTCCTTATCTAAAGAAACGACAGACATGGATGCCAGTTACTGAGCCATTCATTATGCTCTAGCAGTTTCCTTTTTGTAGACCTATATATACCACATGGAATGTCTGGTAGCCGTCGACTTGTATTTAGGTTGGAGGCTTCGAGCTCAATGCGATTATCACAGCCTTGTGGTCAAAGAGGTGGATACTCCCAGGCCACGTGCTAGAGCCATGCTCGAGACTTTTCGAGGCTTCAGACGGGGGTGCAAGGGTGTTCGATTCCCATCTCACCCATCCGGGGGGTTTGGCAACTACTGCCAATTTTATCATGCCGCCTGGTCACGTGAAGGACCAGTAACACTTCTGGCGTATTCCATGAGCGAAAGAGAAATGAGAGCAGGCGCGCCATTGCACGTCTGACCTATAAATGCCTGATCATGCCGCCATGTGACATCTCAACTCCCACCTACTTGAGTCATGCGACTTTTCGAGGCTTCAAACGGGGGTGCAAGGCTGTTCGATTTCTCACCCATCCGTGTGCGTTGGCAGCTCATGCCAACTTGACCGTGCCATCTTGTCACTCGACTGACCTGTAACACTTCTGCCGTCTTTTATGAGCGAAAGAGAAATAGAGCCGGCGCGCCATTGCACGTCCGACCTATAAATGCCTGATCATGCCACCATGTGACATCTCAACTCCCACCTACTTGAGTCATGCGACTTTTCGAGGCTTCAAACGGGGATGCAAGGGTGTTCGATTTCTCACCCATCCGTGTGCGTTGGCAACTCATGCCAACTTGACCGTGCCATCTTGTCACCTGACTGACCTGTAACACTTCTGCCGTCTTTTATGAGCGAAAGGGAAATGAGAGCCGGCACGCCATTGCACGTCCGACCTATAAATGCCTGATCATGCCACCATGTGACATCTCAACTCCCACCTACTTGAGTCATGCGACTTTTCGAGGCTTCAAACGGGGGTGCAAGGGTGTTCGATTTCTCACACTTCCGTGTGCGTTGGCAGCTCATGCCAACTTGACTGTGCCATCTTGTCACTCGACTGACCTGTAACACTTCTGCCGTCTTTTATGAGCGAAAGGGAAGTGAGAGCCGGCACGCCATTGCACGTCCGACCTATAAATGCCTGATCATGCCACCATGTGACATCTCAACTCCCACCTACTTGAGTCATGCGACTTTTCGAGGCTTCAAACGGGGGTGCAAGGGTGTTCGATTTCTCACACTTCCGTGTGCGTTGGCAGCTCATGCCAACTTGACTGTGCCATCTTGTCACTCGACTGACCTGTAACACTTCTGTCGTCTTTTATGAGCGAAAGGGAAGTGAGAGCCGGCACGCCATTGCACGTCCGACCTATAAATGCCTGATCATGCCACCATGTGACATCTCAACTCCCACCTACTTGAGTCATGCGACTTTTCGAGGCTTCAAACGGGGGTGCAAGGGTGTTCGATTTCTCACACTTCCGTGTGCGTTGGCAGCTCATGCCAACTTGACTGTGCCATCTTGTCACTCGACTGACCTGTAACACTTCTGCCGTCTTTTATGAGCGAAAGAGAAATGAGAGCCGGCGCGCCATTGCACGTCCGACCTGTAAATGCCTGATCATGCCACCATGTGACATCTCAACTCCCACCTACTTGAGTCATGCGACTTTCATCATCATCAGCCTGATTATACCCACTGCAGGACGAAGGCCTCTCCTATGTTTCTCCACTTAACCCGGTTCTGTGCTAGCTGCATCCACTTGACCCCTGCAAACTTCTTAATCTCATCCGCTCACCTAACTTTCTGCCGCCCCCTGCTACGCTTTCCTTCCCTTGGAATCTAGTTTGTTACCCTCAGCGACCATCGTTTATCCTCTCTTCGCACTACATGTCCTGCCCATGTCCATTTGTTCTTCTTAATTTCTACTAGAATGTCGGTAACTTGAGTTATTTCTCTGACCCACTCTGCACGCCTTTTATCTCTTAATGTTACCCCTACCATTTTTTGTTCCATAGCCCTCTGGGTTGTCCTCAACTTAAGTAGAACTCTCTTGGTTAGCCTCCACGTTTCAGCCCCATAGGTGAGTACAGGCAAGATGCAACTGCTGTATACTTTCCTCTTGAGCGATACCAGTAAGCTGCTAGTCATAATCTGCGAGTGCTTGCCAAATGCGCTTCATCCCAATCTTATTCTTCTTGTTAGTTCCTTTTCATGGTCCGGATCTGCGGTTACTACCTGTCCTAAGTAGACATATTCGCCTACTAATTCCAGTATTTCGCTACCTAATGTAAACTGCTGTTCCTTCCCGAGGCTGTTGAACATTACCTTAGTATTCTGCATATTGATTTTCAAGCCTACCTTTCTACGTTTCCTGTCTAGGTCATCAATCATTATTTGCAGTTCATCGCCCGAGTTGCTTAGCAAGGCAATGTCATCAGCAAATCGCAGATTACTGAGGTGTTCTCCATCTACCCTTATCCCTAACTGCTCCCATTCCAAGTCTCTGAATACTTCCTCTAAACAAGCTGTGAATAGTACTGGGGAGATTGTGTCTCCTTGCCTAACACCTTTCTTTATGGGAATTTTGTTGCTTTCTTTATGCAGAACTATGGTTGCTGTGCAGCCACTATATATATCTTCCAGCACTTTCACGTACAGCTCGTCTACCCCTTGATTTCGCAATGCCTGCATCACCGCCGAGGTTTCAACTGAGTCAAATGCTTTTTCGTAATCAATGAATGCTATGTATAAGGGCTGGTTATATTCCGAGCATTTTTCTATCACCTGATTGATGGTATGGATATGATCGATAGTAGAGTACCGTTTCCGAAACCCTGCTTGATCCTTTGCTTGATTGCAGTCTAAGGTTGTCCTGATTCTATTAGCGATCACCTTAGTAAATACCTTACACGTAACAAACAGTAAGCTGATTGGTCTGTAAATTTTAAGGTCCTTAGAGTCCCCTTTCTTGTGAATGAGGATAATGTTTGCATTCTTCCATGGTTCCGGTACCGTCGATGACACCAGGCACTGCGTATACAGGGTGGCCAGTTTTTCTAGCACGATATCCCCCCCGTCCTTCAGCAAATCTGTAGTTATCTGATCCTCTCCAGCTGATTTCCCCCTTTTCATAGTTTCTAGTGCTTTCTTGACCTCGTCCTTCGTCACTGGTGGAACGCCTGACTGTTTTTCCCTACCGCCAATCTCATTACGGTCCTGACTACTTTGGCTACTGTAGAGATCTGTATAGAACTCCTCGGTTACTTAGACTATCTTTTATATATTAGTGATGGCGTTGCCCGTCTTGTCCCTTATCCCATACATCTGGTTTTTGCATATGCCCAATTTCTTCTTTACCGCTTTAAGGCTTCCCCCGTTCTTTACAGCATGCTCAATGTTCTCCATGTTATACTTCCTTATATCGGCCACCTTGCGCTTATTGATTAACTTTGATATCTCGGCCAATTCGATCTGGTCTGTTGGATTGGAAGCTTTCATACTCTGGCGTTTCTTAATCAAATCTTTCGTCTCCTTAGACAGCTTACCGGTATCCTCTAACTATCATACCGCCTACGACTTTTCGAGGCTTAAAACGGGGGTGCAAGGGTGTTCAATTTCTCACCCATCCGTGTGCGTTGGCAGCTCATGCCAACTTGACCGTGCCATCTTTTCACCTGACTGACCTGTAACACTTCTGCCGTCTTTTATGAGCGAAAGAGAAATAAGAGCCGGCGCGCCAGCACGCCCGATCTATAAATGCCTGATCATGCCACCACGTGACCTCTCAACTACCACCTGCCAGAGGCATGCTCGTGATTTTTCGAGAGCGTAACTAGACCGACACTAGGAGCAAAGAAAAACGACAGATGCTGACTAAAAGCTAAACCGAATTAAACCGTGCTTTCGTACGTCTAAGTCCCGTTTCACATGATGCGATTTTTTCCCTGCGACGCTGCGATTCTCGTCGGTCTAGCCGCAGAGCGAGCGTCGCTCCAGCCGCGGGGGAGTTTTTAACAGGTTGGAATTCAGTCGCAGCGTGGCGCGGTTGTTTTGCGACTGACCAATGAGAAGTCGAGGAGCGCCGCAACGTCATGTGACATATGGTGACGTGCAACGGGCTGGCACGCCCAGTATCGAATGGGAGCGCGCGCCCCCATGAGAGTGATGAGACACCCCTATTTTCACGTCCGAGTGGTTTCATTTGGCGCAGCAACGCGCTTTTTGTATGCTGAAAGACTACCCGTTTTCATAAATACGTGTGAGTTGTCATTAAGAATCTAAAAATACGTCTGAATATATAAATCAAACATGCTCTGCGTAGGGTATCTCTCGTCGAATTCGTACGCGGGTTCGCTGCATGTGAAAGCGTTGTGCGAAATCGCACAGCGGCGTCACCGACTGCACCGAAAATTTCGCTGCAGTCGCAGCATGTGAAACGGGCCTAACTCGGTTTAACTGTAGTTGAAACCCTGTTTTTTTGTTGTTGTTTTTTCGGGGGGCTCTCCTTACCTCAGAGATCCAAAACTTGTGTAGGGAGCCATAAGTGTTCGTTCACTGCGCATGCATTCATGTATGACTGGTGCCAGTGGCTTTCCGCATTTTGTATAGTTTCGCTGTGGGTTTGGTTTATAGGGCTACACGTCCCAAAGAGAACAAGGCTATGAGAGACTCCGTAGTGGAGGCCTCCGGAAATTTCGACCACCTGGGGTTCCTTAACATGCACACCGAACAGTACACGAGCATTCGGTTCCATCGAAAAACGACTACCGCGGTCGGTATGGAACCCGCGTCCTTGAAATCAGCAGTCCAGCGACCTAACCACTGAATCACCACGGCGGAGGTTTTGCTATTTGTAATAAGGGAGTGATTACTCATTTAAATAAAGCTTTTGCTGTTGAACAGAGAGGACACAACTACGGAAATTGTATTCATCATGGGCTTAGATGATAATGTAAATCAATGCTATGGTTAATGTATTAGTGCGAAAGCGCTATCCGGAGGCGACAACCCAGAGCAAAATACCGTATCGCTTGTGGAGCAGCTACAATTGGTCAACAGTTGAATAAAATTAATGCACTGCCGACGCTCCAGCTAGTATCGCGGTATAATAGCATTACAGTCGCGAATCCAATGAATAAAAGATTTAAGTGGTGTACAGTGCGCGTCTTATTTAAGTAAACTATACTCAAGGCTTGGCGAAAAGAAAGCAAAACCTGTGCAACACCGCTTTCGCACGATATTACAGTCTAAGCCAAAATTCTCTCTCTCCCTATCTCTTAAACATTAAACTTTGGAATACAGGTCGCAACTCCTAAGTCGTCTGTAAGCCACGTTTCGGGTAGAATGAGTACGTTTTGCTTTGCTAGACCTTATTAGTGTTCCTGTATATGCTCCCGCAGGAACACTGGACCTTATGCAAAATTGCTGCCATCTATCGGCCACCGCGCGCGTTTCCGCCATGTCTAAGGGTAGCTGAACTGAGGAGCGGCAAGCGGCACAGTAGGGGGTTGCGTGACCGGCTGCGTTAATGCTCGTTGTCGCTGATAATATCGACATACTGTTGTGTCCCTTGTGATACGCAAAACTAAAATAAGTGCATAGAAGAAAAGAAGCAACAAGTTATATTCCTTGAGCTTTTTTTACTTTTTTCGTGAGGCTTATGTTAATCTGCTCTCGCGTGGTTGTCGCGCGCACTTTCAATCAACGGCGCGCCTGAATGGCAAAATGGTATCTTATTTAGCGTGCTTTGGAAGATTGAAAATCGTACTCGGTACCAAGGCAGACGAAATATATCGCCCACGGTGTGTTAAGTTTGCCTGTAGAGGGACTGTGTATCGCCTTTTTGCATGAAAGGTCAGCAAGTGTGTTGTTCCTGATTTTCTTGTCGCGCCAACTCATCCCAGCTTTTACGATTTCATGCATACAAGCTGTCAACAGGTTTTGCCTGTATGTATACGTCCAGGTATCCAGATAGAACACGTTTTGGCACTTCAAAGGCGCCAGACTGTTCTCTTAAATTATAGCGTGATATTCTAACGTCTTTAAGCATTCGATTAATCGATGAATTGAATATAGTCGACTAAGTACAGGCTTTATTTGCTGAGATGCGTCTACAGAACACAACTTGCAAAAGGAATGACTCAAAGTATACGTGGCAGCAACTGCCTCTACCATTTATTTAGCTGCTCTCGTCTACCGCGAGTTCGCATGATTGTTGCTTCTATAGTGACGGCCGTCACCGCGCTGTTTATTTATTTATTTATTTTTTTGACTAGTGCGAGATTTTTTTCTCTGCGAGTTATGTGAGGTGCATAGAAAAGGAGTTGCGCCTTAATTTGGACCACGCCAGTTTTGTTTTCCCCCATCCACATTACTGAATAATGCCGTTTTTTCGTTTAACTTTCATGGCGCGCGCCTTGAAAACAGTGTAATGAGGTAGGGATTGAAACTGTCAACCAATTGTCACTATCCACGGAGCAATATCGTTTGTAGCGAGCCTTATCGCGCTTAGCAGTGGCTATCACAGTAAAAACAAGAATGAGCGCACATATGTGTTCCAACTTTATTTTGTCTGAAAATACCCAGCCCTATAAATGTATGCATCACGTTTTCTATATGCCAATTTCTCGGTACATTCTATTACTTCCCTGAATTGCTGCTTGCAAATAATGTTTGTTGTTTTGTAATATAGCCAAAAAAAATTCCATGCATCACAGCTCAACACTGATGACATTTGTGTTCTTTCAAGTGTCAACTGACTGCACTCCCCATAAATTCGGACCTTGCGAAATAATTCGGCAGCTATAAAACGAAAGCCGCTATTCAACACTAGACAGCGCGTATGTGTTGGCTACGTTATGTCGCTAGTGTCGAATATTGCAATAGAATGCGGTGTTATTAGTTTTTTCATTCAAAATCTTCACAAGCAAAGAAAGCCATTAACCCCCCCCCCCCCCCCCCCCCCCCCCCCCCCCCCCCGACTAAAAAAAGGTTTTCTCAAATGCTAGAAACTGGTATAGAGTCAACATGGCTCCGATAGTTGGTGCCTGTCTCACTACTGAGTTCATCCATGACATGGGCAAGGACAAAAATACGTCAACTCCGTCAAGAATTACGGAATAAAAATAAAAAAAAATGCGGCATTGGAGAGGAGAATCACTTTGCTTCAAAAACTGCGCATTTCACAAAGCACTGCTCGAAACGCGTCTACGAAGAAGCTTGACATTGCGTCTGGGTATAAGGCAAAACTCTGTGACGTGACTTCGCAGACAGCAGTATCTGCTAACATATTGATTTTCACAAACTAGAACCATGATATGACGGCAACAGAAGCTACATATCTGATGGGATCAGAGCGCACGAAATCACGTCGTTGACCTGTCGCGTTTCGCCAGCAAATTCACATGGTGGGTGGTTTTAGCCAGTAACATATAGAATATGGGATCTGCTATATGATTGTTCACACGCTAACGAGATACATCTGCAGATATACGTTCGACAGAGGATGGGAACAGTAGTGCGCGCGATTTACTGGGAATTGTGAAGGTCCATCGGAGCGCAGTGTTTATTAGGCATCAGTGTATATAATAAAAAAAAAAGAAACAACATTAAGCCCCTTCGTGTACGCACGTATTCGTACAACATACTTTACGGAACGACAATAGATAGTTATGTTTATTTGAGTGTGCCTCAACAGCCAAGTGGCCTAAAGGAGCGCACACTAGGTCAGATACATCAGAACACTTAATAACATTTAAAACCAGGCATGAAAACAACATTTAGGCAAAGATGTCCGTGTCAATAAACGTTTTGTTATACGGGATTTGTAAACGAGTCATTGGACAGTTGGCGTGCAAATCTGGATAAAATGTGTCAAAACATTTTGCGGCCTTTGCGTGCGGCACACGAAAATTCAGCGGTATCAGTAAGGTCCCACAGTTAATGAAACCGCGTACAGCTTTTTGCAGAAACTGCATGTCACCTATGAGTCGCCTGTGCACCGAGATTAAACACATTGAGGTCTGCCAAGAGAGAATCGTAGTCGTAGAAATGACGGCCTCCAATATATCTTTCATAAAAGATGCGTATGAACTTACGGTGGACATTTCCAACTTTTCTGCAATAGGTGGCAGATACGTTATTCCAGGCTACTGACGCGAAGTCAAGACGCGGTCTCAAAAGGGCACAGTATAGAGTGCGTAGACATTCGTGCCGTTGAAATTTTTTTGTTATACCCCTGTCAAGTGCACAAAATAAAGTGCACTTACGGCGAGTGTCACGAAAAGTGCACTCTACCGCTGCTAAGCAGCGTAACATAAGTGCACTTGCCAAAGTGTGCACTCGGGTCGGAGTGCGTTCGCAAAACAGACTTCGAGGGCTGAGCGCGTAGCCTCGCCGGCAGATATTTCTTCGTCACAAATGTATTATGTAATAAGATATGTATACAAGTTGATTTTACGTGTTTTGTACATATTTTCATTTGATGAAATGTTTTATAATAGCGACTGGCAAAATATCAAATAACAAAAACGTGATGTAACCGCGTACGCAACGTCCACATTATGAGTGGTGCGCCACTGCGGCTACGCCATTTTCAGTTAGGGGGCGGTTGTGGTGTTCGTTGATAAGGGGCAGAGATGAGCAACCTCATGAGGTTTCGACCTCATGAGGTCGACCTCAACCTCAAAACGACCTCAACCTCACGGAGTGAGGTGAGGTTGAGGTGAGGTCGGTGACAGCTCGAACGTTTTTGCGTGAGGTCACAAAATTGGACCTCAATCTCACGCGTGAGTTTGAGGTTGAGTGAGGTCGTCATTGTGTGAGGTCGAAATTGTGAGGTCCAGGCTTTTTGCTGTTGCCGCGGCTTTCTTCGAAGAGCGCCCCTTTTGACGCGGAGCTCGAGCGTACTGCCGCGGTGTGCCCGCCGGCTCTCGGTGTTTGGTTACCCCCCGTTCGGACGACCGGATGTCGCAGCCCCTGCCCAGCTTTCGGCATTCCACCGTAATGTCCGCAGCCCGAGGACGCTTCCCTCTGGTCTTCTTGGAAGGAGATATATTTTTTTTTTTGTTTACTTCACGAACTCCTCATGTCCCCCGCCCGCCACCCCCGTTTCCTCTGACTTGTTTTTGCCGATGCTTGCCGCCGGCTCAAACACCCAGGAGCGCGCAAAGCACATAGCTCAGGTTGACCCGCGGTGCTTTTGTCGAATGCCGCAAAGAAACAAGCAAACTAAAAAGTGAAGCAAACTGTCTTTGCGCAGACGGCGCGGAGCAGGACTGTTTGTCGTGTGCATGCCCGTTTCCAGGCGCTAACGTCACGGCTGCTGCCTTACATTCGATAAAGGACCCCGCTGTACATTACACGGAAACTTAACAGAAAATGGTGCAGCGAAATTGTTAGAGGACGTGATACTGACAGATAAAAAAAAAAAGAAAAACATGAACAAACCAGGAAAACCGGCACAATACCATCTCAGCATTTTATCGAAGTCCTCCCTTTCGAATTGTACGTCATCGTTCTATATTCCGGTCCTGTAAATTTATATTCTTGTATTCTCCAAAACAACCTCTATTTGGTCTTGTGCTGCTTGTTCCTTCTAACAGATTCACAGGTGGCCCCGAACAACTGCAATGGGACGAAGGTGCTAGCGTTCCGTATATAACCAATATAGCGGTAAAACATGTAAGAGGATGAAACGGACGGCACAGCTTATAAGACGCAGTGGTATACAGGAAAGAAGCCTGCACATGTTAACTATTTGCCGAGATAGAAGAGACAAAAAAAAAAAATATGTGGGGCTTGCATACAGTGAAGCCCATTGAAAAACAAAAATGATTTCGTTCCGCTAAGGCCCCTTGTTTCTCTCTCAAATTCTAGTGAAATCAAGCACTGCAGGAGAAAGGAGGAGAGTAAGAAATTCTTAACTTCATAATATCAGGTTTCTCTTGAAATCTCTTATTCAGGCGCAGAAAAAAAAAGAGAAAAGCGTTCTCCTTCATGTTTTTATGAGCTAGAAAGTTTTGAGATGGTTTCCGGCTCGACATTTTGGTGTCTAGACGGACGAATTGGTGGAGCGAACTGAGCATGTCTCTTTTGTGCTCCCGTCTGCTCCAGACGGACAAATCAATCGGATGAAAATTTTTGTGGCCAGATGTCGGAATACTTTTTTCAGACATTTGTCTTTTTCTTTAAAAATCAAATTAGATATACGTGAATGAAGCCAATTACATGCTAGCACTGAGGAATGCGGTACTAAGTCGATGTCTCAAACCTTCTATACGCTCTGGGAAGCGCAGTTCTCTTCTGTTTTTAGTGTGCGACATTTGTTATTACTTTCGTCAACATGGTATTTCTTTATATATATTTTCTTGTATGTCAATTAAGTTCGTACAATGCCGAAAAGAGAACAGGCTTCTTCCCTCACATTAGGTTCTTTCTTTGGCATCTTTTCAGAGGCGCATAGCACAACCCTCCTTTCCACTTACCGGCGCGGTCATTTAGTTTTTCTCTTTTTGCAAGTATTGAAAAGAGCGATGCAGTCTCTGGAAGCGGAGCTGACACACATACGCCACTGCCTTTGGTGTGTATTGGTGACAGTTCGGCATTGACTGCATGAGCAAAACCAGATGCCATGGAGACGGACGGCGAAGGGAGGAGCGCGTGCACAGCAGGGGGCGCGGTCCCTCCAGGCTGCTTGCTCGCCTCCTTTCTGTTGTTCTTGTCTTTATTTTACGTTTATGTGCTGTAATTATACGACACTAACGGGGAAACGGTTTCTCTAGATTCACGTACGGTGCATGCGGCGAAGCAGCTTCGAAGACACCACCGTGCAATTTATTAGTTTAGTCTTCAAAGGAAAACAGGTGAATACTAGAAAGAAGCTCGTCTCAGAATTGTTTGCGAAATGGCATCCAGCATTCCGTTCAGACGTGCAAGTATTTATATCATGTATGTTTCTGTTTTTTTTTTCTTTTTTTTTTTAGGCGGGTTGGAGTTGGACATTTTGCTCCGGCGGCATTTGACGGGCGAGCCGATGCTCGCGACAGCAAAGTGGTTCACGTTTAACCCTCTTTCCTAGCAGTTCTGACCCTTGTAATTTTTTAATGTAAGCGTGGTGTTCGAAGAAGCAATTCCGCCAATTCTCGCAGTACGCCACGGGATCACAGAATTATAAATAAACGTCCAGGAGTGGCCGGTTGGGACCTCATAAGATAAACAGCATTCTGTTACGACCAAGCATCCGCAATTGCGCGCTCTATTGTTCGCCTGTGGGCATGGATAAGTTTTGTGAATATGTGGTGATGGTCCAATGGCTCTAAGTGAGCCTGTTTCCAGGAATCCTGTTTTGTAAGCATGTTTTGCTTTGTGGACAACCTGCAAATGCCAAATTGACCCTGTCAAGAGAACGTCTGGAAAAACACAAAGAAACGTCCCCCTGCGGGAAATAGCAGGAAGTGCTTCCTTTTGTTCACCCTTCCAGTCGAGAAGGGCTATCGTCCAGTGAGGAATGTCTACTTTTCAAAGGAGACGACAGAGTGACATGTCCGCTGACGTGCAGGACAAGAAAGGAGCATGACGCATACAGCCATTAAGTGATTTCCCAGGAATGCAGGAAAGATTTGCAATTGTCGAAAACGGACAATGCTGGGAGCGGATGCGGCGCCACGTGCACTCGGGTTTCTGAGAAGTAAAACCACTTGTCAGAACCAGCCTGTGGTTTCTTTGCTGAAGAATAGAAATGTACCTCCTCTCCTCGCCGTTCCCAAGCTTTTCCCGCCAACAAGTGATCACGCCCAACGAATGAATGCCGGACCAGTCAGTGCTTCAGACCATCAGTGCAGTGATGTGTTCGATTGGATGCCGATACCTGAGGGGCGTGCCCTGGATTTGGTTGGTCAGCATCTTCAGAGAGGGGCTGGACATAGGGGGTTTTAAGGACGCTGCAGAGCACGAAATGTCGCTCTGAGCCCTGGGTAAACGGCTCATCCAGTCGCTTCTCGCTATGAACTCTTAACGCTTGTCATTTTGCTGATGTACCCTTCTTTTTCGTGTAAATATTGTAAATAAGTTTTCTCAAAGTGCCAGTAAACCTGCTTGTACATATTTCACCAACTTCGAAGATTCAATCCTACTTCAACCCCGAGTCTCTGCACGCTACCAAGTGAAGGCCGGGTCGCCATAGCCCCAGCGTCACGACAACTGGTGGCAGCGGTGGGATCTGAATCTACAAGCACGACAACTGGTGACCAGCGTTGGGATCTGAATCTACAAGCCACAACATCTGGTGATTGGAGGTGGATCTGAAGCTACAAGCCACAACACCTTGTGATCGGAGGTGGCATCTCAAGCAACAAGCAGGAGCAACAATCGGCCAACAAGAGGGCAGCTCGGAACATCGATCGCATGTGTGGGTGAGTGCTTGGCTTTTCTTCTGATGTGGACCAGGTTCTAGAACAGGGTTAGATTTTAGAACTGGTAAAGAGAGTGTGGAAACGCCTTTAGGTTTGGTAGTTTGCACAGTTGTTTTGGAAGTAGCCGACACTCGGAGCGATCATGGACCTACAAAAGCTGCAGAAACCGGACCTGTTGCTATTGTGTGAGGAATTGGGAATTGATACAAGTGGTTTGGCACGAAAACCCTTGATTATAAAGGCAATCACTGATCTGGGAACCGATGATGAGGAGCTCAGTGAAGCATGGAACCTCATCGGGCAAAAAAAGGAACAGCTCAGACAGCAGAAAGAGTGGGAAAAAGAGGAAAAGAAGCGTGAAAGAGAAGCAAAAAAGCTGGACCAAGAAATTGAGCTCCGGAAATTAGAACTAGAGTTGAGCAAGAGGTCGGGCGATTGTCCCCAGCTAGCGGTACCTCTTCTCAACAAGGAGGCAGATTTCAAGATGTCAAAGTACATGCAGCCATATGTGATATCAGGGGATATCGGTCTGTATTTGGCTAACTTTGAGCGAACCTGCGAAAAACTGTCCTTCCAGCGAGACACTTGGTCTCAGAGATTATTGACGGTTCTGCCCTGCGAGGCAGCGGAGGTTGTCGCGCGGCTAAGCAAGGAGGACGCGGACAACTACGAGAAGGTCAAAGCTTGCCTTCTGAGAAAGTATAGGCTTAGCGCCGAGGCGTTCAGACAACGTTTTCGGAACGCTACTAAGTCCAGGGACGAGAGTTACCCTGAATTCCTGTACAATTTAAGAGTAAATTTGGGCGAGTGGCTAAAGAGCACAGATTCCTACAGTGATAGGGACGCTGTAGTCGAGCGAATTCTTTTGGAGCAGTTTTATAACTGCCTCCCAGAAAAAGAAAGAAATTGGTTACAGGACAGAGGCGAAATTAAGTCGGCAACTGAAGCTGCCGAACTTATTGAGGAGTATGCTTCGCGCCGACAATTCAGCAACCCAGCAGTGGATAGGCCCCGCAATCCCAAGTTCAGTGTGAAAAACCGTCAGGAAAGGCACTTTGCTAGAGTTGGAAACGAAGAAATGAAGGTTTCTTCAGGCAAATTCCCTAGAAAGGACGGCAGTGAGAAAAGTGGGGAAGTGACCAACGTGCAGAACACAAAGAATAAGCTTGAGGCTAGGAAGCCGCTCACATGCTTTAGGTGTAATGAGCAGGGTCACATTGCCGTCAACTGCCGGAAAGAAAAGATTGCTTTCTCGTATGTCAGGGACTGCGATGAAAATATGCAGCTTTTAGAACCCTACCTGCATGACCTAGTAGTCAACGGGAAGCCTTGCAAGGTACTGCGCGATTCGGCCGCAACGATGGATGTTGTCCATCCGGCGTATGTATCGCCTTCCGACTATACAGGACAGTGTGCATGGATCCGACAGGTAGTTGAGGAACAGAGTGTGTGCTTGCCGATCGCGAACGTGGTCATCGAGGGCCCTTTCGGCGAATTAACAACCGAGGCTGCCGTTTCAGGAAAGCTTCCTAAGTGCTATCCGTATTTGTTTTCCAACAAATCGGACATGCTACTGCGAAAGAGGGGCATCCTTTTCGGAGACAGAGTTGTGCAAGCCTTAACACGTTCAAAGGCGCGAGAACTAGCTACACTGCTCATTCCAGAAAAATCCACCGCGGAGGAAACGGCAGCTAAAACAGTGGTCGATGCGGAAGATAGCGGGTCAGAAAACTTTGAGAGCGAGGCATCTCAGATAAGTCAACTTGAAAGTGAGCTTGATGAGACGCGGAATGAGGACGTTCTTGAAAGTAACCTCTTGCCGCCAGTGTCTAGTAACCTCACGAGACTTTTAAGTGGAACCCGAGAGGACTTAGCTATGGAGCAAGCCAATGATCCCAAGAATAAGCTCGAAGTACAGTGGGAAGGACCTGCTGAAGTCGTTGCAAAGCTTTCTGACACTAACTACGCAGTGAAAATCCCCGATAGGCGTAAAGCAGTGCGCATTTATCATTGCAATCTTATGAAGCCCTATGAGCAGAGGGAAACCATGGTAAATCTAACGTTAAACCTTCCCGAGGAGATGGAGGACAACTTGATTTGCCTCAGCGAAAAAGGAAGCAACGCTCAGGAGCTTCTCAAAAAGACGGAGCAGAGAGGAGAACTAAAGAAATCCCAGCTGTCCGATCTGGGCGAGATAATAACAGAGTTTGAGGCCTGTTTCGTGGACAGGCCAGGCAGGACTGATTTGACTGAGCACGATATTGAGCTGACTTCAGACGTGCCAGTGCGATCAAGGTGCTACCGATTTTCTCCAAGGCAAAGAGAAATTCTGGATAGGGAAGTAACTCGCATGCTGGAATTAGGAGTAATAAAACCCTCGGAAAGCGATTATGCTTCGAATATGATCTTAGTAGAAGCTCCAGGTAAAGACCCTAGGCCTGTGGTAGACTACCGAAAGCTAAATTCTCTCACCAGGGATCAAGTGTATCCTATTCCGAATATTGAGGAGAGAGTAGAACAGGTCAGTAGAGCGGCATATGTGACTACGCTGGACCTTACTCGAGGATACTGGCAAGTACCGCTCACTGAACGCGCCAGCAGATACGCGGCTTTCGTCACTCCGACGGGCAGCTACCAGCCAACAATGATGAGTTTCGGGCTCAAAAATGCTATATTTTGTTTTTCCCGACTCATGGATAGGGTTTTAAAGGGGTGTGAAACATTCGCAGTGCCTTATTTAGACGACATTGCGGTTTTTTCCGACTCATGGGCGGACCATATGGTACATCTAAGAGCTGTACTGAGCCTTTTGCGTCAAGCTGGACTAACCGTAAAGGCCGAGAAATGTTGCCTGGCAAGGGCGACCGTGGACTACTTGGGTCACAATGTAGGTCAAGGTTTCAGGAAACCCAGCGAGATTAAGATTTCTGCGGTAGCAGACTACCCGCGGCCGAGCACGAAGACGGAAATTCGGGCATTCCTAGGTCTGACGGGATACTACAATCACTACATCCCTAACTATTCAGCTTTGGCTAGCCCTCTGACCGACGCTCTCCGCAAGACAGAAACGACAAATGTAGTCTGGGACGAACAAAAGGAAGCCTCCTTCGTAAACCTGAAGGCTGTGCTGATTAGCCGTCCGGTATTGCGAGCTCCAGACTATGACCGAGAATTCACGGTCCAGTGTGATGCCAGTGATCGAGGGCTAGGTGCTGTTCTCTGCCAGAGAGATGACGACGGTAATGAGCACCCGGTGCTCTACCTGAGCAGAAAACTGAGTTCTAGAGAGAGGGCTTATTGCGCGTCAGAGAAAGTGTGCGCTTGCATTGTATGGGCCATTAAAAAATTGCAGTGCTATCTTGGAGGGGCCAAATTCACCGTAGAGACGGACCATTGTCCCCTGGCTTGGCTGCAAACTGCGACATCGAAGAACAGTCGCCTTCTTAGGTGGAGCTTGATTTTACAGCAGTACAATTTTGAAATAAGATACAAAAAGGGGAAGTTAAATGGGAATGCGGACGCGCTTAGCCGCTCTTTCTAAGCGGTCCGAGATGTTCCTCACCATGTATCGAAATTGATAATCAGGTTTTTTTTTTTTTTTCCGTGCGCTTGTATATGTGTGACTATGTAAAGCAGCACGTTTGGTTTTCTAGGAATACGTGGGTCCTGAACGTCTTGAGAGTGGGCTTTTCTCGAACAACAATGGCAGTTTTCTTTTGACCTGGTCTCTTCAGACGGGAGCCGAGTGCTTGTTTAGACATGTGGTTGAGTTTCAGACAGCTCGAGCAATTTGGCCTACAACAATCAAGACAACGCGACAAGCAACAGCGAGCTTCAAGCGTTCACGTGCAGGCCATTAAGTCGTCTCTTCATGCAGCAGCTGGGACTGCTGCCCTCCGAGACTCTTCTGGCGGGGGAGGAGGCTGTTACGACCAAGCATCCGCAATTGCGCGCTCTATTGTTCGCCTGTGGGCATGGATAAGTTTTGTGAATATGTGGTGATGGTCCAATGGCTCTAAGTGAGCCTGTTTCCAGGAATCCTGTTTTGTAAGCATGTTTTGCTTTGTGGACAACCTGCAAATGCCAAATTGACCCTGTCAAGAGAACGTCTGGAAAAACACAAAGAAACGTCCCCCTGCGGGAAATAGCAGGAAGTGCTTCCTTTTGTTCACCCTTCCAGTCGAGAAGGGCTATCGTCCAGTGAGGAATGTCTACTTTTCAAAGGAGACGACAGAGTGACATGTCCGCTGACGTGCAGGACAAGAAAGGAGCATGACGCATACAGCCATTAAGTGATTTCCCAGGAATGCAGGAAAGATTTGCAATTGTCGAAAACGGACAATGCTGGGAGCGGATGCGGCGCCACGTGCACTCGGGTTTCTGAGAAGTAAAACCACTTGTCAGAACCAGCCTGTGGTTTCTTTGCTGAAGAATAGAAATGTACCTCCTCTCCTCGCCGTTCCCAAGCTTTTCCCGCCAACAAGTGATCACGCCCAACGAATGAATGCCGGACCAGTCAGTGCTTCAGACCATCAGTGCAGTGATGTGTTCGATTGGATGCCGATACCTGAGGGGCGTGCCCTGGATTTGGTTGGTCAGCATCTTCAGAGAGGGGCTGGACATAGGGGGTTTTAAGGACGCTGCAGAGCACGAAATGTCGCTCTGAGCCCTGGGTAAACGGCTCATCCAGTCGCTTCTCGCTATGAACTCTTAACGCTTGTCATTTTGCTGATGTACCCTTCTTTTTCGTGTAAATATTGTAAATAAGTTTTCTCAAAGTGCCAGTAAACCTGCTTGTACATATTTCACCAACTTCGAAGATTCAATCCTACTTCAACCCCGAGTCTCTGCACGCTACCAAGTGAAGGCCGGGTCGCCATAGCCCCAGCGTCACGACACATTCCTCTTGGAAATTTTCTGAAGGTTTATTCGGCGTTGGCCGAGTTTTATGATTAATTGGTGTTTTGCTGTCTTTTCCTTATTTGTTTGTTTTGTTGACGATTTAGTCTTCACAAGTCGTTTCATGAGTGGCTATTATGGAAAATTTGTGCCCCGTTAATATGACATCCGTTAATATGGAGGACCCGAATTATGGACAGTTTTCTGGGGCGACGAATTTTCAATGTATTTATGCCTCGTTAATGTAGAAACTCGCTCTCTGAGCAATGGACAGGGGATGAATGCACACAGCCTATTCGGCCCATGTATTTTTGTATCGTTAATATGGACATCGTTTGAAAAAACCAGGGGAGTCCGAACGCAAGTTAAAGAAGGGTGCGCAGGCCGGGAACCTTTGCGACAGCCGATACGGTCGGATGCCTGAACGAGTCCTGTGGAGTTGGAAAGAACCAAAGCGGGCGTGTCGTCATTTTAGGAGGGGAAGGCGGGGGGGAGGGGGGGCGCAAGAGCGGAAAGCAAGGGAGGAGGAGGAGGAGAAAAGGAGGGTGGATGGCAGGGATCGTACACAGCAAACCGAGGGTCAGCTAACTAAGAAAGACCCCAGGAACCGGGAGATTTCTGGGTGCAGCGGCAGCGCCGCAACTAAAGGCCGCAGTCGGGAAAATAGCAACATGTGGTCGCAATAAATTCTGCTGAACGTGAACAGAAGAGAGGCCGGTAAAAGCGTAAGAAAGAAATAATAAGAAGAAAGACAAGCGCCAAAATTGGGGGTGGGAACTGAAGTTTTTCTATCCCAGAACACAAAGTGTGTTCCATGAAGCCGTTAACGCTTTTCGGTCAGGGTTAAGACACACTCACGAAGTAGAGCGACAAAAGAAACGCGACGACCACGCAACCAGGACCGGGCGTCCCGTCCTGGACGCCCTTTCTTTTCATGCTCCTGGTTTTCGTCACTGTTGCGCTGCCGAACTAACACATTTTGCAAAACAGCGATCTGCATGTCGGCTTCGCCTTGAGTGAACGATGCGGCCTTGACAAGGTCTGAGCTCTTCGTAATCGGCTAGCCGTCGTTCTAAAATGTACTTCAGCTTGCAGTGTTTGTTTCATAGGAACACATACAAACGGCACTGGAAAGGGCAGTTTGATAGCCCTCTGTATAGTAGCCTGCCAGCTTGACTCCCTCGCCTCCTTACAGAAACAGTACAAGGCAAGAAAGAGAATCAGAAGAACGGAAAGTCAGGGAGGTTAACTAGGGAAAAAGAGTGCAAAGAAGCAGGAGCCTGTAACCCTCAACTTTAGTCTGACTTTTGGCATGGCGGGAGTTAAACGCAAAAGAATGGAGCTGAACTTAGGCGCGAAGTGGGAAATCTGTGAATACAAGCGGCAAAAGCCATCTCAGCCAATCCAAGCCATGAAAGACTGGACCCAAGTTCAACTAGGCCTCAGCCTCGCCAGGTCGACGGTATACCATCTATATATATACTACAGGACTCCGATAAATGACTCAACGTCGGCATCGCAGCGAAAGCCACAGTCCGACAGCGCCAAGCACAGTTCGAGGAAATGGAGTCAGCCTTGTTAATGTGGTTCGGGAATGTGTACGCGAATGGTGCTGTCGTGAGCGACGAAATGCTTCAAAAGAAGGCTCGCTGCCTCGGCAACATTATGAGTGCTTCTTCTCCTCCGTCTTTATAGGTTTTACCTGTGATGACTTGCGGAATTTTTGTTCAGTAAAACAGGGGGATGTTTACTGAGAAATATTATTCTATGCTCTGTCTAGGCGTTACGGACTTCAGCTACTCAAGAGGATGGCTGACAAGGTTCAAGAACAGACATGACGTTTCGGGTCGACAGATCTATGGAGAAGAGGGTAGCATCGACATCTCGGCTGTGTTTATATACCCAAATTAATTAAAACAGCAGCCATTATATAAATTTTTTCTCAATTATATACTTTTCGTTTTTATTCATGACTCGTTATTATGGATGACTCGCTTTATGGACAGCTTTGGTCGGAAACCAAGGCGTCCGTACTAACGAGGCACGAATGTATTCCTATTTTTTCCTAATTTAATGTATTCTGTCGCAAAACAATGTACAGTGTATTAAAAAAAAAGCTCGGCAATCATCAATTTTTTTTTTCGAATTAAGAAAAAGAGCAAGGATGGAAGCTTGGGCGAGTTGGTGTCGGTTTTCTTGCCTTATAGCGCTAAACAGACAGGGACACAGCCAGACATACGGGACGGGCGATAAAAAAAAAGCGCCCGTCCCGTGTGTCTCGCTGTGTCCCTGTCTGTTTAGCGCTATGTGGCAAGAAAAGAAAAAGAGCATATCGTCATTGCTGTCCTCGTCACTAGGGTCAACAGCATTTGGCTTTTCAGTTTATAGTAAGAACTGGCTTGTTTTATTTCTAATACGAATCTTATTCACGTGGATCAGATGGGATAAACTCTTTGTATTGCATTATGGGCCTATGCGTAGTAACGTTGTACCCATATAGGCCTTAGATTGAAACCGACTACAAAAGGGTAGGCGAGGAGGGGAAGAGGATTGCCACTTTAGTGCAGAGTTGGACATGTAGTGTCCGGAGATTTTCTGCTTTTATCCGGGATATTAATTGTATAAAATTAGGAGTAAAATACAGCCTTCATACTTCAAAATTCTGGCTAACCTATATACCCTAGGATTACCGAGAAATGTATATTAGCTGTAAGTTGCGGTTTAATTTAATGATTCTTTTTTTTTTTTTTTTTTTTTAGGGCGAGCGCCCGACCTCAACCTCACATTTTGAGTTTGAGGTGAGGTTGAGTGAGGTCGCCAATGGTCACCTGAAAAGTGAGGTGAGGTCGCCTGGGGGACCTCAACCTCAATTGATGAGGTTGAGGTTGAGTGAGGTCGCCAAATATTTTTTGAGTTTGAGGTGAGGTCGAGGTTTTTGAGGTCAAATGCCCATCTCTGATAAGGGGTCTATGAATCATGGTCCGGTGTCAAATTTTAAGCATTTTTTAAATGTTTTACTACTTTAAAAACCAGTTCCCTGAACTTCGCGCTTGGAGGTTCGAATTTCTTTTTAAAACATATTTTTCAGTTGCTAGCTTCATACCAACGAGTGCTTATGCGAGTGCACTTCGCTTTCCCGTTTAGCACTGCGTAGCGTAAAGTCTCTTTCAAGCTGCGAAGTGCACTCCGCGGAAGTGCACTTTAACTTGCACGCTTGACTGGGGTATCAGTCTAGAGGTAACACCAATATGTCTCAATGCGCGTAACACAATTGAATTAACATGCAATCTAAAATCAAGCCTTGAATCAACAACAACACCAAGGTCTCGTACATGGGCCACACGAGAAATCTGACCCGCCAAAAGTGTATAATCAAACACAACTGCGTCGCGTTTCCTAGTTAGAGACAGGACGGAAGTCTTCTTAATATTCGACTTTGCGCGATTCAGCAAACACCATTTCTCGACGTTGTTAATGTCAGCTTGCAATTGGCGGCAGTCCTCAATATCTCCAATATTACGGAATAATTTGAAATCATCTGCGAAGAGCAAAATTTTCGAGTTCTTGGCATGTAATGGCAAATCATTAACAAACACTAAAAGCAACAGCGGTCCTAAGTTGGAGCCTTGAGGCACTCCCGAAGATGATAGAAATTCATTGGACACACAGCCGGAAAATCGGACCAACGTTACGGCGGCTGCCAAGGTAGCTTTTAAGCCACCTACAGTACATGGGGCAAAGTCCGTATTTCGCCATCTTCATCAGAAGTACCTCATGGGAAACCGTATCGAAAGCTTTAGTTATGTCAAAGTAGATTGCATCTACCTGACCGCGATTAAATACATGTGGGCCAGTATAATCAAGAAAGCTGCATAAATTCATTTCCACAGATCGACCTTTTTAAAAACCGTGCTGCAGAATTGAGATCTTCTGTTTGAAGTATGAGCCGATGCGTTCGTACATACATAACCATTTCAAAAACTTTCGCAAAAGTCAGTGACACAGGTCGAAAGTTTTTCACATCACAAGCGTCGCCAGACTTGAATACAGGAACAACTACTGACAATTTCCAGTGACACGGCAAAACACCATTTCGCAACGATAAGTTGAACAAATGCGCTAAAACAGGGCCAGAAATGTCAGCGCATCCTTTGATTACGAAGCTGGGAATTTCATCAACTCCTGTTGAAAGTTTTGGCTTAAGTTTCTGAATCGCCAAAAGAACCTCATGCTCGGTAACATTATCATAAGCCAAACAGTCAGCGCTGTCTTCAAAAGTGATAATAGCTTTTGTGGTATCATGTCGCACAAAACAAGAGCTGAAGTGATCAGCAAAAGCTTGGCACACATTTTGAGGTTTAAAACAGATACCATCGCGCGTCTTTATCACAGCAGCACTAACCTTATCATTTCTTTGCTTGCGCACAAAATCCCAAAAACTGTTTGGTTCCTTTTTAAAGTTGTGTTCAAGAAGTTTGTGGTACTGGGCGTCATCACGTGCGATCAGTTTTTTCACAATTTTCCTGCACAATATTCTTTGGTGCCAATATTCACTTTCTGATTTCACGTAGAGTTCATTATACTTCTGTTTTTTCTTCAAGTAATGTCTCAAATCGCGCGAAAACCAGCAAGGAAATCTACACTTCTTGGATTTATGGCGTGGTATACATTTTTTCATTACACCCTGTACAACTGATGTAAGTAGCTCAACGCCTGCGTTTACATCCTCAATCTCAAGCAATTCTGACCAGTCGTAGGCCTGAAGATCATTGTACAGCCTAAGGTAATTGCCGTACGCGTATCTAAATTTTTCTGGCACCATCTCACGCACTGGACGAAAAGACAAAAAACGACAAGGTAAACGGGCAATGATATTTGTCTTCCAGAACAAGAGGATCGCGCATCGCTTGCACGCCAAAAAGAGGCACATTAGATAGAATTAGGTCTAAAATGTTTCCAGCACAGTTCTTCATTGCATTGCATTGATGTCAACCATGGAAATTACTAAAATCAATTAAACATTCGGCCTTTTCTCGAGTTGCTGTGCAGTCACTATAGTGGCCAAACCAGTGGACCAATCGACCTTAGGAAGATTAAAATCCCCGTAGATGTCAACCTTGTATTTCGAAAAAATCGATTTTTTTCCCCAATATCCAAGAAATGATCGGTAAAAACGTTAGGAGCAGAATTTGCTGGAAAGTAGTAACAGCCGACTAGATAGTGCGATTTGTCACACGTTAGAATTTCCAACCACACACATTCTTCGTATATCTCCAGGTCTGGTCTCCTAAGGTCTGGTCTCCTAAATGCATTTAGCACAGAACGGCAGGCTATCAGAACTCCGCCCCCGTATTTAATCTTGTCAGAATAGACCCTGTCGGCCCTGAAGACAGCACACTCATCTGAGAAATAAGACGCACTTGAACATGGTGAGTTTAGCCACGTTTCCGTCAGGCACATAATGCCATACTCACATTCGTATGCATTCGCGAAGAGAGCTTCGCTTTTAGTTCGCACCCTTCTCGTGTTTTGGTAATACACTACAATGATCCCGGCCAAGCGCCGGGTGCATTAACAAGTTGAGCCTTGCTCGTGCTGGACTCGAAAACACCCTGCGGCGGCTGACGCAGCGTAAAGACATCGCAGACATCTTTTACACCCGGAAGCGATATCAATATGTTTTGCACTTTCATAGACGCGTATTTAAGCAGTGTATCAAGGGATGCGCCGGAGCAGCAACGAAGGTTTTGCCGTCTGTAGCTACGCTGATGCCACTGTTCGCAAGAAGTTTTGGCAGTGCAGTATCGCTTCACGAAATAAAATTGAAATATAGGCAGCGTGGACAAGTCAATCGTCTATTATTTCGTCATTTTTTGCTCTGAATGCGAACAAGTAACACGGAAATGACAGCACAAAGCAGACGCAACTAGCGCGACGGCAGCAGCCATAAGCGCAGCCGACTCACTCAACCTTTCAAGGCGTCGCGTAGCGCAATTCGTTGAAGGTCCGATAGATTGCAGCAATTTACAGACGAAAACAAGTCCACTTGTCGAAACGTTGGCTCGACCTGCGAACTGAGGCTCCCCCCCCCCCCCTCCACCCTTGTTCAGTGCTCTTTTATACCGTGTAAGCCACCTTCTTCCTCTCTGTCTACCAGTATTAGAAACAAACGTCTGAGGAGGAAACTGCGTTGTTTTTGAAAATTATCGATAAATAAAGATTTGGAAATTTGCCGCGAGGGCTTTTGCTAGAAAGTTTAGCTGCGCGAAGATGTACCGTTTGCTACGCGAGTTCACGCACTGTGATGATTCATCGAATATCTTGTACCGTTTAGTGGCGATAAACAGCGTTTTGTAGTGCAAGGGAATTTTTTTGCTTTTAGACTTTGCACAACCAACACGATGTTTTCGCGCATTATGGACAGGGCGTAAAAAGTCCCCCTACAATTATTTAGTTTCTATATCTTAACTTATGTGCATTAGTAGATTCTTATATATATATATATATATATATATATATATATATATATATATATATATATATATATATATATATATATATATATATATATATATATATATATATATATATATATATATATATCGCGATCAATTTTCAAAACCATCTAAGTGGGCTTCCATTTCTTGAATTTGGTTGGTTGTTTCTTCTGTGGTTTTGATAATGGTGTCCAAGTCGGTGCGTATTGGTACCAGATCTTGATAATTAGATTTCTACTCAGTTAATCGGTTGTTGAGCTTAGAGATAGCATATTCAGTAGTTGTAAGCTGCGTCCTAAGGCCCCGAACCTCAGTCAGCAGTTGTGACTGGCCAGCAGACAGCTTTTTTAGCTCCTCAAGTACGGTGTTGGGGACAGGGTTTGTTTCGGTATCGCTATGTTTCGATGTCGCAAATTAACCGCTGACGAACTGTTAGGACACACAGGGAAATTGTGTAAAAAGAAACAGTTTTCGAAGGTTATCGCAATATACCGGTCTATTTCACCTTTCTTGGAAGAGCACAGCTATTTTATGTACTAATGGATCAGTACAAAACTAGTCCCGAAGGAGCATATCACCCGTCTCCTCCAAGGAGAAAATATCTCCAGTGGTGGAAGTACGTGAATGAAACTTAATACAACCTTAGTTCAGCAGGAATCAAGTGTGCACCAACTTGAAATATTTATTTCACCTGAGCCAGACGTTAAATTAGTAACGACTTCCCCCTTTGCATGCTATTTATGTCCGACAATTCCTCTGGTGAACATTTTCTATACCTCCATGAAGACGCCTGACTTGGATGACTCGTGACCGAAATGTATCTTTCGTGAGGAGCACAACAGCGCTGCATCGTGTCCACATTTTCTTTTTTGCTGCACTATACTTAACAGGGTCAAATCCAACCCCTAACCTTGTGTGAAGGCTCTGCATGCCGATAACAGGGAGGGAGCCCTGTTCTTTCCTCTCTTTTGCGGGGCTCAATAACTGCACGTCAACTGAGGAGGAGGGGGGGGGGGAATCACGTGACAACAAAGGCGGCATAGAACCTACGTCACGGCAACATATTGCAATCTAGTCCTCCTTGCCCTTTAAACACGCTTTTTCTTTTAGTGCGTAGCACTACTAGCCGCAATCGCGGATTTCGCCGATGTCTGACCGAAGCCGCTCACTCTCTCTCTGTTCGTGAACTTGAAGTGGAGAAAGAGAAAGTGGCGACGCGCGCGTCGCGCGGCTCAGCATTGAGGAGGCGGAGCGGCCGCAAAGCTGCAGCAGAAGCCTCTCTTACTCTGTCCTTCCGTCTCTCCGTGAACTTTGGAAGTGGCGACGCCCGCATCGCGCGACTTAACACTGAGGGTACCGAGGGGGCGGAGCGGCCGCATAGACGCACCCACACCAGTTGCGGACGTAGCGGCCGTCACTGGGCAGCGTTGCACAAGTGTGTGTTACGACGGAGTGAGAAGTCGTGTGTCGCTCGCGCGACCTCAACTTCGGCATCTCTCCTCTCGCATCAGTCACCCCTCAGCCTTCACGGACAGCAGACGTGCATGCGCGGTGCTCCCTGGATCTCGGCTCCGAGTCGCTGGCCGTGTCGTGAAGCAGCTTGTGCTCACCTCAGCGTCTTAAGTGACGCTCGCCTTCAAGCGCGTTTCCCTTTCTCTTCTCTCCCCTTATGATTCTACCCTAGACCTTTCGGCCACAAAGCAGTGCATTGCAAAGGGGTGCATTGTGCCTGTTTTTGTTCATTTCTGAAAATGGTGTAAGGAAAGCTGAGGACGCGGCTGCGCCGCGCGTTTTCTTCGCGTCACAATAGATAAAGCCGGCCGACCGGCATTGAGGCGCAGGTTCGCCGTGCTCGACGTGCTAAGTATAACGGTTACGAAGGCAGCGGGGTCGTGAGTCTACTGATTCTGATATTGCAGCTAAACGGTGCTAGAATCTAGAATCACAAAGAATGAGGAAACGTACCGAGCGTGCTTAGGATACGGCTCAAGACAATGAGCGTCGCCGTGAAACTGATGCGAAGCGAAGAGGAACAAACGTGCAGTAGAAACCAACGTTTATAGATAGTAGAAACTCTAGGACAACGAGCTGCCCGACTGCAAGCGATGGAGAAGTATAGCAGGGATAAGCAATGCTACGCACCTTCTTCGCATTTGATTAACTATGCAAATCGGGGGTAATGTTCTGAACTTTTTCCCTCTATGCTTTTTCCCTGTCGTTTTGATGACTGGGTGGAGAGAGTGGGGGAGTAGGCGCTCCTTGCCCTCTGCACGGTTTTCTTTGGGGATTTTTTTTCCGCCACTAGCGACGGGCGCTCCCGCGCTGTGGTTCTTCGGCATGCTATTTTGGTTTTCCTTTACTTTTTTCCCTCCTTTCCTAACTATAGACCTTCGTATCGGGCGAGGAGGTTGTCGAAACGCCTCCTCTCTGGATTGTTGCAAACCGGTTCTTCTGCCGCCTCCACCGTGTTGACGTCAGGCGCACACAACAGCCCAGCGAGCAATATGGTGGCGCCAAGGAGGCCCTCGTTAGCGGCGAATTCAGGCGCCGGTGACACGAGGGTATCGCGCTCTTCTTCCCTTCCCCTGAAAATATTTTGCTACCGCTTCGTTTCAGAAACTCGGCTTTATGACCTGCCATTGTAAACGAAAAGAGGAAATACACAAAGCAAGTAAGCACATAGGCGTGCCACCTCCTTTAGCTGCGTTCGCTGCTCGATTTCTGACACTGCTCTCCGCGCGTGGTACTTTGTACGCGGTCTCTCAGTATGAAGGGGAGCTTCAATGTTCCATCTGACAATGCCCACTAGTCTGCTCTTATATATTTTGTTCCTGTTTGTTTCGTTTTCTTTCTTCGTTTTGTTTCTTGAACTAATGTCGATATCATTTTTTACAGTGGTATTGCCCCCGCCTTATTAATGCCATCGGGCCTTTAAGGCTTCAATAAATGAAATGAAATGGAAATGAAATTCCTTTATTCTCTACTAAAGTCCAAAATTATTTTTGGGCATTACATATGCCAAAATTTAATTCTAGTCAGTAAAACAGGAAAAAAGTATGCTTGGCACACAGAATGACAGAGTAACGATTAACTTAATTTGAATGCTATAACTTCGTTCCTTTTCATATTGAACAACCCTGTGCAGACCACGAAGGTTAACTCTTCCAGATTTGCGCTATGTAAAACAACGCGAGGTCGTGGATGAGCAAAGAGGCAAGTGCGTTAATAGTGTCGTGACGCTGGGGCTATGTCGACCCGGCCTTCACTTGGTAGCGTGCAGAGACTCGGGTTCATGAAGGATTGAATCTTCGAAGTGGGTAAAATATATACAAGCAGGTTTAATGGCACTTTGAGAAAACTTATTTACATGATTATTTACATGAAAAAGAAGGGTATATTAAGAAAATGGCACGCGTAAAGAGTTCATAGCGAGAAGCGACTGGATGAGCCGTTTACCCAGGGCTCAGAGCGACATTTCGTGCTCTGCAGCGTCCTTAAAACCCCCTATGTCCAGCCCCTCTCTGAAGATGCTGACCAACCAAATCCAGGGCACGCCCCTCAGATATCGGCATCCAATCGAACACATCACTGCACTGATGGTCTGAAGCACTGACTGGCCCGGCATTGTTTCGTTGGGCCTGGTCACTTGTTGGCGGGAAAAGCTTGGGAACGGCGAGGAGGTACATTTCTATTCTTCAGCCAAGAATCGATAGGCTGGTTCCGGCAAGTGGATTTACTTCTCAGAAACCCAAGTGCACGTGCGCGCAGCTTACTGCTCCCAGCATTGTCCCTTTCCAACAATTGCAAATCTTTCCTGCATTCCCAGGAAATCCTCTAATGGCCGTAATCACCTTGCTCCTTTCTTGTCCTGTACGTCAGCGGACGTGTCACTCTGTCGCCTCCTTTGGACAATAGGCAGTCCTTACTTGACCATAGCGCTTCTCGACGGGAAGGGTGAATGAACGAAAGCACTTCCAGCTATTTCCCGCAGGGGGACATTTCTTTGTGTTTTTCTAGACCTTCTCTTGACAGGGTCAATTTGGCATTTGCAGGGTGTCCACAAAGCAAAACAGGCTTACACAAAAGGATTCCTGGAAACAGGCTCGCTTAGCGCCCTTGTACCAACAGCACATATCCACAACACTTATCCATGCCCACAGGCGAACAATAGAGCGCGCAAGTGCCGATGATGCACGGTCGTAACAGCCTCCTCCCCCGCCAGAAGAGTCTCGGAGGGCAGCAGTCGCAGCTGCTGCATGAAGAGACGACTTAATGGCCTGCACATGAACGCTTGAAGCTCGCTGTTGCTTGTCGCGTTGTCTTGATTGTCGTAGGCCAAATTGCTCGAGCTGTCTGAAACTCAACCACATGTCGAAGCAAGCACTCGGCTTCCGTCTGAAGAGACCAGGTTAAAAGAAAACTGCCATTGTTGTTCGAGAAAAGCCCACTCTCAAGACGTTCAGAACCCACGTATTCCTAGAAAACCAAACGTGCTGCTTTACATAGTCACACATATACAAGCGCACGAAAAAAAAAAACCTGATTATCAATTTGGATACATGGCGAGGAACACCTCGGACCGCTTAGAAACAGCGGCTAAGCGCGTCCGCATTCCCATTTAACTTCCCCTTTTTGTATCTGATTTCAAAATTGTACTGCTGTAAAATCAAGCTCCACCTAAGAAGGCGACTGTTCTTCGATGTCGCAGTTTGCAGCCAAGCCAGGGGACAATGGTCCGTCTCTACGGTGAATTTGGCCCCTCCAAGATAGCACTGCAATTTTTGAATGGCCCATACAATGCAAGCGCACTCTTTCTCTGACGCGCAATAAGCCCTCTCTCTAGAACTCAGTTTTCTGCTCAGGTAGAGAACAGGGTGCTCATTACCGTCGTCATCTCTCTGGCAGAGAACAGCACCTAGCCCTCGATCACTTGCATCACACTGGACCGTGAATTCTCGGTCATAGTCTGGAGCTCGCAATACCGGACGGCTAATCAGCACAGCCTTCAGGTTTACGAAGGAGGCTTCCTTTTGTTCGTCCCAGACTACATTTGTCGGTTCTGTCTTGCGGAGAGCGTTGGTCAGAGGGCTAGCCAAAGCTGAATAGTTAGGGATGTAGTGATTGTAGTACCCAGTCAGACCCAGGAATGCTCCAATTTCCGTCTTCGTGCTCGGCCGCGGGTAGTCTGCTACCGCAGAAATCTTAATCTCGCTGGGTTTCCTGAAACCTTGACCTACATTGTGACCCAAGTAGTCCACGGTCGCCCTTGCCAGGTAACATTTCTCGGCCTTTACGGTTAGTCCAGCTTGACGCAAAAGGCTCAGTACAGCTCTTAGATGTACCATATGGTCCGCCCATGAGTCGGAAAAAACCGCAATGTCATCTAAATAAGGCACCGCGAATGTTTCACACCCCTTTAAAACCCTATCCATGAGTCGGGAAAAACAAAATGGAGCATTTTTGAGCCCGAAACTCATCATTGTTGGCTGGTAGCTGCCCGTCGGAGTGACGAAAGCCGCGTATCTGCTGGCGCGTTCAGTGAGCGGTACTTGCCAGTATCCTCGAGTAAGGTCCAGCGTAGTCACATATGCCGCTCTATTGACCTGTTCTACTCTCTCCTCAATATTCGGAATAGGATACGCTTGATCCCTGGTGAGAGAATTTAGCTTTCGGTAGTCTACCACAGGCCTAGGGTCTTTACCTAGAGCTTCTACTAAGATCATAGGCGAAGCATAATCGCTTTCCGAGGGTTTTATTACTCCCAATTCCAGCATGCGAGTTACTTCCCTATCCAGAATTTCTCTTTGCCTTGGAGAAAATCGGTAGCACCTTGATCGCACAGGCACGTCTGAAGTCAGCTCAATATCGTGCTGAGTCAAATCAGTCCTGCCTGGCCTGTCCACGAAGCAGGCCTCAAACTCTGTTATTATTTCGCCCAGCTCGGACAGCTGGGATTTCTTTAATTCTCCTCTCTGCTCCGTCTTTTTGAGAAGCTCCTGAGCGTTGCTTCCTTTTCCGCTGAGGCAAATCAAGTTGTCCCCCATCTCCTCGGGAAGGTTTAACGTTAGATTTACCACGGCTTCCTCCATAGCTAAGTCCTCTCGGGTTCCACTTAAAAGTCTCGTGAGATTACTAGACACTGGCGGCAAGAGGTTACTCTCAAAAACGTCCTCATTCCGCGTCTCATCAAGCTCACTTTCAAGTTGACTTATCTGAGATGCCTCGCTCTCAAAGTTTTCTGACCTGCTATCTTCCGCATCTACCACTGTTTTAACTGCCGTTTCCTCCGCTGTGGATTCTTCTGGAATGAGCAGTGTAGCTAGTTCTCGCGCCTTTGAACGTGTTAGGGCTTGCACAACTCTGTCTCCGAAAAGGATGCCCCTCTTTCTCAGTAGCATGTCCGATTTGTTGGAGAACAAATACGGATAGCACTTAGGAAGCTTTCCTGAAACGGCAGCCTCGGTTGTCAACTTGCCGAAAGGGCCCTCGATGACCACGTTCGCGATTGGCAAGCACACACTCTGTTCCTCCACTACCTGGCGGATCCACGCACACTGTCCTGTATAGTCGGAAGGCGACACATACGCCGGATGGACAACATCCATCGTTGCGGCCGAATCGCGCAGTACCTTGCAAGGCTTCCCGTTGACTACTAGGTCATGCAGGTAGGGTTCTAAAAGCTGCATATTTTCATCGCAGTCACTGACATACGAGAAAGCAATCTTTTCTTTCCGGCAGTTGACGGCAATGTGACCCTGCTCATTACACCTAAAGCATGTGAGCGGCTTCCTAGCCTCAAGCTTATTCTTTGTGTTCTGCGCGTTGGTCACTTCCCCACTTTTCTCACTGCCGTCCTTTCTAGGGCGTTTGCCTGAAGAAGCCTTCCTTTCTTCGTTTGCAAATCTAGCAAAGTGCCTTCTCTGACGGTTATTCACACTCAACTTGGGATTGCGGGGCCTATCCACTGCTGGGTTGCTGAATTGTCGGCGCGAAGCGTACTCCTCAATGAGTTCGGCAGCTTCAGTTGCCAACTTAATGTCGCCTCGGTCCTGTAACCAATTTCTTTCATTTTCTGGGAGGCAGTTATAAAACTGCTCCAAAAGAATTCGCTCGACTACAGCGTCCCTATCACTGTAGGAATCAGTGCTCTTTAGCCACTCGCCCAAATTGACTCTTAAATTGTATAGGAATTCAGGGTAACTCTCGTCCCTGGACCTGGTAGCGTTCCGAAAACGTTGTCTGAACGCCTCGGCGCTAAGCCTATACTTTCTCAGAAGGCAAGCTTTGACCTTCTCGTAGTTGTCCGCGTCCTCCTTGCTTAGCCGCGCGACAACCTCCGCTGCCTCGCAGGGCAGAACCGTCAATAATCTCTGAGACCAAGTGTCTCGCTGGAAGGACAGTTTTTCGCAGGTTCGCTCAAAGTTAGCCAGATACAGACCGATATCCCCTGATATTACATATGGCTGCATGTACTTTGACATCTTGAAATCTGCCTCCTTGTTGAGAAGAGGTACCGCTAGCTGGGGACAATTGCCCGACCTCTTGCTCAACTCTAGTTCTAATTTCCGGAGCTCAATTTCTAGCTCCAGCCTTTTTGCTTCTCTTTCAATTTCACGCTTCTTGTCCTCTTTTTCCCTCTCAAGTTCACGCTCACGCCTCTTTTCCTCTTTTTCCCGCTCTTTCTGCTGTCGGAGCTGTTCCTTCTTTTTTTGTTCGATGAGGTTCCATGCTTCACTGAGCTCCTCATCATCGGCTCCCAAATCAGTGATTGCCTTTAAAATCAAGGGTTTTCGTGCCAAACCACTTATATCAATTCCCAATTCCTTACACAATAGCAACAGGTCCGGTTTCTGCAGCTTTTGTAGGTCCATGATCGCTCCGAGTGTCGGCTACTTCCAAAACAACTGTGCAAACTACCAAACCTAAAGGCGTTTCCACACTCTCTTTACCAGTTCTAAAATCTAACCCTGTTCTAGAACCTGGTCCACATCAGAAGAAAAGCCAAGCACTCACCCACACATGCGATCGATGTTCCGAGCTGCTTTCTTGTTAGCCGATTGTTGCTCCTGCTTGTTGCTTGAGATGCCACCTCCGATCACCAGATGTTGTGGCTTGTAGATTCTGATCCACCTCGAATCACCAGATGTTGTAGCTTGTAGATCCAGATCCCAACGCTGGTCACCAGTTGTCGTGACGCTGGGGCTATGTCGACCCGGCCTTCACTTGGTAGCGTGCAGAGACTCCGGGTTCATGAAGGATTGAATCTTCGAAGTGGGTAAAATATATACAAGCAGGTTTAATGGCACTTTGAGAAAACTTATTTACATGATTATTTACATGAAAAAGAAGGGTATATTAACAAAATGGCACGCGTAAAGAGTTCATAGCGAGAAGCGACTGGATGAGCCGTTTACCCAGGGCTCAGAGCGACATTTCGTGCTCTGCAGCGTCCTTAAAACCCCCTATGTCCAGCCCCTCTCTGAAGATCCTGACCAACCAAATCCAGGGCACGCCCCTCAGATATCGGCATCCAATCGAACACATCACTGCACTGATGGTCTGAAGCACTGACTGGACCGGCATTGTTTCGTTGGGCCTGGTCACTTGTTGGCGGGAAAAGCTTGGGAACGGCGAGGAGGTACATTTCTATTCTTCAGCCAAGAATCGATAGGCTGGTTCCGGCAAGTGGATTTACTTCTCAGAAACCCAAGTGCACGTGCGCGCAGCTTACTGCTCCCAGCATTGTCCCTTTCCAACAATTGCAAATCTTTCCTGCATTCCCAGGAAATCCTCTAATGGCCGTAATCACCTTGCTCCTTTCTTGTCCTGTATGTCAGCGGACGTGTCACTCTGTCGCCTCCTTTGGACAATAGGCATTCCTTACTTGACCATAGCGCTTCTCGACGGGAAGGGTGAACAATTGAACGAAAGCACTTCCGGCTATTTCCCGCAGGGGGACACTTCTTTGTGTTTTTCTAGACGTTCTCTTGACAGGGTCAATCTGGCATTTGCAGGGTGTTCACAAAGCAAAACAGGCTTACACAAAAGGATTCCTGGAAACAGGCTCGCTTAGCGCCCTTGTACCAACAGCACATATCCACAGCACTTATCCATGCCCACAGGCGAACAATAGAGCGCGCAAGTGCGGATGATGCACGGTCGTAACAATAGAAACAGGTAAAAAAGTGGTGAAATTAATTGAAAGAAAAAACTAGGGCATTCAATGTAGGGCAGCACGGAGAGGGAAATGGGGTAGGGCGTGGTTAGCGAAATTTCAGGTAGGCATATGAGACCTCTAGTGGTAGTACGGCTTTTTGCGAAGTATGGAATTGCAATCAACAAACAACGGGGAAAAAAGGGGGGGGGGAGCGATGAAAATACATTTTAAAATGACTGCGCATGCACTTCCTCCTGTACGCCTTAGGCAACCACTTCCCCATTCACCCCACCCGGCCTCAGGAAGACAAGGAAAAAAATTCGAAAGAAAAAGCATGCAGAGAGGGCAAGAAGACAGGCGGGGGAAAAGCTTAAAAAAAAAAAAACATTCTGCTGAGAGGGCAACTAGAACCAGGATTGTAGCCGTGACGGAGGTTTTACATCACCTTTGTTGTCACGTGACCCTCCCCAATTGACGTGCAATAACTAAGTCCAGGTCCTAAGAGCGCAATCACGTGACACAGGGGAGACGTAGCTTACATGTCGCGTGCGTGTATCTCGCGGAGTGTTTTTTTTTTCCTTGCGAGAGGCGTGATTCCTGCCTATCCATAGAACCAAGCGTTCGAGGCAGTTTGCTTTGTCCCCGCCATGACCACTCCTCCAACACAGTCTCCTTCCCTCCCTCGTGGCCCCAAGCAGTGCTGACATGACTATGGGCAGCAGAAATTGAGCGCCAGAACAGAATTTTCCTCCCCCGGGGGAATGAGTGAGCGCAGATTCTGTGCGTTCGCAGCCTTTTGCTTTCGTTCTTTTTCTTCCGATGGTTTGGCGGAGTTAGAGCTGGAAGCGACGCAGGGACTTGGAGTCGCGAGTCCACTTCTTCGCAGCGCACGCAGGGAATATGAGTTTGCTTCCTTACTATAATGAAAACATGCAAGAGTACTGACCATATGCGGGGCCACAAATATATTGAGTACCTGCGCATGAGTTATTTGCACACACTCGCGTCCACAAACATGCATTTTTGTAGTGGCAGAAAGGAAATAACTTTCACTGCATTAGAGCATCTTCCAAAGGCGCGTAAAAGTTGATGTTTGGAATTAAGCTATGATATTATACAAGATGTTGTTTAGCTTATGGACAAACAATTTTACGCAACACTATATAGTTGTTTCACTAAAGAGGCGCAACTTTTAAGGTGCAAAAGCGGCCGATTGAGCCAAGTACTCGCGCACAGCAAATCTTCAACACTCCCTCCGCTGCCGCTCAGGCCAAACCAGCCGGTACCTCACAGCTAGGGGAAAAAAAAGAAGAAAGGAAGCAAGCTCCAAGTCATCACTCATTATAACGTCTGCGTTGGCTATAGACCACCCCTAAAGCCCCTCAATAAACTTTACCCCGAGGGGCTTTACCCGCCCTTCCTTTCAACCTTTCCGCAATATTAGGAAAAAAAAAAAATACAGAAGAAAGCGTGCGTCCTGCTGAGTGCGGACGGCTATGCTCCCCCTCCTCCAACTCGAACCCGAGCTCCGACGGCCAAGCGCTTTTCTCACTGCCCCAGTAGAATAAAAAATAAATAATCAAAAAACGTCGACAGGACACTCAGAAGTCACGTAGCTCTACGTCACTTTTGCGTCACGTGACTGCGCGCTCAGGATCTGCAAAAAAAAAAATATCCTCCCCTTTTGCGGCGGCGAGGAACCGGACATGGTGGCGCTGAGTTCGACCCCCTCTCGGGAATGAGGCTTTCGCCGCGTTCCCTCTCCGCTTCCTTTGTTTCTTGCCTTGTGTAACGACTGGCGGTAGAAGTAGGCGGTAGGATAGTTAGAGAGGATACCGCTAAGCTGTCTAAGGAGACGAAAGATTTGATTAAGAAACGCCAGAGTATGAAAGCTTCCAATTCAACAGACCAGATCGAAATGGCCGAGATATCAAAGCTAATCAATAAGCGCAAGGTGGCCGATATAAGGAAGTATACCATGGAGAAAATTGAGCATGCTGTAAAGAACGGGGGAAGCCTTAAAGCGGTAAAGAAGAAATTGGGCATAGGCAAAAACCAGATGTATGCGATAAGGGACAAGACGGGCAACGTCATCACTAATATACACAAGATAGTCAAAGCAACCGAGGAGTTCTATACAGATCTCTACAATAGCCAAAGTAGTCAGGACCGTAATGAGATTGGCGGTAGGGAAAAACAGTCAGGCGTTCCACCAGTGATGAAGGACGAGGTCAGGAAAGCACTAGAAACTATGAAAAGGGGGAAATCAGCTGGAGAGGATCAGATAACTACAGATTTGCTGAAGGACTGGGGGGATATCGTGCTAGAAAAACTGGCCGCAGTGCCTGGTGTCATCGACGGTACCGGAACCATAAAAGAATGCAAACATTATCCTCATTCACAAGAAGGGGGACTCTAAGGACCTTAAAAATTACAGACCAATCAGCTTACTGTCTGTTACGTATAAGGTATTTACTAAGGTAATCGCTAATAGAATCAGGACAACCTTAGACTGCAATCAAGCAAAGGATCAAGCAGGGTTTCGGAAACGGTACTCTACTATCGATCATATCCATACCATCAATCAGGTTATAGAAAAATGCTCGGAATATAACCAGCCCTTATACATAGCATTCATTGATTACGAAAAAGATTTGACTCAGTTGAAACCTCGGCGGTGATGCAGGCATTGCGAAATCAGGGGGTAGACGAGCCGTACGTGAAAGTGCTGGAAGATATATATAGTGGCTGCACAGCAACCACAGTTCTGCATAAAGAAAGTAACAAAATTCCCATAAAGAAAGGTGTAGACACAATCTCCCCAGTACTATTCACAGCTTGTTTGAGAAAGTATTCAGAGACTTGCCAATGGGAGCAGTTAGGGATAAGGGTAGATGGAGAATACCTCAGTAATCTGCGATTTGCTGATGACATTGCCTTGCTAAGCAACTCGGCGGATGAACTGCAAATAATGATTGATGACCTAGACAGGAAAAGTAGAAATGTAGGCTCGAAAATCAGTATGCAGAAGGCTAAGGTAATGTTCAACAGCCTCAGGAAGGAACAGCAGTTTACATTAGGTAGCGAAATACTGGAAGTAGTAGGCGAATATGTCTACTTAGGACAGGTAGTAACCGCAGATCCGGACCATGAAAGGGAAATAACAAGAAGAATAAGATTGGGATGGAGCGCATTTGGCAAGCACTCGCAGATTATGACTAGTAGCTTACCGGTATCGCTCAAGAGGAAAGTATACAACAGGTGCATCTTGCCTGTACTCACCTATGGGGCTGAAACGTGGAGGCTAACTAAGAGAGTTCTACTTAAGTTGAGGACAACCCAGAGGGCTATGGAACAAAAAATGGTAGGGGCAACATTAAGAGATAGAAAGCGTGCAGAATGGGTCAGAGAAATAACTCAAGTTACCGACATTCTAGTGGAAATTAAGAAGAAATGGACATGGGCAGGACATGTAGTGCGAAGAGAGGATAACCGATGGTCGCTGAGGGTAACAAACTGGATTCCAAGGGAAGGAAAGCGTAGCAGGGGGCGGCAGAAAGTTAGGTGGGCGGATGAGATTAAGAAGTTCGCAGGGGTCAAGTGGATGCAGCTAGCACAGAACCGCCTTAAGTGGAGAAATATGGGAGAGGCCTTCGCCCTGCAGTGGGTATAATCAGGCTGATGATGATGATGATGATGAACGACTGGGCCTTGCCTTGAGGGAAGGAGACGCGGTCCCGGCAGAAGCGTTTCGAACGCGGCCTTCGGCGAATGTCGGTTACAGGGAGGGAGAACAGAATAGACGACATACTACTGTCGGGCTGTCCATGCGTTGGGCGAATTCGGCATAGGCTTTCGTCCCGGGTGTTCTGTGTCTTTTTGTCTCGTGGGGTTGGCTCCTTGGAGGCGTTCCGAGTCGGCCGCGTGCTTTCGCTTGCAGGCGGCGGGGACGGAAACGCTCGCCAGTCGATGTGGAAAAATTGGTGTTGCGGGCGGGTGTGTGAGGACCGCCAGGGTGTGCGGGAGCGAGCCAGGGTCGACCAGCGAGCTTAGGCGGGGGTCTGTCGCGGTGAGCGCGGTGACGGCGTCCCCGAAGACGCGTGGTCCAGACCGCCTAAGTCCACGACATCACCTCGGTCCCGCGGCGAGCATCCGCAGCCCGACACTCCCTGCGACCCGACCTTGCCAGATCACCGCAGCTAAGCCACCGTTTCCTGCCACTCTCTCGAACTCTTTTCTTTGTCTCTATCTCACTATTGTTCTCATTTAACTCTTTGGTGTTGTAGTCCTCCCCGCATGTAAAGTTGTAGTGTCATCTCTTCGTTTTCGCCGGCTTTATGTTAACAGTTGTTGTCTGCGTCATCTTTCTTTTCAGTACTTATATCACGCTATTGTTATCTTGCTATTGCGATTTGTAACTTTTCTTTTTTTTCTTTGTGTGTGTGTGTAAGTAAGTAAATTTCATTGCCCAGATCTCGAGTACGTTCATGCCTCCGGCCAGCGGCCAATCAGACGTGGCCCCTATCGCCGGTCAGCAGCCCGAACCTGTGATTTCGCACGCGGAGGGAGAAGTTTGTCGCTCCACCCCCTCCAACGTACGGAGCAGGTTGGCCCGAATAATTATAATTTCGTCGCCAGCCAACTGACCAACCACCCACCAATATCCTGACAATTCGAACCAGGAATTTCTCGTAGGAATCGGGTATGGAATCCCGTAGTTGTTCTGATAAAAATAGCGCATACCACAAAAAGGATTGCCCATGACCAGGCCGGAATTTCGTATATATCACCCTATCACCCATGTGTGCAGAATGCAACACTCGCGTGCAGTTCATTGCATGTCGTCATCCTCATCAACTTCCTTCTTTGTGGAAAAGCTCTGGCACGTGCTACTCGATCGGTCTAACTACGTTAAAACTGTACCTTTTTTTTTTTTTTGTTCTTGCTGTCTTGCACTCAACACGGTCGGGAGTATTGTGGTATCTGAAGTCCTAAAGTTCTCGTGCTTTAAATATGCTAAATACGCGGCCTATGCGGCCAGATACGCAGCACAGCTTGATTCCGTTTCCTCAGTGCCACCATCCCGGTGCTCCGATTGAGCAGAGACACAGTTTACGGTGTATTTTGAGATCGTTTTAGCTGAAACCATTGTTTAAAAAGCTGACATACGGCAATTAAGGAGGAACAGGAAGTTCGCGAGCACCGCACCGTTGAGATGTCAAAATTAAGCCGGTTCACCATGGAATGACTACTGATACATGCTATGTACTAGTACTGGCCACGCGAAAGCAGACTGGAAAAGCAGAATTACAAGGTCACTTGATACAGGCGCTTGTTAAGAGCAATTGTGCGGCTGTGCGCTGAGAGAAGCCGGACGCCACCTCCTTCACGTCATATACGAGTCCTGCCTAACAAATAAAAAAAAAGAAAAAACGCGGCTCATTTTTAAATTGCACCTGCAAAAAAAAAGGCTAACGATTAAAACATCCAAGACGTAATTCGATGCCGAAAGATCCACTTAGTCGCACGCTTATTTTCTTAAGTTTTGCGCTATGCTACCCAGTCTGCTACGCCGGCTGTGCCGGAGCGATCCTGCAGTACTCTCTCCGCATACTTGCAAGGTGGCGCTGGCTTGCTAAGCGATCTTAAAGGGGGCATGCAGTGCCTAAATGAGGTAAAACAAATCGGTCGAAAGAGAGATACTTCCTCACAAGTCAATTCACCGCAAGAATTTTTCAGCTAGCTTCATTAACACCGAAGATATTGGCGATTAAAAATGGCGCTCCTCTCTCCCCTCAACTCAACACTCGGAGACACCAGAAAAAAAAAAACGAAGAAAACAGCTCGAGAACTCCGCCCGCTAGCCCCGCCCACGAAGAAGCGTCATCAGGTAACGCTCGGTTCTCAAACTTCCGGTTGCCGTGCCGGTTTTCCCGAGCGTCGCCCACGCATTCACGGTATCTGCCTTTCCCGTCCCGTCTGCGTTTGCATAGCTTTCAACCTTGCCTGCTGTCTTCCTCGGCCGCCAGTTTCTTCAGTTTCTTGACCTCTCGGAATTGTGTGCGACAGCAGTCCGAATGACTCGGGTCGTTCGCGAGCGCATACCTTGCAGGTGGGCAGGCTGCTGTCCACACATACCGGCGGCCGCCGGGAGGAGCACCTTCCTTCATATCCCTGTCCCATTCAGCGCAAATTAGCGTGCACTTCTGCCGATCACGGCTTTCTACAATACCGCTTTCTTCTCTCGCGCTGCCGAGGTCAGTCTCCGGTGTCAATAGAGAGATTTAGCTTACCGTGATCCGTGATCCGCCACCGTGACCCTCTACCGCGCGTGGGCGGGGCGCACAAGCTGATTGGTCCCGACACGGCAGGTCTGTGTGCCGACATCCAGTATGTAGTGCCATCTATCGGCTTCAATGGGATCTGGGCATGCGCAGTGGAATGCATGGCGGCGGATTACGGTAGCGGATCACGGTAAATTAAAGCTCTCTAATAGCTTTGGTACCGTCATCTGCGGTTTGACCAATGGCAGCCGGTGACTCCTCGCGGAGTTGACGCGATATCATCGACTCTGCATGGATACTGGCAGACGATCGAGCGTGCGAGTTGCCCGCGTGGAAACATGTCGTCGTCGTTTTTAGCCAGGAGCGATTTCATTATGGTCGGCGAGAGGCATCTCTTGTGCATAACGAATGGAATGTATACGCGTATCACCGACGAGAGTACGTATTGATGTTCGCTACAGAGTTTGGATATATCGGATTACAGGTGAGCCCGAATTATTCGTCCACGAATCTATAGGATTGAGATTAACAAAAAGGATACTGTAGTGGTTTTTTTGTTAGTTTTTTTTTTAAGTCATTTCGCACATCGTTTAAGAAGTGCCAGTGCGTAGCGTGTACGCGTGTGTTATCTCATGTGTACGCATCGTCCGAGCCAGAATCGACGGGCGCGAAATCAGCAAAGCAGCTAGGCACATTCAGTTCGGCAGCGCAGGTTGTCACTGATTTTCGCAGCTACACGCAAGAATCGCTCACAGGAGCATGCGAGAGACTACGCTAGACACGCAGTGAAGCGGGCGATTCCAAAACGCCGTCGCCGTGGCTTCGACGCAAATAAACAAGGCCGACGACCAGGGAGGGAGGGCCGTCGGCCGCAGCGCCCGCGAACGGCATCTTTGCGATAACCTGGCGACATCTGGTGCTACACTTAAGCGGTGCGAATTTGTGTACTTTCGCGATGAAGCTTAGGGCAGACCTTTTTTAACGCACGTTTCATTTAATTTCAACACGCCGTAAAAATGGTCGATGCTGCAAAGACGAGACGGGACTATAGTACGCTGCTGCGCCGTCAGCCGGTACGCGAAGGTTGATGCTGCCTTTTTAATCGATACGGTATTGAACCGGACCAGCTCGTGACGCGCACTTTCAGTCGGACGCACATCATTTAGGAAGTGCCAATGCGCAACGTGCACGCGTGTTTTATCTCATGTGTACGCATCGGCCGAGCCAGAATCGACGGCGCAAAACATCAGCAAAGCAGCTCGGTACATGCAGTTCGGCAGCGTAGGTTGTCACCGATTTCCGCAGCTACACGCAACACACGCACGAATCGCGCACAGTAGCACGCGAGCGACTACGCTAGAGACGCAGCGGAGCGGGAGATTCCAAAACGCTGTCCGCCGTGGCTTCGATGGAAAAGAAACAAAGCGACGAGCAGGGAGCAGCGCACGACCAGAGTGCAGTCGGCCGCAGCGCCCGCGGACTCCATCTCTGCAGTAACCTGGCGGCATCCGGCAAATTTGTGTACTTTCGCGATAAAGCTGAGGGCAGACCTTTTTTGACGCACGTTCCATTTAATTATCAACACGCCGCACAAAAGGTCGATGCGGCAAAGACGAGACGGGACACGGGACTACAGTACGCTGCTGCGCCATCGGTCGGTTCATGAAGGTTGATGCTGCCTATTTAATCGGTACGGTGTTGAATCGGACCAGCTGGTGCTCTTTTCGCACTCCTGCGCCGACGCGCACTTTCAGTCGGACGCCACCACCTTTTCGGTTAACATCGCGAACCGAAGCGCCAAGCTCGGGTTCATGCATGCAGTGCATGCATGCAGCACTCGAGCAGACGACTTTCGCAGCTACTGGAAGTGTGTCCGTGACGTAGTGGCCGTCGCGGCTGCAGCCAATGGCAGCCTGTCGTGGCCTGTCACTCTCGGCACTTGTGACGTAGGTAATCACGGCAGAATAGTTCCAAATCTCGCAGCCACGCGGAAACGGCGCAGCCCGCAAATTTCAAAAAACGCTGTTTTTAAAAATTAATAATAAGTCGCTGGATTTTTTCCGATGAGTTTTACTTTAGACGAATGCTCGGAAGCATTTGTTCTACACATTGAAAACGTTTATCAGTGACCATTCTAGCCGTTTCCTCACTGCGACCACCCGATACCGAGGGAAGAGCCCCATCATTTCACTCTCAGTTGGCTTTCGTGCGGTGCGGACGCAGTTTTGGGGCGCTCTTGGAACAGCACGTGCTGACCGACCAAGTGGGGGGGGGGGGGGGGGGGGGGGGGCGAGAGCGGTGCGACAGGACAGCGCCATATGGATGAGTTCATTCTTTTATTATATTATTAGGGTTCACTATAGTTAGCTGTACACTAAACAGTTAGTTGGTTAACCTATCCGGGTTAACCTATCCGGCTAGGTTACTAGAACTGGTCGCCCGGTATCGATGAGAAGACTCGTGTTTAAATTGGTTTAAATTCGTGAGTGCTAAATTCGAGTCTAAAGTTTTTATGCGTTAACATATGGTTAAAAAGAAACAGGTGAAGTGCAGGGAATGCGAGGTGTGGGTGATTATCGATGACATGCGGTGCAACTGATGTTACCTGCTGTACGAACACCTAGAAAGAGTAGATGGGGAAAATGCCGCACTGGTGTTACGTTTGATAGCCATAGAAAGGGAGCTAGAAAAGGCGGAAAATGGCAGGCTGAGGAGGCAAGGGGCATATATGGAAGAAAAAATGGCGGACCCCGTCATCGAAAATGAAAAGCGAGCGGTGAGGAGTACTTCGGGGCGAAGAAGGACGCCGAGGGAAAATGTCTAGAGGGGGATGAGACTATAGAATACGTTAAATCAGTTATTGCCGAATTATTTAGGTGCGATGATGGAGTAATCGCCCCGAATAAAGAAAGAGTATCAGACAGCATGCAAGAAAGGAACTTACAATTGACAAATCTTAACTAGAAGAAGGTGAAGACAAGCATCCCTGTATGTGCAACCATGGGGATGGGCGAAATTCCAATCAAGCTAATTAATAGGCTTGGTCCAAGAAGTAAGGACCAGTTGTTAAGGCATTGGGAAAAGTCATCACTATAGAGAAATTCTGGACAGCTGGCGACTGAGTACGATGAACTTAAGATGCTCGCGAGCGCATGGTATCGTATCAAAAAATCTCTCTACATTACCGTGATCAACGAATCATCTATCCTCCTTATAAAATCTCTAAGCTACAACAGGTGACGTGGCGCCAGCTTCAGTCCTGTACATTCCCATCCCCTGCTTTGATCCATCCAGGACTGTTCTCGCCACAGTGCACCCTGTGTGGGGCACCTAAAGCTGATTTTGAACACGTTATGATTAAATGCTCGGAATTCCACCCTCCAGGCACTTGGCAACTCTCCGACCTCGAGCGATGGGAGGCTGCGGTGTCCAGCTCTGACCCAGCCGTTCAAAAGCTGCTGACGGACTGGGTTTTGGGAGTCGCTGGGAAGCACCAGCTTCCGGCCACAACACGTAGCCAAGAGCCGACCCGTCATTAGGATGCAATCACTTAAAGGCCCACTGTCCACCCTCCGGTCGAAAATATTTTCTTCCCCGGTGACTGTGAGACTTCGCCCCTAGAACGCAAGGCCGCAAAATGTTTTTGAAAAGAGTAACTAATAACGCAGTTACAGCCACCGCAATCACCCGATACTGTCATACTTCTCTCCTTCCGTTCCCTCGCAAAGGTTTTTCACTCTCCTGCCCGAGGTCGTCTAGCCTCCGCAAGACAAATTCCCCTTCCTCCTCCGCGTTTGGCGGGAGGTGGGGCGTGGCTCTCCGCGAGCGCCAAAATAATAATAAAAAAAAAAAACGGCCGAGGGAGCGCGCGCCGCTGGATTCAGTCTGGCCGTGGCGAGGGAAAAGTGCGCAGCGAGCGGTAGACACCCATCCTTCTCCCGTCAGTCAGCGAGACGGACCAATGGACGTCGTTCGCGGTACATACGTCATTACTGTGGCCCGTCGGGCCAGTGCAGGAAACGGAGAAGCTGGCTTCCCAAAGGAGAGCATGAGATAGCTTTGAAGTATTTTCGATGCTTTGGCGGCGCGCGTGTCACTGTAGCATTTTGCGCAGACTATCTCCGGTACCTGATCGAAACACTGGGCTCCTTTGCTTAAAAGGGCCATCCCTGGACAGTGGCCCTTTAAGGCTCCCAACACTGCATAAAGTTTTTCACCACCACCATAAAGGAAAAAGAGGTAAGAAGAAATAAAATAATTTATACCGATCACGATAATGTCAGTTATGTACAGGCTGGCTATGCAGCCCCCCCCCCTCCCCCCCCCTCACCTTCCTCCCTTCCTTTACGGCGTGGTACATGTGTCCGCGGAGAATTGTGAATTGTGACAGATACTTTTCTATCCTGTAAATCAATTTCAAACGCCGCTGATGCCTGCTCTAATAACGCCTCCTAGACATCTGAGTCTGCTTTTGTTTGCTGTGCGGTGTGGCGTTCGAGGAAGCGTCAAATGAAAGGCGCCGCACGGACGCCTGGCGGGGTCAGCTTCGTATAGGCATGAATCGCATGGTGACGGTCATCACCTGTCGTGACGGTACATCGCGCACCCCTTGTCGAACACAACCAGCATTTCATGGAACGCATCAAAGTTCACTGGCGTCCTATAATTTGTTTACAGGAAAGGAAAGACGCAGTATCTGTCACTCGCGGAATCCAGCTATCATCCTTACATTAGACAAAGGGAATTATGGAGAGCATCTCACGATCCGGGGCGTGGCGCAGTTGATAAAGCGCTGGGCTGGGTATCCAAGGGGCGGAGGTTCAATTCCTGAAGACAAGGTTTATTGACTTATTTTTCACTCTCGCTCTCTAAAGCGTCACACCCTCTGCTGGCAACCTTCTGTCAACAACGCAACAACGATGAGGCATATTTATTTTACCGCTGGCGCTTACCGCGGCCGTCTACCACTACCGCGCACCATCAGCACAGCACGCGCTGATTGGTCCCTGTGTGCGGAGTCCACCGGAATTTGACAGGAAAATGGCGCCATCTGTTGTCCACGTAGTGATCTGCGCATGCGTACTGACGCTCGCGCCGTAGCGGTAGACGGTAGCGGTAAGCGGTAGCGCTAAACTAAAAGGCTTTCGCCATAATGACCCAATGCAATTAGAATAACCAGGGCGAAGGTGGAAAGGACGTAGAACAAAGGCTTCCTCGATTATTGTACGCGGACGCCATTGTTCTATTAGCCAATAACCGAGAAGGTTTGCAAGCATTGCTTGATATATGTGGATAAGGGAGGCGCAGTCGGCTTCCTTCAGCGCAATTAAGTGCGGTCTGACGGTATTCAACGATTTCACTGATAAAAAGCTTACGGTACAATGGAGTGAGATACCAAGACTGGTAGATTATAAATATTTTGGAATATGGATAAACGAAGGACAGGTGTGCATAAAAAAACATCAACAGGTCACCAGTGCGAAGGGACGGAGGGATACCGCGATAATGAAACGTTCGGGGCGTCTACTTCTGCGGCTCGTGTCCTGCGTTGATTACGTTGCATCGCGTTGCTTCTCTGTCGTACTATAGTGCGTTTTTTGCAATTGGTCAAGCAGGAAAACAAGTGTCTGCAGAGAGCGCAGTCACAGTTCCAGTCCACCTCGTTTGGCTTTCAACTCCACCCCCCCCCCCCCCGTCCCCCCCCCCCTCCCCACACACACTTACTCAACACACTATTTTTCATTCGTTCTTTTTTCCTTGCTCATTGCGAGCTCTTTCCGCGGTCTCCCCCATTCGAGCCCTTCCCTCCTCGAGATACACTCTCTCCGCATGGTAGGGGGAATCACGTTAGCCATACAAGCGAGGAACCGACCCAGCTTCTTTCAAGTCCGATTGATGAGCTTGACCGTTTGGTTGATGAGGGCAGGCTCAAGGACGTCCATTGAATGCCCTTGCTCCAAATTATCGTAAGTACGTCATTAGGCACAGTTCTAACAGTCTCATAGCTTATATTGCAGTAATGCGGCTCGAAAGTTCATGCGCAAATCAAAATGCAGTACATGTTATGTTTATCTCATGTCGAGAAAATCGTGCGCGGCACAAAAGAAGAAAATGAATTCATCTCAAACTTCGACTACTGAGATCTTCTTTATCCGTCTGCGAAGCTCAGCTCGTAAACACGCTGGCAGAGTCTTGCACATTTTTTTTTTTTTTCACTTCAGGGAAGATTAATGCAAATAGCATGCGTGAATCTGCGATGTTTCTGCAAAGCGCAGATGTTTCCAAGTTTGAATATCCCACCCATGACAGAGATATGACGCTTTGCGCATTGACGTTCTACGCCCTCATGCGATTACCTTTTTATGTGATGTTACTAAACCAAGAGCAGAGCTCTAAAGCAGAGAAGGTGAAGCACCTGAAGCTGAGGAGATGCAAATAATCGTGTTTGAGGGCTCTATTTAATGACTCTGGCTCTGTCTTGTGTGTTTTCAAATTTAGCAGCTTAATTCATTTGTGTGCTCGTAATTCAATGGCATATTCATATAATTCCGTAGTGTTTTATATGTTGGTACTGTATGCTTGAACTATTTATTTAGTCGCGAATTGTCTGTCCTGCTGATTCTCCAGGTCATCCGCTGTGTGGTTTTGTGCATTTGTATGAGCTCTCGCTGACCTAGCTATTTCGCTTTGTATACAACTGCCTGTTCATATAGGAAGTTTGCATGAAGCGATGCATGCTGGATAATTAGCCATGATTTTATCGACAGCGGACGGCGGGAATCGCAGCTACAGTGACCATAGAGCAGCCTGGCTGAATTGACCGAGTGCCTTGTTTTCGATGGTCCAGCGAGCAAACACGCGGCTGCATGTTCGTGCATTGCCCTTACGTGCGTGCAGGGTGTCGGCAGATTCGTGAGAAACGTATGCGTCGATGTCATTGTGCCCGAAAGATCGGGCACCCAATGAAGAAATGCAAAACAGTGCGGCGCGGATCCGGTCAAGCTACGCGAGGACGACTGACTGCATCATGATGGAGGGTGACTATGCGTCTCGGTCTGTGGCCGCCCGTAGACATAGCCGTCATTCATGATTTCTATAGTTCTGGCAACTAGTTCGATACTTGCCCGGATTGGCGTCGATCTCACGTCGGTTGGCCCGTGCGAGCCATTCGCATCGGCGTCCCTGGAGGGATCCTTTGCCTTCTCGCACTACTCGCACTTACTCGCACTCGTGCAGACGTATTTTTGGAATCGCGAAGAACCCGCAGTAGTCCTGTCCGATCACGCCAGAATTGTCTGCGCGCACATGCGACCATGCAGACAAGGCTGTGTGGCATTGCAGTGTTGTGTCGTGTGCTGTCGACGCAACGATTTATTTATTGATTTATTTATTGATACTGCAATCCCAGTGTTGGGATTTTAGCAGGGTGGGAATACAAACTAAGCAGTTTAACAAAACAGGCAAAAATAAACAATAATTACAGTGCAAGTCGAAGCTCTTCTGCACAATTAGGAATGAAACCAAACATATACAACACAGCAGTGAAATAACAAAAGCAATAAAAAGAAACTAGGTGATATGTTGCGAGAACAACGTCAGTGATGGCTGCAGCACTTCATTGTTAGTGAGGTTATTCCAATCGGAAATAGTTCGTGGAAGGAATGAGTATTTAAAGCAGTTATTTCGAGCACGAAAAGGTGTCGTTGTCGGGTTGCGTATCCGGATGAAAAAACAAGCAAATCGGCGAGTTCTGATCTGTAGTGTCTTTTAATTAATTGGTACAGAAATTTATATCGTGCACAACGATTTCACTCAATGGCGGATTACCCAGCATACACCGCTTCATGCAAGCTTCATATTGTCACGGTATTAGCGACTGGGGCTAGGTTATCAGAGCCGGTGCAGGTGGAATTACACGGCCCAAGCTTTAGATACGTCCTGCGAGTCCGGAGCCGATTCACTTCGTCCTTTTTCTCCGAGCGCCACTTCAACGTCTTTCGCTCCGAGCGTCCCCTGGCAATATGTATCCGCCCACATCCAAATAAAGTATTCAACAGCCGCTGGCATAATTTCTATCTCCAAGTAATCTTCGCATGCCTCTATTTACATGTGGCGCAAATTACGCTACCCCAGCCTAAAATATCCTCCATTGCATTTTCAGTCCGCGCGAGCGTCGATGGAGGACAGTCTAGCCCGTAAACCAGCGCATCCCATATAAAAACTTGTGATAATAAAATTACGTTAGTCATTCGTCATTGGACCTCCTATTAACGTTCGAGGAATAAAGTACCCAATACGTTCAGTTTTTTTTTTTTTTTTTTTTTTTTTTTTTTTTTTTTTTTTTTTTTACTGTTGCTTGTCGCTTGATCGGCAATCTGTATCTTACATGTGCTGCATGTATGTGTCTTGACACTTATATATATTTTCCCCAACGACGGCAGCTTTTATAGTGAACTAGTTCCTTTATTCATGCACAGAATCGGTTCAATACATTTAGTCAAGCGTGTGGGAGCTAAAGCGACACAATTTATTGTTGCGCGCCTTCGGGGTCCGAAGAACTAGCAGTGACGGAGGCGGACACCCAGCTGTCTGCTCAGAGCTCATCGCGCTACTCTACGCTCCTTTATAATTACTACATATGTTTTGCCAGGGTTCCGCGTTCCTTTTCTTTCGCCGCCAAGCAACCGTGTAGCATCGTGAAGCCAAGCAGACCCCGGCACCCCGGCTAACTGCATCATCCGTAATCAGTACTGCGTACCGCGCTGTGTGCGAGCTGTAGCGACGTTGACTTCTTCCGATTAGGACCGTCAAAGTAATTCCTTCTCAACTGCTTTCAAGTCTTGATGATCGGCTCCCGCAAAGACGACGTATGGCTTTGCTGCACAACTTGATTGCTTATGCGGCCCCTTCGCGCAACTCGCGGCCCCTTCTGTCAAATTACACGCAGCGCCCTCTCATGTCGACTGGAGCGGTCATCAATGAAACGACCAGCTCTTCGGTGGCAAACGGCACACTCCTCCATTCTAGAACACTGGATAAAGACTCGATTTCTGCTGCCTATAGTCATACCACCACTGCCTGTACCCGTAGGGCTGGTCCGGGGGTAGAAGACTTCGTTGGAAAAGGAGCCGTGGCGGGGAAATAACTGCCGCGATCGCTTGGTCCGGTGGATAGGTAGGAATGACGTTGAGGGGGAGCACCTCAGGCGCCTCTATCCTGTCCCTTATTTCTACCTGCGCTGTTATTGAAGTCATGATTAACCAACTAGCCCAACAAGCATCAATCTTAGCCTCCAGTGCTCCGGATATGGGTCCGGGCTTAGAGTATAGCGTTAGCGTCAACCTGTGATGCTCATGAACGCCATCCAAGGGCAGCCAGCTGCCTTACTGTTGACGAGGTATAAAGTATGGGGACGCGAATGGACCCTCGCGTCGTAGTTGCGACCTCTGCGAGCACAACGGCAAGCACCGGACCAGGCGTCGACTAGATCACCGCAGGCTGCGACAAAGAGCCGACACCTAGAACGAGCATCTGGCCCCAGAGCAACATGGACGCCACGTCCAATATGAGAATAGCGCTCGGGAAACTACCCGAGCCTGAAGATTCCTTGCAGGCTATGGATGTGCAACAGGAAGTCACCACTGACACTTCGCAGCAGACATCCCGGCCGATGAAACTACCTGGGTAGCCAGTCAACGCACTACCGGCGAAGAAGGTAAGGGCCGCCTCTGATAAGCAGGTTTCTAGTTATGCAACCTCTCATGCTCTTTTACACGATTCAGGAATGTGCAGCGCCCGCCTGTATGTTATTTAAATTTGTAGCTGTCATTGGTTTTCTCGCCTTGTGACGGCAGTGAAGGATAGCACGGCACGGCCGCCATTTTTCGACGGTCTTGAGGAATGAGCCCAACAGAGCAGCCCGAAGAGTGACCGGAATTGTGTGGTATATATTCAAGTACTGTCTTCTTTATATCTGCACGTTCTGTAACCGAAAAAGGTTGTTTTATTTGTTCGTTAACTGTGTCCTGCAGTTAAACGGGAGCGCACGACCACATCAGCTACAAAATACGCAATCAAGATTTCTCTAAAAAAAAAAAAAAAAAAATGGCAATCTCGCAGCTGTTTCCATGACGTTCGAGATTTTTGTCGCTGCTTTTTGGAGCTCATCTCGAAAGTCGTCCCTATGAAACCGAGCGCGGCCAAGAGCGGTGCGGCGATTCTGGTATTCGACGTCGTCGGCGTGCTTAACGCAGTTGCAGAGGCGTTATTCATTCCTTTGATGGCTCGAGTATGCCAAATCACGAATGCCGTATTGGCTTGCGATTCATGTGTCCACGGCATCATCCGCAACTTTCGTCGCTCTACCGTGGCATTATTTTTGCCGTGCAATTAAAATACAGTTTATTTGTTTTAGCGCGGACAATTAAATTTTCGCGCTGCTATATCCTCACGATGCGGTAAACAGCGTGAACTGAAGCAAATTAATTCACTGCCGAGCTAGTCCTCGATGCAAAACTGCATTAAATAGATTAAGTCGGGGATCAAATCGTTCACATGCACTGCGTTGAACTTATAGGTGATGGTTATGCTGATCTAAAGGTCGGCTTTTTGAGCATGCGATTGCTGAAAACTTGCATTTTCTAATTTAATTTTCCACTTCACGAAATTATTTAGCTAAACTTCTGGTGCGAGTAACATATTTGTGCTGGCGTTATATTTCAGCCGCGCACCACCGAAGGGCTGTTTGAAAGACGTGGATGCAGTGGCGATTCTGTTTACGATTCGAAAACTTCGAAGAAAATACGGGACAGAAGCCACTGTTCTTAAAACTGTACGTGTACCCCCTCGGTACTGAAATGTTTTTGGCTTCTTCTATATTGCTGCACTTCAGAAGCAGCAGCACTGTGAAGTGTTTCTTGCTGGTGTCTTTATTGTGAAGATTTGGAGAGGCCACAGCTGGTTCCACTGTCTGCTGCTATGCCCAGCAGCAACTGGGGCCAATACCAGCTGGTCCCAGCTACAGTTGGGATTTTTCAAAAAAAAAAAAAAAAAAAACAGTTGAGTTGGGACTAGCCGATTCCCAAATGAAAATTTTCACCTGGTGGTACAGGGTTGGTTGGATGCTGCAGGAGAAGCAGTAGGAGGGGTAGAGGGTCGAGTTGATGTGTTTGAGGAAGAGGCATGCGAAAGACATTACAGTTTTCATTTCCGGTTGGCTTCATCCTTGTTCAGATGCTAGTGGAGTGCTAGGGAACGCCTCTGGCGATGCTTCGTCTGGCTTGGACAGGCTTTTCTGGTGCCCGGTTAGAGATCTCAAACTAACCTATTACCACTGCTGTGGCTCAGTGGTAGGGCGCTCTGCTACTGAGCCGATACTCAGCTTCGAACCCAAGGTGGAACACAAGGGGGGCCCACACGGTGAGAGATCTCAGTCCACGTTCGATCCCCAGATGGTTTAAATTAATCAGCATGCCTACACAATGGTGTCCCTCGTAGCCTAGTCACTGCAGGACGTCAAACTCTGCATAACTTATTGGCATGATGATTTACAGGGAAGGAGGCATATCCAGTAGTCCTGTATGAATCTCACATCTGGGGTGTTTGTGTTCGTTATACTGTAGTAGCCAGTGGGAATGTGGTGCAAAAACCTTGTGAAAAGGCATGATATGCTGCTTGAGAATCTGTAATAAAGGTGCGGGTGTTTTTGACTAAGGAGTGTATGCCTGCAGAATGGGTAGAGCACTATGGCAGTCTCCACCACTCGTCACTGAATGTTTCTCGTATGGTACCTATCAAGGCTTCAATACCCGCCTACTGCTGCTAGCGATAATGCTAGTTTCATCGAGTCTTTGGACACATCGGTGTGCACATCATTTGGATTTGCAATGTAGGTGTGAGCTAGGTCTTTTAATTGTACTTATCTGCACCCACTTTGGTGTTGCATATGCGTACTACATGGGAGAGGGACTGCCTGTATTTTCGCTCTGATCGAAGGTGCCTGCAGTAGAGCAGGGCGCCAAACCAAAATTTTTTGGGGTTTGGTTGGGGTTCATGCCTTTGAGGTTTGGCTCGATATGCATTCCATTCTTGTTCGACACTGCCCGAGCCGGTTCAAATGAGTTGAAAAAAAAAAAAAAAAACTAATTTTTTTACTCCGCTTTAATAATACCGTTTTCTTTCCTATTCCAGTACATTCTACTGTTTTGGTTGTACGGACCCCAGCAAAATGTTTGACTGACCAATGATTAAAGCAGGATTGGAAAAGAGTAATGATTATTTTAATTGGCACATAACCAACTAAACCTGTCACATACCTAAAAAAAGTCAAACGAAAATAATGTTTCCTGCTGCGCTTTTCAGGTAACATGAAAAAAAAAAAAAATCTGGTTTGGTTCGGTTTCAGATAAAAATTCGGGTACGGTTCCGTTTTGCAGTTCGACACCCTGCGGTAAAAGTTCGGGCATATGCAGTCTTGCTGCTAGACATCTGAGGTGTTGCAGTTCACAAATTTCACATAAAATGCTGCCCCTATGCAGTCGCTTCAGCTACCACACGAAAGACGGCCCCACAGCACAGCGTCCCGATTTGTCCAGTCTATCACTCCAGCTTCTGTTTGTTCATTCACGCAGCACATTTAGCTTCTACTCATGCTGCCAAAAAGCCATTTTATGTGACTACGTCTGGCCTCAGGCAATTGCAGCTGTGTCATAGGTGGAGACAAAAGAAAACTACGTCACGCAATGGCACAGAGTAACTACCTGCGACTAAGCAGGCGCTTCAATTAATATGGCTCAGACATCAAGGGGAAGTTTAAGCACAAACATACACTCCTGGTATTTTATTTAAATACACAGAACAAAATTTGAACATTATGTGGCAAAGTGACTGTTTTCTTCTGTCCACAGCAGGTACAATGTTTCAGAACCTGAAAAACAGAGACAAGAAAAGGAAGCAAGTATAAAGCAGCAGAGCTGCGATGAAACCTGTTCTGTCCACAGCAGGTACAAGCTGCGATGAAACCTGTTCTGTCCACAGCAGGTACGAGCTGCGATGAAACCTGTTCTGTCCACAGCAGGTACAATCTTTCAGAACCTGAAAAACAGAGACAAGAAAAGGAAGCAAGTATAAAGCAACAGAGCTGTGATGAAACTTGTTTGGATCAAGTTTACATGAATTATAGAAAAAAGTTCCCTGAGACACACTTGTTGACCTATCCCTTCAATATCTTTCATGGCACTTGTAAACCTATAATGACTTTTGTCCCAATTGAAAATGAAGTGACATCAAAAGCTGGTTTCTTTTCACAAGGAAAAAGCAGTATGTGCTCATGAGCCTACCTAAAACAAAAACTAAAATATGATAACACAAATTCAGGGGTGGAAGCAGGCTCGAGCATTTTGGAGCAGCCTTGGAGCAACAAAACGAAAGTTTTGGAGCATTTGAATTATGCTTTGGAGCACATTTTTAAGGTCAAATGCCTTTGATGAATGCAGTTTTTTTTTTCTGAAATATAAAATCTCCAATCCGATTCTTTTTTATCCAAGTTCAATGCCTTTCCAACTTCGCACTCATCTCTGACAAGACAAACGGCCAAAACATAAAGATATGCAACACAGGCCAACCTTAGCAAAAACATGGAAAAGACTAGCAGAAAACACAATTCATAACTGACTATCTAGCCTGACCTAATGCATTTACCTATTTTGACTTGACAGATTCAAATGTCGAGTCTACTACTTCGGTGCGCTCTAGCAGCAATAATAATTTGGGAGTTCAGATTAGTGGGTATGACACTTGCGCTCCCATCTCGTGCATATCTATTTTTATTTATTTAGAATACACGTCAAAGCCCCCAGATAATTGGTATTATATGATCCTTTTTGATTCTATCCAGGGCTGAGAAATGCCTGAGCACATGGATATTTCGTCTGCCAAAAAGGTGCCTTCATATAACAATAATGTGCCTTGACAAACTTGGCGTGAGTGCTGCTCCCATGCCTTTTGCCTACCGTGGGATCGCAGACGACTGCAGTACGAACTCGATCGTCTTGTCCGTTTGTAACTATGGCGGAGTTCTAAAGGGATGGAAGCAGGCTCTGGCATTTTGGAACAGCTTTGGGATATAAATACATGGCATTGAAGGGTAGCCTTCCCATCCTACAGCTTTTTTTACTTCCCTGCCTCCTGCCATCATTCTTTGCTTGAGCAATGCTGGGGGTCATATTTAATATTTTGGCAATAGACCCCGTATGCCTTTCCAACACTCTTGAGAAGCTTCCTAGTGATTGATAGCTTTGGCGTACCAACCCATAACGCTCAAGTATGGTTTTTTCTGCCGTAGGCCTGGCAAGCTTGTCATTGATAAAAGGCTCAATGGTGAAGTACCTGCTTGTCTTCACAGCAGAATCATTACAATGACTCATGCAGTTTTTGCAGTCTGACAAGTTTCCTTCCTAACGGCTCACAGTAGTCTCCGCTACCTACTTCGCTTGCTGATCTCACTTCTCTCCACCAGAGATTCAAAAGGCTGAGAGGAGGCGCTTTGTCGCATGAACAGTGCATTTTTTTTCGCAATTATCTCCAATCAGCGATGACTCATACTAAATTTACTTGCGAACAAATATTTATTATGCTCCCTTCTTTCCCTTACAAAAATTTCATTTGCTTTAAGCCCAGTGCAAGATGCATTATATATTTGCCACTGGTGCAATGACATTGTTCCCGTGTTCTGCTAAATTTGGTGGCAGAACATCGAGGCAGCCAGTTTGGAGCAGGATGGAGCAGGAAAAAGCAGTTTGGAGCAGCACTTCCACCCCTGTAAATTGCCAAGCATGGCGAGGCATTGCAACACTATAGCAATGACATGATTTTTTTCCCTCTGCAGGGGTAAAGAGCAAGCATATTAAATGAATAGAGATGCCTCGTTTTTGGTTCATGCAAGGACTGTCCTAGGGCGCAGATGTACATTACACTCGGCGATTCATTACAGGCTCAGTAATTCATTACTGCATGATATATACTGAACGATTTTGGTTTCTAGGCACCAATTTGTGTTAAGATGTCGAAACCATGGAAGAGAAGCAACCCCAGGCACACATGGGTCCCAAAAGCTGTAACACACACTCACAATGCTGTACCGCTTAATCTCACACACGTGCTGTGCATACAAGGCGCCTTCCAAAGTGTCGACAAATTTGGTGGATACAGCGATACAGTGGCCGAGAAGAGCCAAGTGCAAGGAACGGCCCAACTTCTCAAACCAAAGGCTCAACACATTAAAATGGCATGGTGCCCTATTGCCTGTTCTAAACAATATCCATTGCCACCTTCATTTTTTCCGACCTCCAACAGCACTGCAAGATAACTCTGGGTCCTGTGGCTGTTGATTTCCATACCTGCTGCTTGCTTAGGAAACAGTCCTTCGATGCACTAAATGAATGCATGTTGTTTTATGGCACAACACAACATCCAAAAGCAAGGTTTGAAATCTCTGCTTGATGAGAGGGCTTTGAAAGGCTATTAGAGATTCTATAGCTTGTTTAAATGCATTACTTCTTTTAGGAATGAAAAAAAAAAAAGGAAATATCAGTGACTTGTCCTAAAATTATGCTTGGTTGTAGTGGGAAGTGTTCATTATAAAACTGAGCGCTTTTGTCTTAGTTCAAGTTTTGTGATGTGGTTAGTGATGACCTCTCCATAGAGTTCGCATGTAGGTACATCTCATTTTAAGAGATGAAGTTTAGAGTCAGATGGGGTGTGATCGATACGATGGACAGGTAAAACCACTTCTATGAAACGCTCTCAGTGATTGCATGATTTCCATCCTCCTATGTGGGGTGTCAGCTAACCACTATTTTCAAAATTTCAGACTTTTCCAGGTTTTCCTCAATTATTTCAGTTCAAATTCCCTGACAAGTGAATAGGCTCAGAAGTGTAGCTGCTGATGATAATGAACATAGACGAAAAATTCGCAGCGAAAAGCTATTTATTAATCACATTCTATTAACAATAGTGAAAAGACTGTCATTAGTGTTAATGGCCGTTAAGAACGTCAAAAGCTTACTGAAAATTAAAAACGCACCGATACCAGCTTCAGAGCACGTGAGCCGCCCACCTTGCAGACAGCCGAGCCAATCCAATTTGCGCTGGCCGCTGCCGGCACGGTTATTTCTGCATCTTGTCGCGTACTACTCTCACGCAGCGCTTTCACGTATTTTATTGAATACCCACCTCATGTGCGTATTAGTTCTTCTATTGTGGCAGCTCAGCCATGCGCTGGCATCAAAGTAATACATCGTGCTTAAAATCTGCATGAATAACATACTTGCTCTGCACCAGCTTAAAATGAAAATAATGCACTGCAGAATATATATCGTGAGACTTTCCCCGACTTAGCGAAATTTTTGATGGTTTCCCTGACGTTTCACTGATTTTTCCCGGTGCATAATATTTCCCTGACAACTCCCAGTTTACCTGGTTGCTAGACATCCTGCCTGTCCCATAAATCCTGCTATTTCTCTTCCAGTTTTCGCTGCACAAATTTTATGGCATCTTTATGCGGTGCATTTACTTTTCCACACGGCTGTGGCACATACATAAGCTCGTTCATTACTGATGATCCCTACATGACTTGGCACCCAGCAGAATTTCATTGTATGTCCTGGTGTTTCACCTCTTATGTAATGCATTACTTTTCTTAATAAGAGTTCCGTTGCATTTCTGGAGTGTAGTGCTACGATTACACTGAGTGAGTCGGTTTAGATCATACTCTTTTCAGTTTCTCTTTTCTTTTCTTTTTACAGTTGAGATGGCGTAACATTTGGCAGTAAAAATTGAGGCACACTGAGATAACCTGTATTTTTCTGTTTTTTTTTTTTCGAATTCGCCTTCTACTACAAGACTACCAACATAGAAAGGTGCTTTAGAACCGTCTGTATAAAATGCCAAGTGACCTTTGTACTTTTCATCTAAGACCAGAACACTCACATTGTTTGTGTGTTAGTGTGAGGTCACATACAGAGGGGAAACTGTACCAAGGGGTTAGGACTACGGGCAGTATTTGCAAGTGTATCAAGTATGTTTAATTATTCCTGGTATTTCTATTCAAAATGGAGCATTAGTGGTCTTATTGTTTAGGGTTTGTTGTTAAAGAGTATTCTAGGTGAATACTTTTGACTGCAGGGTAACAGTTGGGAGGGACCTAATTTTTATTATGTAAGCGCACGTCAGCATTTTACTGTCCGCGAGGGGTGGTTCGTTTGTTTCTACGTGGAAGCTATTTATGGGGGATGTTCTGTATGAACACATTCAAAGCCACAGGCCAAGGTTTTGCACTAAACCTGCATGTTTTAGGCAAGATTATTTTGCTGGCCCGTACTTGATGCACCCATAATCTAAGGAAGAGCGCACTACAGAACGAAAGATGTGCAAAAGGCAGGCTCTGTTAAAGCCCCGGTGTTTCTGTGACAGCATCTTCAATATGTTTAGGGATAGAGAAGCATTCTTTGCGAGGCTGTTTATGGGTGGTAGAAACGCGAGCTTCCTGTCAAGTTATACCCATTAATTTAGGTGTAGGTTGAGGTTGGTTTGTAAGCCTGATTTGACGGCGAAGAGAACAGCCACGTTTTTTGTGGAGAAAACTTAAATCCATTTTCACCCTGCCCACATCGCTAGTTTATTAAAAAGAAACAAAGCAATAGATGAATTTCCCATGGAAAAGTAGGATTGTAATAGGCTAGAACTACACATCACCATTAAAAATGAAACAAGTAGCGAACTGCTGTAATAGGAAGAGGAAGCCGCAAAGCTGGTTAAATAAGGAATTTAGGGATGCTATCAAACAATGACAGGTAGCTTCAAGGGAACACAGAAAAGCAAAGCAGACACGGTTACGTAAAAAAAATCGGAACCTAATCAACAAAAGAGACTCGAAGTACCTGTCCTTATCCAGAGTAAGAAAGCAGTCCACTGATTGCTGTATAGCTGAAGTTGGTGATGCAACTAAAGGAGGGCCAAGAAAATTCTGGAGTCATATAAGCTGGCTGGGTAAAAGGAATAAAACAAAGCAGGAATGGATTCAAGATGCCGCGGGAAAATGTTTACAGAAAGCGAACACTGTGAGACGATAGGGTAATCTTAAATAAGGGAGCAACACAGGACCACAGGAAAAAAGCAACTTAAAATTGACAAACTTAAACGGGAAAAGGGTGGAAGCGATTAGTATTCCTAAATGCACATCCACAAGATTATAGGAAATTCCAAGCAAGATGATTAATCAACTTGGTCCAACAAGTAAGGAAATGTTAAAAGCATTTCAAAACAGTCATAATGAATAAGCAAATTTAATTTATTATTGGACAGGATAGAGGATCCACATAAATTCTTCAGACTGATAAAGATAACATCTGTTATATACAGGCGGGCAATGCAGGCAGTGAAATTAAAAATGCAGTCATGAGTAGAAAGCAATAAGATACTTTGAGAACTTCCGAACAGGTTTAGAAGCGGTAGGCTCTTAGATGATAGCCTGTTCATGCTTAACGAACGCATTGAAATAGCTAGGGTGGAAAACAGGCCCTTAGCCTTCCTGGATATAAACAGGGAAGTCCTGTGGAAATACTAAATGATGGTGTCGGTCACGAGATAATGACGCCCTACAGGAAATATATCGAGATAATAGAGTTGAAATTACATTGGAAGAGATAAGAAGTATGCAAAGTTGTTTATGCTTTACACAGTAAATACAAAAAGAAGTTTAAAGAAGGTAATCTAAGTTTTATTCGGTCATGCAGATTAGGCGGAAAGATCGTAGGGCAGCACCTTCCCGTTAAATGTATGCCGAAGATACTGTACGTTAGCAGACAGCCAGAAAGATTCACAAAATCTGGTTCATTCCTGCAGAGATAGAGATGCTCTGGGTTTCAATATTAGTGTAATTAAGTCAGGTATGATGATTTTCAATGACTCAACTGATCAGGAATTTACAATAAAGGCCAAGAAATACCCAGAACAGCAGAGTACAGATGGGTAAAGAAAGGATTGGCGTGCATGAAAAAGCACCATCTGTTAGGGCAAAAAGGGCGAAGAGATGCTGGGATAATGAAATGGCATTGTGGGTGTACAATAGGTATGAGGTACTAGGGGTATTTGGAAAGGAATAATTGTACCAAGGCTTACTTTCGGGAATGCGGTTTTATGCTTAAAGGCAGAGGCATACTCAAGATTAGAAATAAACCAGACAGCTGTTAGAAGGTTAGCACTACATACCTATGGCAAAATCACAAATGAGGCAGTGAATGAATCTGTGATGGAGGCTAGGAAAAAAACGACTGAAAGATTGGTGGCTGAAGAGCAGCGAGGTGGCTCAAGGTTATATGTCTGGGAATAAAAAAAAAGAAAAAGAAAACTACGAATACAACAATAAACAGAGCTCAGCATGACAGTAAGTGCCATTGCCCCATTTCAAAGGGGATGCGTGGATAATGGCCTCGGCTATTATGATTTGAGGACTTCGATTTCTGTGATGAGCTGTTGAGAATGTGGGCGCTGGAAGGGATTTGGCGAAGACATAGCGAAGGCAAGAAGCTCTTCGCTATAAACCTATCCACAATCCCCGGGAGGAACAGTTTCAGGCTCTGAGGTGAGCGTGAAGGAGCTTAATTATCAGCATTTCCTGTGCTACGCGCACAGCCCAACATCCAATGTAGCAGCACCCTACTACAAAAAGTCTATACTTTTTGGCAAATGAAGTGCGGCTTGACGAAAGGTCTGGCTGTATCGCATCAGCCATGCGCACTGGAACCGAGAGGCATGCTCACCTATGTGAAATAAGCGTCGTGTGTTTCAACCTTCCTAATGCTTCTTTTTCATGCTGCACTTGACAGGGTTGTGCAAGCGAGCCTCCTTGCCACCGTGTCAGATGCATCTATCTCTGCTTTAGTAACATGGCTTATACTGTTGCCTAAATTCCTGCGAAGGCAGGATAAACTCCATAACAGTGCAGCTGTACAGTGTATTGCAATGGCGAGCTGGGAGACAAATAACTTCACCGGGGGGGATGATGCCTGAGTGGAGTGAATGCTGTGTCATTAGAATGCCCGAATGAAAACAACACAAGATGAAATTAAATCTAGTCTTTTTCTCTAAAAGCATGCTTCTTTCACAGCAAGCTATTATTCAGGGTTAGTGCAAAACGTCACACAACAAATAGGTATACAGTTAAACCTGGTTGTAACAAAACTGAAAAACATCTGCAATTTTTCGTTACATCCAGGATTTTTATACACACAGTTCTCATACGAAGACTTGAAAGGATAATGCATAGTGGAAACCAAAATAAGAATTAAATGAAGGTGATAACACCTTGAGAATGTTCACAGTAAACTCCCCATTACTTGAATTGTAGTTGAAATATTCTGTGGTCACTCTAACGGCGCTGAGCAACTAAGGCAGCAGCCACAACCACCTCTGCCGCAGCTCACATGACACAACTACAAGTTGATCAGGGTTCCATACATGTTTCCGCTCTCGGTCTGCCCACTACCGTTGCCTCAAAAAACTCCCACAAAAAACGGGCGCTAAGATTTTGGAAGCAACCGCTTTGAAGCAATGAGCACACACTGTTTGTCCCATCTTTTTTCTTTGTCCCTTTACTGTTTACCGCTTTCAAGCATGGGCTATTGTAGTGCCACATTTCAAATGCAGCAGCGGAGGCTGCTGCATTTGCCACACAGATGTGCCATCATCACTAGAGCACAGCGCGTTGTATTAACTGCGGTCACTTGTTGCGATTGCAGAAGTTTCCATTACATCAGTTTGTGCTTTACAGTCATGAAACTTTTGTGCAGTCCTGCCAAGTTTGTTATATAAAGGTAAACTGTTGCGTTTCCAAGCACAGGCGCTTCAATGGGGGTGGTGCTGGGAAACTGAGAAGCGTCAAATATTGAGCAACTTGTTACATGGAGCTTCGTTACACAGAAGGTCAACTTGCTGTTTAAGCTGAGGACAACCTTACACAGACAAGTAGGTTGCTGATACAGCCCTTGAAACTTTGCTGGAGACTGGCGAGTGCCGCTTGTTTCGCCTTAACAAAAAATGTACAACTTCGCTGGATTTCTAGTAGCATGACCACCGAGCTCAAACATGATATACAAGAAAAACTCATGGAACAAGCCTTGCTCATGTTGCTTTACCTGGAGCAGCGTTGCATTGCATAAAATATCAGATTCATGCAGAAATGGCTCATAAGAACTGGCCAGCCCATTTCGTTGCTTGCACTAGCGTGAGAATTTGTTTTCCAAATCATACCTGAAAGAATCAATAGGCACATATTAATCATTAGACAAAGATATTTTAAGCAAAATTTCTTTTTACAAGAATTGGCCTAAAGATAAAAAATAAACAAGCATTAGTGCAAATGCCAAACCGTGCATAAGCAAGCACCATCTAGTTCTAATTCAGTCCCACAAGAACATGTTTATTTTGGTTGCAGCTACTAGTTCTCAAATTTCAGTCTAGCTTCTTGTCGCTTGCAGCTGCAGCTCAGTAATACCCTCTTTACACGGGCAAAGTTAACCATGGTTAGCGTAACTGCGGTTACGCGAAAAGGTGGTTAGCCCATTTACACAGTAGACCAAACCATGGTTACACCCTAACTGCGGTTATCGCAAACCAAGTTTGGCGACCTCGGTTTGCGTCGTTAACCGAGGCTATGGAGGCGTCTGTTGACGGAGGCTGCTCATCGGCACCCGAGTGCGCGAAACGTACGAGCGTGTCTGCTTCAACAGTGTACTCGTTTGCCCATATTGAATAGGCGGTGTCTACTGTGTCGCCCGGCGTCTTCGGTTATGGCCTGCAGCCAAGCGTCTGCGTACTGAAGCCCCGCCCTGTGTCTGCAGTATCGTTTGCGCAGCTTGTTGCTGAGCGCGGAACGTCAAAAAATAAGCGGTCTTAGCTTTGTAATGAAAGTGCACAAGTTCGCAACGCTTGCAGTGCGGGATGCTGCGAGCAGGCTGAGGTACGTTACACTTACCTCGGCGGTGAAGCGTGCGAGCGCGGCGAACTACGGCGGGGTGCGTAGCCCCCTAGTCGTCGATAGGGCTAAATTATTTCTCTTCGAAGCCCGGCGGTCGGCGCTTTGGAACTGATCAGCGCTGTCGAAATGGTGTACTCATGAAACTTCCTTATTGTGAATCCTATTCTGCCGCCGTAACATAACGATATGATTAACTTTAACGAAGCATTAATCGCAGAGCTAGTATAAGCAGAGCGGTGAGCCGCAATGCACCGGCGGCAGCTGGCTTGAGCAGAAACTTGATAGTATCGCGGTTATCAGTCTTGCCAGCAATGCCGCTGGTCAGTGATCCTTAAGAGTAATTCATCCTGATATTCGGCTCAGTATTCCAGATGCCAATAAATTTAGCACAATTCATCCTGATATTCGGCTCAGTATTCCAGATGCCAATAAATTTAGCACGCTTTGTTTCTGATGTCGGCACTAGCGAGCCACCGTGTCATTCGTGTACGGTCTGCGGGAGGAAGGGCCAACGCGGCGGTGTTTACGGTGGTCGATGAGGTGCTGCCATCGTGAGGGGCTTCACCGCGTTGTTGACGCCTTGTCGGACGGCACTCCAGAAACTACATTATAAATAAGATATTTGTAAATGCTGCTTAGTTCCGCAGATCACCGTGTCGCTTGGGTTGTACTTTATGGGCAGTGGCGGCCATAACCGAGAATGGCGGCGAGCTGTGTAAGCACAGCTAACCGCGATTGGCGGTTAACCGTGGTTAAGTTCAGTAACCTCGGTGAAGCGTAACCGTGGTTAAGCCGGTCGTGTAAAGAGGGTATAAGGCTTTCTGCTACTTAACACATGTTTGACCGTAACCGCATTTACTATTTTGACTATCGCTTGCCGTGCCAATCATACCTGGACACAACCTGTTTTGGAATCCTGTTCAAATTAACTAAATTAGCCAATATCAGACCCGTACCATCCAAGCCATAGATACACATGGGCTTTTGGCCATGGAACTGCATTTGCAATTTGAATTATTCAGGCTTTCAAATTAATAGGGTCACAGTAACGAGCTCTTACTGTACCAGTTGCACGTCTCTGAGGTCACATGAAGCGGGAAGGATGTAGCCACTGTCACAATCGCCACCTTCCTCTTTCCAGCCACCATGCCGTCATGGCGCTGGTCTTCGATGGTTTTACCTTTGCTCTCCTCATTCTTACCTTCCCATTTCGGAGCCTTATGCTTAAGCCATGTGCTTGGTGCCAGGCCACCTAGGAGTGGCTTGAATTATCCAAGGCAGAACCAGCCCGCATTCACATTCACGGGCTTCTTATGCATAGACCTCAATTCAGCTTCATCGGATCAAATAGTGCCATTCACATCATACAAAAATTTAAAATTCCTGAAGTTCAAATTAACCCTTTTGTAGTCTCATGTTTCTGGCTGTGACACACTCTCCAGTTTTGGCTTTTCAAGAATATTAAGGAACAAACATGGCAATTTATTTTAATTATGAACATGATACAAGTAGACTTCCTTTATAGTAAAGCCACTCAGACCAGCAAAATTCTTAGCAATATGAGGATCTTTACAACATCAGTTGTTGGTGATATCATGGCAATGAAGATGCTGTCTCTAGTAATTAAATGACTACTTACTTAAACAACTCTTGTTCATTTATTTATATACCTTCATCCTGCTCTTATCGTTTTGTACAATTTTTTTCAGTTAAGATTGTTTTTTGTTTCTATGTCATGGAAGTACCTCTGTAGCATGAATGCAATGTGCTGCATAGTTGAAGAGAGTGTGATTTCAAGTGAAAAATCAAAGCCTTGCAAGAGCACATCGTTCTCTGCCATTGCTTCTGTTATTTAAGAGGCAACAGATGAGAACCACAAGCCACAGTCAAGTGCGGCAACAGGGCAAACACACACCTCCACTTCTTGCCATCGCCGCATTGTGCTCCACAGAGCTGCAAATGTTCAGCTCTTTATTCCTGTCCCTACCTCTCGTTGCACTTTTACTCTCTTAATTTCTGAGCACACAGTGCCACCTTTCTGTGTTCGGAGCCAACTTTACATTTTTTTCCTACATGCCTGCATACTTTCCCTTATGGCTCCACCATCATCATCATCAGCCGGACTGCACCCACAGCAGGACGAAGGACTCTCCCACATTCCTCTACCCTGTCCTGTGCTAGCTGCATCCACTTGACCCCTTGCGAACTTCTTAACCTCATCCGCCCATATTTCTGCAGCCCCCCCCCCCCCCCCCCCCCCCCTAGCTACGCTTTCCTTCCCTTGAATCTCTTTGTTACCCTAAGCGACCATCAGTTATCCTCTCTTCGCACTACATACCCTGCCCATGCCCATTTCTTCTTCTCGATTTCCACTACCACGGCCGCTCGATGGAAGCGCACTGGGTGCGGCCTGCTGCGTCGCGCCGCCGTCAATGGGCAAGCGCGTCCTTGGGGAGTTTACAGTTGCGCCCGCTATTTCTGCTGAGGGCGCCACTGTTCGGGGACACGTCGCCGCCGGGGTCGCCGGCTCTGAGCGCGCGGTTTGCTTCCTTTCAGGGCGTGTTCGCCTCGCGTCTGCGTGGTAAACGCAAACTTTTTTTCTGTGTGCGTGTGCAAGCACGTTAACGTTGATACTGGATGCATTTGTTTTTTAAGGCGAAAGCCGTTCTAGGCTCATGGAGCGAAAATCTATGCGCAGAAGCTGTGCCTGTTATCTGTGCGTCGCATCTGTGCACTGGTGTGCCAGTCGCAAAAACGGACATGCAAGGAGGGAGATTAAGAATGAAAATGATTGATGGTGATAGGTATTCAATAAAAGTTATAAATAGACATTGATAGAGGTAATGACTAATGCTAATGAGTAATAATAGTTAATAATGATGAAATGACCAATATGTGAAACGACATGTAATGACCACTGCTGATTCTAAATGAGTAACCTGCTTAGTTATGAGTGATAAGGGCTACAATGACTACGCAGGCAGACTCATCATGACTGAGAAACGACCAATATATTAAACGACGATTTGAAATGACGAACTGTGGCAAACAATGAGAGGCCAATGATAGGAGAAGGGTAGGCTTTCGCCGTCCTGCGTTTAAGAGACATCTAAGAGACCCTCTAATTTTATCTGCTGAGCTCGCTTCAGGCAAAGGCAGCACCGAGGAGTGGAAATGCACTCGCTACCTCTGAAATGAAAGCGGCGCTGAGGTTAAAAAGTCCAGATGCTGAAGCATAATGCCCTATCAGCTGCCATTGAATTTGCTACAAGGGACAGCAGATTGGACTTGTTGGTGATTAATTATAGGTTAACCGTGCAAACAACGTGACGGGAACACAGGAGCAGAAGACGGCAGAACCGCGCTAATTGTGTCGTCCTCTTTTTCAGTGTTCCCGTCACGTTGTTTAACCTATTTAATTACCAGGGAGCTGGCCAGTGAACTAGGATTTTTAACGATGTGTTGTGAAGCAGATGAACACAATGAGGTAGCACCAGAAGCTTTTCTCGCAGGTTATGTTGCGAGGACATATCAGAAAAAGCTACGAAGGATTTTTTTTATATAAGCTTGCAATTTGTTCTAAATTTTGCAGCGCTAGTTTGAGTGGCCTTGCAAGTAAAGGAGCCTGTGCATACAACATGTGTTTATACTGTTGAGACTGTTTGAGCCGATGCGATAAAATGAAAAGCCACGTTCCACACCACAGAAAATCCGGCGCCCGCTCTGTCGGCGGAAAGTGGGAAAAAAACCTGTCTGGTAAGAGGCACTTTAGTTGGTTATATGGCCAGACACCTTTGGCTCAATGAGAACACATGACATGTTCAATGCAGCAGGAGCTGTCAAACGAGAGAGAGTCGATAAGATGTAAGGGTGAAATGGGAATTATTGAAAGCGGGACCCTTAGATCCCAAGTTAGGCACACTATACTCCTATAGAGCACGTTCGTACGGCTTCGGTAAAGAGGGGCTTTATGTAGCTATGTGTAGGGTGCTATTTCATATAATGCGGTGGCTTAAGGCTGCTTTGTAATGATATGCGACAGAGGCAGCAATTACGGGATACGGTGAATAAGCAGGTAGCAAAGTGCGGGCACTCAACGAGGCTCCTCAAGGAGACTTAAGAACCCCAAGTTTTGTTTATCACTACCAGGTTGTTGCTTAATTTATGCGATATTTGGTAATGGTTTTGAGGCGACATGTCAGTCGAGCAAGAGCCTGTTGCAGGAAATATAGTCAACTGGACAAGTTACAGGTTAATGAAAACCAAGGACAATGGAGGCTTGATGTACCCCGCAAAGGAAGTAATCAAGCTTTGTCAGCTTACGAGCACAGGATGATGAAGTCTGAAGAGGTCCGGTGAAGTAGCAAGCTGTGTAAACTTTTGGTTTCATCACTGTTTTCTCACTGTACACAGTACCTGCAGCTAATCTATAAAAACAATGATCGTGCCCATTCTAAGGCGCTATGTAAGATATCATTACGTTGCTGCCCCCACTGATAGCGAGCTGGGCTGGAAATGTCAACTCAACAGTGGAGCGATGTTTATGGCTATGGCATAAACCTCTCTCAAGAAAGGTTTTCCGTCTGCGATTGGTAATTTTCTTCCTTTTTTTTGTGTGGCCATTAAATAAGCGTACTCGGCTGCTCGCTGAATCTCGGCTGCAGTTGAACATTCTTGTGATCACAGCTAAGAGTTTCACAACAGCAACATTCGATGCGCGTTCTTTCATTGAAAATTACGAACCAGCAAAATTATATGGCTTTGCGAGCAGCCAATAAAAATAGTAATAAACACTTTCGGCGCATATACGTAGCACCTTGAGGCAGACCGGCTCTATCAAGCGCGCTTACTTTGTCCGGTCATGCAAAATGCAGGAAGCCATGACGAATAGCGTTCTGGCGTACAAAGTTTAAGGTCTCCAACTGAGTAGAAGATCCCAGGTTATCATCTAGATTTAACCTAATAAACATCTTCATATTTCCACCGTAAAATTTGTCATAATGAGATAGAAAGGTGGGTTACATGTCGCATTTTCACAGAGGTTGCTCATAGTAGGAGATTTTTTTATTGGATAGCGCTGGCAGCTTAGAACAGGTTGACATCATTTTGTGTATAAAAGCTGTATGCAGGAATAAGTAAGTGGTATGAAAATGACACACGGAATTCGCGACATAGTTAATTAAGTGGTTGTGCATTAGGCTACCATGGCAGCTGAACAGCTTCGAATTGTTAAGAGCCGGGCCACATTTTAATGTGACGAACAACTGGATCCGAATGCAACATCACGATAATGCGAGCTCTCCAATCGAGTGGCCTTGAACCACCGTCAAGTTTTTTGGGGTACACTCCAGTATACATCCTTGCCGAGCAAGCGCTAAGTGCTGACATGGTCACACTAGACATTACAGTACATACTAATTCTTGTTGCCAAATTGTGGGAAGCGGAGCTCTTATATCTTTAAAATAAAAGGCTTCTACCACGCCGACACCTCCCTCAAAGCGCAGCCAGGCGCAGCTCTCCGCGCGCGGCTGTCCCCGAACGGTGGCGCCGCGGCGGTGACGACTGGAAGTAGGCGTCTCCCGCCGGTTTCGGGCGACGTAGCAGGCCGCACCTAGTGCGCTTCCATCGAGCGGCCGTGCCACTACAATGCCATTAACTCAACTTACTTCTCTGACCCACTCTTCATGCTACCTATCTCTTAGCGTTACGCCTACCATTTTTCGCTCCATAGCTCTCTGTGCTGCACTCAACTTAAGTGGAACCCTTTTCGTTGACCTCTACGTTTCAGTCCCATAGGTGAGTACAGGTAAGATGCAACTGATTTATATACTTTCCCTTTAGCGATACTGGTAAGCTGCCAGGCATAATTTGCAAGTATGTTCCAAATGGGCTCCATCCCAATCTTATTCTCCTAGTCATTTCCCTTTCATGATCCGGATCTGCGGTTACTACCTGTTCTAAGTAGACATATTCACCTACCACTTCGCTACCTATTGTAAACTTCTGTTCCTCCCCGAGAGTGTTGAGCATTACCTTAGTCTCCTGCATATTGATTTTCAAGCCTACCTTTTTGCTTTTCCTGTCTAGGCCATTCATCATTCTTTGCAATTCATCCTCTGAGTTATATAGTGCAGCAATATCATAAACGAATCGCCGATTACTGAGGTATTCTCCATCAACCCTTATCCCTAACTGCTCCCATTTCAAGTCTCAGAATAAGAAAGCTATGAATAGTACTGAGGAGACCGTGTCTCCTTGCCTAACACCTTCCTTTATAGTAATTTTGTTACTTTCTTTATGCAGAACTATAGTTGCTGTGCAGCCACTGTAGATATCTTCCAGTACTTTCACATAAGGCTCGTCTACACCCCGATTTCACAATGCTTGCATGACTGCTGAGGTTTCTACTGAGTAAAATGCTTTTTCGTAATCAATGAATGCTATGTATAAAGGCTGGTTATATTCCGAGCATTCTTCCATCATCTGGTTGATGGTATGGATATGATCGATAGTAGAGTACTCTTTCCAAGAACCAGCTTGATCTTTTGCTTGACTGAAGTCTGTGGTTGTCCCGATTCTGTTAGCGATTACCTTAGTAAATACCTTATACATAACAGTTAGTAAGCTGATTTGTCTGTAATTGTTTAAGTCCTTAGCATCCCATCCTTACGAATTAAGATAACGTTAGCGTTCTTCCATGATTCGGTACTGTCAAAGACACCAGGCACTGCGTATAAGGGTAGCCAGTTTTCCTAGCAGAATACCCCCCTCCCCCCCCCCATTATTATACATAATCATTGTGCTGCAGTTTTCAAACCCACCGAATATTCTTGCAAAACATGGCATGGCCACAGAAAAATATTCAAAATAATTAGCTGTGATACCTCACCTCTGTGGTGCAGCGTTTTTCTTGACGTCATTTGTTTCGTGCTCAACTTTTGCTGTTGCAGCAAGTGTCATGCATAACTTTTTTTCCTGTCAAGTTCAGCACGTGCATGATTCGTAAACTGCACTTGACATATGCGGTACATAATTATTGTGTTCTCATATAATGACTTTTGTGTACAAACTACCAATCTCGTACTATCCTGCAAACTGCTCAAGCCCAGTCACAGTGTGAAGAATGGGGATGGAATTTTTCAAACTGCGACTGGCTCTTGGTCGTTCGTTGTACAGTTGAGCGAGATAAATTAAATACTCTGATTTTATTTCATTTTTTATCTAACTGCAGTCCTCGTCTAGGGACCTAGTAATAATGAAAAAAAAAAAGAGCAAGGGTGTGCGTTCTTATTCAGTTCCCGTTGTGGCTCTGATGCCTACCTTGTCTCTATGCTCTTATTTTGACATTGAATGTGATATTTACATAAAATATCCTCACTACTTCATCGTAAACCCATCTCCGGCTTTCTCGTCCCTTTTCCGCGCCATCCACACTAGCAGAGTTTAACGTTCCTACAGTGAACATTGAACCTGGCTGCGGCGAAGAAGCGAGGTAGTGCAGGCGCGCGCTCCCTCGGCGCGCGCCAAGGCCTGTGTCATTTGGCAACAGTGACACCCTCTCGTACTCCATGACGTGTCTGAATGTGGGAGCACGGAAGGGTGTTCCACCAGCCGGCAGTGCCCCCACACCCCTTCTCCGAAGGACTCCCCCGTGTGAATACCCCTTCAAAAAATCTGGTCACCTGATCCTCCTCACCTGCTTTCCCCCTTATCATAGTTTCTAAAGCTTTCTTAACCTCTTCCATTGTCACTTGAGGAACGTCTGACTACTTTTCACTACTGCCGAGCTCATTATTTTCCTCACCATTCGGCTACTGTAAAGGTCAGCATAGAACTCCTCGGCTACTTTGACGACCCTACCCCTATTCGTGATGAAACTGCCCAGCCTTTAACACCCCCTGAAAAACATTTCTGGCTATGCCACTACATACCTGTACATCAATTACAAAAGAGTTTATGAACAGTAACGTTAACTCAAACTTAAAAAAATGGTGTGGTTCCAATACATAAAAAAACTACATCTTGCTTGCCATCATGATGCACAACTATTGACACTTTAAATTCTGTCTCATTAGTAAAAAATCTAAGATTAATATTCAAACCTCAATTTCGATGGAAGCACATGAGTGTTAAGGTAAAAAGACACAGAAACAGCCAACAAAGTTTTTTTGCACCAATGTTCCTCCTACATTCAAGGAGTACAAAGTACAACTTCTTCTTTGCACTACCACATTCCATAACCTTCAAACACAGTATGTAGGCCTGTGAAAATATTTGATGAATATTCCAATTCCAATAGTGCATTTGATATTCGACTAAGATTTTGGTACTTAAATTCTGCAGGTATTTGTCTCAAGTAAATAACTGTTGCGGAATACTTGGTTTCTGCGGTCTCAGTTTAACACACCACCTCCCAGAACGCACTGCAATGTGTGTGCAACGAACATGCAAGTTCCTCCAACTCTGTGGACACTTCCTAGGTGCACCATGCTATGCGCTGCACACCTGCACAAGCGCAGCACCCACATCTGCACCTGCCACGTATCTATGTCTGACCAACACACACTGGAACCGGCACAGTGGCATGCACCAAATAGAGGACATGAGGCTCTGAGCTTACTTTAGCTGTATCGTAATCGTAACCGTACCCAAGTATGATGCATACATCTCGATGTTTCTCAAACGGGAGTCAGCAAAACCTGCACACACACAAAGAAATAAAGGAAGAGAAGGAAAGAAGGAAGGAAAGGTCATGCAATAAATAGCTCTGGCCTGGCTAGAGAGTTTTGCAAGATTAAAAGCACGGATGTTCAAAACTAACTTTAGTTTCTCAAAGCAAAGAAACGCAAGAGGAGTGTGGAAACGAAGAGTGAGTGTGCGCGAGAAAAGGCATCTACGTCATTTGCTGATGCCAGCTTCGGTGAAACTAGAGCTCTGGCTGTACTGATGGTTGGGGCCGCAATGCGACCAGTCGCGGGTGTCCGAAGAGCGAGCGGCGCAATGTAAGGAAGAGTTGAAACCCTTCTAGCGGCATGCACGCCAAGGGATTACCTCTTCTCCACGTCCTCTGCACACCATGGTACGCTGACTTAAGCCACGCTCAGACTATGTGCACTACATACGAAGTGTTAGTAAGGATTGCAAGCATTAAAAAAAGAAACAGTGTGTCTGTTCAGACTACTGTTGCACTGAGCATAAGGTGCGCAATGTCTGCTGCCTGCGCGGGCGTGAATGTTAGCGGGCCTGCGACTTTTACAACTAGCATAGATGTAGGTGTTACTCCGCAACCAATGCGCACAATCGTTTCGGTTTTCCCTTCCCGGTCACAGGGCTTCCAGCCTTCCCAAATTTCGCTTGCAAACCGGCTAGCAGGCGACATCATCCGACACTGCTACAGTGTCTTGGCATGCCAGTATTATTTGTGTTGTGTCGGTGATTGTGTCTGCTCGCAGCTTGATAATGTGCAGGGTGGAAACTTCTTCGCCGTGTAATGACCAGCCTCTCATAAAAGAAGTACAGCAGAGGCCAGTTCTCTACGACTAACGATTGAAATTTCCCTAAGACAAACAAATGCAAAACGATGCTAGACTACAAATAGCCAGTGCGTTGAACAAAGCAGTAAATGCTTTTCAATTTTTTTTTATGTGCAGACAAACTTGCAGCAATCATATGCTTCCCGTCATCTAGAAAGTGAGGTTACGGCGCCGGGCGAGAGTTGATAATGTTGACGGTGGTGTGCTGCTCGTTTCATTCCAGTGCATTGGCGCAGCTGATTGGCTATGCCTGCGTGACATACCTGCTGCGGTGTTTTTCCAGTGTTGGTGTTGCTGCCACATGAGGCGAAGCGCCGATTTCTGGCACAGAGGTTGTGGGCCCCAAATTTTCACACAAGTGCATCACTGATTTCGTTCGAATCTGCACGAGATCTAGCACAAAACTGCTGCACAGATCTTGGTAGGAATTTGAACTGTAACAAATTCAAGGGCATCTATGGAAGCGGGTCAGGCTATGGGTGTCTATGGCAGGAGTGCATGGGTTGATATTTTTGGAATCAGCTGCAGTGGCCGTATTTTGATGAAGAAATACAAGCAGTTAATATGCTAGGCTTCTGCGCAGGAGGGGAACACACTGAAGCATATTTGGCCCGCCCCCCTGCTGTTCCTCTTTAGACTTTTATTTATTTATTTTTTTTTTTTCAGTTTTCGAGCAGACGCATACAAGCGTGTATAAGACAAGCTTCGTTGACATTATGTGAGGGAGCAGCTGGCCTGCAGCGAAAGGCTGATGCGTGGTGAGGTTGCGGTTAGGCCAGAGAATGGAGCTTGCGTGGACCCATAAATGTTCGAAAGACCATCGTAAAAGAAAAAAAAAAACAGTATCTACGGACTTAATGGGATGCATTTAGCGGACGTTTCCACATCTGTCATGCGCCCCAGAACCATCTCCAAGACCGCTCTAGGGCACTGGTATACTGGATATCACATGTAGGAATGCAGATGGTCCGCAGTTCGGAAGTACGTGCGAACCGGGGTTGTCGAAAAGGAAAATGTACCAGTAGAGACAGGCGCCGGCATTGGAGCAGATAGGATGCATGGATAGATGGACGGATGAATGAAAAAAAAAATTATTTGAACCAATCAAGAAATTAGAGGGCGATGAAGACTAGTCTTGACCGCAGTCATTTTCCTCCCCTATCAGCAGGCTAGAATATCTCTTAGGATTCATCCAGGGCTAGATGGGCGATTTTCTTTTGACTCCTTTCTGCCTGACCATTAAATAGCCTCCCAGGACTCCATATTCCTGTCTGGTTCACTGTAGCTAGGGCATGTCCACATCATGTGTATCATGTCTGCAATTTCTTTAGAATGTTTACACTGCAGGTCCCTGCAATTTTCTCCATATGACCTCTTCTTTTCTTCTTAGACCTTTGCCTGCTCGAGGCAGTGCCTGTCTTTCTCATCTGTTGCGATTAAAAATATTGTGATATGTGTTCCTGCGGGCGTTGGCGTGGACATCACACGCTACCTTGCTCCTTTGACCAAGTGTTGTGAAACCCATCCGAGAGGCAGCATCAGAAGTTTGAAAAAGTATTGAGGAAGCAGAAGGATGGAAGCTGGTGTGCAAGGCCACTGTCACACTGCCTGTGGAAGAGGCACGCGCAATATTTGATGAACCCACATTCTTCTATTACGCCTCCATCTGCATAGACTGAGCTCATATAGGTGATGATGAGCTCATTTTGAGCTGGAAAAGCCTTGGCATCTGCTTGCAGCCACTTGCCAACCGGCACCATGTTGAGAAATGAGAGACCCATTTAGCCCAAAGTGGTGATCAGCCAGTCGTAAAGAACATATCTTACCGAACAGACCAGTGTGAACATAGGCAGCTGCAAACTATGTAAACGGGCATTCTGGCAACTATGCAAAACGGTATAAATACGACACTTATGACAGATGCGACTGTAGCCTGAACGCAGCTTTATCAAGCACGCATTTTTAGAGTTCAGCCTTCATTCAATCTTGATTCCGCGACCTGCTCCTCTGGAACTGCCACAGCAGTCTGCATGACATCACCCCCCTGCCTTAATGGGTCCCCCACCCTTTCCACTAGTCCACAAGGGGTCCTGAGAACCACTGGTCTAGCAGATGCTCATGCAGTCACCAGCAACTACGCAATAGCAACTGAAACCAGCTGCTGGAGATCCCAGGATTAGGTGCCACACTCCAGAAATGAGGCTTCCTTAATTTCCAATGGCCATTTTGGGAAAGGGACAACACACTTTCAGTTAGTAACAAAGCAGCTGGAGATCCCAGGACTAGGTGCCACACTCCAGAAATGAGTCTGCTCCCGCATTTTCCAATGGCCATTTTGGGAAAGGAAAAACACACTTTCGGTTAGTGACAAAGCTTCAATTCACACACTTCCTTTTTCATGTAGTGGCTTTAAGTGTTGGGAGAATACAGTCAAGCCCAAATAACCTGACAATGGCACACATCCCATTTATTGTAAATGGACTTGATCTATTACGCCTCAAAAAAAAAAAAAAAAATGCAAACAAAGTCGGGCATATTTCTTTAAAACGCCGCTTGCGGACCCTTTAAAAAAAGTCACGAGGACTGGCAAAAATCTTTACTATATCAGTTGTTGATGATGACATGGTCCTGAAGATGGCATCTTGTAATTAAATGGCTATTTACCGAGCAGTTCAGTTCAGTCGTGTCCGACTCTTCGTGACCCTATGGACCACATCACGCCACGCTTTCCGGTCCCTCACTATCTTCCTAACATCCCATAACTTCATCTGGAGTGCCTCGAGGATACCATCTAACCATCGCGTTCGCTGCCTACCCCTTCTCCGGCGACCCTCAACCTTTCCCAACATCAAATCTTTCTCCAGCGACTCCTCTCTTCTCATCAGATGACCAAAGTAGCCGAGATTCAACTTTAGAATTTGACCCTCCAATACTTTAGAATTTGACCCTCCAATGAGCAGTCAGGGTTTATGGTCGACAATATTGACTGATTTGATCTTCTGGCAGTCCAAGGAACTCTCAAGAGTCTTCGCCAGCACCACAATTCAAACGCGTCAATTCTTCGGCGGTCAGCCTTTTTCACAGTCCAACTCTCACATCCATACATCACAACTGGAAAGACCATAGCACGAGTTATACGGATCTTGGTTGGCAGACTAATGTCTCTGCTCTTTACTAGGCAGTCAAGGCTAACCATTGCTCTCTTTCCCAGAAGCAGGCGTCTCCTAATTTCATGGCTGCAGTCTCCTTCCGAGGTAATCTTGGAGCCCAAGAAGAGAAAATGTCACAGCTTCCACTTCTTGTCCATTGATGCTCCAGGACTTGATAGGGCAAGACGCCATGATCTTTGTCTTTTTAATGTTCAGTTTAAGCCCAAACTACTCACTCTCTTCTTGTACGCGCATCAGAAGTCTCATGAGTTCCACTTCACTTTCTGCCATTAAAGTGGTATCATCCGCATATCTAAGGTTGTTGATACGTTTTCCAGCAATCTTCACTCCAGCTGAAGACTCGTCCAGACCGGCCTTCCTCATGATGCACTCTGCATATAGGTTAAATAGGCAGGGCGACAGTATATAGCCTTGCCTCACTCCTTTCTCAATCGGAAACCAATCAGTAAGACCATGCCCAGTTCTGACTGTGGCCTCTTGTCCTTCATACAGGTTCCTGAGGAGACATGAGGTGAATTGAAACTCCCATCTCTTGGAGAGCTTGCCACAATCTGCTGTGATCTACGCAGTCAAACGCTTTCGCATAATCAATAAAGCAGAAGTAGATGGGTTTCTGGAACTCTCTTGGTTTTTCCGTGATCCAGCGAAGGTTGGCAATTTGGTCTCTAGTTTCTCTGCCCTTGTGAAACCCAGCTTGCACGTTCGGAAGCTACCTATCAACATACTGCTGCAGCCTTCCTTGGAGGATTTTCAACATCACCTTGCTAGCATGCGAAATAAGCGCGATCGTGCGGTAGTTGGAACAATCTTTGGCACTGCCTTTCTTTGGAATGGGGATGTAAACTGACCTCCTCCAATCCTGTGGCCACTGCAGGGTTGTCCAAATCTTGACATAATGTATGCAGAATGTTAACAGCGTCATGGTTGAGGTTTTGAAGCAACTCAGCTGGAATGCCATCAATTCCGCTAGCTTTGTTCTTAGCAAGGCTGGCGAAGGCCCATTCAACTTCACTCTTCAGGATGCCCGGCTCGAGATCAGTAATCACAACAGTCTTATGTTGGGTTTGCACATTCGGGTCCTTCTTGTACAGTTCTTCTGTGTATTCCTGCCACCTCTTCTTTATCTCTAAGGCTTCAGTGAGGTCCTTGCCTCGTTTGTCCTTTATCACGCCCATCTTAGCACAGAAGCTTCCTTTGATATCTTTGATTGTCTTATACAGAGCTCATGTGTTCCTTAATTGGCTGTTGTCCTCAACTGCTTGGCACTGTATGTTCAGGAAAGCATTCTTATCTCTCCTTGCTATTTTCTGAAAATCCGCATTGAGAACCTTGTATCTTTCTCTTTCCCCCATAACTTTTGCCATCCTCCTTTCCTCAGCTATTTGCAAAGCCTCTTCAGATAACCAGTTTGCTTTCTTGAATTTCTTTTGCTTTGGAACTACCTTAGTAGCAACTTCTTGTATTATATCACGAACATCAGTCCACATCTCTTCGGGCTGTCTTCTAGATCTAATTCTTGAAATCGATTCCTCACTTCCACAGCATATTCTAATGGAATTTGATCCAGATCATACCTGAAAGGCCTTCTAGCATGCCTTGTTTTTTAGTGAAAAAACTCTAAAATACCTTCTGTCGCTCTTTTATTGGCTCTATGTGGCATTTTTTTCAGTTATAAATTTTTTTTAATCTTGTAGAAGCACCTTGAGGAAGCGGGCAAACTGGCTACAACATGGTGTCTACCAAAGTTTTTTAAATTCCCAGACTTTTCCAGGTTTTCCCTAACTATTTCCATTAAATTCCCTGACCGAAGTCCTGAAAAATAGTTTTGACTAATGCCATTAAAACAAATATATTGCATAGATAGACATTATGCACAATGCAAAATATTTTATTCACGTGTACAAAACAACTGATCTGCTGTCAAAGAGAAAAAAACATTGGTCAGCTATTTTAGGGACCTTGTTTCAGAGAATTAATTTCTTCCTCAAGACAAGCAGCCTACAACTGCGCATCGTCGATGACCTTTTGCCTCTTTTGTTTAAGCTCTTTTACAAGAGCAGCCACTCTCTTCTTCTTCCTTTCGGCATCCGATGTGTCCAACCTCTCTTGCTTCTTTCTTTGCAGGTCTTCCTTCCATCGGGCATTGGCACTGCGGACCATTTGCATCATTGTGTTTGTGACCTCAACTTTGGCCACACCTCCAATAGCCGAAACTGTGTCATACACTATTCTTTGCGCAATACGACTCCTCTTTCAGGTTTTCAACAAGGCACTCTTTGTTGACTGAGAACCCTCGTTCCACAGCTGCATTTCCATGGGACAAGCTAAGAATGATCTTGATGAAGGAAAATAGCTCCTTATGGTTGCGTGAACACAATTCAAACCAGAGCGTGTCTAGCCCCTGCTCGTTTCTGTCAAAGTTGGTCAATGCCACCTGTGCAGAGCTCAATGAGCATACCTCAACATAGGAACGGTGGGTACGCTCAGCTTCGAAACCAGTCAGCCACTGGTGCTCTGTTAGCACCTCCAGGGCAATGCACAGTTGCTTTGCACCAACCTCTGGAGACAATGTGATAGCAGGATCCAAGCAGCTCGCTCCTCTGGTCAACTTGTATTGTAAAGGTGACCTTTCCATCACTTTTTGTGAACACTTCTTTACGAATGCAATACAGTCTTTTTTGAAGCTGAGCACAGCCAGCTGCGATGGTGCGGGGATCTTGCGAAGCTCATTTTTTGCAGCAAACCCAATGATGAATGTAGTAGAAGCAATCATGTTATCAGGTTTCTCCAAGTCAATCCTAAGTAGCTTGGTGGGCGTGTTGGCAGCTTGCAGGACTTCCTTCCGGACGATTCTAGCGAGCAATGACCGCAACAGGCGATCCAGTGTAGGGGCTAGAAGGGCACCATAGGCTTGTCTGTCTGAAATTCAGCCAAAAATGGTTCCAGGTCTTCAGAAATTGATAGCATAAATGCTAATTTAACAGGCAGCATCTTGTCCCCTACTGCATTTTCAACAATGCTGTAGCTAGCACACGCTGGCACCTTTTTCGCTTGCTTAGAGCATTCCAAGAATTTCACCAAGTTCGGAATAATAGCAAGCGCTCTTGAAATCACCTTGCTATTCTCAAGCCACCTTACTGGGCAGAACTTCAATGGAAACAGGGCACTTCCTGTGAAGTGGATAGAGTCTGCACGACGTGCTGGCACATACTTGAATAGATTACAGCTCCCACGAAGAAACGCTACCAGATCCCAGTGCGTCGCAGAGTGGCCTGTTTTAAATGCACCATTGACAACATGGAGTCCACAGCTTCCAATGTCAAGAAGTTGGTGGGTTGAGTCGGATTGTCTAAGTTCTTGTTTGAGGGACATCAGAAACTTCAAGTTCACATTTGGCCCGTCCATTGACACTTGTAGTATTTTCGTTTGATTAATACCTTCTGTGGCTTTCCTAAAAGCAACAGCCAAATCTTCTGCGGTGGTGTGCCCCAAGAAACACGAAGTTAGGTAGCCTGTTTTCACAGTGGCATCAGTTTGGTCCCAGTACCTAATCAGTACATCCATCTGTTCTTTCTGAGTGACTTTGTTGAGCAACTCATCAAATGCAACCACTAAATAAGGAAGGCTAGAAAGGTTTGTCAGCAACTTCTCTTGAAAGTATGGACCAATACCATGACAAATTGTGTATCCGACTTTGTCCTTTCCAAGCTGCATTTTAGTGGCGACCTCACATGTAGGGAACATAAACGGAAACAGCGAGGCAGAGGCTGCTGCTGATCGAAAAGATCCATGGGTCATTACAGTGTTCAAGCACCACATGATCTCGGCCTTAGTAACTTCATTCTTCAGTAGAAAGCTACTCACTGATGTCTTCACAGAGGGGCTAAGTGCTTCCGTGGTGGTGGCTGGACGCAGCTCCGGAGCGCTACAAGCACTAGCGCTACCTCCGAACGAAGCACTACTTGGCGTTGCGGAAGGCGAGCCGCTTTTTGTCACAGTCTCGAAAAATGAGAAGACCTGTGTCTGGGAAGCGCTTTGCTGAGATTTCATAGCAGCTTGATGTTTCTTACTCTCAGCATGGCTAGTAATTGCCGTTTTCCCCATGTTGCTCAAGGAGAACTTCTTGCAACACATTGTGCAGCGAGCACTATTTGGGTCATTTGGCACAGGCCTAATCCAATTTGCATGTGCGGAGATTTCCGGGTTTGTCCAGTCGGGGTTGAAGCAGCATTTCTTTGACAGGGACATCGTCACTTCCACAGATATGTTCACTTCAGGAGCACAACACGAACTCTGAGACTGAAGGTCGAAACGCACGTGGTAGGAAAGATCGTAGCGTGCACGCGGAACCAAGTGTGCTTGGTCGGGAAACGCAAGAGCGGCAACTACTACGAACGAATGGAGTGCTATGCAAGCGCCTCTGAGAGGAGAGATGAAAAACAAGGATTAGGTGATGATGATACGAGTGGTGGCGCGCGCCATCTAGTATAGTGTCAAGCACTGACTCGACGAGAATCTCGGAGGCCAGTGCGGACACGCCGCTACGCCGTCACAGCCGCACTTCGCTTTTAAAGCGTTAACTTCATTGCGCTCGTAGTGTCTCATGGCTACGCCTGGCCGCACCTGCGGTTACTGGTACATGCGGGCGAGCGGGCATTGGGAAATTTCCCTGACTCTGCAATCTTTTTAGAAATACCCCTGACAATTCCCTGACTTTTCCAGGAATCTTAAAATTCCCTGACAATTCCCGGTTTTCCCCGTCGGTAGACACCCTGTACAAATACAGCAGAGTTTGATTTCATGTGAAAACCAAAGCCTCTCATGAACATGGCACCATCTTACGCTTTTATGTCATTTAAAAGGCAATAGATGAGAAATGCGCGCCCAGTTTAGCGCTGCAAAACCGCACACGCCTCCGGTCCTTGCGACCGCTGCCTCGTGCTGCAGAGTGCTGTGAATGTTCGGCAATTCCTTCGAATCCCTATTTCTCGCTGCACTTTTACTCTTGTTTAACTTCTGAATGAACCACAGATTTATTTTTTTTTTCTACACGCTAAATGCTTTCCCTCACGGCTTCAAGTCCTATGTAAAGTTGGCTTCTCCCAAGTGCTGCTAAGCTGGGTGGTGAAGCCATTTAAAAGAACACTCAGTGTATTTTCTTTTTTTTTCCTTAGAAAAAAAAATAAATAACCTTGTGGTTCTAGGTAGTGGGCGTGCGGCGATGCCATTTCGTGGAAAGTCGCCGCCGCGGCCAGACGCCTTTTACTATAACACATTTTTACCAAAGATGTCTTTATTATAAAGAGGGGAAAAAAGTTTTTTATGAATGTTGAACAGGGGCTTCGGCTTCACTTTATTATATCACAGTTTTTACTATATCAAAGTTTACTATAGCGGGGTTCTACTCTAGTGACTGAGACGCTCTTAAAATCTGCTGGTAGGCTGCCATGCACTTCATGTCTGCTGTCTGCATGCTGCCCCCATACGGCAGCAGCGCTGAAGGCAGAGGACTGACTGAGCAGGTGACGCACACATTGGACTGGGCAGGCCAGCAAGGCATACATACATTGTGACTAGTATTCAAACGTCAAACCTATGGAGGTAATTGACCATGGCCACGGGCAGCAATTATCCTTTCAGCGATACCCAATGCTGACGATTTCCGATTCCACATTAAGGCGCTTGGCTCAGCTGACTTATACGCATGCATCCTTTGACTTTGCAGCTTTTCAGGGCATGCTCTGCTAGCGGCTAGTTGCAGTTTCAATTCAGCAATTTTTTATATCTTTATGCGGAGAGTACACTTTGAGGGGGGAGTCATTCTGCCAGTAATGAAGAGGTTAAGAAAGCTTTAGAAGCAATGAAAAAGAGGAAAGCAGCTGGGAAGGATCAGGCAACTACCGATTTGTTGAAGGACAGAGGGGACATCGTGCTAGGAAAACTGGCTACCCTGTATACGCAATGCCTGGTGTCAGCGATGTTACCGGAATCATGAAAGAATGCTGACATTATCTTTCATAAGAAAGGGGACGCTAAGGACTTGAAAAATTGCAGACAAGTCAGCTTACTATCCGTTGTGTAGAAGGTATTAACTAAGGTAATCGCTAACCGGATCAGGACAACCTTAGATTTTAATAAACCAAAATAAAGCAGGAAAGCAGGCTTTCGGAAAACATACTCTACTATCGATCATATCCATACTATCAACCAAGTGACACAAAATTTTCAGCATATAACCAGCCCTTATGCAAAGCATTCATTGATTATGAAAAAGCATCTACCTCAGTCGAAACCTCGGCCGTCATGCAGGCATTGCAAAATCTGGGTGTAGAGCCGTATACCAAAGTACTGGAAGATGTCTATAGTGGCTGCACAGCAACCATTGTTCTGCATAAGGAAAGTAATAAAATTGCCACAAAGAAAGGTGTTAGGCAAGGAGACATGATCATCATCATCATCATCAGCCTGATTATACCCACTGCAGGGCGAAGGCCTCTCCCATATTTCTCCACTTGACCCGGTTCTGTGCTAGCTGCATCCACTTGACTCCTGCGGACTTCTTAATCTCATCCGCCCACCTAACTTTCTGCCGCCCCCTGCTACGCTTTCCTTCCCTTGGAATCCAGTTCGTTACCCTAAGGGACCATTGGTTATCCTCTCTTCGCACTACATGTCCTGCCCATGTCCATTTCTTCTTAATTTCCACTAGAATGTCGGTAACTTGAGTTATTTCTCTGACCCACCCTGCACGCTTCCTATCTCTTAATGTTACCCCTACCATTCTTCGTTCCGTAGCCCTCTGAGTTGTCTTCAACTTAAGTAGAACTCTCTTGGTTAGCCTCCACGTTTCAGCCCCATAGGTGAGTACAGGCAAGATGCAACCGTTGTATACTTTCCTCTTGAGCGATACCGGTAAGCTGCTAGTCATAATCTGCGAGTGCTTGCCAAATGTGCTCCATCCCAATCGTATTCTTCTTGTTATTACCTTTTCGTGGTCCGGATCTGCGGTTACTACCTGTCCTAAGTAGACATATTCGCCTACTACTTCCAGTATTTCGCTACCTAAGTTCCTTCCCGAGGCTGTTGAACATTACCTTAGTCTTCTGCATATTGATTTTCAAGCCCACCTTTCTACTTTTCCTCTAGGTCATCAATCATTATTTGCAGTTCATCCCCCGAGTTGCTTAGCAAGGCAATGTCATCAGCAAATCGCAGATTACTCAGGTATTTATCATCTACACTTATCCCTAACTGCTCCCATTCCAAGTCTCTGAATACTTCCTCTAAACAAGCTGTGAATAGTACCAGGGAGATTGTGTCTCCTTGCCTAACACCTTTCTTTATGGGAATTTTGTTACTTTCTTTATGCAGAAGTCTCTGAATACTTCCTCTAAACAAGCTGTGAATAGTACTGGGGAGATTGTGTCTCCTTGCCTAACACCTTTCTTTATGGGAATTTTGTTACTTTCTTTATGCAGAACTATGGTTGCTGTGCAGCCACTATATATATCTTCCAGCACTTTCACGTACGGCTCGTCTACCCCTTGATTTCGCAATGCCTGCATCACCGCCGAGGTTTAAACTGAGTCAAATGCTTTTTCGTAATCAATGAATGCTATGTATAAGGGCTGGTTATATTCCGAGCATTTTTCTATCACCTGATTGATGGTATGGATATGATCGATAGTAGAGTACCGTTTCCGAAACCCTGCTTGGTCCTTTGCTTGATTGCAGTCTAAGGTTGTCCTGATTCTATTAGCTATTACCTTAGTAAATACCTTATACGTAACAGACAGTAAGCTGATTGGTCTGTAATTTTTAAGGTCCTTAGCGTCCCCTTTCTTGTGAATGAGGATATGTTTGCATTCTTCCATGGTTCCGGTACCGTCGATGACACCAGGCACTGCGTATACAGGGTGGCCAGTTTTTCTAGCACGATATCCCCCCCCCCCCGTCCTTCAGCAAATCTGTAGTTATCTGATCCTCTCCAGATGTATGCGATAAAGGACAAGGCGGGCAACGTCATCACTAATATGGAAAAGATAGTCAAAGTAGCCGAGGAGTTCTATACAGATCTCTACAGTAGCCAAAGTAGTCAGGACCGTAATGAGATTGGCGGTAGGGAAAAACAGACGTTCCACCAGTGACGAAGGACGAGGTCAAGAAAGCACTAGAAACTATGAAAAGGAGACATGATCACCCTAGTACTATTCATCGCTTGCTTAGAGGGAGTATTCAGATAATTGGAATGGGAGGAGCTAGGCATGAGGGTTGGTGGAGAATACCTCAGCAATCTGCGATTCTCTGATGACATTGCCTTGCTAAGTAACTCGGGGGATGAATCGCAAAGGTTGATTGATGACCTAGACAGGAAAAGCAGAAAGGTAGGCCTAAATATTAATATGCAGAAGACTAAGGTAATGTTCAACAGCCTTGGGAAGGAACCGCAGTTTACAATAGGTAACAAGGCACTGGAAGTGGTAGGCGAATATGTATACGTAGGACAAGCAGTAACCGCAGATCTGGACCATGAAAGGGAATTAACTAGGTGAATAGGATTGGGATGGAGTGCATTTGGCAAGTTCTTACAGGTTATGACTAGCAGGTTACCACTATCGCCCCAGAGGAAAGTATGCAACAGTTGCACCTTACCTGTACTCGCCTATGGGGCTGAAACGTGGAGGCTAACAAAAAGCGTTCTACTTAAGTTAAGGACAATGCAGACTGCTATGGAAAGAAAAATGATAGGTGAAACGTTAAGAGACAGGAATTGTGCAGAGTTGGTCAGAGAAGTATCTCGAGTTAATGACATTCTAGTGGAAATCGAGAAGAAGAAATGGGCCAGGGCAGGAAAGAGCATAACCGATGGCTTCTGAGGGTAACAAACCGGGTTTGAAGGAGAGGAAAGCATAGCGGGGGGGCCAGCAGAAAGTTAGGTGAACAGGTGAGGTTAAGAAGTCTGCAGGGGTCAAGCGGATACATCTAGCACAGGACTGGGTCAATTCTGGCTGACAATGCAGGGGTGGATGCAGGCTCTCACATTTTGGAGCAGTAATGCCATTTTGGAGCACTCGAGTTACATTTTGGAGCATGTTTCTAAGGTCAAACGCCTCGATTATTTGCAATTTTATATTCCTAAAAAAAAATTGATTCCTTTTTATTCAAAAATCAATGCTTTGCTAACTACCTATGCACGTATCTCAACAACCCAAATCACCAAAACATGTATAAACTCCTAAAATAACAGCTGACCTGAGCAACAATCCCAGACTAGCAGCAAACCCAATGCTTGCTTGTCTGCTACGCAACTGAGCACAAAATTTGACTGGAAAATTTTGACTTTTGTGTACTTGTCTTGACAGAGAAAACACGCCCCCAGCCTGCTGCGCTTCTCATGGTTACAGTGTACCACAGTACTACGGCAGGTTAATTGGATTGGATCACATCCTTTGCAGGCAATACAATGGTTCACTGTGCAGCAAAAACCAGTTTTCCACTAAATGATGTCAATGTACTTAGGTGGTTGGTTTGGAGCAGAATGAAGCGCATGGGCAGTGCTTCCACCCCTGACGATGATGCCGATGACGACAACTGGCTGGGGACAAGGTACGGGTGACGGGAGTTGCCAAGAAAAGTGTGCATCTTTAAACTGCAGTGACAAGTCTACGGGGCTCCTCGTTTGTTATAACAAGGTTTGGTTATATGGAGTTTTATGGCGCATAAGCAACGGCGGCTATCATGCGCCACACACAAGGTTAGGTGATCTATCAGATGTCTAAGGTTATGATACTTAAATTTAATTTAAAACATTGGCTTTCTTTAGAAATGCGCAAACTGCAGAAAAATCGACGAGTGCTTGTTCGCCTAAAAGCAATGCAGGGTGAAATCGGATGTGTTCGTTATAAAATAGAGTAAAATATTTTTTCCTGTGTTCTTCGAGTCGTGAGCATGAAAGTAAAATATGATTAACTGTGAGCTCATCACCACACATTTCACACACAGGTTTGTTTTTCGTTAGCAGGAAATTATGGGTGATGTGCGTGTGACCTATGCGTAAACGGCATAAAATTACCTCGATGAATCGTTTCTGATGTTGGCATGATTTCCATTCTTCCAATACAGGCTTTACGTTATGAAGCTGTTATTTAGTTCATTTTCCCAAGCGCCCTGCCACTTTGCTCTCAGTTTGCAACATATTAATTTCACAGAATCTCTGTGTAGCATGTTAATTTGTTTTATTTGCACAATTTTTGCCCGTGCAGCGCATGCGTCTGCTCATTCACCCCTTATCCCAACATGAGTGGGTACCCAGCAGAATTTTATAGTATGTTTTCGTCTTGTGATATTTACTATGTTGTGTATAATGTTTCCTATCAGTGGTTCAACAGCATTTTTGGAGTTTATTGCATGACACTTCATGAATCTGTGTAAATGATGCTGTTTTTGATGTTTGCATCTAATATCTTCTGGACGGCAACATAAATAGTATAGCACTCGGCTGTAAAAATTGATGCACATTGAGGCAGTCATATTATTTTCTCTGTTTTATTTTGCACTACTGCACTACCAACATAGTTTTTTGTTTTGGAGCCATCTGTATAAAATGCAATGTAATTTTTATATTTTTCTTTTAATGCGAGGAATTCTTGTAATATATGCTCACGTGGTGTGCATGTTTTCTGAAACTGTGTTAGTGTGAGGTCGGAAACTGTTGGGAGGGTGTACCATGGTGGGAGTGGTTTGTTTCTTGGGGCAATACTTGGCATTTCGCTAATGTCTAAGTCCTGGCATATTTGTTCAAAGCGCATGAGAAGCGGCTTAATCATCCGGGGTTTGTTGTTGAAGATTGTTCTAGATGAACATTTCGCGACTATTGAATAACGGAGATGTTTTGGCTGAGAACGGGTTTTAAGGATGTATGTGCATGTTAGTGCGGTTCTTCTATTTTCTAGGGCAGGTTCATTTGTTTCTGCGTAAAGACTGGCTATTGGAGATGATCGGTACGCACCAGATGACAGCCGTAAACCAAAATTGTGTATGGAATCAAGCCGTTTTAAATAAGATGGTCTGGCTGAGCCATATACTATGCATCCATAGTCCAACTTTGAGCGCACCACAGAGCGACAGATTTGTAAAAGGCATAATCGATCGGACCCCCACCGTTTTCGCGACAGCACCTTTAGGACGTTAAGGGCTAGGGTAGCTTATGTGGGGTACAAATACAAGTTTTCCGTCAAATGTGACACCTAAAAATTTATGTTCTTGTTTTACTGGGAGTATGGTTTGGTTCAAGTATAGTGTGGGATTGATCTGTAAGCCTCGTTGCAGCGAGAACACAACGGCCACTGTTTTTTGGGGAGAAAACTTATATCCATTAATGTTTGCCCAGGTACATAGCTTATTTAGTGTAATTTGTATTTGTCTCTCACTGGTGGATATGTTGGAGAAAGTCCATGCTATTTGTAAGTCATCTACATAAACGGAATACATTATGGACTTGGGGATTACTTTAGCTAATGAGTTCATTTTTACTATGAAGAGTATTGTGCTTAAGATGCACCCCTGTGGTACACCATTTTCTTGTGTAAATGTTATGAACAGCACTGTGCTTAAGTGGACTTGGAATGCACGATTAGTCAGGAAGTCGTTCAGGCAGTTCAGCATCCTGCCACGTATTCCTAGATCTGCTACGTCGCGCAGGATGCCAAACCTCCACATGGTGTCGTAGACCTTCTCCAGGTCGAAGAAGACCCCAATGCAGTGTTGCCTGTGGCTGAACGCCTCCCGCATTGTATTTTCAAGACAAACAAGGTAATCTGTTGTCGAACATGATTTTTTTAAAGCCACACTGATGTGCATCCAGAAATTGCCGGGTTTCTAGAACAAAGTTAAGTCGAATGTTTACAATGCTTTCAAAGGATTCAACAATACATCTGGTAAGGGCTATGGGTCTGTAACTTTTAGGGTTTGGGGGGGGGGGGGGGGGGGGGGGGGGTTTACCTAGTTTAAGAAAGGGTACTATTAAGGCCTTTTTCCATGCTTCCGGTATTTTGCCAGCTGTTCAAATTTTGTTAAAGAATTTTAGCAATGTCTCTACGGCAGCCTGTGAGAGATGGGTGAGCATTGCATAGTGCACATTATCAGGGCCTGGTGCTGTTTTCTTTCCTGAGGTTGACTCAGTTTAGTTCGTGTATTGTGAAAAGCCGGTTGAATTCTTCATGTAAGCCTGCGGCAGAAGGAAGCTTGTGTTTTTCTGCAATTGTTTTGTGTGTTCTAAATGTTGGAGTGTAGTTGGACGAGCTTGAAACATTGGCAAAGTGCTCGCCTAAAATGTTAGCTTGTTCTTCTAATGTTGTCTGCGTTCCGGGTGGTGTCAGCATAGGGTATGTGTAAGGGGTAAAATTGCCAGTGTATGTGTGTACCTGTTCCCACATTTTTTTAGAGGGCAATGAGCTGTTTATGGAAGACACACATTTTTGCCACAAGGTTTTTCTGCATTTCTCCGTACATACCGCGCTCTGGCTCTAGCTTTGCTGAAGTTAACTAGATTCTTTGCTGTCGAATATCGATGAAGGATGCCCCATGCTTTGTTTTGCTCCTTTTTGCAAATTTACATGCCTCTGTCCACCATATCTTGTGTTTTTTTCTTGGATGTTTTGAAGTTTGTGGGATAGCTACTAAAGCTGCTGATATTATGCATGTGGTAAACCTTTCATTTATTTGTTCTACAGTCAAATCTTCAGAGTATACTTTTTCTAATGTAGCGTTTGCTCTAAAAACTGAACAATCGGCGAGGTGAAGCTTCCACCGCCGTGGCCTTGATGGGATGATGGGTATAGAGGATAATAACTTAAAAATGGTGGGTAAATGGTCACTACCTCTAGGGTCACCTAAAACATCCCAGTTAAAATCGTGAAAAATGGATGGTGATGATATAGCTAAATCAAGACAGCTCAAGCTGCCTGAGCTGGGGCAGAAATATGTCAGCTTTCCAGTGTTCAATAGACATATGTTATTTGACAAGATAAAATCTTTTATAATTTGCCCTCTCTTGTCGGTTCGTTCACTCCCCTAAAACGAAGAGTGCCCATTAAAATCCCCAACTACCACGTATGGCACTGGTAACTGTTGAATAAGATCTTCTAAGTCACAGACTGTAAATGTTTGATGTGGCGGTAAATATAAGGAACAAACTGTGATTGTTTTGTGGCTGACTATGTTGACTGCAACTGCTTCTAGATGTATGTTCAAAGGTATTTCTCTAACAGGGACGTCGCTTGGTGTTATGATTGCAACGCCTCCTGAGAGTCGGCTCGCCTGCTGTCAGTCACGCCGGAAGGTTTTATATTTTTTTAGGATATTTGTGTTTTGTGGACCAAGGTTCATCTCCTGTAGGCATAAAGCAATAGGTGCTATTGATTGGGATATCTGTATAATTTTTCAGCAAGCCTATGCAGTTCCAGTATATTATGTAAGCCATAGTGGTATGTTGGGGACTAAAAGTTATTTCTTTTCTGGCGCGGTCACTCTAGGCTTCCCCTTGCTTTCAAGCGAGTGCCGTTGCCCCTGCACCACAGTCGTGGTGGGGTGATGTCCATCACCTCACTCGAGGCGCTGGAGGTCCGTGGTGTGGCCACGGACCAACAATCTTTAGGTCTCCCCCTGCTGGGGGAAAACCTTGCGGACTCCCGACTGCACAGTCGGTGGGTTCTCTTTTGGAGTTGGCAGGACAGCCTTGGCTGCCTCTGCCTGGGGTGGACTTGCTGGGCCTACCACAGGGTCCGAAGACGCCTTGGTAGGTACCATGTTGCGGTCTGGCGCTCCACCCCTGCGCGCCGTCTCCGCATAGTCTGTCTTGGCCTGAAATACAAACATGTTTGTTTTCTGTGCCAGTTTCCTGCCTGGCTTCTGCGAAAGAAATATTTTCCTTTGTTTTGATAGTTATAATTTTTATTTTTTCCAGTGTGGACAAGACCTTGAATATACTGGGTGGTCTCCATCGCAGTTTGCACAGTGAGAAGTTGTAGAGTCACAGTTGTTGGTGATGTGTTCTTTGGAAGCACATTTTGCACAGGTTGTATGGCTACGACAGCTGTGTGATCCGTGGCCATATCTCTGACAGTTGAAACATCTTCGGGGGTTGGGTATGTAGGATCGGACTTCTATTTTTAGGTAGCCGACTTCTATGCTTTCAGGGAGTGTGCTTGCACTAAATGTCAGTATGAGGTGCCTAGTCGGTATTTCTTTGTCATCTTTTCGGATTTTAATTCTTTGCACATTCACTACATTCTGGTCGGCAAGACCATCCAACATTTCTTTTTCGGTGATGGGGAGAAGATCTCTGTCGGAGATCACGCTGCGGACAGTGTTCAATGACCTATGGCTAGTTATTGTCACAGGCTGAACGTTCATCAGCTTTGAACGTTGTGTTTCATCATTGAGTTCAAGCAGCAAGTCTCCACTAGCTATCTTGGTGAGTTTGTATTTTGGACCCAAGGCCGCTGTCAAACTCAGATACTAGAAAAGGGGACAGGATTCGGGCAGGTTTCTGATCATCTTCAGAGTGGATCACGTGATATTTAGGGAAGTTTTGTTTTTCGAAAAAGTCAGCTCTTACATCAGTCCACCTCCTTTTGTCGGGGCGATCAGTTTTGGAGGAATTGGAAGCCATAAGATTTATGTGTTTTTCGGCCACGGCGCCAGCCACCCATCACGGAGTCCAACAAGGGGACGGGGCAGGAGGTTGCAAGCAAGTCCTGCCCGCGCCAGCTGTACACCATAACTATCACCCAATATGGCAAAGCTCAGGGTGGTTCGCCACACAAGGTTAACCCTCGCCACCTGGAAGTAGGAAGAAACGGAGAAGCTAGGAGAAGACAGAAGAGTTGTGAGAAAGAGGACAGGAAAGTAAAAGATGGAGGGGAGGTCAGGAAAAGGCGACTGCAGACTTCCCCCGGTGGGTCAGCCCGGAGGTGCCGTCTATGGGAAGCGTGGGCCAAAGTGGTGTGTTGCCTCCGCCGAGGGGCCTTAAAGGTCCAAAAGCCTCGGCATCGGTTCAATCACCAGGATCCCCTTTTCCCCAGACACGACGATGCCACGCACGGCTAAGTGTGGGTGCTCGGAGTCCGTGATGTCGCACAAAACACACAAACACCTGCTTTAACAGGTGCCCCCTGCGGGGGTTCGTTATAGTAAGAGTGGTGTAGCCATGGTAATTCGTTTTATCTGTGACGCAGTGCCACAGCCTTAATACACTCTGTAATAGTAGTTCCTCTTTCATTCGTAATAAGCGGCATCTGCTCTTACTGCGGCCATTAAAAGTGGACTGGACTGCACGAGGGTTTTTTTGTCCAGGTCCTGGCTGTACATCCTGGTTTCAATCCTCCCTTTGAGATTAGATTTCACGCCCTAATGACAATGCATGCTCACTGGGAGGTACTGCCACCTCCTAGGGCTCACAAGGGCTTGAAATTTATGGCACTGACTTCTTGCAATGATAAACAGAACTGATTTCTAGCTGCAGCTTGTGGCCCAGTCTGCTCTGGGGCAAGGCCCTTGCATGGTTTGATACCCCCCCCCCCCCCCCTAATCCCAATGGAGGCCAGCAAAACTTGATTTTTATCTTTATGGCCACTCTGGAGGCAGGGGTCACAGAAAACCATTTTTATCTTTATTGGGGCTGCTGATAGCTTGTTTATCATCATCACAAGGTATTCCTGCTCTCCTTGTGGTTTCCTGAAATTCCTGAGTTTGCACTCTGAAGCAACGTTGACTCCAAAATACAGTTCCTAATATTTTTCTACAACTTTTCCTTGACTTTACTCATACTGAACTTTCAGAATCAGCAATAAAGTAATTTGACCATCTGGGAAAGTTTTTTCAAATTAATTCGACCCTCAAAGGGTTAGAATGCTTATTGTGCCTTTTTTTTTTTCGTGCACAAGGCCTTCGAAATCAAAGTAAATTGGTATTTGCATCAAACCAGAAGGCCATTATATGCACAGGCCGAATGTTTTGAATAAACAAAGTGCACACATAATCATGTCGAAGTAAGATGCCAATACTTCTGCTAGCATCGGACTAAAAATACTCCAGCACCTCCATCCAGATAATGAAAAGCAGTCTCCAAAAAAAGATACCAAAGAAACTGAGAGCCAGTCAAAACAAAGTGTTCATTCGAACTTTTACTCCAAGTGGCCCTCAAGGCCCGTTTTTCATTTTGGGAACCAACCCCCACTGGAATCACCCCTCAAATGGAAAAGAGAGTTTCTCAAAAATCTCAAGATGGCAACGACATCACCTTGGGAGCTTCTCACCTTGTAAATGACTGACGACATATCGTTCGCTCGCTGTGTGAACTTTGTTCTACTGGCATCCAATCTTTCGTAATTAGCCGGATAGTCAACATGGGGCTATACTTACAGCTTTCACAAGGCAGAAAAGGACAAACTTGACATTCTCATTCATATAGGGATCAAAATGGCATTAGGTTTACCACCCAACACATCGGCGAACAGGATTTTGAGACTACGGGTTTCCAACGCCCTCGAAGAGCTCATTGATGCTGCAACAACCTCGCAATACCAGACTGTTATACAGTTGTACTGGTTGCAATATTCTGGAGAAACTGGGGCATGAGCCTCGAGCACGCTCCAGACATATTGATAAGGTTCCTGAACAGATTCAGTTCAGTTCAGTCGTTCAGTCGTGTTCGACTCTTCGTGACCCTATGGACCATGTCACGCCATGCTTTCCGGTCTCTCACTATCTTCCTAACATCTTCCCTGGACAGATTAGGGACAAAGTAAAGACACCTCCCCTCTCCAAAAACATACATCCCATCCACCATGAAAGCCGGCAGAGGTATAGAGCAGTAGCGCTGCAAGCTTGTTTTGAGGGCAGAGGACGTCTTGTATACAGATGCCGAACAATGTGCGGACAGTATGAGGCACGTTTTGGTGACAACTAGGGAATACACATACCTGCCAACCTGAAGATTTCAAAATTCGTAAAACCTCCGCGACAGGGAGGGGGGGGGCTGTGTGGTTTTTTTTTTTTTTTTACTTTCCAAGAATTTATCTTTAGCGACACTCTTGCTCACTCACCCACAAGCAAAATTCGTGTCCCGTAGAGTACTGAGCGAAAACTCCAGCAATCGAAAATACCTGCTTTTTTAGGGCATCCAGCAAAGGAGTCTCTGCGTTCGCGGCCATTTCACGAACAATTGCCGTCGTCTTCGTTTGCCCACAGGTGTAGCGTTTGGCTTCTTCGCACTTGGGAAACATTTTCCGGAAAAGTGGTCCAGCGTGATCACTGACACTGAGCGGTGTGTTGTGTTCAACTAAAAACGCCGTGAAATGGCATTCTGCACGAATCACACCGAGGTCGCTGTCACTGCGAACAAAATTTGGCAGGCTCGGCTGGCTGTCCGCGGCTCACACGTATCCTTGGTGCTTTTTCGAAGCGATATGGATCTTTATGTCGGACTTGCCACCATGTGAAATGTTAACATCACAGGCACACATGTGAAATCCGAACTTCTCTCCTTTCTTAGACGGCACGAAGCACGGAAATTCTGCCGCGTACGACTTCAAAAATACTTGGAAGTACTGTCACAGCTTTGAGCCCACCATTGCCCTGCGAAACTGCTACTACTAAAACTTCAGAGTCACACTGAGTCGGACGCAGCCGCAGATCACTCAAAAACAGAGGCCAACACCAACGTTGTCCAAACACATGAACAAAGGAACAGCCACTAGCCTGGCAGAGGCGGTATCGAGTTTTGGATATGGATTCGTGTTCCCCCGAGCAAACGATAGAAGTCACTACAACGTTTGCAGCTGGTGATGATGATATCACAAATATGTGTAGCCCTCTCGTAGCCGCCAAAGGTACCATAATAGTGTTAACATGGCCTCGGAGATTACCCTTCCGCGCGTGTGGTGTTATCTCAGAGGCCATGATGTTAATAGATGTCCGCACTTTTTTTTTTCCCGAAAATAAAACGTTTTCCGTAAAATTTCCCGCAAGATTCGTAAAATCGTAAGACTGGTCAAAATTCGTACATTTTACGGAACATTCGGAAGAGTTGGCAGGTATGGAATACAGGAGCTTCGTAGCGTGCTGCAGCACCCTACACTCAACCGCAAAGTAGGCGGAAGAGGTGGCCACTGCACTAGCTTTAACTCAATAACAGGTCAGAACTATTGTGAGCAACTCACAGTCGTCGGTGATTGGAAACTTTGATGCAGGCCGCATTTTAGCTGCAGTAACACGAGTGTTGGCCAGTGGCCCACCACTGGCAGAGCAGGGCATGCTTATGTGGACACCAGTGCACCAGGAGCTTAGGGGGAACGAGAAAGTGCACATACTGGCCCGAGGATTAACTACCTTCCGGGATCCCAGTGGCCTCATACGCAACCCCATCACCCTTGCACGATGAGGAACCCTAACAGTTAGATGGTGATCTTAATCCGTACCTAGATATCCTAAATCATTACAAATTAGGCACAGCAGTACTTCCAAAGGCATGTAAGCAACTTGCCAAAGACGAAGAGGTTATGTGGCGTAAGCTACAGACTGGAGTATTCCCAAACCCCTAGCTTTAGAGCAAGTGGCATCCAGAACTTTTCAGCCCCAGGTGCGAACGTTGTGAGGGTATAGTGGACATGATCCACATGATATCGAAGTGTCCTAGATTTGGAGAACCTGACAGAACAGATGAGCCCTGGGAGGCACTACTTATCAAAGAGGATGAAAAAGGACAATGTGAAGTCATCCGTTTCGCCTTGGGCGCTGCTGAGATCTAGGAGATAATGGACGACAGCTGAGGGGGAGAACATAACTGAGACCAAGGTGCGCCTCAGGTCCTAGCAAATGTTTTGACGGGTGAAAAATAATGTTATTTCTCTCTGTCTCTTCTCTCTCTCTACTGGCATAGCAAACGTTCCACGCAAGTGGATACAATGAGGCTGCACAGTATAGTCCTCTAAAGCTTCACCGAGTGATGCCCGTATTCATAAATGCGCTTTGACTTGACGCTCCACCTCCACTCCGTGGAGAAAACAGCCGCTCCTTCACTCCAGGACAGATTCAGATTCATGAATGCCCTTCGACGTTTGCTCTGACAAGGTCCCCTCAAGAAATCCTCCTTCACTCGAAGCAGCGCAAATAGCATATAGGGATGAGATTAAGGCCAAACTTTGGCCTAAAAGCTGCAAGCTGCAGTGTGTAATGCACTAATTTTCTGATGGCGAGTCTTGCTAAACCATTACAAGCACCCTTGATGTTTACAGTCTAGTAAAATTTATTTTGCAGACAGCATGAAAAAGGCGGCTGTGAAAAATGGTTTAAAATGCTTTTACATTGGCAACACTGTGCAGATGATTGAGTTTACATAGAACATGACATAGGCTCTGAGAAATGGTGTCAATACTTGGGAACTCCGGTTTATTTAGTTTTGGTTACGCTTAGCCATTGCCTTCAGAGGGCTTGGGGGCAAGCTTCGCAGCGCATTGTAATTCATGCACACTGATTCGACTCTCCAGAACCAAATGCCACTTGCTGTTTCCAAACAAGCTGGGAGCCGTAATTGTAAACGTGCTTGGAGAGTCACCGTCTGAGAATACCCCTCCTTTGAACGAGCAAAAAAATGCGCTACCTTGACAGCACTGAATGTCCGAAGACGTATGTACCCTCAGGCGATGCGCAAGTCATTGATGCGCAGCGTGCAGCACAGATGTCCGCACAGCTCAACTGCGCCTCGATTGGAATGTTGGCAATGCAAGACAGAGAACGGATCTCGAAAACTCAATGCACTTTTTCCTATGGCTTCTAATCTGTTGTGACCGTGACCCGCTTTGCTGTTACACTTCACCGAGCTGGAGGAGAGAAAAAAAAAACGAGCAAGATTTCCAACATCTTCCGTGCACTCTTTGCTACATACTGCACTTCATGAGAGTTGTAACATACAAAAATGTATAATGCTTTTAATGCTGGTAATTATCTTCTTGCATCGACCCCCCCCCCCCCCCCTTCATGTTACTCTCACACCTCAAAAACACGTCACTTATTTCCACAATAAGCATGGCCGTTTCTTTACAGGAACACCATGTTCCGAACATTGTGCAATGTGTTCCGGAAATTAACAGAAAACTGGACATGTTATACTAGGACCGCAAACTATTCGTCTTACTTGCTATTACCTAGCCACTTGATTGTAAGTTTAATGCCCACTGGTAGAATGGGGCCATGAGTAACTCAAATAAATTCTGAATGCTACCATCAAGTGCAATACAATAACACGTTTGGAACTCGAGACTTGCCGATGTCCCTGCACAACATGGCAACACGGTGAGAGTTCAGCAAGGGACTCAATGGAACTAGAAAAACAATTTCTCCGTAGGCACCCTTTCGTAATGGGGAGGTTTTCTTGAGGGATCATATGTTTAGGGAGCACTTAGATCATACATTCACTATTGTGCAATATTTGTCATGCAGCTGCGCTCCTTAGTCAAATTTCCCACATTCTCTTTGGCATTACAATTGCGAGAACCACTCGTCACTTCTATGCGTTACCAAGCGGCAGAAAATGTGTCATTGCCGGACTCTTCCCATTATATTTGCAGCAACACCGGGAAATATTGTCTCATTTTTTTCTCTTGTCCAGCTCCATGAAGTGTCACAACCAAAGATTACGAATTGCAGGAAAAAGTACACAGAGTTTGAGATCCGTACCCATCTTACTTTGCTCCAAGCACGAGAAAAATAAGCATTTTTATTTCACTTCATTTAAAGGAGTTGCGTACTGCTATTAAACGCACAAGGCATTCTAACTAAGAGCGCAGCTTCACGATGCCAGCCAAAAACGAGACTTGGGCAAGCTTTCTGTGCGCAGTGTTCTACCTCAATACCACAGTACTATGAAATCGGACGCCACACACGCTGCCTGTTCTACCTCAATACCACAGCACTCCAAAGGCATGAAATCGGATGCCACACACGCTGCCTGCTTACTTTTCACCATTCCAAGAAAGATAGCGAGGGAGCAACTTTGCATGAGCCACTTTGCGCTCGCAGATGGAAAGCAGTGACCACCAATGGCGACTGCTGTGCCACAGCTCGGCTCTGCACCTGGTTATTTCCGGCAAAGACAATATGTCTTCAGACACGCAGAGCTGTCTTACAGTTTGGGCTCCCAACTTGATTGGTAACCAAAAGTAGCATTTGCTTCTGAAGAATCAAATTCATTGTTTCGGATGCCTGCGTTGAAATATAAACTCACGTTTCACCGCTCAGCCCCGAGCCCTCAGAGGGCAAAGGGCGAGTGCAACAGAAGTTTCCCATCAAAACTGAATAAACCAACTAGGTCACTAGATTTCACAGCATCTCATACCTATATCACGTTCTACGCAAACTATACATCACCGGCAGTGACTGTTGCCAGACATGAAAGCATTTCCGGCCGTTTTTCACAGTTACCTTGCTCATGCAGCCCGCAAAACATTCTTCGCTAGGAATATGAATGTCAAGGTTGCATGTGAATGTTGTTGAGAAGATGCGGCATGAGAAAACGAGTTACACACAGTGGCATGCAGTTTTCGGGGCAAATTTTAGCCTTAATTTCGTTCCCACAAGCCATCTGCCCTGCTTCAAGTGGAGGAGGATTTCTTGATGAGACCATGTCGGAGGAAACAACGAGGGGCGTTCATGAATCCCAGTCGACCCTGGAGCAGAGAAGCAGCCGTTTCCTCCACTCCACAGAGTGGAGGTCGATACAGTATGTAACCTTGCAATGTTTTGTTACTTTGTAATCACTGGGGGCAAAAATTGAGTCCACATAAAAGCATTTCAAGGACTCATATATAAGACTCTCAACTTGCATCTGCCACTCACCTGCCATGAAAAACGCAAACGAAATGAGAAGCAGGTCCCTGGCTTGCAACTCAGTTGACCTTGCTTGAAGCACGGCTCCTCAAACGCTTGCTGAGTTGATCAGCCTTTTGGCTGGAGCTTGCGTTATCTGATGAAGCATCACGCACCCCCTGTGGTCGCCTTGGGAGGCCTCGGCAGGTTCTGTGGAGAGCAAACATGGCAGCATCCACATTTCAGATTTTCTCATTTATTATTTAAACTCCCTGGACCACAACTGATCCAGTGCTCCATTGCTGTAAGGATTTGCCAAGCAGATTATTCCTCCATCCTTTTTCCCATAACAGAAGACTGCAAGTCTCCAATGAAGAAAACTGCATGGCCTTTTTTTGCTCTTTCTCCTCTGGAGTGAACCCTTCCCTACCGATGAGAACACACACACCCTTGGATAACATTTCCAATGGCCAGCAAGATAGCACTGAAGGTTTTGTTATGACATACTGCATAAATGGCAATGCCATTTACTCCAATGGAGCTGTTCACAGTTATTGCTGTAAAAAGCTTTCAGCTCCAATATCAATGCAATAAAAGATAAAGGACCACTCATAACTCAGTTTCTTGCACTCTGCATGTCAAGCACATACGGCCATGAAAGCTCCACAATACTGTGCTTTTACATGACCTTGCCAATCATAACCCACCAAAGAGGCACAAATGCACGAGCAATAAAAACCAGCTCCTGTCCCTGCTTTCGCGTACCAGCTGCTGGGACTAAGGTTTGGTTTAGAAGGCTTAACGTGCCACAGCGACTACGGTTATGAGGGACACAACTGTGGAGGATTCCAGACTATTTCAAATGCTTAGGGTTCTTTACGTGCATTGACATCGCACAACAGATGGGCGTGCTGTGTTTCACTTCCTTCGAAATGGGACCGCCACAGCCAAGATCGAACCAATGTGCCCCACCTCAGTAGTGCTTTATGCTTTCATTACGGTGAAGCAGGCCTAATTAGGGTCTTCCGTGAAACTTTGTCAGAGGAGATGAAGGCAACACCTCGACTCGATGACTGTGTGATTTTTCAGGAAATGTCCCCAATAGATCATGATTTGTTGCAGAAATCTGTCGAAGCAGTGACTCGGTGTATGAAATGGGGGATGGAACTGAACTGTGAAAAAACTGTACTGCTCCGCATTACCAGAAAAAGATATCCTAGAACATTCCCTTACATGCTTTGCGGTAAATCTGTTTTAGAGGTAAAGTACAAATATCTCTTACCAACAATCTTACATGGTCAGCGCACATTTCTGATATCTGTTCAACGGCTTTAAAAAAGTTGTGGTACATTAGAAGAAAGCTTAAAGGTGCTCCAGTAAATACTAAGATGATAGCCTACAATTCTCTTGTAAGATCCAGACTGAAATATGCAGCTGTAGTGCAGGACACTTATACCAAGAAAGACATCAGTCAATTAGAGCGAGAACAAAGAAAGGCAATCTGATATCTTCGGCAGAAATAAAAGGGATGATTCACCAACTCAGTTAATGCAAAAAAATAGTATCCAAAAGTAAGAGATAAGAAGGAAAATCAGCAGTCTTGTGTAGACGGGTAGATGGAGAATACCTCAGTAATCTGCGATTTGCTGATGGCATTGCCTTGCTAAGTAACTCGGGGGATGAACTGCAAATAATTATTGATGACCTAGACAGGAAAAGTAGAAAGGTAGGCTTGAAAATCAATATTGCCAGGGGGCGCTCGGAGCGAAAGACGAAGTGGCGCTCGGAGAAAAAGGACGAAGTGAATCGGCTCCGGACTCGCAGGACGTACCAAAAGCTTGGACCGTGTAATTCCACCTGCACCGGCTCTGATAACCTAGCCCTAGTCGCCAATACCGTGACAAATCTGGTGGAGGTCAGGTCTGATGTGCCGTACCCCTCCGCTAAGCAGGAGTGCTGGTCATATATTCGAGGAAACGCCTGTTCACCGCACCAGCCGCAGGCAACGAGGCCTACCACCTGAGTTTTCCCCATCGGCTATGACTACCGGCAGCCACGACATCGTCGCAATGCCTGAAGCGGCCCCTACTTACGTGACGTTTCAGAACCCCCGCGTCCCAAAGACCTTTCACGGGGACACCCATGAAGACGTCGATGACTGGTTGCAGCACTACGAAAGGGTAGCTACCTTCAACCTCTGGGATGACGCCGCCCGGCTTCGCAACGTCTACTTCAGCCTTGAAGATGGCGCTCGGACATGGTTCGAGAACCATGAAGACCAGCTGTCTTCCTGGAGTGAGTTCAAGCGTGATCTTGCGGCTACTTACGGTAGCTCAGATCGCCGCGAACGGGCCAAACGCGCTCTCCAATCTCGGGTTCAAATGCCTAACGAAACCGTCGCGGCATATATCGAAGACAAGACACGCCTCTTCAAGCAGGCAGACCCTACAATGTCCGAGGACAAAAAGCTGCGCTACCTCATGCTTGGCGTTAAAGAGCAGCTTTTTGCTGGCCTGGTGCGCAGCCTACCGAAAACTGTCGCAGAATTCCTTGCGGAAACATCCACGATAGAAAAAGTGCTTCAGCAGCGAGCTTCGGCACAGAATCATACCGTCCACGCCACCTCCGTCTCTGCCGAGTTACCATCGCATGGCATGGACGCATCGGCGCTATGGGAGCTCGTACCATGACAATATGCAGAAGACTAAGGTAATGTTCAACAGCCTCGGGAAGGAACAGCAGTTTACGTTAGGTAGCGAAGCAGTAGGCGAATTTGTCTACTTAGGACAGGTAGTAAACACAGATCCAGACCATGAAAAGGAAATAAGAATAAGATTCGGATGGCGTGCATTTGGCAAGCACTTGCAGATTATGACAAGCAGCTTACCGGTATCGCTCAAGAGGAAAGTATACAACAGTTGCATCTTACCTGTACTCACCTATGGGGCTGAAACGTGGAGGCTAAACAAGAGAGTTCTACTTAAGTTGAAAACAACTCAGAGGGCTACGGAACGAAGAATGGTAGGGGTAACATTAAGAGATAGGAAGCGTGCAGGGTGGGTCAGAGAAATAACTCAAGTTACCGACATTCTAGTGGAAATTAAGAAGAAATGGACATGGGCAGGACATGTAGTGCGAAGAGAGGATAACCAATGGTCCCTTAGGGTAACGAACTGGATTCCAAGGGAAGGAAAGCGTAGCAGGGGGCGGCAGAAAGTTAGGTGGGCGGATGAGTTCGCAGGGGTCAAGTGGATGCAGCTAGCACAGGACCGGGTTAATTGGAGAAATATGGGAGAGGCCTTCGTCCTGCAGTGGGTATAGTCAGGCTGATGATGATGATGTGTTGCAACTTCTCAGACAAAATTAATATCCAGTTGCCTGACTAAGAAAGCACTTAAAATTAGAAAAACTAGACATCCTCATCAGCATTCATTAGCCCCAATTTTTGCCAAATGAGTCCAGTTTTTTCCCGCGAACAATTGCAGACTGGAATTCTCTCCCCGTTGGTATATTTGATTCGGGTGCTTTTATGGAAATGCTGGGAAGCCATTTTAAACAACTGTAGAGTAAACGGGATGACTGTTTTTATTGTTCTATTGGACACTGTTCTTGTGTATTCGCTAGTTATATCTGTATTTTTATGCAATGCTCCTCCTGCTTGGGCTGAAGTGCTGGCCTGCAGTATGTCTAAATAAATAACATCCAAAGCGCAGCATGAAATACTGGCAGTGCAGCACGTGAAGAAACCGGGTACCAAGATGACTCAATGTTTTAACGCAGCAGCCAGCAAAGCTTCTCTCTTTTCCTCGGCCTGGGCTCAAAACCCATTAGCAGAGCTTTTTTTCTTTTTTCCCCGGTTGCTCAATTAAGGCTTCAGAGCTACCCGAGTGCAATCTAAGAAAGCAGGTAGTAATGCTACAGCATTAAAAATGTTAACCTGATTAGAGATTGCATCAGTGCAGTACTGTAAGAAAGGTCAGGCAGACACAAAGCGGTATGTACTGTAGCTGCTCCAACTGCTATAATAAAATTCTCTTTAAAAGTAAAAAAAAAAAAAATTGTGTTGCACCAGGTGGCTCTAAGTTCAGTTACAAGCCACACAACTAACCGTCGCTCTATCCAAACGTAAATAGTGCATTCAATCCCTCCATACTACTCTTCCATTCTGATTTTGCACAGAATACTCACTTCTCTCAGACTTCAATACGTCATAACTCGCTTGTGGTGCGCAGGTCTAATGCTGTGAAGCAAAATGGCATGGCTGACTTCAAAATTTCATATATATTTTCGTTCATCTATGCTATGCACTAATATAGAGAGGCATCCCAAGCAGACAGATGCACAGGAAGTTTCAGAGCCTGCTAACCGGAACATGAAACTTTTGCGCGGCATTAATAACTGAACATGACTCAAATAGATCCAGTGGTATACAGCAAGACCATGTCGGGGAAAACAAGAATGCACACAGATTCATGAGTGGTTATGGTATGCAGACACAGTAAAAAAGCATAAATGCTCTCCAAACTCTTTTCGAGCACATTTGCACAATTATACTGCCTTTTGCTTCAGTGTGGGATGAAAAAAAAAAAAAAGCTGCTGATTGAGTATACTTATATCCGTCCCTACAGACGAAGCAGGAGCAAGTGCATGTTCAAAAAAAAACAAAACAAATATACATATATATATCTTAAGGAATAAAAAAAGTGTCTCAAAATGATACCGTCCCCTGAATGTGTGAAAATGTGTTAGTGACATGCTTGGAAACAGGTGGAAGGGAAAGCGTGTGAAAGGAAACAGCAAGCGTGTTTTGATCTCCACTTGCAACATTTCAAGGTTCCACCACTGCGGTTCTCATCTCCACGTCACCGTAGCTGCTTCCTTCTCAAAGGCACACCTGGTGTGTCCTGCATCCTACGTCACTCGACTCATGCCACTGAATTTTCTTCACTGAATGCTCAAAATGCTACACTAAGAAGAACAGGTTGAAAGCGGGCACTCACAGAGGCAACACTGCGTAAGTACTGCAACCATGACTGGTTGCTTGGTTGTTGCCCGCAAGTGCAGTGAGACTTGTGAAATCAATCTATTGAATATGCAGTCTTGCTTCAGTATGGAATAAAATACAAATAGTTAGCTATAAACGAAAAAGAACCACCCCGAATATGCATGCAAAACAGCAAGCGACTAGTGGAAGTGCTATAATTTGTGTAGTTGGCAGTAGCTGTCAATAAATTCAGCAGTGACCTACCCTATAAGGTATGTGGCACGAAGTCAACGTATTATTAAGTGACAACCATTTCATGTCAGGTTAAATGGAGAAATATGGGAGAGGCCTTCGCCCTCCAGTGGGTATAGTCAGGCTGGTGATGATGATGATGATGATTTCATGTCAGGTATACTTCTATCTTGCAGTCGGGTATACATCAGCCAAACTGGCCGGTGTTTCAATGAGCAGCCCTTGAACATAATAGGTCGATGCACACTAGTACAGGTAGCGATTTACCACTGCATTGCAGAAGCTGCGGAATCGAGACAGGAGATTGAGTATCTTGAAGGGCGTGTTGGGGTTCCACAGCCGCTATGATACTGCTATAAAGGGCTATTGTCACTACGCTGAGCACTTTTCGCGATAGTGTCTTCGTCGTGGTGGTCGCGCCTTGCTTTCATTTGTTCTAGCTGCCTGCTTCTCCATTGCCATCTACTATTTCTCTGTGCCTCCCCACCACTGCCTTGGAAATGCTAGTCCCTAAACATCGAGCCAAGCCCAAAGTTTCGCATTTTCCTCCTTTGAAATTCTGTATGCATATATTCTGAAACAGCCCACAGAGAAATTCTGTTGCAAAGCGACAACTAGCTTTAACGCAAGGCTATTAGACCTCCCTAAACATTGGTCAGCGGCACATGTTGATTCAGTTCAAGCTCAATAAGAAAGGGAGAGAAAAAGAAAATGTTACAAACTGACCGCATCAGGATGACAACTTTCAAATCTGTCAGTAAGTTTGGTTTCTGCACCAGGAGCCCATCAGAAATGGCACATCCAAAGTTGATGCTACGTTAACGGGTCTCTGCAAAATACTTGACCAACAGACGCTTGCTACCTAGTTAATCCACCGCGCCACTGCACACCCTGACAGTAATTCATCTACAAAGGACAAAAGAACTGTCCCTTTGAGCCAGATTAAACTATTTTGGCCACCACATGTTGACCAAGCCCTGCTAGACACACTTGAAAGTGAATTTGAACTTCCTCCTGTCATCATGGACTGTGTTGACATGAGTGTTGTGTATTTCTATTCATTCTGCCGTAGTTTCGTTTTCTGTTCTATGGATTATGGCTATACTTGTGTCTGACTGTGGATTGTGTCCCAACGCTGACTGTGTCCTATAAATATTGAGCGCTTCACCAATAAATGGGCTTCACAACAAGGGCTCCTGACGTGTGTGTCTCGTCTCTCCTTCTTAAAGCCACACCCTCGGCCGCGACGCAACATTGGCGTACCAGTATGAATAGGCCTAGCGGAATAGTGGCATCCCCAGTTACATAAGTTATCCGATTGCATCCGGCATTATGAAAAGCAATCCTCCCCGCAGCTTTTTTCGTAACAAATCACAGCATAATTCCCTTTGACGTCGATGCATTATTTTTCTGTTTCTGCCATATTCTGAAAGCTTTTTCAAGTCGTCCAGCAAGGTCGTCGCCTGATATGCCACACCTACCGCCATGCTACCCAGTTCACAGCTGAAAGCCAATAAGTAGAACATTTTCATCCAGTGAACTTTTTCTAAGAGAAGTGGCAAGCGTTTGAGCAACGGAAGCGTCAAGTTGCATGTTCGAGTCGCTTAAGGGTTAGCGTTGCCAACGCTGTATGAACGCTGTCCTTTGTTCTTGCTGTCACCATCCTATAACAAAGGTTGACAAGGGAGGAAAAACTTCTCAACGTCTGTAAAGCATGTCACCGTGGACAACACGTCCCATTATATCAATTTTTGTTGCGTTCAGGAATATTTTCTAATAACAAAGGTTAGAAATTCCTACGTCTAATATTGGTATGCATGTTCTGTTGAAGTAAGGGCTCACTAACGATCTTCAGTGCAAGAATGCACTGAAGATCGCTTTGAATGTTCGCTATGTTCGCCAAGAAGTCAATTTCTCAACGCTTCCAGAGACAGATGGTTTGGAATGACAGACAATTTTTTCACAGTACAGTAGGCCAACATGGCTCTTTCAGCTCTGTTCGTGGGCGTTCGTCCCCGACCTGTTTCTCCAGCACCTGGGTCGTCCAACAATTCCATTCAGTCGGTGGCTTCAAACCTCCGAACTTTACTTGACTTTGTCAGGCAGGTCTGCAGCAACCGCCGAGAACAAGAAGGCTCTCTTGTTATGTACCTTAGAATATAAAGGTACACGAATCTACTTCAATCGTGAGGTGTTTCAAAGTACAACCACTGCAACTGACAGAAGCTGGTGACGTTACACCAGACGTTTACAAGACAACTGCTGCGCTGCTGCAACAAGAATTCAAGGTACCAACCAACTTGGTCATGGAATGAAGACGTTTTCAGAGCAGACAGCAACAACCAGGCGAGTTCATTTCAGAATACATCGCTGTTTTACGTGACATTGTACTACTATGCGACTACGCGTACTCAGAAGAAATGATCAGAGATCGTTTCATGAGAGGGGTGTCTTCTCTGAGAATTCGAGACTTTTGTTGGAGAGAACCAAACTCACTTTTGCCGCTGCGTCTAGCATCGCTTTACAGTATGAGCAAGTGACTCGCAACTCGCAAGGATTCCTAGCACCTGTTCAACCAATCAGACAAGTTGCGTCAACCCATCCACTGCAACAAAGGTCAGCTCCAAGGCAATTTCGCTCTCCTTTTTCTCTATAGCAACCCATTCATCAACGACAACCAGCTCCAGAGGCGCCAAGATTCCAAGAGTGTATGTCATACTCACAAAAAGCCTCTCCAAGGTATTCTCCGAACCAAGCTGTATCGCCCGAGTTTTCAACGTAACACAAATGCACTGCTACAGATGCAGGTGAACAAGATGCACCGCTGCTGCATCAACTTGCCCTGCACAAGGCAAGACATGTTTTTTCTGCGGAAAGATCGGACATTTTGCCTTTGTCTGCAGACAACACCAAGCAGTCCGAAAGGCCAAGGAATGTGACGAGCAACAAGATGAAAGCATAACTCAACAAGGACAGGTGCCCCAACATGCGGTATTCCAAGTCAAGAAAGAAGTACTGACCGACAATGATCATGACAGAAAACCCCTGATGGTGATGGAAACCAGCACCAAGTTACTATGCCAGCCTCAGACGCACGCAAGGTTAACAAAAATATCTGCCCAGCACATATCGGTGGTGTTGACTCAGAACGCCGATCAGCAAGTCGAGGAAACTAACCGTATTCACAGGCAAGATTTCTTTTCCAATGACTCTAGTGACACTAGTCAAGAGCAATGCTCTCTGACCATTTCCAGTGGTCCGACAGAAAGTGCAACGCGCTCACTAGAGCATAGTAATGTGAAAAACTGCCCATGCATAGTGTCATTTTTTTCAAGTTCTCGGTGCCCTGTGCTTGCAACCAGGGATGAGTGCACTGATTTATGGGGGACTGCCTGTCGACTATCACGTGCGGCCAACTGTGCCGCTGTGTGCCGCCCACCACTGCCTGGTGTACAAGACATACGTCTCCGTTGTGCTACTGTTTGACTGAATGACTTTTTTTTTTTTTTTTTTTTTTTTACGTACGAGCGAATGTGTTAGATTTCTGTTCTTAAAGAAAAAAAAAATTAGTGCTCTGTGTTTTCTCCACTGTGTTTACCTACCATGCAATGTATGACTACTAAATTCAAAATTTTCTATTCTTTGTGTTTTTGTAAAATGTCGCTGAGCTTCTTCTGCCTTTTGTTTTTCCTCAACGAAGGAAGAACATGTTATATCGTGTATTTCTATTCATTCTGTCCTAGTTTCGGTTTCTGTTCTATGGATTGTGACTGTACTATAGTGTTCTAAAATTGGGGAGTGTGTCGTCTGCCGCCAGCGAGCTGGTCGTTTCAGCGATGACCACTCCACACGATATGAGAGGGCGCTGTATGTAGGAGGAGAGCAACAAGCGCTGAGCAGACAGCTGGGTGAACCGCCTCCGTCACCGCTAATTCTTTGGACCCCGAAGGCGCACAATGATAAGCTTTAGCTCCCACACTCTTGACTAAATATATTAAACTGATTCTGTGCATGAATAAAGAAACTAGTTTCCTATAAAAGGGGGTGTCGTCGAGGAAAATATGTACAAGCGGCAAGACACATACGGGCAATGTAAGATATAGATTGCCGATTAACCGACAACCAATGGCAAGAAATTTCGTTGACTAATTGGGTACTTTATTTCTCAAACGTTAACGGGAGGTTCAATGACGAAATGCCTATGGTATTTTTATGATCACAAATTTTTATTATCGGATGCACTGTTTTACACGGGCTAAACTGAAATATTCTATCGACGCTCGGTCGCACTAAAAACACAATGGAAGGTGTCGTTAAGCTACCACACTTTTTTTGCCCCACATATAAATAGGGTATGTAAAGATTGCTTGGAAATAAAAACTATGCCAGGGGCTGTTGCATACTTTCTTATACATATATGAACAGGTTGTTGTATATGAAACGAAATAGATGAGCGAGAGCTCACACAGATGCACGAAACCTTACAGCCGATGACTTCAAAAACCAGCAGGACGAACAATTCACGGCTTAAGTGAATATAAATAAACAGTTTAGCATATATAGTCATCATCAGCCTGACTATACCCACTGCAGGGAGAAGGCCTCTCCCGTATTCCTCCAGTTAACCCAGTCCTGTGCTAGTTGCATCCACTTGACCCCTGCGAACTTCTTAACCTCATTCGCCCACCCAACTTTCTGCCACTCCCTGCTACGCTTTCCTTCCCTTGGAATCCAGTTTGTTACCCTAAGCGACCACTGGTTACCCTTTCTTTGCACACGTCCTGCCCATACCCATTTCTTCTTCTTGATTTCCACTAGAATGTCAGTGACTTGAGTTATTTGTCTGACTGACTCTGCACGTTTCCTATCTCTTAACATTATCCCTACCATTTTTCTTTCCATAGCCCTCTGCGCTGTCCTCAACTTAAGTAGAACCCTCTTGGTTAGCCTCCACGTTTCAGCCCCATAGGTGAGTACAGGTAAGATATAACTGTTGTATACTTTCCTCTTGAGCGATACCGGTAAGCTGCTTGTCATAATATGCGAGTGCTTGCCAAATGCGCTCCATCCCAATCTTATTCTTCTTGTTATTTCCTTTTCATGGTCCGGATCTGCAGTTACTGCATGTCCTAAGTAGACATACTCGCCTACTACTTCCGGTACTTCGCTACCTAATGTAAACTGTTGTTCCTTCCCTAGAATGTTGAACATTACCTTAGTCTTCTGCATATTGATTTTTAAGCCTACCTTTCTACTTTTCCTGTCTAGGTCATCAATCATTCTTTGCAGTTCATCCCCCGAGTTATTTAGCAAGGCAATATCATCAGCAAATCGCAGATTACTGAGGTATTCTCCATCTACTCTTATCCCTAACTGCTCCCATTCCAAGTCTCTGGATACTTCTAAGCAAGCTGTGAATAGTAATGGGGAGATCATGTCTCCTTGCATAACACCTTTCTTTATAGGAATTTTGTTACTTTGTTTATGCAGAACTATGGTTTTCCTTTTCAAATTTAGACTGATTCGAGACTTTACTATCCTGTGGTCACTATCGCACCTTCCAGATTACCTCTACATCCTGCATAATGGCGGGGTTAGAACACATTATGAAGTCAATTTCATTTTTAGTCTCCCGGTTAGGACTTTTCCATGTCCACTTCCGGTTCTTCCTTTGCTAAAGAAGGTGTTCATTATTCTTAAGTTATTGCACTCGGCAAACTCAACTAGTAACTCCTCCCTGCTATTCCTAGAACCAATGCCGTAGTCACCCACTGCCTGGTCTCCTGCCTGCTTTTTCCCTACCTTGGCATTGAAGTCACCTATCAGTTCAGTATACCGCGTCTTTCCTTTCTGCATTGCCAATTCTACATCTTCATAGAAGTTTTCAACATGACTACATGTAGGTGCGTAGGCCTGCACAACCTTCAATTTATACTGCTTATTAAGCTTAATTACGAGGCCTGCCACCCTCTCATTAATGCTATAGAATTTATCTATGTTACCAGCTATATACTTATTGACAAGGAAACCTACTCCTAGTCCTCGCTTCTCCGGTAAGCCTCGATAACACAGTACATGCCCGTCCTTCAGTACAGTATATGCCTCATTCGGCCTCGTAAACTCACTAAGCCCTATGGCATCCCATTTCAAACCCTCTGGTTTCTCTAACAGCACTGCTAAACTAGCTTCACTAGCTAGGGTTCTAGCGTTAAACATCGCCAGGGTCAGTTTCCAATGGCGGCCTGTCCAGCGGAGCCAGAGATTCTTAGCATCCCACGCTGTGTCACAGGTCTGATCGCCGCTGTGGTCAGTTGCTCCGCAGCCGCTGGTGACTGAGGACCGGGTTTTGTAGGACTAATCATGGGAGGTTGTGGCCAATTCCTGTTCTGATGAGGGAGTGCGTTGCCGGAGGTGTTCACCGGCATCAGATTGCACCCCAAACCTGTTAATGCAATTCCATCGACATGGGGATTTTTTTTTTTAGTTCAGTGAGGAATTGCGCGGCACCGGGAACCACGGTCCTCTTGCATGCGAGGCAGACATTCTACCTCTACGCCCCCGCTACGCTCCTATCAGCCATCCACTATAGTGAACGCAGTCTGCAGAAAACACTGTCTCGAATACCGAATAGTGGTGCGAGCTAAGGGAAGTGAGCCCAGTGTCTTACAGTAAATCAGAATTATTCGAAGCCATAGAAGCAATGAAATGATTCGCGATCACGCTGATAGCGCGGCGCGACTATGGCGGCAGCCTCCACCTCCTCGAAAGAAACCTCTACCAGGAAGTGCAGAAAGGGGGTGGGAAAGGAATCAGTCTGGGGGAAAGCGCGTGGGTTGATGCCACTATCGTCGTGCGTGCGCTCGCCCACTACCGTTGCCCCAGGAAACCGACTCTGCCACGCGTCGCCAGCACGCTCCGCTGTTCCCGCTAAAGCCCTTTCCCGCTACCGACGCACAGGGTCACGGCGATAGACGCACGCTGCTCGCCCAGTGTCTTTTTTTGTTATTTTTTGCCGCTTTTAAGCATGAACTTAATAGTGCCATGTTCCGACAGCGGAAGCAGCAGAGACTGCTGCATCTGGAGATACGGCGTCGGCGCTGAAACACGGCGCTGTATCAACTGCGGTCACTCGTTGCTATAGTAAGCGTTCCTCTCAATTTTGTTTTATCGGCCTGAAACTTGCCTGAAACTTGTGGGGTTCTGCCAAATTTCCAGTAACTTGGCACTAGCTAAGAGACAGCTGGGAGTTTGTTACATCAAGGTCAACCGCCGCAATATGTTTGTTACATGAAGTTTTCAAATACATGCACTTCAATGCGGGCGGAATTGAGGAATTGAAAAACTTCGTAATATCAAGGAATTCACTACATGGAGGTTCGTTACATAGAGGTTCATTTATATGTCAAATCAGAGCTAGAAACGGTTAGTTAAAAAAAAATTGCTTTTTCTCAACACTGTTCCAAAATGGAATGCCTTAAGGGTGTCTACCAAACTGATGTTTCTAAATTCCCTGAGTTTTCCAAGTTTTTCTTGAGTGCATTTGTAAAATTCCCTGAGTGACGCTTTGTTTTACGCTAAAACGGACTGACACAGTGCTGCCTGATGCTATCCCTCTCTAGTAATTGTAAAACAGTGCGAACAACGGTAGACAAGAACGAGAAAGACACGGTACAAGCGCTGTCCCGTGTCTTTCTCGTTCTTGTCTACCGTTCGCGCTGTTTTACAATTATGAACGTCTACCAACTTGCCCAATCCGCCTTTTGCGGGATGATGTGGCGCCATCATGCGGGAGCGGGCGAGAAACACATTGGATGGCAGTGTAGCAGACTACACGAAAGCGCACCAAACGAAAAGGCCACGCCAACGCAGGTAGAAAGCGAAAGCTTCCCCCCTTTTTTGGCCTCGGGGCAGAAAGTAGTGACAGTGATTGAAGTATATCATGTTCACACAGTATGGGGGAATGTACAGCGTTTTCACAATCCACTCATAACGCACGCATGTACTATCTTCGTATTGCAGGCCGTGTAGCGCAGGCCGTGTTCGACGTGACAAAATGAGATGCTCTCAGCGTGCAGGTTTTTGGCAGATAGGAGAGCGCAGAGGCAGAGAGACACAGAGAGGGATCTCAAAGGGCAAAGCAGCCAGAGGTTTGTCGATGATGCCGAGCTAGGTGGAATCATCTCCTGGACTTCGAGCGGTGCATATGCGCGGGATGTCTTGCTGGCATGGTGCAATGGGCGTCGCTTCCTCCCCGCGTCATCTACAATCGTGCAGCTATAGGATTTCATCTACGAACTTATACACACCCCCTGAAAAGGTCATTTTCCCGGCCGGAATGCACACCTGCAGGAAACGCGCGGCATTTCATTTTCATTTTATTACCTTAAAGACCCCTCGCGAGGTATTACATAAGGGGTGGGATGAGAAGAAAAGGTACAAGACAACGCAATATATGTGATCAAATACAAAAAATGTTGTTTAGATTGCTAGCAAACGATGAAGGGCAGGTGATGTCGACGATATGCTGGGGAAGGCCGTTCCAATCTTTAGCTGCACGTGGGAAGAAGGAAGCTGAAAAAGTAACAGTTCGGGCACGTGGGCAAAACACTTGAAGCGTGTGGCTAGTGCGGTGGGAAATGTAAGATGCTGGCGTGATGTAGGGGGCACGGTTAAGTGATGAGTGAAAGAATTTGTGGTACAGTGATAGCGTGGCTATGTGACGACGAACGGAAAGAGGCGACAGTGCTGATTTAGCTTTTAGGGCTGAAACACTGACGTCGTACGAGTAAGAAGAATGAGTGAACCTTGTAGCGTGGTTTTGAACGGCTTCTAGATCGTTTATGAGGTTAATATGATGCGGGTCCCATATGGCGGATGCATATTCAAGTTTAGGTCTAATGAGTGACTTGTAGGCGAGCAATTTCACGTGATACGGGGCGAGGCGAAGGTGACGTTTAAGAAATACCAGAGTTTTGTTGGCAGATGATATCACGTTAGCAACATGTGCATTCCATGTTAGGTCCTTAGATAATGTGACGCCTAAGTACTTGAAAGATGATACAGATTCTATGGACTCGTTAGCGATTTTGTAATGGAAGGCATGACTCGTTTTGCGAAATGGAAAGAAGCTTGCATTTGCTAGGGTTCAGGGTCATAAGCCAATTTTTGCACCACTGTTCAATTTGGTTAAGGTCCTGCTGGAGGGCTTCTTGATCAGTTGTGTTGTGATCAGTGTTATTTGGCGGTAAATTACGCAGTCGTCAGCAAACATTCGAATTTGGCAGGATACATGCTGTGGGAGATCGTTAATATAAATTAAAAACAGTAGGGGCGCAAGAACGGAGCCTTGTGGGACGCCGGATGTTACAGGGAGAGGGTCGGAAGAGTGGTTGTTCACAATGACTGACTGAAAACGATTTGTTAGGAAGGCCTCGATCCAGTTTAGCACATTAGGATGTAAGTTTAGAATAGAAAGTTTTTGTATTAATCGCTGATGTGGAACTTTATCAAATGCTTTAGCGTAATCTAGAAAGATGGCGTCAACTTGAAGGTTAGCATCCAGGTCAGCATGCAAGTCGTTGAGGAACATGGCTAGTTGTGTTTCGCATGAATACCCCTTGCGGAAACCGTGTTGGGATGGATGGAAGAAATTGTTAGAGTCTAAGAAGTCCATTACCTGAGAGTATATGACATGACATGCTCCATGATCTTGCAGGGGACGCTAGTTAGAGAAATTGGACGGTAGTTTAGGGGGGAATTTTTGTCACCTGATTTGTAGAGTGGAACGACCTTCCCAAGTTTCCAGTTTTCCGGAATGAGACCTGTTGAGAGTGACTGCGAAAACAATAATTCTAGATACACTGTACTAATGCACTTCGTGTTTTTTAGTAGTTTAGTGTCTATCTCGTCGATGCCGGCTGACGAGGAGAGTTTCATTTTCTCAATTAAAGACGAGATGCCAGTTGAAGAAAACGTTATTGCGTCCATCGGCGAGGTGGCATTAGTAGGAAGTATCCTTGGAGGCGGCTGGCGCTCCCGAGTGAAAACTGACGAGAACGCCGTATTGAAGATGTTAGCGCATTCTGTGTCGGAGGCTTGAACACTGGATGCATGAGTGAGGGTTATTGAGTGTGATGGTCCTGGATGGATAACGCGCCAAAATTTTTTGGGGTTATCGCATAGCATGCGCGGTAGGTCGCTGTTAAAAAATGAGTGTTTAGCATTGGTGACAGATGTCAAGTATTCTTTTTCGGCTGAAAAATATTTCTCCCACGCTTCGGAACTGCTTTTCAATTTGGCAGCGCGAAAAAGCCGCTTCTTTTTATTGTCGAGTCTTTTTAGTGTCTTAGAAAACCAGGGTTTAGAGCGATTTTCACGAAAAGTTATTCTAGGGATAAATTTTTGTGTTAGTTCGTGGAGTTTATCTTTAAATATTAGCCAATTCTCGTTAACAGATCTCTGGTTATAACCGGCTTCGAAGAGTGGGAAAAAAATGCTCAGTTCATGATTAATGGCATCGTAGTTACCCTTGTCATAGAGGGTGATTGTTTTCTTTTGTATTTCATGGCGCTCGGTGCAGAAGGAAAAATCTGCTTGAATTACTTTATGGTCGCTTATGGGCTCTAAGTATGTAATGGAAGACAAACTGTCAGGGTGAGAGCTTAGTATTAGATCTAAAATGTTGCTCGAATCGCCTGCGATGCGTGTTGGGCATGTTACTAGTTGGTAAAGATTAAAGTTCAAGCAAACATTTAGAAAATCTCTTGATTCTGTACTGATTGGCTGTGAATGAGAGCGGTTGAGCCAGTTTATTCCTGGATAATTAAAATCACCAAATAGAAGAATATGCGCGTTCGGATAAGAGGTCATGAGCTGGTTGAGCATATTGTTGAGTTCGCGGGAAAAGTTTGGGCTTGCATGCGGAGGCCTATAACACACGCTGATTATGACTGAATGCGGTGAAGCACGGCACAAAAGCCACAGTATCTCTAAGTTAGATGGTAGGCGGATGGGTGAACAAGGTAATTCCGGTCCAGCAGCGATCAGAACACCACCCCCTCGAGAATCTGTGCGGTCCTTTCGATAAAACAGAAAAATTTGGCAAATCGGCAATAACTTCAGCATCAGTGATATCATTAGTAAGCCAGGTTTCATGTGACTAAGCAAGACACGCGTTCACGTTTCGGCATAAAACTGCGAATATTAGTGAAGGTTACAGAGAACGAAAGATGATTATTTGATAAAGTACGGGGACGGGTATTGATTGCTTTCGGGGGAGGTGACCGCTATGGCATCTCTTGAACGGTCTGCGATGGGATATCGTACATATAACGCTTAGCACCAGTGTGCAATGTTTTGTAGCGAAGTGAAAATTTAACTTTTTTTGATTTGGCGAAAGCTACAAGGTGGCTACGCGCGGTTTGGACAGAACGAGAGAAGTCTTCGCCGATGCTATAGGATGTGTTTAGTTTCCGGGCATTTGAAAGAATATTGTCTTTAGTTTTGTAGGACGTGAATTTGGCTATTATTGGGCGACAGCGGTCGTTAGACTGGCGCCCAAGACGATGTGCGCTTTCTATTTCTTTAGGGTCGATTGATATGTTAAGACGCTCTTGGCAGTGACGAATGATTATTTGTTCAGCCTCAGCATATGTTTCGGTCGTATTAGCGTCTTCAAGGCCATAAAATATTAGATTGTTCCGCCGCGATCGATTTTCAGCGTCGTCTAGGCGTGTTTCTAATGCAGAGACTAAGCAGGCTGTCTGGGTGGCGTCAGTTCGGACAGTATCGAGGTCTTTTTGTAAGGTTTTTAGAGTTTGGTAGTGGTTCTCGAGGTCGGTCATTCTTTCGTTCAGATTGGAGATGGTTTGGTTTGTCGTTAGTAGCTGGTTTTTTAGTTCGCCCACCTCGGCGATGAGTAGGGATTGACTGGCTGAAATTTTTTGCAGCTCGGCAAGAATGGTGTCAGAATCGGGACCGGGGTTAGTTTCAATATCACCAGATAATAACAACAGAAGGGAGCGGGCAAAATCGGCAACAATAGCACTCAGACACTGTGGGCTTGGCAGCTGCACCAAGAAGTAGTTACTAGTTTTCTTTGCGAATAGGCTGTATTGTGCACCAACCTGCATTGTCAGGAAGAGCGGATTAGTGGTCTTTGCCATGGCACAGCCACCAAGCCCACGAAGTGTCGTTGACGGATGCTCTGGTTTTATAGTTGAATATGGTGATGTCGACTGTGATGGGGCGATCCAGGAGGCAGCAAGGGTTGGGCAGATCCGTGGCGGTGTGTCGACGGTAGCGGTGACGTTGACGTAGCCGGCCTCAAATCCGCCGCAGCCAAAATAAATCGCAGGTAGGGATGACGAACCCGACTGCGCAGTCGTCCGGCCAGGCAGAAAAGCAGCGACGATCGTGACAAGCACCTGCATTGTCAGGAAGAGCGGATTAGTGGTCTTTGCCATGGCACAGCCACCAAGCCCACGAAGTGTCGTTGACGGATGCTGTGGTTTTATAGTTGAATATGGTGATGTCGACTGTGATGGGGCGATCCAGGAGGCAGCGAGGGTTGGGCAGATCCGTGGCGGTGTGTCGACGGTAGCGGTGACGTTGACGTAGCCGGCCTCAAATCCGCCGCAGCCAAAATAAATCGCAGGTAGGGATGACGAACCCGACTGCGCAGTCGTCCGGCCAGGCAGAAAAGCAGCGACAATCGTGACAAGCACCTGCATTGTCAGGAAGAGCGGATTAGTGGTCTTTGCCATGGCACAGCCACCAAGCCCACCCTTGCAGCACGGCCTTTGCAGGCCATGGTTGTCCGAAACTAAGCCCCCGAAGGAGCACAGCAGGGTTAGCAGAGCCTCTTCCAAACGCACACCCCTGAAAGAGCCGGGCGCCGGGCGACGCTTGTACCCAATTTTACCGGTGGGTGTCCGGCGGCGGGTTTTTTTCTGGCAACGGATGATTCAGCGCTGTAGCCGGTTTCTGCCCTCAGGAGTCAGAATGGATGTGGTTGCAGTGGTGAAAAGGTTCTCAGTGCACAGCAAATGGTCATTCTGTTGTGGAAGGATCCACAACCTTTCTGCCTCCGCCGCGATTTCTGCGGAATCAACGACTTGGTGACACATGTGCATCTCCTACATATCGGATGCGCATCTTGGTCAGGAACCAACCCTGTTCTACGTCCAGAGCGATCCACTCTGCAAGTGAACGAGCATGAACCCTCCAGGAGACTCATTTGTGCCGGGCAGTTTCCTTGCTGTTGCAAAAGGTTGGACGAAGACGACGATAGCTTCCTAACGAAGTGCATCTGATTGCGTATACCAAAGGAACAAAATTCAAATGCTTTGGCGTGCGCGAAGGCGAGCCTTTAAGGTAAAAAAAAAAAATACTGTGCATCGTGCAAGAGCGGCAAAAACACAGATACTACAGGTATGTATGCATCTAAAGGAAATATGCATGATGAAAAGTACTTACTGGAGTTTGCACCCAGCCTGTAACGCACCAGTGATAGCTGCAATGAGGATTTCTTCAGTGCGTGATTGCTTTAGTTGCACCGGGGCCTGAAGGCGATGTATTTTATCGTTTCTTTTCTTTATGTGCGAAAGGGCTAGGTAGCTTAGATACCACAGGCGGCTGTGTGCGCTAGGCCGTAATATTTAGCATATTTTATCGTGACTGCCATCTGACTAACAAGAAAAAAAAAAATATGGTGTTTTAATGTACTGCCGTTCGCGAGCCTCATGACCAGCTCAACCAATCGGCTCGCGAACGGCAGTGCATTACAACAAACGCCCAATTTTTTTTTTCTTTTTAGTCAGGCGGCAATCGTGATAAAACATGCTAAATATTAAGGTGTGCCGCACACAGCCACCTGTGATATCTGCGCTACCCGGCCCCTTCGCACATAAAGAAAACAGACAAAATACATCGCCATCAGACGCGCCGAACAAATGCTCATTGCGGCTATCACTGCTGGGTTACAGGCTTGGTGCTAACTCCGGTAGATACTTTTCATCATGCACACTTCCTTTAGATGAATACATACATGTAACGAAGTGTTTTTCGCACAGTCGAGCGTATGCAGTCGGTTGCTAAGGTCGGCCATTCACATCTTGACGCTTGGTGGCCTTAATTCAAGCTTCACGTCGTCGTTGGTCGCGGCTCGCCGAAAGAAACCTGAAAACCGCGTCTTGCATCTCGGCACGCTTAGAGAGTGACAACCGTACGCGGCAGGTGTGGTTGGCATCGCTTTGCCAAGCCTGTGACGGTCACCGTGCCGCCCGGTGGCGCCGAGAAATGCCGTCGACGCTGTCCAATGTGTTTCCATCGGTCGCCGCTACGACTTCGCGCATGCGCAGAAAACTCGCGCAAAAGGCAGACTGAACACTCTCTAGTAAGCTTGTTAAGAGGAGACTGGCTCTTAAAGCTATTTTATTGTGAAAGCAATACTAATTTCACTTTTCAGCCCTTCGTGTAGCGAGGCGGTAGCTACCATTGACCTTTAGCATGACCTTTGGAGGTGCCGCCAAGCACAGCTGCACAAAAACAGGGGCCCCAACTCGCGCCGTCCACTCGCGAGGCAGTAGCTAACAAACGCGACCTAACTAACTCCCGCTCCCTCCGTGAGGGAGCGCTACAGCCGGAGTGAAGTCATCCCATCTGCCCCAACTCGCGCAGTCAACTTGCGAGGCGGTAGCTACCAACCGTGGCCTAACTCCTGCTCCTACCGCAGCTACCGCCGGGGGTGCAACGTTGGATACTATAGGAGGTGGCCTAGCGGCAGGTGGAACCAACGCAGTCTCCAAAGATGATTTCATTTCTGCTGGCGTAAAGAATGCCGTTGCAGCTGATGCCGGAGCGGCAGTTGTACATTCTGCCTTAACCTCCCCCACAACCAAGTATATTGTTGCAGCCACGGCACTCCTTGCCTCGCTACTAGTTATACATAGACTAACCAGGTAACGCCCCGCAATAAACAATAGTTGAACCATATGCCGTGGCCAGAGTGAATCACTGCATAGCCATAAGCATAACCACAAGCACCACAACCAGCTACACCACCAGCTGAACCTAGGCGTAGTCATAGCTATTGCTTTCGCAATTACCAGGCTTAACCAAGCTAAGCCACCTAATTTTTTTCTTAAATTTTCATCAAACTAGGCATGATGCATTTTCTTGCACCGATTTCAAATATGTCACCATTTTTCCAATTGGCTAATTAGTTCAAAAGATAAATGAAACTAATTGTTCATAATTTGCAAAAACAATGAAAAAATAACCACTACAAAAAATTCACATGAACACTTTAGAAAGCATAAGAAATAGAATGTTAGGAGCACTTTTTTGATATAACGAATATTAGCGATTTTATAGCAGTTCAAAGTCCACTGTTTCAAATGTGGGTGCCCTACTGCCTGATCTAGAGCAAAACTAAAAACTTTTGAAATGTAAATTGCAAAATCTGTTCCTAACATTGTGTGCTTTGCACTTTTAGCTACAAAACTTATGGTTCTACCTCCATTAAAGCGCTAACCGCATGAGGCGACAATTCGCCGTGACATGCCGCGCTACGCCGGCGCGCGACGGGGGCTGAGGGCCGCCAAAGCATTGCCGCTCGTCGCTGTCGCTCAGTTTCTGGGTTTTTAGATAACTTGGCGTGTCGCCCGGAAGTGACTCGCGAGGCAGCCAATCGCAGAAGACTTTGGGGTGCTCAACTTCCGCTCTGGCTTTTTTTTTTGCTTTTGTGTGTGAAGTTTGTTTTCCTAGTCCGGTTTGGGCAAAGAACCTGGTGCCTGCACGGGCATACTTCGTCTGATCCGTGTATATATGAGAACATCGAGACAGTTCAGTAAAAGCTTGGAAAGGTAGGAAAAAAAAAAAGGCTAGTGTGGCTCAGTTCAGTTCAGGTGTTCAGTCGTGTCCGACTCTTCGTGACCCTATGGACCATGTCACGCCACGCTTTCCGGTATCTCACTATCTTCTTAACATCACATAGCTTCATCTGCAATGCCTCGAGAATGCCATCTAACCATCGCGTTCGCTGCCTACCCCTTCTCCGGCGACCCTCAACCTTTCCCAACATCAAATCTTTCTCCAGTGACTCCTCTCTTCTCATCAGATGACCAAAGTAGCTGAGCTTTAACTTTAGAATTTGACCCTCCAATGAGCAGTCAGGGTTTATGGTCGACAATATCAACTGATTTGATCTTCTGGCAGTCCAAGGAACTCTTAAGAGTCTTCGCCAGCACCACAATTCAAACGCGTCAATTCTTCGGCGGTCAGCCTTTTTCACAGTCCAACTCTCGCATCCATACATCACAACTGGAAAGACCATAGCACGGGTTATACGGATCTTGGTTGGCAGACTAATGTCTCTGCTCTTTACTAGGCGGTCAAGGCTAACCATTGCTCTCTTTCCCAGAAGCAGGCGTCTCCTAATTTCATGGCTGCAGTCTCCTTCCGAGGTAATCTTGGCGCCCAAGAACAGAAAATCTGTCACAGCTTCCACTTCTTGTCCATTGATGCTCCAGGACTTGATAGGGCAAGACGCCATGATCTTCGTCTTTTTAATGTTCAGTTTAAGCCCAAACTTCTCACTCTCTTCTTGTACGCGCATCAGAAGTCTCTTGAGTTCCACTTCACTTTCTGCCATTAAAGTGGTATCATCCGCATATCTAAGGTTGTTGATACGTTTTCCAGCAATCTTCACTCCAGCTGAAGACTCGTCCAGACCGGCCTTCCTCATGATGCACTCTGCATATAGGTTAAATAGGCAGGGCGACAGTATGCAGCCTTGCCTCACCCCTTTCTCAATCGAAACCAATCAGTAAGACCATGCCCAGTTCTGACTGTGGCCTCTTGCCCTTCATAAAGGTTCCTGAGGAGACAGATGAGGTGAATTGGAACTCCCATCTCTTGGAGAGCTTGCCACAATCTGCTGTGATCTACGCAGTCAAACGCTTTCGCATAATCAATAAAGCAGAAGTAAATGGGTTTCTGGAACTCTCTTGCTTTTTCCATGATCCAGCGAAGGTTGGCAATTTGGTCTCTAGTTCCTCTGCCCTTGCGAAACCCAGCTTGCACGTCCGGAAGCTCCCGATCCACATACTGCTGCAGCCTACCTTGCAGGATTTTTAACATCACCTTGCTAGCATGCGAAATAAGCGCGATCGTGCGGTAGTTGGAACAATCTTTGGCACTGCCTTTCTTTGGAATGGGGGTGTAAACTGACTAGTGTGGCTAGATATTGTTAATTTTCGAAAGGAGCAGGAGAAAGTCGCTGCTTGCAATGCAAGTCGGCATTGCAGTGTAGTAACTCACCGCTTCGCTGTGACCCTTTAAAATGCAATGCGTTAGAGGAAATTTCATCAGTTTTATCGTACTTGTTTAGTGTTAGAAACGGGATATAATGTAATTGCACTCCCCTTAACCGAATGACGAGGCGGCGGTGACAGAGCAACGCTGAAAACGTGTCTCTGTCGCTGAGCCCCGTCGCTCCGTGCGGTATGCACCAGTGACAACAAGCGTTGGCGGTGGCGTCACGCGACGGATCGCTAGGGGCTGTTGCCTCATGCGGTTACCGCTTAAAGGCAGAGACATCGCTTCTGCAAATGAGCATGAAGTCAAGAATGTGTGTTTTGAGAAAACGAGATTACTCTCTTTTAAACTATTTTTTAAATTTATGGTTTTAATTTATAATCCTGAATCACAAATGACTGCAATAAAGCATAAATGAACATTCTAGACTAATTTGGAAGAAAGTTATGGCTTGTCAAACGTGGCAAAGATACAGCTCATTTTGGCGACTGGGACAAAATATTTATTTTATAATTTTGGAAAAAAAGCAGTGGTTAAAAAGCAGTGTTGCTGCAGAACTTATACGAGTATCTTTCTGGCAAAAAAAAAATTATAGCAATAGCTGCTATAGAAGCCGAGATATCGCTCCTCCAAAATGGTGACTGTTCCCAAAATTTAAGAAATTTTGAGAAATCGGCGAAAAAACGTTAGCATATTTTTTAATTACCAATGCTAACAGCAAGTCGATAAAATGAGTTATGACTGGTTTTTGCTGTGACTACACCATTTCCCGTCGAGATAATTGCCCCTGCAACTCGGAAATAAATTTATTTTGGAAAGGTTTGCGATTCCGCATGCCCTGCGTGATGCCGTTTCGCGACCGCCGCTAACTTTTCTGAGCGTTCGACCTGTCGCATCCACGAAAACTGCTTAGGTATCACTTTTTTATTTGCATTGTCATGATTACGATGCTCATACGCAAAAGCAATCGCCTCGAGGAAATCGTTCGCTCTCCCGTCTGTCGTGCCAAGCACCACCGGAAACGCCGTTTTACGACCGTTATCGGCCCATCGCGGAGCGTCGGTGCTTCATCACTGATTGCCGATAACATGATGGCGCGTTGTCGAGTCTCCGTCGCGCCTATCTTTACTTTTCTTCGCCTTTTAGACCCATATAAAGCTCGAACCTAAATTTTCCGCATTTTACGCCGTCACGAAGTCACAGTTCGGCCAAAGTCCGCCTCTGCTCTCACACTGACAAGGAGAAAAAAGAAAGAAGGCCGCGGAGGCTGCCGGAGCAGGAAGCTGCGCCGCTTGCATCGCTGCATCACCGCATGCGTGCACCACGCTTCCATCAAGGCGGTGAGCAGGAAGAAGGGAGCTGTCTATCGAAAAACACAAAACAAGGGGAGGCCGGTGGCCCGACGCACGTGCGAAGCGTAGGAAGCGCTTGCTCTGCCGTCGGCCAGAACGCCGGGGTCCGCTTTCGGCGCGCTTCGTAACTCGAAATGCCGTAACGCTTTATCGTAGTGTACAATCTTGCAACACCAGCCAGCTTTGTTCAGTACCTTTTAGGTAGAACTGCCGCTAATTTTCCCTGATACAGGCACGAATTCCCCGAGTTTTTCCAGATTATCCAGGTTCCCTGAGAATTCCCGGTTTTCCCGGTTGGTAGACACCCTGGCCTTACTTCATATTTTGGTAATATTAATAATGCAGTGTTTGCATCTTTGTAAGTTCATCTTTTAATTTTCTTGTGTTTTGTATAACTGTAGCCCCCCTCCCCCCTAAACCAATGAGACAGGCAATGCTGTGGGAATAAATAAAAAATTAAACATCTCCTCAATGCAGCCAGAACCAACGTTACTAGAACAAACTCAGTTTCACAGCTCCGCCCGCAGAGGTGTCCCAAGTGGCGGTCGCGAGAACCAGCGGCACTGCAGTCGACTCTTGCTCCTTGCGGGCGCTGTCGTCTGCTACACGCGGCGCGAAAGCATGGAGCGGCCGGCACACACGTAGCTGTTAGGTGTTGCCATGCCGTTGTCAGATGGGAGGAGGTTTGGTACCAGAAGGCTGCGCGCCTCACGGTATCACATAACCTATCGACGCGTTGCCGTTGCACTCTACATGGCTGCAGTAATATTATAACTACTCCTGCTCCGTCGCCGCCACTCTCTGCACCGCAGCTGCCAGCGTCGGCAACTGCAGCGGTCTTAAACGCTGCAGTTGCCTGCAAAGCAGTCACTGCGCTTCAGCTGCTTTTGGCTTATTTCTTTCGTTTTATTTTTATTTCGCGACATCGGGACTCTCCATGCCGACCTGTTTTGCCCCAGGGTGCAAAAGTGGGTATCGAAATGAAGACTCAAAAGGCCGTCATTTCTTCGCGCCACCGAAAGACCCTATCGAATTTAAAAGATGGGAGCAAGCCCTTCACAGAAAAGACCGACAACTGACTTCGAAATGCAAGGTTTGTGATCTGCACTTCAAAGAGGAAGACATCTTAAAGACATATCGGCATATAATTCAAGGTAAGGAAGTAATTTTAGATAGAGGGAAATGGATGTTGGCACCAGGCGCTCTACCGAGGCTTTTTCCTTCATTGCCGGCACACATTTCAAAACCAAAGCATTCTAGACAGAAAAGAAAGTCACCAAAGGATCGCGCTTCCCCATGTGTTTCGACAGTGGTGTCGGAAGCGAACCTACAAGACTTCGTATCAGAGCAGCACGAACAGGACAGCAGCACTGCACAAACGGACTCGGACTTTAATCTCGATTGCCTGGAGTCTAACTTTGCCAACAACTCAATGGAAATTTGAGTACTTTCGAGATGAGGAGACAGATGAAAGATGCGGGCTGTTTTACACTCATCGTCTACTTCGAGGAAACTTGCTAGTTGAAAAGACTTTTGTGATCAACAAGCGGTTGTCATGTGCAATGAAGGCGTACACCGGTAAAGTGCACAAAAAGTTCTTATATAATGTACAAAGGGTTGGTGAGGTAGAAGGTCTTCTTAAGCAGGCCAGTGAAATAAAATTGTGTGAGGGGGCCGCAGTTTAGAGCTTAAGCGAAGATGCATCCATAAAAACTGCTCTGTGCTAACTTCACGACAAGTTTGTTCTAACTGTTTAAGGCTGCGCAGAAATATTCGGCAAGCAACAGGGTCAGAAAAAAGAAAACGACTTGAACAACTGAAGACACAAATTCTGCGAACTTCGGCAGCAAACAAGAAAAAGAAAGAAGAAATAGTGCCGTTAAAAGAAAACCTCGAAAAGAACTCTGAAGAAGATTTAGAGCGGCATCTAGAGGACCTTCCGCACTTGCAACGGCTGGCTTTAATCACGGTATTTAAACAAATAAAAGCCAAATAGCCGTCTGGGATGAGGTATGATGCCGAATGGCTTCTCAATTGCATGCTTGTGAGGCTAGCGAGTCCAAGGGCATACAAACTTCTGAGTGACCTCAAGATGCTACCACTACCAAGCATGAGCCGCCTAACTCAAGTACTCAAAGGCATTCCCTGCAAATATGGCTTTAATGACGTTGCTCTTGAAGCAATACGAGATCACATGCTAACAAAAGACGACCACGGGAAATTAGGCACGCTAATCTTGGACAAAAATAAGTTAAAGCAATGCTACGACTTCAACAAATCGACATACAACGTCAACGGTTTCATCGACTACGAAGGTGTCAAGGAAAATGCTAACGAGCAGTTGTGTTACCACTTGAATTTTATTACAATTACCTCTACAAGCAATAAAATAGTGTCGTTACTACTTTTTTTTTTCTGTGTGTGCATAGGGGGGCGGGGGGGATTTCTCAAGGCGATAACTTGCTATAACTTTTTTTTAGAGAGAGGGACTCGTGTATGTTCTGTTATTTATTTTTGCTCTGCTTATGTCCATTCCCGCTGAATCCTTTCTCAGTTGATTCGCTAATTAACTCCACTCATCCGACATTCTTGTATAACATAAGCAACAAAGCTTTTTTTTTAGAAATGCCTACGGATCGTTATTCTGGGTCAGACCTCAAAAATAGGACACTAAGAACAAACGTTCCTATTATACAACGACGTAGGCCGTTTGCTGGCATTAAATCTTCGTCTAATAAGTACTGGAATACCCGCTACAAAACAGAAGCCAGTGGACAAAGCAACGAACAGCGCTGGTGAGCAAGTCGACAGCATTGTCAGATTTGTTTCATGGCATTAACGAGGGAAGCACATAACGCGCTCTCCCAGGTAACACTTAGCTTCGAAGCCAAAACATTCGTAATTTAGTTATAATTTTATTGCAGCCATGTAGAGCGCAACGGCAGTTCGCTAAAACGATTTGTGCGCTGGCCGCTCCATGCTTCCGCGCGGCGTGTAGCAGACGCCGCGCCCGGGAAGGAGCAAGAGTCAACCGCAGCGCCGCTAGTTCTCGCGACTGCCACTTGGGACATGCGACTGCCACTTGGGACACGCTCCTCCGCTGGGCGGTATGGGGAGCTGTGAAACTGAGTTTGTTCTAGTAACGTTGGCCAGAACTGCCCCATTCCAAGTCCGCTTACAGGTATGACACTACAATCGTCAATGGCATAAATATATTGCTACCACAAGCATAACACAGGTTACAAAACAGGAGTTGAAGCCCTGAAATGGAGATTCTTGAGAGTAAAATTGTTTATGGAGCTGACTATAGTATCGACATATAAAACACTACGGAATTATATGAAAATGCCACTACTACGAGAACATGAATTAGGCTGCTAAATTTGAAGACACACAAGACACAGGCAGATTCATTAAATGGAGCCCTCAAACAATTATTTGCATCTACTCAGCCTCAGGTCTTTTATATACGCTCTGCTTTAGAGCTCTGCACTTGGTTTAGTGACTTTAAATAAAACGAGAATCGCATAAGGACGTAGAACTTCACTATGAGAAGTGTCATTTCTGTCAAACATCCAAGCTTTGTTAACCTTTGTGCTTTGCAAAAACATCCCAAATTCACGCATGCTATTTGCATTAATCTGCCCTGAACTACAAAAAAATTTCAAGACTCTTCCAGCGTGTTTCTGAGCTAAGCTCCGCAGACGGATTAAGAAGACCTCCATGGTCGGAGTTTGAGGTTTTTTTTCTTGTGCGCGCACGATTTGCTCGAAATGAGATATGCAAAATAAGTACCGCATTTTGATTTGTGCTTGAACTTTCGAGCCACACAAACTGCAATGTAAGCTATGAGACTGCTAGAACTGTGTATAATGACGTACTTATGATCACCTGGAGAAAGGGTATTCAAAGTAGGTTCGATGCCCTCGAGCCTTCCCTCATCAGCCAAACGGTCAAGCTTATCAACCGGGCTTGAAAGAAGCTGAGTGGGTTCCTCGCTTGCACTATATACCTCGAGAAGGGAAGGGCTCAAATGGTAAAGAGAGCAGAAATAGCACGCAATGAGCAAGAAAAAAAGAAAGAACAAAAAATAGGGCGTACAGTAGGAGGAGAAGGGGGGGAAGCACAACATGGGCTAGAACTGTGCTATGCTCTCTGCAGACACATATTTTCCTGCTTGACCAATTATCAACAACGCATCATGGCACTGCAGAGAACAATGCGACACTATGATGCATCGCAAAAGTCCCGCCAAAGAATGTTTTTTGTTGTTTTTTTTTTTAATATGGGTGGGACCTGAGAACTGCCATACCTTCGCCAGGAGGGCATGCACAGCCAGAAACCTCCTACGCCTCTGTTAGTGCACCTTGCACTCAAGCAGAGGCGTGATATATATATATTTCCTGTATACTCTCCTCTCTCTGTTCCTATAGGGCAGGTACTGCACACTTTTGTTTGCTCAGTACAGTTAAAGAGTTCCAAGTTCCCTCAAACAAGAATCTCATCACCTTTTTGTTTGTGCAATCGGAACTCGTATTTCCCGAGCAAGGTCCATTGGCTTTTGCCGCTTTTAAGTACCACCGGGCTCGCCGAATGGTTTTATTTCACCTGTGGTTTCATCTGTCCGGATACACATAGGCCTCACATAGCTATAATTCTCGAAATGAAGCACCAGCTACGCGTGTGTACAAGTACATGTGGTACCGAGGACGCGGTCCCCTGTGACCAAATCAGGGACATACTGTTGTACAACGCGGAATAGACAGAACATCAGCGTAAACGTATGTAACTAACTTGTCATGTTCTTCTTTATCCCAAGTCCACATCTCTTCACCGCAGCGTTTCCGGTTGCACTTGACAACGCCAATGATTCCCATAAGTTGTCTGGTGCTGTCCGGTATATCAGGACTGCAAGGAAGAACAGCAACGTCTGTCAACGTGCGAGCGCTTCAGCGCGTTGATGACATGTCACACTCGTAGGGATAGAAAATATAAGCATATAGATGCTCGTAATCTCCAGTATAAGTCGTGACTAATACTTCTGTCACACGGGCAAGTCCCAACTCCCTCGAACTTCTTTTCCATAAAGGACCACGGAGGGAGTTCAGCCCTAAAGGAGTTGTCGCCGTGTCACACGGCTAAGAACCAGCTTCTCCGAGACGCCGTCGGGGTCCCATTAGGCGCTGTTCGTTTTGTGTATACATATAAAATAATCAAGTTAAAAACATGTGAAATAATTTTTAGCTGCTTTCTTTTCAACAGTTTGAATTGACTTTAAAATATAAATGTATCTTTATTCATGTGAAAGGAATGCGCTGTTACTTTTACTAGCATATCGTGTTTGTCTGTTCTGCTGGCCACAATGTGCTTGTGAAATTCTTGCGTGCATGCTTGGATTTTTGCACATTTACTTTTTTCCATGCTTTGCGTTATGCTGCAGTATTAAAATTCGTTAAAAACGCAAAGTTAATGCGTAAGTACTTCTTTTAAAACTTGCATAAAGCTCGCGGGGAACCAGAGTACTCCCTTTACCTGCTCGAGGGAGATGATTGGAACTCCTTACGCTAAGAACTTCCTTAAACTTCCTTTCCTAAAGGACTGCCGTGTGACATGGTGCGTATCTCCATTGAGATAAAGACTACCTTGGTTGAAGGGAGTTAAAAGGAGTTCAGCCGTGCCCGTGTGACAGCAGTATAAACAACACCAACACTACAACAGAAATGGCACACGGAAAGGAACTAATACCGTTTCTCTGGAAACACGTTGCTCGCCTTGCACATAGGACATGTCAGAAACGGTTTCAGCAGGTCCTGCTCGACTGGATCGTACAGGCAATCGCAGCACACGAAATGCTGACACAATCCAAAAACAAGGCCCAGTTTAGGCTCCAAGCAGACTGGACAGCTGAACCTGTAATCGAACACTTTCGGTACATACATGAAACCAAACAAAGACGCTGAGCAAAAACTACGGTCATTTGAACGCTTTCGGTACCCATCGAACAAAGACGCCAAGTGGTAACCACGGTATCGCTTCGGACGCTTTTGGTTACATATGTGAAACCAAGCAAAATACGCTGAACGACAACCTACGAAGGAGTAATTACTTACATCGCGTCGTAATCTGTCAAGTCCATAGCAAGCCAAAGATGCCAGCGGAAACACGGGGTGACAGGGGGTGACAGGAGTGGTTAAGCCTTGAAGTCGTCTTTACGGTGAGTGAGCTGCACGTGAAGTGAACTGCACCCTATCACGTGCCACCTGCCTCAAACTACTCAAACTACTTCACCACATCAACTGCCATCAACTGACAACTCTGGGACAGGCATGGGACAGGCAGAACAATCAACGGTTACCGCGGGAGCGTGTACTACGTCACTATGTCACGTGTCGAAAACTGATTTTCATTGGCGCTTAACGTTCAAACCGAAGTCAAGTCAAGACGAAGAGCGGATTTTGGATTTAGTTCGTGCTTTGAATAAAACGATAAAACCACGTGCGCGAGTTACACGTGCAGCCACTGTATCATAGGCTGATGTTTTATCTCGACTGTATTAAGAGTACTGTGCGATATATAATATGGCAGAGCGTGTTTTTATCATACGACAGTACGTGCAATTAATTTGTTACGTATCAGATGAAGTTTGTGGTTTGTGTTCAAAACAACCGACGAGAAAACGTCGAGGTAATGTGAACCTAATGATTGTTTGTTTTGTCTTGTTTTGTTGATTTTTTTTTTTTTTGTGGCTTGCAGCGTTCAAACTGCGAAATGTTTGCGTGTTCCCGTAGTACTTCAAGCCAGTGCCTCGGTCATGCCCTCGGCCCAGGAAGCTTTTCTTCCTCCTGGGGGCTTTGTAGTACACTTCATCTTACAGATTGAAGGTTCAAATGGGTTGTATTTGCAAATATGCTTTTTGTACGAATGGAACAGATAAACGTCGGTAGCAGCCGCTTGCCAGCCACTTCAGCTTTTTCAGGCGAGAACGCCGACGACGAATAGACGGTGTCAGTATAAAATGTTGCGCCTGCGTGAAAAACCCATTTCTCAAAAGTTCATAGTACTTACCGGATAGTCCGAATATCTTTCCAATCTGCTCCCAGGCCATATCCTTCTCCCTGCCTTTGAATTCCGGGTGCCGTTTGTTGAGAAGGTAGGGGTATTCTTTAATTGCATTGAGAAGGTGCTCGATCGAGTACTCCGGGACCTCGCTGATTGGTGCAATGGTTTGCGACTAGTAGTCGCGCGACTAGAAATTCGAGCAGTGCCCGATCGGCCCGCGGCAGTCGCTTTTCGACCGATGCGACCATTTGCGACTGTCGCTTTTCGACCGAAACGGTCGCGCGACCGCTGCTAGTCGCAAGTGTGAACCGGCCTGAGAGAGACAACACTTTGTGTAGTTTCATGGCACAGTAGATGAGGATTGAGGAAGGCGACTCGAACACATGCTTTATGCTGTGTGTGCTGTGTCCTCGGTACGCCACCTGACCTCGGTGGTGAAAAACTGAGCGCAGTGCATGCTGCAGTTTAGCGTTCTGTTTAGTCGCCGAATGCCGTCATGCATGTTATATGCTTCCCCCTCCCTAAAGGAAACCCGCTCTTTCAGAGATATGCTGATCGTAGCGTTGGCTTCACTATATTGCTTCCTTATGAGGATCTCCAGTGCGCAAATAATCAGTGAATTTCTGGATTTTGCATTTGAATATGTGGCTTCCTCTTTGTAACGGGTGGCCCTTTACGAAAAAAAAAAAAAAAAAAAACTGCAAATGCTCTCGCCTATGACCATGTGTTGTGGACATGCCAGTATGAACTGATGAAATAGTGTGGTGTGTAATAGAATGCAGTGATGTGCTTTAAGTTCTTGTAATCAAGGGAACTGACTGTGGGGCTGTTTACTCTTGCTGCCTTGTCTTTATGCATCTCGTCTACTCGCGTCAGGCCTTTAAAGTGATTTAAGTACCACCAAAACCTGCATGTGACTTCAGAAGCAGGAGTGTATGTTTAACTTTATTAAAGGGCCACAGCAGGGCTCCTTTGCATGCTGACACTGTAATTGTTGAGGAGTCATGCCTGTTTCTTCATTCCCAAAAACTGCAAAAAGGGAGGTGCATTGTTGTGTTCTGCAGTGCACTAGCAAAGCAGTTCATAAAAAAAGCAGTTAAATATTTGTAAGCATCTGCTGGGGGGGGGGGGGTTCATGTAGCTTTGGCATTAGACTGCTGGTTCCTAGCTTGTGTGGTCGATCCCTTCTGTGGTGCTCGCATTTTAGTGAAATACAAAGATGCTCGTGTGCTGTGTGATGTCTGATGTCTGTGCATGTTAAAGAACCTTAGATGGTCAAAATTATTCTGGAACCCTCCATTAAGGCATTGGTTATAGCTGATATGTGCTACTTCAGGACGTTAAACAACACATACCAATACCAAAATTTGAAAGCCTGATACTTGGTGATGAAAAAGGATTAACTTGCAGTGCAAGAAATATTAGTGCGGTCTGCAGTTAGTGCTGTGAATGTAGTTGCACGGTGAACACACTAGGTGGTATATTCTTTGTATTTACACTAAATGGTACCTTCATAAAGGGCCGCTGTACTCCCACTTCTACCATTAGGTGATGGTGTTGTGACGGCTGCAAGAGCACTTTGTGCCTACAGGGCACCATGGTCAAATAAATGACAAGTGCTCAAAGGACTAATGCTAAATGAGGATGTCTAGCAAAATGGCAGATAAGCCTAACAGAGCCAGTTATGCTTTGAACCTATTCTAGCCCCCTCTTTTTTCTGCCTAACCTGTAGGCAAGTGGTTTTCACATTGAGCATCTCAACCAGAGGTTGATCTTGTTGAGAATAAGGTATACAAAGAACACAAGGCTACATTACCATAGCAGCTTCCTTTTATTGCTTGGATTTTATTTGGAGCCACAATGTTTGAAAGTAACATACTGCAGAACTGTTGTAGGCCGCTACATTTAGAGGAACACTGGATTGTACTGGAACAGTGTTCAAGGCCGATAGGCCAATCCTTTAAAATTCTGAAAAGTGTGCGAGATTCAAGTATACATCTGCCTGCCTGGGGACAGTCAGTGGGCGGGCAGTACAGCTCAACTGCTGATAAATACAGGCATGTGAAGTCTGTGTTAAGTGAAGCTTGAAAATTTTCTAATCACTTATTTTAAAGAAACCCGACGTTTCAGAGCCGGCTTGGCTCCTTCTTCAGGGGTGCATGACGCAGGGCTTGGTGCAGCTATAAATAAAGGAATGGAGGGGAGAGAAGAAGAAGAGAGGGGAGGGGGAACGAGTGGGTGAGATGGGTTTCAGTGAAAGACACTCCTTCCCCCTCTCTTCTCTCCCCTCCTCACCTCTCTGTTCCTTTACTTATAGCTGCACCAATCCCCGCATCATGCTCCCCTGAAAAAGGAGCCGAGCCGGCTCCGAAACGTCTGGTTTCTGCAAAATAAAAAAGTGATAGTTGGAAAATTTTCAAGCTTCACTTGGTTATCAACCCAACCAGACAGGCAAATCTGTCTAAATGTTTAGCTTTCGAAGTCCGTTGCACCATTTATCAGAAATACTGCAAGAAATATGTATGAAAGATGTTTTCATTGAAGTCCTGCTGGTATGCATCTTGGAGCAAAGCTCCACTGATTGTATTCAGAGCTGAAGGTCAAATAACACTTGGAAATGGCCTCTACGGTGGTCCAGGTGTCCACGAAGAAAGTGCGACAGGTACAGCACATGTCCTTCCTATAAGCCATTCCATTAGAGTCCTTTGAAGGTCGAGTCCTGACCCGACTTGAAATAACCTCTATGTCATGGCTTAAGTGTCCATGGAGTAAGTGTGACAGATAATAAACCTATAAACCATTGTGTTAGAGGCTATTTTCCACTTCTCGCATGCAGTGCTACAGCTCAAATCAGGCTTGGAAATGATCTCTACAGTGCAGTTCTGGTGTTTATGGAGAAAGTGGGATGGACGCTGTGCCTTTCGTTCTTATAAACCATTCCGTCGGAGGTCATTTTCAGGCATGATTTGACCCTCAGCTCTGTGCTTGGAACTGACCTCTACCGGGATGGTTTATAGGAAGGAAAGACATAATATCTCTCACACTTTCTCCATGGATGCCTGAACTGTGCTCTAAGGGAAAGGAGGAAGGCAGGAGTGAAACCAGAAAGGGAGAAAAAGGTGCTGTAGTATAGAGCTGAAGAGTAATTTTGGCCACCTGTCTGACCACACAGCACAAGGACACCTCTCTGTTTCGTCTCCGTCGAAACAGTCGCCGGTGGTCAAGTTCGAACCCAAGCACTCTGATTCAGTAGTCGAGCGTCTTAACCACTGAGCCACCGCAGCAGGGCTTGTGGCATACTCTGTCACACTTTTGGAGTGAAGCTTCATTTCTCGCATGCAGAGCTGCATGTTAAATCAATGCCTGGAAATTACCTCTAACGGAAGGCATGCCGTCAGACCTGTGCGCTCCACAGTCACGTCTGCTGCAGCGCCGACCATCACTCCAACTGCTCACTCTTGCCATCACGTGGCTCGCCTACTGACTCGCCAGGTATGTGGCGTTCACCACTGAGAGGAGGAGCAGGAGGGTAGTTTCTACACTGCGCATTCACACGCCACCGCGGAGAGCTGATCGAGTGGAACAGGAAACCGTCTGCCGGCAGGACATGAAAGTGAGTTCTGCATAGAACGCTGGTGAACTTTGTGTTCGATGCAACGCTTGGTTGCCAATGCATGGTGATTAGTTTTGAGAGAGATGGAACAACAAATTAAAATGGCACAATAGAGCATGCAGTTTGATTTTGCCACCGCAATCACTGCGACACGTCAGGAGCAGTCATGTCAGACCCTAGCTTTCTGTGCGTCCAGTGGGCTCAGTTTTGGTTTCGTACAGCAAAAGTCGCCGGATTTTCTTCCACAACGGGGCTTTAAGAAAGGCACAGCATGTCATTTTCTCCATAGACACCTGAACCACGCAGTAGAGATATTTCCAAGCCTGATTCGACCTGCTGCACTGCATGCGAGAAGTGGAAAATGACCTCAAACGGTATGCTTTATTGGCAGTGCATGTGGCATACTCTGTCACACTTTTAGATGGAAGCTCTGCTTCTCGCATGCAGAGCTGAATGTTAAATCAGGCTTGGAAATGACCTCTAACGGAAGACACATTCTGTGCAGAACCCATTTTCAAGCTCTGCACATGTGATGCTGGCAGACGCTTCCCCGCCCCACTTGATACGCTCTCCACCAACGAAAACAAAACTTGACCTCTGCTATGCATTCTTTTTCACATATTTAGGGCACTGTTATTTGTTATGGGGCAATACACTACTATGTCCAGTTTGCAAAAGCGTTTTGTTCTGCAGAAGAAAATGCTATGCATTATTACAAATTCCTCCTATGACACTCCAAATCATCCCATATAAATAAAATACAAACTAATTCCAGTCCTTAAGCTGTCTGAGTACAGGTTTGCTTGTTTTGATAAAAAAAAGAATATAGCACGAAATGACCCTTTTTTGTCCCGCATTGTACAGCTGATGACACACAACATGGTTTGTACTACAAGAAACCCTGAAATGTTTGAGGTACCCAGGTGTAGAGCAAACTAAGGTTTTGCTATGTTGAAATATATACTGGCAAAATGTTTGAACATTTTTTTTTATCGCAACCTAAACAAAATTACTTTTTCTTTCCTCTCCAGAAATGTTCACTGATTAGGTTGTATTGATAAGAAATGCATCTACCATTCACTTTTTTTTTTTTCCTTCTCATTGTATACTTTTTTTTTCTGTATCACTGCACTACCTCCTTTTATAATGGGTGAATTGTTTATTCTATACCTCACAAACTGCAATCGGCGGTGAAGCCCATTAAGCGGCTGTTGCAAACTGCTTTTTTTTTTCGTCGCCCAAGTTTTTGTAAGACAAAAGCGGAATAAACATTCATTCATTCATTCATAGTTTTACATCATTTCAAAAACTGACATAGCATCATCTTGTCCACCACTTCGAAGCTTCCCCATACTAATAACTGGATCGCATTGATTAAAATGTTAATTTTAGAGTTAGGTAAATAATTGTGTAGTTATAAGGATTTTGCAGAAAATTGTGTCTGCCGAGGATGAGAGTTTGTTGCTGCAATATATATATATATATGTGGGGGGGGGGAGGGGGGGGCCTTGTCGATCTTATCCAGCGGCGGCCGCTAACCATGCGTCTGTTTCTTGTGATGCAGATCCTGCTTTTGGCTCTTGGCAAAGCTACTTCGACGCCGAATGACTCGCCGATTGCAACTGATTACGTCAAGCAGTGTGAAAGTGGCGTAATCATCGGGCCCGACCATTCAACCTTCTACGGCTTTGTGACGTCCTCGGACACCAGAACTATAAATGCAGCACGGCATCCAGGCATCAGCAGTGGGCTCGGCGATCTTATGCAGCGGCGGCCGCTAACCATGCGTCTGCACCTTCTGATGCAGGTTAGTTACAACACCACAATAAAAAGGGATGATCGATTCCTAGTTCTTCTGCTGAGCCCACATGCATGTTTAAGCACTGCTTATGATTGTTTTCGCTGTACCCTGCTGCTTCTTTGTGGCGATATTGAAGAGAATCCAGGACTGTCAATTGAGGAAATGTTTCAGAAGCTCATGGATGGGCAGCAGGTGATACGTGCTGACATTTCTAAATTAAAAACTCTCATTGAAAACACAGAAAAAACAGTTGCGAACTTTGATAAACGGTTGTCTGAACTGGAGAAGACTTCAGATGATGTAGAAACGATGGCTACAAACATTACGGATGTACAGCACACCGTGGCTCAAATACAAGTTACACTGAAAAAGAATCAAGCCAAGATTATCAATTTAGAAGATTACAGCAGGAAATCTAACCTAGTTGTATTTGGTATTCCAAATATTCCTAATGAATCCAAGTCTAAGTTACGTGATAAGGTTATAACAGAAACCTTTGAAGGCAGATTAGGCACCAGCTGCACATCAGTTAGTCGTATACACAGGATCGCTGAACCTTCACCAAAACAGCCTATAATTGTTCGCTTTCAAGACTCGAGAGAAAAAGAAGCTGTGTTAAGCAATGCTTACAAACTGAAAGGGACAAATGTCTCTATCCAAAATGACTACTGTGCTGACACTCTTAAAAGACGTAAATTGCTATGGGATAGTGAAAACGACAAAAAAGGGAAAAAAAGTTCGGCTAATTCACGACAAACTGTGCATTGATGGCCAGTTTCTACAAGTGGAATGACGAAACTATGTCTTGCGTACTCTTACCTAAACGTAACAGTCATCCTTTTTTTTTTTAATCGATATTTATTGCCTCAGGGCAGTAACAGTCATCCTTCTTCGTCCGAAAGCTAGCAGTTAAATACCAGTCAGCTACGCCTCCTTTGTTTTAACGCTCAAAGTCTGGTAAATAAAACAGATGCCTTAGAAGCGCTTCTTTTTTCATACGACCCGCACTTTTGTGCTATCACTGAAACTTGGCTGCACGAATCTATACGGGATAATGAAATTGTGCCTCTCGGGTACAAACATTTCCGGCGTAATAGGGGTTCTCGAGGTGGCGGTGTAGCAGTTATTGTAAAAGCGTTTATTGATGTTATTTCCAGTGAAGAAATCCCTGCATGCGAATCTTTATTATTGAAAGCCAGATATGCAGAATTCACATTCTTTGTTTACGCAGTGTACTGCCCCCCAAGTACAGATGATATGTTCATGTCTAATCTATATGACAATTGTGTTAGGCTACGAGGTAGAAACGTTATAGTAACTGAGGACTTTAACTTTCCTTCGTTTGACTGGAACCACATTAATTATGGAACTTCCTTGCAGAGTGATACGCTCTTAGATATTATGTTTTCAGTAAACCTTCAGCAAACGGTGCATAAATCCACTCGCGGCACCTCTATTCTGGATCTTTTGTTTATTACCAAAATATTTCAAGGAGCGTCCGTGGAAGTTGAAAACGGAATATCGGACCATAAGTCAATATACTTCTCTTTCATATTACCATCTAAACAAGCTAAACCGCCTAAATCAGTCATTCTTAGAAAAGTTTTCTTTCAGGCAGATGTCACCTCGATTATTGACTACCTGGACTTGGTTCTTAACGCAGTTGAAGATGATGTTGAAGCTTTGTGGGCTAAATTTTGTGGTGCAGTTAGGTTTTGTATTGATAGGTTTGTCCCATCGAAACAAGTTTGCAAGCGTAGCCGTAACCCTTGGATAACCAGGGAAATTATTCCCATTAAGCGTAAAATTAGGAGACTACGGAAGCAAAACAAGGAATCAACGGCTCTTTTTGCCAGCTTAAAACTTAGCACGTTACGTCAAATAAATGAATCAAGAAGTTACTTTTCCGATGGTCTAAACAAGTCCATTAGCAACGATGTCCAAAAGTTTTTGCGCTATTTGAAAAAGAAATCTTGACATTGAGCAAATAAATATTGGTGAAACTTCAACTGCTGACGCTTGGGAGATAGCGGAACACTTTAACACGTACTTCCAGGTCATTTTTTTCAAAGCCTGAACATTACGAACATCAGTGTTCAATCTGTGCAAAATCGCAAAGTATTACAGTTAACCATGAAGAAGTCGTAGCCATGCTTCTGAACTTGACGATAGAAAATCACCAAGACTGGATGAAATACCAAATGCTTCTCAGAAGCGTTACGCTGAACAGATATCTGCATTTCTGACTAACCTTTTCCAGTTATCACTAGATTCAGGTGAAATACCAGCACTACTGTGCACAGCGCGTGTTGTCCCAGTTTACAAAAAAGGTGAACTGTTATCTGTCGCGAGTTATCGACCAATCTCGATCACAAGTATGTGTTGTAAAATGCTGCAACACGTTATAGCATCATATATTTGGCAACACTTAGAAGGCAACAAGGTATTATCTGAATTCCAACATGGTTTTCGAAAAGGGTTATCAACTGTCACACAACTGCTATCGACTGTGCATGAACTTGGATGTGTGTTGGATGGAAACAGTACTTGAAGTGTTGTTCCTAGACTTCTCTAGAGCTTTTGACCGTGTTTCACATGCAAAACTGTTGCTTAAACTGGAATGTATTGGTATTCCTCAAAGTATTGTCCACTGGATCAAAGCCTACCTTAGTGGTAGGAAACAGTACGTCACCATCAGTAACTGTTCTTCTCGGATGTTAGATGTTACTTCTGGTGTGCCTCGGTGAAGTGTCTTGGGCCCGCCCCTTTTTTTAATTTTTATCAATGACCTGCTAGGTGTTATTCCCGTGCAGATTTCTGCCCGATGATTTGCTGACAACTGTGTTATGTTTAAAGAAATTACGTGCACAAAAGATCAAGAAATATTACAGGATACTTTAGAAGCTATTTCCCACTGGTGTACAAATTGCGCTATAAGTTAAACACTGATAAAAGGGTACTTTTAAGAGTAACAAGGAAAATATACCCATGTTGCTTTACATATCAGCTTCACAACAATAATATTTTAGAGGTGGAGTCATATAAATACTTAGGGGTTACGCTTACAAATAAATTAATTTGGTTGAAACACGTATCAGAAACTTCTGCTGCAGCACTTCAAGAACTGTGGTTTCTTAAGCGAAAACATAGAAATGCTCCTTCCAGTACTAAGCGTCTTGCCTATAACAACTGCGTAAGAAAACTTGAGTATTCGGCGGTTGTATGGGACCCCCATAATAAAAAAGATATCATACAACTCAAGCGTGTGCAAATGTGCAATTTATATTTGGCAAATATAGAAGACATGATTCACCATCTATGCTTATGAAACAACACAACATACACACCCTAGAATTCCGAAAGAAGGTTAGTCGCCTCATCTTGCTTCGTCACTGCCTACAAGGAAAAAGAAAAATGAAGTTGCCTAAATGCGTCAAAGCTCATTGTACGAGGAGAACCAGATACTCGTAGGAACGCTCACTGGCACCAATTTTCGCCCGCAGAAACACATTTGAAATAGCTTCTTCCCCAGAACTGTATCCGAATGGAATGCTTTACTTTCTCATATTTTTCTGTCCAGCAATTTTGCAACAGTGTTGGAACAGAGTTTGCTGAAATTTGCAGTTCAACAGTAATGAAATGGCTGTGTGGTATAGAAGATATCACACAGTCTCATTTTGTGTCGTTTGGTTAAGCTGGTTACTCTTGTTCACCTCTTTCTTTGTGCGTGACTATTCCTTAACTTCATCATCAATGTTGTATATATGGCTTGTGGGGGCACTCCTGCAAAGATTTCTCTGCTGAGAGGTGCTATCAGTCCAGTTAGAGGCTGTAAAGCTGTCATGGTGATTGTTAAGTGAGGATGGAAGAGTTAGGATGTCCTGAATGCACAGAAGCTAGTCACCAATTTTTGGGACTCTCATTTGCACTTGCTTTCTGACTGATTATTTGAGTCACCATGGTGGAAGTTGGCACCACCAATTTGGGTAGTTTTGGGAAGTTTTGGGACTTTTGAAAGAAGTTGCCTGTGAGTGAGCAGCCTCAGGACATGAATAACGTAATGCCATATTCCATTTGCATACATGGTTATCCTGAACTGGGACCAGAAACTTTCCTTTCTATCTATCTCGAGCAAAAACCACACCACTTTCTTGCATTCTGTTTTTATTGCTTTCATCACTGTACAGCAACATGGTGAATGAAACCAATTCTCCTAATGCTGTATACTGTTTACACTTTCTTCCAGTTCCATTCGAATTATCCTTCATGCTTGTAGCCTTGCCCTCATCAGGTCGCTACATGTTATTTTTGGCAGCGAGCTCACAGTAGGGGACAAGTGCACCCATTGGGTATATCCAGCTCTATCATTCTCCCTCGAACTGGGTGGATCGTTGCAATACAGCAGCCCGTCAAATGTCTAGCCGTAATACATGGAGGCTCTTCCAAGCTCTCACCAATCCGACGCAGACCTGCACCGAAACCTAAAAACATTTACACCGAGCAATCCACTCCTTTAAAGGCAACACTATGCAGCTGGCACAATCACTCCGGGACCGCTACTTGTGCACAGTTCAAGACCCCCCAAGGATCGGTCTACTCCTACGCAGGCAAGGAGAACTCGGAGCTGGACAAACTTTTCCAGCTTCACGATCTTCGAGCCAGTCTAGTCAAAATGAAGAGAGGCACCGCCTGGTCGGGACAAGGTCACCGTCAAGCTTTTGGCGAACCTGCCTGACTCGACCTGCCAGTGCCTACTCGAATACATTAACGCAATCTGGACAGGGGAAACCCTCTTACGCATCAATTGGAAAACGACACTTGTGACTTTCATCCCGAAAGCTGGCAAACCAATCGACATGGATAACCTCCGCCCCATCTCTTTCACCTCCTGTGTAGCAAACTAATGGAGACTATGGTGTGCAACCGGCTATCCGAGTATCTTACACACAGGCACACTTTCGCGGACACCATGTTCGGATTTTGCCCACACAGATCCGCACAGGATGTCCTTCTCCAACTTAACAGGGAAATTCTCAACCCATTAGAACGCCCCCACAATGACCGGGTTGTACTCGCCCTAGACTTGAAAGGCGCTTTCGATAACGTCACACACGAAGTCATACTTACCCATCTAACTGAAACACACTGTGGCAGCAATACTTTCGATTGTATAAGACAATTCCTTACAGATCGACAATCCTACATCAAAATACAAGACAAGGAGCACGGACCATTCATGCTCGGCACGCGGGGCATACCTCAGGGCGCAGTTCTCTCCCCGCTGCTTTTTAACATTGCCATGATGCGTCTGCCGGCCCATCTGGCTAAGGTCGAAGGCGTGCAGCACGCGCTCTACGCCGATGACATCACCCTATGGGCCACAGAGGGCAGTGTGGGCGACAATGAAACCTGCCTGCAGACAGCGGCAGGCATAGTGGACCGCTATGCCCGTCGCTGTGGTCTTCAATGTTCCCCCAGAAATCACAGTTTGTGCATCTCTGCCCCTCTCCAAGATGCACTACACAAATCTCGCTCTCGCTTGCGAGCGGTCCCATTCATGAATCAAAAGAGATCAGAGTACTCGGTCTCTTCATCCATCACGAAAGACGCCCTAACACAACACTAGCCAAGCTCCGCCAGGTGGGGGACCAAGTGGGCCGTATGGTCCGCCGTGTGTCTAACAAACGCGGAGAATTGCGAAGTAAGGATGCCTTGTGGCTGGCAAACGCCTTCATAACCAGTCGAATCCTATATTCGACTCCTTACCTCCACTTGCGAAAGCACGAGGAGGATACCCTCGAGGTGATCCTCCGAAAAATCATGAAACGTGCCCTTGACCTCCCATTCTCCACCTCTAGCAGTCGGCTCATGGCCCTAGGGGTGGTGAACACTTTCAGGGAGCTTTGGGAAGCACATTTGATGAACCAATATACCCGCCTCACACAGACAGTGTCGGGTCGCCGCCTTCTTGCCCGGCTAAGCATTCAACATAAACAATTTACAGAGGAGAGGCTCCGCATCCCAGAACTCTGGAGACGCGCCCTCAGAGTGCGTCCTCTCCCTGCCAACATTTCACGAGAAGACCATAATGGGCGGCGCCTGGCGCGGATGGAAGCCTAGGCCCGCCATTATGGCAACAAATCAGGTGTGTTCTACGTGGATGCCTCGGGCCCTCATCCGTGGGGCTGGTATACGGCTGCAGTCATTCACAACGGGAACACAGTCGATGGCCTTACATTCAAGGCTAAATCTGTAACACATGCTGACGAGGTAGCCGTTGCACTCGCAACCTCAGACCACACTTCTAAGTATATTATCACAGACTCACGAGGGGCTTGTCGGAACGTCGTGCAAGGGCGGACCACCCCCTTAGCCTATAGAATATATCAAAATTGCAGTCGGGACACGGACACCACGTGCCAATCTCTCGTCTGGACTTCTAGCCACCAGGGTCATGCGGGGAACGAGGCAGCTGACTCAGCCGCCCGCGCACTTTCTCTCCGGGTAGTTTCCTCGGGACTCGAATCGGCTGAGGACATCGATTCCAATCCAGCCTACACATTCAAAGATATTGTAATTTTTTATCAAAACTCGCATCGCAAATACCCTAACCCCTGCAAAGGGTTAGGAAAAGCGAACGAGAGGCTGCCCTGCGCCTCTTCACCAACACGATGCTGTGCCCGGCAGTACTTCAACATTTTGACTCCCAATTCACTGGCCAGTGCCAGTATTGTGGGGAGGTGGCTGACACCTACCACATGGTATGGGCATGCCAACGAAACCCATCTCGTCCCCCCATCCCTAACCCTTCCCGGAAGGACTGGGAGGCGACCCTGCTTGGCTGCTGCGACCTACAGGCCCAAAGGGCCTTAACGCGGCATGAGCGGGCGGCGGCTAGGGTCTCCACCCAGTATTGTAAGGCCGAGGCCCTTAAGGCCCTGCGTCAAACAAACCTCCAAAATGTACAATAAATGTTTTCACCACCACCACCACGGTGGTGCAGTGGTTAGGGCGCTTGACTGCTGTACCCAAGGATACGGGATTGAATCCTAGCCATGGCGGCCACTTTTCAATGGAGGCAAAAAGCAAGGCACCCGTGTGCAATGTCAGTGCACGTTAACCCCGGGTGGTCAAAATTTCCTGGGCCCTTTACTACAGTGTCTCCCATAACCCGCATCGCTTTTGGACGTTAAATACCATAAACAAAACCAACCAACCATTGTGGTGCTGAATTATGAAACACATTACAGCATTCCCAAACTTGTCTATTAGCCCCCACTCCCAGCGAACGTATCAGCCAATAGGAACTAGGCCTTGAGGCTGCTTTGTAACTGGTTAATGATTAGATCCGTTCTATAATTTGGCCCCTGGCTCTCAGCTCCTTAATGTTCAGATGAGAGACTGTGATTTTGATCTGTTTTGTTATTTGCTTTTGTTGCACATAGAGGGCTGAACACTGAACTTCGATTATCTAAATTTTTTTTAAGCACAATGAAAACCTTGTGGGTTAAAGGGCTCAATTTCTTAATGTTTTGTTATATAGGCTATAGAAAATTTTCACCTAGCATTTTACAATCAGTGCATGCTCCCGTTTCTGTACATCCTGATGCTAGAAACCATGACCAGCCAGGGCAATTGTGATTGCAAGTCTCTGAAAGTAACATACCGAAAACTAGTGCCTGGTACTGGTGAAAACCAGTACGGTGGGTGGTAAAATTTTACCCACAAAGCAGGTGGTGCTGCTTAAAGCAAAGTTTACGAGGGTGCCATTTTCAAGGTGACAAAGATAATCCACTTTTGAACCATGCAGGAGGAGCTGACGTCTTGCCTTCGAGTTATTAATGAAGCTACATAGCTCAGGATCTGTGTGCTGATCTTTAATGAAAGCGCTAGTGCTGGTCATCATTGTCATCCTTCTGCATTGACTGGGGCTCATGACAAGCAGTTGGGCCTGATTTGCTTGCATCCAGACTTCTGGATGATGATTATGTCAATTCCTTAGTCACAAGCTCCAGCGGGGGCAGTGGCCCAAGGGTCTTCAAAACTGACTTGCCAGCATAGCGCATAGTGATCGCTCACAGCCTTGAAAGGCCTGCTCTACAGGTACAGGTGGAGTTTCAGTTTGGACCAGACTATTGCAAGCGTTTTATTAATGAATAGCTGGCCTCTGCTGTAGCAAAGAGCAGCTAGTATACACTGACTCCTTTACAGCCTTCCTTCCGAACGAGAATGGCGTTAAGGCCCTCACTGCTTGTATAGGTATGGATCTCAGTTTTGGGATTTTTTGTCAAAATGTACAGTCACAGGCGATGACTGTAAACTGCACTGAAGCTGTTTTAATGCTTCAAGTTCAGAGCTTCTGTTCAGTCCAGTTTTATCTACCCTTATGGCATATCTACCCTTCTCAGCTGTGTCAGTGGTTCAGTAATGTGCACAGTTATTCACAGATCATTTAATGATACACTTTGGGGGGCTAGTTGATGCATGATTTAAAAAAAACACAGTGCGCAAACCAGACGACACGGAGTGAAGAAAGATGAACACATGCGCAACTTGCAACTGTTTATTCACTTACGTTCGATTGAATATATAGACCAAAGAGAAGGTAAGGGCAAAGAGAAAGATCCCACATGTGCATGGTCGAAAAATTATAAAACAAAAAGGAGAAAATAGCATCATAAACACGGGTCTCAAAAAAATATAAAACGAGAACATGGCTCAGAACTTATCCAAAAAAACACTTTCATTTTTATATATCACAACCGAAGGAGTACTTATACAATCATTTCCGGATCTTTTTATGCGATAAGCCTTGACAAGTTCACGGCCTGTGGTGTCTTTGCCCCTACTCAGGATTTTTGTATCCCCCAGCTTTGCTTCACATGTTTTCTTTTCTTTTTCTCTGCATGCTATACATTGATGTGGTATGAGAGTACCCGCGCCATTCTTAATCGTGCGATTACGGTCTGCAAGGTGATCATTACTACATCGGCCCGTTTGGCCAATGTAGTATTTTCCACATGTCAGCGGGATCTGGTAAACTACGCCCATTGCACACTTCACAAACGACTTCGCGTGTTTTTTCTGGCATTCCACTCTATTTGGTTTGTTCGGATCCGTTTTGCCGCACAAGGAAGAAAGCTTCTTGGGAGCAGAAAAAACCACGGGAACTTTAAACTTTGCAGCTGCATGTTTCAAGTTATGTGCCACCTTATGTGTGTACGGTATTACCACAGGTTTCTTTTTCTCTTTGGTAAGATTATTTTGTCTACTATTACCATAATAAAAAAGAAAGGTGTGGCAATAGTAGTCAAAATGATCTTACCAAAGAGAAAAAGAAACCTGTGGTACTAATACCATACACACATAAGGTGGCTCAGCTGAAAATAGAAGTTTACTTCAACCGTAATAAATTGAGGCTTTTCTCCTAAGGCTGCAGCAGTAGTAGTGTATGCAGGTGTTCCTCCATGTTGTATGCTTTAGACTACACCAGGGGTTCTCAAACTGGGTTCCGCGGGCTGTCTTCTTGTGTTCCGCGAGAATCCTCAGAGCTCAGGGCAAGCACTGCTCTCAAAGAAAAATTTAATGGTGACGGCTTGGTGAAATTTTGGACGCTGTTTCCATGCCTCGTTGAAAGGGCAGTGGACATTTTGCTTCCCTTTGCAACTACATATGCATGTGAACAGGCATTTTCAGCCCTCGCCTATCTGAAGAACAAGCACAGGAGCCGTCTTGACCCGGCAGCTGATATGAGACTGGCTCTGAGGGGGAGGGGGGGGGGCGGGGGGTTCCCTGGAACTATTTGAAGGCCTTTGGGGTTCCTCCAAGCAAAAAAGTTTGAGAACCCCTGGACTACACGAAAGTGCTCACTTCCAGTTAGTAGGTGCTTGCCCTCTGGAGAAGTGTTACCATCATACAGCCATGATAACTGGCTGATTACGGTAGCCGCTGGCTCTGTTTATTCTGAATGTTTGTGCAATACTCCTGACATTGTGGGCACTATTCCTCTGCTTTTCTGCTATCACCCTTTTGCTGTCTCGTCTCTGAGCTGACCCTCAACTAAAGGAAAGTAGAAATGCAGTAGTGTTGGAGGACCTGTTTTGCAGAAGTCCTGTGTTGTCGGCGTTGTGAGCGAAAAATCATGGCTGGATACCGGTTGGTTGGCAGGTAGTGTGACATCATCAGACCACACAACATGGCAACTCGGGCTTCTCCTTTGAGATAGATGAGTGAGATAGGAATCAAAGCTTCCCGGACTCGTGTTTCATTGCATCTTGCTCAAGAGCTAAGCTTTATGGCAGTCGATGCCAAATGAACCAGCCCCGCCTCGGCCGTCGTGACTGTAATGGGGCCAGGCGCCCACACAGATGCCAAAAATGCACATGCGTTGCTTTAAATAACACGTGTTTCAGTCAATCATCATACCCTTTAATTTTTTTTTTTTTTTTTTATTTGTTTGTGGTGTCAGTATTAATGTGTGTGCAGACAAACTGGGCTGGGATGGCACATTGTCCATCGGTGGGATGCTTCCTTGCGGCTGCTTCTGCAGCATACGAGTGAGCACCTTGAAATGGTTGTCATACCTGTACCTACATACCAATCTTCACTTCTTTTGCTGCAGGTGGCATACAGGGAGCCATTGACAAGTCCATTCCTACAGTTGATGTGTGTCGCAGTGGTGCGTTGGCCCATCCCTGGCAGCCTGCTTCAGATCATGGCTGTAGCAATCCCAGCACAAGCTATTGCCCTTCCACAAACCCTGCATGGCTGTCATACATCTCTCATCCAGGCAAGTAATCTGGCTACCTTGTACTACTATTTTGCAAGTAGCTTTGCTAATATTCAAAACTTTGTCATTCACTGGGCAGCTTTTGTTCTTTGGCCTCTCAAAGTGTATGCCACCTGACAGACAGTCTGCATTTTAAGTGATGGGAAGCTTATGCGCTTTGTAAAGTGTTCCATCGTTTTCTTTACACTTAGCATGTCAGTGTGGTGGAAAAAGGTTGTGTGTGCATGACCTCAGTGCTAACTTTGAGAAGTTGTCATTCAGGGTGCTACGTGAGGTATCAACTCCTGGCCATTTTGTGCTTAGAGTCTAGTTTTTCCCGGCAATCCATTTTGCCTCGCCTTTCCTTCCTTTAAACACCAAGCATTTTGCTACCAAAATTGCATGTTCCTTTCACAGTGTACTAAGGTGTCTGGAATAGTAGTGAGTGATGAAAAGTCACTTCTTATGCCTTGCTGGTGAGAAAAATACTGCCACTTGTTTACCTCTTGGCTAAGCGCCTTAAGTGCACACTAGACATGCTCAGCAAGGGTTTTAAAATGTCACCAAGCTGGGGTCCGTGAAGAAAGGTCAACCACATTTGCATATCACATAGTTTGACACACAAGTGTGAAAACTGGAAACGCAAGTTTGTGCTGCACCTTTGTGGTGTAGTGTTTTTCTGCTCTCATTCTCTTTGCAGATAACCGAAATATTTTATTCCTTGAAAGTAACCATAATTAAATGAAGAAAAAAAAATGTTTGTGTTTGGTAACAAATTCTGGCTCTGTTGTTCCACTAGAGAACTTCAGACTTTTAACAAACCGCATTTGGTGTTGGTGTTACAAACTGCTTGTTCTCATAAAAGATCTTTTTAATTTCTAGGGCTTCAAAGTTGCAGAGGAGTTGGGCAGAGAATCATCAGTCTGGACAATCCCTGAGCATGTCATTGTGAACTGACCTGTAACTCACTATCCGAAGTTACATTACGTGCTTCATCCTTAAACATGATTTTGTGTCTCAGAAGTGATGGTTTCAGGCCCTGCATTTTGATGGAGACGAAATACAAAAATGCTCATATGCTGTGCAATGTCAGTACACGCCAAAGAACCCCAGATGGTATAAATTAATCCAGAGACTTCCACTACAGCATCTTTCGTAGCCCATCTGTCACTTTGGGACGCAAGCCTTGCATTTCATAATTTTTTTACTTTCTTTTAAATGAAAATCAGCCCAAAAAAGGGTTCAGAAGTCCGCGGTCATAGAGACTTGCCTTTTGAAACCATCGCCGAATGCACCTTAGGTTGCTTCCAATAAGCCCCTACCTATTTTTACCTCATGGGACCTGAGAGATCTCATTATGTCGCAGTGCTCGTTGCCATACCCTCTCCTCTATGAATGACTAGACTGCAACTCTCTATGCCTTCTTCAAAGGCAGATAACCATTGATGTGCTGGTTGTGCTAGTAGAACATCATGTGCTTTTTTTTTTTTTCTTTTTTCTATTTACTTCAATTGCTGTCTGTGCATTTTTTTTTTTCTTCAGCATTCTGTGTGTGCAGTCAAGAGAGTTCTAGGTTGTCTGGCCATGAGGAGTTGTGCTGGTCAAAGAATCCAAGGTAATCTAAGAAAAGTATGTGTAGTTCCGCTTTTTTTTTTTATCCCCCCCCCCCCCCCCCCCCCTCCCTCCTTCCCCTGATCATTCTGCATACTTACGCCTGTATTCACAAACGCGCCTCGACTCGACGCTCCACCTCCACTCCTTGGAGCGGAGAATACAGCCGCTACTCCACTCCAGGGCCGATTCGGATTCAAGAACGCCCCTCGGCGTTTCCTCCGACAAGTTCTCCTCGAGAATCTGGTTGTGTTTATCATAACATAGAATCTTTTCGTAGCATTCCTTTATTAAACAATAAGCAGGCGAAGTACTTTTCCTTTTATCACCTGAATGCGCAGAGTTTGCGTAACAAAGATGAAGAAGTTAGCAGTTTTTTGTCTTATTTAGAGCACGAGTTTGATGTTTTGGGCTTTTCAGAAACCTGGTTCAGGAATTATGATGATATAGTACATTTTGAAGGTTATAAATGTGAAGCTTTATGCAGAAAAGATAAAATAGGCGGTGGTGTTGCAGTATGCAAAGCCTTTCCTATGAAGTCGTATCTGACTATACTGTTGTGAACCAGAACATTGAATCACTTTTTGTCAAAACCAGGGCATTCATGTATGGCGTTATTTACAGACCACCGTCAAGCTCTAGCGAAGAATTCTTTCGTATTCTTGAATTTATGTTAGATAAACTCTCTATATTAGGACTTCCTATTATCATTATGGGTGATTTTAATATCAATCTGCTTCGACGCTCCCATGTATCTAACACTTTCGTAGACACTTTGTCTTCTTATGGCTTCAGCAATGTTATCAATGCCCCTACCCGCGTCACTGATAATACTGAATCCTTAATAGACCTTTGTTTATTAAGCTGCGTACCCGATAACACGATGTCTGGTGTCCTTGCTAGCGACGTCAGTGATCATTTGTCCCTTTTCTGCTTTATACCAAGAGGGCGGTCTAAAGATTCTCGTTGCACAGACAGAACACACACTACACGAAAGATAACAAATGTCAACATTGAACAATTCCGATCTCTTGTAGCCGCTGTTGATTGGCACGAACTTCTATCAGTCCTAAACCCCAATGACTTATACGAACGATTCCTCGAAAAAATAATTGAATTGTATAATATTGCATTCCCTACCGTCACAATAAAAAAAAGAGCAAAAGGGCTAGGAAACCTTGGGTTACACGAGACTTAGTGATAAGAATAAAAGCGCGAAATGCTCTCTTCCATAAGTTCCTATCATGCAGAGAGAAATTATTATTTCAGGAATACAAAAAGATCCGTAACAAGTTAGGTAACGATATAAAGAAAGCACGTATCCACTACTATGCCAATAAATTTGCTGACATTTATTATGATCCTCAGAAGACATGGCGCATTGTAAAAAGCTTACTTGGCAAACACCATACAGTTTTACCTGCTGAATTAAAGATTGATAACCAAATGTACGGTGGTGTGGCTCTCAGTAATGTGTTCAATAGACATTTTTTAACTTTTGGATCTTTTACTACTTCTGGTTCTTACGATTTCGATAAGTATATTCAGTGCAACCTGACTAAGTCCATGTGTCTTTATCCAGTCACAGAAACCGAAATTGTCGACCTAGTTAATGACCTTAAAAATAACAGTTCATGTGGTTTCGATGGTATTATGGCAGCACCAATCAAAGCGGTTTCTGATATTCTATCTGAAGTGTTATGCCACTTAACTAATCAGGTGTTATCTACAGGAATATTTCCAGATAAAATGAAAATGGCTAAAGTCATAGTTCTACACAAAGGGGGGGCCGTCGATTGTATCAGTAACTATCGCCCAATATCAGTCCTCCCACTGTTTTCCAAGATAGTAGAAAAAGTAATTAATCTAAGGCTAACTAAGCACTTGACTGAAAATGCCTTGCTCTCTGCAGCCCAGTATGGTTTCCAGAGAGGTAAGTCAACTGAATCTGCTCTATTATTCATTAAAGATAAGATAGCACATAATATAGACATGCAGTTGTGTACTATAGGAATTTTTTTGGATTTCAACAAAGCTTTCGACTCAATTAAGCATGAAATACTTTTTGAAAAACTGCCACACTACGGAATAAGAGGTGTCGCACTTCAACTGCTCCAAAGCTACTTGTCTAACCGTTCTCAGTTTGTCGTTATAAAGGATTTTGCCTCGGATCCTGAATTCATAAAATACGGTGTTCCTCAAGGTTCCATCCTAGGCCCTCTATTATTTCTTTTATATATAAATGATATAATTGCTATCCCTGGAACTTCCAATATCTTGCTCTATGCCGATGACACGAGCGCCTTTTTTTCCTCGCCGAGCTTACCCTCCCTAGTGTCTGCAGCTAACAAATGGCTTGAAGATCTGTCGAGTTGGCTTTGTGCAAACCAGCTGATGTTAAATGTTAATAAAACAAAATATATACTTTTTTCCGCTGTCAATAAACCAATAAATAAAAATATCACACTTTCGTTCCAATCTGTCTCCTTAGAACGTGTTTCAGTGCATAAGTATTTAGGTGTTCTATTTCACGAAAACCTCCGCTGGTCTTATCATGTAGACTTTGTATCCAGCAAAACAGCCCGATACATAGGCATACTGAATAAATTTCGCCCGCTTCTGCCAATGCACTTGAGGAAGCAACTATATTTTTCCACTGTCCAGTCTCGTGTTCAGTACTGCCTGTTGGTATGGGGAGTGGGTACAAAAACCAACATGGAAAAGATTTATATTTTGCAAAAGAAAGGCCTTCGGTTTATTCACAACCTGTCTAGATATGATTCTGCGTCTGCATACTTTAAACTAAGTAATATATTAAGTATTACAGCCCTCTATAAACAACGACTATCCGAATTTATATACCGACAATACAAAACTGACAGTAATGCGTTTTTAACTACGTTTATCAACACTGATCCACATTACGTCCTTAGAAATGTGAACTTTATAAAACCTCGCATAAGGACCGGGTATGGTATGCAGTTAATTTTTTATATCGGACCCAGTATTTATATCGGACCCTGTTAGTCAATTGGGCTTTTCGACAGATGTCTTTCCCGGAATATCAGATCATGAAGCGGTGCTCTTTAAAAGCGAATTGCTGCGACCAGTAATTGTTCATCAGGCAGAAAAAGTGTTTCGCGACTTTAACAATGCTCAGGATGAAAGCGTTCTAGACCAGCTTGAACTTACGTATGAATCCTTTGCAAAAAAATACACTGATGGGCGTACAAGTGTGAATGACTTGTGGTTAGAATTCAAAAGTACGGTTCATCAATGTATCAACAAGTACGTGCCGCTTAAACATAAGAAGCTGAAAATGGCATGTCCCTGGATAACACGCGAGATCATACAGTTAAAACGTCGCATGAAGCGCTTATCAAGGTCAAGTAATAAAGTTGGTGGTGCTTTGCCGGCTCTTCGGGCTGAACTGCGTTCAAAAATAAAATCTTCACGGTACCACTTTTTTAATGTCAAGATGCACAATTTTCTAAAAACTGACCCCCAAAAGTTCTGGAGGCATCTGTCACAGAAAAAAGACCCGGTTAACAAACTTCTCCTTAACAACACAGTTGTTACCGACTCCCTCTGCTTAGCGACTGCCTTCAATGAGCACTTTTCTTCTGTATTCCTGAGTAACAGCAACTCAGTCTCCGAATCTCGAACTAGCCATTTCAATCTGCCAGACCTAATTATTAACGAGGAGGGTATTGTTTTGGCTCTATTGGAGTTGAACACAAAAAAATCCTCTGGACCAGACGATATCCCTAACGCTTTTCTGTACAGATATGCTGAGTGGTGCGCTAAATACCTTTTCATTATTTTTACTGAAAGTCTCAGGACAGGAGAAATTCCAAACGATTGGAAAACAGCAAAGGTGATACCCATTCACAAATCAGGAGACAAGCTTTGCGTGAAGAATTACAGGCCAATTTCTTTCTTATGTACGTCCAGTAAGGTATTAGAACATTTTATTTTCAAGCACATGAGTTCATTCCTAGAGGGAAGCGGTTTTTTTATTGAAAGCCAGCACGGGTTTCGGCAAGGCTTGTCGACAGTGATGCAGCTTATTCATATTACAAATGAAATTATGATGTCACTAGACAATAATGGACAGGTAGATTTAATTTTCATTGACTTCGAAAAAGCGTTTGACGGGGTTTCGCATGGCAATCTTTTGTTAAAAATAAGGTGGTGGTTAAATAATCGGCAAGTAGTACAATGGTTAGATTCCTACCTTACACAGCGGCATCAGTTTGTTCAGATATCTGAATCTCATTCCACAAAAGCGCCAGTACTTTCAGGAGTTCCCCAGGGCTCAGTCCTTGGGCCGCTTCTCTTCCTTATTTATTTGAACGACCTGTCCTTCAACTCACGCATACGCTGTCGGTTCTTCGCCGACGACTGTGTTATATACCATAGTATCACATCAGTCAAAGACCAGGCACTCCTAGCTGACTACTTAACAGCAGTTTCTAGCTGGTGTTGTACTTGGCAAATGGGTATAAACAGTTCAAAATGCGGAAAAATGACAGTAACACGAAAGAAACAACCGCTCCAATGCACATACAAAATCAATGGCCTTCCGATCAACTCAGTGACTCAGGTGAAATATCTTGGGGTAACCATGACATCCAACCTGAACTGGAGCGCACACATCCAGTCCATTGTCTCAGCAGCGTCCAAAAAACTTCGGTTTTTAAAGCACTGCCTAAAGCATTGCACGAGCAAAACTAAGCTGACAGCATACACATCACTTGTGCGTCCAGTGCTCGAATACGCCGACGCTGTATGGGATCCGCACACAAAAACGGATATAAAAATTCTTGAAGGCGTCCAGAGGAAAGCACTCCGTTTTATTTACCACGCTTATGGTCGGCAGGTCTCGGTATCTGATTTGCTCAACAGATCTGGGCTTCCCACGCTTGAATCCCATTGAAAGCAGCACCGACTAAAAATGTTGTTCAATATCATACATAATAAAACAAAACTGAATTTTCAGAGTTACATGCAATACAACACAACACGCCCCACCCGTAACAAACACGAACGGACTATATTGATGCCACGATGCCGTACAAAAGCATATTCTTGTTCCTTCTTTCCACGCACCATTTCCGAATGGAACCGACTGCCAAGCGATATCACCAACCTGGTATCTTCAGAATCTTTCTTGTCTGCTGTTTCGGCTCATGTATCGCAGTAGCGCGTCTAGTACACAGTGTATTTCGATTTCCTTGTTTTTATTCTGTTCACTTCGTCTGTTTGACGTCGGATGATTTGCCTGTACTTTTTTGCTTCCCGTTGGTCTTATTGAATTTTGTTCTCATACTGTAATCGCCCTGTGTTGCTGTTATTTGGTTGTTACTACTTTGTAATTTTTTTTTCTTTTTTTCTTTGTGCACTCCTGCCTTGACCGCCAAAGGGCAGTCGGCAGTATTTATGAAATAAATAAATAAATAAATAAATAATAGCCCCCTTTCCAGCGAAAATCCGTGTTCTGCTATATTTGATGGCAGAACATGGAGGCAGCCGGTTTTGGAGCAGTATTGCATTTTGGTGCAGGAAAAGCAGTTTGGAGCAGAATGAAGAGCAGCACTTCCACCCCCATTGTCTGGAAGAAAAGTTCCGTGCTGTGTCCGCAATGACCAATTCTCTGCCTGACAATGACGGCATCGAAAGGAGATGAGGAGGAGTGGGCGCCACCCTAGGAACCTGCCAGCACTAAGGCTCCTTGCCAGCCAACAAGTATGTAGAGCTATCGTCACGGTGTTTTGTTTTGTTTCGTTTCGTTTCGTTTGTTGTTTTACCTTTTTGAGCAGCAGTACCACAGTGGAATCCCTAAAATTTAACTCGCTATTTCAGTATGATGACCCTGGTGCCATCTCTGCTGCCTGGGAGTTGTGATAGTGGTGCACCTTGTGGTAGCGTTGCCTGCCAGCTTTGTGGCACTTTTCTCAAACTTTTTTACGATGCAGCTGCAAAGGTCTGTGTGCTTGCATAGTGGATGCTGGCAGAATAGCTTTCAGTGCAGTTGTGAAGTGCCAGTTTGGGGCTTCTACAGTGTCCTGCTTGTCCCCTGTGAGAAGGTTGTGTAGAAACGGCAGGGAGGATAGTAATGGAGGGGAGGAGCAAATAAGAAAAAAAAAAAAAAAGGAGATTGGTCAAGCTGTTACCCTTGTTTGATGACATAGGTTATCCATGGATAAGTAAACCCTCCTCTTCTTTTCCTTCCTTCAAATTTATGTCTCCTGTACATGGCTTCCAAAGTGCCGATGTAAATTTAAGCAGACAATAGGGGATCTGTGGTGGGCACCTTGGCACAGATCGGAAGCAGGGAACCAGCGTAACTGCTGACGAGTGCAGACTTTGAACCTTCGTGTTTAGAAACAGTTGTACCAGTCACTTCTTCCACAGCAGAGAGCTAGTCGGAGACTTCAGCCTGGTACGCACTGACCTAGCGCTGGCAGTGTCGTCATTGTTATGCTGAGGAAAAATATGCTAGCATTCTAATATAATTGCACTGAGTAGGATGCACAAAAGCTTTTGCGCTGAGATGGAAGTTGGCGATAACAATGTTTAATACATAATATAATGTTGTTGCAGTTTAACATGCTGGGTGATCGGCTGCAGCGATAGCTACAATGTTCCATGCTCACTTCCTGCAAGAAATTCCCAGGTTCAAATCTGCTCCAATGCATCTTTCTTTCTTTTTTTCTTCCTTTTTTTCTTTCTTTCTTTTCGCCCAAGCACAGCAGACGCAAGGAACAGCATTCTTGGTGTAGTTTGGCCATGTAAAGTAGTGCTTTAGCACTAAACTTTGCAGGCGATTACAACAATGTGAAAATTGAGCGCAGCTCTTCAGCTAGTTTGGTTTCGCACTATGTTGAGGTAAGGAAGTTGAGAGAGCCATGTATATATATATATATATTATAATGTCCACTTAGCACCCCACACAACCACCCTTCAACTGACACTCCTCTCCCAGTTCCTGACTGTAAAAAGGGAGGCGCCAGCTTGACACCTGCCAGCACCATCGCTGTGCTGTCATCCCCTACGTGCATGGGTTCTCACACAATCTTAAGAAGGTGGGACAATGGTCCGGAGCTATTTCGTTCACTGCACCAAAGAAGCTTATTAGCCTTTGTAGGTTGTTGTCCTGCGTGCACGAAAACTGATTTGCACCATAAAGCACAGGGATCCCTTGGTGCCTTGCCAAAAGGAAGTCTTGTACAAAATTCTGCTTTCATGTGGTAGGCACTGGAAGATGCCTGAACGTCCGGCTGCAAGAGCACGCTAATAAAGTCAGTAACATTGCCATAGACGGACAGTTAGCAGCCCATTGTAAAAAGTGTGACCCTGAGACACTGTGCTATCCTTTGTTCAACCAAACGAAACCACCGGCCTGACTAGGGAGATTGTAGAAGCGTCGCTGATAGCACGGTCAAGGGATGTATATGTCAGCAAGCCATCTGTGGCTCTATCAAAAACCGAGCTGGATTTCTTAGCACAGGTGGCACGTGAATATGCCATAGTTTCACTTCCCTTCTCTCCCCTTGTGACACTGAAGTGGTGTATATATATACTCCGAAACTGCAATAATTGTTTGTTGAATGTAGCGCTTGTCCTGTCCTCACCTTGTGCTTTGTTGTTTTTTGCGCTTAACTTTTTGTGTGACTTTTGTATGCACCAAATGATCTCGTACTCACTTGTGACGTGACAACCTTCGTTCGGCAACCTGAAACTGAAACAAACTACAGCAAAAAGCAAAATTCATTGACCGTATTTACTCGAATCTAACGCGCCCTCGATTGTAACGCGCACCCGTTTTTCGTGACCCCCACCCCCGAAAAAAAAAAAAAACCTCTGATTGTAACGCGCACCCAACGCTTTCATACAGCAATACAACTTTGTCTCGTTTGGAAAAGCAAAGATTTAATCTCGGTGCACTAAAAAACACACACACAAAAGGAAACGGCTTATCTTGCCAAGATTGTCACTATGCCGGCACAAGGTTCACTCGTCGTCGCTGTCAGACAACTCCTTGTCACTGCTGACGGACCAAAGCATCTCATCCTCAGTGCCGTCCATGGCATTCGATATGCCACATTTTTTAAAGGCCTTGATGACCATGGCAGACGGTATCGTGCACCACGCATCTTTCGCCCATCCAGTGAACTCTTGCAGCGAGGCACGCTTCATTCTGTTGCTGGGAGTGAATTCATGGCAGCCACTCACAAGCCATTCGGTGTACAGCGCCCGAATCCTATCTTTCACTGGCTTGTTCAAGCAAACATCGAGCGGCTGGAGCTGCGATGTCATGCCACCTGGTATCACGACAAGGTCGGTGTTGCACGCAGCGAGCTTGTCCTTGATGCGTTGGTCGAGATGGCACTTGAAAGCGTCGAGCACAAGCATCGCACGCAGGCCCAAACTGCCGCCGGGTCTCTTGCGCCAGACGTTATCGATCCAGTCGGCGACCAAGTCCGTTGTCATCCAACCTTTTTCATTGGCGCGCACAATCACGCCACTCGGAAACACGATTCCTTTCGGGAGCGTCTTGCGCCTGAATATGAGATACGGGGGCAGCTTGTGTCCATCCGCGGTGCAACAAAGCATTGCGGTGACGCGTGTTTTTTCGTGGCCGGAAGACAACACGCGCACTTGCTTCGCCCCCTTCTTTTCAACGGTTGTGGTGGCAGGCATGTCAAAGTACAGCGGTGTCTGATCGGCATTTCCAATCTGGCCGAGGTGGTAGCCGTACTTGCGGCGCAAACTTAGAACGAACCGCTGAAAACTGTGCAGCTTTTCTTCGTACTCTTCAGGCAACTTCTGGCATATCCCTGTCCGCCTTCGAAGAGAAAAGCCTTTTCTCTTCATAAAATTAGACAGCCAGCACCTGCTCGCTTTAAAGTTGCTCCGCGTTAGCCCTGTTTGTAGGGCTAGCTGCATCGCCCGGACTTTGAGCAGGTCCGTCGTCACTGGCCGCTGCGCCGCTCGCTGCTCTAGAACATATTCTGCGAGCCGCTCTTCTATTTCGGTGAACCGGCCCTGCTTCGGTCCACTGAAACCTTTTCGTGTAGCCTTGCTGCCAAAAATCTTTTCCTTCTGCTTGCGCCAGTCCCGCACGCATGTTTCCGGAACTCCGAATGCGCGTGATGCGGCCCGATTTCCGTCCGTCTCTGCACACACGATGACTTTCCGTTTAAATGCGGCATCATGATGAACTCGACGAATCTTCGGCACGTCCATCGGTCAATCGCAGAAAACGGGTAGGCTAACCAAAGCACATGTACCAGAGCACACGAAGGACGCTACTGCAGCTAGGCATAGACAGCTAGACCAGCTAGTAGGCTCGAAGTGCATACCAGGCGGCCATTTTGAAATGCCGATGGCGATATGATATCGGAGATTTAGGGTCGTACTCGATTCTAGCGCGCACCCAATTTTTGGGCACGATATATCGGAAAAAAGGTGCGCGTTAGATTCGAGTAAATACGGTAACGATTATTTTTTGGCTGCTGACAAATTCCATGTGGTTATTCATGTTTACGAATGTCATACACATTGTTCCGAAGCTAAATTACACTAAAATAAGTTTTGTGTGTGTACACCTTTAGGTCTACCTGGCGTCTTGAGAAAGCATGCTTCAGACACGTTTGGATATCACCGTCAATGTTTGAGTGAGAAATTCTCATTTGCAACTTTAATGAGCTTCCAATGCTAAAGACTCAGATTAGTTGAGTGTTATGGATGTGCTGGGGGGGGGGGGGGGGGGGGGGGGGAGAGAAGAAAGTATTGATGCCAGAACCACACGAGTGTTTATTATTTAAAAAGCAACACTTATGAATCTGTTGCAGGAGGATTATAGAGGTGGTGCTAATGCATGAGCGCGCAAAACATGCTGCATGTTGCCAATTAAGCAGCACTTGCATCATCAACCGGAGTGCTTAATTAAGGGGGGAAGTGGGTCTTAAAATAATTTTCTTTATTATTTGTCCAATTTAAATAAAACTTTTCAGTCTTGATCAGTATGTCATGCTGATTTAAAACCTGTACTTGGACTTTGATATGTAGCTACATTGATTCAGAAACTGCTGTAGATTTAAAAAATAATCAGAGTACTTCTTACGGGGATTTTGGCAATTTTGCCTTGCCAAACACAAAAAATAATTGCATTGACTCAATGTCAAAGACATTCTCTAGGGGGTGATGCTATTTTTATTAATTTGAAAGCAACTTATAGGCAAGGAAATGGACCCAACTCTTACTACATACATTTTTCTCTAATTATCTCTCATTACCATGCCAATTTGCAATTAGCACAATTGCACCAATGCAATATGAATAGCATCACCCCCTAGATCTTTTTAGTATGATTACAATGATACCTAATTTGTCAATGTCACATAAAGACAACATAGGAAAAAGCCCTGTAAGGCTGAGTGCTATGCCCAAAAACGTCGAAATGAAAAAAACTCATTTGAAGTTTCAGACAACTGCAACTTTTTCTAATATGTAGCTACAGCAAGGTGAATTGCATCAGTGTGGATATCTACTCTTCAAGAGAAAGTCTGTATTAAATATGTGACAGTACCCTCCCCCCAAAATTGCAAAACCTTGTCGTAAAGCCATGTACTACCCCTAGATTCAGCATGAGAAACTACATTTATCCCTTCACATGCCTGTTCCAGTGCCCTATAAGGTAAAGAAATTGTGCAGTAACATGGTATCACCATATTAGTAAACTTTCACAAGGTTTAAGGCATATATTTCTCAAATTGACCTAATAAACTGGTCACTGCCCCATAATGAAACTTCACTGTGCAGCAGACGCAGAGAAGAATGCAGAGACCTTTGCTGGAGCAAAACCTTCTATTCGCACTCCATTGCGTACTGCGGTGGGAAATTTCTTGTTTACCGCACTTGTCACGCACACTGAGGGAAAAAAACAAGATCGTCCACGGAAGTCGCGGCTAAGGAACGCGGACAATGGTGCGCTGTCAGGATCACTTGTCAGAAATGATGCGATGAAAAAGCTGCGAACGGTGGCGTCGATGGAGTTGATCAGTATCAACTGAACAGTACAGCATATTCATGCTGTCTTGAATGTGTCTGAAAGCATTCAGTGATGACTCTACGCCGCTGGACACGCCACATCGAACGCAACATGCGACCCTGGCAGCGTGCCGTCGTCCTCGTTCTTCAGCGGCGCATTCCCCGGATGCTCTGTTTTTTTTTTTTTTACGCTCTTGATTCGCGTTCGTCCAAAGGATCAGTGCCAACTGCGAGAGTGATACGATCACAAGAGCCGGAAAGAATTGTGCACCGATAGCGCACAGCGGCCGCCGCATTGGCGAACTAAACAAGAAAGAAAATGGCGCTAGTCGTGGTGACCAATGGAAAGCACGAGACGCGGGGCCCGTCTCGCGAGCGTGCGCGCCAGCCAATCAGCGGCTGAGGACGGCTTTCGGAAAACCTGCGATGGCAGTCTTTCTGCTTGAGTGACGCCGTTTTGGCATGCCGCAAAATGCGCACAAAGAAACAAGCTTCAAAACAAGCCCAAGATGCCGGCGATCGGCCGGCTGCTTCGGCCGTGGCGCGTGCGGGAATTTTGGACAAATTTTGCTCCTTCTAAGCCATTTCGCGACTCCCATGGCATTTTAAAAGTCAGTTTTATTGTATTTCTCGATCGAATTCAGCGTTGATATTTTTAGGACAGGTGCTTGAAGGTACAAACATTCCGAAAATGCATTTTTCTGAACATCAATTTTTTGTTCATTTTTTACTATTCTAAGACCTGCGTTCCCCCTTAAATGCTCGTCATTAACTACGTGGGACTTCAGTGGGCAAGGTGGCAGCGCAACTGCAACCATGCTAAGCAGGCACATCTTCATAATTTCGCAAGGTAGTTACTCTTATATGCCTGGTGCTGAATGCTATCGCTATAACGATCTTTGACTCATGCTACTGCCCTGCCCGAATAGGTTGAAGAACATTTGGTCAATTTGCTTTTACTGTGCGGAGACATGAACAAAATCCAAGGCCAAGCCATTCTGATGCAACGGATAATAAGCTCCTATTCAGTGTTCTGGAGAGGCAGAAAGAACTGCTCTCTCGCATGAACGAATTCACTTCTATGCAGAAAGTCTTGTCGGATACTTTGGTAGAATTTACCGTATACCGTATGATGCAGAATATAGGTCGAGGCGGAATATAGATCGACCCCCTTACCTTGAAGCAAAGAACTGAGCATAAAAATTATAAGCACAAAACCTGACATTTGCTCACTTCAGAGCTGTCCGAACTCTTGTCCGAAGACGACTGTTTCTAGCTGGTGCGTCCCACATCCTCGGTGCCGTCCAGCGAGTTGCTGATGCAACATTTCTTTAATGCCCGCACGACCATATCGTCGGTCAGACAGCGCCATGCCTGCAACACCTATGTGGCCACAGTGGTGAGAGCTGGCCTGCATAGCAGACAGGTTGGAGTTTTTGGATTGTTGTCGGCAATCGACTGATTATAAAGTTCACAGATGTGGTCTTTAAAGGGCTTATTCGGCACGACATTTAGCGGCTGGAGCGTTGATGTCATGCCGCCCGGAATGACAGCGAGGTCTGTTTTCCCGTCGCGGAGCGCCTGCTTTACACCTGCAGTCAAGTGCCCGCGAAAAGCATCAGGACTGGCATGCTGGGACACCGCAAGAGTGCGCCAGGTCGCCGATTCCACACAGTACGAATCCAATCCAACATGAAGGCCTCGTTTATGCAGCCCTTTTCGTTCGTGTGAACAACGTCCCGCAGGAAAGCCTCTTTCGGAAGCGTCTTCCTCTTAAATATACATGGAGGCAGCTTTCTGCCGTCTGCAGGGCATGCGAGCATCGCTGTGAAGCGCGAATGCTCATTGCCCATCGAAAGAAGCTTAACTTCCTTCGCGCCACATTCGCACACTGTGGCATCTCAAACCACACCGACGTTTCATCAGTGTTGCCAATCTGTCCCAGCATGTAGCCTTGCTGTTGCCGGAGACGGATAACATAGCGCTGGAATTCGAGTAGCTTGTCCTCATATGCTTCTGGCAGATTGACGTGTGGCAACGAAGTGCAAATCCTTTGCGTCGCATGAAGCGACGAACCCAGTAAATGGAGCCCTTGAACTGCTCCTTGGACAGTCCAGATTCACGGGCGAGCTCGATAGCTTTGTTGCAGATGAGTTCTGCTGTTACTGGCAAGAATCTGGCACGATGCTCGCGAACGAAGTCTGCCACCTGCCACAAGCGTGATACCGCTTATCTGGAGAAGGTAATTGCATTTGCCAGTCGCACTCTGGCACCAGAACGCAACTGCACTATCACTGAGCAGGAGTGCCTTGCTGTCGTTTGGGCAGTTCAGAAATTCCGCCCCTACCTCTACGGCTGCCATTTCACAGTCGTTACCAATCACCACGCTCTATGTTGGCTATCTACCCTCAAAGCTTTGACTGGATGCCTGGGCCGTTGGATTGTGCGTCTGCAGGAATACACCTTCGATGTCACCTACAAATCCAGTCGTAAACATCAAGGTGCCGATGCTCTTTCTCGTTGCCCACTTCCAGAGTCCCCGAGTAGGGCTTCTTCGATACTTCCTGCATGCACTCTCGCCGCCCCAGTGTCGTCAAGGGCTCCAGACATCACTGGTCCACCTTATGCCACTGCTCCGGATTGCAACGCCCTTATTTCCCACCAGCGAGCAGATCCATACTGCCGTTCTTTGATCGACCATCTTATCAATGCTTCTCAGCCTCCTACCACTAGGATGCACAGGCAACTTCAACAGTTTCAACTCGACAACGGAGTGCTCTCTCGTTACATTTGTTGCTCTGAAGGCACCCAATGCATTCCCGTGGTCCCGAGAGCACTTCGCTCCCATATTCTGGTAGCCCTCCACGATGATGCTACAGCTGGTCACTTAGGCTTTCACAAAACTTACCACCGCGTGAAAAGCCGTTTCTTCTGGCCTGGCCTCTCCTCAAGCATGGCAAAATATGTCGCTTCTTGTCTGCCATGCCAGCACCGCAAGCGGCTGACTTACAGCCGCTGGCATATTACAGCTTCCATTGTCCACACGAGGCAATTGGTGGATCGTCACAAACATTCCCTGTCAATTATCATGTTTCCCCTGTTTGTCATCCTCCGGACAACCATTACCGTGGAACTGAAGTTGTACACGTTTCACGCACGAAGCCTTTTATTAGCGCTCCTGGCGGCGGCCGCAGGCATTCATCGCTCGCGGTGCCACCCGGGAGGCCGGCGCAATTACTGCAGACTAAATGCGGCCAGGCTGGCCGCTTCAACTACCGCGGGGGAAATAGTGTGAGCGCTGTATGGCACTTCATCTTTCACACGGGCGCACGCGCAGCTTCATCTTCATCCTTCTGTGTAGAAGAGATTCACCGTCATCACTCAGGGTGATTCTTCGGTGTGTGGCCCGGGCTTCAGGTCTCTAATAAACCTGGTCTACCAAGCCCGTCCTTAAATATAAAAGGACTGGAAAGATGATACTCCAAAGGTGGTATACACTAAAAATTGTCCAAGGAAATTCGTGCATACTTTTGAAAGCCTGCAGTCCTTTTAATGTCTATGCTTTCCTTCACTGTCATTAAAAAATTGCTTTGAGGACTGGAAAAAAAATACTGATTTTCTACATCAAGAAAGCCAGGTTAGCGCTCGACAGGCCTTTAGAGGGAAAAAGAATTTCTTCTGTATGGCCACCCTAAATGGATTGACAACAAAAAGGGGCTTCAAACTTTTTTGGAGGAACATGGAAAATACATACTGCCAAGATCCAGCTTCAGTGACACTTGCTTGCAGAGAAACATCCTGCTTGTGCATTTCTGCTGAAAAGAATGTGCTCAAGCCATCTTCCTTAGCCCCTTCAATCCTTCTCGGAAGATTAATCAAGTTCATTTTATCACAATTGCTTTGAAATTCCGTAGTGCACAACAGAAAAGGGACAGACACTACACGAGTGCTCGTGTAGTGTCTTCATTGCTGTCCCAATTGCGATGTCTTGTCCAGGGCATTCGAGTTCATGTAGCCTAGGTTTTACACCAAGATTGAACTACCTAGAATGGAAATGTCACCTCAGAAGACAGTCACCACTTTTAGATGTGCTTCATCAGCTCGGTTAAGAATCTTTTTAACGGGTGAAACAGGGCCTGTTGCTATCTCTAGGCTCTGTGCAAAACATAGGACCAAGATAGAATGCACTTAACTGGAACAGCGCACCCTCCAAGGCAAGGAACAGTCTCGCACTCAGTGTTAATCTTTTCAGTAGTATTTCTCCAGCCACATAGCTTCAGTAAACTGGCTTGCCACGGAAAATCAGTCACATACATGACTTTTCTGAGTAGCCACCTGCGTTACAGCAAGCAGACATAGCCCCAGCTATAAGTGATGAACTTGCTTTCAGTGCTAGCTTCCCAGTTTTGTCGGGTCAATGCACACTGTTCGGAAGGCCCTGTTCTCAAAAGGGGAGGTCCCATCGCGTTTTAAGGATGCTTCACGACTCAGCCCATGCACTCAAGCATTGCGGGGAAATGTGCAGTGAAGTTGTGGTGAATTCTAAAGTTTTCGGTATATATTCAGTAATTTAACTGATACATTCAGATTATCAGTTTTTCAAATATGAGTACAAATCGGTTAACAAACATTTCGATCCATATTTGAAATTCCAAATATTCACACACCCCTGCTGAGGGTTCTTCCTTTGCACAATGCGCAGTCACAGCGATCAGCTTTATGACAGTAACAGGAAGATTGGAACATGAAGGTGCTAGAAAGTAAGGCACTTGATGCAGAAAACTGGCCTAGTGGACATTCAGATTATAAAGCATAGCACTAGTGTGAAAACTACGAGGACGAAAGGAGAGCAGCCAAAGCCCTTATTGTGAGAACTAAAGGCACCTGTAGTTGTGCCAAGACACCAATGGTTTTGTTGTTGTTGTATTTTTCCTCACTCTTCATGGCAGGCTTTTCCTTTTCCACATTGAAGAGCAATGCATATTGAAAAGAAGCAGACACATCTTTCTTTTGTTGTTATTCTCATTCTTAAATCCTCCATGTAGTAAGCTTTGTGCATCTGCTTGATTTTGCCGAACACAGGTGCAAAGTCACGCACGTGCCATGCCTTACCTTGGCCATGGCATAATTGGACAAAAGTATGGACCTTGTGGTTTGCTTTTAAGCCAAATAGTGGAGTGGAGAATGGGGGCTCTGCTCACTTAACATGTATTTTTGTTCGAGATATGGCTTAAATGCTCCTCGGTATGTCTCGGAAGCAAATAATGTGATCCGAGGGCTTTGACAAGAGGAGATCCTTTTGTTATAGATTTCAAAATGGTGCACTGCACAGCATCCTTTGAAAACCAATACAGTTATTTCAGATTGGGAAAAAAAAAAAAAAAAAAAAAAGGTGTCCCTTGAGAAGTGCCATTTTAATGTTTTTTCTTTTCGCATAAATTAAACGAGTATGGCAAAGAAGATTCGAAAGCTTAAGTGCACTGAGAATGGCAAGGGTGCAGGTGTGGAAGTGCTGTGCCAATCCGCCTTTTTTACAAGGCCTTTCTGCGCATGCGCGCCGGCGCTCCCCTGGTTGAAAACAAACCACCAGCTGCGCATGCGCAGTTCATGACCTCCGCGATTGGCGCAGCGGGAGCTGATCTCGGGGGCCATGTGCACTTCATGTTGGTGTGAAGCGTATGCGACAAGTGGCAGTACCTATCAAGTACAGACATCGCCATTTCGCAGGTAGCTGTGTCTCCCGACATTTTCAACCAGTAGCAGATGAATTTTCAACCACTCCCAGGGGGCGCCACATCTTGTGAAAAAGGCGGATTGCATCGTTCTGTCCCAATCTGACCTGTTGCACCATCATCATCATCATCATCACCAGCCTGATTATACCCACTGCAGGGCGAAGGCCTCTCCCATATTTCTCCACTTAACCCGGTTCTGTGCTAGCTGCATCCACTTGACCCCTGCGAACTTCTTAATCTCATCCGCCCACCTAACTTTCTGCCGCCCCCTGCTACGCTTTCCTTCCCTTGGAATCCAGTTTGTTACCCTCAGCGACCATCGGTTATCCTCTCTTCGCACTACATGTCCTGCCCAAGTCCATTTCTTCTTCTTAATTTCTACTAGAATGTCGGTAACTTGAGTTATTTCTCTGACCCACTCTGCACGCTTTCTATCTCTTAATGTTACCCCTACCATTTTTCGTTCCATAGCCCTCTGGGTTGTCCTCAACTTAAGTAGAACTCTCTTGGTTAGCCTCCACGTTTCAGCCCCATAGGTGAGTACAGGCAAGATGCAACTGTTGTATACTTTCCTCTTGAGCGATACTGGTAAGCTGCTAGTCATAATCTGCGAGTGCTTGCCAAATGCGGCCCATCCCAATCGTATTCTTCTTGTTATTTCCTTTTCGTGGTCCGGATCTGCGGTTACTACCTGTCCTAAGTAGACATATTCGCCTACTACTTCCAGTATTTCGCTACCTAATGTAAACTGCTGTTCCTTCCCGAGGCTGTTGAACATTACCTTAGTCTTCTGCATATTGATTTTCAAGCCTACCTTTCTACTTTTCCTGTCTAGGTCATCAATCATTATTTGCAGTTCATCCCCCGAGTTGCTTAGCAAGGCAATGTCATCAGCAAATCGCAGATTAGTGAGGTATTCTCCGTCTACCCTTATCCCTAACTGTTCCCATTCCAAGTCTCTGAATACTTCCTCTAAACAAGCTGTGAATAGTACTGGGGAGATTGTGTCTCCTTGCCTAACACCTTTCTTTATGGGAATTTTGTTACTTTCTTTATGCAGAACTATGGTAGCTGTGCAGCCACTATATATATCTTCCAGCACTTTCACGTACGGCTCGTCTACCCCCTGATTTCGCAATGCCTGCATCACCGCCGAAGTTTCAACTGAGTCAAATGCTTTTTCGTAATCAATGAATGCTATGTATAAGGGCTGGTTATATTCCGAGCATTTTTCTATCACCTGATTGATGGTATGGATATGATCGATAGTAGAGTACCGTTTCCGAAACCCTGCTTGATCCTTTGCTTGATTGCAGTCTAAGGTTGTCCTGATTCTATTAGCGATTACTTTAGTAAATACCTTATACGTAACAGACAGTAAGCTGATTGGTCTGTAATTTTTAAGGTCCTTAGAGTCCCCTTTCTTGTGAATGAGGATAATGTTTGCATTCTTCCATGGTTCCGGTACCGTCGATGACACCAGGCACTGCGTATACAGGGTGGCCAGTTTTTCTAGCACGATATCCCCCCCGTCCTTCAGCAAATCTGTAGTTATCTGATCCTCTCCAGCTGATTTCCCCCTTTTCATAGTTTCTAGTGCTTTCTTGACCTCGTCCTTCGTCACCGGTGGAACGTCTGACTGTTTTTCTCTACCGCCACTCTCATTACGGTCCTGACTACTTTGGCTACTGTAGAGATCTGTATAGAACTCCTCGGCTACTTTGACTATCTTTTCCATATTAGTGATGACGTTGCCCGCCTTGTCCCTTATTGCATACATCTGGTTTTTCCCTATGCCCAATTTCTTCTTTACCGCTTTAAGGCTTCCCCCGTTCTTTACAGCATGCTCAATTTTCTCCATGTTATACTTCCTTATATCGGCCACCTTGCGCTTATTGATTAGCTTTGATATCTCGGCCAATTCGATCTGGTCTGTTGGATTGGAAGCTTTCATACTCTGGCGTTTCTTAATCAAATCTTTCGTCTCCTTAGACAGCTTGCCGGTATCCTCTCTAACTATCCTACCGCCTACTTCTACCGCGCACTCAGTAATGATATCTCTGAAATTATTGTTCCTTGCCTCTAGGGTAACGTCGCCATCCTCAGTTAGAGCTGAAAACCTATTCTGTAGCGAGATCCTGAACTCTTCTGCCCTCCCCCTCACCGCTAATTCGTTAATGGGTTTCTTTCTTACTAATCTGTAGCGTTCCTTCTTCAGATTTAGGCTAATTCGGGACCTCACCATCCTGTGGTCACTGCATCGCACTTTCCCGATTACCTCTACATCTTGCATAATGGCGGGGGTTGAACACATTATGAAGTCGATTTCATTTTTAGTCTCTCCGTTAGGACTTTTCCACGTCCATTTCCGGTTCTTCCGTTTGCTGAAGAAGGTATTCATGATTCGTAAGTTATTGCGCTCTGCAAACTCAACTAGTAACTCTCCCCTGCTATTCCTAGAACCAATGCCATAGGCACCTACTGCCTTGTCTCCTGCCTGTTTTTTCCCTACCTTGGCATTGAAATCGCCCATTAGTACAGTATACTGCGTCTTTACTTTTCGCATTGCCGATTCTACATCTTCATAGAAGCTTTCAACTGCCTGGTCATCATAACTACATGTAGGTGCATAGGCCTGTACAACCTTCAGTTTATACCGCTTATTAAGCCTAATTACGATGCCTGCAACCCTCTCATTAATACTATAGAATTCATCTATATTACCCGCTATATACTTATTGACAAGGAAACCTACTCCTAGTTGTCGCCTCTCTGGTAAGCCTCGATAACACAGTACATGCCCATCCTTCAGTACAGAATATGCCTCATTCGGCCTCCTAACCTCACTAAGCCCTATGACATCCCATTTCATGCCCTCTAGTTCCTCTAACAGCACTGCTAAGCTAGCTTCACTAGCTAGGGTTCTAGCATTAAACGTTGCCAGGGTCAGTTTCCATTGGCGGCCTGTCCAGCGGAGCCAGGCTTTCTTAGCACCCCCTGCTGCGTCACAGGTCTGACCGCCGCCGTGGTCAGTTGTTCCGCAGCCGCTGGTGACTGAGGGCCGGGGTTTTATGGAGCTTATCATAGGAGGTTGTGGCCAATTACTGCACCAGGGTGGCCAACTCCTGTTCTGGTGAGGGAGTGCTTTGCCGGAGGTGTTCACCGGCATCAGGTCGCACCCCAAACCTGTTTATGCAATTCCATCGACACGCGGATTTTTTTTTTTTTTTTTTTTTTTTTTTTTTTTTTTCATCCGGTGGAGAATTGCGCGGCACCGGGATTTGAACCCCGGTCCTCTTGCATGCGAGGCGGATGTTCTACCGCTACGCCACCCCTGTTGCACCAAGCTGCGCCAAAACGGCAATTTATGCCATAATTGACCATCGCAAGTATACAACGCCAGATTTAGCCGATTATTATTGTTGGTAGAGCAACAGTGGGCACTCGCTATGCAAAAGCACACAGCCGCATCCACGGTGTGTTTGAGTCTGCACTCAAACGCACCGCTAAACACATCCAAAACACTCCGCAAGCACCCCAAATTGATCCTCACCTTCTACATCTCTGGGAGGCAAAGCGAAGCCTCATTAAGAGATGGGAACTCGGCTACTTCACCTCCCCGATTACAGTCGACGACCGATTTTTCGGACTCTCAACGGACCACGAAAATGTCCGAAAAAACAAATGAGCACCAAGAAAGCTCTATTTATTGCCTATTCTTCACTTTGAGGCCGGAAAAAGTCATGAATGCTTTTCTGCACCACGCTCCGCTTCCGTGCTAACAGGTCCGCCTGAATTACGCTTGCATCAGCTCAGTTTGTGTCGGCTGCGCTGCTGCAGGTGAGTCATTGTCGTCGTCGCTCTCAGACTCCACAAGCACTTGGCGAATAATTTCTGCATCTGTGAACCCAGCGTACAGTTCCAACTCGTGGTCCATGTTTGTGAACTCTCAAAATGAGACGGCCGATGGAATTTCGACACCAGCAGTGCGAAGGTCGTGAATGAGCTGCTCACTGCCTGACAGCTGCTCGACGAACATCTCTTTGTCCAAGGCAGCCGACTTTGTCATTCAGCACAAATCCCACGTGGCGGACGCAATTGCGCAGCATTGTGGGTGCCGTCGACTTCCACGCATCAGCGAGCATACTAAGTGCTCCAAGCAAATCGACAGAGCAGGTTTTCCCACTGTCGAGGCACACCACCACCGCTACCAACCACTGGATCACAACACCGACTCCGTTGAGTGCCTTCTCGCTGTCGCGTTGCACACAAGAGAAAAAAAACTCCTTATAAAATCCGGAAACAGCTTCTTGAAGAACTGAAGCCGATTCAATTAAATGCAAGCCACAGTAGCGACAGAATGTAGTTTTCGCATCAGCACAACCGCGGCTTGGCCTACTCGCTACGCTCAGCAAACACGCAGAGCAACAGGCAGTCGAAGCGATCACGCTAAAAGAGAAAAAAAAGCACTCCGGTGGCAAGCAGCGACGTCCCGGAAACTGAAGCTGCTAGGCAAATAATATAGCCTCGAGCATCAGTTTAGCTGAGGAGCGGCACACAAGACCGGCACTGGTTTCGAGGCTATCGAAGAAAAAAGTGAACAAACAAGATGGCGGCGACACCGCTCAAAATGTGTGGCAGTTGGCCCGGCTGACGCTTAGAATGTCCGAAAAATCGAATAGCCCTCCTTAGAGTGTCCGAAATTTTGAGCAGCGTAATACATTTACTTTATAAGGTATGTCCTGGGGCCGGGAAAATGTCCGAAAAATCGGTTGTCGACTGTATCCATTTACCCAACCGAGGCACACTGCAGGGTTCTGTCCTCTCACCCATCCTCTTTGACATCACTCTAACTCCCTTAGCCCGGATACTCGAAGCTATACCCGATCTTCAGCACGCAATATACGCTGACATCACACTATGGACTACTAAGGGTTGCCCTGGCCAAGTTGAACATACTTTGCAACTCGCTACGAATGCCATTCACACATATACACAGGCTGTAGGTCTTGCGTGTGCACCGCAGAAATCTGAGCTCCTAGCCATCAAGCCTTCCCCACGCACCCCAGCCATCACCGTACTCCTTGACAATGCTCCGATTCCCAAAGTACCATGACTCCGACTGCTGTGTCTCCACATTCAACAGGACACTAGAGCCACCCATGCCATACACCTCCTGCAGAGCCAAATCAACCAGATCATACATCTCATTCGTCGCATTTCAAGCCGCAATCACGGTCTCAAGAAAAAGGACACTTTAAGACTCGTAGATGCCCTCATCGTTAGTCGACTAACCTACCACCTCCCCTACCGTCACCTCACCAAAACTCAACTCAATAAACTCAACGTCCTACACCGCTCAGCCGTTAATGCTGCCCTTCATTTACCTTGTCATACCAGTATAATTCAGCTTCTTCAATTAGGCATACATAACAATGTTGAGATCATAGAGGCGTACCTCTCCAGCCAACAACGTCAACTACGCACAACACCTGCAGGCACTGATCTCCTGCGCTCAATAGGCTACAATACTCCTGATACCTCACCTCACACTCATATAGCCATCCCCACGCATCTGTGGAGCCTCCTCGAGCTCAAACCCCTCCCTTGAATTATGGATCCCAAACACCACAAAGGCCGTCGCGCAGCCCGTGCCTCATATTTTTCAAAGCAGTACTCTGAATGCCAGGACATCATCTACACGGATGCTTCACATAATCCGGACAATCCTCACATCTACACTGTCGTGTTCACGGGCATTCGCCGCTCAACATTCAATGCCGCCTCCATCCAATGCACTAGCACCGCCTAGGCCGAATGCCTGGCCATTATACTTGCTATTGCACACATCAGTCAGTTGCAGACTCAGCACACCACGATACGTACAGACTCCCAAACAGCGTACCGATGTCTCCTGCGAGCATAGGTTAGCGCACTCACTCATGAGTGCACTCATATCGCCTCGCCGTGAGTGTGAGTGGGTGGACACGTATGAGAGTGGTCGTGAGTGTGAGTGGGAGTGAGTGGCCATAAATGGGAGCTGCCATGAGTGTGAGTGCGAGTGAGTAGCCACAAATGGGAGTGGCCATGAGTGTGAGTGTGGGTGAGTGGTCACAAATTGGAGCGGCGATGAGTGTGAGTAGGAGTGATCGGATGCGAGGGGGAGTGGACGTGTGAGTGCAAGTGAGTGGATGCGGGCGGTTGTGGACGTGAGTGTGAGTGCGAGTGAGTGGTTGCGAGCGGGAGTAGACGTGAGTGTGAGTGAGTGGATGCGAGCGGGATATGGACTTGAGTGTGAGTGAGTAGATGCCAGTGGGAGTGGATGTGAGTGTAAGTGCGAGTGAGTGGATGCAAACGGGAGTGGACATGAGTATGAGTGAGAGTGAGTGGATGCAAACGGGAGTGGATGTGAGTGCGAGTGAGTGGTCGCGAGCGAGAGTGAATGTGAGAGTGAGTGGTTGCAAGTGGGAGTAGACGTGAGTGCGAGTGAGTGGACATCAGTGGATGAGTGTCAGAATAGAAATAACAAAGAACGTTACGCAATATCAATGTGATCGGGTCGGAATGCTTCTCTTCCCAGACATCCAGGTAGAGAATATCATCAACTCGGATTCCGTTATTTTTTCTCGGTAGGAAATAATTTTCTTCAAATTTTCAGGCATTTTTATCATATGGCCACGCAGGTAGTAAATTCTTAAAACTGCACAGCCACAAGGATCAGCAAATTTTTATTACCGAACAGCCAAACTGATTGGGATGAAAGGAAAGCCTCAGTCCATTAACCAACAGTTCAATGAGAAGACTTGTCTTTGTCAGCCCGAGTACGTTCATCATTATCTGATGCTATGTGCACTCCTCACTTCAGGAGCAGGGACCAAGGTTAAAATGGAGAACACTTAGACTTGACAGAAATATCCGAATGCAGAGGCTTTGAGTGCTGATCCAGAAAGCAGGGTTACTGGCTGTGATAACCTGAAAAGAATCTTTTAAAAACAATACAGCAGTAAAGCAATCACGAAGGTGAAAAGTAAATGGCACCAAGAAAAGCAAAAAAACATTTTTAAAAATAGCACAGACAAAAATGAAAAGTAAGACAAATCCTTTTGCGCTAGCACTGTCGACATTCCAGACGTGGTCAGAGAATGCGTGAGTTTTAATAGACCTTATGCAAAATTGCTGCCATCTATCGGACCTTCAGAGAACCGCGCTACGGGACGCCATGTTGAAGGGTTGAGTGCATCGGCTGCGCTTTCGGCTGCTGCCGTCACGTTTGCTGCGCCTGCTTTGTGCTGTGATTTCCATGTGTTTTATTTTGAGATACCTTCCATGTATTTGTTCGCATTCAACGCAAAAAAAGACGGAATAATAGACTATTGACTTGTCCACGCTGCCTACATTCCAATTTTATTTCGTGAAGCAATACTGCACTGCCAAAACGTCTTGCGAAAGGTGGTAACAGCGTAAATACAAATGGCAAAACCTTCGTTGTTGCTCCGGGGCATTCCTTGATACGCTACTCAAATACGCGTCCATGAAAGTGCAAAACATATTGATATTGCTTCCGGGTGTAAAACATGTCTGCGATGTCATTACACGTGTTTTTGTTTTTGTTTTTTATATATAGGACTGATGCTTAATAAACACTGCGCTCTGATGGACCTTCACAGTTCCCAGTGAAGCGCGCACTACTGTTCCCATCCTCTGTCTGAACGTTTAGCAGCTGATGTATCTCGTTAGCGTGTAATCAACCATATAGCAGATTCCATATTCTATATGTTACTGGCTAAAACCCCCAACCACGTGAATTTGCCAGCGAAGCGCGACAGGTCAACGACGTGATTCTGTGCACGCTAATCCTCCTCATGTATGTAGCTCCTGTTGCCGTCACATCGTGGTTCTATTTCGTGAAAATCAATATATAACAGATACTGCTGCCTGCGAAGTCACATAGCAGAGGTCTGCCTTATATCCAGATGCAATGTCAAGCTCCTTCGGGGACACGTATTCGAGCAGTGCTGTGTACAATGTGCAGTTTTTGCAGCAAAGTCTTTCTCCTCTCCAATACCGCATTTTTTTTCTTTTTATTTCCATAATTCTTGACAGAATTGAAATATTTAAATTGTTTTTCGTTGTCTATGTCAGGGATGAGCTCATTAATGAGAAGGGGGGGGGGGGGGGGGCAATGAGGTTTAATGGCTTTCTTTGCTTGTGAAGATATTGAATGGAAAACTAATCGCACTGCGTTCTCATGCAATATTCGACACTAGTGACATTCTTCACGAAATCGTTTTGCGAAAAAGTAGTGAACGTATACGGGCTGTCGGCGGTTTTCTTTCTATAGCTACCGAACATATTTTCAAAGTCCGAATTTATGGGGCGTCCATTCAGTTGACACCTGAAAGAACAGAAAGGTTTTCAGTGCAAACCTATAATGCATGTTTTTTTTTTTTCTTTTCTTTTTTTTAATTTTTTTTGCCGTATTGCAAAACAACAAATATTATTTGCCAGCAGCAATTCAGGGAAGTAGTAGAATGTACCAAGCAATGCGGGCATACAGAAAATGTGATGCATAAATGTATAGGGCTGGGTACTTTTAGACAAAATAAAGTTGGAAGACGTGTGCGCTCATTCTTGCTTCTACTGTGATAGCCCCAGTAGCAAACCTCACTGCTAAGCGCGGTAAGGCTCGCTACAAACGATTTTGCTCTGTGGATAGTGTCATATGGTTGACAGTTTAATCCCTACCTCATTACACTGTTTTCATGGTGTGCCATGAAGGTTAAACAAAGAAACGCCATTATTCAGTGATATGGATGGGAGAAAAGAAAACTGGCGTGGTCCAAATTAAGGTGTAACTGCTTTTCAATGCACCGCACAGAATGCGAAGAAAAAAAATCTCGCACTATTAAAAAAAAAGCAAGCAACGCGGTGATCGCCATCACTATAGCAACAACAATCATGCGAACTCGCGGTAGACGAGGGCAGTTAAATGGCAGGAGCAGTTGCTGCCACGTATATACTCTGAGTCATTTCTTTTGCAAGTCGTGTTCTGGGGACGCATCTCAGCGACTGAAGCCTGAACGTAGTCGATTATATTCAATTCATCAATGAATTGAAGGTGTAAAGGCGTTAGAATATCGCGCTGGAATTTAAGACAGCAGTCTGGCGCCTTTGAAGTGCCGAAACCTGTTCTATCTGGATACCTGGACGTATACATACTGGCGAAATCTGTTGACAGCTTGTATACATGAAACCTTACAAGCTAAGATGAATTTGCACAACAAGGAAATTAGGAACAATACTCTTGCACATCTTTTATGCGAAAAGGCGATGCGCAGTCCGTCTACAGGCAAATTTAACACACCGTGGACGATATATTTCGTCTGCCTTAGTGCCGAGTACTCATTTGCAATCTTCCAATGCACGCTAAATAAGATATTTTACAATTCAGGCGCGCCATTGATCGAAAGTGCACCCAGCACGACAACCACGCGAGAGCAGATTAACACAAGCCTCAAAAAAAAAAAAAAAAACTCAAGGGATGTAACTTGTTACTTCTTTTCTTCTACACCCTTATTTTAATTTTGCGTACAACGCGCTCTGAAATCGGACTTTTGCTGCTCTTGTGCCTGCTCCAAAAGGCTAGAACCTGCTTCCACCCCTGTTTTTGCTCTAGAATACTTCCAAAGTTGATCCGAGCCCAGAAGCTGACTCAACGTGATTATGGGTAAGAAGTAATTTGTCCCCAACTGTAGGTCGCTCTGCCAGACTTGCGTAAATCAAGTGCCACTTTTTAAAGATCTTGGCCCGTTCTCACCTGCAATGCCAGTCAGTCCCCAGAGCAGATTATTAGGTAGTTATGAGTTCACTTGGTTGCCACATGTTCCAAAGAGGTCTAAGCATTCGTCGGCAAAATAGTAGGCTGCAGTGATCGTGAGAACTGCTGCTACGGTGTGGGCTCCTGGCTATATGACCATAGCCCACCAAGCTGCGGTTAAATATGCTTCGTGCCGATTCTGAAAACATCAGATCACATCCATAAGCAGTGCCAGTTGAAATAATAAATTTGTTGTTACACAGAATGACTAATTAGGCTGCAGTGTAACATAAAATGCGAGTTGTGCAGTTTGACATTCTGAAGAGATGCATGCTGCTGCAGTTGAGAGCTCTGGATTGTTTTAGATTGCCTCTGGTTTTTTATTACATACTTGCCAACCCTTCCTGTTTGCTCAGATGATTCCCGATTTTTCACTGAGCTTTCCTATTGTGCGACTGCTGCCCTATATCTCTCGAAAATTTGCTGCTACCCGGGCAAGAATGGTTTATGCGAAACAGGCGCCGCAGAATCTTCAGCTGCATCATAATCACCGGTACAATCACCAATGGCCGCACTACATCATAGGCTAAGCAGTCAGTCAAAGCCAAAGTATCTATGGGTGGTCGCATTTCATATTGGCTGTTGTGGCTGCTTGTGTGTATAAACCCCTTGCAGTTGAAAGAATGGCATTGTTTTATTCAGAAAAATAAAGAGCTTTATAAACTGAATGAAAAAAAACTCCTGCTATATTTGGTACTATTTTTTCCCATTTTCATGGTAGAGAAAGGGTTAGGGAATTCTTGCAGCCACTTGAGATGGCCTGTGAATTTTCAGAAAACAAGAAAATTTGTTTCCTGGACCTCTAGATAGTGTGTGAATAAGACCACACATATTGGAGCTATGCGCCTCGTGCTAACAAGTCCTTGCTTTCATTTCATTCGGCACACATATTGGCTGTTGTGGCTGCTTGTGTGTATAAACCCCTTGCAGTTGAAAGAATGGCATTGTTTTATTCAGAAAAATAAAGAGCTTTATAAACTGAACGAAAAAAAACTCCTGCTATATTTGGTACAATTTTTTCCTATTTTCATGGTAGAGAAAGGGTTAGGGAATTCCTGCAGCCACTTGAGATGGCCTGTGAATTTTCAGAAAACAAGAAAATTTGTTTCCTGGACCTCTAGATAGTGTGTGAATAAGACCACACATACTGGAGCTATGCGCCTCGTGCTAACAAATCCTTGCTTTCATTTCATTCGGCACACTCGAAGTTGATGACAAGAGGCATTGTAAACGCATGTTTCAAGAAGGCGCTAGAAAAGTTGTGAACATCTGATGGAAGCTAGTTTCCAGGAGCAAGCAGAATGGCTACATGAAGCGGGTTATTCGCAAGATACCTTGATATCGGTAGCCGAAGGGATGATTCTCAAGAATCGTAAAGGCATGCCTTAGAAATGTAAGAAAGTAGCTGTAATTCCGTACATGCACAGGATTTCACATAATCTGAAAACAAAAAAAAATTGCAAGTGAGCAGGTATTTGAGTTGTATTTTCAGCCCCTAACAAGCTCTCAAAACTATGTATAGAATAACAAACCCTTTCCCAGTAATGAAGCAAACCTGCAAGAAGGAGCACAGGAAGAAGTTTTTTGAGTGTAAACAGGGTGGTGTTTACTCCCTGCCACTGTCTTGTGGTAAATGTTATGCAGGTCAGACCGGAAGATGTCGAAATGACAGCTGCTACGAGAACACAACAGAAACCTAGAAAATGGTAAACGTAATCTGTTTGAGCACCGAGTAGAGTGCAAGCCGGACTTTATAGAATGTCAAGTCATTAACAAAAACAGGAAACAGGTAACAAGAGAGATCATGGAGGCAAGATAGATAAAAAGCCTAGAAAGGAAATGTGTGAGATGTGTGAGCATGCCTTCTGTATCACTATCAAGAAAAGAATTGCTGTTTCTTGATGGTGCAAACAAAAACTAGAATCTGTTGCACTAATGATTGCTGTGTGATAGGATTGCGAGATGCCTTCTGTTGCACTCACCTTGTATAAAAGATGTTCAACATTCAGTTAAAAGTTAGCGCATGTGTTGTCTTCGTGTTGTCCGTGTTTCCGAGCAGTACAGTCTTCACCATGAACAACCAACCCACCCAATCTGGCCCCCTAATCATAAAGCCTTGACATCTTATTGGGATTTTTTTTTTTTTCATTTTTTCTTCCTCTGAAAAAAAAAGGAAAGCTTTTTTTTTTTTTTTTTCTCTCCAAAATTCTTGTCCTTTCTCCGGCTTTTTTCTCTTCTAGACAGGGCTACTTAAATGCCATGAAGGCAAAAGCATTGACCACTTTTCATCTTATCGCCATCCATCCTTAAAATGTTGCAATTGACCAGAATCCACTGTGTCAAACTTGGTTCATGTTACTCCAATGTAATGTACTCTTAGGCCACCAGAATCTAACTTAATTCATTGCCATCCACTCCAGTCCAGTGGGGTGTGTAACTGGCTTGCCACTCACGCACTTTCTACCGCCTTTGCAGGCATTTTCTATGGCCACTGCTTGCCCGGTGGTCCCTGTATTCAGTGACCACTCGAAGCACAACCTGACGTGAGCCAGTATCGGCCCGGGCGGCCGTGAAGAGGAATTCTGTACGGCAAGGCTGCGCTTGTCAATGCCTCTTGGGGGCTTATAACTGGCACCATGTCTGTAGGTGCACTCATGCACTTTCTGCTGCTTTTGCAGGTTGGTTCTCACTTTACTTTTTTGTACTGGTTCTGCCCCATAGTATGTTGTGCAACCATGTAAGAAGGCACTCTGCGGCCCGATACTGTGGACGACGACGTGTCTTGCTCTTGCATTGTTTTGCCTTTATTTCTTGTTGTTAATAACTTGCAGTATGGTGTTGTTAATAACTTGCGGTGTTAATAACTTGTGGTGCGAGGCTTACCCAGATCATTTTGTTGAATCTATTTTGCAAACCGGATGGCCAGGAACAAATCAAAAACCAACTTGGATCTATTGTAACTAGTCAAAGTCAGGGTTGGAAGCAGGCTCAAGCATTTTGAAGAAGCTCAGGAAGCAGTAATAAGGCCATTTTGGAGCAACTTTTGAAAAATAAAATGAGAGTTTTGAATCACTCAAATTATGTTTTGGAGCATGTTTCTGGGCTCAAGCGGTTTTAGTAATGGCAATTTTCCCTTTCTGACATAAAAATCCAATCTGATTACTTTTTATTTAACATTCAATGCTTTGCTGACTATGCATGCATCTCTGACAAGACAAGACAAACAGCCAAAACATGTACAATCTTTAACCCTTTCGTTGTCACGAACGTACCGGTATATTTTCGCGCTTTCCCCCCACAGTGTCACCGATGTACCGGTACATTCTCTATCATGCATTCAAAACTTCGCGCCTTAACGCAAAGCTGGCATGCTTGGACAGGCTGCGCCATCTGTCAAATCTTTCTATAAGTTCATATTTTCGCCCCGCGTTGTGTTGGTGCGTATATACTGAAGAGTATGGAGCAACCGCGTCCACCCCAGCCGCCTTGTTTGCTGGGGGGCGCGGTCTCGCCACGCTATCGCGCTGAGCGATCATGCGGCATGCACGTTTCGCGTGGCGTGCATGCAGTTACGAGTTAAAAGGTTGTTCTGCCATCTGCCGCAGGTTTGCAGGTTTTTATTTTATTCTGTTTGCGGGTCGGCTACGACGCGTCACATTCAGGGGACCATGCCGTCGCCTCTCCAACAGGTCGACACATGACTCGATCGCTGCTTTCGCTTTCGCTCTCGCCGCACCCTTGCTTGCGGCTAGCAGCAAAGGAGGTTGTTTTAGCCTTTTTTTATCTCCTTCTGTCATCTTGATTTCACAATGTGCCATTTATCTGCGATGTGCGAGTCATCGAAAGTGCGCCCTCCGTGTGCGCGGTTACTTTCGGGTGGCTGACCGCGCGGGACCTTCGACTGTGGACTGGAGCGATGGCTGTTTTGATAATAAATACGAGTCGAGCTCGGATTAGGTCTGTCAAGAAGTATCGAGCAGTTTTTTTCCTATATAATCCTCATTTAATGTAATTTATAATTGGGCTGATAATATGTTGATGTTAATTAACAACACCAGCAGAACACTGAAATGTGCATATTTCGTTAACTATGTCATTTGTATAGCAATCATAATCAAAAATAAATCGCTATGCTTGTTCCCTGAAACCAAGCCGACACTAATGGTGCGTCACAGCCAGAAACGCCCGACAGAGAAAGGGTTAAAGAAATACTTGTTAGCTAACCTGAGCAGCAATTTGAAACACAAGCAAGAAATGGAATGCTTGCTTTTACACTTCATAACTGAGTATCAAGTTTAATTAAAAGCTTTTCACTATTTTGACTCGATAGATTTAGAGGTAGAGTCTACTATACTTTGATGCACTCAAGCACCGCCACTCTAGCTTGGAGTTCACATTGATGAGCAGCACATTTCTGCTATGTTGTGCATGTGCCTTTTGTTCCTATGCCTGTGCTGATAAATTTCTGGGCAGTGGTCAGTAGTGCCTTCAGGGAGCGTTGTCTGTACTGAAGGATAGCCTTTTCCTCCTTCAGATTCTTCATGATCTTTTGCCAGTGGCTGCTAACATTATCACCTGAGATACACTGGGGCTTCCTTAATTTCAACACGCTGGCATTAGGCCTTGTATGGCTTTCCAACACTCCTGAGAACACATTTAGTGAGTAGCACCCAAGTGTCATCACCCCCATAGCAGTATGCTTTTGTCTGGCATAGGCATGACAGGCTCAGTGGTAAAGTACCAATTTGTTTTCACAGCAGAACGATTAGAATAACTTATGTAGTTGTTTGCAGCCAGGCAAGTTTCCTAGGGGCTCGAGGTAGTCTGCGGCGTCTGCTTCACTATTGGCGATTCATAATGCTGAGAGAAAGTGCTATGTCACATGCACAGAGCACTCTTTTTCCCAGTCAGTTCCCTCCAATCAATTTATTTTAAATTTACTTGTGAACAAACGTTTATTATGCTCCACGCTCTTCTAGTTTATCAAAATTTTATGTGTATTAAGCTCATCAAAGGATGCGTTATACCACTGCCACCAGTGTGCTGCCATCATCTTGACTGTAGCGGCCCCTCTACAATGTATGCACAAAATGCGCATGCCATCGCCCTGCTGAGTCTCTGACAGTTGCTGAATGCATCGAATCACATTTTTCGTAGACAATATGATTAATGGTCCACTGAGAGGTAAAACCGTGTTCTGCTAAATTTGATGGCACAACAGTGAGGCTGCCCGTTTGGAGCGGTTTTGGAGCAGAGGGAGCAGCACTTCCATCTCTGAACAGTACAGAGTGTCACAGTTAATGACCTTACTGTATGAATATTGCACATTGAAGAAAAGTTTGTGACATTGACAAAACTGGAGTCAAAGGTAGCTGAATGTAAGATGTTGTGTCTGACACAAAACTAGACTACATTTGGCAGCACAACCTTGTGTTCTTTGGCATAACTGATACAAACGAAAGTGAGTCTTGGGCTGAGTCTGAGGCAGCAATCACAGAAATGTGCACGACAAAGCTTGGAATATGTCCAAATTGAGTAGACAAAGCACACAGAATGGACAGGTTTAAGGAAGGGCAAAGTCAGCCTTTAAGTGCTCCGTTCACATCGTTGAAAGAAAAACAGCATTTGGGGACAAGTTTGAAGGGCTCAGTAATGAGTGTATCAGAGGATTTTTCTCAGCTCATGCAAGAATATCAGGGCATCTTCAAAAATTCGCTCTGTAAAGGAAAATCGAGGACTCGCATGTAAATCTGAGGCGAGGTAAACTGTACATTCATGATGTAAAGTTTACCTGCGATGAAACTCTAACTAAAGTTGCGCAGCACAAGTGACCCCACGACTGTCCTCATGCCTCTCTCTACTTTTCAGCCATAAACTGTAACAGCATAAAAATAAAGTTCAAGAATTTGACATCCTGGTCTATGTGGTCACACCAACTGTTATGAGTACTGAGTCCTGGCTTGACGGAGATATAACGGGTATCAAATTGTTTCCAGACACCTTTGCCTGCCTCAAAAAAAAAAAAAAAAAGGCTGAACGCCAAGGAGGGGGTGTGTTCATACCACTTGAGTAAAGCGTCCAGGCTGCTCAAATAACTATGCCTGAAAATACTAGCTGAATAGTGTCAATTGAAGCTCTGTAATGTTGAAGTAATGGCAGTCTGCTTGTATTATTCACCTCTGACAAATAAGAGACAAGAATTAAAACAGTATTGCATTTTCAGAAATAATTAAGGCAAACCATATCATTGTAGGCGGTGGCTTCAACCTTCCCGATTTCGGGTGGCACGGTCAGCCATTGACATGTGAAACTATACATGGGTTTAAAATGGTTATGATTGATTTCATGGATTTTTATGCTCTATCACAGACTGTTCTGATGTCTATGCAAGGTGACCGTGTCTTAGACCCTTTCTTTACTAATGTTTCCGGGTTGGTTCAGTCCACAAAAATTTTGCTAGGAATCAGTGCCTATGATGCCATGATTACTGAAATGAATGTACGGTACAAAAAGGTTAGTTGCAAAAGCAGTGGAGACATGTTCAACATAAAGAGTGAACCTTGGTTACTTTTTCCTTCGGAGCGTTGAAGGCAGAGAATTTACCTCTTGTATGGACGAAATCCTTCAGCAGAAAATGCAAGTGAATTGAGAAAGATAACCAGCAGTGTAAACAGTGCCTGGAGGGGACCAAATCAACTTATTCGCAAACTCTGGAGACTACAATAAATGTAGTGAAAGAGTTTTGGCTGACTTGCAAAGCTAAAGAGAGAAGATAAAATCTCGGTTCCCAGCCTCAGAGGTGGACAAAGCAATATTAATGACGCTGCAGAAGACACTGAGCTTGTGTCTTTTCTGTGCCAGAGGACAGTTTTGAGTAGCTTAATCTGCCAAGGCGTAATGGACTGCCTATGGATGATTTAGTAATCAACCCAAAGTATCATTGAAAAGAAGGAAAGCGTCTGGTCGCTGTTGTCTACCTACTACCTTATTAAAGGCGTTTCCCCACTTAGTGTCACTTTACCTGAAAGTGCTTTATGAAAGTTCTTTATTCTTCCAAACTACTGGAAGATTGCAAGTGTCGTGCCAGTCCACAAATCGGGTCCCCCACCATGCTGTCACTAATTACTGCCCTATTTCTTTAAACTCATTGTGCTGCAAGGTTCTAGAACACATTTTATTCAAATCACTAGTGATGCATTTTGATGCTAACCGATTATTCAATCCATTTCAGCATGGGTTTAGAAAAATCTTAGTGTTGTGTTACGCAACTAGCTGAATTCACCCACTATTTGGCGGCGGCATTAGATGACTGTACCTAGTATTTAGACTTTAAAAAGACATTCGATGTAGTGCCCCATTTCCTTCTACTATGAAAACTAGAGGAATTATTTCCCCGTATGTAATATCCTGGATTAATGAATACTTACATGCTCAGTGCCAGTGTTAGCTTGTGAATGGAGTTGAATCTAGCATTAGCAATGTTACATCAGTAGTTAGTTCCCCAGGTGTCATGTGATGGGTCCCTGCTTTTTCTGATTTATTTTATATCAATTACATAAATTTGAATACCCAGTCGTGCAAGTGCATATTTGCCAACGCTTGTATTCTGTATAGTAAAATAGGTTGAGGCACTGGTTACGCTGCAATTCAGAGCGATGTAAACAAAATAGATGACTGGAGTCAGAAATAAGGCTAGAGCCTAAACCTTAACAAGGCGGTATGCATATGGTATTCTAGAAAAAGTTGCTAGGAAAGTTTCAATACAAACTACATACACGCTTAAAAGGCACATCACCGAATACAAGTATCTCAGTGTATTTATCGTTCCTTCTTTATCTTGGAGTTAGCACATTGAGTACACTGTACTGTCACTAAAGCCTGTCAGCAACTCTGCTTTTTGAGATGTAACATGCAAGAATTTCTTCACAACACTTGGGATTTGTTGTACAAATTGCATGTCAGGTCAATACTAGAGTACGCTTTGTTATAAATGACAAAGTCGTGCTTTTTTCTAAAAGACAAAATTAAGTTGCGAACTTTGCAGACTTAAGAACCTGGTATTGCTTGAACAAACCGGCACCGACATATTAGAAGAGCAGTATGAGGAAGGCAATTCAGTTCAACTCAGGCCATAGAAACATCGAAATGGGAAGCACTGGAGCACCACGAAATGATGTTTCATTTGAAGCTACTACATTATACTATTCACATGTAATGGTATTTCCCCCTGGTTGCCTACATATTAGCATGTGTAAATCGCGAACATATATTTTTATCTGTTTTCACTGGTGATCTCACAGATCGCTTTGACTTGCGGATTTTACGCCCACCTTGTCGTTATCTTCTTGTGTGTTTGCTCTGCTAGATATCATGTTGCTATATTTCTTTCTTTTTTTTTTTTTTTTTCGTATTGACGATTTGGTAGAAGAGTAGAATCTGTTGTCCTTTCCCATTACTGTAACGCTTTTGGAAAATAAATAATCTTACGTAACCTTCTCTTAAACCACAGCAATCTACCCTACTGTAGCTTAATCCATTGCAACCCACCTAAATCCACTCCTAATCCACGGCAATCCACCTACCTGTGAAATCACTATAATTACTACTCACTAACTGTCACTATGTCACAGTGTTTCTATTGACCAGCTAATTTGTGTTCACTTTTATTGTCATTGCCAATGCGTGGTTCCATTGTTGATGGGGCATAGAATGTCATCTGATGTCACTCTTTGTGACATCATTATGTTTACATGTCTAATGTGCATACTCATTTACTGTCTAATTCGTGACCACTATTGCAGTCAACACTGACGCCAGGTCTGTTGCTGACGGGCCATATAAAGATTTCGCCATAAGGAGAGCCTGAAACAGTATTTATGGTAATATTTTGTAATACAGCCAGTCCATAAAGGTGACCTTTGTGAGTATTCGAGTCAAATTTAAAAGCTTTGCATGGACTCTATAATTTACAAAAAATTCTTTAAAGGTGCTCCTAGCAACTGTTTGCTGCCAATTAGGGTAACACCTCACCGCATGTTCATAGCCTTCCTGCTGACGTCAACTGAGGCTCTCTGGGTGCGCCTTCTTATTGGGTGCACCCAAGTGACGCGGGTTAGACGGGGTGCGGTGAGGCGCCATCATGACCTGGTTTCCTTACTGTTTTCTTCCGTGCCAGCGTGCGTTGAGGGAAGGAGCAGCATCATTTTTGAACACCGATATCTTCGGTATTCGTGAAACTAGTGCGGCAATTTTTGTGTTGCGGATGCTCGTGCACATTTTCTGGTTTTAGTAAATAGTTTTATTACGAAAGCAATACTACTCTAGGTTTCAAGCCTTCAGCGTAGCGTGGCCTGTAGCCGCATCTTACCCACGTGACGCTGTGATGTCACACCCCACGTGGGCTGGCATGAGCTGCCAACTTGTTTCTGTCGTTTCACATGGGACGGTTATGTTAGAATCAGCCTGCTAGGACCCTGGCATTCACGTTACCCCTATAGGCCATAAGGCACATTCATACGGCTTGATTAAAGTGGTGCTTTATATGTGGGCTGAGGAAGAAAAAGAGAAGAACAACAACGCTCGGTCACCCGCAGCTAATGCTTTCGCTCAATATTTGGTTCAGCAGCGTTGAACCCTTGTAATTTTTTCATGGTCTTCTTTTTAGCATGTTGCATAACTATCACTATGATTACACTATGCCTACATTGCGTATGCCCATTGACTTTCTAATTCGCAATCGCTTTCGCAGTCATTACTAATGCCGGGTTCTGTTGCTAAGGGGGCAGAAAAGTTGGGCCTGTGGCCTGTACGTGCATCATGCATTGACACCTGGCTTGTTTACCTCCTTTGCCCACACCCACTTATGTACCCATTGGTGCTTTTGTCTCTGTACCTCTCAGCACTGTCGCTGCAAGTGCATCATAGACCCAGATCACCTCGATAGGCTTCAAAACCTACAAGTATTTCCTGTGTAGAAACTTCATTCTCCCTCCTGTTCAGTCCAGTAGCACCTGAGATATCTGCATGCTTTCAGCGAATGGCAATGCTGCGCTCCCTGTTGCTCACAGTGACATCAACGCAGCTGTGACATGCACATTTAAAAAAAAAAAAAGGATTCCAAATATGGTCACTGTGTGTTGATCAATTAGCGCTTAGGTTTTGAAAATCATGGTTTTGAATATTTATACTAAATGCCATCTTCATTGCAGGGACTCATACTACTTAGTGTGATGCATTCTACACATTACACACATTTTTTTTGTCTGCCTTTATTCAAAGCTGTTTCATAATAGCTCTAATTACACCTTTAAATAAAGGTAGTCACCATTACTAATTTTGAGGCTAATAACAGTGGAGACCACTTGCAATGTAACTGCTTATACTGCAGGACCGAAATAACAACGTTTTTGCTGGCCACCGGTCTGCTTCCATATGACTTGGTGTAAAGTCATACCACCATGAATTTGAATACCCAGTCGTGCAAATTCATGAGAAATTTATGTATTTATTCGTGGTCAGCGAAGCGAAATACCGGTTATAGTTCACCTCTGAAATCCGGTCAGTGACAGTGGGAAAGTGATAAGTGCACATTTCTGCACGGTAATAGACTTTCTGTGGCACAGCACGTCGCACCACGTGCTTAGGGCGTGACAAAAGGGCACGCTCTGCGTGCTTGTGCGCCGCTTGTTTGCTTTGGTCTCCACGCGTTGCTCCTGTCTTGCACAAAATTGCAGAATAGGTACTCTTTTTTTTCCCACTGTCGTACTTTCGCTTTTCTCCTCTCCATGCATCTAGGTCACACGACATTTTCAAATCATGACTTCAGTCGCACGTCGCTCTCCCCAAAAAAAGCGAGCGGAAATATTCGTTGCGATTGTGTCTTCGTTCAAGATTGGTCGCAGATTGGCAGCACCGCATTTCTCACGAGGCGGTGAAATGTGAAATATCAATGTGGTTCTGGAACAAGCGCTCAGCTAGCTTTATATAATGTGCGCGCGAGCGATTTGCATGAAGCGCTATTTTCACAATGACAGACAGGTCCCACCAAAGCAAAATGGAGGTGTGATGTGGGCTGCCCCAGAAGTGCACTGAACACTCTATCAGCATCATTGCCAGGGTTATTTTCTAACCAAAAGCTCTTGTTTTGAGACACCTCACATACTTTGTGGAAACGAAAAGAGCCAAGTGATGTGTTAGTATGCCTCGTGCAGTGCGACTGCAGATATCAGTGCGACCACCATCACGAAATTGGGCATGCGATGTTAACAGGCGCTACGCAGTTCTGTGTCGGCGGTCACGGTTGCCATGCAGACAATATTTAAAAATAATCTAAGCGTGCAGCAGACTTAGCAATTTGATTTTTGTTCACAGATTAATAAGGCATTTTTGAGAGGGAAGCGTCTATTTGGCGTCTATTTTGAAGTGAAAACAAAAAAAGTTTTATTTTATACTGCAGATGTTCTGGACCTCTGCGGCCTGCATTATAAGCAGTCTATGCTGTAACATGTACTAGTAGCAGTATTTACCGCCAAGCAGAAGTGACAGGGAATTCATCTACTAACGTTTGCTACACACTCTTTAATTATTTATTTGGGACCAGCCTTTCTTTTCCACAGCCGTTCACACTATTTTGAGACCAAATGCAAATACTATCACTGTTCGTCCCCTAGTAAAGTGAAGTTACAGCTTGTGCAGGTACAGAAGCATTCATTGAAAAAATTCACCTTAAGGGGGGACGCGACCTTTGAAAACCAAAAAAATCGCGAAACAGCCGATTTTTGGAAGGCTGTATATTCCGGTAGTAGGTCTTATAAACTACCCTTTCTGTAATTATCAATGCGCAACTCGCCGCAGAAATACTCAAAATTAATTATATAACAAGCGGCAGTAGCTGCGGAGCAGTGAGCAAGCGCCGAAAATTCCCAAACTTCGTGCGTGCACCATTCCTCTCCTGCCGAACTGAGCGCCGCCATCTTGGTCTTGTTTTGTTTATGAATTCTTGCGCCTTCTTCTGCCACTCTCGGCGGCGGCGGCGGTCGAGGCGTGGCTTGCTTCCGATTGGGAGCCTCGCAGCGGCTTTCGAGTTTCCCACACTCGAATTCAAGGCTGCGATTAGGCAAAGCGCGCTCCGCGAAAATGAGGGGGATCGGGTGACTGCTATTGGCTGCTGCGCCCGATGACGTGTCGGTCTCCGCTGGCTACCTCACCGTGTCGTCTGCTCCAGCTCTTTGCTGTCATTGTTGGCTGTGTTTGTACTTCGTGCGTTCTGTTTGCTTTTCACCATTTTTGCGATCGCCGGATTTACGATCTCTTGTCGTGCCCTCTGAACGGTTTCGTGCAATGTGTTAAATGTTGCGTGGTCGCTCACGATGCCTCGAGATGCGACACGCGCTCAGTGCATGGAAGCGAAGGCCGTCCTCATGGCGGGGCGCGCAGACGACGACTACATCCTAGCGACGACACCTGCAGCGTCCTAGCAGCTGTTACAGTGGAACTTAGAAGCCAAGGAAATAAAAAAAAAAAAAAGCCCCTAGTCTTACCCTGCGATACCTATCCAGAAATTACCTCAATGAATTTCACAATGCCAACACATTCCGCAAATTCTACACACCTGAACCCATGTGACCCATATTATATACTTCTGTAACTTGAGAACCAGCGTGCGCAGCTTTACGAAACATGATAGTTATTCAAATGTCCATGCTATGAGCCTGCCCTAAGAATTTCATTGAGATATCTTGGCAAACAAAAAAGTTAGCATTCTCTCAACTTTCTAGGGCCGTTTTCTCAGAATCACTTTTTTGCCTAGTGTGGCTGCTTTGGACAGGCATATCTCAGGAACCGCTTATCAGATATTTATGAGGTTTCTTTTCTTCCATACCTGAATAAATTTCTGACGGCAAGACAATTTCCCTTTTTCAAGATATTGTGTCTGAAATTAATGACAAACAATTACATTTTCGTTAATCCAGGTCTGATTAATAACACTGATTTTGGGACTGTGTTAAAAGTTTTCAGCGAGGAAATTTGGAAAAAGGGAATTGTCTTGCCCTGGGGCAACTATCCAGGAATGACTATAATGAGTGCCAGCACGTTTTGCAAATTCTGCAGGCCTGCCCCAAGGGACCTATGTAAACCATCTTGATATACTTCTCTAACTTGAGAACTAATGTGCCCAGCTCCGTGAAACTTAGTAGTTCTTCAAATGTTTGTACTATGAGCCTACCTTGAAAATTTCATTCAAGTATCTCAAGAAATTTTAAAAAAAGTTGTGTTCAAGGGTAGCCTTCCCCTTCAGGATGATTTCAAGGCAAATTTCAGACTCTGTAGCTTCTTCCATGTGATAAGCAAGAATGCGCGCCACAAACAGGCTTCATGGTCAAACATGATAAGCAAGTACATCTTGGTCTCCTCCTTTGCAGCAGATTGCGCATTCTTAACTATTGGTCAGTCTGGTCAATCAAGTGTAAAAAGTGAAATGCACGAGACATGCTATACCATCAGCCACCACAGAGCACCACTGCTGTACTTCAGGCCAGAAAACGATAACTCATGGCAATGGAAGTGAGGTCGTGTGCGAGGTGGGGCTTTACAGTGCTGTTTGATTTTGTTTACTTTCACTTTGCGAGTTTTTCATCGCCTTTTCTTTTTTCCGAAGGAGCACATATTTTTACAATTTATCATCTCGTAGAAAGACTTACTTGGTTGAAAATAATGCTGCTGAATGTCAGTATAGTTCAGATGTGAAACTACCATGAAAAGATACTGTATTTATACTAAAACTTGAAAACACGCACAAACAATTGGCGTTCCATTAGCCCTATCCAAAATGAAAATTTTTAAGCTAGCTTCACCAACACCAAAGATATCAGCGTTCAAAAATGATGCTTCCTTTCCTTTCCTCAACTCAGTGAATGCCGGCACACAAGAAAAAAAGACACAATGCACCAATGGGCACCACAAACCCGCGTCACTAAGGAGCGTTCAATGAAAGGGCGCACCCAGATAGCCCAGTTGGCGTTAACTTGAAGGGGACGGTTACAAATGGGCAGTGAGGTGCCTGCTTCATCGGTTGTGAGTGTTCGCTAGAACCACTTTCTAAAATTTATTGTAGATCAAAGGCTCCATGCAACGCTTTTAAATTTGGCCCGAATACTCCCAAAGGTCAACTTTGGATTTGTTGCATTCGGACACTACCAGTAATATATTTTCAGAGTTCTTTTAATGGTATGTGTAGGGTGAGGGGCCCGCTAAGTCCTATAGTGTACGACACTTTGCTGATGATTGCGTAATTGACGGCCAATGCTGCTGATGCACTTATTCAGGCCACTTCTGTACAGTTAAATTAGTAGCACTAATTTATCCAAAATAAATCTCGTGACATTTTCTACATTGCAATGCCTGAATTTCATGTTTTTCCAATTTTGGTTAAGAGGTTGAGCAGCCATCTGCGTATGTAAATCAAAACTGAAATCTGCAATGCGCACCTGTTAGGTGTATGATTTTCAGCTCTTACAATGTCAAATTTATGGACCTGAAAAGAAAAGTGTATTTTTACCTCAAGTAACAAGAGCTAGAAATAGTTAGGCCCTTGTAGTTGAGCACAATTTTTTCATAAGTCCATTTGTACTGCACTAAGTTCTCATCCTTAAATGGTTTTCAAGGATGAAACCAATCTACTTCTGCTTTATTGATTATGCAAAAGCGTTTGACTGCGTAGATCACAGTAGATTGTGGCAAGCTCTCCAAGAGATGGGAGTTTCAATTCACCTCATCTGTCTCCTCAGGAACCTGTATGAAGGGCAAGAGGCCACAGTCAGAATGGGGCATGGTCTTACTGATTGGTTTCCGATTGAGAAAGGAGTGAGACAAGGCTGCATACTATCACCCTGCCTATTTAACCTATATGCTGAGTGCATCATGAGGAAGGCCGGTCTGGACGAGTCTTCAGCTGGAGTGAAGATTGCTGGAAAATGTGTCAACAACCTTAGATATGCAGATGATACCACTTTAATGGCAGAAAGTGAAGTAAGTGGAACTCGAGACTTCTGATGCGCGTACAAGAAGAGAGTGAGAAGTTTGGGCTTAAACTGAATATTAAAAAGACAAAGATCATGGCGTCTTGCCCTATCAAGTCCTGGAGCATCAATAGACAAGAAGTGGAAGCTGTGACAGATTTTCTCTTCTTGGGCTCCAAGATTACCTCGGAAGGAGACTGCAGCCATGAAATTAGGAGACGCCTGCTTCTGGGAAAGAGAGCCATGGCTAGCCTTGACCGCCTAGTAAAGAGCAGAGACATTGGTCTGCCAACCAAGATCCGTATAACTCGTGCTATGGTCTTTCCAGTTGTGATGTATGGATGCGAGAGTTGGACTGTGAAGAAGGCTGACCGCCGAAGAATTGACGCATTTGAATTGTAGCGCTGGCGGAGACTCTTGAGAGTTCCTTGGACTGCCAGAAGATCAAATCAGTCGATATTGTCGACCATAAACCCTGACTGCTCATTGGAGGGTCAAATTCTAAAGTTAAAGCTCAGCTACTTTGGTCATCTGATGAGAAGAGAGGAATCACTGGAGAAAGATTTGATGTTGGGAAAGGTTGAGGGTCACCGGAGAAGAGGTAGGCAGCGAACGCGATGGTTAGATAGCATCCTCGAGGCGCTGCAGTTATGTGATGTTAGGAAGATAGTGAGAGACTGGAAAGCGTGGCGTGATATGGTCCATAGGGTCACGAAGAGTCGGACGCGGCTGAACGACTGAACTGAACTGAAATTCTCATGCTTAAATGGTTTTTATTTTATTTTTTATTTTTTCTAGTTTACGAGGGAGCTCCAAGAGCATGTGCAAGTCTTAGGTCATCAGGAGCCAGAGGTATCCGACCACTTTGAGCGCACCTGCATTGGAGTCCTATTTGAGCACAGCAGGACCTGGAAAGATCCCTCGCTTTGACCTTTCCTTTGGCGCTGTCAAGTCTCTACAGTCAGTCTCCCAAAGACCAACAGCATGGAAGGATGGCACAACACCCTCCAGTCTCATTGCAGCACTCAAATGTGCCAGCAAGGTGGCCTGAAAACTTGTGCGCTGCTGGAGTCTATGTGCATGTGAGATGTAGTGTACCTTACGGTGGTGGATAAGCAAGGTTAAGAACTGCAGAATAATAAGTGTTCTGTACTGTGAGTTCTTTGTGCTTGTTCTATTTTGGGCGACCCACATGGGTTTTTCTGGTCATACTGTGTGCTTGTTAATACTACTATATGCGTGCTACTCGCAATAAACAGGTTTCGATATTGAAGATTTAACATCCCAAACCAATTCAGGCTATGAGAGACTCCATAGTGGAGGGCTGCAGAGATTTCGACCACCTGGAGTTCTTCAGCAAGCACTGACATTGCACAGCACATGGGCGCCTTGATTTTCACGTTTATCGAAAAGTGGCCGCCGAGGCCAGGATTTGATCCCAGGGACCTAGTCAAAAGCCGTAACCACTGATCCGCCGTGGTGAGGGCATCATGATAAACAGTCTGTAAAGTGTGTTATTATGCATGTGACCTAGGACACAAGGGTGAGTTTGAGTTATTATTTGAGGGAACTGGTGGGGCCAGCGATTCTATTTGCACCGTACATTTGTTTGAATTTTTTCGTCAAAAAAAAACAGTTAGTATGGACATCCTTTACCAAATTTCTAGCCTGATGAACCACACCTGGTTCATTGATGAGCAGTGAACCATGCTGGGGTACAACCTGCACAGTCCTACTCTTTATGCTGCAGTTCTGTCTTTATATACTGAGATCACATCACAGTACTGCTGCTGTTCAGAAGCAAACATTCTCTTCACTGCCAAGGGGTGGATGTGGAGCCATGCTGGATGCTACACAGTACCAATACTGGTGTGTGCCATGCTTAAGGTCAGGCACCAAACCAAATGATGTTATTCATTGTCAGTGTAGTGAACAGATGTATAAATTTGAATCCCTTGCTACTTTTACCTGCAGCACAGGTGCAAAAGTTTTGTGCCCCAAAAGCCAAACTTGAGTACTCCAAGTATGGGCAGCAGCGGCATCACTGCCCCGGTCATGGAACCACTGGTGATTTGCGAGAATTCTATAAAAGGGGATAGTCTGAAAATGTAAACGCCTCCAAAGTTTTCAATATAAGCGTGCATACTAAGTACAGGGATAAGGAAGATTAATCATTTCTTTAGATAATTAAAAGATTGATGATGACATTTGTCCTCTTTCTGTTCACCCGGCCGTACAACCGGTGTGCAGGAACATCTTGCGGTATACTGCTCACCATTAATTTCTTTACCCCGCCGTGTAGGTGCAGTGATTAAAGCACCCGACTACTGTGCCCAAGGATGTGGGATCAAAATCTTGGCCCAGGCGGCCACTTTTCGGTGGAGGCGAAGAGCAAGGCACCCGTGTACTGTGCGATGTTAGTGCACGTTAATGAACCCCAGGTGTTAGAAATTTCCGAAGTCCTCCACTACGACATCTCCCATAGCCTGAGTCGCTTTGGGACGTTAGCGCAAAAGGAGAAAAATTGTTCCAAATATAGCGGAATTTTTTTTTTGGCTAATTTCATAAACCTTTTTATTCTGAGTAAAACAGCACCATTCTTTTGATGCTGTAGGGATTCTTCGTTGCACAATGCACAAATTCCATAAAAAAATGTTTAAAGAAGGCTTCACTGCAAGACACCAGTATTTTGCGAAAAAGTATTATGTCGAAGCTTTCGTCATCGAAAGACATTTCAAACCAGGCCACTATATCTTCAGTGTCAGGTGGAACTTCAGCTACCCCAGGTGTTTGAGAGAACGAGAAACGCGGCGGTGCAGCAGGCGGATTTGATAAATCTATGGGGCACCACTCACGGGTGCGAGATTTTCTGGTCCATCCACAGAATCACCATCATCAGAGTCCTCAAATGACAACACGCCACTTTTCGTATCCGAGTGCAACTCTACAGAACTGTCATCATCTGATGAGGAGTCGTCACAATACTTTCTTTTGCGCAAGCTTTCACTCACGTGCGGCACAGGGGCAGCCATTTTTCGCGCGCTGCTGTTAGAGGCGGAAATATGATGAAAGGCGACACACAAATAGAAAAGCGTGAACAAGTATGGCCGTCTAGTGTCACAAACTGCAACTAGATGTAATAGGACGAACATAGTCGTCATTGGTTCGCTGCATGAGCAAATTTTGCGCATGACGTCTATAGTTGTCATTGGGTATTTAGGTACAGAATGTAATGAGTATAATCGTCAGCGGGAGGGAAAGGGTTAAACCCCACAACCCAAACGAAACCTCTAGTATTTTTAAACAGGTCCTGAAAGCTAAATTTTAAACATCTTGAAGCCAATCACTTCAAATCATTGTTGTCATAGTTTTCAAACTGTAATGTTTTTCTCCCCCTTTGCTTAACCTGGTGATTGTATGGGCAGGTTACACGAGTCCTTTTTATTTATGAAGTAAGTTATCTTGCAGCTTTTGCATGTTATACCCCAGTGAAGCGTGAAAGTTAAAGTGCACTTACGCGGAGTGCACTTCGCAGCTCGAAAGAGACTTTACACAATGAAGTGCTAAACGGGAAAGCGGAGTGCACTCGCATAAGCACCCGTTGATACGAAACTGGCAACTGAAAAACATGTTTTAAAAAAGAAATTGGAACCTCCAAGCGTGAAGTTCAAAAAACTACTTTTTAAAGTAGTAAAGCGCTCAAAAAATGCTTAAAATTTGACACCGGGCCATGATTCGGAGACCTGATACCATGAACAACAACCGCTGCCCCCTAACTGCAGCCACAGTAGCGCACCACGCTTAATTTGGAAGTTGCGTACGCGGTGACATCGTGTTTTTGTTATGTGATATTTTGCCCGTCGCTATTATAAAACAATTCCTCGAATGAAAATATGTACAAGACACATAAAATCAACTTGTACACATATAACACATTTGTGACGAAGAAATTTCTGCCGGCGAGGCTACGCACTCACATCTGAGTGCGCACTTTGGTAAGTGCACTTACATTGGTTTTGAACAAAGCTATGCCAAGTTACATTTTTGTGTATTATGAACTCTTAGGAAAATGTATAACCATAAAAACGAGTTTTCTCTCAGTGTCCCTATGTACTGGGACACGAAACAAAATTTGGAGGCTTATCAAGGTTAAGCCCAGTGGATGCGAAGCATGTTTAGTGGCATTCCAGCGCTCCGAACTGGTAGAAATGCTGACGGAGTCGCCGATTCCGCTAGTTGAATCACTGGTTGAGGCTTCACTTACACCCTCGGAGCGTTGTCGTCGAGCCGCATATTGAGCGCGCCGCTTGGCTAGGCGTTCTTCATCGGTTTCCGTAGCACGCTGCAGCCTTCGTTTTGCATTCCTATTATTAACGTCCTTAGCGTTTGGAGGCATCGTGACCGCATACACGCCCGACGCAAAGACGCTAGCGTGGTTGCGGGCACAGAGACTGACACGACGGCGGGCGCGCGCCGCTTCATCCCTGGCGTGACGTCACATATCACGTGATGCAGCGATGGTGGCGCCGCCGCCGCGTCGCGCGCGACGGCGCGAACCGAAGCATGGAGGCCTCCGCCGGGCGACGTCCGACGGCGCGATATGAGGCCCCATCTGCAGCCGGTGCGACGTCATCACGTGACGTCACATCATGTGATCTCACTTTAAGGTCAATGGTGGCCACCGCCGGGAGGCGACCGACGGCGCGATATGAGGCCCCATCTGCAGCCGGTGTGACGTCATGTCAGGTGACCCCACTTCAGGGTCAATGGTGGCCACCGCCGGGCGTCGCGCGAAGGCCCGAAACCTACGTTAATATGGTTCGCATAAAAAGAGAAAGAAAACCCATGCTTATACAGCAGTCAGGAACTTGATCATCATATCGCAATACTAGTCTTTCATTTTCTTTTTAATTACCTTGTGACAAGTCGGCATGCTAACGCTGAAAGGAAATACAATAATGACCTAAAGGAAAATGCTGTCTGGTGAACATTGTATTTCTTGTACTCGAGCATGTTTAAGATTTACACTAATCTAGAAAGTCTTTTAGACGGGCCACATAATCTGGTTCTTTGAATGTGTTTGCATCAGTGCCAGCGTTCCGCACAACCATTACTCGGAGTAAAGGCTACCGGAGCATGACTGCATTACCCCTGATGGTGCTCAGTACCGCCCCCTGTCAGTATGCCATACAACCATGCTTCATAGCCTTATTCTACACAACCCATACTTGGAGCAAAGGTTGCCAGAACGTGACCCTATTACACCTGATGGTGCTCAATACAGCACCCTATCAATAGATGCAGTAGTTATAAGGAAAGGTGTAATAACTGAGCACACCGTGATGAAAAAGAATAAAGGAATCTGTGCAAGATTTGCCACCGTGGTGGGTCTGTACTGATTTCTACTACCTGGCTTTCAATAATGTGCTCAGGCAGCACAGCACACATGGGCAGTTCTGAATTTCGGCAAATTATGAAGCTCAAGGGTGAGACACGTAACATTATGCTTACCAGTCTTTTTCTGGAAAGGAGTCCAACTTGCTTCCAGACACGAAATGCTTGTTTGCTGGACAGCTGTAGATTTTTACTGACCTCTCATCGGCCTCCTGAAAATTTGGCAAGTGCTCATCTGGTGGCCAAGCCTTTTCCTTCTGTATAATATCTTCCACCCTTGGAATCGGAAGTGTGAAGAAAGCAAAGGCATAACCACACTCAGTGAAGAAGTAAGTCACTATACAAATACACAGGAGATCCTAAGGTGTGATGTGACAGATCTACATTATCAGTATAGGTTGTACTACCAGCAACAATGAAACACAAACTAGACAGTTGAAACACGAACACCAAAATGAGAATATTACCCGGATGAAGACAGGATCCAAGGTAGAACGAAGGGAAGGAAACGGCTGCACAGTATGAAAAAGAACCGAACAAGGGTTGGGGAGGAGCCTCGGTTAGTTAGCAATCTAAGCAAATGTTTCAACAAGGGGCCGAAACGTTGGCTTGGCTTACAAACTACCTGAGGTTCTTTGGTGAACATTGTATTTCTTGTACTCTAGCATGTTTAAGATTTACACTAATTTAGAAAGGCTTTTAGACGGGCCGCATAATCTGGTTCTTTGAATGTGTTTGCATAAGTGCCAGCATTCCGCACAACCATTACTCGGAGCAAAGGCTACCGGAGCAACTCTTGCTCGGTTCTCTTTCATACTGGGTGAAGGTAGGTTATTAATGGTGCATCAAAGGCCCGAAGACCGCCCTTTAGGATTTCTAATCAGCTCCGCTTGTATTTCCTCTCAGCAAGCTAGCATGTTTGTGTTTTTGTTATTTAAGTTCTCTTCTTAGTGTTTCATTTGTTTCTGATTGTATATTTGGCTTTTACATTTACTGCCTTCCCATTACGTCTTTGAATGTGGTCTTGGCATAGCTTGTTCATTCTTCTGCCGTGTGTGTTCATAGTTTATGGAGGCTTCTGGAAGGATGAAGGTGGATGCAGGCCTGGAGTATAGAGGTGAGTTTGTGGTAGAGATCTGGATGGTAAAGACGGGTGATTGGATAGTGGATGGAGGCTCCAAGGGGTAGAGCTGCATTTTTAGCGGTGGGTTCCGAGACAACCCTACCCCCACCTTCCACCACTTGCACATAGACAAAGATCATGGCTTTTTTGTCGATAAAGGACTATATTGGTAATGCTGCACAACTGTTGTTATTCAACTGTACATAACAGCACGATGCCACAATTATTTAATCACAATGGTCACTACTGGGCAGCACATATATGGTCCCCATGGGCTCATTTGTGGCTTTTATGTGCCAATACAGGCATATTTTTTTTTTTTCGAACAGGGCAGGGCGTTCAGCATTGCGCTGTAGAAATAGCTCAATAGAGCATTTCTGCCTAGTATTATTGGGCAGGGCTGCCTTTTGCTCATGCGCTTTCGGCAGCTGGCGATAGCACTGTTTGATGCCCTGACACAAAGAGGCTTCATTGTGCTATTTCTGCAGCTGCGAACAATGCTGAGCGTGTTGCCCATCACTAAAAAAAAATAACTGAACGTGCCCAAAGAGACCTTATACGCACCGCACAACTTTGAAGACAGGCAGACGCAGACAAAAGCAAGCACCAGCAAATGGGTTAAGCAGACACCTTCGAGTGTGACTGTCACATGCTCTAGGATGTGTTACACCTATATCCTGTAATGCGCTACGTGCTAGCACTTGCTCTCATCGACCAGATAAGCAAGGTTTCATTACAAAGCATAGATAGTGACAAGTATTACTTGTATGTCTGATTAAAAAGCCAGGATTTTTGGTGCGCAACTAGGATACAGGCATTTCTGATCAACAGCATGAAAGTCGGCATTCATTTGGGGAGGGGGTACAGATAAATAAACATGGTTAGGTGGCACCCAGTTGTCATGGACAGGAAAGACTACCGTATCAGCTTAATTGGAACCTGTGCATTAATTGGGATGTCACACATATATAATGCCAAATGTTTCCATGATAGCAATACCTATTCTTGTAGCGTTTCTGTGGCTATTTGCCCGCAAAGGTAAGGAAATTGGGGTGTCACGGCGTACAAATGATTGAAGCTAGCAGTGGGTTAACAATAAGGGCATCCCACTGTGCATTTGATCTTTCAATGGCTGTTGACTTCCTGCATGGACTATTTTGGATATTGTATGTATATATATACACGCACATACACACGTACAGGATGTCAAAGTTAACTTTAGCCAAGGGTTAAAAAAAATGAGGTAGGCCAGGGAAACAAGTTGCATAGAGCTGCCTGCCGTCTTGCACACCACTGAGATTTTTTTTGTTTTGCAACTAATTAGTAATTCTGATAATTTTTCTATATGGCTAAGTATTGACTTTAGACAATATTAGTAATTTGCGAAGTTGGAGAGCCCCGATTCCATTTATTGTCGATGAAGAGAAATACAAAAAGTCGTGACTGGCGCATTCGTGCGCCACGATTGTATCAAAATTGTATGCTGTCAGCCGTGACTCGACAGCCCACTCCCAGCGGCAGGCTGATATGTTGGCAGTGGTTGCAGCGAACGCGCTGAGCTCGCTGCGACTTGCACATTTTTGTTGACTGCCTGAAGCAGACGACCAAATCATCGCCGACATCGGCCTGCCGCTGCAACGGGGCTGTGGAGCCACGGCCACAGCTGTTTGGTTCACTGAGACCTCGGTTTAGAGCAGCACAATCGTGTTGCGCGAATACGCCAGCCACGTGATACTTTTTTTTGTATTTCGAAGACTTGCTTTAAAGCTTGGAAAAAAGATACACGTGAGGCTTTCTTTATCGGAAATAAATGGAATGGGGGTTTCAGAAGATGCTTTCGAACTTCGCAAATAACATTTATTGTCTAAAGACAGTAATAAGTAAATTCCCAAGCCAAAAAAATGTGGCAAAAGGTAGGGCCGACCTAGAAGTGGCCGGCCGACCTTCGGCAGCCGACTGAGGGCCGGCGTCGGAGACTGACACTGACCTAACGTCGGCCGATTTTCGGCACTCGACTACGGCCCGACGTATTTGACCGACCACCTGCCAGCGTTACTGAATGGTCGGCCGCTCGTCTGCCCTAGCTATTTTGCTGACGAAAGACCGTATGTCGGCCGGTTGCTTCCCGACGCCGCGTGGCCGGCAGATGGCTCAAAACCACGGCATAGCATCCGGAATCGCCCCTCGTGCAGGTATTGATGCCATGCATTTAATATATCGTTGCCCATGCATATATAACGGGGTAGCGCATACGAATGCATCAAGAAAAGCAGTAGCTTTTCTGATGCCATGAAGAAACAAAAGAAGCTGCAGTATTTGGTGAAAATTTTATTTGTCAACAGCGTTCAGAAAAAGCTCGCGATATGCTTTTTAATAAGCGTCGATATATGACTGACTATAGAGCACGCGTGTGCCGCATGTGGAAAATAGAGTTAATAACTCTATGATGTGGAAGATGGGCTTAGGCTTGGTCTTCTTTTGGCAGCCTGTCGATCACTTGATGTCTGCGACTGGTCGGATCTGCGGCGGGTTCCATCTTGGTCAGCTGTACGAAGACAAGTTTTTAAATAGTTCATTTTTGCCTAGACTTTTACATTGCAGGCAAATATAGAATTGAAAGGTAGAATAAATAATGTCTGCTCTCTGGCACCAACCAAACGTTGGCACCAGCTGTACTAAGCTTTAAAAGAATGACAAGATTTGACTCGTGCTGCATTTAATTGCCTCGACCACATCAATATCACATCAATGCGCCTGACTACTTTCATGCGACCCGACTGAAAGCGAATTAACGCAAAGCCGCAATTAGATAATCAGGATCCGTGAATCCGCGAGAAAGGCGCGGGCACTTCGTTGTGCTAGCTGGACTCATGATGTTGCAATTTGCAACTGTAGCGCACTCAAACCTTATCCTCCCGACGCACTTGTCATAGAGCGCGTTTGAGGGATTCCAACTCGACAGAACAAACAGTTCCCGCGGTATTTACATAAAACCTACAATAAGTATTCCGCAGAATACAGCTCAATTTTCTGAAACTAGATGCAATTTTTGCAGCCAAATTAAGCGACCGGATATTTAACATTAAGTCATCTGCTTTATCTTCGTTATTTAACAACCTAGCATTATTTAAAAATAATCTTATCAGCCAAGACGACTATATCTAGACATCCCGACTCGCAGAAGCTTATAGAACCCGTTATAACTTTTTAAAGCTTGGCACAAGTTAGCTGAACACCTCATGAGCATGTGAGCAGCACGAAATAATCCGCACGACAAAAATACAACTGCTTACCCAAAAGGAAGCGCACGGAGCAAAATCAGTCATATGACAGTGTGAAGCGGCTCATTCTGTGTGCACCACATATGTAATTTAAAAATCCACAAAATGAACGTGTTGGCACACTTACCATGCCAGCATGCCGCATCACTCAATCATCAATTTTCACGTATAGACATCATTACAGCAGCAAAAAATAATAATGATAATAATAAATACACTTTGCATAAATCTTGTACTCAGCCCTGGCACGAGCTTTGGCTTGGCAGCAGCGATGATGCTTGTACAGCTTCTGATCGCATATGACGAGGGGTGCTGCAATATTTATATAAGTGATAACATTTGGCATTTAACTGGGTTGCATGCGTCCAATCGATGTGAGTCGGATAATCAAATTTCCCGAACAAAATCAGCGCTAATACCTGTCCGGCGCCAATGGATGTCCAGCCATGGATGCGTGGTCTCCTCCTCTCATGGCTCTCCCTTCAGCTGTCCGGGCTCGTTTGCAAGCTCAGCGGCGTGCGCTTGGTGTGGCTGCGCCGATGGATGTCCAGCGGGATGGATGCGCGGTCTCCTCTTCTCACGGCTCTCCCTCCAGCAGTATGAATGCACAGTGGGGCTCGTTTGCAAGCTCAGCGGCGTGCGCTTGGTGTGGCTGCGCCGATGGATGTCCAGCGGGATGGATGCGCGGTCTCCTCCTCTCATGGCTCTCCCTCCAGCAGTAGGAATGCACAGTGGGGCTCGTTTGCAAGCTCAGCGGTGTGCGCTTGGTGTGGCTGCGCCGATGGATGTCCAGCGGGATGGATGCGCGGTCTCCTCCTCTCACGGCTCTCCCTCCAGCAGTATGAATGCACAGTGGGGCTCGTTTGCAAGCTCAGCGGCGTGCGCTTGGTGTGGCTGCGCCGATGGATGTCCAGCGGGATGGATGCGCGGTCTCCTCCTCTCACGGCTCTCCCTCCAGCAGTATGAATGCACAGTGGGGCTCGTTTGCAAGCTCAGCGGCGTGTGTTTGGTGTGGTTGCGCCGGTCGATGTCCAGCGGGATAGATGCGCAGCGGGGCTCGTTCCTCCATGCGTTCCTAGCGCACTCGACGATTTACAGGGGTCTGATTTACATTCCCAAGCAATATCAAGTTCATTCGTGGACGCGTTAAAAAAAATACCTTATGCAACGTCAACTAGGCCGGCCGAACTGCGCGCATGTGCGCGTTGCTGGACTCGAAGTTCCTCTATTTCCTGCTGGAAGCAGACGCATCAGAAGAGCCTCCGGCATACAGAACCACGTCGCAGGGGTCTCATTTAGATTCCCAAGCAATATCAAGTTCGTTCGTGGACGCACTTAAAAAAAAATATTATGCAACGCCAACTAGGCCGGCTTACTGCGAGCATGGCGTGCGGCGCTGGACTCGAAATTCTCTATTTACTGCTGGAAACAGAAGCATAAGAAGAGCCTCCGGCATACACAACCGCGTCGCAGGGGTCTCATTTACATTCCCAAGCAATATATCAAGTTCGTTCGTGGACGCACCTTAAAGAAAAACATTATGCAACGCCAACTATAGCCGGTGCTTTTTTCTCCGGGATAGGCCGGCAAAGCCGGGTGGATTCCGGATATATTTTTGGTACTTTGGACAAATGTTCTAGACTATTCAGCCCGTGCGTCAGCAATGCCGTCTCCACATACAGCCCCATCTTGCCTAATTGTCGTATTTGTCGTAGCAGTACCGAAATCAAAGTTGACACATGTTCATAAATGCAAGTACGAAGAACAATACATTGGCAAGAATAGTTATCATACAGGACCTACGAAATGCGATAGATTACGTGGTGACATGACGATAGCTATAGGTTTGCGTGAATTGGACCGCGACATGGTGGGAAGCAAGCACGGCCAAAGCGCAGTCAAAGACGCCCATCCGTGGCCCGCACGCCCGCTTCCTAGTTGTTTCTTATTTCTCCTCGCCGCTCCGGCCCTCCTCCTTTCTTTTCCATTATTTCTCCTCCCCTTCTCGTCCTCCGGGCGGCGGCGCAGAGTCACGTGACGAATGCATGGGCGCTCGCCTCGCGCCGTAATGAGCGCGGGAAGACGCTGCGGATCTGCTGTGCCACGGCGGGCCTCGAGTCCGGCCGTGACTGTGCTTGGGTCGCTTTCGCCCTTCTTTCTATTCGCGCGATTCTATGGGCACAAATGAATGCTAGGTTGCAGTTGCTGGGTTGCACACATTTTCACTCGCCTGATAAAATATTTTTTCACGTTGGGGGCCAAATAAGCTTTACGAAGCGAAGCGGCGCTAAGGGTCGCTGCCGTCCAACGAGCAGTGAGCTGACAATCATCTCCGGGTTTACAGCGTCCAGATTTTCCGCGAAGCGTTTTTCCCTAAAGAGGACACACTTCCTTCCCCTGCGTTATCAGTCTTTCTAAACTCGTCAAAAAAAAGGGGGGGGGGGGGGCGACTCATAGCCATAGGCATGTGCACGGTGCCAATTGGCATGTCCGACAAAAGTAATGAGCGTCTACCAGGACCGCCGTGCGCGCCCAGCAGTGGACCGCGCACAAAGGTCTTTAGGCCTGCTCTTTTGACATAAAGGATTTATATTACTCCTTGCCACAAAATAAACTCCTCAGTTATTGGAAGATTGCATTGATTGCGTTTGACCAATAGCTTTTCAAAATGCAGCAGGTGCATCCATCGGCAGTTTTCTCGAATTGCTTTCATTTTATTAAAGTCAACTTACATAGATTTGAATGACCAGGTCTTCATAAAAAAGGCAAGGGGTCTTTTGGTCTGCTCTTTCGACATAAAGGATTTATATTACTCCTTGCCACGAGATAAACTCCTCAGTTATGTGGAAGATTGCATTGATTGCGTTTGACCAATAGCTTTTCAAAATGCAGCAGGTGCATCCATCGACAGTTTTCTCGAATTGCTTTCATTTTATTAAAGTCAACTTACATAGATTTGAATGAGCACGAACGTGAGGGTATAAGTCCAGTCTTAAGACCGAGTCTAGTCTTATCCGAATCTAAAATAAGACTGGGCTTCCCGGCGGATGCTCCTGTTCTTAGTGATGTAGTTTTACCCCATTGTGACAGAGTCGTGTCTGACCGACTCGGTGTTTTTAAAAATGTGTCCGTTTTTAGATATGTTGATGATTTTGTAATTATTTTACAAGGATGCGAGGATTTTCCGACTACTGTTAAGCCAGCTTTTAGACCTTTTTTGGCGAGTGGAACTGACCATGAAATCCTTTGGAACTGACCATGAAATTCCAAAGGATAGTGTCCTACAGTTTTTAGATCTCAAGCTAACCCTCACTGAGAAACGCTTTTGTTGGGAGTATCATCCAAGGGACCCCTACTACCGTTTCACTCTTCACATTCCAAACTTTAGGCGAGCAATAGCCAAGCAGTGCTTATGTAATGTCCTGAAGAAATCCTGTTGTCATTCAAAGAGCTATGGTTTTCAAAGGCAGTAACACGTCTCGTGTCAGCGGGATATCCGACCAGCTTCATTGTATCTGTATCTGAAGGGACGTTAGAAAAAAAAACAAATAAAAAAAGATAGTTCGAGCGAAGGAAATGGGAAAAGAACAGTGGTAATTCCCTATTTGCATAACTCCTCTCATCGCCTAAAAAAGATAGCGAAACGCAGCAACATCAGAGTAGTGCTATCGGCGCCCGGGAAGCTGGGAAAACTTGTCAAAATGACCAGCCCTTTTCTAAAGCCAAAACAGCAGTGCACAATTAAACATCGAGACCACTTTGTAGCTTGTTCGTCCGGGGTGGTGTATATCATGCGGCTCGAGGTACATCCGCCAAACTGGCCGGTGTGTCAGTGAGAGATTATTGGAGCACAGGACGAATGTAGGCAACTACAGGGATGGTAATCTCTCTATGCAATGTCATGATTGTGCTGAAAATAATGAAAAAAAAAGTGCAAACCGTTTTTTAACGCCTGCAAGATATTAGCCAAGCATATGAGCAAAGATGTCAGGAAAGTAACAGAGGCCAATCTGATTAAAAAAGCGGGTGAATCCTGTGTCAGCACACCATCTGTTTCTTTGATGGCCAAAGCGTTAAAAAAATTTTTGCGCGGCCACGTGATGTCGGCGTTTCTGTCGGGTGACGTCATGATGCAGGTTGTATTTATTGTGCAATTGCGTCAATAAACTTTCACTTGAACGTTAGCGCTCACGTTGTCTACATCTTTCTCGTCCCTGTTCGTATGCGCTAGTACGTGTCTGCAGTTGATCATTACATCAATTCTATTTAAGCTGTCGTGTATTTCCCTGCCTACGATAGTTTGCATGAGCACCAGTAAAATGCAGAGAGTAATCTACAGGAATGGAGCGTTTTAATTGCGTATTCACTATATGTCTTGCGCTTAGTTTTGCGACTTTGTATTTGCATTTTTTTTATTCATAATTTTTTTGCCTTCCTCTCTACTCCCCAAGCATCCTTGGCCGACCATTTACGTGTGGCCGACGTTCGGAAAATGGTCGGCAGCCTACTTAGTCGGCTAGTAAACCACGGCAAGCGGTCGGCCCGGAGGTAGCCGCCAGCCATTTCGGCAAGTCGTTCGCAGCGGGCTTTGGCCCGACTTTTTGGGCGGACTAAATGCCGGGCACGGCGCCAGGTTAATGGCAAGAGTGCGGCAATGCGTTGGCCCGACTGTTGAGGCGGTACATTGAAAAAAAGTTATGAAGAGCACGACTGCTACTTTTTTTAAAATTTGCCTGTTACTTGGCTTTGGTTGTTCGCGATGTTATGTAATTTGCGCTCAGCATGGAACAAAATGATACGTGCTATTCAGTGTAAATGTTTTGTTACATTAATTAATGCTATTGTTTGTTTAACTTATTGTCGCTCACATTTTTAGTGAACCTTATAGCTGTTAGTAAAATTATTTACCGAGTTCTGATAAACAGCAAGCCACAAGGTGACCGCGATTTCATGTGTAGATCATGTCATTATACTGTTTGCTTATTACGAAGCGCAGCTGTAGGTGATGTAACATCAGTTATATTTTGGCGCACAAGCTCCCGTACACCCCATTTAGCCCGTATCACTCACTGAAATGCGTCCGCTATATGGCAGGGCACTTGAGTAGACGCAACTTCTCATTGTAAGGGAGGAGAAGGCTATTGTGTAAAATAAAAGAAGCGGACAGAAGAGAAAGAGCACACGGGGGCAGAAATTATGCTTAGGGCACTGGCAAGCCTTGGCCGCGGCGAACGCTCCGGCAGGCAAGCAAAGAGACAAATTCTAAAAACACTACTTCGCAGCAGGAGAAGAGAAATGCGTACACGGAGGGAGACCCGGACGAAACAAAACCGACCTCACGCTCGGACGTTTCGAAGGAAGGACGGAAAAGAGGGGGGAAATGGTGGGAAGGGCGGAGCAACTGTGTCACCTCCGCAGCTCGAAAGTTGGTGGCGAGCGTTCCTGACTGGGCGAGAGAAGAGATGTATACACGCCGACTTTGAAGAGAGCATGCAGTTTTGTGGTATTTGTATACTATTTTTGAAGGAGCTCTTTTCGAACAAAGTTGTCTTACGATCAAATACATGAAAAAAAAAAACGAAGGAAAATTATTATTGTCAAGGTTATTAATCGCATACTTTTTTTTCTCAAAACAGTCTGGTAAAGCTAAGAGCCGCGAGAAAACGGGCCAGCGTCCTTGTCATTTGGTTTTGTTTCTTTGCGTGTGGCCCATTCATCCTCTTTTACGACCTGCCGGGGTGGGACGGGCGGCTCTTTTCATTTTTTTTTTCGGCAGTCGGAGGGGCGCATTTTCGCAGCGAGCGGTCCGATTCTACACCGGAAACTACCCCCCTCTCCTCCCCCGCTTCTTGTCAACAGTTCTTGGAAGACTCGGCAGCTTGTGCTCGTGGGTGCGTGCGTGCTTTAAGTTCATTGCAGAAGTGTAGAGCGCGACCAAGAGACGATCTCGAGCGCGCGAGGACGCTGTACGTGCGAACGAAATGTTGGAAATGTAAGCGCGTTTTCCAAAGTTGCGCGTTATTAGTTAAAATTACAAGACAGTCAACTTTGTTACCTTCAATAACTAGGCGCTGGACAACCAGACCTCTTTTTCATTCGCATTTATATACTGTCAGGACAACTGACTGTAGTAGTTTTCAACCGCTGTATCCTTTCAGTAACTCCGCCAAGCCATCCTGAAGTAACGCGCTCCTCCGGCGCGTTTGGACACAAAAAAATCGAAGATGCTCCGCTTTTTCTGTTTTTTTTTTCCTTTTTTCTTTTTGCTCAAAGAATGGGAGTGTGGTTTCATAGGAACGAAACAGTTGATTTTTATTTATTTTATTAGTATTTCGCTTTTGTTTTACAGATTGTTTTGAATTATGGCTTCTATATTTTCTTGCTTGTTACTGTCCACTCCTGGTCCGCGAGAGACATATTTTCTCAACGCATCCTGCATATCAATATGAGTTTGAGACCCCTATGTTAGACAGAGTGATTGAAAATTAAGAATATTTATTTAGAGCTACACGAGGTACGCGCAATAAAAGAAGCTAATTGAAAAGTATTTTTCCTGAAGCAGCTGCCGCAATTTCGGGTTTTTGTTGTGGCTTGCAGACTAATAATATGGAGAACTTTTAGTTTTAAGGCGTGAACATGTATCGGAAGTGATTAAAGCGAATTATCTGTCGTACGTACTAAGCCGAGAGATCGCTTGTAGAATAGCCCTGCATATGGAAGGAATGCTGCATAGGTCCAGAAATTTAAGACTTCTGCTTGAAAAGTACCTGGATGAGAGAGTAGAAACGATCATGACGTCATAGGCGTGAACTTCAACCATTTACATAGCAGGGAACCAAAGAAATCTTATTGATAAACATGGAAATAGCAAAGCACACTGGGACAATAAATAATGTTTCAGTAAAACAGCAAACAGTACCGAACATATAAGGTAGCGGCAAGAAATATATAATGCAGTGAGTTTCTGGTCACACGTTGTATATCAATAATGCGCAGCTGCAACAGGACTCCCTCGGGAGCTCTGACCGCCTAACAAATTTCCAGACAGTCGATTGCTCGATCCTTTGTGCTCACACATATACGCGTGAGCCGCAGGCTTGCGTCTTTCAAGACAAGAACCCAGTTCAAATCACTTCGATGTACAAGTGACCTTCCTGAGGTGGATGTGCCGCGTCAACAACCTCCGGATAAAGCTTTGCTCTTCAAGAACTAACAGCTGGCTATATCTAGGTGAGACGCACTAGCATGGGGAACAGTAGACGACGGGGTCGCCGAAAGAATACGATCGACCGCGTTCCTATTCTGCCAAATGATCAATCACACGAACTTCACTAAACGTTGTTCGGACGCTTCGCGCGGCCTTCCTCTGTGCGACGAAAAAGCTCACGCGGAATGTCCAAGCTGCGACGCAGTCCTTAAGGACACGTGTGTGAGACTCGACCTGACCAAAGTTGATACTGTGCGGATCAATATGCCAGCTGTAAAGCCTGTCTTAATTTGGTGGGGATCGAATACGCCACACTCAGTGCGCCACCGAAAGTCTCTTAGAGCATGCGGGAGATTGGGTGCAACAGGCGTCTCCCACTTCGCATACGTTTGGCACATAAGTATAGGGGCGCAGAATAGCAGAGCGCTTCGCAGAGATTAGATACTGCTATGGCTATCCATGCTCCGTCTACAAACATCTCCTCTAACTATGCGAACACGTGCGCCTGCTTCCCCTGACCATGCACTACAAGCATCTGCCTTCTACTTCCAAGCCAGTATAAAAGTTAAGGCCGCCCAACTTAACCTATGTGATCCACTAACTCGGATACCCAATAACGCACAACAAAGGGCATAATGAAGACAAGGCGGAACCCAGATAGGCGCCACCACCTAGCTATAGTGAAAATATAATCAAAGTAGATTGACTTTGCAAGAGGAATCCACAAGAAAACACGTGCTAAGCCATGCAGGGTCGTATCATTGGGAGGCTGGATCAATAAACAATCAAGGAACACAGATGTGGGAAAGTTGGCACCTGTGTGCACTAGGCTTTATCAGAAGTTTCGCGCATACGTTAATTAGCTATAACTTTAGGATGAACAAGATGTCCGAGATTATTGAGTTAATAGTCTATCCCGACATCGGCACGAAGCCGTGTGTGACGCATGCACGTACGCACGCACGCACTTACGCACGTCTGCAGTCGCACAGAGTAAATTGTTCCACGACCTTACACAGTAGTACGATGGAATAGTTAATAATATTTGAAAGAAGGAAATAAAAATTAGGGGGACGCTCAAGTTTCCCCTTAACATTCGACGGGACACAACGCCTTCTCATTCTTCTCTCTATCTCTCTATTTCGGTGGACAACCGCAGTTAATTGTAAATTGGTTATAGGAAAGTAAAGGCGCAGCATCTGTCACAGATCCCGGTGGGAACCTGGACCGCATCTCCATATTTACTACCACATTCCGAATATTTCAGACAAAACCCGACGATACTCAAGCGAAAACCGGGTTAGCGAGGTGGCTTTTGGACCAAATGAGCTGTAACGCTTCGCATATATATGCTGCACTCTCGATAGACGAAACTCGAGTATATTGCCGACATGAGGATAAATTGAACAGCTTGGGACAAATATTTGCCCGCCTCAGTTAAAACACGGGGATTACGAAAGCTTTATTTCTGATATATCAATATGCCGAGGCCGACTGTGTTTATCCAGAACACAAATGTGGTCCTGATAGTTTTCAAATAAAAATGAAAGGCACGCAAAGAGCCGATCGCCCGGACGATTCGCCTGTCGAACGTATACTTCCTGCGAACACAAGCATTGTGCAAGAAGTAACCTTTGGTTCTTTTGAGAAAATTCAAAGGGATTGCGTTTTGAGAATCCCGCGCAACATGACGAGGATCGATCGGCGCCTGCACCGGTGGAGGTCTACATTGTTAAATTCTTCAACGTCAGCCTCACACGCAGAAATATGGTATGAAATGCCAGAATATATATAAAGTTCCTCGAATCCCCTTTTCCCCAGCCGCGTATGCACTGCTGCTATAATATATCATTAAATAACATTGTTCATATCAAAGTAAAGTCTCCTGCAGTACAGCAGGTTTCCCCTCTACGTTCTATGAGGCAGTCGGATTAGCAGGAGAAAAGTGGAAAATTCGTATAATTGAAACAGCTATTTTTATGCAACATTGAGTTATACTGCGTGCATGATATATATTGACACTATATCATCTGAGCCTGCTGATAGAATTATACATTGCGCAACAGAAGGTGAAATTAACTGTTATTTATACATATTTTGAAATAAAGCTTTAACCGCGCGCTAATTGAGCCGCGGCGGGTATGGTACACTCTGTAGTTGATCGCGAGTTGTCATGAACTTATGCTTGAATTTGTGAACTGGTAGGCGCTGATTGTCTGTTTGAAGCATACTTAGTATTAAGTACCTAAGATTTGCGCGGTAACTGCTATGAACCTACGAATGTAATTGTCCATTTTTTTTTTATGGTTAAATGGTAACCTCTGAATTTAAACAACCTCATCATAAAGTTAACCTATAACGTAACCCTAAGCAAACCCACGGTAAACCGAAGAGATCACGTGCCTTTAAGGTTTATACGTTAACCGTCAATTACTTTTGCCAGTGCCCTCGAAACCTATCAATCCTAAACGCCCTTAAATTCGTTTCGCACATCCGTGAATTTACATTTCGTACGGGGTGAAGAAAAGAGGCGGTAAGCTTTTATGAGCTTTCATCTGGATCCGGTGCACTTTGCCCTGCGACCTTCTACTGATTTTTATGCATCCCTAAAACAAATGGACAAAATATATTTTTGTCAGAAACTTGCAGCAGTTACTATGTGGTTCAATCGGTATTTACCAGCTTGAGCTCGAGGTCACGGGCTTTAGTCGAGCTGCTGAAGCCGCATTATGATGGAAACCAAACGCGAAAACGGAAATGTGGTTTGCGATTAATATGACAGCCCGAGGGACTCTAAATAACCCACGTACTGCTTTGGGAAGTATAAATCCGCATGGACTATGTCATCTCTGCAAAATCACTCATAATATACAGTGTTCTGCAACTTAACCGTCTTGGAAAAGTTTCCAAGACGGTTCCGATAAAGTTGCTGAACACTATATACGTAGCCAGGTCTTGCTATTTTGGCTATATGAAGCTGCAGGTGTTCTACTGCCCCACACTTCGTTTATGTGGAAGATATTCGGTTAAAAGAACATTACATACATTCACTCCAAGCCATATTTTTTTTCATGCAAAGAACTACAGCCGCTGGTATCAAGACGGGGGCTCTACAGAAGCCGTAGAAAAAAGAAAAGAAAAGAAACTACCTCGACGCTTCTTGAACGACGAGGGAGGGGGCGTGAAAAAGAAAGAAAACTGCTTCTCGCTGCGCTGGTCCCGCTGTCCCCCATCGGTCCATCTCTTCTCCCTGCGGCAAAGCGGAAAGAACCACGGGAAGGCGAAAGGCATCGAGGCGCCCTACCGCGGGGGGCGACAGGAATGCCGAAGCAGAGAGAAATAGCGGCGAAAAAAAAAAAAAAAGTATTGCATGCACCGCACACAGGGAGATTCTCCCTGCTTTTTCAGCTTCTCTCCCCCCCCCCCTCCTCCCTTCTTGAGGTCACGTGGCCAAAAGGCGGGAAAACACATCCCGCGCGAGCCAAGATGCGCGGCGCCACTCAGTCGACGGCCAGCCTCCGTGAGTCCGTGTGGGCGCGCGCGATTCCTACTGCCTAATTTTATCGTCCGCTTTTATTTCGCGCAAATTCAATCTGTCCCAACCTCCTGCAGCAGTCAGCGTTTGAAAAGAACAGCCCATATATGCAGCTGATGATTGCAGCCGCTCTGTACAGATTCTTCGTGCCGAAGTTCACCAAAACATGCGTAAGTAGATGATCTTTCGGTCTTGATCAGAGGAGCTTTTTGCTAGATTCGATATTATACTGAACATAATAATGTATTGTTTTGGAGCATATGTTCGTCTTGTTATATACTCCTTGCATCTTTCTTCATATATATATATATATATATATATATATATATATATATAATTGGTGTGGGCGCTGATCGCGCAGGAAGACTTGCTGAGCCGTTTGGAAACAAGGCTGCGGCTGGCTGCGGTGGCAGAATTGGCTCATTTTGCTGCAGTCTGGGTCCTTGGGTATCTCCTGTCCCAAAATGCTCGCCCTTTAATATGGAGGGACACTCACTATACCGATCAGGTAAGTCCAATTAGCACATATTTTGTTCGATACGACAATATACTGCAACTGTTTCTGGAGCGCGTATATATATGCGCATCTTGTTACTACGTACATTTTTTTTTTTTTTTTTTATAATCGATGTGTGCGCATTTCGCTCTGACTGCGCAGGAAGACGTGCTGAGCCGGCTTGGAAACGATGCTGCGGCGGTGGAATTAGCTCTTTTCGCTGCAGTCCGAGGTCCGATCTCTGCCCCAAAACGCCCGTCTTTCACTTCACATCGAAGTGCATGCACTGACATGTATACCGACCAGGTAAGTCAAATGATCGCTGATTTTCTTCCATACGATAATGTACTGCAACTAATTATATTGTTTTGAGACTTATGCGCATCTTGTTACTGTAAATGTATATTTTGTAATTGGTGTGCGCGCCTTGCGCTGATCGTGCAGGGAGGCGATATCAGCTGATCTGGAAACTGGCTTCGACAGTGGAAGCTCGTTTCGCCGAAGCCCGAAGTCCTTGGTCTCCTCTACACTAAAACGCTGGTCTTTCGCTTCTTCATGGCGGTGCATTTGCCGGACAGGTATTAGCGCTGATTTTGTTCGGAATATTCGATTATCCGACTCACATCGATGGGACGCATGCAACCCAGTTAAATGTCAAATGCTATCACTGATATAAATATTGCAGCACCCCTCGCCATAGGAGCGATCAGAAGCTGTACTAGCATCATCGCTACTGCCAAGCAAGCTCGTGCCAGGACTGGGTACAAGATTTATGCCGTGTTTATTATTATTTTTTTTGCTGCTGTAATGATGTATATACGTGAAAATTGATGATTGAGTGATGCGGTATGCTGGCAAGGTAAGTGAGCCAGTGCGTTCATTTTGTGGATTTTGGAATTATATATTATATATGTGATGCACACAGATCTGAGCCGTTTTACATTGATTTTGCTCTGTGCGCTTGCTTTCTGGGCAAGCAGTTGTATTTTTATCGTGCGGATTATTTCCTGGTGCTTACATGCTCATGAGGTGTTCAGCTAACTTATTTCAAGCTTTAAAAATTTAGAACGGGTTCTATAAGCTTCTAAGAGTTGGGCTGTCTAAATAGCCGTCTTGGCTGAGGAGACAATTTTTAAAATAATGCTCGGTTGTTAAATAACGAAAATAAATCAGATGACTTATCGTTAAATATCCGGTCGCTTTTGCTGTAAAAGTTCCATCTAGTTTGAGAAAATTAAGCTGTATTCTACGGAATAAACTTATTGTAGGTATCATGTAAATATCGCGGAAACTGTTTGTTCTGCCGCGTTGGAATCCCTCATACGCGCTCTATGACAAGCACGGACACTTGGTTTTGCTAGAATTATTAAATTGCAGCATTAGCATGCAAGAAAGCGCTTCGGGAGGATAAGGTTTGAGTGCGCTACGGTTGCAAATTGCAACATCATGATTCAGCAAAACAAAGTGATCGCGCCTTTCTCGCGGATTCACGGATCCTGATTACCTATTGCGGCTCTGCGCTAATGCGTTTTCAGTAGGGTCGCATCAAGTCAAGCGCATAAAATATATTGACGTGATAGTGCAGTTGGTGGCAGTGAGCAGACATTATTTTTTCTACCTTTTCACCCTATATTTGCCTGCAATGTAAAAGTCTAGGCGAAAAGGAAATATTTAATTAAAACACTTTTCTTCATACAGCTGACCAAGATGGAACCTGCCGCAGATCCGACCAGTCGCAGACATCAAGTGATCGACAGGCTGCCAAAAGAAGGAGACCAAGCCCATCTTCCATATGTGGCACACGCGCAGTAATATATCCACGCTTATTAAAAAGCAAATCGCGAGCTTTTTCTGAACGCTGTTGACAAATAAATTTTTCACCAAATACTGCAGCTTTTGTTTCTTCATGGCATCAGAAAAGCTACTGCTTTTCTTGATGCATTTGTATGTGCTACCCCGTTATATATGCATGGGCCACGATATATTAAATGCATGACATGATACCTGCACGAGGGGCGATGCCGGCCACTAACCGGCGTCGGAAAGCAACCGGCCGACGTACGGTCTTTCGTCAGCAAAGTGCTAGGGCAGACGAGCGGCCGACCATTCAGTAACGCTGGCAGACGGCAGGCCCACGTGCGGCAGGTGGTCGATCACGTCGGGCCAAAAGGTCGGGCCGTCGTCGATTGCCGAAAATCGGCCGACGTTAGGTCAGTGCCAATCCCCGACGCCGGCCCTCATTCGGGTGCCGAAGGTCGGCCGGCCACTTTTTGGTCGGCGAGAAAGGTCGGCCCTACCTTTTGCCACACACTTTTTTTTTGCTTGGGGCGCCGGTTATTTCACGTAGGCCCCGGCACGTCGACGAATACGTGACCACCTTCCCACGGCTAGACCTGGTTCTTGGCGCTGCGGAAGCGAAGGTATCATATTGTTTGCGTCGGCATCGGCGGCGTTGTCCCTGAAACCAACTGCGCAGCTGGGGTTGACTCACTATCGGCGTCAGCAGCATCAGTCAGTCGCTGCTATCTCTTCCCTCCTCCCTTTATCGCGTTGTCCGCTTGCTGCGCGCGCTTCTGCCCCCATCGTTTGCCGCTGGGTGTACACGCCGCCCCCTCCCCCCTCTTCCTGCGAGTCTCCGGTTGTCAAAGCGCCGGCTCGAACTTAATTCCTTTTTTCGCTCCTCCTCCAATGCAACCCCTGTGCGGTGGCAATCAGAGAGCCAGATCGGTGGCGGCGGTTCTGTATATGTGCACGGCCCGAGTCGAAATTGACGCTGCCGTTCGCCACTGCGAAATTATCTGCCAGTTCTTTCTGCTGCTGCTGCTGCCGCCGCCGCCGCCGCCGCCGCCGCTGCTGCTGCTGCTGCTGCTGCTAAACGAGCTGTCAGAGCAGAGGCGTGACACAGCATGGAGTTTTCCATGCTGTGTCAGCGACCGCACTGCGTGGACAGAGCGATCGGTGTGAACCTGCCATCCGCCATCCTTTCCTTCATCGTGGAGAAAGGTGGCAAAACCGCCTCATCTAAATATCTAAATAGCTAAAACTTTTCAAAAGTCTTCTGCGTAATATAAGTACCTGCGGCATTGTCAAGTCTCCATAATCGTTCTTTAGCTTTCAGGGGTTTCGAATTCTTTATTTTTTTATGCTTTTTTTTTCATTTTCTCATCGAAGGCTGATTTGGGGGATAGCGGAAATCATTTCTTCCATTGTACACTTTCGGTTTCAATGCAACAACACAAACACGTGGTCAGATTTCTAAGGATATGGTGCACAGGGCAACGATTGGAGAGAGAGCACCAAATTCTTTGGTTTATTATATGGGTGCTTGCAATGGTGAAACCTCTTTAGCCAAGAGGTGATTCAGCGGCACCTGCCTACCAGAGACACGCAGGCATCCAGATGCAACCTCGTTTGATCGTGGAGACAAACGAATATAGCTCATCTGTCTTCTACGGAATATTCTCCCTGAGCCTCTCCGGACGCCCGGTGTCACGTGACGCGCATCAACGTGGCTTGGAGGGTCGGAAAAGGAGCGACGTCCTCGCTCTCCGACCTGTAACGCGCAAGTTCGCCGAAAGTCATGTGTCTATGGCGCAGCAGTCATCTCTATAGGCGCAGTGAGGTCATCAGAGTGGACTCTCTTACACTACGCGCTTTCCTTCCTCCATGCCGCAAGCGGTTATAAGCACGGAGTGAATTTAAGGTTCTTGCCTCGTTGTGAATAGCGTTCTTCGGCACCAACACTTTGTCGTCGGTAGATACGGTACAGTCAACGATAACTGTCAACAACTCGACTTGAGGGGAAAAAATAACTGTAAACTTTATACAGGAATGTACATATTTACAACAGAGGAAACAACAAGCACGATAGCATGGAACTGGCTACACTCTCCGGCATGGCCGAAGAGTCGAGGGATCAAGATCTAGCTCAGAACCATTCTGCAGGCCGCGGGCCCGTTTTTACCACCTTCGGAGCCTGGCCCACATTTTTCATCATCCAATCACAACAATCTCGCACATAGTTGGTTCCCTGAAACAAACAATGTATACCCTGTGGTTTCTACGTGGGCATCGGCCACCAATCCACCGCGGGTTCGAGCGTCGCGCGAGCCGAAGCCCCGATCAGCCGTCACCACGCGCACACTGGAACACCGCAGCGCGCACTTAACCTCCACTGGGAGGAGAGCACTATCGCTGCAAGGGCACAAACCTCCAAGTTCACAAAGGATACGTTTATTGAAACGCTATCGTCCAGCGGCACACACACACACACACACACACACACACACACACACACACACACACACACACACACACACACACACACACACACACACACACACACACACACACACACACACACACACGCACGCACGCACGCACGCACGCACGCACGCGCACACACACACACATACACATATATACAAACGCATATACACACACATACTCAGTCACCGTGTCCCGGGAGCGCGCGAGGAGCAAAGCTCCCCTGCGCGCACGAAGTGACACAGAGTGCGCGCCGCAAGCACGCAAGGGCGTGCTGTGATCTCTCTCTCGCGGTGACCAAAGGGTTCCTTTGAGAGATAGTGGGCAACCACCGTAAAGTACGCCTGTCGCGGATCGTTGGATCACGATCGGCAGGCTCGAGCTGCGCTCTCAGGTACGATCGACCCGGAGCGGACGAACTCGAGTACACACTGGTCTGCGCGGACAAAGGCCGGCAGAAAAGAAAAGTAGCGTACGCACCTTGCGATGTCTCGGAGGGGTCTCTCTCTCGGCCCCGCTCGGTCGGGTCGCGCGAGCGCGGCCGTCGAAGCGATGCCGTGTTCCCGCCAAAAGGCGCCAATGAGAACAGCCACTGGGACGCCAGGGCGGAGCTGTGGCCAAGCGACAGTGACAAGTCGTCCGGACATCTCTCCGCCGCCTCAGGCGGGAGAAAGGGAAATAGGAGAACAACAGGGAAGCGGGAGGCTACCGCGCAAAGGGTAGCCGCAGCAAGCCCGAATCCCACAACCCTTTTCTTTCTCCCTATCGCTCATCTCTGATTTTCTCTACACCTTCCTCGCTATCCCTTTATTTCCGCCGCTCCAGTTCAGGTGCTTCAGATATCAGATAACAGATACCGGGCTGGCAAACATCTTTTCCTTCCTTTTGTTTCTTTTTCATACATTATCTTGTATGGTCTAACTGATGACGATGAAGAAAACAGAGACTGTCTGTTGGCTAAAGTCTCTCAACTAATTGTTGACAAGGTGCAGATTCCATGTCCTCAAATTGAACGGTGTCATAGGCTATGCAGAGGTCGCAACGGACAACCGCGTCCTGTTATTTTTAAGCTTTTAGATTTCCGCGATAAAATTACTGTGATGAAGAACGTCTCGAAACTGAAAAATTCACTTTTTTATTAAGGACGACTTTTCCTTCAGAGTTCGCTCTATAAGACAAACTTTGGAAGGCATTGGCCGCTTTCCGCGATAATGGTTCTACTGTTCGTCTACACTATGATCATGCCGTCATTGACAGAGTAAGGTAAAACTGGGATGATCAGTCCAACTCTTTAGTTAGGGCAGATCCCGCTACAGCTAATCATGTTCGTACAGCTCCGCTGTCTTATACCGTTGATTCGCCTACTCGTGATCACCACCAGTCTTCGTCACCTATACCAGCGCTGACTGAGTGTGGATTCCATTGAGCATCTTACCCTCCTAAATGTCAACGCAAGAAGCATTGTTAATAAATCTTCAGATCTATTTGCTCTCATTTCAGTTTATCTCTTCACGTGGTCTGTATTACCGAAACCTGGTTGCATGAGGGGGTTCTAGACGCAGTATTCACTCTTCCCGGTTATGTCACATTTAGAGCCGATAGGCAAAATTGTAAATGCGGCGGCGTTACCTTAGTTATCCGAGCTGACCTGAGGGTAACCCCTTTACACAGTCTTGATAATACTGAGTCTGTCTGGTGCAGACTCATTTTGGCTAAATTCTCTGTAGTAATTTGTGCATTTTATCGACCTCATGCTCCCAGTATTGATAACATATACAGCCTCAATCAATTCATGTTTGGGAATAACTTCGGTTCATTTAATTTCATCTGCAGTTTTCTGGCAATGAAACAAGCGTTTATAGGGAGGTACTATACTTTTCGTTAACCTTCGGGCTTACCCAGGTTATCAATGATGCTATTAGGAATGATGCTATTTTAGACGTGGTGTTCTTGTCTTCTGATTTGTTCAAGAAAGGTTACAAATATGATATTATCGACGGCATCTCTGCTCATAAAGCCATTGTTGTCTCAATTACGTGTGAAGTTAATAAACCGCAGTATCATCTTACATCTTTTAGCTGTTTTAACAACGCAGATGATGTTTCAATTACCGACTATAAGGCTGATTGCTTTGATAGATTCTTGACGATGAGTGCTGCAAACGATGTTGATGCCCTTTTCAATTCCTTCGTGAAAATCGTTAAAACATGTATTGATCATTTTGTCCCCCTTAAAACAAAAAAGAAAAATCCAAAGTTGCCTTGGATAAATCGTGATATTTTACTCTTGTCCCGTCGAGTGAGAAGACTTAGACGTAAAAAATCATTAAACAATCTAGAAAGCATGATTCGTTTTAGTAAAGCAAAGCTAGAACTTAGTGCTTCAACAAAGTCTGCGAAAGACTTCTTTTTTCGTGTTGAGCTAAAAAATCTTTTATCCTCAAATGCCAAAAAGTTTTCGTCTGCAGTTTTGCCCAAGTCTACTCTAATATATTCCAGAACAATAATGAAGTACCGTCTTTGCCAAAAGTAACCAGGCTGCTCCGAAGGCTGCCGGAGCAATTCGCACTGCCGTGTGGCGGCGTTGCGCTCGCTGTGGCTTATCGGTGCTCGTCAGCTTCGAGGGTACAACAGCTGACGCAACTTCCCACCCTCACTATCGCCCTTTAGATGATAAAAACTAGGCGCGTATGATGTGCGGGCTGCTGCTTCACGCGCGCGAAGCCTGGTTGTGCCCAGCGAGGGCGCTCAGTATAGCGACGGGGCTGTTCGCTCCTCTCAGCAACTGCGGAAAACAGAAAAGCAGGTGATAGTAGACACGGTGAGCTCTTGTTGCTTGTTTCTAGGACGAACATGTGCTAGGTTTGCCACACTGTGTTGCCCTGAAATAAAGGTTCCGCGAACAAGAAAGTAATCATGGGCATCTAATGGCTAATCGTGAGGAACGTTTCATTATATTTCGTTACTTAAATCAAAACTTACCTACAAGCAAATGCAAGAATTTGTTAGAATCAATGATTGCACTTATTTATACACAACCTAAAAAAGAGGTAAGGTGGCTGGAAAGGGTTCAGAAGCTTGCCTATATCTTTGTACCGGAGTTACGGCCCGAAAAGTGGCACTACGCAAGGCACCTCGGAAAAAGCATATTAATTTCGAGGTGCGTTATCATTCTTTTGTGCACAGGCGCATCAAACACGCAGGAAAGCGCAGTTGTGCTAGTGCGTTTCAGCAGCGGATTACAGAACACAAGCACATATAATTATATTGCGAGAAACGCGACTTATAATATCTGCTTCAGGGCAGTTGCGGGGAAGAGCGAATAGCCCCGTCGCTAGACTGAGCGCCCTCGCTGGGCACAACCGGGCTTCGCACACGTGAAACCGTAGCCCGCACATTATACGCACCTAGTTTTTATCATCCAACCGTCAAGAGTGAGGGTGCCAAGTTACGTCAGCTGTTGTACCCTCGGAGCTGACGAGCACCGATAAGCCACAGCAAGCGCAACGCCGCTACACGGCCGCGCTCTTGCTCCGGCAGCCTTCGGAGCAGCCTGGTTACTTTTGGCAAAGGCGGTACTTCAGTGCCCTAACGAAATTTCTAACGCCTTCAACACTTTTTTTCAGTCAGTGTTTATGAATAATAATGAGATTTTGCCATCGTTTGTTAGCACTTCCTCTCAAATCGCTAATGTCGATGTTTCTATAGGAGGTGTCCTGAATCTTATACTAGGCTTGGATATTAAGAAGTCTGCTGGTCCTGATGACATTCCAAATGTGTTTCTAGTCCGATATTCTGAATGGACAGCTCGCTACTTACATATTATATTCAGTAAATCTCCCAATTCTATTACTGTTCCTGCCTCTTGGAAGCTGGCGAAAGTGCTTCATTTATTCAAATCTGGTGACAAACATCTTTGCAATTACAGGCCCATTTCGCTAACGTCATCATCGTGCATTAGAACATATTATTTACAAGCATATTACAGAGTTTCTGGAAACAAATAACATCTTATCTATAACGTTCAGCATGGATTTCGACGGGGTTTTAGCACGTTAACACAATTATCTGAATTTGTGCATGACATTTCTTCTAGCCTTGATTCTGGTAACCAAATTGATGCTCTATTTATTGACTTCTCTAAAGCTTTTAACACCGCAATCCATTCAAAGCTCCTGCACAAACTAAACCTTGTATTAAAAAATCCAACCTTGGTTAACTGGATATATTTCTTTCTGGCCACTCTCAGTATGTAGCATACAATTCTGGTGAATCCAGTGTCGTCGAAGTCTCTTCTGGTGTGCCACAAGGATCCGTATTAGGCCCCTTACTTTTCTTGCTTTATATTAACGACCTTCCAAATAACGTCATATCTAAAATCCGCATGTATGCCGACGATTGTGTCTTTTACAGTACCATTCATTCTTTTGAGGATCATTATCGCCTTAACGAATCACTTGTTGCATTTTCTGAATGGTGCGAAAAATGGCAAATGCGTATCAATTTTTGTAAGTCTGTATTAATGTCATTTTATAACAGTTCATCGCCCTGCATTTTCGCCTACTCACTTAACAGCATATCACTGGAAAGGGTTTCCGAATATAAGTATCTGGGTATTACTTTCACTAGTAACTTATCTTGGTCAGGACATATTGATTTAATTTGCGGTAAAGCCCTTAAAGGTCCACTGAAACGGGTCACCAAGAAGGGTAAACAACGCCATAGCACTGATAGTTATTGAACCACCCATCATTCTCCCGCAAAAATTTTCGATCTAGCTTCTGCAACACCAGAGATATCGGCGATTAAAAATGACCCTTCCAATTTTCCCTCTCAACTCGTACTGCTCGTACGCCGAAGGGAGCCATAAAAAAATAAAGAATACAAGAATACAAGTTCAAAGCTCCGCCCAGACATACGTCACTTCGACGAACTTCCGGTTGCCGCGCGCTCGCTCGCTGGCGTACTCGCGCCAACCCGTCCTCGCTCGCACACGCCTGAGGAGTTCGCCAGTTCGCGCAGCGACGGTTGTAACCGCGAACCCGTGGTTACCCTATATGTTACACGGCGGATAAAGCCATGGTTACACCACTAACCGCGGTTACCGCAAACCGAGCTTGACGACCTCGGTTTGCGTCGTTAACCGAGGTTATGACGGCGTCTGTTGACAGAAGCTACTCGTCGGCGCCCGAGTGCGCGAAACGTACGAGCGGGTCTGCTTCACAAAGTTATTCATTTGCCCACTGTATCACGTTTAAATATCGATGTATAGATTATAGTGCTGCCCGACGTCTTCGATTACGGCCGACAGCGCAGCGACTGCGTACTGAAGCCTTGTATTGCCTGCAGTATCGTTTGAACGGCTTGTTGTTGAGCAGAACGTCAAAAAATACGCGGCCTTAGCTATGAAAGTACACGAGTTTGCAACGCTTGCAGCACGGGATGCCGCGAGCAGGCTGAGGTACGTTACACAATTACCGCGGTGGTGGGGCGCGCGAGCACGGCGAACGACGGCGCCGTGCGTGACCGTCCCTAGTCGTCGCTAGGCCTAAATTGTTTCGCTTCGAAGCCGCGGCGGTCGACGCTTTGGAACATGATCAACGCTGTCATAAATCGTGTACTTATGAAACTGCCTTATAGTGAATTCTAGCCTGCCATAGTAAAATAATTATAGGATTAACTCTGCCGACGCATTAATCGCAGAGCTAGTACGAGCAGATCGCATCAGCCGAAATGCACCAGCGGCAGCTGGCTTGAGCAGAAACTGGCTTGTATCACGGCTATCGCTCTTACCAGCAATTTGCTGCTGGTCAGCGATCTTCACGAGGGCTTCATACTTGATATTCGGCTCAGTATTCCAGACGCCAACAAATTTTAGCACGCTTTATTTCGGACATCGGTGCTAACGATCCGCCGTGTCGTTCGCGAACGGTATGCGGGAGGAGGGGCCACAGCGGCGGTGCTTACGGCGGTCGAGGAGATGCTGCCATCGTGCGGTGCTTGACCGTGCTGTTGACGCCTCGTCGGACGACACTCCGGTACTCCTAAAACCACGTTATATAAATAAGATATTTGCAAATGCAGCTTTGTTCTGCCGATCCTTGCGTCGCTTCGGTTGTTGCACGTAATGGGCAATGGCCACCTAACCGATAAGGGCGGCGAGCTGTGTAACAGCCCGCACAGAGTTCGAGCAGCGCACGAGCAGACGACTTTCGCAGCTACCGGAAAGTGTGTCCGTGACGTCATGGTTGCAGTGGCCGCAGCGAATGGCAGTTTCTAGCAAGCCTTGCCAGTCAACTCACCCGTGACGTCACGGGTTAAGGAAATAGTTCCATGCGACACCGCCAAGCGACATTCTCTCTGCCCGCGAATTTCAAAAAACGCTGTTTTTAAAAATTAATAATAAATCGCTCGCTTTGTTCCAAGGAGTTGTACTTTGCGTTAATACTCAAAAGGATGTGTTCTACACACTGAACACGTTTATCAGAGGCTTCTTGGGGGCCGTTTCCGTGGACCTTTAAGAAATTAGGTTATCTGAGACGTAGCTTAGCTCAAGCTCCATGTAACGTAAAGTTATTGATGTACAAATCTTCCCATACTCAGTGATTATGCTTGCGTTATATGGAATCCTCATAAACTAACTGATATCTACCATATCGAAAATGCTCAAAAAAAAGCTGTTCGTTTCATTTGTCAAATTGTCACCAGTATCACCGGAATTTTTCGCCCACTTCCGCCCTTCCTTCATTGCACCTAACAACATATCAAGTCGCCGGCAAGTTGAATCTCTGAAATTTCTTTATTGCATCGTACATGATGATTATCGGCTGTCCTCTACCAGTTATATTAATCAAGCGCATCGCACATCCACAAGGAATTATCATGAACTAAACCTTATCACCTATTTTTCCAGAAGCGATACATTTATAAACACAGTTTTTTCCCTCGTACGATCGAGGCATGGAACAGAATATCTGGATCACGTCGTTCCCTCCCATTGCTTGAATTTGTTAGGGCAATCAGCTACTGTTAATCACTTTCTTTATAACCTCAATTCAATTATTAGTTTGTTTCTGCGTTTGTTTGATTGTTTGCTCGATTGTTTGTTGATATTGTACTGTATGATTACTGTTGTGTATCGTGGTACTGCCGCTCCAACTGTGTATCGCACTGCTGCCGCTCCAAGCGCCGCTTCCCATGTCGTACTTTCCGTCTGGCCTGAGCATAGTATTTTGCTCAACACCTCATCCCTACGTCCCCGCTGCTCTTCGGTCCTAGCATGTACGAAGCTACGCGAGGACACTGAACTCTTTTCGCTCCCTCTCTCTCTCTGTCTGGACTGTCTACCCTGCTTGTACGCTTTCGCTGCCACGTTTTCGCTGGATTTAACAGTTTTGCCTCGGACTCCGACTAGAGAACACTTCACTGGCGACGAGGATGGGATTGCCGCGATCTCGAATGCGTAAGTTCAGTAAATACTGACCGCCTCAGGTAAAGCTCCTGGATCCGCTCCAGCCCTGCACAGCCGTCGGCATGGCAGCGCTTCTGCCTCCGGCCACGATCGGAGAATTCTCGCCCGCCGAGCCTTCCTCCTGGCCAGTTTACTTAGAGCGCCTAGAGTTCTACTTTCAAGCCCACGACATCCAGTCCGATGAGAAGAAACGGGCTTTCCTCTAGTTTATGCGGTGTCGACGCGTATACCCTGCTTCGCTCGCTCTGCGCACCCAAGGCACCTTCAGTGGTTCCCTTCTCAGAAATCGTTTCCAAGCTCGACAACCACTTCATCGGGAAACCTTCCGTCACCATGGAACGCTTCCGCTTCAACAAGCGAGACCAGCGCCCTGGCGAATCGGTAACGGATTTTCTCGCCGCTCTTCGACTCTTGGCCCGCCTTGGCTGGATCGACTTCTTTGCGACCGCGCCTAGTCTGCTGCCTGCGTGAAGACGTCTCCTGGCTGAACCGGATCAAAAGCTCTCTAAGGCCATCCTACTGGCACGTGCTGCAGAGGAAGCGGCCGCCAAGACAGAAGAGGTTCGCCGCTCGAGGGCCCCCTCGGAAACGCATCAATTGCAAAGGAACCCCAAGCGCCCGGACGTCAAGCCAGCCAACCACCTTCCGAGTCAGCAATGTTGGAGTTGCACCGGTGACCATGACGCTCGTACTTGCTCCTACCATTCCGCCATCTGTCACTACTGCGGAAACAGGACACCTCGAGAAGGCCTGCAGAAAAAAAGCAGCAAAAGAAAAAACTTCCAAGCCTATTCAGCATCGAAAGGAGTTTTTCCGCAAAAACAAGCACTCTCATGGACGCAACCACCAAATCTTGCAAACAGCTGATCCGGCTCAAGACGTTAATTCTACGACTTCGGTCAGTTTTCATCGCGAAATTCAAGACCGCAAGTCTACGGGTAGCGCCAACAACGTCACTTCTCCAGCAGTCTGCGTGGACGTCCTGATATACAGTAGGCCTCTGACTATGAAAGCTGATTCCGCGGCCGCCTGCAGCATCATCAGCGAGAACATCATGCAGAAACTTCGGCTGTCAAGGCAAGACCTAAAGCCATCTTCTCTACAGCTGCGTTTTTATACAAGGGAATGCTTAGAGATTGCGGGATCATTGGAAGTCACTGTCTCATACAGAACGAAGAGCGCTCGCCTACTCCTTCTCGTTGTCCGAGGAAATGGCACCAGCCTCTTAGGGAGAGACTGGTTTTCGGCGTTGGGCATTTCACTCTGCGGGATAAACCACGCATCTCAAACCGAAGTTCCGCTAACCCTTTTGAACGCCGTCTCTGAATACCCAGAAATCTTCGCTGAAGGACTAGGGAAGAGCAAGGGATCATCTGTTCGCGTCGAGCTCAAGGCTGAAATCACTCCCATCTTCATGAAAGAACGTCAAGTTCCGGTGGCTCTACTGCCTAGAGTAGACGAAGCCATCGACGTTCTCGTACGGGAAGGCATTTACCAGCCCGTGCGATCCTCCAGATGGGTGACACCGGTAGTCTGCGTCGTTAAGAAGAACGGCAAGATCAGGCTGTATGGTGATTACAAAAGCACCGTTAACCAAGCAATCAAGATGGAAACGTATCCTCTTCCAACCATCGATCAGCTTTTTTCGAACCTTGCTGGATGCACTGTATTTTCAGACCTCAATCAAGCCTATCAGCAGCTCGCCGTGGGCAATGACACAGCCGATCTCCTAACAGTCAATACGCACCGGGGACTGTTCAAAGTTACTCGCCTGCCGTTCGGAGTGTCATCCGCCGTAGCCATATTTCAGCGCTACATGGAAGAGCTCCTCTAGGGACTACCTGGAGTCCACGTGTACCTGGACGATATTATAGTGGGAGGTCAGGATGCCTACGAGCACAACAATCGCCAGCGAACTGTGCTGAAACGCATAAGGGACGACAACATTCGTCTGAGCCGAGAGAAATTAACCTTCGACACGCCGGAAGTAACCTTCCTTGGATACCGCATTGACGCCGCCGGTATTCATCCGACCGAAGAAAAGGGTGTAATCACTTAAATAAGCTCCCAGTCCAAAGAACAAGCAGCAACTTCAGTCTTTTCTCGGACTGCTAAACTTCTACAACAGATTCTTGCACGGTGCAGCTCACACCATCGAGCCTCTATACCGCCTGCTTGCAAAGGATCAGACGTGGAGATGGCGCAGAAGAAGCCAGCGCGCCAAGGAGCTCATACAGACATCCGATGTCTTAGTCCACTACGACGTGCACAAGCCGCTCATGCTTGCCTGCGACGCATCTGCCGACGGCATAGGATTTGTCCTTAGTCACGAAGACACTACCGGACACGAAACTCCTATTGCCTTCGGTTCCCGTACTCTCAGCTCGACCGAAAGGAAGTATTCTCAGACAGACCGAGAAGCTCTGGATGTCGTTTCCGGCGTCAAGAAGTTCCATCAATACCTTTATGAACGGCATTTCAAGGTCTATACTGACCACAAGCCTCTGCTGGGTCTGCTGCATCAGAGTCGTCCAATACCTAGCGTACTTTCACCAAGGATGCTTCGATGGAATTTGCTCCTCGCACAGCACGACTATGAGCTGATCTACCGACCAGGGCGTCAAATGGGCAACGCTGATTCACTCAGCCATCTCCCGCTGCCCTCGACAAATGCTGAAGGTCCCACTATGGCAGATGTCCTGCTTCTCGAAAACTCACCAGAAGCCTTCGCGGATGCATCCAAGATTGCTCAGCTGACGAAAAAGGATCGTGTGTTGTCGCGAGTACTCAAGTGGAATCGTACTGGATGGCCAACAAAAGTAGAGGACCAGTTCCAACCTTACTTCGTGCGCCGCGACGAACTCTCCGCTTATCGTGATTGCATCCTGTGGGGCTTCGGAGTAGTGATTCCACCGCAACTCCGCTTGAAAGTGCTTCAGCTACTTCACTCATCACACCCGGGAATCGTTCGCATGAAGGGGCTCGCGCGAGGTTATGTGTCGTGGCCGAAACTCGACAGCGATGTGGAGAACACCGTACGCGCGTGTGAGACCTGCCAAGAATCCAGGAACGCTCCACCACGCGCTGCAGTCCATCCCTGGGAGCAGACTACGAGACCGTGGTCTAGGCTGCACGTGGGCTTCGCTGGCCCAGTCCAGGGCAAGATATTTCTTATTGTCGTGGACTCGTTCTCGAAATGGCTAGAGGTCGTTGTGGTGAACACTACTTCAGCTGCAGTCGTTATCCGAGAACTCAGAAGGCTGTTCGCCACACACGGACTTCCTGACGTCGTCGTGTCCGACAACAGTTCTGCATTCACTTCAGCTTAATTCCGACTGTTCCTCGCCAGGGACAATGTTTGTCAAGCTTTAGTCGCGCCATATCATCCATCTTCTAACGGACAAAAAGCCCTTAAACGACTGAAAGGAGGCGACATTGAACTTCAGCTGAGTCGTTTCCTGTTCCAGCAGCACTTGCTGCCCTGCACGACTACAGGAGAAAGCCCGGCGGAGCTACTGTTCTCACGTCAGCTAAAGTCTGCCCTAGGCTACTTGCACCCTGATTCCCAGGAGGGCGACCCGCGAATTGACCAGCTGTCACAGAAGTTCCGCGCTACACCGACCCGCAAGTTTGTGCCTGGTGACTCAGTCTTCGCTAGGAATTTTTCGCCATATGGGTCTCGGTGGCTTCCCGCTATCATCTACCCCTGCAAAGGGCCTGTGTCCTATGAAATCAGACTCCTCTGCGGTACGTTATGGCGCAGGCACGTCGACCACCTTAGGAAGAGGGACTACAACCTACCCTATCTTTCTCGCCGTTCACCTGAATTCGAAATGCCTGAGCTGCACTCCGAGTCGGAAGAGCAGAACGAACAACCTTCTCGCACTTCCCTGCCCGAGCCAGACGCCGACTCACCAGAACCCGAACACAGCCGCTCCGACTCAGAGAACGCAGATGCCTCCGACGGAATTCCTCCGGCAACCGGCACCGTTCTTCAACGCTCCGCCCGCGAAAAGAAGTTTCCTTCTCACCTGCGAGACTACTATGTCTAGCCACGGCCGGTCTCGAGGGAGAGCGCGTTTCTCTCTTCTCTTACGGCCTCTCCAATAGGGTCTGTTTCCACCGCCCGCCGCGCCTCGGTGGGGTCGCCACCGCCCCACTGCTGCTCCTCCGCTACAGCCGTTCACGCGCAAGGGAAACGCGCGCTCTCTCTTCGCTCCGCCCGCATCGGTTGCAACCGGCAGGTCCTGATATTTCACCCCTTACGGCTTATAGGAAGAAGCCGTAATCAGCGTCTGATTTATCGTGTATGAGCAATAAAATAGTCAATAATGCGCGTAGTCGGCGACGTCGGCCACGGCACGTCGGCTACGACGGGCGCGTCAAAAAACTGCCGCTTCTACAGTCTGGCGCGGCTGGCGTTCCCGGTGCTGCGTCGCGCATGCGCATACGACGCCCTAGAGGGCTGGTACGTTTTCGGTGTGCGTTTTCGAGCAGACGACAGGTCACCTACAGGGACGAACTGGCTGCCTATCGAGGCACTAATTATTGTTGTGATCAAGGCAATGATGCGGTGTGTTTACTGCGAATGTTCAAATGGCACAAAGCATGTGCAGACAGCCGTGGAGACGTCCAGCCCAGCAACGGTCTGAGCCCGCGTCGACGACGGCTACAGACGGAACGATGATTGTGTACGCGCGTGTTTTACTGAAAACTAATCATAATTTAAGTACCTGTACGAATACAGAAGAGTTATAGATTACACAGCAATGAGGATCACTTTTTCGGCCGGCCGCAGTTTCTGTAGAATTCCATAAATTTCGCGAATCCGCCTTTTGCGCGAGTTTTCTGCGCATGCGCGAAGCCCCAGCGGCGACTGATGAAAACACACTGAGAGTCGTCGACGGCGCTTCTCGTCGCCGCACTCATAGCCAACGCACGGGGGCTGGAGGCGCGGTACGTTCACAGCCTCGGTAAAACGATGCCAACCACCTGTGCCGCTTACGGCTGCCACTCTCGAGGCGTGCCGCGATACAAGACGCGTTTTGTTAGGTTTACTTCGGCGAGCCGCGACCTGCAACGGCGTGAAGCTTGGATTAGGGCAACCAAGCGTCAAGACGTGAATGGGCGACCTTGGCAGCTGACTGCGTGCTCTCGACTTTGCGAAAAACACTTCGTTACAGGTATGTATGCATCTAAAGGAAATGTGCATGATGAAAAGTATCTACCGGAGTTTGCAGCAAGCCTGTAACCCACCAGTGATAGCCGCAATGAGCATTTGTTCGGCGCGTCTGATGGCGATGTATTTTGTCGTTTGTTTTATTTATGTGCGAAGGGGCCGGGTAGCGCAGATATCACAGGTGGCTGTGTGCGCTAGACCGTAATATTTAGCATGTTTTATCGTGACTGCCGCCTGACTAACAAGGAAAAAAGATATGGCGTTTGCTGTGATGCACCGCCATTCGCGAGCCGAGTGGTTGAGCTGGTTATGAGGCTCACGAACGGCGGTGCATTAAAACGCCGTATTTTTTTTTCTTGTTAGTGAGGTGGCAGTCACGATAAAACATGCTAAATATTACGGCCTAGCACACACAGCCGCCTGTGATATCTAAGGTACCTAGCCCTTTCGCACATAAAGATAAGAAGGGACAAAATACATCGCCTTCAGGCCTTGGTGCAACTGAAGCAATCACGCACCGAAGAAATCCTCATTGCAGCTATCACTGGTGCGCTACAGCCTGGGTGAAAACTCCAGTAGGTACTTTTCATCCTGCCTATTTCGCTTAGATGCATACATACCTGTAGTATCTGTGTTTTTGCCGCTCGGAGCATATGACGCACTTGCACGACGCACAGTATTTTTTTTTTAAATTAAAGGCTCGCCTTCGTGCACGCCAAAGCATCCGGACTTCGTTCCTTTAATGTACGCAATCAGATGCACTTCGTTAGGGAGCTTGATAATCGTCGTCTTCGTCCAACCGTTTGCAACGGCAAGAAAACCGCCCGGCACAATAAATGAGTCTCCTGGAGGGTTCATGCTCGTTCACTTGCAGAGTGGATCGCTCTGGACGTAGAACAGGGTTGGCTCCTGACCGAGATGCGCATCTGATATGTAGGAGATTCACATGTGTCACCAAGTTGTTGATTCCGCAGAAATGAACGTTGGAGATCCTTTCACAACAGAATGACCATTCTCTGCGCACCGAGAACCTTTTCACCACTGCGACCACATCCGTTCTGACTCCTGAGGCCAGAAACCGGCTACAGCTCTGAATCATCCATTGCCAGAAAAATGCAGCGCGTTTCCTGCAGGTGTGCATTCCGGCCGGGACAATGCCCTTTTCACGGGGTGTGTATGTGTAACTCTCTGCCGATCTTCGTGGATGAAATCCTATAGCTGCACGGTTGTAGATGACGCGAGGAGGAAGCGACGCCCATTGCACCATGCCGGCGCCGCGGTGACCGCATTGTGCTCGGTAACTCAAGACACCCCGCGCATATGCACCGCTCAAAGTGACAGGAGACGATTCCACCTAGCTCTGCAGCATCAACAAACCCCTGGCTGTATGTATGTCGAGACCTTGCGGTGAAACCCATAGTTGACCGCGTCGAGTTATCGCTATAGCTTCGTTCCCACGTGTAGCGAACATCACCCATTTTTGCTGTGCATAGATAACAAATGGCGACCACGCCTTGCAGACAACTTTTTTTTTTTTTTTAGTGATAGGAAAACAAATTTGCACTCCTTTGCAATGATAAAATCGGAAATAAATGGGAGGGAATGGAAACATAATGTTCAAAAAACAAAATGACTTGAAACAGCATCGCCGCAGAAGAAACTGCATAAATATTCGCAGCATCTGCCATTTTCTTGGTTTAGAGAAATTGCTTCAAGGGTCTATCAACTTGCATCTTGAGCGTTCGCGAGCATACTTCAGCCGACTGATTGGAAAGTCATTCTAAGGAGTTCTTGTGTGGACAAAAAATGGAGAATAAGGGTTAGGTGCAACAAGTGGCCCTGAACCAGCTCTGCCATTGTTCAACTCTAATCCTGCTGAAACGCTGCATGGCATAGTTAAACAACAAAACATTGGGGTGAGGTCAACGAATTGACACCATGATTGATCTCATGATAGAGGAAGAGAGAAGGACAGGGACTGGTCATTTTGGGCAAGGACTAAAAATATACAGGCACGAGGGACAGGCAAAGTGCTTTGTCCCATGTCTATGGACCATCCCTGCCTCTTCTTTGCGCTTTGTCAAAATGAGCAAACTCCACCAACTAGCCCAAGAAACAGCATTGCAGAGAGACAGTGTGCCTAAAGCTCATAGCCGCTTTTTGTAAGCCTACAAAAGCTAGTAAATTCAGACTAGATTGACCAAAATTGACCAAAATAATTCTGGGCATGCACTGGGAAAATGTTTTGTCTAACATGAAAATGAATACATTCCGATGCCTGTGCTGCTTAGGATTCGTCAAGTTTTTTCTCTCAGTGTGGCTATTGAAGAAAGTATAAAGGCATACCACTTCCCCAAAGTACATCCAAAATTGCGTCATGTTGGGGGTAGAAGTGGCGTGGGGTGAAGGGAACTACTGGAATACATAAGCCCCGACTCCAAACACACATGCGTCATGCACTGCCGCGCTAACGTCGTCGCACGCGTCAGCCAAAGCCCGTCTGCGCATGTGTGCATCGCGAGCTCTGATGCTGTGATCTGTCCCTGCCAGATATCTGGCGCGTGCTACACGCGTCGAAAACTAGCGAGGGGTTGGGACCGCGCGGCTGTCCCCTACTCCGTTCTTCTCGTCCTGAAGTCCACTTAGCTCCCCCTGCTTCTTTTCTTCACAGAATAGTTTTCTTCACGGTTTTCAAATTTTGTCAGTCCGCGCGAGAGGGTGAGCGAGCCAGCACCACGAATATGCAGGTGCATTCCCCTTTTGCGACGCCTGCCGTGACGGCGGCGTTGACGTCGCGGCGCATGGAAAGTGCTTTGGAGTACCCGCTTTATTTATGGCAGTTACGAGGGTTTACCTACAGAAGGAATGTGAGGATTGACAGCCATGTTTGTCAGTTCTTCGATTTTCCGTACTGTTTCCTCGGGCTGTTTTTCTTTTTTCCATCAATGATGAAACAAACCCTTCACACATTCGTGGGGACAATGTTTGCAAACGGTGTAGGTTCGCCAGTACTTGTATAAATGGGGCGATCCCCCCCCCCCCCCCCCCCCCCCTTCTTCATTGGAACCGCAGATGAACCAAAAAGGGTATCTTATTGTACGATCCCCAGACATGTCAAAAGAATTCCGGGGCTGGCAAATTTCAAATTATGAAATCATTGTCAAGAAACACATGTGCTAGTTGCAAAGCGGCGCATATTTAGATAACTGCTCGTGATGTCGCACTTTTCTGGTCGTCTTATTGCTCAGAATATGTTTATTTATTTATTTTATTTACATTACCCCTCAGGGAGGCATTACATATATTTTGAATATATTTCAAAAATATGTTGCACTCACGCTCTCGAGTGCTGCTAGTATGGCAGTCCGCTTTCTCAACGCACCTTATAGCTAAAAATGTCGCAACAAGAGCGCAGACTGACTTGAAACTAGAGCTCGCGGTAGTTATTGTAGCTGGAGTACCATTACCAATGTACGCTTACTACCAGCGCTGGTGCATTCGCCTTCAGCCCACCTGCTCATGTTGCTGTATATAGCACAAGGAGCTCAATCTAAAACATCAATCTATTCGTTGTGTCGTCTTCTGACCTTGTGCTCCCGTCCACGTTCCGCGCTGTCACCTCAAGATGCATAAGCAACACGCCCAAGCTGCTATTCTAAATAAAAACAAAAATGGGGGAAGGGGAGGGGCGGTTAGCTTACCGTCAACACTATATAGCCTCGTGTGTTTCAATGGAAATGCCTCCACCCCCCCCCCCCCCCCACCCCCACCAGGGAAAAAAGAAAGCGGTCAGCGCGTTATGAAAAGGAAAGTACGCACACCCACATATATCAGCGCGCGCGTTTTTTTTTTTTTCTACTTTTATTACAACAGAAAAATTACCGACGATTACGTTACTTCCTAATGCGAAATTTGAGCATATCTCATTGGCTGTTCCAGCTTTTCGATAGATTGAGGCAAAGACAACTTTTTTATTTTATTTTTCACACGTATTTCTTCAAGAAACACTCCACTAACAGTTCTTGACTGTCATGAAGGAAGCTTTGTGGATCAGGAGTTCGCGTAATGCAGCGTATGGACCTGTAGGAGCGTTGCGCAGCGAAGAGATAGCAGCGACTGACTGATGCCGCTGACGCCGCTAGCGAGTCAAGTCAACATGGCTCTGTGTTTCGGCTTAGGATGTATGCACCGCGATCCACTTACACCGGAAAACACCGTCGCCGCCACAAAGGAAAAAGGTAGGGGGGGGGGGGGGGGGGGGGGGGGGACACGCAGCGGCGAATGGTGGCAGGAGCGTGCGCTGCCCTGGCTGCGGAGCTGGTTACGAGGGACAACGCAGACGGCGACGCGAAACGCAGGAACGGGCGCCAAAGAGCTGGGCTCTAAAAAAAAAAAAAAAAGAAGGCTGTTCAGCACGCCAAATGGCCACATCAGGGCAGCGCGAGGAAGTACATGTCCGGACAAATTCTAGGGGCAGTAAGTAACCGAAGGGCGTCTTGCATTATTCTTTTGTTGCACATACAACCACAGAAACGAATCCTTTCACTCCAAAGAATGCCTCAGTGGCAGCCAGTTATGCATTTTACCGTGGTTAGCACGAGTGATTGCCGTTCTATGCTTGTTATGAAAGCAGGTGATGCTGGTAGTGAATAAATAAATAAGTAAATAAATATATAGAAAGTACACTGGATTCGCAATGCAGCAAAGATGTACATCTAACCAATGAAGAGTACAGAGGAGATTCAAAGGGGAAGGGTCGAGAAGGAGCTGTCTAACGCGCTTGCGAAACTAACCCGCTTCTACTGGCGACGTTGCCTCATAACTGTCGGCTACCCTCCCCTCTCCAATTCATTTCCCCCAAAATTTAGCCTGAATGCATTGCGGCAGCTGCGTGGTGCTTACCCTTTTGGTAGGTATTTCACACCTATTTCGCAATGCCGACTATCCTCTCTAAGGTAAATTGAAATTGGCCATCGCCCTTTTCTCAGCTCATTAGGTTACCAACGTCAGTTTCTATGGTTAGAAAAGCCCGAACTAAAAAAAAAAAAGAAAAAAGAAAATGATTACTGTTGATTGAAACCGACTTTATTGCAATTTTATTATGTGCAATAACGTTTGATAAAAGTAGTTCTGCACCTGAGAGCTCGCAAGAATATCCTACTATAAATGCCATAACTTCAAAAGTGATAACAGCTCAAACGATGGGTATCAAAGGAAAGACAATACAGGTGTCGATTTCAGCCAGAGTTCATGACGAAACCACCAAAGATGTATACTTCGTCTCACAAGATGTTTTTAGTACTGTGAAAGGCCGGGGCGCCATGGACCAAGAGCACTTGGACACTTGCGCGCGAGCGAGGCAAACGCGTTTCCCTTTTTGTTTTTGTACTTTGTAAATAATGTACAAAGCTCCCCCTGTACTTTCTTGCTATAGCTCCCCTCTGCACTTCCCCTCCCTTTCCTCTCCTCATCATTTTGCTTTCCCGCCGGCTGCAGCTTCGGCGCTTCAGATTTTAGATAGCAGTTGAAGCGGCCGGCAGCACTCTTTTCCTTCCTTTTGTTTGAATAACCACTATCCACACCACCCACTATCCACACCACCTATAATAGGCAATTGTGCTCCCACTGTCGCCCTTGCCGATTCGAGGGGTGCGTCGGAGCACAATTACCTATTACAGTGGGCATTTGAATAGGCCAGGAGCCCCTGCCTTTCGCAGTGGGGCAAATCTCTTGTGAGTCAAAGTATAGTATACAAGGACCACATAAATATCTTCCATCATATGGCACCTTTCCATTTTTGGTATCCACTTGAGCTATCCTGAACAGATATCGACGATGTATTATCAACTCGCTCAAGCTTCCACTCTATCCAGAACAGTGAACAACAAAACGTGGTGGTACTTTTCATTTACGTTACGCACATTCGGTCATGGCCGAATCAAGCGGCGGCGGTCCGCGTCGCCGCTCAAGTTCAGCAGTGATAAGGCAAAGCTAGCACCCCGCAGTCCTGCTATCTGCTGTAGTCAAGCTAAGAACAGGAGAACGCTTCCCCCTGCGCACGGTGGGGAGAAGAATGGGGCTTTGAAAACTCACCCTCCAACAAAAGAAAGCTTCTCTACAAAGCAAAGGTTGGGTCCCTCGGCCAACTGGGGGCAAGGCGGGTAGGCACTTTCTCAGTCCTGAATCAGTGGCGTAGCCTGGTGGCAGAATTTGAACTAATACCAAGATGGCCACCGTGGGACCCCCGCCTTAAATATGATTCACGATTTAGTATGATTCCATTTTTTTAGCTTGGAACGGTTCCCATTGGGATAAATGAAAACATTGGGGCAATGTCTTCTACACGAGCCCTGCAAGGCGAATAATGACCGCCGAGATCAGTGTGTCAATCGTTGATCTTTAGGAGTTTTTCTTTTTCCCTTCGGAGCTTTCTCTTTTTAATTTTGTTTTGCTTTTTTTTTTTCTACAACCTTCCATGGCAGTCCGCTCTAGTTGGATAATTACCCGTCGCCTCAGTTTGCATCAAGCCTTATTAGTCCACACCCTCCCCTTCCCACATCGGCAGGTGCGCCCGGCCAACCTTCGAGATACAAAGGAATCGCAGAGGGAAAAAAATGACAAAGGGTCCCGGCCCGCACAAGCGCGTCGCCATTCATATAGCTTTATAATCCTCGCAAACTAATTTTTGACCCTCAGACCCGCATTTCTTCTCGGCGCCTGTAGCACATGCCTAGACCCCGAAGCGCCGACCGCAAATCCCTTCTGACCAGCAAACGCTCACCCTCCGTTTTTTTTTTCTTTTGTGCGCGTGCTCTTTCGCTGCCTTTTTCTCTCTTTGACGTGACGAGGCAAACCAGCGTCTTGTGCTCTCTCCTCAAAACTCTTCATTATACTCAACAATCCGAGAGGACAAGTGTCGCTAGTAAATGGGGAAATTATTTTTTTCGCAGATCCTGAGTGCGCAGTCACGTGACACAAAAGTGACGTAGAGCCTATCTCACTCTTGCGCGCCCTGTGGGTGTTCATTTTTTTTTTTTCGTCTTACTGGAGGGAATGAGAGGTGGCCGCAAGCTGTCAAGTGCGTCCAATGCGCGGGAAGAGTGCAAGGAGGCGTTGGTCGTCGGAGCGGGGCTTCGAGCTGGAGGATGGGGAGCGTTTAGTCGTCTTGCGAGCAAAGCACACAGCAGCACGCACACACGCTTTCTGAAAGGATGAAAGGAGAAGCGGACAGACTAGCCAACGTAGACAGCGCGGTTTCAAACCAGTGACGGCTTGGAGCTGCCCTCGGCAAAACACAGAGCAGTCCTATCGTTTATTTTTTCCTAGCAGTTATAGGTATGGGCTGATCATTGGCCTGAGCTGCAGCTTAGGTAGCGCTAAAGATTTGACTGCTTCTGTGCGCGCGTATAGTTCTCGAGGGTATTTTTGTGGATCTTGGATTGCGCCTTTTATGGGAAACAACTATAGAGACGAAAAATTCTCTCCATAAGTTAAGCAACATATTGTATAATTTAACAGCTTAATTCCAAACGTTAACCTTTACGCGCCCTTGGAAGATGTTCTCAATCTTGACAGTTTTCGTTTCTGCCACTACAAAACTGCATTTTTGTGGGCGCGTGTGTGTGCAGATAACCCATGCTCAGGTACTCAATATATGTGCGGCCCCGCATACGGTCAGTGCTCTTCAAGTTTTCATTACAATGAGGAAAGCAAACACACGATCCATGCAGCACGCTGTGAAGAAGCGGGCTCGCCACTCCGAGTCTGCGTCGCCTCGAATACCAGCCACCCCACCAAACCACCGGAAGAAAAAGAACGAAAGCAAAAGATTGCGAACGCCCAGAACCGGCGCTCACTGCCGTCACTGTTTTGAAACCGCGCTGTCTACGTTGGCTAGCCTGCCCGCTCCTCCTTTCATCCTTTCAGAAAGCGTGCGTGCGTGCTGCTGTGTGCTTTGCTCGCAGGGCGTAGGCTAGGCGTTTTTGTTTTTTTTTTCTTTTTTTTTTTAATAATAATATTCCCCCCCCCCCCCCCCCCCCCCAGGCATAGCTCCCCAACAGTGTCCCTCTCATGAGGAGGCAATAGGGGGGCTAACCACCCCACCCTTCAATCCCCCCCACCTAGAACGCATCCACCCCCTAAATTCAAGAATCACACAGTCTCTCTAGGCGTTTTCCCTCCTCCAGCTCGAAGCCCCGCTCCGACGGCCAAGCGCCATCTTTCCCGCACATGGGACTTAAAGGCCCACTGTCCACCCTCCGGTCCAAATTTTTTTTTCCGCAGTGGCTTTGAGGCTTCGTCCCCACAACGCAAGGCCGCAAGAAGTTTTTAAAAAGAGTAATTAATAACGGAGTTACAGCCACCGCAATCAACCGATTTTGCGCTTCCCTCTCCTTCCTTCCCCTCTCGGAGGTTTTTCACTCTCCGGTCGTCTAGCCTCCATAAGCCAAATTCCCCTTCCTCCTCCGCGTGAATGAATGAATGAAAACTTTATTTCCACCGAAAAGGAGCCCTTCATCTCCCGCCCCCGGCACGCAGGCCGGGGAGCGGGTCAGGAGGGCCCCGCAGGCTGAGGTCAGGTGAGGTTACAAGCACTCTTCACGGCATCAGCCGCCAGGCGGGTCGCGTGCCGCTGAACGGTGGGATCTCCGCTCCGCAGTCAAACCTCCCATGCTTCTCTACTATCAATGTTAATGCCGGCACCTGGGGAATCGGCGCATTGCCATATTATATGATCTAGCGTGCCCTTTTGTCCGCAATTTTTATATTTAGAATCTTCTTCCTCCCCAGACAGGGCAGATGTAGTTATCGGCTTGTATACTCGCCTCCAGATGCGTGCTTCATTGTTAGTGAGAGACCGATCTAAGGGGAGGGTATACTTTTCGATCTAATTTGTAAGATTCTGTGATCTCATTGTATGTGATAGCGCAATCTTTAATTCCCTTGCAATCGGGCTGTTCTACCGCTGCCCGGTGGTAGCTAGAGATCTCGGGCCAGCAGGTGCGCAGCTTCGTTGCCAGGGGCAGACTCGTGTGCTGGTATCCATATGATGGACATAGTTCTAGTAATGGGATTTGTGAGAAGAATCTTTTTGGCCTCCTCTGAGATCCGTCCTTTTGCAAAATTCCAGACAGCCGTTTTGCTGTCGCTGGTTATAGTTTTGACCTGTGTACCAGTGCATGCGAGCGCTATTGCGACCTCTTCAGCTGTATTAATGTCACGGGTGCGTGTTGAGGCCGCAATTTTAGGTGCACCTTCTCCATTTACTACTGCCGAGGCAGCTGCTCCGTGTCGTCCGCATGATGCGTCTACATAAGCAACTTCATCGACTGCTTAATTGCGTTTCATTATTTTAGCGATGGCTTTGGCTCTGTGTTCTCTGCGTTCTTTGTTGTAGTCTGGGTGCAAGTTTCGAGGTAAGGGTGGTACCAGTATGTGTTCCCTTATGTTGGGTGGGAGAGATGTTTTCATCTGTGGGCCTCTGTCTGATTGGAGTCCGACCCAGTCTAGGATGGCTCTGCCTGTCTCCGTCTGACTTAGTCTTTCCAGTTGAGAGATTCAGACAGCTTCAGTGAGCTCTTGCCATGTATTATGAATCCCCATTTTCTCCAGCTTCTCTGTTGATGTGGAAACAGGGAGGCCTAGTGCGCGTTTGACGCATTTTCGAATTATGACGTCGATTTTTTCACGTTCTGTCTTTTTGAGATTGAGAAAAGGTGTGGCATAACATATGCGACTGATGATGTAGGCCTGTGTCATTTTGAGTAGACTACGTTCCTTGAGACCGTGTCCTCTAAGCGCTACTCTTCTGAATATGCCCGTAACTTGGGCTGCGTAGTTCTCCAATTTTTTGATGGTGTTTGTGTTCTGCCCTCTTGCTTGGAGTATCATTGCTAAGATTCTAATTTCCTCTACTTGTGGAACCGGGTAGTTTTCAACATTTATCTTTATGTCTGCTTTATTTTTCTTATATTTGGGGTTGTAGATGAATAGTTCTGACTTTTGCGGCGAGCAGGATAGACCGCGTTCCGCAGCGTACTCAACCACCTTATTTGCGGCAGCCTGGAGTTTGTTCTCTATTTCTGCGTCGCTACCTTTATTTATCCAGAGATTTATGTAATCTGCGTACATGCTAAATTTTCATCATCATCATCATCATCATCATCAGCAGCAGCAGCAGCCTGACTATACCCACTGCAGGGCGAAGGCCTCTCCCATATTTCTCCACTTAACCCGGTTCTGTGCTAGCTGCATCCACTTGACCCCTGCGAACTTCTTAATCTCATCCGCCCACCTAACTTTCTGCCGCCCCCTGCTACGCTTTCCTTCCCTTGGAATCCAGTTTGTTACCCTAAGCGACCATCGGTTATCCTCTCTTCGCACTACATGTCCTACCCATGTCCATTTCTTCTTCTTAATTTCCACTAGAATGTCGGTAACTTGAGTTATTTCTCTGACCCACTCTGCACCCTTCCTATCTCTTAATGTTACCCCTACCATTTTTCGTTCCATAGCCCTCTGGGTTGTCCTCAACTTAAGTAGAACTCTCTTGGTTAGCCTCCACGTTTCAGCGCCATAGGTGAGTACAGGTAAGATGCAACTGTTATATACTTTCCTCTTTAGCGATACCGGTAAGCTGCTAGACATAATCTGCGAGTGCTTGCCAAATGTACTCCATCCCAATCTTATTCTTCTTGTTATTTCCTTTTCATGGTCCGGATCTGCGGTTACTACCTGTCCTAAGTAGACATATTCGCCTACTACTTCCAGTACTTCGCTACCTAATGTAAAATGCTGTTCCTTCCCGAGGCTGTTGAACATTACCTTAGTCTTCTGCATACTGATTTTCAAGCCTACCTTTCTACTTTTCCTGTCTAGGCCATCAATCATTATTTGTAGTTCATCTCCCGAGTTGCTTAGCAAGGCAATGTCATCAGCAAATCGCAGATTACTGAGGTATTCTCCATCTACCCTTATCCCTAACTGCTCCCATTCCAAGTCTCTGAACACTTCCTCTGAGCAAGCTGTGAATAGTACTGGGGAGATTGTGTCTCCTTGCCTAACACCTTTCTTTATGGGAATTTTGTTACTTTCTTTATGCAGAACTATGGTTGCTGTGTAGCCACTGTATATATCTTCCAGCACTTTCACGTACGGCTCGTCTACCCCCTGATTTCGCAATGCCTGCATCACCGCCGAGGTTTCAACTGAGTCAAATGCTTTTTCGTAATCAATGAATGCTATGTATAAGGGCTGGTTATATTCCGAGCATTTTTCTATCATCTGATTGATGGTATGGATATGATCGATAGTAGAGTACCATTTCCGAAACCCTGCTCGATCTTTTGCTTGATTGCAGTCTAAGGTTGTCCTGGTTCTATTAGTGATTACCTTAGTAAATACCTTATACGTAACAGACAGTAAGCTGATTGGCCTGTAATTTTTAAGGTCCTTGTGAATGAGGATAATGTTTGCATTCTTCCATGGTTCCGGTACCGTCGATGACACCAGGCACTGCGTATACAAGGTGGCTAAATGTTAAGTCCGGTATTTGCTTTAGTTGTGCTGGTAGCCCCCTCATAGCAATGTTAAATAGAAAGGGAGACAAGACAGAGCCTTGTGGCGTTCCCTTGCTACCCAAAGTGATTGTGGGTGATTTGGCGCTTTGAAAGCCCATGGTGACTTCTCTGTTAGTGAAAAAATATTTGATATAGTTATAGGTTCTGATTCCAACCCCAACTTCTTGGAGACCTTCGAGCACTGCCTTATGCTTTACATTGTCGAAGGCTTTGGTTAGGTCAAGTCCGAGAATAGTCTTTGTATCTGAAGCTTCATGTGTTATGATATCGTATCTAAGTCTGAGCATCACGTCCTGTGTACTTAGCCCTGGCCTGAAGCCCACCATTTCATGTGGCCAGAGGTTCTCAATTGCTCCATGCATTTGGTAAGTCTCGTCTGAATAACGCGTTCCATTAGCTTTCCCACGCACGAGGTCAGTGATATGCATGGGCCTTAGGTTTTCTAGTTTTGGCGGCTTCCCCGGTTTGGGTATGAGGACTATACTGGCATTTTTCCATGCCTGGGGTAGTTGTCCAGTCTCCCATACCTTATTAATGTAATCTGTCAGGGCTGTGATTGACTCAACGTCTAGATTTCTGATAATAGTGTTCGTGATACCGTCAGGTCCTGGGGCTGATCTTGTCTTTAATCCAATAATCTCAGCTCGGACTTCAGCCCTAGTGATTTTTTCTTCTTTTTTTCTTCCTCCATGGATGGGGGCGTCTAAGTCTAGGTTAGGTTTCCCCTCATATGCTGGTAAAGTTTCGGCTTCCGTTTGTCCGATGTAGATTTCGATTAATTTACTCATAAATTGTTCGTCCGAGCCTTCGAAGACATGTGCTTAAAATAGTTTGATTTACGTTGGCTTGTGCTTTAGATTTTTCCGGATCGAGTATGTGTCGTAGAATGTTCCATGTTTTGGAGAGGCTCATGCCTTGTTCCATTTCATCACATCTGCTACACCAGTTTTGTTCATTTAGTTTGATGGCGTATGTCTCCATCTCTTTATTATGTCGAGCTAGTGCTCTCCTAATATTACGGTTCCATCTTTGTGTTTTTAGGCTTTTCTCTAGGTCCTGTTTCTTGTTCCACATATGTTTAGGAGTTTGCTATCGATACTCGGCGGTGCATCTTCGTCTTCCAGAGTGACTGTTGCTTCCTCCACATGTTTCTTTAACGTTTGTGACCACCTATCGATATCGTCGATTTTCTCAATTTCCTCGGTCTCTCGTATTTGCCTAAATCTTTCCCATTCCGTGATTTTGCGTTGTTTGGGTTTTCGAATTTTGATTCCTTTTCCTAATGTGAATGCAATAATGAAGTGGTCACTACCTAGGTTTTGCTCGGTGTTTTTCTAGTCCGCTGTACTTACATTCTTGCTTAATGTCAGGTCGGGGGTGGTGTCCCTGCTGATGCCCCCGTGCACCCGTGCGTGTGGGTGCATTTGGATCAGTGTGCAGGGTGAGTCCTAGTGTTTGCATGTCTTCCCATAACTGTCTGTCCTTAGGATCCTGCCGATTGTACCCCCATTCCTGATGGGCTGCATTAAAGTCACCGGCTATGATAAGCTGGTTATTTCCTGCGATCTTTAGGGCTTTTCGGAATAGGACTTGAAACCTAACTTTCCTTTGCTTCGGAGTGCTGTATATGTTCAAGAGAAAGATATACTCTTTCGGTCTTTTCTTCGAGTGATGATTTCGGTTAAAACTGCTTCTATATCCCGAGATGTGATCTCGTGATTAGTAGCAGCTATGTTTCTCCGGATAAAATTCGTGACTTTGGATTTTTCGCCCCTATCGCTGCTGTGGCTTTGATACCTAAACAAATTGGTTGGGTTTTTCCCAGTCTCCTGTATCATGATAGCTATGGGTTTGTCGGCAGTTTGTTCTATGTATTGTTGCAATAGCGCTCGCTTTCTCTGGTACCCTCGGCAGTTCTACTGCCATATCGTGGAGTTAAGAGGAAAGTATACAACAGTTGCATCTTGCCTGTACTCACCTATGGGGCTGAAACGTGGAGGCTAACCAAGAGAGTTCTACTTAAGTTGAGGACAACGCAGAGGGCTATGGAACGAAAAATGGTAGGGGTAACATTAAGAGATAGAAAGCGTGCAGAGTGGGTCAGAGAAATAACTCAAGTTACCGACATTCTAGGGGAAATTAAGAAGAAGAAATGGACATGGGCAGGACATGTAGTGCGAAGAGAGGATAACCGATGGTCGCTGAGGGTAACAAACTGGATTCCAAGGGAAGGAAAGCGTAGCAGGGGGCGGCAGAAAGTTAGGTGGGCGGATGAGATTAAGAAGTTCGCAGGGGTCAAGTGGATGCAGCTAGCACAGAACCGGGTTAAGTGGAGAAATATGGGAGAGGCCTTCGCCCTGCAGTGGGTATAATCAGGCTGATGATGATGATGATCGTGGAGTTGTCTTTCTGATTATGGCTTTTGTCCATGATTGTTACCCATTTTCTTCTTCCTCCTCCGCGTTTGGCGGGAGGTGGGGCGTCTTGTGGAGAATGTCACTCGCGTACGTCATGGCCCCGCCTTTGAGGCTTTTCTTTTCCTTCGCTTTTGCTGTCTCGCTGACGTTGGACCGAATCGTTGAACCTCTCTCCTAAAAGAGAGAAAAAAATTACCGACGATTACGTTACTTCCTAATGCGAAATTTGAGCGCAGCAAATAATCTGTTTCACCTTTTCGATAGATTGAGGCAAAGAAATCGAGCAACACATGTATGCGCTATCACAGATTTTTTTTTTATTATTTTTCACACGTATTCCTTTAACAAAGACTCCCTTCTCGGCGGCGGCGATGAGCTACTGCTTCAGCCTCGCTTACTGCTCTGGATTCTGGCGGCGACGGCGCTGTGCCTCTGCTCTGACAGCTCGTTTAGCAGCAGCAGCAGCAGCAGCAGCAGCAGCGGCGGCGGCGGCGGCGGCGGCGGCGGCGGCGGCAGCAGCAGCAGCAGCAGAAAGAACTGGCAGATAATTTCGCAGTGGCGAACGGCAGCGTCAATTTCGACTCGGGCCGTGCACATATACAGATCCGCCGCCACCGATCTGGCTCTCTGATTGCCACCGCACAGGGGTTGCATTGGAGGAGGAGCGAAAAAAGGAATTAAGTTCGAGCCGGCGCTTTGACAACCGGAGACTCGCAGGAAGAGGGGGGAGGGGGCGGCGTGTACACCCAGCGGCAAACGATGGGGGCAGAAGCGCGCGCAGCAAGCGGACAACGCGATAAAGGGAGGAGGGAAGAGATAGCAGCGACTGACTGATGCTGCTGACGCCGATAGTGAGTCAACCCCAGCTGCGCAGTTGGTTTCAGGGACAACGCCGCCGATGCCGACGCAAACAATATGATACCTTCGCTTCCGCAGCGCCAAGAACCAGGTCTAGCCGTGGGAAGGTGGTCACGTATTCGTCGACGTGCCGGGGCCTACGTGAAATAACCGGCGCCCCAAGCAAAAAAAAAGTGTGTGGCAAAAGGTAGGGCCGACCTTTCTCGCCGACCAAAAAGTGGCCGGCCGACCTTCGGCACCCGAATGAGGGCCGGCGTCGGGGATTGGCACTGACCTAACGTCGGCCGATTTTCGGCAATCGACGACGGCCCGACCTTTTGGCCCGACGTGATCGACCACCTGCCGCACGTGGGCCTGCCGTCTGCCAGCGTTACTGAATGGTCGGCCGCTCGTCTGCCCTAGCACTTTGCTGACGAAAGACCGTACGTCGGCCGGTTGCTTTCCGACGCCGGTTAGTGGCCGGCATCGCCCCTCGTGCAGGTATCATGTCATGCATTTAATATATCGTGGCCCATGCATATATAACGGGGTAGCACATACAAATGCATCAAGAAAAGCAGTAGCTTTTCTGATGCCATGAAGAAACAAAAGCTGCAGTATTTGGTGAAAAATTTATTTGTCAACAGCGTTCAGAAAAAGCTCGCGATTTGCTTTTTAATAAGCGTGGATATATTACTGCGCGTGTGCCACATATGGAAGATGGGCTTGAGGCTTGGTCTCCTTCTTTTGGCAGCCTGTCGATCACTTGATGTCTGCGACTGGTCGGATCTGCGGCAGGTTCCATCTTGGTCAGCTGTATGAAGAAAAGTGTTTTAATTAAATATTTCCTTTTCGCCTAGACTTTTACATTGCAGGCAAATATAGGGTGAAAAGGTAGAAAAAATAATGTCTGCTCACTGCCACCAACTGCACTATCACGTCAATATATTTTATGCGCTTGACTTGATGCGACCCTACTGAAAACGCATTAGCGCAGAGCCGCAATAGGTAATCAGGATCCGTGAATCCGCGAGAAAGGCGCGATCACTTTGTTTTGCTGAATCATGATGTTGCAATTTGCAACCGTAGCGCACTCAAACCTTATCCTCCCGAAGCGCTTTCTTGCATGCTAATGCTGCAATTTAATAATTCTAGCAAAACCAAGTGTCCGTGCTTGTCATAGAGCGCGTATGAGGGATTCCAACGCGGCAGAACAAACAGTTTCCGCGATATTTACATGATACCTACAATAAGTTTATTCCGTAGAATACAGCTTAATTTTCTCAAACTAGATGGAACTTTTACAGCAAAAGCGACCGGATATTTAACGATAAGTCATCTGATTTATTTTCGTTATTTAACAACCGAGCATTATTTTAAAAATTGTCTCATCAGCCAAGACGGCTATTTAGACAGCCCAACTCTTAGAAGCTTATAGAACCCGTTCTAAATTTTTAAAGCTTGAAACAAGTTAGCTGAACACCTCATGAGCATGTAAGCACCAGGAAATAATCCGCACGATGAAAATACAACTGCTTGCCCAGAAAGCAAGCGCACAGAGCAAAATCAATGTGAAACGGCTCAGATCTGTGTGCATCACATATATAATTCCAAAATCCACAAATGAACGCACTGGCTCACTTACCTTGCCAGCATACCGCATCACTCAATCATCAATTTTCACGTATATACATCATTACAGCAGCAAAATAATAATAATAATAAACACGGCATAAATCTTGTACTCAGTCCTGGCACGAGCTTGCTTGGCAGTAGCGATGATGCTAGTACAGCTTCTGATCGCTCCTATGGCGAGGGGTGCTGCAATATTTATATCAGTGATAGTATTTGACATTTAACTGGGTTGCATGCGTCCCATCGGTGTGAGTCGAATAATCGAATTTTCCTAACAAAATCAGCGCTAATACCTGTCCGGCAAGTGCACCGCCATGAAGAAGCGAAAGACCAGCGTTTTAGTGTAGAGGAGACCAAGGACTTCGGGCTTCGGCGAAACGAGCTTCCACTGTCGAAGCCAGTTTCCAGATCAGCTGATTTCGCCTCCCTGCACGATCAGCGCAAGGCGCGCACACCAATTACAAAATATGCATTTACAGTAACAAGATGCGCATAAGTCTCAAAACAATACATAATTAGTTGCAGTACATTATCGTATAGAAGAAAATCAGCGATAATTTGACTTACCTGGTCGGTATACATGTCAGTGCATGCACTTCGATGTGAAGAAGTGAAAGACGGGCGTTTTGGGGCAGAGGAGATCGGACCTCGGACTGCAGCGAAAAGAGCTAATTCCACCGCCGCAGCATCGTTTCCAAGTCGGCTCAGCACGTCTTCCTGCGCAATCAGAGCAAAATGCGCACACATCGATTATAAAAAAAAAAAAAATGTACGTAGTAATAAGATGCGCATATATATACGCGCTCCAGAAAAAGTTGCAGTATGTTGTCGTATCGAACAAAATATGTGCTAACTGGACTTACCTGATCGGTATAGTGAGCGTCCCTCCATATTAAAAGGCGAGCATTTTGGGACAGGAGATACCCAAGGACCCAGACTGCAGCAAAATGAGCCAATTCTGCCACCGCAGCCAGCCGCAGCCTTGTTTCCAAACGGCTCAGCAAGTCTTCCTGCGCGATCAGCGCCCACACCAATTATATATATATATATATATATATATATATATATATATATATATATATATATATATATATATATATATATATGAAGAAAGATGCAAGGAGTATATAACAAGACGAACATATGCTCCAAAACAATACATTATTATGTTCAGTATAATATCGAATCTAGCAAAAAGCTCCTCTGATCAAGACCGAAAGATCATGTACTTACGCATGTTTTGGTGAACTTCGGCACGAAGAATCTGTACAGAGTGGCTGCAATCATCAGCTGCATATGTGGGCTGTTCTTTTCAAACGCTGACTTCTGCAGGAGGTTGAGACAGATTGAATTTGCGCGAAATAAAAGCGGACGATAAAATTAGGCAGTAGGCATCGGGCGCGCCCACACGGACTCACGGAGGCTGGCCGTCGACTGAGTGGCGCCGCGCATCTTAGCTCGCGCGGGATGTGTTTTCCCGCCTTTTGGCCACGTGACCTCAAGAAGGGAGGAGGGGGGGGAAGAGAAGCTGCAAAAGCAAGGAGAATCTCCCTGTGTGCGGTGCATGCAATTCTTTTTTCTTTTTTTTTTTCCCCCGCTATTTCTCTCTGCTTCGGCATTCCTGTCGCCTCCCGCGGTAGGGTGCCTCGATGCCTTTCGCCTCCCCGTGGTTCTTTCCGCTTTGCCGCAGGGAGAAGAGATGGACCGATGGGGGGCAGCGGGTCCAGCGCAGCGAGAAGCAGTTTTCTTTCTTTTTCACGCCCCCTCCCCCCCCCCCCTCCCTCGTCGTTCAAGAAGCGTCGAGGTAGTTTCTTTTCTTTTCTTTTCCTTTTTCTACGGCTTCTGTAGAGCCCCCGTCTTGATACCAGCGGCTGTAGTTCTTTGCATGAAAAAAATATGGCTTGGAGTGAATGTATGTAATGTTCTTTTAACCGAATATCTTCCACATAAACGAAGTGTGGGGCAGTAGAACACCTGCAGCTTCATATAGCCAAAATAGCAAGACCTGGCTACGTATATAGTGTTCAGCAACTTTATCGGAACCGTCTTGGAAACTTTTCCAAGACGGTTAAGTTGCAGAACACTGTATATTATGAGTGATTTTGCAGAGATGACATAGTCCATGCGGATTTATACTTCCCAAAGCAGTACGTGGGTTATTTAGAGTCCCTCGGGCTGTCATATTAATCGCAAACCACATTTCCGTTTTCGCGTTTGGTTTCCATCATAATGCGGCTTCAGCAGCTCGACTAAAGCCCGTGACCTCGAGCTCAAGCTGGTAAATACCGATTGAACCACATAGTAACTGCTGCAAGTTTCTGACAAAAATATATTTTGTCCATTTGTTTTAGGGATGCATAAAAATCAGTAGAAGGTCGCAGGGCAAAGTGCACCGGATCCAGATGAAAGCTCATAAAAGCTTACCGCCTCTTTTCTTCACCCCGTACGAAATGTAAATTCACGGATGTGCGAAACGAATTTAAGGGCGTTTAGGATTGATAGGTTTCGAGGGCACTGGCAAAAGTAATTGACGGTTAACGTATAAACCTTAAAGGCACGTGATCTCTTCGGTTTACCGTGGGTTTGCTTAGGGTTACGTTATAGGTTAACTTTATGATGAGGTTGTTTAAATTCAGAGGTTACCATTTAACCATAAAAAAAAATGGACAATTACATTCGTAGGTTCATAGCAGTTACCGCGCAAATCTTAGGTACTTAATACTAAGTATGCTTCAAACAGACAATCAGCGCCTACCAGTTCACAAATTCAAGCATAAGTTCATGACAACTCGCGATCAACTACAGAGTGTACCATACCCGCGCGCGGTTAAAGCTTTATTTCAAAATATGTATAAATAAAAGTTAATTTCAGCTTCTGTTGCGCAATGTATAATTTTATCAGCAGGCTCAAATGATATAGTGTCAATATATATCATGCACGCGGTATAACTCAATGTTGCATAAAAATAGCTGTTTCAATGATACGAATTTTCCACTTTTCTCCTGCTAAGCCGACTGCCTCATGGAACGTAGAGGGGAAACCTGCTGTATTGCAGGATACTTTACTTTGATATGCACAATGTTATTTAGTGATATAATATAGCAGCAGTGAATACGCGGCTGGAGAAAAGGGGATTCGACGAACTTTATATATGTTCTGGCATTTCATACCATATTTCTGCGTGTGAGGCTGACGTTGAAGAATTTAACAATGTAGACCGCCACTGGTGCAGGAGCCGATCGATCCTCGTCATGTTGCGCGGGATTCTCAAAACGCAATCCCTTTGAATTTTCTCAAAAGAACCAAAGGTTACTTCTTGCACAATGCTTGTGTTCGCAGGAAGTATACGTTCGACAGGCGAATCGTCCGGGCGATCGGCTCTTTGCGTGCCTTTTATTTTTATTTGAAAACTATCAGGACCACATTTGTGTTCTGGATAAAGACAGTCGGCCTCGGCATATTGATATATAAGGAATAAAGCTTTCGTAATCCCCGTGTTTTAACTGAGGCGGGCAAATATTTGTCCCAAGCTGTTCCATTTATCTTCATGTCGGCAATATACTCGAGTTTCGTCTATCGAGAGTGCAGCATATATGTATATATGCGAAGCGTTACAGCTCATTTGGTCCAAAAGCCACCTCGCTAACCCGGTTTTCGCTTGAGTATCGTCGGGTTTTGTCTGAAATATTCGGAATGTGGTAGTAAATATGGAGATGCGGTCCAGGTTCCCACCGGGATCTGTGACAGATGCTGCGCCTTTACTTTCCTATAACCAATTTACAATTAACTGCGGTTGTCCACCGAAATAGAGAGATAGAGAGAAGAATGAGAAGGCGTTGTGTCCCGTCGAATGTTAAGGGGAAACTTGAGCGTCCCCCTAATTTTTATTTCCTTCTTTCAAATATTATTAACTATTCCATCGTACTACTGTGTAAGGTCGTGGAACAATTTACTCTGTGCGACTGCAGACGTGCGTAAGTGCGTGCGTGCGTGCGTGCGTGCGTCACACACGGCTTCGTGCCGATGTCGGGATAGACTATTAACTCAATAATCTCGGACATCTTGTTCATCCTAAAGTTATAGCTAATTAACGTATGCGCGAAACTTCTGATAAAGCCTAGTGCACACAGGTGCCAACTTTCCCACATCTGTGTTCCTTGATTGTTTATTGATCCAGCCTCCCAATGATACGACCCTGCATGGCTTAGCACGTGTTTTCTTGTGGATTCCTCTTGCAAAGTCAATCTACTTTGATTATATTTTCACTATAGCTAGGTGGTGGCGCCTATCTGGGTTCCGCCTTGTCTTCATTATGCCCTTTGTTGTGCGTTATTGGGTATCCGAGTTAGTGGATCACATAGGTTAAGTTGGGCGGCCTTAACTTTTATACTGGCTTGGAAGTAGAAGGCAGATGCTTGTAGTGCATGGTCAGGGGAAGCAGGCGCACGTGTTCGCATAGTTAGAGATGTTTGTAGACGGAGCATGGATAGCCATAGCAGTATCTAATCTCTGCGAAGCGCTCTGCTATTCTGCGCCACTATACATATGTGCCAAAGGTATGCGAAGTGGGAGACGCCTATTGCACCCTATCTCCCGCATTCTCTAAGAGACTTTCGGTAGCGCACTGAGTGTGGTGTATTCGATCCCCACCAAATTAAGACAGGCTTTACAGCTGGCATATTGATCCGCACAGTATCAACTTTGGTCAGGTCGAGTCTCACACACGTGTCCTTAAGGACTGCGTCGCAGCTTGGACATTCCACTGCCTAGCGCCGTGAGCTTTTTCGTCGCACAGTGGAAGGACGCGCGAAGCTTTCGAACAACGTGTAGTGAAGTCCGTGGGATTGATCATTTGGCAGAATAGCAACGCAGTCAATCGTATTCTTTCGGTGACCCCGTTGTCTACTGTTCCCCATGCTAGTGCGTCTCACCTAGATATAGCCAGCTGTTAGTTCTTGGAGAGCAAAGCTTTATCCGGAGGTTGTTGACGCGGCACATCCACCTCAGGAAGGTCACTTGTACATCGAAGTGATTTGAACTGGGTGCTTGTCTTGAAAGACGCAAGCCTGCGGCTCACGCGTATATGTGTGAGCACAAAGGATCGAGCAATCGACTGCCTGGAAATTTGTTAGGGGGTCAGAGCTCCCGAGGGAGTCCTGTTGCAGCTGCGCATTATTGATATACAACGTGTGACCAGAAACTCACTGCATTATATATTTCTTGCCGCTACCTTATATGTTCGGTACTGTTTGCTGTTTTACTGAAACATTATTTATTGTCCCAGTGTGCTTTGCTATTTCCATGTTTATCAATAAGATTTCTTTGGTTCCCTGCTATGTAAATGGTTGAAGTTCACGCCTATGACGTCATGATCGTTTCTACTCTCTTATCCCGGTACTTTTCAAGCAGAAGTCTTAAGTTTCAGGACCTATGCAGCATTCCTTCCATATGCAGGGCTATTCTACAAGCGATCTCTCGGCTTAGTACGTACGACAGATAATTCGCTTTAATCAATGAAGGAAGAAGAAGTGGAGGTTTCCGAACGTCTGAAGCTAGCGCTCTTCCACTTTTCTGGATTTTATATCGCTGTGAACTATTTGTGATCTCGACATCCTTCGGGATGGCGGGCGCACGACCCTTGCGCCCACCCGCCACCATCGAACAGGCTACAGCGTACTCGACGGGTCACCTTGACGTCGCGGACGTGGAGCTTCCAGACTCGGCAGATGACTCCACCGTGACTGAGATGGATTCCGACAACGGCTACACGCCTGTACAGTCGCGCCGCCTGAAAAGGAAGCTGCGCCGAACATCAGTAATGAGTGAGACACCAAAGAAGAATGCTGAAAAGCAAGGGATCTTTTCCGTGGCCTTCGTACCAACAACGGCAACGGCGAATCTGAATGTGATAAACAGACAGCACCTGACGCAGTTTTTCGACCAGCTGGTTCCCGGTGAAGTTGACGAAGTCAGAATTAATCCCTGGAAGAATGTCCTGACCGTGGATGTCAAATCCCAGGCTACAGTGGACAAGCTGAAAGGAATTGGTGCGCTAGGCAACATGCCGGTCCGTTCCTTTCTTGCACATGGGAAAAAGACTACTGCAGGTGTAATCAGCGACGTTGACCCCGAGATAAGTGAAAGCGATCTCTGCACGCTGATCAAATCTACGGCGCGCATTGTGGATGTTCATCGATTCGGCCGCTCAAAGTGCATTAAATTAGTCTTTGAAACTGAATCCCTCCCATCACACGTTAAAGTGGGCTATGTGAGACACCCAGTTCGGATGTATGTTCCAAGACCTGTTCAGTGCCACAAATGCCACAAGATCGGACATGTGAGCGCCGTTTGTCGAAACGAGGTCTCCTGCCGTCGATGCGGCGGTACGCATCCTCATGAAGCATGCGAGACGGAGACTGTCAAGTGTGCGAACTGCTCGGGTGCCCATGAATCGACGGCTAAGGACTGCCCTAAAATTCGGGATGAAAAACGTATACTAAAAAAGATGGTGAGAGATAACTCGACTCATCAAGAAGCGGCCGCGTCTATTCGTCGTCGCAAGCACCGTTCCCGACGCCGACACAAGGAATCGGAAGGCAAGCCTAGCCTGGATAAGTCAACTTCAGAGTTAACGTCAGCTCAGGTGCCACAACAGATTGAGTCTAATCCCGCTAAGAGTACTCTTGCTGTAATGTCGCAGACAGTGTCACAGGCCAAGGATCCGACAGAGGCTGTTGTATTACCTACCGCCTCTGATGCTGAGTGGCCAGCTCTACCATCAAAGGCCAACGCCAGGCATAATCCCAGTTTGGTTGCCACACGTACTGAAAATTCCGACAACCCCGACAGCCAGCAGGTAAAAGAAATGCTGAAACAGCTGGTTCGTTCAATGCGGGTGCTGCTCTCCAGCATCAACACACAAACAGCAAAGTTTGCTGTTCAGTTTTTGGACGCATTTGAGCCGCTCTTGGCGGCATTGCAATAATTCACAATGGCGCAACAAACTAACCCCACCTCTGTGACGATGCACTTGCGCCGCAGTGTTGTGATGCAATGGAATGCTCGAGGCCTGCGTGGTCGGCTGAGTGACTTCCGACAGCGGGTACAGAAGTACCGCTTTCCTGTGATTGTGATCTGTGAGCCCAACATGCCGGCTGCTTTCCGCCTTTCTGGATATGTTCTGCTATGGTCTAGAGAAGCTAACGAAACAAGCAAAGTGCTGGTATGTGTACGCCAAGACATTTCGCACGTCCGCCATGCTCTGCAGCCCCACAAAACGAACCACTACATTTGTTTGACGTTAACCCTGAAAGGACGAGTATGTTCTGTAATTGGCGCTTATATTCCACCGAGAAATGGCTTGGACAAATCATATCTATTTTCAATAATCCAGTGTTGTGCAGCTCCTCGTATTATTGTGGGGGACTTTAATGCTCACCACCCTCAGTGGGGTAGTGCAATAATGAGCAATAGAGGAAGAGACCTGGCAGACTTTATGCATACGCAAGATCTCGTCAATATAAACGACGGCTCACCGACGTTTCTACGCGGAACAACCTACAGCAGCTGCTTGGATGTGGCGTTTGTTTCCAGAAACCTCCATCCCTCCGTTTCTTGGTGTAGTGATGTGGAAACACATGGCAGTGATCACATACCAACGTACATATGCATCAAGTGGTTTGCACCTGCCACTTCACCTCGTGTGCAATACACAGACTGGCCCGCCTTTAGGGCAGCGGTGGAGACTTCCAGCGTGGACCTCCAGTCACCATCTCAAATAGAAGGACTCATTACTTCCTCTCTCAGTGAGAACACTCGCTATGTTAGTGTGCCGGTGTCAGTGTCCAGCATCGACGTGGAATTCGAGCGGCTTCGCGCGATCCGTCGGCGGGCTGAAAGGAAGTACAGAAGAACGAAATCCGCGCAAGATCTCGCACTTTCTCGCCGAGCTAGACGACAAGTTTTGCGTCACCTGGAGAGGTTAGGACGACAACGTTGGAGACAGTTCTGCTCATCACTGGATCCCCGTAAGCCCCTGTCGCGTATCTGGCATGTTGCGAGAAGCTTACGCACACCTCCGCAAGAAAGGCACCCTTTTCGTGCCCTGGCCCTTTACCAACGCCGCAATGAAGTTGACGTAGCTGAAGATTTTTGTAAAATGGTTGTGGGCACAAACCAGGCACAGTTACCAATTTCAGAGGTTTTTGCACCACCTTCGCCGAATGATCAATACGACGTGCCCTTTACAATAGCTGAATTAGACGCCGCTCTTGCTTCTTGTCGGCATTCATCTGCACCTGGTCCTGACGGGATTACATATTCAACCTTATCGAACCTAGGCAAGGATGGTAGAACTGCACTACTTAATTACTTCAATGATATATGGGCTTCTAGTACTGTTCCTGAACACTGGAAAATTAGCCGCCTGGTTGCTCTTTTGAAGCCTGGAAAGCCTCCTCTCGAACTTACCTCATACCGGCCAGTTGCCCTAGCAAGCTGTGTTGGAAAAGTTATGGAGCGCATGGTGCTGGCAAGACTTGAGTGGTATCTAGAGAGTAATGATCTTTATCCGAATATGATGACTGGATTTCGCCGCGGACGCTCTTCCATTGACAGCGTCATCGACCTTGTGGCGACTGTAGAACACGAAAAGCGTCACCGTCGACTAGTAGCTGCTGCATTTTTAGATATAAAGGGAGCTTACGACAACGTCCTCCATGAAGCTATTCTTGATGGACTTGACGACGTGGGAGTTGGTGGCCGACTGTACTTGTGGATTGTAAGCTATCTCAGCGGCCGCTCTGTTTACATGACTACGCCTGAAGGAGATACTACCCACTTTCAGGTCGGTCGTGGAGTTCCACAGGGAGGAGTTCTCAGCCCAACTTTATTTAACGTTGCGCTAATTGGCCTGGTGAGTGAACTGCCAACTAACATCCACATCAGTGCATATGCTGACGACATCTGCATCTGGGCCTCTGGTTCGACGCGCCCACAACTACGTGCGAGACTGCAACGAGCTGTGTCATCAACATCGATGTACTTACGGCGTCAAGGTTTATTTTTAGCGGCAGAAAAGTGTGCAGTGATAGCGTTTACGGGAAAATGTGTCAGCCGCTACCCGATTACCCTTCATGGAGTCGTAATACCATACGTCTCCAGGCACAGATTCCTGGGAGTAATTATTGACCACCGACTATCTTGGTCGAAACATATTGCTATGGTGAAGAAGAGGCTAATTAATTTTTGCCATGTACTTCGTTACATAGCTGGCATCAAATGGGGTCCAACTGAGCGCTCCTTAATACGGCTTTACGAGGCTCTGTTTGTTGGCTACATCCGGTACAGTCTCCCAGTACTTTCTAGTATGAGCATTTCCTGCTTGCGGACTTTAGAGAGCGTGCAAGCGCAGGCACTGAAAATATGTCTTGGACTGCCCAGATGCACCTCTAACAAAGGCACAATTGAAGAGGCACACGCTCGCCCAATGTCCATATACTTGTCACACGAACCACTTCGTGTATATTTACGAGCACTTACAAGACACCGTTTTCACCCACTCAGCAAGATTCTGGATGAGAGGCCGGACTGCAGTTTTACAACTGCACTCCGCTGCCATCAGTCGCAAGTACCGACAGGATATGCCCTCCCATATCGTCCCACCCAACCACCATGGACGATGGATAAACCTTTGGTGCACCTTCGTGTTCCCGGAATACTAAAAAAATCTATGGTACCAATTAGTGGACTCAAACAACTTACTCTGGCACACATCTGGTCAGAATATCCCAGTTATATTCACGTATACACCGATGGATCTATGTCAGCACAGGCATCCGCCGCAGCTGTGGTCATACCAGCTCAGAAAACGACTCTGCATTTCCTTTTGGGACATAACTCTACATCAACCGCTGCCGAACTTGTAGCCATTCGGGAATCTATTCGCTATATATGTGGGGAACCACCTCAAAAATGGTGTATATTCACGGACTCGAAGACTGCATTACAAATTTTGGAAAACTTCTTACGCCACACTGCCTATCAGTCCCTGGCACTAAACATTACGGAGCTCATCACATCTGCCCAGCTGCAAGGCCACATGATAATGTTTCAATGGATTCCTGCCCACTGCGGCCTCCATGGGAATGAGCAGGCCGATGAAGAAGCGAAAAGCGCTCTCATCAATGGCTTCCAGACAGCTGTGCCTTTTTCAAGAGCGGATACGACGTGTCTTCTAAAGAGTTGTATGAATATTGCTACAGCGACTTACTGGGCTCAACCAGACGCCCGACACATGCGTCTAAGAAAGCTTGATCGAACATTTAAATTTACTGTTCCGCGTGATATTCCGCGTCATCAGGCATGCTTGATACATCGACTTCGTTTAAACGTGGCTTTCACGCGCAAGTACTTACATTTAATTGGACAGATGGACTCACCGGAATGTTTAACTTGTGGCATCCCAGAGACTGTGGACCATGTATTATTGGTGTGCCCAGAGTATGCGAACGAAAGAAATGTGCTAGCTGCTTCCTTGAAGCGTTTAGACAAGAGGCCTCTGTCGGAGGAACTGCTGCTGGGCGCTTGGCAGGACAAGGGGAAGGGCATCCAGGCAGTGCGCGCTCTTTGCCGTTATTTGAGCGCCAGTGGACTTGATTCACGTTTGTAAAGCAAGCTGCTGTGTCTGTATATATATTTCATATGCCTTCTCCCACATCGTCACCCATCATGACCTTCTTTCTTCTCTCCTTCCCCTTCCCCAGTGCAGAGTAGCAGGCCAGATTTGAATTATTCGGGCCAACCTCTCTGCCTTTTCCTATCAATAAATCCATCTATCTATCTATCGCTTTAATCACTTCCGATACATGTTCACGCCTTAAAACTAAAAGTTCTCCATATTATTAGTCTGCAAGCCACAACAAAAACCCGAAATTGCGGCAGCTGCTTCAGGAAAGAATTCTTTTCAATTAGCTTCTTTTACTGCGCGTACCTCGTGTAGCGTAGCTCTCAATAAATATTCTTAATTTTCAATCACTCTGCCTAACATAGGGGTCTCAAACTCATATTGATATGCAGGATGCGTTGAGAAAATATTTCTCTCGCGGACCAGGAGTGGACAGTAACAAGCAAGAAAATATAGAAGCCATAATTCAAAACAATCTGTTAAACAAAAGCGAAATACTAATAAAATAAATAAAAATCAACTGTTTCGTTCCTATGAAACCACACTCCCATTCTTTGAGCAAAAAGAAAAAAGGAACAAAAAAAAAACAGAAAAAGCGGAGCATCTTCGATTTTTTGTGTCCAAACGCGCCGGAGGAGCTTCAGGATGGCTTGGCGGAGTTACTGAAAGGATACAGCGGTTGAAAACTACTACAGTCACTTGTCCTGACAGTATATAAATGCGAATGAAAAAGAGGTCTGGTTGTCCAGCGCCTAGTTATTGAAGGTAACAAAGTTGACTGTCTTGTAATTTTAACTAATAACGCGCAACTTTGGAAAACGCGCTTACATTTCCAACATTTCGTTCGCACGTACAGCGTCCTCGCGCGCTCGAGATCGTCTCTTGGTCGCGCTCTACACTTCTGCAATGAACTTGAAAGCACGCACGCACCCACGAGCACAAGCTGCCGAGTCTTCCAAGAACTGTTGGCAAGAAGCGGGGGAGGAGAGGGGGGTAGTTTCCGGTGTAGAATCGGACCGCTCGCTGCGAAAATGCGCCCCTCCGACTTCCGAAAAAAAGAATGAAAAGAGCCGCCCGTCCCACCCCGGCAGGTCGTAAAAGAGGATGAATGGGCCACACGCAAAGAAACAAAACCAAATGACAAGGACGCTGGCCCGTTTTCTCGCGGCTCTTAGCTTTACCAGACTGTTTTGAGAAAAAAAGTATGCGAATAATAACCTGGACAATAATCATTTTCCTTCGTTTTTTTTTCTTCATGTATTTGATCGTAAGACAACTTTGTTCGAAAAGAGCTACTTCAATAATAGTACACAAATACCACAAAACTGCATGCTCTCTTCAAAGTCGGCGTGTATACATCTCTTCTCTCGCCCAGTCAGGAACGCTCGCCACCAACTTTCGAGCTGCGGGGGTGACACAGCAATTGCCCCGCCCTTCCCATTTCCCCCCTCTTTTCCGCCCTTCCTTCGAAACGTCCGAGTGTGAGGTCGGTTTTGTTTCGTCCGAGTCTCCCTCCGTGTACGCATTTCTCTTCTCCTGCGAAGTAGTGTTTTTAGAATTTGTCTCTTTGCTTGCCTGCCGGAGCGTTCGCCGCGGCCAAGGCTTGCCAGTGCCCTACGCATAATTTCTGCCCCCGTGTGCTTTTTCTCTTCTGTCCGCTTCTCTTATTTTACACGATAGCCTTCTCCTCCCTTACAATGAGAAGTTGCGTCTACTCAAGTGCCCTGCCATATAGCGGACGCATTTCAGTGAGTGATACGGGCTAAATGGGGTGTACGGGAGCTTGTGCGCCAAAATATAACTGATTTTACAGCACCTACAGCTGCGCTTCGTAATAAGCAAACAGTATAATGACATGATCGACACATGAAATCGCGGTCACCTTGTGGCTTGCTGTTTATCAGAACTCGGTAAATAATTTTACTAACAGCTATAAGGTTCACTAAAAATGTGAGCGACAAGTTAAACAAACAATAGCATTAATTAATGTAACAAAACATTTACACTGAATAGCATGTATCATTTTGTTCCATACTAAGCGCAAATTACATAACATCGCGAAAAACCAAAGCCAAGTAACAGGCAAATTTAAAAAAAAAAGTAGCAGTCGTGCTCTTCATAACATTTTTTCAATGTACCGCCTTAACAGTCGGGCCAACGCATTGCCGCACTCTTGCCATTAACCTGGCGCCGTGCCCGGCATTTAGTCCGCCCAAAAAGTCGGGCCAAAGGCCGCTGCGAACTACTTGCCGAAATGGCTGGCGGCTACCTCCGGGCCGACCGCTTGCCGTGGTTTACTAGCCGACTAAGTAGGCTGCCGACCATTTTCCGAACGTCGGCCACACGTAAATGGTCGGCCGAGGATGCTTGGGGCGTCGGCAACTGAAGAGCACCCTATCCGCCACACAGGAACAGGGGGGGGGGGGGACCCTCCCCTCCTCTTTCTGCATGGCGGCGACGGTGTTCTATGCAGTCACGTTATCTTGACTCTCTAGCGGCGTCAGCGGCATCCAGCGGTATCAGTCGGTCGCTGCTAGCGCTGGGGGGATGAAAGGGGGGCGGAGCTGGTTACGAGGCCGACGACGACGCCGACGCGAAACCCAGGAACGGACGCCAAAGAGCTGCGCTCTAAAAACGAGAGGTCACGTCGGAGTGAAAGCTTCAGGTGGTGCGAAAGAAGGGAAGGCTGTACAGGGTTTTGAATATTTGGGGGCTGGGATTTAAAAACTTCCTATGCAAAATCTACTACACTATTCGAGCTAAAATAACGTTCACAAAGTAGCAAAATATCGTCTACGTTATCTGATAAGTGATTCAACATCGGTACTTGCCTAGATTTTCCGAAATCGAGGAAAAACTGCTCTCGGCGGCGTGCACTATGTTCGCAGAAGAGAGTCGAAAAGCTATTTTAACATGGTGTGTCATCTGTCGGGCAGCGAGGCAAGCGCACCAACGGCCGGGATGGAGCTTGTCTCACTGCTCGACAGATGACGCATCATGTTAAAATAGCTTTTCGACTCTCTTCTGCGAAAATTGTGCACGCCGCCGTCAGCAGATTTTTCTCGATTTCGGAAAATCTGGGCAAGTACCGATGTTTAATCACTTATCAGATAACGTAGACGATATTTTGCTACTTTGTGAACGTTATTTCAGCTCGAATGGGGTAGTAGAGTTTGCATAGGAAGTTTTTAAATCCCAGCTCCCAAATATTCAAGACCCTGTAGAAACGACGCAAGCATGCTTCTCCGGCATGGTCTAGTGGTTAGGATACCTGGCTCTCACCCAGGAGGAACGGGTTCGATTCCCGGTGTCGGAAGGCTATTTTGTTTTCCTCTCCTCTCCACCTTGTCTTTCTGCTCTAACAAATTTTCCCCCCAGACCTTTCGGGCGCGGAGCAGTGCACTTCGCCGCTTTCAAATTGCCGCGAGCGCTTCCTTTTCGAAGGAAAAAAAGAAAGATTTCACGAGATACACGTACATGACGTGTAGGCTACGTCACCCATATGTGGCACGTGACTTTACAGGGTTGTCTCAACCGCCGCCTGCTAAACCTGACACACGCTGTATGTGAAATGACATTATGCTCGTTCCTCACATGCAGACAGAGCCGTGGTAAAAGACATGCCGATAGATGCCTACGCTGCTACTGACGCGAGCTGCACGTCGACTCGTCGAGGCCAAGAACTGCTGCACCGCAATACATGAATGCACAATTAACCGGAAAGCCGGAAGCGCATAACCCGAATTCCCTACGAACAGCAATGTTGTTTGGTATTTAGGGGAAGACTAGACAAGTGCTCAGCCTGCATCTTTTTTTCTTTTTTTGTCGTTGAATTTTGCGTACATGTCACGGTCGGTCTCGAGGGAGAGAGTGCGCGCTCTTTCTTACGGCCTTCTCAATCGCTGCGGGAACAATGGAAACTTTTCTCCTTGAGCTACGCTCTCCGCCACCGCAAGGGGCGCGACCTGCTCACTGTTCGCTCCGCGTCTGCTTCAGTGGCGGCGGGTGGCTTTTGCCTGGTTTCGCGCTGTCTCTCGCGAGTTTCGTGGTGAGTGCAGCCCCGAAATTAAAGAGCACAGAAGGTAGATGCTGCAGCGGCATGTCGTCAACGTACCACACGTGAACGGATATAACACTGTCGTTCAGCAAACGTTCGACAAGCATGGCATACATTGCGGCACGGCAGCTACTTTTGTCCGTTTTAATCCGAATTTTCCCCAAGCCTGTACAAGAATAGGAACAAAAAGAAAACTGAATGAGCAGTGATCACATGGAAGCTTCTTCAAGGCTAACATGACAGCAACTTGTCTGCAACAGCAAAACCGTCTTTCAGCGCTAGATGCGAAACCATTCATGTAGCACCGCAGATGAAAATAATTTCATAAAAATGTATTGTAAATTGCAAAATGCTTGCATGATATAAAATATTAGTATAACAGTCAAAGTAAACGTTGTAGGGTTGAGTTTTGAATGTTATTACAATTCATATACTATATAATGTGTGGTATTATAAACATTATTTTAACTTTGCAAATAAAAATTGTTTTAATGAAATTTTTACATTATATTATGCTTATTATGAAAACAAAAAATGGTTTGATATTCATGACACCACTTGTGCTCGAAGTGGCAAAAAAGGCCAATAAATGATGAAGGTGAAACTCGATATAGTGACTTACAAATGAGCTCACCTGCTATATCGAAAGTAGGCAAGAAACTTCTAAAGCGTTAAAGAAGGACAATCTCACTGAATACTCATTTAAAGCCTTATATAGCGACCCATTGAGGCTCTCTTCGGGAAAGTAAGGTTAATGTGCGGAAGGGAATGACATATGCTAGATGCGAGGGCCGTAACAGCTAGCGGCACATGACTACATGATTACATTGTCAAGACGGACGTTTCATCTGAGAGCAAAATCAAGGCACTGAAGGAAGTGACGGCATCTCCTACCATCCCATTTCCCACTGTCACATATTCCGGTTCACCTTACGTCGCTGGATATATCGTTTAGTTAATCAACTTCGGGTGTGACGCTTGCGCTATTCTTCTTGAAACTAGCGAAAGAAGCAGCCCCATGTAGTACGCTCCTCTACGAGGACAATGTTCTAGTGGACTGCATTATCCGAAACCAAAGCTTGTTGCCCTATTGGACAAACTTTTTTTTTTCGAAAAAGCTGCCGTGCACCTACTACACACAAATGTTCTCGAAGTACTTAAGATCCTGATTCAGTCAGCATTTCAGAACTCAACACTGCGTTGCCCGAAAGGAATTGACATCAGCTATGTTATTAGGTCCGCTTCTTTGATATTTGAAAAATTTTTTAGAATTCTTCTTCTCAATTAATTATACCAGGAAAGTGACAGAGAAGACCGAGAGGCCAACTCCTTATGTGCACAAGCCGTGCAGGAAGATTTTGAGCCTGAATTTTCTAGACGCAGGTCGCATTGTGATGAATTGATGAATATATAGTGCAATGTGTAACTTTGAAGGACAATTTTTTTATTGTTTGCCGCTCTTTTCGATTCTGCTTAACTATTTATGCCCATTTCCTTGATTAAAAGTAGTCGCGAGACTACATGTACGTCTTCGGTCTTTCAACCGACTGATATGTTTTGAACGAAGCTAGAACAGCCCACTCCACTAGACAAGTGAAATTTTCACTGTATGAGTAAATTTTTGTTATTTGCTGTGAATCTGAGACGCGCCATGAATTTTTGCCGGTGCCTCTTCTGATCTAAACGAAAACGGTAGCGGTTGACAGAATCTCCACCCAACAGTTCATGCACTCACGTCAGGTCGCGCTACACCTGCTTAAAGCATTCAAATGCAGATTGCATAGCCTGGTAAATTTATTTTTGTACAAAACTTGGGGGTAAAAAATGTTGAAGTGGACCCGAAGCTTCATTCGACCGTGCACGGCCGCACTGACGAAGGAGCGCGCGCGTGAGCGGATTATTGACTGCATTTTATTCCTCGTACACGATAAATGTTCGATGTTGATGACGGACTTTGTATAAACTATAAGGGGCGAAATGTCAGGACCTGCCGGTTGCAACTGACGCGGGCGAAGCTAAAAGCGAGCGCGCGTTTCCCTTGCGCGTGAACGGCTGTGGCGGAGGAGCAGCAGTGGGGCGGTGGCGACCCCACCGAGGAGCGGCGGGCGGTAGAAACAGAGCCCATTGGAGAGGCCGTAAGAGAAGAGAAGCGCTCTCTCCCTAGCCGTGGCTCTTGCACGCCGGACGCCACTGACCGCCGCTGGTGGCGCTGCAGTTACGTTTACTAGCTAAGGGAGTTGACGAGATCAGGGAGATAGCACAGCAGACGCAGATAGTTGTATGCACAGTACCAGAGGTGCTAGGATTGAACGGAAAGATGGAAAAGGACGTGGTGACAGTTAATCAGGACATAAGAAAGTTAAGCCTGGAGAAGCGTTTCGAAGTGGTTGAGGTAAACAGGGAGGTGCATAAAGCAGGTTTTGGTAGGGCTTTTCAGCGAGATGGCATTCATTTTAACAGAAGGGTCGGAGCAGAGATCGGCTGGCGCTTGGCAGGCAGGGCTGTAGTTTTTTTAGGGGGTCCGCGAGGACTCCGTGCACAGAGGTAGTTAGAAGTGAAGCAGAAGAAAGTGTAATAATGGAGGCTGAACCCCCAAAAATGGCAAAGAGTAGGTCGAGAAAGAAAAGTACAAAAAAGAAATTTAACACTAGAATCAGCTACATAAACATGCAAGGAGGTAGAAAAAGAGCGAAATGGCTAGAGATAGAACAGCAGTTGAAGGATGACAAAATAGGTGTGTACGCTCTTTGCGAGACTCATCTCAGGGATCTAGAAGATCCGCCGTTTATAGAAGGCTACGTCTGGGAAGGGTGCAACAGAACGAGAACAGAAAGAAAGGGTGGAGGGGTAGGTATGTTGATACACCAGGGAACAAATTGGCAAAGAATTAAATCATCTTGTAAAGAACATATCTGGGTTTCAGGAACCATTGCCGGCATAAGGACATGGCTTGGGGTAGTTTATTTAGGAACAGGACATCAATGCAGGCAAGAAAACAGGGATCTTGTTGAATGTCTCAGTGACGATATAAGCCAGTTTGGAAACGGGGCCAATATTATTCTGCTGGGGGGCATGAACGACCACATCGACGATCTGGATGGATACACGGATTGTAACGGGAAGCTAATGCTAGATTTCTGCGAGCGACACGATCTAGTTATAGTAAATAGAGAAACAAAATGTGAAGGCCAAATCACGTGGGAATTCCGCAACAGGCAGACGACCATTGACTATTGTCTAATGTCGCAGGAAATTTATAGCAAGGTCACAAAAATGGAAATAGATGAAGAAGGGGAGTGTAGTATGGGAAGTGATCATAAATGTATTAGTCTGCAGATGGGGGCCTTGATGAAAAGAGAAATGGAACTTAGACAAAACGTAAACGCAAAATTAAACGACGATCAAATAGCGCAGATAGCAGCAGACATAGAGGAAGCAATAGAGAAAAGCCCCATGGAAGACTGGGATTATGAACAGGTAGAACTACTCATAAGGAGTAAAATTCAGGAGGTTAAAGTAGCAAACCGCTGGAATGGAAAGAGGAAGCCACAGAGCTGGTCGAATAAGGAAATCAGGGAAGCTATTGAACAACGACGGGCTGCTTCAAGGGAACATCGAATGGCAAAGAAAGCACAGGCTTCTCAGGAGGAAATCGACCAAAAATGGGAATCATATCGACAAAAGAAACTTCAAGTGCAGGCCCTCGTCCAAAGTAAAATAAGACAGTCCACCGATCGCTGGATGGCTGATATACACGATGCCTCTAGAGGCGGAGCAAGAAAGTTCTGGAACCATATTAGCTGGCTAGGGAAGAAGAATCAAAGAAAGCAAGTTCGGATTCAAGATAACGAGGGAAATTGTTTAAAAGGAGACAACGCAGTGAACTACATTACATCAGTTATAGCCGAGTCATTTAAGAACGACGATAGGGTAGTCTCCGCAAATCAGGAAGCAACACAAGGGAGCAGAATACAAAGCACCTTAGAACTGACCAATCTAAACTGGAAAAAGGCAGAAAAAAATATTCCTAAAAACACATCTACAGGAATAGATGGAATTCCGATCAAACTGATTAATGAACTCGGTCCAAAAAGTAAGGAAACGTTGTTAAAAGCTTTGGAAACAGTCATAGCGAATAAGCAAATTCCGGACAGCTGGCGGCAGAGTAAAATGAATTTGATTTATAAAGGGAAAGGAGAAAGGATGCACATAAAATCCTACAGGCCGATTATCATAACATCTGTAATGTACAGGTTAGCCATGCAGGCGGTGAAATTAAAGGTGCAAGAATGGGTTGAAAGTAACAAGATACTCGGAGAACTTCAGAACGGCTTTAGAAATGGTAGGCGCTTAGATGATAGCCTGTTCGTGCTTACCCAATGCATCGAAATATCTAGAGTGGAAAATAGACCTTTGTATTTGGCCTTCCTGGACAACGGGGCGTACGACAACGTAAGCAGGGAACTCCTGTGGAACATATTAAAAAAAGAAGGTATCGGTTATGAGATAATAGAGTTCCTACAGGAAATATACCGCGATAACAAAGTAGAAATTACGTGGGAAGCGATAAGAAGTACGGAGGATGTCAAAGTATGCAAAGGATTAAGACAAGGCTGTCCTCTATCACCGGTGCTGTTCATGCTTTATATGATAAACCTGGAACGGAGGATACAAGACAGTAACCTAGGTTTTAACCTGTCATACAGATTAGGCGGAAAGGCGGTAGAGCAGCGCCTCCCCGCTTTGATGTATGCAGACGATATTATGCTGCTAGCAGAGAGTCTGGAAGAATTGCAAACTCTAGTCAAGTATTGCGGAGACGAAGGGGACGCTCTAGGCTTCAGTTTCAGCGCAGTTAAGTCGGGTCTGATGATTTTCAACGGCTCAACTGATAAGGGTCTTAAAATTCAAGGCCTTGAAATACCTAGAGTAGCAGAATATAATATTTGGGGGTATGGATAAACGAAGGATTGGCATACATTGGAAAGCATGAGCAATCACTTAAGGGCAAAGGGCGAAGGAATGCCGGGATAATGAAGCATAAGGCATTGTTGGGATACAATAGGTATGAGGTATTGAGGGGTATTTGGAAAGGAATTATGGTGCCCGGACTTACTTTCGGAAATGCGGTTTTGTGCCTCAAATCAGAGGTACAGTCGACATTAGAAACAAATCAGAGATCCGTTCGACGATTAGCACCACGGCAAAACTACAAATGAGGCGGTACAGGGAGATATGGACTGGGCATCTTTCGAAGTACGGGAAGCTCAGAGTAAAATATTATATGAGGAACGCCTGAGGAAATTGGACAGTAACAGATGGGCAGCTAAGGTATTTAAATACCTGTACCTAAAAAGCGTTGACTCACAATGGAGGAAAAGAACTAGGAAACTAACTAGTAAGTATGCTAGTAACAAGGACGGAGAAATAAAGAGCATTAAGCAACAGGTGAAAAACACAGAAGGTAAAAATTGGATAAATTCGATGGAAAAAAAAAACAGAGTGTGGAATTATACCGAAAGTGGAAAATGCAGATCAGGAAGGAAGATTTCTTTGATAACGCAAGAGGCAGTGCCCTACTTTTTGAAGCTAGATCAGGGTGCCTTAGAACACGCAGCTACAAAAAGAAGTTTAACAATGGAGATGACGCATGTGCTGTATGTGGCAACTCCAGTGAAACAATTGACCATATTATACTCGAATGCAATGGTATCCATCCGGAAGTTGATGCAGGCGCAATCACTGTTCCTGAAGCTCTGGGGTTTAGAGATAACAGTGGCCGGGTGAATAAACCGGCGGTGGAAACCAGCAAAAAACGGCTGGAAGATTGGTGGCTTAAAAGCAGAGAAGTGACATAATGTTAGTAATGTAGGAGCAAAATTTAATAATTAGAATGATGGTTTAGTTCACCATTCTAAATCAATAATTAAGATATATGGAGAAAAATGAGCATGATAGCTACTGCTACCACCCCGTTTCAAAGGGGACGCTCCTATATTCCATCCATCCATCCATCCTAGGACCGCGTGCGCGTCCGCAAAGGGAAGTCAATGCTTGGCGCGCCATGCAGTCTGCACATTCTTGCGATTTTGCCCTCGAACTTTCAGTTCTGCCTTCCATCACAGCAACTAAGACATCTCAGCTCTTCAAAAGCACCATGCGATGTTCGAAATGGCCAGGAAAAAGACCAACTCGCACTGTTTTACTCGCACGGCTATCCGGATGCTCCAGTCACCTTTGTTTGCTGCTCCGAGGGACAATAAACATCGCACAAAGTGGAAACAAAGCTTGTGAAGGCCGGAAAAGCCTCTCACAGAAACATTGGCAGTGTGTGAGCATCTCATCCTGCTGCGTGACTACGCATATAATATGATCAACGGCAGAAGTGAGGATATACCGCGTGAAAAGCCATCACTGGCACCTGATGCGGTGCCTATACACTCTTGCCGGGTTGTCCGGCATATATTACCGTCAAACTCGTGAAGCCAAGGCTGGATGTGGGCAATATTGATGTTGCAGAGAGTTGTGCTCAGTGCAGAAATTCTTGCTATTAATTAAGCCTGTGGCGCCAAACGATAGCCGACATATTTTATACCGCGTGTCCAAGCTAACTTCAGCCAAGGGTTAAAAATAAACAATTTAAGATAGGCCAGAGAAACCACTTGCTAACAGCCACCTGGCGCACCAGATCTGAACAAAAGGAAGACTTCGGGGGAAGAAAGCTTCGACTGTTTGCGTGATCTCGAATACTAACTACCACTGGCTCAATAAAGCAGACAGCTTAGATTAAATTAAATTGAATTCCGCGTAGTCATGGTATATCCTTGGATCTCTAGCTGGCACATTTATTTAATCATTTATTCATCCTTCATATCATACCCTACTGATGCCCTAAGACAAAACGGTGCAGGCAATTTTTCATTTTGCAATTCTAATTTACTATAGTAATGCGTTCAAATAAATGTGATTTGCAAAGTTAGGGAGGACCTTCTAAAACCCCCATTTCATTTATTCCCGTTAAAGAAAACCACACGTGCATAGTTCTTCCCACTTCTGTAGAAAGTTCGCGAAATAATAAAAAAAAAATCACGTGACTGACGCATTCATGCGCTGCGATATTGTTGTGCTTCAAACCGTGCATGGTTTGAGTGACAGAAATTAGCTGCGGCCGTGACTCAACAGCCCAGTCTCAGCGCTATACAGGCTGATAATTTTTGTATTTCGCGGGCTTTCTTTAGAGCTTGAAAAAACGATGAGGCTTTCTTTATTGGAAATAAATGGAATGGAGGTTTTAGAAGGCGCCCTCAAATTCTGCAAACCCAGTTATTGTCTAAAGGCAATAGTTAGTCAATCGAAAAAATAATTACTAATTACTTAACTTCAAAATAAAACATTGCCTGGGGTGAGCCAGTTGGCTGGCAGCTGTATACAATTGTGGTCTCTCTATCCTACCTCAAATCCTACCTCAAACTAACTGTGAGAAAGGCTTTCATCTGAAAAGAAAAAGATGTCACATGTATTAAACTTGGCTAATTTTACTAATTTTAAGGACAACAGAGGCCTTTTGTACCCTTCAAGTGATACCAGTTTGTGGCTGACCTTGAGAATGTGTTTACAACCTGCTTCAGTCTAAATTCAAGCAGAAAGCTTGTACTCAGTATGCTACTGGCCAAGCAAACCTGCTAACTTGGGTGCCCTGACCACTGTCAAATTGGTGCAGCTGAAATCACTGCTTAAGTACCCGCATGCATTTTTTCACAAAATGCATTAACCAGCGCAATGTCAAGCTTCAAAGCACCTGAAGATGAGCAGATGGATGCTCTTAGGACTGTTTGTGTAGTAAATAATTTCACAAAACAACTCATTGTTGATGGCTTTTGTCCCATGCACTCAAATAAAATAAAATAGCAGTGGAGAAGCCTTGTGAAGTACCTAAGCAAAACTGCTCTGCCCTCCTCATGTATGTATTTTTGGCATATATGTTATGTATATGAGATGATGAAAGGATTTTAATTAGCACCTGGCTTACAGCGACGATTTATAACAGATATTGTTGCTGTGAACAGAGAATAATGGTGACGCCACAGAATATCGCTGGATGATTCATTTCAAAGCGTAGGATTTCTTTTTTTTTTTCATGACCACTTTGTCAAAAAAAAAAAAAAAAATGTAACAGCCTGAAACTGCTCCTCACTTTACCATGTTGGCAAATTTCCTAATGCTAAGCAGATATCAAGCTAAAATTAGCATTCCTGGTTACCAATGGATACCGAATAGCGCAGTGTAATATAATCATTACTATTGGCTAAAGGAGAGTTACTGCGGCGTGGTTGGAGAGATGCGAGAACCCGTACGTGCGCACGATGCCTGGCCACTCTGCTACCAGTCTGCTGCTGACAGTTGAGTTGGCTCTGTAATAAAGCGGGTTCTGCAGGGCTCAGAAAAATTCCCGTCCCGTACAAATAAATGTGCCGTAACGATTTAAGGCTGAATCGCATGCACGCGAAAACTCACGCGAACGCGAACGCGACGGCGGCACGCGTCGCGCGAAGCCTTCGCGCGAACAGAAATGCATGTGTCGCTTGGCTCGTCGCTCGGATCTGCCGAAATAGAAAATTTCGCTCGTTCGCCCGGAAGTAACCGTACGTCACTGCCGCTCATTTTGCACGCTTTCTTTATTTTGATGTGTTGCATTGTGATTGTGCATTACCGCGTAAACATTTTGCTTTGTACGAACAATGGTGGATAGCCAAGTATTCAAAGAACGTCTAATCGCAACCGAAACAACAATAGAAACAAGGGGTCACGTGACTATCCGTGCCGCGTACAGTGCAAGTTCACACACATTCGATACGGTTTGCTGTAAATACATTTTACTTTGCCATGTTGTCGCAAAATAACGTTAATTCTTGCAATCGTTATGACTGTTGTTGGATTTGGCAATAGTTTTGCGGTGTACTAAGCCACTATTTCAGCCAAATGCCAGCCACACAACCTACACAGAGCGTTGTCGCCGTTTTGCTCGGTTCGCGCTGTCGCGTGCATGCGTCTTCCCGAGTAGGCGACGGAGCGAACCATGATCGCTTTCGCCGCGCCGCCTTGTCGCTTCGCTCACGTTTTCGCTCACATGCGTTTCCCGCTTCACAGTGCGCGACGCCAGCGAAATAAGAGCGCTTTCACTCTAGTGCAACGGCGAAAGCCCAAATAATGTCGAATGAAACGCCTTCTATCATGGGTGGAGCTCCACATACGTCGGCATAGGGAAAAAATCACTACTTTTACTGAATAGGCGCACAAAAGCATTGGTACTATGTCGCACTATTGCAAGAAAGCATTGAAAAGTCGACTAGTAGATGTTGCAGTGGCGCCATCTGGCGGCGTCAATGAAAATCGGCGTGCCCGAGCGTCGTCGTCATGGAGGATGGTCGTCGTATTTTTATGGCTAAAGTGCTACCGCACAGTCAAAAGTAATGTTTTTCGCTTGAATTATCGTACAGAAATGTTTTGATCAGCTTTAAAATGTTACACAGTGATTTCAAACGCCATTTATGCGCACTGATGTTCCTTAAGTGCAGCATTTTTTTATAGCTGATCGTAATTGCTACCATTTGCGAATGACATTATATTCTAGCGTGTAGCACCGAAAGAAACCGAATGACATTCGATGCATCGAATGACATTAAATCTGCTCGTGTGACAGAGGTTGACTAAGCATGGAGGAAGATGTGACTAGTCCACCGTGGACTAGGCTTCACTCCATGTCCGCGGGCCGCGGCGCTCCCTCCTAGATTTTCCTTCCTTTATGCTTAGCGAATGCCCTCTTGCAACGTATATGTAGTTACCCAATGACGCTCTCATTGACGAAAACCAGCACGTCGAACTTGGGACATACTGATATAGAAGCACATGCGAATGCCAACATGCCGCCCGTGCCCCCATCTGGGGGACCCACCGCTGGAAAAAGCCTGGCTGTATGCAGCATCATGGGATGGTACCTCATCGACATCTTTCACCTTGATGAGGTATTCAGACCCCGCTACTCATTTTACGCTGAAGCCGCTGAAGAATACTGCGACGCAGTCCACGAAAGCCTCGTGCGCGCCCTGGGCCATAGCGCAGCAGTGGCCGTTGGGCGGATAGGCTGGACTTTTCACAGAAACATTCGGCCGGCTTCGAAAAGCAGCAGAAGACAGTCTTCAGAAGGCAACTGGCCCTCACTGCAGACCCAGACGGCCACTGACGTCCGACGGACAACCGAACTCGGCCGCAACTCGGCGGCCGATTTCGGACGTCCGCCGGAATTCCGGCGTACGTACGAAAGCGGATGGTCGAATCCGTTCGCCCAGCGGACAGCCGCCGTACGTCCGCCACTGGATTTGCTTTTACACAGCTATGATATAGTTTGTAGTCGTCGTGCTCGTCTGAACTGCGTATAAATCAGTAATGCCGTCAAATCTGCATTATATGATGCCAGAGCGAATCGATGCGATAGAAAGCGTTTCCATTAAACAGTTTTTTTTATTTTCCGCATGTTTCATCGTTGAATTCTTCCATCAAAAATTTTTGATTAAAAGTTACATGACCATTAAACATTTTTCTATCATGATGCTTCGGTGAAATTTTAATCAGTGGCTGAATAGACGCAGCAAGCAGCAAGCTCAAAAAGAACGAAACCGAACCTATCCTCAAAAAAATCTGAAATGAGCCAATCCAATCCACCTGACAAGTTGAAGTTTAGTCATGGAAGATGGCTTCACGTTTTCGTGTTCTGCATTTTCTGCGCAGTTACAAATACCTACGGCTGTAATGCACTGCTAGCATTGTTTTTGCTGTGGCTTGGTGCGGCTGGCACACTTTGTTCACCCGCCGATTCCATAGTAAGTATTTCACCGAACTTTTGTTTCTTTAGTGGAACTTTTCTATGCACCGATAGTGGTGAGCTTTTGGGTAAGGAAACAGCTCTGTACAGCAGCCGAACGGTCGAGTGTTTTAGGCGAGACTGACAGGATGGCTCCGCGCCGACTAACTAAAGTGCAGCCTCAAGTCTGAGGGCCATCTTTCTCGGCATTACTGGACGCTGCGCCAGTAAGCCGCGCAACTTCTCTGTCTCTGATAAAGGAGTGCCTGCCCGAGCTTTAAAGGAGTTAATTTGTTAACCATGCGCAACGTGCTGAGTTGTAAAAACTATACGAGAAAACTTTTGCACTCCTCGAGCCTATCGTGCGGCATGCCTACACTTGTGAAAACGTCGCGAGCCCTGTTTTTTTTTTTTTTTTTTTTTTTTTTTTTTTTTTAATGGACAGCCGCTGATCTTTCTCTCTCGAGCTTTACGGCAACTACAGTTTCTAGAAGGAACGGCTGTAGCTACTAAATAACTTAAGGTTTAGTACTCTCCTTCAGCTTTGACAAACCAGGACAGCACCTTGCGCACGTTGGTCATGCATGTGGGACCGAACCGCGCAGAACAACCGGACAAGGAGATGAGAGAAAAAAAAAAAAGTCAGCACTTGTCTTTTTCTTGACCCGTTGTTCTGCGCTGTTCTGGCACGAATTTGACATACCGCCGCCGCTATACAGTTGGGCTGTGAGCTCTGGTGCCTGCAACGCCTTCTTTTATGCAAAACAGGCATACTGGGAGGCCATGCAAGCCGCGGGCTCAAAAAAAAAAAAAAAAAAAAGAAAAGAAAAAAAGAAAAAAAAAACACGAGCTGAGCAAAAGTGAGATGAAAACAAAATTGTTGTTGCTTTGTCCTTACAGATATTCAAAGGCTCCTAAGAACTTCACTGCATTATTGACAGCGAGATAATGCCAAAGCTACACTAGAGCCATGCAGCACCTTATAGTGCATGATACTGAGCTTATGTCTTGCACTGAAAGCTCTTACCATGTTCTTAGATTATCATATTAAAGTAGCTTTAAACCCATGCTTGTTAATGCAGTGATAGCCATAAATTGAATCTAGGGCATCATGCTCACATACAAGGCTTCTGATAACCGCCGGTCACATGATGTGGGCTATAGCAGAAACCTGTACCTGGTCATCTTACAAACATTTGTGCAATTGATGCTTTTAATGTGTTGTAAAAGCTTTTGTGTTCTGTTTCTGTATGGGAATGCTTTCCTTATTTAAGGCTAACATTTGGCTTGCTACAGCAAAACCTGTACCTAGTCATCCTAAAAACAGCACCGCAGTTGTTGCTTTTAGTGTGTTGTAAAAATATTTGTGTTCTGCTTCTGTATGGCAATGCTCTTCTCGTTGAAGACTAGCATAAGGCTTCCAAAAATTTTTCAGATGCCATTTGCTGTAACCGATTTCATAGGCCAACAGGAAGCAGCACTTTGAGCATGGAAAACTGTCATCCACGGGGGAAAAACAGCAACATCCCTTTGCATTCTCATTTCTTTGGTATGGCTAAAAGTGAGTATTGTATCATTATCTATATTATTAATATTGAATCATGATTGTCAGTGTTGAAGTTGTTTGAGCGTGATGATTTTAAACACACATCCCTTCGACAGGTTTTAGCTTGTTTACATGTAGGATGTAGAACTGGTTTCAACAGACTTTATGCAGCAAATTCTTTTTACATTGTCCACCATGTTACTTTTTGTCATTGTCCATTGAAGTAAATAACCAGTATTTTACGTTTACACAGTCGTCCACTCTTAGCTTGAATGGGAATGTGTGGCATGCAGTTTGCAAAATAGCAATGCATCCGTCACAGCCATGCATCAAGGCTAAGTGGCGTGTGCGTAGAGGGACCAGCCGCTCCAGCTTCACGTCATCTGCCTCTTTGCTCCGGTGTGCAGACGTGCATTGAGGCAAAGTGGTTTATGTGTAGAGAAACCAGGAGCTTCTTTGTCACATCTGGCTGTTTGTTACGGTGTGCAGATGCGCATCGAGGCAAAATGGCTGATGTGTAGAGGGACCAGGAGCTGCTGCTTAACGTCCTTCGCCTCTTTACTACAGTGCACAGCCGTGCATTGATGCTAAGTGGCATGTGCATGGAGGGCCCAGGAGCTGCAGCTTCACGTCTGCCTCTTCACTGAGGTACGCAGGTGCGTATTGAGGCAAAATGGCTTATGCATAGAGGGACCAGGAGCTGCTGTGTGGCGTAGTCTGTATATTTGCTATGGTGCGTATCGAAGTACAATGGGAGTTGGCTCATGTGTAAAGGTACCATGAGCTGCTGCGTCGTGTCGTCTGCCTCTTTACTATGGTGCGCAGGCATGCATCAAGGCAAAGTGGCTTATGCGTAGAAGCACCAGGAGCTGTTGCTTCACATCTGCTATGATGCGCAGCTGCGTATTGTGGGTGGTGGTGGAAAACATTGCCATCAGATACAAATACAGGAGGTTACTCACTAGCTGACCCTGAGGGGGCCTGTCCTGACAAAAACAAGGGGTCCCTAGTTTGGCACCCCAGTGGTGGTAGAGGGACTAGAGGCTGGTACTTCACGCTGTCTGCCTCTTCGCTACGGTGTGCAGCTGCGATGGATGCAGTGGCATCTCAAAAAGTGCATGCCACGCACTCGCATGATCTGCCTGAGTGGACGACTGTGTACCTGCTATAGCTTTGTTATTCATAGAATAAACCTAGGCCAAGTTGGATAAATTATAGCTCACCTCATATGTGGTCAGCAAAGAAAAGCCACTCCAGAAAATCTGATGCATTTACTGTCATAGGATTCTTATTCATATACATGCTACTGACAAGTCAGATTCTTCACCCTGAGAAATGCCAGAAAAATAACCAAGGGTGCGTCTGTAATAGTCTAGCTTGCTCTTTCTTTGCAGACTTGAGTCAGATGTGTGTTCCATTGCTGTGGGTGGGACAGGTGTGAATCTTTGATTTTAAGCTTGCAACAAGTATTTATTTATTTATTTATTTATGGCGCTGGGTTTGCCACACGGCATAAAAGGTGGTGGTATAGCGTCACAGGAATGTGTGGAGTGCAGCCATGTGCAAGAAGTCACACAAACTGCGTGCATAAATGTTGTTTGTTGTCCATAAGTGGAAATGAGAGTCATTACTTGATGAAAGTCCAGCTTTTTGTAGAATGGTGTTGCGCATATGCGAAGTTCCTGGGCATGTCCATATTAGATGCCGTACAGTGGTGTCGCAAGCCGGTTCTTCGCAGTGTGGGCATTTGTCGGGAACTGGAATAGTAGTACTTTGCCACTGGTGTCGAACGGCGGGCGTAAGAGCCACTCCGACCCTCAGCCGTCTCAGAGATACCTCCTCCACCCTTGTTAGATTGGGGGGAAGGGGGTACGTACACGGGGGAATTAGAGCACGTGTACGCTGCCTGAGGGATGCTGATGATGTCAAATGGGTCAGGAGTGGATCCGGTGGCAAGGAATCATGAATAGGTTGTGACACATCATCTGCATGACGAAGCACGTCTGCTGTTATGGTATTCAAATTTTTGTTGTCTTGAACCCAGTGAATGGTTATAGTCACTGGGTAACGGTGACAAGCAGCATGTATAGTCTGTGCGACCCTAAGAGTGCCATGGACTTTCTTTAAATGTTTTAAGGCTTCTTTAGAGTGAGTCATTATTTGTACTTTTTTAAACGTAGGGTCGGCAGGTAACGCTTCTATGGCGTTTAAGATAGCTTGCAGTTCGAATGCAAGAGTTGATTTGGTGTCGGTAAGGTAACTTCGATTGGTGTTCAGGTGAGGGTGGGTTGGGCTTATAAAAGCAACTGAACCACCTGTTTGCAACAAGTATGTTATTGTAGTTTAAAGGCAAAACGGTACTAATAATAATCGTAGCCCCCCATGGCCTTTATCTCCTTTTAATAGTGTTGTTAGACACTGAATTATTAGTTTACTCTGCACTGTTTCTGTCTAGTTAATGTGCGGAGATGTACATATATTTATATGACTTGGAGTTGTCGACTTTGCACTTAGAAACATTGTAGCGTTATATGATGTGTTGCTTTCATTTCTTTAATGATTTCTGTAAGGGACCGGTGGGTATGCTAGGCACCATTATTAGTCTGCTCTTTTTGGGTCACCTGTTCAATGCCCAGCTGCGGCCGTCTCCCACTTGCCCTCGGACAGGAGGCGGAGAGACGCGCACAGAGAGGCAGCTATAGCAGCTACAGTGCTTAACGGAAACGTAGGCAGAGAGGGAAAGAAGTCCCCTCTTCCGAGGACTTTGCTGTCGCACTCGAAGACGCGGGGACAGGCTGTTTGTTCTCGTTGCTGTGTCATGTAGGGGGCTCATTTTTATTTAAGGAGCTTTACAAACAGTATACAACTAAGGGGTCCTTAGTACTCCCATCACCCGAAGGCAGCACAGCTTTGAAACGAGCACCTCGTTTGGAAGAACTGCTTATCGTTCAAAGAAAAATCACTGTCAGGTTGAAGGGTGTAAGGCCCTCTTCCTTGTTGGGAAGCCCATAAAAGTGACAATTATTCAGTGCAGGCGCGCTGAGTGGGGTCTCGTTGAGGATTCCAACCCTGGATGTCAACAATGGTGGGAGATGGCGGCATTGAAAAAGGGCAAGTGTGTAACAGTGACGGTATGATGCGGAGCTGGAGGATGTGGGTTGGCTCTTCTGATGTGGTCCGCAATGGTGCTGACTCGGACGCCCATAATTGCAATAATTGCCCTGTAAAAGGAGCCGCCAAGGATGCAAGCTTTGGGCAATGGTTGCGCACGTGGGACACCGTTTTGATGGGTTCTAATTTTGTTTTTCTTTTTTTTTTCCTAGGGGAGAGAGTTTGGCATGTGACCTAGTGAGCCAATCATTTCGAGGTCCATTCTCTAAATTCCGTTTGTTGTAAAACGAATTTGTTGTCCCTTTTGCATTGCTTGTATTATGGAGAGGGTGAAGAACTTATGAAAGTGGAAAGACATGCCAAAATGTTTGTTAGCCAATCATGTGTGAGTTCGTTGTCATTGGGGATGAGAAATGTGGGCAGAGTCCCGAAGTTAATGAAACGGCCTCGCGGCCTGGAGAACTCGTTCTGAGCTAGATTTTGTTCTCTTTCTTCTTCGACATAGATCATGGTCATTGTTTCACCTCTTGTAAATACGTACATTGATGTATAAAATTTTCAGTTCATCTTCCTCTCCGTGTGCAAGTTGTTGTGGCCAGATGCAGTAAATTCACTATTTTCATTTCTATATAACGTGCCTTTCTGAAGATGGTGAGCTCTTTTGTCCAATCCTGTAAGAAAGCAGCAAAGCGCTCCCAAATCTTCCACAAAATTGTGTGATATCTTTAATACTAACTGCGGCTTGGTGTCACTCAAAACATGTAGTTGAGGTAGATTTCTTTCCCCCGCTCTTTTTGTTCGTTCAAATGAGGACCAGCGGACACTAACTCTTGCTTTTGTAATGCCCGAGGCCCCGCCTTAAGGCAGTACTCCAATGTCAATACCATTTTTATAGCTATGGCTGTCCAACAGCACTAATGTCTTTTATACACTTGTTTTACTAATCTCTTACCCAAGTGGTGGCTTATACTGCGGAGGCGAAAGTCTCTGGACAATATGTCTGGAGATTTTGGACTAGAATCGTGATGTAAACGAATTGTGACCTTATTTCTCTTGCACACATGAAAGAACTAACGCTCAACTTTCACATCGACAAGTATGGTCCGAGTTTCCTGGTCGATGTGAAAGTTATGTGCTTTGATTGCAGTTTGTGTAGTCCACACACTTGTCCCCGATATTACATAGGGGCAAATTAGGCGCCTTTACAAGGGCAGTTTCTTTGGCGCCCACTACCTTCCCCATAAAAAAACTACAGTGTTTCTTGTGAACAGCTGGCTGCATTTATAAATACCATTATTTGTAATTTGTTGTGCGTAGTTGAGAAATCCATGACATACATGCACAGCTGGTTGCCAGAATTATGCAACCATATTTCAGTAACTAACATCCATGCTGCATGCTGCCGGTAATACATCAGGAGCTCGTGGTTGTCAGCTTTTTGGGTTTTGTGTAACTATAAGCCTTGCTATTGTAATGTCACATATAGCGCTGTGGGTAAACAAATAACTTTACTTTTAACTCTTCTAGAAGCATGAACACTGCGCAATCACTGCGGCGGGCTATGCTTCCACATTGGGCTTTAGCCACATGTCAAATGTCTATCTTTATTCTGCTGCAGCAGCTTGCATGTTATCAGATAAGTTACTTCGTCGCAGCTGCTCTAAGGAGACGCTTTCTAGACGCTTGTAGCCTAGATGTTGATGTCGATATACCCCCGACACACCCAGGGAATGACTTCGGTAGAGGGTACATGGAAACCAGCGAAATGTGCAATTTACAGAACAAAAAGGTAACAATTTTAAATGATGTTATTATTGATCACTTCTTTTCAGAGCAGGAACAATGACTTTAGAAATCTGCCTGTTAAACCGCTCAAAATGCAGGTTTCTGCCGCCAATGCGTACCTGTGTAATACTGCAATGCTCTGGCTGTGCTTTATGTTCATATACAGCATCCTTTATGCTTAGTTTCTCTGCATGTGCACTCCATGTCTTGGGCATTGCTGAGGGCGCATAGCAGCAAGCATAACATGCCATGTTTGGTCAGAGTGGCATGTTCAAAGAGACGACATAAAAACATTAAAATACTGAATGCCAGGTTCTGGTCAAACTACGCTTGTATCTTTTGTTATTCTGCATGGGTTTTGCTGCAGTTATATGACCTTTCTATATAGTATGTGACAGTTCTGAATGGAGATGCATGCGTACAGTGCCATCTGGAAAAAGCAATTGAGAGAAACTGGCAGTTGCCCTTGGAGATGTGTAATCAAAGTTCAGCACAGATAACTTTAATTTCATTTTCCCTTCTATTGCAGGGGGAGCCCAGCCTGCACTTTCCATCTTAGGCCTGAAAGACCAGCAACAGCTGATCGAGCAAATGCACAGGATAGTAACTGCTCCTGGAATCCTGGCCTGCGGAGGCCGCCCACAGAGAACTCGATCATCTTCTCGCTAATTCCGAAATATTAGGTTTCAATAAATACCTTTTCTTCCACCACCTCCCCAAGGGAAGAGCTGTCACGGCCAAGGATAATTAAAAAAAATTATTCAAGTAGATTCTTAATACTCCAGTTGGCCTGCATTTTACCATGCCATTCCTTAACATCGATATTTTTTTAGTGTAGACAGTTTATGCATGCAGCTTTTGCAATAAAGCCAAAAAAAAAAGCTTTTTTTACAACCTCGCATGCTGGTATGCCTATGCACTTAGCATGTTTTCAGGAATGGTGCATTTGTGTAAAGCTCAGCTAGCATATGTGCCTCTTTGATGGAAGTTTTAATTGCACACTTCTGTTCAGTGCTTTGTGTGTGAAAGTAAAGCAGACAACAGGAAACTTGAACCTGTTGCGTATTCTATTGTCTGCTTTACTCTCACGACAAAAGCATGAGCACTAGTATGCGACTGAAATTTCCATGGCACATGCTTGCTGAGCTTTACACGAATGTTATTGGCAAGTTTTTACACCAATAGCGGGCCCTGCAAGCATGTTCCAGGAAACGTCCGAATGTCCGCCTCCGGCTGCCCGTCGGACGTCCGTGGGACGCGATCCGGATCCACGAACGATAGTCCGACGGACGTCCGCTGTACGTATATCGAACATAACCGGACTTCCGTCGGATGTCCGAAGGTCCGAAAACGGACGTCCGTCGGTCGACCGTCGGACGTCTATGGCCGTCTGGGGAATGACGTGTACCGGTGGTCGTGTACTCCCGCAACGCGGGCCAAAAACTGTACTCATCATTAGAGAGGTGGTCAAATTCGATCACCCCATCTACCTACATGCTTCAATGGTAGATGGACCGAAGCGAGATTTTGGCTAGACCATTCCCCCCTAGGTCTAACCCTCGCCATGGTAATGAGCGTGTGGAAACCAAACTGCCTGCAACAATTCCGTTGGACAGTGTCGTGTTTGAGACCGCCGGCGGAAGCAGAAAGGCTCCGCATCCCTCATCAGCTTCCCCCACCCCTCCCCACGTCCCATCTCCCCATCCCGCAGACGCCAAGAGTGCCGCCGCGACATTAGGCCGGCATAACCCGCGTCCTCCCCAAGAATATCCCACAGAACCTAGAAGAAAACATTGAAGCGGAAAAAGTGGTAACCGTCGTGCGGGAGACCACTCGCCAATTGTACAGTATTTGACTTTCTGCAAACACAATTGTAATGCGGTGTTTGTGTTTTGTATGTTTCTGCAAAGCTTTTAGTAAGTTTTGTGTGCTGATGTTGAAAAATAAACAATACAAAGTTACAAGGAATCAAGGCTACTGAAATTAGTCGCCCGGTTATGAACGAATGATCCAGCAGAACATTAACGGTTGCGTACCCGCTATTCTGCACGATGGTATTTCTCCCGAAATGGAGTGGCATGTGATATGCGATGTCAGTGTTTATCACTCCCCCCAAAAAAGGTGGCTGCAGTTACTAACTTAGGGTAGTAACTGCTTGTCACATTACTAACTAGTTAGTAACTGCCGGTAGTATCTGCTAGGTAGTAACAGAGCCTTGTGTGTCAACATTTGTGGACTCTTCTGCCCAACTAGCTAACGTGTTATTTGCGCTTAACGAGAGCGCTAACATGGTACGACAACCACAAGGACACTTTCACCACCTGGGACCGCTTTGTAGAAGAGATGAAAAAGTGCTTTGGAGATTCTGACGCGAAGAAGCAAGCTGAACAAGCACTCTCTCAAACAGCTCAGCTTCCTGGGGAAATGTGTATTGAGAAAGTCTTGAAGCTCTGCAAGCTTGTCTCTTCTCGCATGACGGAAGATGAAAGGTTCGCTGAAGATATCTACAATTTCCTTATCGGCAAATCAAGCCTTGACTCAGCGGCTGATGTGATCTACCATTGCCGCACGTTCGAGATGCTGAAAATGCCTCGGATAGCACCCAAGATCGGACGTTTGGCTGGCATGACATCGGGGGCCACTGTTGACGTAACATAGTCTGACGATCTGGCCTCCACGATCCGTCAGATCATTTCGCAATGTGAGCCAGTCGCTAGAACTAGCTTGGGGTTCCTGAGCGCTGCCCATGTTGCGTCCGCCTCCAACAACCGCCTTTAATGCAACAAACTTCGTTACTCCAGCGAACTTGAAAAAATACAGGGAACCGCAGCAGCTGCGGTAGAGCAGTCAGTATGTATTGAGTGGGTCCCACAGGACCTTCACAAAGTCAAGCTGATTTACGCCGCGCCTCGTGACCCAAGATTCATCATTACCACGGCTCCTTGAAGTGGACGACGCTACCCTCCTTTTATCAAGAAAGGAACACCTCCGGCGCCGAACACGTGCTCCTATCCCTCCATGTGCGGTATCCCTCCCCCGCGGTCTCACCCGTGCAGAGGAGGTTGCGCTTAGGAGGATCCGGGTCGCGTATTGACAAACCATATCCCGTAGGAGCACTCGAGCAGACGACGCTCTGACGCGCAAGCACGTGACACAACGTCACTTCCGTGAGTAGCAGCGCCGTTGTTTCCCCCTAGCGCCTTGTGATGAGACTCCTCATGGTTTCAGTTTCGTTTCGCGCAGGGCTCGCATTTACGTTCTTTCCCCACTGGTGTTTGTCAAAGGTACGCATGTTTCGGTCTCGTTTTCGCGCAGGGCTCGTATTTCCGCACGGCTGTCAGCTGAAGTTCACGTAAAAATCACGCAAATTGCCGTCGGCTAAAAGTTCGGTCACGCGATCACGTTAATTTCGGTCCAGTGACCACTGTGCGGGCATTTTCCTCTGGTGTTCTGTAAACGTCGGTCGGTTACCGGTTACGTGTCACGTAAATTTCAGTCCAGTGGTCACTTGCGAGGCTGTTCTTGTTCTGGTAGGTTCTGGAATCGTCGCTCGGCTCGGCTACACCACGAAGTTTGCACTTCTCCCCATCCGCATAGCTCTGCGCAGTTCGTCCGGTGCTTCTGGGTTGTACGCCCGTGCACATGGCTCATCCGTTGCGCGCTGCGCTAGCCGGGGTGATTTTGTGCTTGGCGAACTTGTGTGTCAATTGCGGATAACTAGAGATGATGGAAGAGCTCCCAGAGCCGCTCGAGCTCGCAAAAGATGAGCTCGCGTCAAAAGGGCACGAATCGGTGTATCGCGCGAACCTGGCAAACGAGGCAGCCGTCAACGAATGGCTGGAAGCCTACAGCGTTGAAACCAACAAGTCTTGGAACGTGGAAAAGGTTCAAAAGGATGGAGAAAGGTACGTACATTGCCTATCAGCCCGTATTGCTCTAAGCAGTATATTTCAATCATTGTCAAATAATTTATACTCGGCTAGTGCTATATGTGGGTTGGATTTTAGTCAGTTTAATAAAAAGCGGAGCTACGCTTCTCGCTTATACTGGAGTCGAAAGTACACGAACGCAATATATTAGGCGATAGTTTCCATGCAGACCTATGCAGTTAGCTGGCAAGCTCGAGAGAAGAGACTTTTGAAGGAAGTCATCACCTCGAAGCTAGAAATGATGACACAAAGTGCTAGTCACATGCCATCAATCTGAAAACTTTCCCTTGTAAACGTTCGTAAAATCAGTTTACAAAAAAAAAAAAAATCTTAGCCAAAGAACTTATACTCAGTGAACATCCAGTGAATATCTGCCGCAAATGTTAATAATATATCATTATAGTATACATTATAATGTCCACGTTGAAAAGAGTAGAAAGTGGACATGTACCGAATACCCACATATGCCCACACATCTCTTGATGAGATATTAAATGATATTCTGTAGATATGTAGCCAACATCTTTTTAGGGGTTGTGAGCTGTGTAGTAAGAGTATACAGCACTTTATAAGAGCAATCAGAGCAATTGCTGAAAAATGCCAAAGAACATAATTGTTTATCCAAGGTAAAAATTTCCTACTGGTTTCTTGCTAGGATCCTACTAGTTCCAGTAGTACTGGTTTATTAACACATTCCTCATAGCCACTGGAATCTGTAGTGGCTGGGTCTCCCTGCAGAAGGTCGGTTGGGTGCATTGGTTCTGGTGGGCCTGTTGACCTATGAAAATCTTGGTGCAGCAGCTGCCTAGGGCCGCACTATCAAAAAGAAGACAAGGGCAAAGGTTTCATAAGTATGAATCATACTTTATTATTTTCCATGTCTACAAAAGTTCTGCAATCTGCATGGACACTTTTGTCTTGCTGTCTGGTACTGCTGCAGGTGTTCCAGCTTCGATCAGATGTTGCAATGAAGTTAGCTGCACAGAAAGATTTTGTCAGAAAACCATGCTAGCAACACCACACTACTTTAACAGTCAAACCATTCCATATGTGACACACCACAAATTGTTAGTGCTGTGCTTCGCATGCCTATACAGCTGCTTACAGTGCAATCCATCGTGTTTCTGTCTAGTTTGAGCTTTTTCAGAATCAGTGCGTGGCAAGCCTGTGTATGCATTTGGACCAGAATATGAGAGTGAAAGTGTGTAGCTGCGCGGGGTATGTGTGCAATGACAACTGGTCCATGTGGAGAACATGCACTTCATGATGCGAGACGAGTGCTATCCACTGTGTGCGTGGTCTCCTCTGTAACTCAAACCAATTCACTGCACTACAACATTGTCATCAACCATTTGTATCATCATTCTCCTTTTATTTCCCTTTTCTCCCTTATCTAGTGTTGAGCAGCACGCTAGGGTCATATTGCTGCTGGCCGAACTCTCCACCTTTCTTTTCACTGAATTATTTTCATCGCTATCTTGCTTATTCACTGTGCTTTGGGCCTCCTTACAAACACAAATGTGGCTATTTGCAATTCAAAGTAGTTTCTTTGATGGCTTCATGGCTGCCCAGTGTCATTTGTAGAACTGAAGTCACATCTGCCACTTTTTCCTGCCAAATGTTGAAGGCATTTGCCAGTAAAACAAACTGCTTCTGCATAAATGGTTTACAATGTATTGCTTGCCGTGCATTTACTAAACAGCAAAGGCATTGTTTCACCTCAATTTAGAAGCAGTGCATTTCAGTTTTGTTTAGTATAGTGTCCTAATTTGACTTAGGCTCTGCAGGATTCTGTAGTGTAGGTCTCCAGCTCATTTCTGACCAATGATTTTTTTTTTTTTTAACATGCACTGACATCACACAGTAAATGGGTGCCTTACATTTTCCTCTATCAAAACATGGTCGCTATGGCTTGGATCGAACTCGGGTTCCTCAAATTTAAATGCCTAAATCTGGTTGTTTCATACTATTTCCTAGACGACTTTCATCGGGGTAGCCTTGTAGTACCTAATTTTCTATAAACACACTTGTGACACATGATGATGACATTAACCAGCATTTCTTGAAAAGTTGGATTGCTAGCTGACCAGTGTGCAAATCATAAGGGAGTGATGTCAAAATACTCTGGTTCTCCCCTCTTCATGTGTTGATCTAATTTGTGAGCTTAATCCTTTAATTTTGTAGCAATGCTTCCTTCTTCAAAAAAATTGGTAGGCATAATGGTGCAAGTACAATATGCCACTTAATTCAGAAGCTTTTGAAGCGGCTGTAAGATAGTTTGGAATTCAAGTTAGCCAAGGTCACTTTGAGATGTATACAAGGAATAAACAGTTGTTGTGAAAGCCAGCACTTATTTATTTGACTCAATATTGAGCTGCACCATCCTGCGTAAGCATGTTATGAGGTGCCCACGACTGCAAAAATAAACACTCTTGTTTCTTGCCATGACAATTGAGCAGAATACCGATCACATACATAAAGAGTTACAAAAAACAAATTACGCAGCATGCTATGCCACTGCCTCTGCTTAACAGGTGCAGTTAAGTTAGCTACTGCGCTCAACAAATGCCTATTCAACGCAGTGCTCTCAAACAAGCGTGAGTACTTTAAGAGGGTGGAAATTCTGGCTGGTTGGTGCATGATCTGTGGCTAAAAACAGCGCTAACACGAGACGAAGCAGACGAAACAGCATCGTGTCCCCTCTGCTTCGTCTCTTGTCAGCGCTGTTTTTAGCCACAGAAGCGTGAGTACTTGGTTATCGAATTCACCTAATATCCCACTACTTTCAGAATCAATAGTTTGACGTCGCCAGATTATGGGCTTCAGAAAAGGGCGGTTGCCGCTATGAACAAGACGCCGTAATCATGCGTGCGTTCACAAAACGAGAACATGTTTTCATTTCAAGGATTATTACCGCTAATTTCAGAAAACTGGCTCCGCTGTCCCAGCATGCTGCCATATAGAAACATTTCCGTATTTAAATGCCGGAAACTGAAAAAAAAAAAAAATCCTGAGTGCAGACAGCTGCTCACAAGGTAGCATAAAATGAGAGACGGCCTTTGAGATGTAATTTAGCATCGGTAGTAGTCTACATACGTCCTTGGGTAGGCCAGTAGCTTTAGCATCCCTAGCGAAGACCCCCTCGAGCAGCGATGCAGCATCACAGCAAATGTTTCACAAATACACCACGTAACCACGTTTTCTCTTCCCCCCCCCCTTTAACCCCCTATTCCAGCGGTGCTTATCCAAACATTGCAGTGCTACTAACCAAGGCGACACTTTCAGCGACTAGTAGCTCCAAGGCGAGCATCCAACGGCGCTGGGCAGCTTTCTTGGAATCGACGCACTTGCACATCAAGCACTAGCACAGTGGGCATCCAGCATGCTTAGGCAGCAAGAGCAGCAGTTGTGGCTTCACAAAATCGCTTGCTGTCAGAGTCAAACATGACGGCCAACACTTGTTTCGAACTGCAAGCATCACAGTATATCCAGCATCCAAATGACACGGCTTGGGCCACTGCGTTTATAAAGCCTCAAAATGCGGCCGCAGCACCCCTTAATCCACAGGCACATACCACTAAGCCATGGTAGAAGGATACGCGCTTGGCTGGCTAACCAACGCCCGCGTCGGCGAAGCGTTTAACCAGTTTAACGGCGCGCGCGTGTGCGCCGCCATCTGGCCATCTTTCTTTGGCGTAAAAAAAAAATAGAAACAAGCAAAAAAAAAAACTTAAAGGAAGTGACGTCGTGTCACGTGCTTGCGCGTCAGAGCGTCGTCTGCTCGAGTGCTCCTACGGGATATGGTTTGTCAATACGCATCCGGGTCGGGATTGCGCTCACACCAGCTGTCACTTGGACTTGGTCTCACTTCCGATACTTATATCCCTCCCAGGGTGTCTGATATGTAAAGACGAAAATGTTGAAGGCAACATTCACCACTTGCTGTGGGTGTGCCCAGCTTTGAAACCAACACGTATCCGGCACATGACAATAGCTGGCCTTTCAGCAAACAATCCTGCCTCGTATCTCGTTTGGATGCAGGGACCACATCATCGCTCACTCTTGGACTTCATAAAATCAGCCAACCTTTTTCCATTCATTTAATCATTAGCTTATTCTTCATCTCATACCCTACTGATCCCCTGAGGCAATAAATATCGTTAAAAAAAAACGCCGAGGGCACCCCCAAGGCAACAGACTCGCTACTACTATCCGGCACATATCCGGTATGACAACAGTTGACGCGATGCTCTGAGTGGCGACTACTTGCCCGCGCCACCTTTTCCTCAACCTCCTATGTGCTACCTCTGCTGCCAACCTGGCCACATCTCACGGTTATGTCCTCGCCGCCATGCATCACGTTACAGCTCCATTAACTACCCCGAGCAGCAGAATTACAATCCTGGCTATTCTCGGCATTTGCACTACCCTCCTGATTCCAGGAACCCATGACATGCGCCATTGTGGGATCTTTCACTGGCATTAAACAGAAGCATGACACCACCTCCAGCTTCTCGCACGCGCTGTTCTGCATCGCCTCGGCGCCGCTCACCGCTGCCAGAAAACTGGTCGGTGTGACTGATGGGAGTGAGATCGCTGGATGTGTTCTGCTGGAAGAGATACCCCCGCCTGTGCTGATATTACGGAACAAAGTCCAACGCGGTTTAGTTGGTGTGCCTGTGATGACTTTAGTTGATACCGGGGCCACCATATCCGTAATGAGTGCTGCATTTAAGTATCGCCTCGGAAGCGTTATATAATTTGGATAACAGAGTTCAGTTTTGTGGTGTGAGTGGCGAACCATTGCTTGCTATCGGGGTGTGCTGTGTTAAAGTTTCTATGGGTGGTGAAGTGTTCCGTGCTGAAATGGCAGTGATCGCCTGATCAATGCATGACGTCATCCTTGGGCTCAACGTCTTGAAGATGTGTGGCACCAATGTTGACAGCCAAAACAGACAGTGATGTCTGTTTTGTGTTTCTGAAGATACCGTTGTGCCTTCATCTTCGGCTGTATGTGTACAGGTTTCCTACCACGATGCCACCCTCGGCATGTCCAAGGCAACTTAGAACCGGTGCACCTCGCCTGCATCAAGAAAAATATCTTGATTCCTCATGCCATGGTGTCTGTTGCCAAAGGCCGCACTGCACTCTTGGCAGTAAATTTCTCCACCGAATCTGTCATTCTTCCCACAGGTTTGAAGCTTACATCCTGCAGTACCGACCCGCCAATACGTGTTGACTTGATTACCAAGGCCATAGAGAAAGCAGTAACTGATATCCATGATGAATGGCGACTGCTTCGTATGATTGATCCCTCGCTTTCAACGAAGGAGCGCCGTGCATTGCTGGCCATTTCAGGGCGACATTCATCCTAGTTTGTCTTTTACCAACCAGGCGGCCCATCCTTAATTCCTGCTTCACATAATCTACATAGTATCGACACTGGCTCCTCACATCTGATTCGACAAAAGCCATACCGAGTCACCATCTGAACGAAAGGTGATAAATGAACAAATGAAGAAGATGTTAACAAAAGGTGTTATCCAAGAGTCGTCGAGGACTTGGGCTGACCCCGTGATTCTTGTCAGGAAGGACAGCGCATAGCATTTTTGCATTGACTACCGCCGTATAAATGCGGTCATTAGGAAGGACGTGTACCCTCTTCCCCGTATAGACGACACCACTGACTGTCTTTTTCTGCCTCCTACTTTTCCACGGTTGGCTATTGGCAAATACCTGTCCTTCTGGCGAACAAAGAGAAAACCATTTATTACACCCGATGGCCTTTATCAATTCAATGTGATGCCATTCAGCCTCTGTAACGCACCCGCCACCATCGAACGATTCATGGACACGATACTCCACGGTTTAAAATGGGAGGTGTGTATGTGTTACTTGGATGACGTCGTGATTTTTGAAAAGACGTTCGGCGAGCACGATGACCGTTTAGCTCTTGTGCTTGAATATATGCAAAAGCTAGCCTTGTGCTGAACTCGAAGAAGTGACATTTTGGAGCACGCCAAACGCTAGTTCTCAGACATCTCGTCGATAGAGACGGCGTCAGACCTGATCCCTCAAAGACAGCAGCGGTCACCTCTTTCAAGCCACCCCAGTCCACCAAAGAACTATGGAGCTTCCTGGGTTTGTGTTCGTATTTTCACCGTTTTATTCACCACTTTGCTGATATTGCACACCCCCTGACAAGCCTCCTTCATAAAGAAGTAGCTTTCGAGTGGACATCTGAGTGCGACTCGGCCTTCCGCCACCTGAAATTTCTTCTCACATCACAACCTGTGCTCCGCCACTTCGATCCTTCAGCGCCCACAGAAGTGTAAACAGATGCAAGTAGTGTTGGAATTGGCGCGGTTCTTGTCCAGCGCTATGACAGCAAAGAGCATGTCGTGGCATATGTGAGTCGCTCTTTTAGTAAGCCGGAGAGGAATTATACTGTGACGGAACAGCAATGCCACACTGTCGTTTTCACTGCACAATGCTTTCACTCGTATCTTTATGGACGCCCGTTTACCGTTTCTGCTGGTTAGATAATCTCAGGGACCCGTGTGGCCGCCTTGCACGATGTGACCTTACAGTCACATACAAAACTGCCCGTAAGCACGCTGATGCAGACTGTCTTTCATGCCTGCCTCTTCCTACTTCAGAGTCCGACGCCGATGATTTTCAGACCTGTGTTGCGTTGATATCACCGGCTTTTCCTGACATCCCCACATTTATAGAAGAACAGCAAAGGGATACCACCTCGGAACCTCTCTTCGCAGCGGCTTAAGTTCAATCAGGTGGACACCAATTTGTGTGCGTGACCACCAGCTCTGGAAGATAAATTATTACTCTACGGGCCCCCCTTCCTCCTGCTTTTTCCGAAGAACCTATACCATTCTATTTTACAGGCCATGCATGATGACTCTAGTTCCGGGCATTTTGGAACTGAAAGAATGCTCCACTGCGCCAGGAGAGCTTCTACTTGTCAAAAATGCAAACAACTACTGAGAGGTACGTCACCAGCTGCACCCAGTGTCAGCGCTACAAACATCCTACAAGCGTGGCAGCGGGGCAACTTCACCCCATCAAACGACCCCGTGCACCATTAGAGCAAGTGAGCATTGATATCCTTGGCCCCTTTTCACTATCCCATAATGGGAACCATTTTTTGCGTGGACTACCTCACTCGATATTGTGAGACGGCAGCCATAATTGATATCCTTGGCCCCTTTTCACTATCCCATAATGGGAACCATTTTTTGCGTGGACTACCTCACTCGATATTGTGAGACGGCAGCCATACCCGCGGCCAATGCTTATCAGGTCTCCTACTTTATGTTGCGGGCGATAGTTCTCTGTCACGGACCACCACGAGTTATTATTAGCAACCGTGGTCGCCAATTTACTGCTGCGGCCGTGAAGGAGATGCTCTGTTTATGTACCTGTCATTTTTGCCATTCAACGCCTTAACATCCCCAGACTAACGATCTAACTGAATGCACCAACCGTATTACTACTAACATGCTGACCATGTACGTAGACACAAATCATAAGAACTGGTACAGTGTCCTACCATTCATTACATACACTTTCAATACTGCCTGTCATGAGACCACTGGCTTTAGCCGATTCTTCCTGCTCTTTGTTCGCCACCCACGATATACATTGGATACGATCCTCCCACTTTCTGCCAACAGTGGCGAAGGTCCCTCTGTAGTCGAGACAATCTGCTCTGCTGAAGAAGCCCGCCGCCTTGCCCGCCTTCGCATCTTAGCCTCTCCGGATCGCTCCAAAGCACGGTACGTACCGATGTCCACCACCGTCACGTTATATACCAGCCTGGAGAGTTGGTCTTGCTGTGGCGGCACATCAGGAAGAGAGGTCTTTCACAAAAGCTGCTGTGCCACTACGATGGACCGTTTGTCGTCCTTGCCCAACTTAGCGAGCTCAATTATCACATTGCTCGCCTTACCAAAAGCGGCCGTCACTCTGCGAAAAGTGAGGTCGTGCTCGTCGTTCGTTTAAAGCCCTACTGATCACGCGACGCTGTTTAAGTCAGTCAGTGGGCTTCGGCTGCATTGGGGAAAGTGTGACGCCCAAAAATTGAGAGAAGAGAAGATGAGGTCGACGAAGAAGCGGCCTGTGCTGGGACTCGCAAGTGGACACAGCTGGGTCTTCGACGTTCGTCCTCCAGCAAATAAAACCTCGCTCGTAAACAATATCACTAATTATTGAAAGGATGCCTGCTAGGTGTAAATTCCTGGATAGTCCTGCTAAATATAACCAACCTCAATGAGAATAATTGAAGGCTTTTCAGAGTAGTGTTGCATAACCTGCAGTATTTTATTTGTTCTGCTGACTTTACCGATTACAATCATTGTAAAGACCAATTTTCTCTTTGATTTTTGGTTTCAAGAAAAAATTTCCAATAATCGCCTTGAAATAGCAGCAATCTGCTGTTTATGTAAACCGGTTTTCTCACTGGCCTTAACCCTTTGACTGTCGAATATTCCGAAAAAAAGATAGACCCCCAATGTCAAACGTTTTAAATGCTACTAATATGCTTTTTTAAACGCGGGACGGAATGCCGCGGCAGTATCTGTATGGCAAAAACAGTCAACGGGTTAAACGATAAGTTGCACAGTAAAAAATCGGCTACATGCAGCTGTACCATTTCAGCAACCTAAGACATATCTTGGAGAACAAATCGCTTTTCTCTGGAGTGCTCTTCCTGATGGCAACTTTGTGCATCCAGTGAGCAAGAGATACCAGGCTAGCAGCTGATCGCATGTTAATGCCATTAAATAAAGCTGCGTAAATGGTATCTTAGTGCAAACATCGTAGCCAGTTCTTCAAAATGATCAAACCTCTTACCATACATGCCTTGTTGCTGAAACCAACAATAAAAAAATAAGGTAATGAGTTTTATTAATTGATGAACTTTGGAAAACGAAATACCGCAGACTAAGCTGTGCGACTCATGACCTCTCATCTGATTTCAGTAGACTAGGACACTCAGTCTTTTAAAAGCTTGGTAACATTAGCTGCGACACCTTGGTGTATATTATATTGACTGGTGTGGACTGAACCGTGTTGATTAGGAAACAGCTTGCTATAACTGGAGTGGGAGCAATAAAAGGTCTTTTATATGAATTGTATGCCTTTTTCCAGACTTTTCATGTATGATGTGGTCACTGTAGAGGAAGAGAGGGCAGGCATAAGGACGACTATGCATTTGTCATTTGCTAATCCTACACAGGTGACTACAATAACAGCGTCGAGCATCTGTTACTGCTCTGAATTTTTGCTTGACTGCAGTATCAACAGATAGTTAGCATCATATCTATGCCCAGATTTTGCTGAGGTGGGTGTCTTTGCTAGATTTAGGATGTGAAGCCTGCTTCCAAAAATTAACAGAATTTGGCTAGCATTAGTGCAGACCATGAAAGACATACTGTTGTGGAGACCGATTGAACAAAGCTAAAAGTAAAAGCACAACGCTGTTAGAGTAAAAACAAAAAATATTGTGGAAACCAAAATGTTACATGTGCAGTTGCATCTATAATAATACAAAGCATAATTCAGTGATAAAAAAATTTGTTACATTTTACCTAATGACTCTTAGAGGTACCTTGCACATACTTCAGCACATGTCACTGAAGCATTCATGTATGGAGCCAAGTAACTACCATATCTTCCCTACAAAACTCATGTGATAATTTAAATACAAGAGGCGTGGTCTGCAGTGTTTTCCAGGCACCTGTACAATTCACTCGTAGTTAATAAGTTAATAGTTGGTGGGATGAGCATGCTGTGAAAATCACAACCAACATAAAACCATTTTTGAGATATATCACACATTGTATAAGGTTTGGCTTTGCTAACCACAACAATGTAGACAGATTTGCTACAGAATGAAGTATTTTTTTCACTGACTACACTATCATTAAAAGAAATAATGTAGGCAATCCAAGGCAGCTGTCCATTCATACTAACATCTTTAGCTATGCTTAGGGCATGACCTTAATCATGCATCCCAGAATAAAATGTGGTGATGGCTTGCAGAAGGGGGGGGGGGGGGCACTGCAGTGTGCTTGCTGGCAGATGATTTAGTGTGTCATTCTCGTTTTTGCTGTGATGTGCAGGTGAGCAGCAGGTAGGCTCCAGGCATTGATGCAAAAGTCTGAAGTAATCAGGTATCTGCACATATAAGGAGGGAAAAAAACTGACAAGTGAGATCAAGCACAAAACTCTTTTCCCAGTAATGAAAACAGACACAGCTATAAATTCAGTGCCTACAATCATGATGATTCTGGGCAAACAACTTTAAGAAGTCTGCTCATAGCACGATGAAAAAACTTCTGGACTTCAGCCTCAATACGATGTACTGTGCTTGCCAAAAGTAACCAGCGTGCATGGTTTACTTCTCGCTCGTATAGGAGAGCCTTTACAGTTTCCCTAAATATGAAAAGGTCACGAAAGGCAGTAAAGGTTTTACCTTGCCTTTGAAGGTTTAGAACTGGGAGGTGGCATAAGCACTCCACAATATGGATTATAGGCAAACCTCGAAGCCTGGTTCCTAGTAAATTTTTTAAAATGCCACAAGTTTCAAACGAGGCTATTTTGAATCATACATTTTTTTCTTCATGACTGGAAGGCACACCTACCTTAAAATTAGAGAATGTATAAGAAATTTGGTGCTATAAGAGTGCATGAATGTTTCTGTTATGCATAAAATGAAAGCACATGAAACGTTTTCCCAATAATGGCATGTTTGAACTGAGTAGATTTTTTCAAAACTCAAAGAAAAATTACCCCATTGCCCCATAAATTATTCCATAAATTGTCTTAAAATTTCAGGAACTAGACTCTTGTGGGAGATGGATGAAGAGTTCAGGACAATACATTGCATTATTCTCCTTCCAACAATGTTATCAAAGGTGAAACATGCAGCTTCTCAAGCATCGCCACAACTGTTTGAATGAAGGTGCAAAATTAGCAAATACAATATCCATTACTAAAAATTTACCCTGGTTTGGTTTGTGGGGTATAACGTCCCAAAGTGACTCAGGCTATGAGAGACGCCGTAGTGGATGCCTCCAGAAATTTCGACCACCTGGGGTTCTTTAACGTGCACGGCGCCTTGCTTTTCACCTCTATCGAAAAGCGGCCGCCGAGGCCCGGATTCGATCCCGCTTCCTAGGGAGCAGTAGTAGAGTGCCGTAACCACTTTGCCACCCTGGCGGGCCCCTTATGTTAAGACTGAGACCTGCAATGTGATTACATTATTACGAACTGCTGGTTTGTTACATAAGCAGGATGCAGCGGCATATCCATTTGTGGTGCAGGTAGTAGCCTGAAGTGGCGCCCATAAGAATGCAAATAAACAACTGTTTTGAAATTTCGTAGCTTCGCACTGCAACTATGGTATGTCTGTGGCAATTTTCTTCATATATCGTAACTAAGTGCATTCTAGAGAAGAAGAAAAAAAAAAAGGTTGTGTAAGATGTCATTTCAAAGCCAGTTGTTTAAATCACTGCAACATGACCTTGTCACATATATTTCACACCTCCACATTCTGTTTAAGCTCTATTCAAATTTCTTAAGCAAGGCAGCCTGATTTTCTTATCTTGTAGTACTTCTGACGGGCAAAGCTGAACGGAAAACTAAGAAATAGTGTGCAAATGCCTGCTTTGGCAAAACTACGAACATATAAATTTAATACCCCTGTCACACGGACACTTTCGATCCTCATTGAACTCGATCTGTATTCAACTCAATGCAGATCGAGGTTGTCACACGGACACTAGCAAGTGCAATCGAGCTCAAGCCTGCTTGACTTCAAGCTGCTTCCTCAATCACTCTTGAGATTTCAAGCACACTTGAAAGCGATCGTCGCCACCCTCGTCATCAGCTAGCTCTAAAATTTGAAAATAAAATAATGCAACAGACCCACAAATGATAACATATAAATGTATTAAAAGGCAAGATGGAACGTTTTTAAAACATTGTTAGAACATTCGTAGAACACTGAGCTTGTTTATATTGAGCTAATTTTATAATCTCGACATCACGATCCTCCACTTGCAAAGATGGCGTCCTCTTTGACGTAGGTCGTGTCTTTGACTGCGTCGGCGCGGAAACTGTGGAGCGAAAGAGAAACTGCAGCACTCATCGACTACTGGGAAGATAGATGAGGTGACCTGAGGTGCCAAAAGAGAAATGCTGCTGTGTACGCCGAAATTGCACAATCATTACCACAATCTCGCGTTTCTTTTTGAGACTCATTGCGACTGACAGTAGACGACAGACTACCAAACTTTGGTTGTTTGCAGAACATTTGGCGTCACCCAGCACACACGAAGGAAATTTCAGAATGCTCATTGAAAACGCCCGCACCGGATGCTTGAATTCTTCTTGAAAAGCCTCAATGCAGATCAAGTTCAATGAGGATCGGAAGTCTTCGTGTGACAGAGGTATAACTAATGGGAGCGAAACGATCCAAGCATCTATTTCATGAATAAATGCCTATTACAAGAGAAAAATAAAGCCAGCACGCAATGCTCTGAGGATGCTAATGTAGATGCATTGTGAAAAAGGATTATACTAAAAACTGTCATTTATAACTGAATTGCTAAGGGCATTGCCACGAACGGTTATCCACACCCACGGATAGTGGCACCACAGCAGCCTGCGTACATCACAGATCAGCATTGGCTTACAATAATGTAATCAGGCATGCTTTCCCTTTATGGTAAAGGTCGCAGGGTTAGTGAATGGGCAATATTCTGAGGGGCAGGGAATCTTGATTTTAAGCCCTTCTTCCAATGCATGAGAAAACAAGTTTCACCTTTGATAACGTAACTGGAAACAATGCATTGCAATATGTTTTCTCATATTATTTCCAACCTCCTAGAAACTTTATCCTAAGAAAAAATTAGGAATGTTTTTTTTTTCTTTAAATCCGTAATAAGACTACTATGTTCAAATGCGCCGAATTTGGGACAATGCTTAATGAGTTGCCAATCCGTATATGAAAAAAAAAATAATTTGAAAGCATTTCACTAAGCGGTTATCCATTCTGCAATTATGATGTGGGTGTGCCTTACAGTTGCAGTGAAAAAGAAACTTAAAATAGCCCTCTTTCAGACTTGTGGCACCTTGGAATTTTTTCTCTAAGCGGTGACTTTCTTACACCATCAGAAATATGCCTCACATTCTGCACTCTTTCTCCTTCTCGCTCCGAGCACATAAAATATATTCATCAGGGCTTGCATATCTCGTTTCAAGATGATTTCAATGTTGCAAAAATGTGCATGCATGCAGAACAGCTGCTTGCACCACGATGTCGGTTATACTTTTTCTTCCCAAATGCTAGCAATAGCAAAAACTAATTTCACTGCTGATGTATTGAGCAATGTGTGTACAATATTAAGGTAACCAAATTAGCTGGAAACACAGCGATTATGACATTAAGGAATTGAAATGACTTTCATTTCTGGTTTGAAAGTGCTTATTATTGCATCATTTCAAAGCTTCCAACAAAAGCCACGACACAAAGTATCAACGAATGCAACTGCCTATTGAAAGCTCATTTTCGCCTGTGCTGTGAACACTAAGATATGCAAAATTTGTCAAAAATACAAAAGGCTATTTGGTAATGAAAGCAACACTCTTGTCATACAAATTTTACTATGTGCCGGCACTCAAATAATTATTTCGAATCGTCATTCTACTGGCAAACAGCTAACGGCTGAGCAGTACACCAGTTGGTACCTTGATGTCAGCCGACCATGTTTTACAGAGATAAGAATATAAGAATATTTTTTGTATGTGCACACAAGCAACAAAATTAAATGCAGCCACCACTGTGAAACATGCGCCACCGCAACGACCTGCTTTTCGCGCGCTGGTTCTATTAATCGCATTAATGCACCCAACTGTTAAAAAAAGGCGAATTTTAAACTAAGACTCTTTAAGAAAACACTTATCTCAAAATAAATTGAAAAATAAAAGCCTATTTGTTCACGCACTTGCCTCGGAAAGGATCATACAGGTCAGAACTCGTTCGGGGTACTGATCACATCCAATCCGCCTTTTGCGCGAGTTTTCTGCGCATGCGCGAAGCCCCAGCGGCGACTGATGAAAACACACTGAGCGGCGTCGACGGCGCTTCTCGTCGCCGCACTCATAGCCAACGCACGGGGGCTGGAGGCGCGGTCACGTTCACAGCCTCGGTAAAACGATGCCAACCACCTGTGCCGCTTACGGCTGCCACTCTCGAGGCGTGCCGGGATGCAAGACGCGTTTTGTTAGGTTTCCTTCGGCGAGCCGCGACCTGCAACGGCGTGAAGCTTGGATTAGGGCAACCAAGCGTCAAGACGTGAATGGGCGACCTTGGCAGCCGACTGCGTGCTCTCGACTGTGCGAAAAGCACTTCGTTACAGGTATGCATGCATCTAAAGGAAATGTGCATGATGAAAAGTATCTACCGGAGTTTGCACCAAGCCTGTAACCCACCAGTGATAGCCGCAATGAGCACTTGTTCAGCGCGTCTGATGGCGATGTATTTTGTCGTTTGTTTTATTTATGTGCGTAGGGGCCGGGTAGCGCAGATATCACAGGTGGCTGTGTGCGCTAGACCGTAATATTTAGCATGTTTTATCGCGACTGCCGCCTGACTAAAAAGAAGAAAAAAGGGTGTTTGTTGTGATGCACCGCCGTTAGCGAGCCGAGTGGTTGAGCTGGTCATGAGGCTCGCGAACGGCAGTGCATTAAAAACGCCGTATATTTTTTTTACTTGTTAGTGAGGTGGCAGTCACGATAAAACATGCTAAATATTACGGCCTAGCGCACACAGCCGCCTGTGATATCTAAGCTACCTAGCCGTTTCGCACATAAAGATAAGAAGGGACAAAATACATCGCCTTCAGGGCCCCGGTGCAACTGCAGCAATCACGCACCGAAGAAATCCTCATTGCAGCTATCACTGGTGCGCTACAGCCCGGGTGAAAACTCCAGTAGGTAGTTTTCATCATGCCTATTTCGCTTAGATGCATACATACCTGTAGTATCTGTGTTTTTGCCGCTCGGAGCATATGACGCACTTGACACTTGCACGACGCACAGTATTTTTTTTTAATTAAAGGCTCGCCTTCGTGCACGCCAAAGCAAACGGACTTTGTTCCTTTAACGTACGCAATCAGATGCACTTCGTTAGGGAGCTTGATAATCGTCGTCTTCGTCCAACCGTTTGCAACGGCAAGGAAACCGCCGGCACAATAAATGAGTCTCCTGGAGGGTTCATGCTCGTTTCACTTGCAGAGTGGATCGCTCTGGACGTAGAACAGGGTTGATTCCTGACCGAGATGCGCATCCGATATGTAGGAGATTCACATGTGTCAATAAGTTGTTGATTCCGCAGAAATCGCGGCGGAGGCAGAAATGAACGTGGAGATCCTTTCACAACAGAATGACCATTCTCTGCGCACCGAGAACCTTTTCACACTCGCGACCACATCCGTTCTGACTCCTGAGGCCAGAAACGGGCTACAGCTCTGAATCATCCATTGCCAGAAAAATGCAGCGCGTTTCCTGCAGGTGTGCATTCCGGCCGGACAATGCCCTTTTCACGGGGTGTGTATATGTGTCTCTCTGCCGATCTTCGTGGATGAAATCCTATAGCTGCACGGTCGTAGATGACGCGAGGAGGAAGCGACGCCCATTGCACCATGCCGGCGCCGCGGTGACCGCATTGTGCTCGGTAACTCAAGACACCCCGCGCATATGCGCCGCTCAAATTCACAGGAGACGATTCCACCTAGCTCTGCAGCATCAACAAACCCCTGGCTGCTTTGCCCTTTGAGATCCCCTCTCTCTCTCTCTCTGCCCCCACGCTCTCCTGTCTGATTCTGTCACGTCGAACACGGCCCGCGCTACACGCTCTTACAATACGAAGATAGTATATGCGTACGTGCGTTATGAGTGGATTGTGAAAACGCTCTACCTTCCCCCATACTGCGTGAACATGATATGTTGCAATCACTGTCACTACTTTCCGCTCCGAGGCCAAGAAAGGGGGGAAGCTTTCGCTTTCTACCAGCGTTGGCGTGGCCATTTCGTATGGTGCGCTTTCGCGTCGTCTGCTACACTGCCGCTCAATGTGTTTCCCGCCCGCTCCCGCATGATGGCGCCACATCCTCGCGCAAAAGGCGGATTCACACCCGCCACAACTTTTTCACGGTAGGAACGAACTTGCATATGAAAAGCGACGGCTTCCGAAGAATCCGTCGCGTCGAGTTCGCAGCTTGTATTATGAAGAAATTTTGAGACCACACGCAACAGTATTAACAGCGCGTGCATCACTCAATAGCAACAATAAACAAAAATATTTCAAGCAGTGTACTCACATTTGCAAGCAACCACGCCAGTCATTTCCTTCTGTGTTGATGCCGGCGTGGCGTGGCCACGACGCGGGGCAAGCGGCGGTACTTCAGAACACGTATCGAAGTGCACATATGTCATACATCAATTCTGCGGCCCATTCAAAGAGTTTTAGCCACAGCACAAAAAAGCAGCACAACGTAAGGAAGTTGCGTTCACAATCATTCTTATGGTGCTCTATTAGCTCTATCCCACTAAAGAGACATGGGACTTCGGATCGGTTCGAATAGACCTTTCGAATTCGGTGGCTTTTCTGCCTTAACTGCCGCTTCTAGACAGAGTTTCGGTTTCGGAAGCCAGTTTGGGTGCACTACCATAACCTCCTTTAAAGCAGGTTATGGCACTACAGTGCCTAGAACAGAATGTGGTTTGGGTCCTACTTGGGTGATATTTCCTTCTTTTTTTTTTTTTTTTTTTTGAAAGGCAGGTTACAACCTGCGTCCAAGGCCACACAAAACTAGCAGGCTAGGGGAAAGGGGTTTTTGCACGCATCGTTACATTGGCCTTCGTCCGCCATGAAGGCACGGTCTAGTTCTGTGATGAGCATTCTCCCCCCCCCCCCCCCCCTTGCCACATCCATCTCCCCTTCCCCTGGAAGCCAAGAGGGCCGCCACGACTAGGCCGGCATAACCCGCGCTCAGTATCCCCTCGCCAAAGAATACCCCAAAGTACTCAGTAGTAGTAGTAGTAGTAGTAGTAGTACTGTCTGTGAAGGGAGTGATTGAATGGATTAAGTTCAGTGCTGGTTATAAGGCTTGCAAGGGGGCTGCACGGATTGCTCTGCGCAAAAAAAAAAAAAAAAAAAAAAGACGCATGAAGACAAACAATGGAGTCCGTAGTTGCCGCGTATATTAGGACCATTTTTTACAGCAGCTACACCAGTCCACCAAAAATCCATCGTAGGCATAGGAGATTTCCTACACTGGTGTAGCTGGTGTAGGTTAAACAAATTTTGGCCCTATTATATATACCATATACAGGGTGTCCATGCTAACGTTACTGCATGCTAACGGTGCAGTGGTAAGACGCTCGTCTACTGTGCCGAGGTACCCATGGCTCGACCCTGACCTCGGCGGCTGCGTTTCAATGGAGGCGAAACGAAGAGGCGTCCGTGTGCTGTTATATGTCAGCGCACGTTAAAGATTCCAAGGTGGTCGAAATTACTCCGTAGCCCTCCATAGGGCTCCTTTATCTCTTTCCATTTTCACTCCCACCTTTCTCCCTTCCCCTACGGCGCGGTTCAGGTGTCCACAGAAACAAGTATGACAGATACTGCGCCTTTTCCTTGCTGTAAAAATTATTATTATTAGAACCAAATTCAGTTTAAAAACTCTGCAGCGCCGCGCGGCGAGTGACGCTGCAGTCGAACCCAGCTTCACCGCGCCGGCGCGTTTGCCGGCGGCTGCAGGCGTTTCAGCTGCGTGCTCGAGAGTTCAAAGCGCTGACTTGATGCCGTGGAACGTAGCAGCTCCGAAAATATGGTGAATTTAGTATTCCTACTTCCTTGAGTTTTATCCATGTATGTGGTGTGGCGTGCTAATTTGCCACTGCACCTAATAACGGTAGTGAGAAGGACAGGAAACGAACTAGAGCAGGCCTTATTTGCCGACCCGGGCCCATCGTTTGAAGATCGAGTCCAGCCCGGGTTCATTGGTCCAGGCCTGGGCCCGGCCAGCGCTGACGCTGCCATGAGCAGGCCGGAACCGGGCCCGCCCTACCAAATCTCGGCCTTGCCCAGGCCCGGCAGTCAGTCTGATCGGACTTGTTAAAAATGTACAGCTATGGCCGAAAAAGAAATGCTTAACGCTTTTTTATTCCATCATAAATGATTTAGTCCTCATTTACATAGAACAGTAGATAAAATAGTCAACGTTCCAAAACACGCGCTGCGAAAATTCCAAGCACGTAGAAGAAAAAAAATTTGCAAGAAGTATTGCTTTGTTATCGAAAGAGCATGAGACTGTAATACCAAAGCTCCTATCTGGGCTATTTGGTTGCTATATTGTGCATAGTTGCTATTACACGAGGAACTGTCCACCTATTTTCTGTATGAATATTCCACGTGCGCTAGCCACCATGTCCGAAACGAGATTGTGATAAACTTATGAATGATATTGTATGTACTATGAGCCGTAATTCTCTCTGTTATATTAATTGCTGAATTAGTGCTTGTAGGCATGCTGTCCACGAATTTTGTTTCCTTTGGTCTAACTGTATACGTGTAATTTTTAAGTTTGGTACTATGTGTGTACTTTTGATGTAACCAACCCACTCCTTAGTCCTGAATAGGACTGATGGTATTTTTTAAAACAAATAAATGGTACTGCTTAAATGTTTCGTAATCATAAATCAAGATTTAAGGTTTAAGAGCTTTATACTATATGAATTTTAAATATGGCTTCTTATTAGCAATTAGCGCTCGGGGAACGTTTTTGCTCAATTACACAGACTCTCCCCGACAACTATGCCGCAAGAGCCTGCGTTAGAAAGGGCAGGAGAAAAAAAAACCTAGATATTTTTGTGAAGAGTTCAATGCCGCACTCCGCATCTGTATGGAGACGAAAAGCAAAACCCCTTTTTTATTGTCCATGTATTTGTGTTTGAATACCCGAGGATTCTTATTACTGTGCACGCTTATTCAATGCCGTTTATCGTGGCGTAGATGTTTTGTTTTTCTTGTTTTTTTGGTGGGGGGGGGGGGGGGGAGGCTAAGGCAGAGAAAGGCTATCTTTGAAAAGCCTGCTGCCTGCCGAGCATTCGATTAAAGGTCCTTGTTCAGCGGCTTTTATGAGGCTTCAAATAACCAGTCACTAAGGTAACACAGATACAAAATCGAGAAGATGCAAGAGTGCCTTCTGCAGATATCCGACGGAGTGTGCTCACCAAGGAGGTTATATAGTTCTATATAACCTCCTTATTGTTCACTTATTGCTGGAAATTCTCGCCTTAGTAGGCGCGTGCTCATATAAACGAGGCTTGTGTCTTGCGAGGCTTGCAGCGGTCCATGAGACCTATACGGTAGTAAAGCGCACAGCAGAGTTTTGCGCCTTTTCATTTTAACGTCTTCGTTTGTGTAGTTGAACAGGCGTGTGCGCCCAAAGTAAACTGGGCAAACCAATGCTGATGACTAAAACAAATGAGCTTTCCCTCATTCGGCGTAAACAAATGTACATTTAGTGGTTTATTCATAAGCATCTTGAACGATTTTAATGCCGGGATTCCTTCATTTCAGAAAGAAGACTCCACGGCTATGTCTAGCGTGGCCTGGGTCAAGCCCTATTTTTGGCCCGGGCCAGGCAAAACAGCCATTTTCATGCCCGGCCCGAGCCCTAGTGCTCTAAAACGAACTACTTTATTAATCCTGCCAAAAAGTTCATTTTTAAAGCATGCCTATGTTGGCGAGTCCTTTTCGTGCTTGAAGGTGAAGGTCCCTCTCCGTGATATTATGCCGTCAGCCAATGGATGACTAAAGCGCGCGCTCGAAGACCCGCCCACGCTGACCGGGCCCGTTACATTCCGAAAATACTGAAACGAAAAAAAAAAAAAAGAATCTGTGCGCGGTGTGAATGTGACAAGTTGAAGAGAGAGAGAGAGAAAAAAAAAGCGTACGCAGCGCGGTCACCTGCGTCTGTCTACGCTTCCATCCTTCTGCAAGTTGCCGCGCTTTCTGTTCACAGCAAAATGCAACACCAATTTTTCTGGCAGCATGTTTAGTGCAATTAGCGTGTTTAGTGATGTAGCGTAAGGTCTGCATTTAATCAAAATTCACTAATTACGATAATCAATACAGAAGTTCAGTTATATTAGTCATAAGCTATCTAACGATGTAGGATTTGACGCTGTAGCATGAAGATATATACATTTTTATCACGGATAACTAATTAACGGCAACTAAATAAGTCCTACACTTAGTCCAGCGAAAGTATAGTTTACAAAGTAATCCAAGAATATATTACTTAATGATGTAGCGTTCAATATAGTCACATTTCTCGAATTAAAAGGCAACAACGGAGAACTACAATTAGTCGAGTGCAATCATGTCAACAAAACCTACACAGCTAGCCACTGCGGACACTTTCTGTACACACATTCCGTACACGCGGCGGGCAAGAAACAAGTAAAGTTACGCATTAAAATTGCCAATAGATCAATACGCATGTACGCTCATTTAATTTCAGATTACTTAACCAACAACTAGGAATAGCCCCTATTGATTCTGCCAAATTGCACGACCGGCAGTTCCTCATGCCGCTATTCTGATACATCATTATTCCAATTGCCAAGTGCGGCAGAGATAAATTGCAAAGCCTGCTCTCGAAGCGTTTTGACACATAGGTAACTTGTCTTAATTAAAGCATGCGCACACAGCTAGTTTCTCAAAAGCAGGCGCGTGCATCGTTTGATTTTTCGCACAAATCACGCAAAATATACCCCTGTTGGCAAAGGCAGACAAAGATCCCGCGCGTGGGTGGCTGCACCTTAAGAATGGCTGCTTGCAAGGTTTTACGTTAGTTCCTAGCCGTTTTGTGACTATGAAGGTTGCAGCTACTGAAAAAAAAAAAAAAAACTCGGAATATTGCTATAGACAAATTATTACTTCCGAAATGCTGCCCTTCGCCGACCGCGCTGCCGCTTCAAGGCGTCAGTCAGGAGGTGGTTTCGACCGCCGCGCCACCTACCCCGGAAAGCGTCTGGGCGCCGCCCGCGATGTACAGCGGGGGCGGGGAGTTCTCAAACTGAAGCTGGTTCTAGTAACGTTGGTCCAAGCTAACTTCAGCCAAGGTTTAAAAATGAAAATTTTGAGATAGGCGAGAGAAACCACTTGTATACTGCTGCCAACCATTTGGCGCACTAGAGGCATTTTTTTGTGTTCCAAATAACTAATTAATAATTAAGATAATATTTCTAATTTACTAATTTTTATTTATTTTTATTTATTTACAATACCCTAAAGACCCGCAGAAGGGTATTACATAAGGGGAGGAGAGGGGGGGGGGGAATACAGATAACACAAGATGCAAAAAACAAAAACAGCAGGCCTATAGAGAAGAAACAGCGACAAAAAATGCATTGTAATTGTTAGTACACGCAACGTCACTCTGTAGCTCATTCCAAGGTTTGAACAAGTTAGTCCTGCAATGTGGTAGGTATAACTTGAAGGGATGGTCGGTGCGATGAGAGATGTATGATGCAGGGCGAATATATTGAAGTCGAAAAGTGGAAGTGCTGTGATAGAGTTTGAAGAACTATAGAAGTAAAGAAGTGCGTCTGCGCTGCTGAAGTGTTTGTATATTGAAGGATGTGCGGAGCTGTGCAATACTGTCGTGTGTGTAGTTTCTTGTTATAAAACGAATCGCACGATTCCAGATACTGTGTTAAGTAAACCTGATGCGGATTCCAAATAATATAGGCGTATTCGAGCTAAGGTCTGACTAGAGTGTTATATACTAGAAGTTTTGTGTCAGGTGTAGCCATGTAGACCGTTTTTTTTTAATTAATCATAGTGTTTTACTCGCTTTGCTAGAGATGTATTGAACGTGCTGATTCCAAGTTAGGTTAGTTGACAAGATGACACTGAGGTATTTTAACTGATTGACCCGCTCAATCGAAGCATTATTTATATGATAAGAAAATAATAAGATAATAATAATAAGATAATAATAATATAATAATAAGATAATAATAAATAATAATAAGATAATAAGATAATAATAATAAGATAATAATTTGCAATCATGTACCAACTAGCTCAACTTTCCGTAGTAGTGAATGTCATTACTTTGATTTTGTTAACGTGAATCGGCGTTAGCCACGCGTCACACCATGATGATAATGCAGCCAAATCCTCCTGCAAAAGAAGTGTATCGTTAGGTGGTACTAATCTCACGATAAATGACACAATCATCCGCATAAAGGCGAATATGTGACTAGATATTATTGGGTAGATCGTTTATGTATAAAAAGAATAAATGTGAACCCAAGATGGATCACTGGGGAACTCCATATTTAACAGCAGTAGGCGGTGAAATAATATCTAGTACGACAGCCTGTGATCTATCTTGTAAGAAATTTTCAATCCAGTTTAAAATGCTCTGATTAAGATTAAAATTTTCAACTTTTACGAGTAGATAAGAAAAATCTATAAAAACAGCGTAAATCTGACCTAATGAATGAATGACAGAGTAAATATCAGTGACAAGTTCGAAAAGCGGCGCTTCACAGGATTTCCCTCGCTGAAAGCCATGTTTATTTGGAAAAAGCAGGTTATTATTTACCAAGTGCAGCATAATATTGCTGTACAAAATGTGCTCTAGAATTTTACATGGGACTGAAGTTAGTGATATCGGTCTGTAGTTATATGCAGTTGTTGAGATTGCCGGATTTGTAGATGGGGATAACGTGCGCGAATTTCCAATCATGGGATAGGGTGCTGTTATCTACGGATTACTGAAATAACTTGCAAAGAAATGATGATGAATATGGTGCGGTAATTTTGAGTAATTTAGTGCATATACCGTCAGGACTAGGGCTTGATTTGTTAGGAAGACGATGAATAGCTTGTAGAACTCCCTCTGGACACACAACCAGTTCCGGCATATAACCAAACTGAGAATGACATGAGACGTATGACGGAGGCATGTTCCTTTCAGTAGTAAATACGCTGGTAAATGATCTATTGAGTTTATTAGCAATTTCAAGCTGTTACAGTTGATGGTTTGTGTCCTATTGCCTTTAGGCAATAAATGGACTTGCAAAGTTGGAGAGCACCTTATAAACCCCGCCCATTCCGTTTGTTTCCGATAAAGAAAGCCTCACTTCTATCGTTTTTCCAAGCTCAAAATAAAGCCCGCGAAATAAAAATATCTCGTGACTGGCGCATTTGCGCGCCACGATTGTGCTGCTCTAAACCTGGCCTTCAGTGAACGAAATCAGCTACGGCAATTGGCTCCCCGACCAGTTGCAGCGGCAGGCCGGCATGTCTGCGATGGTTTCTTCGTCCGCTTCAGGCAGTCAGTTCATGTGACGGTGCAAGTTGCAGTTTGTTTTTTATAAGCTCCTTGGTCGTAGCGAGCTCACCGCGTTGGCTGCGGTCATCGCCAACATATCAGCTTACCGCTGGGACTGGGCTGTCGAGTCAATAAGGCCGCACTTAATTTCTTTCACTCAAACTACGGGTGAGATCACCACAATCGCGGCGCACGAATTCAAGTTCAAGTTCAAGATAACTTTATTCAGTCGATGTAGAGGCCCCTCCGCTCACTAAGGAAGACCCTAGGAGGCCTCCAAGGAGGGCATCCCAGGTTTCTTTATCTCTGATTCCATCAATATGCCCAGGAGAATCAGGGCATTCCCAAATTATTTCAACATTTCTGCGACGTTGAAATAAAGATGACTTGACTTGAGATGATCCTGATTGGCTATTATCCCGCATTTGGTGCAGACCTTTGGGGGTTCCTCTCCCTCCCCGTATAGATAAGATGGAAAGAATCGGTTTGTTTGTAATTTTCTCCAGTCTCTGCACTCGTTAGGTGTGAGAGACCGACGGTCTAATCCTTCATTCTTGTGCGCAGCCGTGAAATGTCGCGGTGCTGTACATAAGCCAAACGGCATCATCTTGAGCTCATAAAGGCCATCCGGTGTTATAAACGCCGTTTTCTCAGTCTCGCTCATCCACTTCGATCTGCTAGTATCCACTTCTCAAATCGACAGACGAAAAATAGCGGGCTTGACGGAGCCGATCGAGGATTTCGTATATTTGGTGCAGTGGATGTACATCCTTCTTTGTCACCTTCTTGAGTAGCCTGTATTCTCCGCACAGAACCGAAGCGTCCAGCCTTTTTTCTTTACCAGCACAGGAGGTGCGGCCCACGAACTGTTTGAAGGCATGGATGACGTCGTCATGTAGCATTTCCCGCACTTGTTCCTGTATTGCGTCTCTTTCTTTCAGGGAAACTCGGTACGGCGGCTGGCGATTCGGATGGGCCGTGCCATCGACGGGCGTCTGGCGAACCCTGGATGTCGTTGAAAAACAATCATGATAGCGATACAAAAGGTCGAGTCATTCGCGTGTCTGGGACGACTCAAGTTTTGTCTCGATGTTCAGTTGCAAGGGTTTTTCCTTGTGCGGTTCGGGCGGTATATCCCTCTAAGGCAACACAATTGACAGCCTCACGAGCATCGCTTATCTCTTCTATATTGGCTATAATTGCTCCTTTTGTCACGTGCTGCGGCTCGTTTCTAAAGTTAGTAACGAAGATGTTGGCACGTCATTTCTGAACATCGGCTACTCCCCTCCAACACCGATTCTCATCGAAAGCAACATTAGCACTCTTCCTTCTAGGACGCCTGCGCCAAGGGGAGGGGGCTGGGGTCTCAGCTCGCATAGGTAGATACACTGTCGGGAGCGGTGGCAAGTACGAAGCCTCGGCGATGAGGAACGTGCCCGGAGGGTCAACTTATTCTGCCCGACATCGATGACTGCGCCATGTTCGCGAAGAAAGTCCATTCCGAGAATAACATCCTTGGAGCAATTCTCTAAGATCAAAAATTTGGCGGGTCACCTCTCACCGTGAATTTCGATGTGAACGGTGCATTCTCCAACAGGAATTACGAGCTGACCTCCTGCGGTTCGTACCGGGGGCCCATCCCACTGAATTATCACCTTATTAAGTCGGCGACATAACTTTCCGCTCAGGACCGAGTAATCGGCGCCAGTGTCAACGAGCGCAGTGACTGCGTGATTATAAGTTTATAACGCTGACATTGCTGGAGGCCGCAAAACTGTTTTCGTTTCCGAGTGTGTCATTGTTCTTGGTATCAGGTCCTAACTTACATGGAGGCTCTTCCTTTCCGCCGAATCCGGCAACGCCACCTCCAGGCGTCGCCGTACTCAGTTTTCCCGACGGGGAAGAGGAGACAAGCTCTCAAGGCGAGAACCGTGAGGAGGCGTGGGAGGGCTGCGTGGCGAGTGCGAGCGGGATGCACGGTCATCGGGTTGCGCCGATGATGAAGAGCGTCGATATTACCGATCATCGGTTTGCACCGGGGATGAAGAGCGTCGAAGATATGTCTCCGACCTATATAACGGCAGAGTATCAGCCAGTAAGCCACACTGCATCCTACGCAATTATAGTTACATGCTAGCGCAAGTAGCGGCTTAAAAGGAATATGAAAAGTTTGTTACGAAGGCCAGAAAAACACGAACAATTAACGGTATTCGATCACACATTATTACTACGTAAAATTGGCTAAGCTAGGTCAACTAACACAGAAGACAATGACGATCCAAAATGATTTCCTCCTCTTCCCTGAGTACTCGTCGAAGAGCAAGGAAACTTAGGAGGATGCTTAAGCTTCGCCTTAATAGTAAACGCGATAACGTGCGCGCTTACTGCCTCATTAACAAATGAGGCAGTAAGCGCGCACGTTATCACGTTTACTATTAAGGCTACTCTGATGTAACGACGTTGACGTTTCAGCGCAGCATCTCTAGCTTTAAGAGCCGCTTACGATCGTCGGCAGCTTGCTGATGTTCAAGCTCTGCTTCCTCCGCACACTTACGGAGCTTCGTTTCCGTTTCTGATGCCCATACCTCGGCACCTCGCCTTTGCTTAAGCCGTCTAGCCACCTCATATCCATCGTTCTTATCCGCCTTCTCGGCATCCAACGTACCGACTTCTCCCCGGTCATCAAGAAGGACCATCACAAGACATACACATCCTCAAACGAAGCCCCCGAACTATTACACGCGTCTGGTACAATGTCAGACAACATTGTCGCACGTGTTCAAATTCAGCGACACGCACACGAGACGTTTGTATGACATGGTTGAAGGCAGGCTGTAAATATGTGTCAAAGGGTCTTTCACATAATGTGGTGGCTTACGACTTTACGTTTGAGTTGGCGTGTGATGTAATGGGGGCACAAATTAAGAAATTACTGATTTAGTGACCAGCAAAGTGCATGTACGTGCACGAACGAGGGTCCGTAAAGTGAGCCGCAGAAGGGACCATTAACGCGGTCACGCCATGCCCTTTATGGCGGAGCTTAAGGAATGCGCACACAATCCGTAGTGAAATATGTTTGCGCAGAGGAAGACGGGCCCACGTCGTCCAGCGCCGCTCGAGGCGAACACCTCGAAACTAGTTATGCGACAGCGCTGGTTGGTGTCTGAAAGCACCTCCTTTGTAATAATCAAGAACAAGTAAAAAATTGAGTGCTAGTTGAAAGATATTATGGGGGACAACATAGAGTATAGGCTCAAACTGCGAATATGTAAAAGCATGCCTCTCAGAGTCTATATCTCAGCATATTCTAAAATAATACTTGGGGAATCGCGCTCCAATTTCGCATTACCGAGTACCGTAATCGTCGGCAGCTCTTTTCTTTTGTACAGCACATAAAGGGTATAAGAAAAACATGAACGAACTAGCCCTTAAACAAACACCGCTTAGAGTGATCTGAATATACTTCAGTGACGACGAAAAAAAAAAAAAAGCGAATTGCTAATGTTGAACCTTTCACATGTCTGTGCATCGGGCTTGTTATTTTTATAAATTTTATACCGCACTCAAGAAAATGTCAAGTTTTATCAAATTAAGGTGAAAGGACACACTTAAACGTAAGAAAAAATACCCCTTTTACCAAACATTCGTAAAGGCCGCTGTTGATGAGTCCTGTACAGAGGTTGCAGGCACCTGTACAATCCCGGAAGCTTGCAACTATTCAAGGGGCACACTTTCCAACATTTCTTCTGGGATTGGCTTGTCAATGGAGTCCAGGTCTTGCACATCTTCGTCCACGTATCCTGCTTCCAAGGGGGTTGGCTTGACCAGTTCCGGAGGCGTCGGTGACATGGGGACGGCCATACCGCGCTTCTGGTGCGCACCAACGCCGCGCACATCCTTCAGCATGCCTAGGTGCTTGTCGTCCAGCTGAAATTCTTCGGGTAGCTCAAAAAAGTGCTCGTCGTCAGAACATGGTTGCATGGCTTCTACTTCTGAACGATCGGCAGGGCCGTAATTGCCATCAAGTGGCTCCGGGACAGCTTCTTTGGGAAGCACTTCGCGCCTGCGTTCAGATGACCTGCGTTGGGGCCCGGGCACGTGAAGCGCTGATCGTTTTGGGAAGTCTTCCTTTTCACCTAGGATAGGCTGCGATAACATGTGTGTGTTTGGCGTGTCTACTACGGCTGGGCTGGGATCTTGACGCAGCTTGGCGTTTTGACTGGGCAGTGACTGAGCCTCCACGTCAGTCCCTGCAGCCAGCACCTTGTCGGCGTCTCCCCCGCTGTGTCCAGGTCCCGTTGAATTCATCGCAACTGCAGTCGCGGTCGGCGCTCGAATGGAGACAGTTCCTAGGGCACGACCAGAAAGCAACCGTTCGCTGTCACGCGTGGGGGCAAAGCGCGAGAGCAAGTACTCGACCGCTGCTGCTGCGAATGACCAATGTTAGGGTTTGGTTATTGTCCAGTGTTTTGGTGGCGTATTTGGTGCATAAGTAACAGCCTTTTTAGGGGGGAAATGCGTAAACGCACATCTTTGTGACGCATATTTCGAAGCATTTCCTGCCCAACATTTCTCGTTGTGACGTCCAGCTCCTTTGTATTTCCTATGTTCTTCGCGTCAGCACTGCGGATGACGATGAAGAAGAAATCGTACATGTGTTGCAGGCGAGGTGCACGGTACCAACGTTTATAGATACTAGCAAACAAGCCGGGTATGAAGCCGTACACAAGAGACCTACATTGCTCACCGACAACGACAAGATGTGGGAGCCTGCTCCGGTTCCTTACCGAAAATAATTTACATGAGCTTCTATAATATGCCTTATGGCAAGCTTGCGTAAAAAAAGAAAAAGAAGCTGCCCAGCTTCCTGTGCTCCTCTCTCCTTTGCGCTGTGCAAGATGTACAGGTGGGGACACAGCGCCCTGCGCCGTTGCGCAGGGCGCTGTGAATGAATGAATGCGCCCTGCGCATTCATTCATTGATTCATTGATTCATTGATTCATTCATTCATTCATTCATAAATCTTTATTCTTAAGGATGATCTGAAGCCTAGAATGGAAGGGTTGGGTTAGGTGAGGTTGTGGGCGCCATACTCCGACTTCAAGTCTAGCAGGGTATTAAGCTTGCGCTTGGCAATGCGCCCAGATAAACTTTCCTACTTCGTCTAAGCCCTACGAGATGGCAGTTCGCTAAACGGCCTGTCATTTTTTTTTATTTCTTTACTTTTAATTACTATTCATATATTTCTCTATATTGGCCCGATAGTCAAAGTGGCCTAGGAGTTCTATACTGACCTATGCAGTAGCCGAAGTAGTGAGAACAACAATGAGATTGACAGTAGTGAAAAGCAGTCAGATGTTCCACCAGTGACGAAGGACGAAGTTAAAAAAGCATTAGAAACTATGAAACGGAGGAAAGCAGCTGGGATCCACCCATCCATCCATCCACCCACCCACCGCAGCATTCGTTCACTGCACATTCAGTGCAAATCACTGCAACATTCGTTCATAATTCGATTGCTTATCTCGTTCGTTCATTCAGTCGTTTATGCCTTAGCGATTTGCCCTTCGTTCATTTT